>NC_085049.1:40722765-42162472 GCF_963662255.1 Cinclus cinclus | reverse complement strand
ACCAGTTTTGCATTTCCTTTCTACATCACATTTTTTCTGTATTTGTCAAAAAGTAACTTCTCTGCAATGTAGTAGAAAATAGCAATTTATTTTAGTATTTTAAACAGCCAGAAAAAGTCTTTTCAGAGCCTCATGAGTTTTCTGAGTCACTTTACTGAAACACTGCTGATGAGCTCCTCACAGTGGCTCTCAAGATCTTGAGCAGACACCTCTTTCACCTTTTGCTTCTTCAACCACTGATGGCCAGTCAGCCCCAGATGATTTGGTTCTAGTCCCTCACTAGGTAGAGGGATTATGGAAAATATGCTGCAGGATTTTAAATTATATTCTTTCAAAATATTTCAGATGGCATAAAATACAGACAAAACCAGAGACAAGATGAAAAACACTTTTTCTTTTCTTGTAAATGTTTGGAAAGAGGAGGTGTTTAGCTCTTAACTCTTTAGCTTTTCTATGGGTACCTCAAGAATTCTGCCATTACAATGTTGGTTACAAATAAAAATTAGCTATTTTCTTGCTGTCCATAACCTCTCAACCCATCTTGAAATTCTCCCGCTTGTCCTACAGCATGATGTACCAAAATTCCTTTTGCGGTTTTTGGGCTCTATCATCTGTTTCCTTTTTTTTATCCTTGTCAGGTCCATGTTCTTTAGATTGAATTTTCTTTAGATTGAATTTCCAGACTTCTGCAGAGTCATCACTTCTTTATTATCCTTCCTTGCAGTACTATGAACATAAGCCTTGAATCCATGTCTTATTAGGAACTATAAAGATTCAAAAAATCACCCAACAGTGTAGGTATACTGTCATGCCAGAGGGTGTACAGCTCGCAGAAAGCTTGTTGTTGGTAGTTGAGCTGTCATAAACCTTATTTATGTTATCTTTCCCTTCATGCTCCGTAAGGCTAGAGTTAAATTCTAATGATGACTCAAACAACAGTTACCATGAGCAGAAGCTATTCTTATTGCAAAGGCAGAGGGATGAGAATTGATTCAGTTGTATGTACTTATCAACATTTGTGCAAGGAGGGAAAAAGGATTGAAATAGGAAACTGTAAAATCAACAGAAACTGAGAAATGTCAAACATTCACAGTGGAAGAAGCCAAGAAAAATAAAAACTTTCAGTGCAGGGTGCTGGCATTCTTAGATTTCTAGAGCAGTTCTCCCATGGAATTTGGTGGTACTGCTCTGAGGAAGAGGGATGTAAGAGGCAGACTAGGTTTTATTAGAAAAGTATCCCTGCCTGTTCAATTTTTCCATTGCAGGAAAAAGTGCCAACTAGCAAAGCCGTGGACATTACTTGTCTGTTTTGTCAAAAGAAGCAGAAATGCCACATAAAAGAAACTCACTCAGCACATTTAAACAGTATCTTATTGAAGTAATAATGTAGGTGCCTACTCTACCTTAAAATATTACATCGTGTTTTAGTTGAGCCATTATCAATGATAAGCAGATTTTTAATCAAGGAAATAAGGCATAGTTAATTATGTGCATGGGTTGTACTTTAAATTAGATTTTATTAGCAGTGCTCATCACCTTCCAGCCCACAAACCAGGTGTGGCATCAGAGTACTTTCCTTAACTACTGCTTGCAGAGATTACAGCCAGAACCAAACTTAATCCAATTAGCAAACCGTGTCCTCATGTGAAAAGTGAGAAATTGCTGACAGTTGCAGTAACTGCCATTAGTGCTCTTCAGTTAAGAGATTCTCTAATTACAGAGCTTGACATCCTCCAAGGTACAATGATAGCCTGAAGATACACTGCAAAAAAAAATATACATTATGGATGTAAACAAGGTCTGCTAGAAAAATAAACCACCCGTCTCTATGACAGAAAAGAAAGCGTTTCAAAGTTTGCAATTACCAATGTAGAATGATAAAATGTCTGATTTAAAGGAGTAAAATTAACAGCATTATTCAATAGAGATAAATTTCTATGAAATACCTAAATTGTAATAAATCAATTCATTTTCCTGAAACTAAAAGTGCATTTCTTTGCTGGCCAGAAGTATTTTTTCTCATCATGACACACCTATGGTACAAAATTTACAAGAGTTTTGTTTTGTTTTTTTAGGCCTCACAGCTTTTTTAAGCTTATGAAATTCTGCGAAATGATATTGACCACTTTGATCTTTATGAGAAATCCTCAATGCCTAAGTCGCACTGGCACATGGCCTACCATCTGTATTTCATGCTCAGTTAGAATTGTTTGCAAATTAAGTTTTGTTCATTTTTCCAAAGCTGTGATGTTTTCTATGATGAAGAAATCCAAATTTAAGAAGTATGTCACTGTTTTCATTTATTTTACTATTTCTTCACTAAAAAAAAAAAAATAAAAAAAATACAAGAGTCCTTCTGTAAATTATTTGTCCAAAAAAGGAAATTTTGGGTAATACATAGGACAACCTGAAGAGTAGAAGAACCTCCAAGAAGAACATATTTTTCAGTAAATACAATGGCCTGGTGCTGGGGAAAAAAGAACAGCTCCTCTGCTAATTACAAGGTAACATGAGAACTGCTGAAGTTTGTTGAGTGTATTGAAAATAAAATAAAATAAAATAAAATAAAATAAAATAAAATAAAATAAAATAAAATAAAATAAAATAAACCCTGAGACTCATGAGCTCAGTGTCTCCCTATCCCCTTACAAAATTTTCTCTGATACAGCTGTGCTATGATCACTGTTGCAGTGAGAAAGATGAAGTAGTATTTGAGAAGTATGAAACATACAGAAATACTTACCATAAAATGAAGTACAAATACCTGTCTAGATAGGAAACAAATGTTAATAAGTCTAAAGCATATATACATATGCCCTTCGTGGAACTCATTAGCATGGTTTAGATGTTTCATGGGTGTATTCTCAAGTGATCCAGAGAATCACACAGAATTATTACCTAATCAAAATGCAAGATTCATTGATGTGTGATGTAATTAAGGAATGATGTTTGAATGTGTTCATTAAAATGGAATCGAAAACAGATGAGACCTAGGGTCAAGGTCCTTCGACAGCTAACTTTACCCTAAAGTCCAATAGGATACAGATGCAATTATTAGTTTAGAAATTTAATGAAAACTCATGAAGTCTGAAAAGGTTAATCAGTTCTTCTTATTGAACTAAATTTGCATGAAAATAATGTCAGGTTTGAACAATATTATGAGATACAAGCAGCACCCTGGCCAGGGTTTCTTTCAAAACTCCGTGAAAATTCAGTTAGGATATCAGTTTGAAAAAACAGCACAAATCATCACGTGGAGATAATACAATTTCCTTCTTAAGAAATGTTGCAATAATCAGTGGAAATATCTCATGTTTTTTGTCACAATTTATACAGGTTTGATGGAATCTCAACCAGGGTAACTTGAATTTACCTAATAATAGTAAAATTTTAGGCATTACCTTTCTGAATAATTTTCTGATGTGTCTATATTGTAATAGATAATATCTGGTATTAGGTACTATAATATTAATCTTCATTGGTTAGTAGCTCTGTATCTTGGTAAAATCCTCATTTTTGTGGAGATATGGTGTAGAGATTTGTTCCATTTAGCTTCCTTCTAAAAAACCAGACTTTGTGTAAAGAAATGTCACCTATGCAAGCCATCATGGAGATCACTGTCATTGTCAATGTTAAGAGCAATTGCCACTGGATTAATTGTCATTGGAAGTATAAAATTGCAAGCTGATCTATTTGGATAGCATTACTTCTTAGGTTGAAATAACTCTTCCCACAAAAATAACCTAGCATACTACTGTATAGATGGATGAAGACAATTCTACATTTCTCTGTCCAATATGAATCAGAGGCTCTGTACATGCAAAGACTATGAAAATTGGAAGAATATTTAACTCAGTTAATCAAACATGTTGATTGGTAAAGCAGTAGTATGAGATATGGTGAACCATCCTCTTCCCTACACAGACCTCCATTTGCACTTCCTTTGATCACACATGACCCTAAAAGACTACTCAAAATCAGAATCATTTTATATGTATTCCAGACTGAAAATTAGACACATTCAGCAGAAAGAAACCAAGCACAAAAAATCTCCACCACATAGGTGTATCACAGACTCTTCAAAATTCTAGAAAAGAAAATTGCTTTTGTTACTTTCCCTTTATAAACTTAACACATTTTCATAAATATATATTGGCAGTGTCTGTCTGTGGGCAGCTGAGGTTTACTTGTAAAACAGCATGGTAACAGAAGGTCATTTCTGAAGTGTTGAAGGGGGAGGCAAGTTGAAAGATTACATTGTGCATAAATGTTATATTGGGTTAAGCGCAACTAGTTGAGACTGCTGAGTTTAAACTGCATAATCAATCTATCAAGGTAAGCAAAGGAGCAGGGGAAGGAAGAGGAAGAGGAGCTCCATACAAGCAATTTTCTCTAGTTTGCTTCATTCGTAGCCTGTGGGCGCCATAGGCCAAATTTGAGTACAATTAGCATTTACATGGAAATGTCCTCTAAGAAATAAATCCTTCAGAAGCCTGCAACAGAGATGTAGAGGACCCCATTTCTTTTCTTAACTACCAAGTGGCCTCTGCAAACAAGGCTTCAGGATTTTATGAATGCTGTTTTCAATATTCTTCTAAGCAAACTGCATTGAAATGATTAAGAAAGAGTTGTGCCTCAGGGCTAAATGCAACTGTGACATTCACAACAGCTTGCAAGGAGCCTGAGGTTCTAGGAGGAACTGGGTTGGTACATAATCTCAGGATATGAAGGCTGTGACATTATTTGTGCCATTTCAACTCCCTGCTTGTTGAATGAGGACCAATCTACTGTCCATTCTATCACCTTCCAAGACTCCTTGGTACAGAGTGAAGAATGAAAAGAAAATAGGTTGTATATACTAAGCACTTCCTCTTTCATATGCTTCCTCTTATATGTGCCTGTTTCAAATCACTATCTGTGAAAGTAATGGGAACTGAGGTTTTATTCTCTTTTATGGCCACATAGATTCAGCAACTCTCGAGCATGTAGACTTAAAACTTCAGAAGGGAAATTAATTAGAATTGATGTCTACAATAACTCTGCTAAGTATATTTAGACCTCTTAGGTAGAAGTCCCAAAGTCCAAATTATGAAGTAGCATTCCTTTTTGCAGATAAAAAAATCACAGAAACATATAATATGTTACATGTTTTTGCTGTTGCTGTGTGCTTAAATTTTAAAAATACATTTCAAAAAAGGGGTGATATCAAGTTCTTAAGTATCAACCATCAGGGCCAGGAGTTGGACTTGGTAATCCTTGTGGATCCTATCCATCTCAGGATATTCTACAATTATCAGCTTCGTTCTTCTCCATTTCGCTCTTAGTGCTGTTCCCTGTCTTGCTCTCCAACTACATAATTTAGGATCTTTCTTGTTTTTCTAATATATCTATTTATCAGAATTATGTTTTCTATTTTCAGTTGAGACCAAAAGACTGCATGGCAGCACAGATATTTCATTGTAATCACAAATAAGAGCAAATTAATATAATTCTAAATTCTAAGCACTTGAGAAAGAAATACTTTGTATCGAAATAACTGGAAAAATACAACTCTATGAATAGAATTATTTATTAAAACATTCCCTTTTTATTGGAAAACAATGAGTAGTTCAATTTGTTTTCCAAATATAATCTATTAATTTATGATAAAACTTTTATTGAGAAAAGCAATGGTTATAGAGATAATCAGCAAGGCTATTACTTCTGGGAATAATTATTTCTTATTGTGACTTTACAGTGATTTCTCTTAGAGCACCCATATCATTATGCAGAAAATGCCTAACCTTGCGCAGAGCAAGGTGAAAATATTATTTATATTTTAAATGGAAAGATTAAGGCTCGGAGTGAATGAACCTAGACTTTTCAGGGTGTTTATCTGGTAACTGTGGGTACTTGCATAGAGCAATTAATCTTTGAGAAGCGCTGTATGTTCAAAAAGAATATTCCCAACTCATTTCAATTTGAATTATGGGAGATTTCTAATCCTACTGTGAATCAGGCTCCTTTCTCATATGAGCCAATAATGAACATATAGTTACTCCCTGATGGGTTTTAAATCTTACAGAGCACACAGGTGGTGGAAACGAGAGATCAGTTCTATTACCTAAATGTTTGTTAATCCCATTTTATTGAAAACCTACATCATACAGCCACTGAGAAAAGAAAACAGCCAGAAGTGATCAGCCATTAAACTCTCAGTGGACTAGACTCTCAGTTTTTTGACCTTCAGCATCGTTTTATGCATTTTTTAAGTGTAGTCACTAAAAGAACAAGAGAAGCAGTTCTGGTCTTTAGGAGATTCTTTTTACATAAGGAATCTTAATGACCTTGACCTGCTTATATTGGTATGGAAAATAAGCCACAAATAAATGTCACTTCCTTTCATGTCAGAAATTTCAGTGGCAGGGCTTTATTATAAGTACACACCACTAAAACCACCCAAACATAACCTCCCCCCCACTCCCACCTCAACTATGGGCTATTTACAGACAAGTAAAGTTGTCAGGAAAACTGAAAACTGGTATGGGTTTAAATGCCACTTTTTTAGTAAAATGTCACTTTCTATTCCAGCTGACTGCATCACATGGGAGCTAGGATTCTGCTCTACAAAATTTCAGGTGAGAAAAATAAAAGGGTCACTTAGACTTATGAGCATATTTGTGGAAATTTTTATGCATTCAACATCGATAGTAATTAGCAGGTATTTGAGATCTGGAGCTCTACTTAGACCCACTTTACAGAGCTGAGGAACTTATAACTGTAAAGTTGCTTGTCAGATCAGATTTCAGTTAGATGAGGTTTGATTAGTGTACATTAATTTTGCTGAGTTTGACTTCTGCCTGTCATACCAGGGCTCTTAGGGAAATTGTCAGGCATGGAGTTAACATTCTTTTTATTTTAAGTAAAATAGTTATGAAACAAAAGAAGTTTCTTTTGTTTCCATTACCCTTATCTGCCAAAATGATGTAATCAATGCATGTAGAAAGTAAATAGAATAGTAGAACCAAACATTGTTATTGAAAGTCATATCTGACTTGTATGTTCATTTGGAAGTATCTTGCAGTACAAAAATGGCAGTTTATTCATGGATGTAAAATCAGTGCAATTTATTTTTGCCCCTTACCCTCCTGCAAGTTGATTAGATGTCACACAGGCCCTATATTTGCAAAGAGCACAGTGTCAGAACAGCTAAACCCTTAAAATATTTTTATGCAGTTAACTGAAGAGAGACATTTTGTTGTATATCGAAGGCAATCACCCCTTACTCTTATACCCAACCAGATTTTCAGTGTGCTAAACTCTCCTTTAGTTCCCTTACATTTGGTGAAAACTTTCATACAGTTGTTATATTCACAACTAAAGATTCAAAGATTAGGACAAACTCTTTACAACAAAAGGCTGAAAGGCTGGGCTATATAGCTGAATTATAGAGGATGGAATAGCTGAATTATAGAGGATGGTCACTTCCTCTCCTCTCACCATGTCTCCTTCCTGCTTTTAGACAGGTGTTGCAAGTTGAAATTATTTTGCCCCTCTTGTGAATTTTTTTTTACATTATTATTTCACTTTTATCTATGTCATCTTTGAAATACTTATATATAGTTTTATATATTATTTCATCAACATGCCAGTTGAAAAGATGTAGACTTCTTGCCAAAATTATTTTTAAAATCCTCATTTAACAGATTAAAGAAGGATTTAATGATTATGACAGAAAAAGCACTTTGGTTGATTTCACTTATTATTTTAACAATTAAAATATTTGCGTGTATGCTCTCAACCTTTTTAGATACCTTTGAAAAAGACATTCAGTTACAAATAAAGCATCAAGTCATATTATATTTAGCAATAATAATTTTCCTACTAACAAGTTTCAAGTCAATACTAAAGATTAGTCTACACTTAGATTGTATTGATATTTTTCAATATTACTTTAGAGGTGGAAGTGGAGGTCATTCTTAAAGAGATAGTGCTGCTACTGAAACTAGCACAAAAAAACTGAGAAACTTCTTGAAGAGCTGCTTAATGGCAACTGAAATCAGTGCTTCTATTTAAGACATTTAGTAGAAGTAAAATCACCTCCAAAACCTACAATTAATTTCCACTCCCACACTATCCTGCAATAATATAATAACAATTACTTAAGTGCTTCATCCACTAAGTTTTACCCCTGTCTTCACACAAATTTGCAACTCTATTTTTCAGCCAAAGATTCAGAACTGCTGTGAAACTGGTATAAAGCATAAGAACCAAGAAAAAAACCTGTTGCCACAATGCCTTTCCTACTAAGTAATAGCTAATATTCCTTATCTCCTCTCCACTTGCCTTCGTTCCTTTAATTTCCCTTTTATTTTTTTAAGAATACTTTTTAGCAAATCACCTTTCCCAACAAAAAACAAAAACGATTTCAAAATCAATTGCAAGTTTTCATTACTATTTTTATCTTAGTCTGTTTGAAAATCTTGCAAGGTTTGACATATTTTTTATATTTTTCCAAGGATATAAAATATATCCCAGAAAAACAAGATAGTGGAGTAGCTAATCCCTGAAATTTAATGACTGCTTAATTTTTAAAGAATGTGACCAACTTCCACTAAGTACATTCAGCTTTCAATTTCAAGTCAAAAGCATCCAAATCAATATTGCGAAAGGCTTCCATTTAAGCCTATGATCAATGCTTGCCAATGCTGAATGAACATCAATTATTAATAATGGATGTGGTTTGGGTTGTTGTACTTATGTCTGCTTTTAGAGTATTATAAAAGGTTGTTCCTGTCAAATGCGTCCATCACACAGGCATCACAGCTCTGAGCATAAGAAAAAGGAAGAGTAAAAATTACTGGTTAACCACACATATGTCTGGCTGGGATTTAATATTTTACCTTTTGTTAAATCTAAACATTATAGTCACTGAACGCATGTACCAAGGGAGAGAGAGAGTAAGACTTGCTTCAATGCATGAAGAAATCACAAAAAGCAGTACTGGCATTCTGGAAAAAGTGCAAAGCAGCATGGCCTCATTTTCCTCAGTGAGTACACTTACACAGTAGAGGAGTACCTGCTTCTTGATTTTGAGGCTCCACATTGCTCTTTGGTGCTGTGAGGTCAGGGACTTTAGGTCTGATCACTCAATAGAGTAGCATGCAAAACTTGTTGCCTAGGTCAGCCAGGAATCCCGAAAGGAAGCTTTGGCATCAGTTTGTCTTCTCTGGTCCAGCTCTCACTACACCTACAGAATTTAGCAGATCTGCACTGTAAAACAGTAATTGGGATGGAATTAGTCCCATTTAGCCATCAATGTGTTAAGAATATGATCTCAGTATGTAATTTAATCTCCTTTTAAAGAAAAAGGGAAGAGAAACACCTAAAAGTGACACAACCCACTTTTGCTAATCACCCACATTATCATGGTATAAATAATCCCCACAAAGTTTTACTTTGTCTGTCCATGGAGAAAAGAAATCATAAACAAGGGAATGTAAAAGCAAACAAATTTCAAGATTTTTCAATCTATTTGAATATGGTTTGATGTAAGAAGAATTGAAAATTTGTTACATAAAAGGAAACTAATTTACTCTATTAATGTCAAAATTGCTTTCAGTATATTTTAAAGATTAGAATCTGCCTTAGAGTTTTAGGTTTTAAATGCAGACTGACCTAGACCAGCACTCAGTTTTTCCTCCCTGACAGTCTAATCCAGCATACTGCCCATAATCTCACTTTTCCTTTTGCCTCCAATTTAGTCTCAAATTCTACTTTTCAACACTGTTGCAATGTGCTTATCCTCTGGTCCTTCTCTTGACTCCATTCAAATTGATCATACCTTTATCTCACATTGGTTGTGCCCTGACAAATGAATCAATGCAGGGTAGAAAAATTACTTGCTTTCAGTTCAGTGACCTGGTTGTAGGTCCGAATCGAGAGAACTGTAGAAATGAAATTGCAGAAAAGTTACAGAAAGTTCATAGAATAGCAGGGTTTGGAAACCCCCTTTAAAGGTTCTGCCTAGTCTCTGTCCTTTGAAGTTGCATGTTTCCAGAACTATGGAGTGTTTCAAAAAGACAGAAGATATATTCCTAGTAATAATATCCTGTTTTAAATCCTTGAGAATTAATTTGAAAACATTGTAAATTCGTTGAGTTAAGGTTTACCAAAAAAGTTAATTTAAGTGGAAGAGGGTTTCAAAAGCACCTTAAATTTCTTGAATTGTAATACTTAAAGACCAGGCTAAGCTAGACTTCCTCAAATGCAAATAATGCCGAAGGTAAACTAATAACTTCTTTTTTTTAATGAACATTATCATCAGATTTCAAAGCTGTTTATTGAGAAGAGATGTTGAATATCTTTAATGAAACTTGACAAAATCTGTAATGAAAAATGAGGATGCTAAAAGCATAAAATTTAACAAAAGTAATCTTGCTCCCTATGAATGAAATAACTTTGGATATGATGCAAGAAATCAGTCAGCCAGAGGCCATAGAATCTGAATAAATGTCCTGGAATATCTCAATCTCCCAAGACAAATAAAGTTATTGCTACATGACGTCATCAATAGTGATGAGGTAAATTCTTCCTTTAGTAGTTTCAGACAGAGAGGATTTCTTCCCACTAAGTATGGGTGTTTTCTAAGAAGAGCAGAGGGTTTTGATTCAACCACACTCTGTCCACAAGTGTCATAAAAGAGGGAAGTGGTTTTCAAGGTTTTTACTTATTTGTGTTTGAGAAGCTGTGATTTATAAAAACTGTGATCATTAAACTGGGAAAGAACTGATGACGTAAGTATTCATAAATGCATCAGATACAGCTTCAATGGGGAAGGAGAAGACCCTCGACTAAATAATTTGGTGCCTTGGTCTCCACTCCTCTTTCTAGCCTACACCCTGCAAGCCTGGCAGCTATGCAGAGCCCTGGCTCAAAACCCAAAGCCCAAACTCAGCTGTAGAATTGCACAGTGGAAGCAAGTGCATTGTTTGCTTAATGTGGTAATGCCAGAAAATTTTCCATGATCACATTATTCAAAGTAGCAGCTTAATTACATGGTATGAGGTTTTATATAGGCACTTTGATTATTTAATTATTGAAATAACAGCTGGAGGGCAGAATATTACTTTCCGATTTAGCTTCTTCTGCTTGATTCAATATATTAGTCTGTATTCTTGATAGGCTTCTATAAACTGTTCTTCAGTATATTCTCAACAGGGATACTGATGCTATTCTCACTTCAAATGAGGTCTGGATGCTATGCTGCTCTTAGTATATGAAAAGTGCATGTGAGTTTTCACAGTAAATTTTTGACATATTGTATTTTACTTCATTTTTTAGTATCATTCTGTCTGGAGTGGCTTCTCATTTGTTCCATTTAAGAATACTTGCAACACATCTATGTTCAGATGGTCCCTGATCATAAACCAAAGAATTATTCATCTTTGTCCTGAAGATTTTAAGTAGAAATACCAGATTGTGTTGCAGTCTTTCAGATATTAGTATATCAATGGAGAAAAATGATAAGAAATAAGTAGGAAAAAAGTTCAGTGTTCAGATTAAAATGAAGAAGTTCAAATTACCATAACGCATTCAAGTTTTGCTAGAAGATATCAGCACAAAAAATTCAAACTTCAAATTAATTAGGTCACATTGGAATAACAACTCCTCTTTTAGAAGGTGTTCTGATCATTCATGTCTAAATTAGTTCTTAACAGAAACAGCTTTAGTGATCATAAAAAATTAGCTTTTTATCTCTAGCTTCTCTGGTTATGGAAATATTTTGAAAATATGAAATAATCACAAAGCGTGCTGAGGACAAGAATAAGAATACCATCAAAATAACCAAGAGGGAAAAAGAGAATTCAAATAATTTCTTACTCTCTGAGCAAAAGCTAGAGTGTCTATTCCTCTTCTCTTGCCTGGGTGACAGCAATGGCATGGTTGCACAGAACAGTGAGGAGTCCCATGGAGATGTGCAGTCAGCACTGAATATTGAAACCAACATTGCACTCCAGAAGCACAACACAAACAAGTGCTTGAGTCTGCAGCTCAATGAGACTGTGTCCCCCTTAATATCTGCTGCACACAGGCTCCTGTGAAAAGGTTCATACTTTTTATCTGGTCTGTTAGATGTTATGTCAATGGGAGGCTCTATCACTTTCCCAAGCCATGAATACAGTTTCATTTGTTGAGGCTTTTCCCCACATTTTAAATGAAGAGGGTAAATGCAAACTATCCTACAAAATTCATCATTAGGTATTTCTTAAATAAGAGGTAAAAACCCTAAGTGCAGGTATTATATACACAAGAAAAACACAGAAGGAATAAAAAATGAACAGTATTATTACCAGTCTTGTTGAGAAAATCCCAACAATTTAAAGGAAGGAATTAAAATTAATTAAAATTAAAAAAAACACACACACACAAAACCCCATAAAACAAAAACAAAAAATCAAGTAGAAGGAAGAATGAAGCTTTAAGTAGTAATAACCACAAGAAATAAAGGATAGGAAAATGAAGATAGTGATCATGACGGGGTTGTAATCACATTGACTGTCATGCTTAAACAAGACATAATTACCTATAAATAGGAGAACTCTGTAAGAGGCAAACCCTTATACATTGGAGTGGAGTAAGAAAAATAGGTATCTATTATACTGGAAAAATTTCATTTTTCTTACTTAATCACATATTACTTTAAGAATAAAAATATGTCTGGAGGCATCAAGAATTTTACAATTTAACCCTGCATGTTGTTGGATAGGAGTAGAGCATCATTTTTATAATATAAAAGTATAATTTTAGTGTCCAATTTTTAGCTCAAGAACAGCTTTTTTCTCTTGGAAAGGCAATACATTTTCATACATAAATCATATATTTTGTGTACATTAGATTTCTCATCAGAAATCTATGGAAGACTTCTATTAGATCACTTGACTTGAGATACTATAACTCATGGTTTATTCCTTCTTTACCTAATATTGAGTAGACAATGCCAGAGTTTAGGTGGAAGCTTATTCATTCACCACAATGTAGACTGATCAAAAGAATTCATATATTTTATGTCTGGATTAGTACAATCTCTGTCACACTGCAGATCAATGTAACAAAGCAAAAGAAGAGTAGAAGTCCTACAGAGCTTCCATGATGTGCAATTATATTTTTTAATTCTCTGTAATTATCCTGAAAATATAATTCTCTGCTCATTGATGAACCCCAGGGCTCCATAGCCTGTCAAGTATCACAAGTCTCATCAAGTGATCCTGAGGTGAGCTCAGTTGGTCAGAGCATGGTGCTACTAACACCAAGGTAATGGGTTTGAACCCTATATGGGCCATTCACGTAAGAGTTGGACTTGAAGATCCTGTGTCCGTTCCAACTCAGATTATTCTATGAAGTATCAGATTAATCTAAAGGAAAATTTATAGAAACAGGATGTTTGATTCTTAGGTAGTAAGGTCCTTTCCAAGTGTCAGATTTGTATTCACACACGCAGAAAAATAGTCAGATCTTGTCACAATTACCTGTTGGAAATCCAGAAAAAAAGCCAAATTAATTCTGCTTTGATAAATATATTATTCTGAGACTGGAGATCAATTTTAAATGGTTTTTGTCCAGATTTTTGCAGAATTTCTCCATAATCCTGAACACCTCCATGACTGCTCATGTAAAACAAGTTGTATAGGGTCTGGAAATCACCCTTCCTGATTCACTTTGAGGTTGATTCAATGAAAGACCAAGGATAAGATCCAAACAAATAGCACAAGACTTTGGTTGAATTTAGCTGTCTTCATCAAAAACACTGCCAGACTATCTAATTTATCACACTGAGTATCTTCCTTGCTGATTTATTTTTATTGTTAGAATTAAAGGCGTGCATTTTTAGACAGTTTTCATATGGCAACATATGCACTGGTATACATCCCAGCTGCAGGCCCACTGCAGTGTTTAAGTATGTAGATGCCTTTTTCATGGACACAAAACCTCAGAGTATCATGGTCTGATAGAACACTTAAAGAGCATTTTTGGCATACGTTTCATTCACAAAGATCAATAGAAAAGAAGTTTGAGTTCACTTGCTATTATGGTTCTACAGGAAGGCACTTAAACCCAATAACATTTTCAACCTGATAGAAAATGTTTTATTTCTCTTGTTGATGTGCAGTTCTAAAGAATCCATAGTTCTGAGGTAAAAAAAAATAAAATATATATATATATAAAATAAGGCTCAGCAAATCAATTCAGGTAGCACTGGTCTGTTTTCTACCTTATTTATAGATAATAAAATAGAATTTAAAAAGAAATTCCTTTCAGGAAATCTTGAAATCAGAAGAAAAAATCAAACAAATGCTCTGGAAAGGAGATATGATTTAATAAAATGCAATGGGGAAAAAAAACAAACCAGAAAATTTGGAAATTGATTGACTACAACCATATGGACCAAGATGAAATGAGGGGCAGTGAAAAGGACCAAAATTTGCAAGTTTGTTCCAACTAAAATCCTGACATTGGGAAAGAAAAGTAAACAAAGAGTGAATACAAGACCCTAAGGAAATGAAGGACTAAAAAATAAAAAAGAAAAATTCCAAAAAACAAGCGAAAACATTAAAATGAATGGGATGATAAGAAGTGCGGGAAAATGGATCGAAGATTGCCCAAATAATCCTCATTAAATTTGCAAGATTTCATTTCTATTCCTGAAAGGAAACATTTACTTTCAGGAAAGAGAATGAAATCTTGAAATCAGAAGATAAAAACTAACAAATGCTCTGGCAAAGAGATAATGATACATTAAAATGCAATTGAAATAAAACCAGAAAATTATGAAATGGAGTGATTCCAACCAAATGGACTGAGATGGAATAAGGGGCAGTAAAGTGGACCTAAACTTCGCAAATTTATTCCAATTAAATTCCTGACATCGGGGAAGAAAGGTAAACAGAGAGTGAGGAGGAGAGTCTAAGGAACTGAAAGGATTAAAAAAAAAAAAAAACAACTATTCCGAAACCAAGGGAAAACACCAAAAGTGAATGAGATGACAGGAAGAGCAGGAAAGTGGACTGAAGCTTGCCCAACTAATCCACATTGAAATCACAGGATTTCATTCCCTTTCCTGAAAGGACAAAAGATCAAAACTGAGTAAATCCAATCAGAACCAACACCTAGATGAATACCAATTCATATGAGTATCTCATCCATTTGAATTCTCTTAAATAATTGGGAAACACTGGGAAATATGATCAGCCAATAGCTAGAAAATTTCTGATTACCTCACCTTCTTCCATAATTAACATTGCTTTATTATTTGTTTTCTCTTTATAAGATCACATAAAGATTTTTTTACCCATCTTCAATACAAGATATATCCAGTCTTCAAGTTTTTCAGTCTTCTTTCCCAAATTTTTCATGGAATATTTCTTTTATTTTCTTTAATTTACTCAGCATAATTAGTGTTTTATCCTACTGTAATGAAATTTTCTTTAGAAAATCAAGTCTTCTGTGGCTTTCAAGCTTTTACTAATCTTTCATCATTCTGTGGGTTTTTTAAACGTTTTTATTGGTCATAGAGAGATTTTTCTGTCTGTAGATCTTTTGTGTTCTACTTATTTTTTTGCTACACTGTGGAAATGTGTTATTCTTACACAGGTGTTTAGATTCCTCAGCTTTCATCTATTTCTTGGATATTTTCATCTTGCTTTTGATATCATTCCCTTAACCTCTCTGTTTTCTAAGATGTAACCACAAGGTTTTAGAAGAATTTTGACTCAGGTTTCAGGCTCCAGGGACATAAACCATTTTTTTATGAGGACATGCTGAGGCATCAATCTGTATTCATTACTGTGTCTCACTGATGTCATGGATTTGGAGTAGAACTGACTGATTTTTGTTATTGGATTTCTTAACATAGTTTTGAGTTCTAAATCATACCCTCTCAAATATATCCCTTCTGATATATACAGTTTTGTTTGATCTTTTGAAATGCCCCTTGAAGTAATAATAAACCTTTTTCTTTGAGGTTGTCAATGGAAAAAATTTGATTTAGGGAGCTGGTTCAATGAGCTCAGCGTTTTTGCTTTGCAACAATGTAAAACTAGATTCTTTATTAATACAGCCATAATCCGAGATAGTATTTTTTCCCCAAGTACTTTGATATTAATGATCTTGATTACTTTATGAGTAAAAGCTAATAGACCTTTAATGGGAAGTGTATGGCTTGCTTACCCGGTTGCACCTATAGTTTAGGAAGTCACAAATTGAGCAAAAATGGATCAGTATTTCTGTTCTATACTTCTTCAGTATCATTCAGAGACACAGTAGCAGAGAATAGCTTGTTTTCCTCTATCTGTCAGAATTGGTTTTCATGGTTGTTTCTGTCCTGCTGCCTAGGAAGATATCCTACCTTCCTTTTGACCAGTGACATATACAGCACATTGCTTGTCCAATAGTCACAACAGCATGCTTAGAATTCGATTTTACAGTCACCCTGTGTTCAAGTGTGATTGCTGTTTTTTCCTTATAGCAGTATTCAGGAGAGGGTTATTGTACGTTCTTTCTTCACCTTTCATTCTCAGCAATGATAGCAACAATAAGTGCTAGTAGTACACTATGACCAGTCTTGGTGGTTGAAAATATCTTGTCCAAAAGTTGAATTTGACAAGTAAAATTCTACAGAAAATAAATAAAAAACCTAAACAACAAAACAAACTAACCACACCTGAACAGCAACAACAATAAAAACCCCCACCAAAACCCCACATGTAATTCTTCACATTATGAGTACTACTGCATGCAAGAATTCAGATCCTGGCATGGTTGTGCCAAAGACTTGAACAAGGAAATGTAGTTAATTCCTTTTAGAGATTAATTCCCTTCTCTTTCTGGCTTTAATTATATAGGATATAGGAGGCATAATTCTGTGCATTTTTTTTTTTTTAAGGAAAGAAACCACACCCAAAAACATAAGAATGAGTCAATAAGTTGTTTAAACTGAAAAAGGGAAAGCATAATCAGTGTTTTAAGAGTATGAGTTGTTTCACTGTGTAAGTTGTCCAATTTGATGAAGTACCAGACTTAGGTCCCATTTGTCTGCACTTGTGAAGTGAAACATTTTCGTTGTGTTTAAGGAACAAGTCTACCATAGATTTCCCTCGTGGAGAAGATCGGTTTTCAATGAAAGCAGAGTAATCTGTATTTATTGGATGTGGTATTCACCTATTTAAACTTCTTTGGAATATAGAATAAACCATAATCAAGATAAAGCACCAGTTAATTTATTCAGTAGATAGCCATCTCTAAAGCAGTTTCTTCACAATCTTTGCCGGCTACATTGACCTTTGTAGAGGATACAATTAATCCTCTAACATAACCGAGAGTAAGAGCTAATATCCTGATGACACAGTCTTGTATTTAAAATTCTGCTTTCCCATACTTATATAAACATGCATCAAAACTAACAATGGCTTCATAAGATTTTAGCCACTTTGGGGAGAGGGAAGTCTTTGGCAAAGTAAATTGCAGAACATGTCAGCTTACAACAAGCATGTTGAAATTTCTCTCAGTTTTAAAGATAGCATCGGCTAAAAAAGTACTCTCTTTTATGTACAAAGAATCTCTTTGAATCTGTATTTCATTAATCAATGCTGTCAAAAACTATTTGGTGACTGAATACTTGATCTTCTGAGAGTTTAATTTAACTTGGCTTCATATTAAGAAGATGGAGGGTCCTTTTTTTCCAAAACTCAATCCTTCCTTAGAGTCTCTGTTTGGGAATTGAAAGTATTAGGAGTGTGAAGTATCTTCCAAGTTTAGCTGCTTAGAAGCTAAGTATCTAGTTTGAAGCAGTCATCCAGCTCCCTCTGTAGCTGACAGGGAAAGATAAGTGTAAGCTAAAGCAGTGATATGAAAGCTGGAAAAATAAAAAATCTAATTAATGGAGCTGTGCAAGTGACATAACGAAGAAGCTGAGAGTGTGATTGACAATCTGACAGAAAATAGACTAAAAATCTGGATGTCTTTAGCCCATGAAAAAGCTGTAAAAGTGTTCTCAAACACCTCTACTCAAACACCACCTACTATTGCAAATAGGAAGATGCACAGAACTAGTAATATGTGCATATGCTCTTTAAAGATATAGAGCATGAAATAAACTTTTTTTTTTTGCTACTAATTGATACTGTTGCTAATGTTTGCATGGGTATGGAAAAAGCAATATTAAAAAACAAAAAGTATGTCCAGACTGATAATCAGTTGTACAACAAAGGATAAAATAGAGGTGGATTATTACAGAGAAATTCTGGGAGATGGAGGACCTGGTGTGTCCGGGGAGGCCATTTGCCACAGGGAGATGAGACTGGTCCATGTGAGAAACCTCCTGGTGGTCAGCAGAACAGAGAAAAAGGAGAGAATGGCAAATTTTAAAAAAGGCCCAAAAACAAGCAAAAAGAACAGTTTTAGAAAGCTGGTTCATCCAAAATAGCTGGGAAAATTACTCTTTGCAGGTGGTGGTCTCCCACTGAGTTCAGACTGAGACTAATTAACCAGTTTCAATTAGAACATTTACTTTTAGTAAGTCTGAGTGCAACCCATTCCAGGTGTGCTGTAGTGAACCTTGGATGTCAGCAGAATTTGCATTAATGTCTGCAAAGCTGTGACATTAACCATGCGGATGAAGAAACAGCTTTAAAACAAAAATCAACATTTGAATCTGGCACACACGCACCTCTAATGATCATAATTAGTGCTGCAGGACAGATAGCTGGACCTTCAGTCACTAGCCATCTACAGATGGTGGTAGATAGGCAGGAACAAACTGTGCTTTGAAGAAAACTAGAGACTTCTTTGATACTTCAGTCTTTTGCACAGTACTACATAGAACTTACACTGAAGGTGAATTCATTATTCACGCTTTTAATGATTACTGCATAAAATCAGAAGAGAAGGAAAGAAAAATACTAATATTCCTTCTCTGAATATTTTGTATTTAATACTTATATTTTTATCAGATAGACAATAATTTGACTCTCATTTTATCATAGAATGTTTCCTGATTTGCACAGACTTCTTTAACCAGTGTATTTCCTGAATTACCTTTCAGTTCACTAACACCTCTATCGTCCCAAAGCTGGTCCATCTGCTCTTCCTGATGTTAGTTGTAAGACAAAGTGGAATAATTTGTTTCAAATAGGACCGCAGTGTAAATGATTTGTTGGGCTTCTATTGAACATGAAGGCCAAATCTTAAAATCTCTAAATAAATTTAAATAAAAATAAACAAGTTCTTATCATTATTTGAATAGTCCATGCAATTTCAAGACTTGATTTAAAAAAATCTCCCATCACTCTCATTATGTTTTATGCAATGTTTGCCTTTTACTTTCTTTATTTAATAAATACAAACTCTAAAGTCTCTCAGAAATCAATGAAAAAAAGAACAGTGTTGTTTAATAAAGCAACAAAACTGAATATAGTTTTGTATATAAAATAACAACAAAATCAACGATTATGTTTCCAGGATAAAATATTTTAAAAGGTATAATATAAGCCATAAAATAAATCAGTTTGTGTCCCATCTTTTGATATATCCCTTAATTTTAAACAAAAGGCAAGGAAAGAAAGTTAACAGACTTTATTACTATCATAGCTCCATATGTTTTCTTAAAACCCATCCATCCTTGAATAAATTCCCTACTGTGTTACTCCTGTTGTAGAATGGTGTATTCTTATACAATAAAACAGAGTTATACAGTAGTGAAATACTGGTGAAAGGCAGGCACTTTCAGTGGCATCTAATTTATGTACCTCTGGACAGTTCTCAAGCATATGACAAGTTCTAATATATGCCAACAGCGTTGTTCCTGACAGCTTTCTTTGTTGTGTGGATTTGACTTTTCATTTGAAGCCTGCTAGCAAGGATCAAGGAAATTAAGCAAAACAAACTGAAGAATACTCCTTTAAATAATAACTTGAAAAGATTTGTGTTTTTAAATGAACAAAACCATATTAGTGTGGAGTAGTGATTCATAGACTTGTCTTTAGAACTCTGTTAAGTGATACAGAGATGGACTCTTGGCTGTCTTGGCTGTGCAGGTGAGTTTGGTTCAGACAGAATTCGTATTGTTACATAGTGTTCAGGCAGGAAGAGACTAATCTGAGTGACTAGATCAGATTTAGATGATATGCACCCTGTTCCAAAACACTTATATATAGCACTCATTTTACTGTGGCGCGTCCATCACTTTCAGGAGCAGATTGTTCCAATGCTTGATCCTTTCATAGAGAAATTTTTCATAATACCTTATTTAAATCTCTCTTGGTCCAAACTGATGTAATTTCCTCATTCTGTCAGTTCTTTCCTGGAAGAAGAAGAAGCCAAGCCCCACCTCACCCCAACCATCTTTCAGGCAGCTGTAGAGAGTGATAAAGTCTCCCCTGAGCCTCTTTTGCCAAGCTAAACAACCCCAGCTCCCTCAGCTTCTCCTCATAGGACTTGTGCTCCAGAACCTTCAAGAGCTTTGTTGCTCTTCTCTGGACTTGCTCCGGAACCAAAATGCTCTTTTAGTGAACCCAAGGATTCGAGGTGCCAATGTGCAGTAGAGGTGGACAATCACTACCCTGGTCCTGCTGGCCTCAATATTTCTGATTAAAGCCCAGACGCCATCGGCCTCTTGACCACCTGGGCACAGCTGCCTGTTGACCAGTGCCCCAAGGTCCTTTTCCACTGAGCTGCTTTCCAGCCATTCTGCTGCAGCCTGTAGTGCTGCTTGGGCTTATTGTAACCCAAGAGCAGGTCCTGGCTCTAGGCCTTGGTGAACCTCACACAATTGGCTTCAGCCCAATGATCCAGGGGCTCCCCGCCTTCCAGCAAATCAACACTCCCACTGAACTTCCCGTTGACCGCGAAATTACTGAGGGTGCGCTTGATCCTGTCGTCCTGCTCGTTAATAAGGATATTAAAAAGAGCTGACCCTGACACTCAGCTTTGGTGAACCCCATGAGGGAACAGCCCCCTGCTGAATTTAACTCCATTCACCTGCAGTCTCTGGGCCAGGCCATCCAACCAGTTTTTAACCCAGTAAAGAGTGCACCTGTCCAGGCCACGAGCAGCCAATTTCACCATGAGAATGGCTGTGGGAAATTGTGTCAAAGGCTTAACAAAATCTAGGTAGACAACATCCACAGGCTTTCCATCATCTGCTAAGCCTCACCACTCACCCATTTCAGTTTACTATGCAGGACTCCATGGACAGAATTGCTATAGAGACAGGACACATTTTTGCATTGATCAGATCTTTATTTTCTCCTCGAGTTTAATGGTCTTAGAGTTTGTAAGGTTACATTCATCTTAGGTGAAACAAAGGAGAAAATATGTTCAGTATCAATCTGTGTCACCTAGACTAGTCACCTAGAAGTTCACACAGTCTTAGCAAAAACACACTAAGAGCATCTACTTCTTTACAGAATTCTTTCATGTTATGCTGCTGGGCTTTTTTTTCTGTCACTTCATATACTGTGAATACCCTGACCATTAGCTGCCAGATTGCAACAGTTTCAAACATACATTAAATTTTAAGCTCTGAGCTACTGCGAAGTATCCTTTAAAATGCTAACAGCATGAAACATTGTGTAGGAAAGCAAAAGAGATCAAGGTAAGGGTAGATACCTTTCTAAAACTGGAACATACAAGAATTCACAGCTGAATCTTGGCTTTAATTTCACCAGGGAGCAAGTTCACAACTTTCCAACCTGACACTTCACACTGCCAAAACTACCACATGCATTTTCTGAGAAGTATCAAAAAGAAAGAGAGGAAGAGGAAAAAAGAGTAAAGTTTTTAGTCAGGAGGTAAATGTGGCCTTTGACCTGAGTGGTTAGAAAAGGAAACTTGAGGTTGCTGTGGTTACGAAAAACTGGTAATGGAGTTCTTACTTCCTTACAAAGAATTCCTAAAGAGGTATTCTCTGAGCACAGTAGGAAACACACACTAGAAGCATAGATTAGGAATTATTAGCAAAGAAACCTTCAGAAAATATTTCCTTCATAAACCAGGTGTTATGAAGACTGACTGTTCCACATCTGAGGAAGAAAAGTTCAAATATATTTCTAGTATGCATAACAATTTGAAAATTGCTTAATTATCCTAAAACCCACCAGAAAATTCAAATCAGTCAAAAGGAAAAACAAAACAGACAAAAAGGACAGAACCATATTAGTTGAAATTAAATTTTAAATAGAAAAGGAAACAGTGACTCAATACTTACCATTTATCTTCATATGCATATCTGAAGTACTTGGTTCATTATTTCTGTCTTTAGCCTCTGCAGTTCTCATGTGCTTCAGCAAACCTGTGTTGCATTCCCTCACCATGACATTTCCTTGCCACATCCCATTAGACAGACTGTGATGCTTAGAGCTTGTGCTGAATGCAGAGCAGCTCTGAATGATCCCTCTGCCATGCTAGAGATTTGGGGAGCTGGAGCACGTGACATATCTCTATTGCTGGGTGAGGTGAGTGCTGGACTGCTCATAGGTTTTCATCTTAATGAGACTTTTAGGTATTCCAAAGCCATCCCAGGAACACTGTTTGGTGCACACAATGTGAGCAGTGGCAAGAAGAGGCAATAATAAATAAGCTGTGACACCATAATATACCCCTAAAATCCTGTGACTTGCTCTGACAGAAAGTCAGATTTTGCACCGAACACATGAAGTCTTGGCTGTGAACCCACCTATCTATTAATAAGTACAAAGGAAATACTTTTATAACACTTTTTTATATTAATACTTTAGCACTTCTAAGGAAATAGTACCTTGTCTCCAGAACAAGGAGTCATCCACAAACTTTTAACATGACTGGTATGGTGGTATTTGGTTGAAAGTTTGACTTCATAGTCCTGGAAGTCTTTTCATATTTTCCAGTCATCATGATTTTGTGATTCTAAGACTGTATATTGAGTATTAGTACAACAGCCCAACATGTTTTTGTTTAATCCAATATGCTGCCCAGCAATACAACAGTACAGGTTGGTGGGTAGGTGGTATAGCTGGTCTGAGGAATACATCATAGTAGAAACTACGTCAGCATATCTTTCAATTCATCTTGTTTTCAGCTTCTCTTATTTTTCATTCATACAATGTTGCAGATGCCAACCTGCCAAACTGAAAGGTTTATAAAACATTTGATGGAGAGATAGTGGACCGAATGTATTTACATTGTGGGATTTATCCCAAAGCACAGGACTGTTGACATGGAATTTAAAGATCTTACTAAATGATATAAAGGTCGTGTTATCTGTGGCTTCATGAACATTTGAGAAGGCATGCCTGGATAAGGCATCTGTCTCAATCAGACAGTGGAACTACTTTATACCCACTGTTGTCATCAAACTTAATGTTAATCAAATATGTTTTGGCAGATGAGGACAGACAACATTATCTGCTATGTGGAGAGGTGAAACTGGATATTCTTATACTGAAGAAACCTCTCATGTAACTTTAACTCACAGCTATATTGCTGAAATAAACTTAGAACTGCCTATAGAGAATTCAGATAGTACAGTGTTGAAAACCCTGTGGCTACAAGAAAATTGATACTCTTTCCTTGAGGAAAGGATTTGTGTGGTATGCAATAAATACAACACAGAACCATGCACTGAGCAAGAGAAAAAGAACATATTCAATAGCCATCCATTATTTCAAGTGGTGTTGGTAGCTCATTGAATCAGCTAGAAGATCTTTAGGAAAAAAACAACATTTTGTTTCCAAGAAGGTATATGAGAATTAAGAACAATCTTAATTCTGTCAGCCTTAATCCTGCATTTTCAGAGTTTCTTGAGTTAGATTTGAGAGCCTAATAATGTTCTCAAACTTACTTTTATGTTATATATAAAATGTAGGATGGGATTTGATGGTGTAATTCCCTAACAATCACTTTGCCGATTGCACACAATAAAGGACCTCTAAATATTTTATTATTTCTTAATAATCTAAGCACAGTATAAACTTGATTCTCATATTGATTCTTGGCAATTTAATATTTCATTTAATAATGAATGTGACAGGCTTAAAATATTAATGCAGTAATACAATGGGAAATATTAATGCATTGGCCTATCTGACCAATGCATCAAAACATTAAGGATAAAGTTGAAATTTAGTAATGGATACTTTATTCTATTGCATGAACCATGTAAGAAACAAATAAAAAATAAGTTCTTGCATATCAGAATTAATAGTTTTAAATGATCAATTGAAATCTATCTTTTTGAGATTTTCCATGTTGGTGATATAAAAATTGATTATAAAAATCAGTTCTGATATCTTCTTTGCAGTATAAAATTTGGTAATTTAACTTTTAATAAGACCCATCTGGACTTAAATATAAAATGGAATTCCATAGGTGCATAAAAAATATATGATGAAATTTCAGCAAAATTTGAGCAAATGAAAATATGAAGCTGGGTTATTATGAAGTGCTCTGTTTAAAGAATAATTGCCAAAATATATAAATACATAAACAAACAAATAAACAGATATAATCCATTAACAGCATTTAATTTTTTCCTGAGTGTTGCTTTTTATAAGTATCTCTGCTGAGTTTTGTTTTTTTTTTTTTTTTGTGAAAGTCATGTCATTTTTGTTACTGATAGACACATTAAACATGTCTTAAAATACCTGCTGATTAGAAATGGTCTTCTGAATTACACTTAGTCTTCATCACAGACTGATCAAATACATAAACTTTTCTGTGTCAGCAATTTCTTCTTAAAGCCTGAATTATTTATTGAATTTTTTTTCCCCTATGAAATAAAATTCTGCATGCTATTATTCTTTTTTTGTGTTTTTTATTTCTTAAAGTAACCAAGTCAGGCACCTTTTTCAGTAATGTTAACATGTGTTCTATACATGCTTATAAGATAAGCAGGCGAAAAAATGTCAGCTAATCCTTTTTAAATATTAAGGGTTCCTATTGGATGTAATTTTTATATTTTTCTTATTAATTCTTACATTTCTTTAAGTAGAAAGTAATTTAATTGTTTTATTACCATCACTTTATTTAGTACTTCAGTTTTTCCTGCATTTTGAAATAAAATGTTTAATGAGTATAATAATCACAACTAATATTTCTGCAGTTATATAGTGTTGGATTTCACTTAATTTGACATTCTTTTGTTGTGAGTCAAATACATAATATTCTGCTTTCCACTTGAGGATCATCTTGAAAAGTAGAAACAATATCTCTTCCTAAAACTAGCTAAGACTAGCTAGCATACTTGGCAAGATTCAAAAATTTATATGCAATTCATATGCATAAAATTTATGCATCTATTTCTAAACATACATAAATATATAGATATTATTACATATACGTTAATGAAGGGGAAAGTGTGCTTAACCAATGTGATTGCCTTATAAAATGGTAAAAACTGAATGGATAGATGAGAGAAGAGCAGTAATTTCACTGATGATACAAACCAGGAAAGAGTGATGAATACCCCACTGGTCTGTGCAGCCCTGCAGAAGGACCTCAACAAGCTGGAGAGATGAGCTGAGAGGGACTGTCCAAAATTCATCAAAGGCAAATGCAGTATCCTGCACCTGGGGAAGAATAATCCCTGCACCAGGACAGCCTTGGGGTTCACCAGCTGGGAAGCAGTTCTGTGGAGAAGGACCTGGGGGTCCTGGTGGACAACAAGCTCTCCATGAGCCAGCAGTGCCCCTGTGGCCAGGAAAGCCAATGGAATCCTGGGCTGCATTGGGAAGAGCATTGCCAGCAGGTCCAGGGAGGTGATCCTGCCCCTCCACTCAGCCCTGCTGAGGCCACATCTGGAGCACTGTGTCCAGTTCTGGGCTCCCCAGCACCAGAGAGACATGGAGCTCCTGGAGTGGGTCCCACAGAGGGCAACAAGGATGATCAGGGGAATGGAGCATCTGTCTTAGGAGGAAAGGCTGAGAGAGCTGTGCCTGTTCAGTCTTGAGATGGCTGAGGGGTGGCCTCATCAGTGTCTGAGGAAAGGGTGTCAAGGGGTTGGAGCAAGGCTCTTCTCATACTGTGAGAATGCACTGTGTTGCACAATGTATTATATTTATGCAGTTATTACTGTAAATAAAACTACCGAATACTACATGTAGTGTACTAATTAATTGCAAAACCCTGAATCCAACATTAAATAAATATTTGGAGCAACATGCAAACTTAAATAAGAAGTTGGTAAGATCCTTGAAATCTATAATTATTTCTGAAAATTTGATCCCTATATGACAAAATTAGCTTCTCATCAGTTCACTATTGCACTATTTCTGTTTCTAAGATAATATTGATCTGTGGAACTATGAGAAACTTTATTGATATGGATTTCCATGGTAAAAAACATTATCCTAGCTGTTATTACTTCACATCAAGGTGTCTCCCTGCAAGTAGAGTTCAATTGTGCAAAGAAATCTCTCAGTTGTACGTTTTGACAGCACTGCCATTTAACGGAAATCATAAAAGTTTCTATTTCAAACTGACCATCTCGAATTATTCTGAAAAGAAAAATATTTACTGAATACAAACACTTCAGCTTTTGTTTGCTTGCTTTTATAAAAGCAGTAAAAGCTATTTGGCAAGAATACTTTTAGTTTTTACTTTTTTAGCTGATATATGTTTCAAAGTTCCCATTAAAAACATGGAATACTTACATAGCTGAACAGCTTTTTACACCCAAACCTCCACTGATGCCTGTGGCTGAAGAAGTGCAAGAATAAACTAGAGAAGTCCATCTCTGGCAGTCAGGTGTAATTTCTCCGTGTTTCTCTCTGATTTGGAACAGCTTGTGTAGCAAAAAAAACTATCAGGCATAATGCTTACATTTATTTGAGCTTTATTATTCCTGACCAGGGCATTCAGAACACATAATCTAGTTAGATATATCTATTTATTGGATATAGCTAGCTTCATCTTTTGAAGGTTTCTGGGTTGAAAGAGGAAAGTAAGATTTGGAAAAAAATTTGAAAAAAAAGGATTTCTGCAACCACATGTAATTTTCTAATTAAAAACCAGCAAAATGTTGAATGCAAGGAACAAAGATGAGGCAAGATATCAAATATATCAAGAATTGCAGGTTAGTTTTATTTTTAAAATTATATATATTTCCAAGGTTACCAAAGAATTTCTCTTGTGAGAAAAGAATTTCTTATTGTGAGAGAACCATGGAAGATCAAGAATCCTCCCCTGTTCAGCTATATGTCAGGAGTGACATATTTGCTGACATTTGCTGCTAGAGTGTGATTTTTTCCATACTATCATCTCATGGTACCATTCCTAAATATAATCACATACATCTTTCATACACCATTCAGCTCACTGTGAAACCTTCTCTATACTGATCAACTTACAAGTTTTCTGTGCTGATGAATTTGCAAGAATGGTTCAATATCTGGGTTTATTGCTAGTTGAGGTCTGCGAAACAGGACCTCTTATATTCTGATGGTTATTCTGTTCTCTCTTTTCACTACAGCTGAATGTTAGCACAAATAAAAGTCTCAAAAGCAAACAGAAATCACACCTGCTTTATTTTATAAAGATTATTTCCTATGTTAGCTAACAGCTATGAGGATGGATGCCCAGTTCGGTCCAAGACCTTCATATTAGATATGTCTATCATCAAAAGGGATCATGGTGTGATGATGTGTGCAACCTTACATTTTAAACTCTTCCTGTGATGTTGATATTCAAACAGTTGTGATAGTGTTTTCTGTCCACCAAAACCTGAACAGCAAATCTGTATTAATACTTATAATACAGATTTATTGACTGTTCAATAACTCTAAAAATTATAGTAGCTTTTTTTCTGAAACACAAAAGAAGCTGTCAATGATTATGCAGGCAATTTAATCAATATTCTGTTGTGTAAGAAATATTTTTATCTGTTAGGGTAGGCAAGTTCCACGTCTCAATATGTGTTCTTTGAATCATATAAACATGTAAATTTATAACTTCATGTGCTAGATCAGTGAGAATTAAGCATGATTTTAATTGTTTTTATGCTTTTCAGATGATAGGAGCTTCCCAGTCCTCTTCTATTGTTTAACCTAGTATTGACTCCCAGACCCAGAGCGATGAGGAATACTGTGCTATTCATGAAATGGAATAGTTTTTAAATATTGACTTCCTAATTAAAATACAAAACTTTCTAAATGCCAAATTCTTGTGTCCTTATTCCCGATGAATCTTGTGCCATCAATCACAGAATTTCTGACAGACACTTTCTGTGGTGGGATACATTTTACTGTATGTCACCATTTACATTGCTCAGAAGAATTTAGCAGAGATTCTTGTTACATTACATAGAAGATCCCAACATAGTTTCAAATGTGTACACTTACAGCATTTTCCAAATGTAACACTATATGAAATTCTTTGTAATTTTCCAGCCTTAGCTAGATGTAAGCGCCAATTTTGCACAGGCAATAATGCTTTTCACAGAAAGGATTATATGTCTTCATAAATCTTTGTAAAAGCCCATTAGTGGTATTTTGAGGAATAGTCTAAGTAGAAAAGCATCTAGACTAAGTGGAAGTATTAGTCCAGTTATGTCTAAAAATTATTCTATTGATCATGAGCCAAAATTGAGCAACACAATGATAATGCTGCCACATTTGGATGGGAATTTTTTCTTGGCAGGCTATCCATGAGTCTGTGGAAATAAAGTCATTAATCCCATTTAATCTTGCTGATGTCATACACATGTCAAATTTTTTTTCACCTTATTTTTAATGAGAATAAGGAACCAGAACAATGAGACACGCAATTCTAGGACACGGAATAATTATTTTCTGGTACACTCTGATGTAGACCTTTATGCCAGATTTTAATACGTAAAACTTATCCTGAGTAAAAAAGTTTTGGGAACCTCACTTAAATAGTTTGGCTGTTTTAAACAGCAAGGAAGAAAAAGGGCAGGAATTATGTGATATGTGACAAATCTTTAGAAATTTTCTCTGTAAAATCATCAACATCAGAGGAATTGTTACCCCTTATCTGTGTCAACATCAAGAGGCAGTCTGGCAGGAGACCAAATAATTAAGAGGGCTGGATACGTCAAATATCAGTGATAAATTGAAGATACCAAATAATGTCATGACTACATTTACAGTGAATCAATGTTTTCTACAGTGGAATTTATTAGGCAGAACAAGGTCTCTTCCAGAGGAGATTTCTTTGGGGACTCTGATTTGCAGGAGTTTTCTATGACTGTGGTAAAGGGACCCCAAATAATCAATGAGGCTGAATCAGACTAAGAGATTTATGGGACGCTTGAGTGTACTTCTGGCATAGCAAAATCACAGTAAGACACTGACGACTACCTAGTCCACACTCCTGATCTGTGCAGGACAGTCTCCAGTTCTAGACCAGTGAGCTATGGCTTTGTCTAGATAAGTGATAAAGTCTCCAAGAATGGAGATCCATTTCTTTTTGAGAAATCTCAGTACACTAACTTACAAGTGAAGACTATTCTCTTAATGCCCAGCCAAAGCTTCCTGAGACACTATGTGGCTCTTACCCATTGTTATATTAGCTATGACAACTGAGAAGAGTCTGTCTGCCTGAGGCCTGGAGGTAACCATAGGCTGCTATTGAATCATGAATTAGATACCGCACTGCTGAGCTCATAGACCTCATAATACCTTAAGTCCTTCCCACAGATCACATGCCGCACCCAGAATAGCAGTCTTGTCTCCACTTTCCCATAGACCTCTGGGGATTCAAAACTGGACTCAACATTCAATGCTCAGCCTTAGTAGCTCTGAGCAGAGAGAGATGATAACTTCACTGCATCTGCCAGTCATGCTGGTTCTTTTGTAGTTCAGTGTGAGGTTTTGCTGGCATGCTGTGCTAGTGCGTTGGTGAATACAAATTCAGCCTGCAGTCACTGTAATCCCCAGCTCCTTTCCAGCAACACTGCTGCCCTGCCAATCACTTTCTCATTTGTACTGATTCCCTGAGTTGTTCTGCATTTTGTGTGTTTGAAGGGAGCATGAGGATATGAACAGCAACAACTGTTGCCAGTGTCTGCCACTTACAAGGGGGAGATATTTCCAGTCCCTTTAGATGGTATGTGAACTATTTCATTACATAGCTTCCTAAAAAGATTAATAATTAATTTTCTGTGACTAGGAAAACCTAATTTAATCAGATTCCAAGATCACGGTTTTGACTGAAGAAGTGTATAAAGATAAGTATCAAAGATTCTTCATTTCATTTGTATCAGTGGTGCATTTAAATCAAGTTAAGACAGAGAACACTGCTATAATCCAAAAGAAGCACCAACCAGCAACAGGGTTTCATTTTGTAAGGACAAAGAGTACTGTCATTTTTTATACCAACCCTCTCTAACGAGGACTTAATAATAAGCAGATGAGAAGGAAGATATATCTGGTCACAGTCTGGACATTTCCTCTTAGACAGGTAGTGTATAGTTCTTTAAAAAGGATTCCCATTATTTCTTTGGTTATGAAATGTAGGATATTTTATGCAGCTCTTTTCAGATACTTCAGTCGAAAAAAGGTAATTTAAAAAGAGAAATTAATTTAAAGTCTTTAAAATCATAGCTGTCCAACTCACTGGAATCATACTTTGTAAACCACACTCTACAGTAATTTTAAAATGCTACATACATATAGATTTCAATCAGGCAAAACTTCTATAATTAAAATTTTAGTATTTGTGATTATTTTAATCAGCATAAAAAATATTTTCATAGATATAAATTAAATTATTTATTAAAAGCCTAGTTTCCAAAACATCCAGATTATATTAATTTTTACCTTTTTTCTTTAGAAACAGTTAACTTGCTTCTAAAATATAATAATTCATATTGTGGCATGCATTTTTCCTTTTTTTCATAAAGTGTGCAGACAGTAAATTGTATTTACATTCTGATTTCTCAAAATACAATACATTTCTTCTTTTAATCAAGTATGTTGTACACTATTACAATTATGTCTTAGAAATTATAACTCAATTTTTTTGAATTAATGTCTCCATACAGTGTTAAATGATATATTTTGCTAAAGCAAGAAATTATGAAAAATAAGGTGCTATCTGAATTCCAAAAATTTATCATTTTATTACAGAATTTTAAGCTGCAATCAAGAATTAAACAGGTAATGTATATATGTGAGATCAGTATAAGAGTAAATAAATAATGTGGAAAGCAATGCAACAGTAAATGTACCAGAATGGAGTCATTCCTCTCACTTTTCTTCACTTTTCAGAGCTAAGCTCTTCTAATGACAAAGTTCAAGGGATTGCTTCTTGAAGCTAATTCCTGGTTAGAGATTCATATGTTACAGCTGTATTACAGTACAGCACTGTGCTCTCATTTAGCTCATATTATCCAGCTTTCCATCTGTTCCTTTTTTTCCTATGCTTTCTTGAATTCTCTGATGGGGTTTTAAAGAAAGTAGATTCATTGTTCCTCAAGGACAGAATTTGCATGTTACTTTATTGATGAACAATTTCAGAGTCTGGTTGGGTGCCACTGGGTATCAATTACAATTCTTGCAAGGACCTGGCATGAATTTACTCACGATTAATGAGATGTCAGCAAACTTGAAAGAAATGCATTGATGTCCAATAGCAAAGTAATCAGACCCTCACAAGGCCAGGTAATATGAACATCTTTCAGAGAGCTTTCATCTATCTTAAATGTCGTGGATAGATTCAGTACACTTCACAAAAGGAAAGTACTGTGTAAGATAGAAGTACAATCCTGGGACTGTCCAAATCCTAAATTAAATGGAAGTATAGTGAATCTATGGAAGGAAAAGCATAACTTATAAGATATGCCTTTGTAGTTATGTGTATAAGTGTGTATGTATATGTGTGTGTGTGTATAAATATATATATATGCATAGATACACACAACGTGTATAAATTTGAATCTAAAACTGTCAACTTTTAAATTTTATTGCTCCCTTTTTTTCTGGATTAGCAGAATGGAAATTTTAAGTGTCCAGGTTTTGCTTTTAGCTGTTTATGGCTTTTCCTCTCTCTGACAGAACCTAGTGCTAAGAGTTAAGTGCCTGGGTTTCATAGGGTACTTCTGAGGAGGGAAAACAAAAACAAGACAAACAATATGAAAAATTTAACAGTAATTATTCCAAAATTTCAAATGCAAATCTGCTTCTGAAATGCTAGTTTTCTCAAGACTGTAAACCTATGACTCTAGCCTTTGAAAATGACTTTGCCATGTACAAGTGTCAGAACCCACACTCTGGCAGCCATTTACAATTTATGTTTTTTCAGATTTTAAACAATGAAGCAGTGGTAACTATATGTAAGTTTACATATCACCTGGGATTAAAAGTAGGCTTTTAAATTCTCTTCAACCCAAGAAAATCTGGTCTAAGCAACCTTAGTGGAAACATCTGCAAGGCCTTTTCCTGTTTCATGACTCTGAGGGGTCAGAAGATTCTAGCAACCAAGTTTCTAATTTACTACAGATTATAAGAATGGGAATTGAAGCACTGACATTCTTCCTATTGCAGCCATCTGATCAAACTCAGCTGAGAAAAATTGTGCAAGTTTTAGGAGCCAGAGACAGCAGAAACGTGTACTGCTACAGCAGATATATTATTTGGAAGTATTACTACTCTTACATTTTTGCAAGCAGAAAAACTTGAGCCAAGTATTACCTGCTGTGATCAGATGAAGGAGATTCTACATAAATTAATGGTTACAATTATTTTTTACTTAGTTGTAATCACAATCATATTCATATAATTTAAACTCATTTCTCAGAGACAGCTTTTGATTTGCGCTTAAGTGAACTAGCTGAAAAAGTGTTCAGTTGTTGAAAGAACTTCTTGGAAGGACTCAACAAAAAATATTTCTTTGTCTTAGAAAACTTCTTAAAAAACTAATGGAACAAAAGTGCGCAAGTATTTAAGTCTACCAAGATACATTCTTAATATAAGAAAACAAATACATTTGATATAACATAATTTCATTGTGGGCAATAGTAATAGGAATATTTAATTGAAAATGTTATTGAAGTGTTTACAAAAATGAGGGGCAGTTTAGAAACCAAGGCAATATTTCTCCATTGCTACTGTTCAAATGTTGCAAAATACCCATATGTCTAAAATTGAAAATAAGTAATGATGCATGAATATTTTCTTATGAACTACAGCTTTTAGTTTCCTCCAATTAAAATGGAACTAAGGAAAAGATTATTTGCATTTATTGGAGTACCAGCTTAAAATGGGCTCTCCAAACTTCTTTATCTGCTTAATAATTTGTTTAAAAAACCCAAATACATAATAGATTATACTAGAGTATGTATCTCATTGTGGAGCATCATGTAAAAATTATTTAATATATAATATTCCTATAATGAAATTTTAACTAACTCTAACTTCCTCAGGATAATAATGAGAATGATAGTAATTCTCAATAGGTTTCTCCTAGCAAAAAATTTTTGATGACAGATTAAACATCCTAAATAAGGATTTGATAACTCTTAAATTAACATTTCTTTTTAATTTCTAATAATTTGATACCAATTAAAATATATGCTTGACAATTTAGATGCATGTCCACTGTTGTATAGTGCAACCAAATAAATTTGGTTTTGTAACATTTTTTTAATAACATATTGGTGATTAGTTACATTTGGATACTAAAAACAGAAAGATACATCTTTTGAGATTAAGCTGAATGTGCTGTGTTTGCGTTCGAAAATGTACACTCAGTAATATTTTTCACATAAGCACTTCAAAAATTTAGAAGTTGGTCATTGTGGTGGATGCACTTGACACCTTAAACAAACTAGCCCTGACCTTTGTGCAGTTTCCAAAGGGGAAAAGGCCTGGGCTGAAGCTCCCGGCAGCTCCTCCTGTAGGTAACCCCCAAAGGAAGAGTGAACCACAGTTTTTCCAAGAGTCTCTTGTCAAGGACCAAGGAAAATTGTGTGAAAAAGGAGTCTCATGCATACCTTTTCCACTGGATATATTTTGACCAGAAGCCAATAGCTCCTTTTCCAGAAATATATCATCAACATCAGGAGTATAGAGAGCAGGGGGATCCTCTCTGGATCTCGTGACTTGGTGGGAGAGTCTCCCTTACACTTTTATGCCTTCAGTCTCTGTGTAATTCATTCTACCTTGATTCAAACTCAATTTTCCTTTGTTTGTTTTTTTCATGCAGTAAGTAATAATGTAAACCTTGCCACTGAACTTTGTTAAATGGCGCTTTAAAAAGTTCAAATTAAAACCATTTTTGCTAATACCTTTGACAGTGATTATTAGAATTAATCTCTCTTTCACGACATTCATGGAACCAAACTAAAAATTCCAGAAAAAAATAAAAAAAATCATCTAAAAAAAACCAAATTGTTTTTGTAGTCTTTGTTTCCCAGGTATTACTGATAACAAAACTGATGGTAACTCAGCTTCATTTTCTTGTCTGTTATGGTCATTTAAGTTCCTGACAGACCAGTAAGGACTTTCTCTTCATGGACATCACAAATTTTGGAACAAATTTTGACTCTACATAGACTTCTGCACTTTGGATGAAAATTTTAAAAATTCTCTTATCTTCAAATAATACTGCACCAAATTCCCTGATAAACTAGCTGGGACCATTGAAGATGAGTATGTATGATGTACAATACAATACAATCCCAAATTCTGCCATTTAATCCCTAAGATAAAATCCTTCCAAGGATACAATTCCCTCTGAATCAAAATATGCTTGGCATGCATTTCCTTAATTAAAATATTGATTTTTCTTTTTAATCTCCATTACTTATTATCTCTATGAACATGTAAAAAGGTGATGAAATATAATGTGCTTGCACTTGTTTGAGAGAAGAAAATACATCAGCAACACATTACAAAGTTATTTTCAATACAATTCAGATAGCCAACAGCTGTGGGGAAAGAGAGCAAGAGTACAAAGATGTCTGAGCAAGAAATATTTATTTTGTGGAGAGAATTAAGGGAAATAGCTGAGGAAACAAGAAACTTGGTGTTGAAGAACAACAAAAACCGTGAAAGTTTCTCTTGCCCACATGTTTCCAGGAATCACTTGCAGAATATATATGGTTATATCACAGGAATTAATTAGTCTAATGGACCCAATAGGAAGCAGTAAAAACCCCCACAATATCAGTGATACTTCCCTGGTTTAATTTATTGAATTTCACACTCTGAGCACAAAGCATAAAGATAGAAAATGTATCTCCTGAAATATACAGGGCTCAAGAAGAGCAGCAGTCATATGGATAATTGGTGCTGTTAATATGAATGCTATGGATCCTGCATTCTGCTCCTCTAGAAACATTGAAAAATAAAGCTAATTTTGGCCATTTGGGTGCATTGCTACCAGTGCATTCAGTTAAAAAATATAATAATTTCCTCCTCTGTGCTGCCTCACCGGATGCCTGATTAAAACCATTAATGTTCCCCTCCCTCCTCACAAGTCTAGACAACTCATGCCTGAAGAGAGAGATTACCAGAGGGAGAGGACATCTCATAGTGGTACAGTAGACAGAGAAGTTACTTGTAATAAATCACATGTATAAAACTTCTATTTGTAACTTTGTTAGTTAAAATCACTAACCAGTACTACTAGCCTTGAACTTTGAAGGTCCTTATCAAACACACACACACACAGGCGTGCACACACACACACGCACACACACATCTTCCCGTAGATGCACATTTTCCCAGTAATTTAGGCTGCAGAGAACAATTTCACATCTGAAAACACAACAGGAATGAGAGTGCTGCCAGCCATCTTTTACCTCAAGTTCTTTCTTTCTGGTGCAAGTTTATGAATGGACCTACTCCACCTGAAGATTTGTACTTCTACCAATTTGAGGGTTTATCACCCCTCTGTTCTGTTTACATTTGCAATAACTGACTCTTCATGGTATATCTTAGATAAACAGGAGTAGTGAGGCAGAAGTAACCTCACAAGGAAAGGCTACCTTAATATAGTTATAATCTATTCAGCATTTTCAGAGAAAGATAGGAAAAAGAAAAAACAGAAGAAAACAAAAATTTGTGGTTCTGTTTACTTCTTATCAACATTTCCTGATTCAAGACAAATGAGCAGCATGTTTATTTATACAGTCCGACTAATACCAAAAATCACTTGTAAGAAATGCATCTTTATTTATATTTCCCCAGATGATGAGGGAAAAATAAAATAATCCAGGTTGTTTCCCAGAGCGCATGCACTAAGAAAGGACATTTAATGCAAGGTAAGAGTCAGCATTCCTCATCAGAAGGACTTAAAAAAGACAGAAGAGCAAAGAGGGTCTAGAGCATCACTTTTGGTGGCAAACTTAAAAAATTGTCTCATGTTCCCTTCCCACAGAATTTCTGCTGTTATGTCATTAACATACCTTTATCTCTCAGACTTGTTCAAACATGGAACAAGAATAAGTATAATTTTTAATCATCTGCTTTTTCATCTCATATGTGAAGAAAATATATTTTTCTGTAATTTCAAATGCTCCTGTGCAACAGCTTTGGCAGTATTAGATTTACAGTTGGACTTGTTAATCTTAAAGATCTTTTACAACCTAAGTGATTCTGTGATTCTGTGGACCTCCTACTAGTCATTAATATCTCGGCAGCATGTATGCAACATTGCCAAAAACATTGATGATGCAAGTGCGGCAACAGAGAATTTGTACTTTAATAGATGTTCCACAATTTAGAATTTGAAAGACTTCCCTTGATTTAAAATGTCTTTCAGAGAGCTACAGTAAACACCAGCACCTGGTCTATAAGCAAATATCTTTCTTGCAGTTTGTTAGTAAATCTTTACATATATATCCTCTTTTTCTACTTACTCATTGAGATTTAGAGATGAAGTGTGAGCTGAACTTAAGAAATTCTATCCTTCTAGTAACTGTAATACATCAGTAACTTCTAGAGTATTGCTAAATATATAAGTAAAGTTATATTAGTTGCTAACCATACCCATTAATTTATTTGTTTAAAAATATAGGGGTGTTTAATCATGAAAATAACAATTTTCTTGGATTAATTTGGGCAAATGAATTGAAAATAACTACATGGTGTGAGAAATTTTGCCTTTGATATTCCTTTATGCGTGAAAAGCTCTCATTGACTTTCCCATTGTGTCATCAACTTATATTTTCCTTCTACTGTACTGGTGTGTTGATTGTTTTCTGTGTTTGGGCTTTGATTTGGGCTTCAAGAGATTTTAATAATAATTGAAAACATTTTCAATCAATTTTATGTCATGATAAGTGAGCTATCAAATGCAGAATTTCTTCATGAGCATATGACTTTCCATGTAACATTTTCAGGACTACTTATTTCAGTTTTCATTTAAGTGTGACTGATTCTTTCCTGACTTTCATCCTTTGGGTGGAATTGGGGGAAGTTTATCATTTATTGCCTCCAGCCTGGCCAGTTCCTCAGGTAATCCCAAATGTCATTCTGCCAAAACCGAACATCAGAGTGGCCTTAATGTATCCTGCTCCCTTCCTGTGGTGTTCTATTGCTACCTAGGCACATGCTGGTATTTTCTTTTGTAGCTTGGATTTGCTATGGGATTCCAAATGATTTCTGACATGTGATTTATATATTCTGTTATTTTTTCTGGTACAAGTTGTTGGCTGGAATGTTGGAGAAAAGGACTTGGTCATGTTTTCTGCTCATGTAGTCCTATAGCAGATTCAATGAGACAGTCCCTGAATATAAAGATTCAGAAACAAACAAATAAACAAAAAACTTGCAGACATTTAAAATCATAAATTGAATGTTGAGAGGATACTATCTTAACAGCTGTGAGAAGGAAGGAGAGGGAAGCTCCAATAAACAAGGAATTAAGTTATTTCAGGCAGGCTCCCATAAAGATAGGGCATTTAGAACATATGTAAATAGCGGGGTGGGGGAAAAGCAGATTTTATTTTTTTACCGTTACAATATTCAGTTAGAAAATTACACACATTCCTCTGCAAAAATATCAGCCATCCCACTTCCCTAATGCATATTCATTATGTATCTTAAATAAACAACCATCTGATCCAACCAGCTGAATGTGATTTAGCCCCAATAGACTTTCTAGGCACTCTGAGACGTATTTTCTGCTATGTTTGATAGCATTTGAGATGACTGTTCTTTTGGCAGTGACCTTTAATCTGAATCTGTCTACCACAGCCATGCTGTTCCATAATCATTGTATCTTTACAAGCTTACTAGGTATTCTTATTTTCATCTTAGAATAAAGTGAAGGGGAAAAAATAATCTCTGAAGTATTTACATCTCTTCATGCTTTTATCATCTAAAATATTACTGTACTTTAATTACCAGGCTGGGAGCAAAGAGATTTTTTCACATTAGGAGAACACAACCTTACATATTTAAGACAGAAGAAACAAAAAGAAATATAAGTGGAAAACATCAAAATACACTTATTCTTTTTAACACTCCCCCCTGATCAGGCTGAAACTTCCTTTTCTGTGGTAAACAGATTATCAGGAAAAGGCATATTCTCTTCTTCCCTCATTTTTATTGTCCTAATTAATGGATTATTGCATTGTTAATTTTTAGAATGTACATGTATAATGTTTCTAAGACTCTGGAAATAACTTTTCCAATAACTCATTTACATAAATTGAATACCACTTCCAAATCAAAGTAAATTGGTTCTCAAAAAATATCATATATGAAGGGTAACATTCTCACCCCGGAAAAGATTTTATGAAGTTTGTTGGATCAATTTTTGCACCATTTAAAAATTTAATTTCAGAGACCAGATGCTCAGTTGTTTCAGCAAATGATCCTAAATGTTCCTAAATTTTGAAAATCTTGTTCTTAATACTCAGTATATTATAAAAACAAAAGAAAAATAGTTTAAAAAAGTACCTCAGACTAATTTAAACTCCAGTAAATGCACACTTTCATTACCTTTTGGAAATATATTATACTCTGATTTAATCCAGGCCACTACATCTGATTTTCTGCTTCTGGTTCTGAGTCCTTCCTGTGGAATATTTTGAGTTCATGAGAGTCGCTGACTCAGTAGTGAGATTTTCTGTAAGAAGGTTGATAGCGTGTGTCTGCCTGCCTTAGTGACATAAATAATTACATTCTGGATGGTAGAATTGATCCAGGGAAGCTCTGTATGGATCCTATTCTGAAGAGTGCAAGGCAAGACTGGAAGACCTAGAACAGATATCACATTCAGCTATGTTAAAACCATTGCATGCTGCTTTTAGGATAGGAAATTTTGATGATTCACATTCTGAAGAATATTGCTACTGTTTTTTTGAGTGATACCACAGAGGAAGTATTTGAATAATACTTGTGTAGGAAATGTTTTAGCAGGTGTCTATGAAATCTGAAAGAATACCATATAGCATGGCTTATTACAAGACTGATATTGATATTTCTATTTCCAAGTTCTGGTCATGCTGTACACTGTGGTTTAGCTATTCAACTTGACAATACTTTAGAAACAGTAAATATATTCATATATGGCAGAAATAACTTTGAGAAAGATTTCAAGCTATAGACACACTAGGAAATAATATTTTAAAGTGTCATTATTTCAAACAGATTTCAATTCAGCAGAGAAAGAAAAGGCTGGTAGGAGAATTATGACTAAGATTACAGAGTCAGCCTGGTTTTTCACCACCTGATTCAGGTCATGAGCCACAATGTACTATTCTGTCTTGCTGACCATGAACAGCAGTTGAATGAACTATATTACCTAATGGCTTAATAGAATATAAACTTTTATACTCTTATCTGAGAAACTCCATGCTGAATGCAATATGTATTCTGGAAAACTTTGCATGAAAAAAGGCTGAGCAACATTTTCTGCCTTCTCCATTATGGTTGCTTATCAGATGCTATCTTAGAAAAAATGGAAAAGCTTAGATTCTGTGGTTTACAATGCTAAAAAATTCTTCTACATCCTTTCCCCTTTCAGTAACACCTTCTTGACCGCCTTTGGATGTCATAGGCGAGGACTTTGTTGATGGAGTGATTAAATGATGTGCAGTTTAGTTCACTGTTAGCAGTGAAGGTGATAATTACACAGAGAACAGCTTCTAAGGAGTAAGAATATTCTCATGGAAGAGGTCTCAGAATAAAAACATCAGCTATGTGTTGCTTTCAGTAGCACCAGGCTTCTCTGCATTACTGCCCCATCACTCTTCTAAAATTGATCCCATTTTGTCCACTTTAATGAAGTTTAATAAAATATGTTGCTGAAGAATTTCAATGTTGCTGTCTCTTTCAGTAGCAGACTTTCTTCAGAGCACTGAATATAGCACCTTCTGTTCAATAAAGTAGGCAACGTGAAACTGTTAGCAAAATTTAAATTCTAAAGTTTTCTTTTAATAACCAGAATGTTCACAAAGGGTTTATTAAGTTAAATTTCTTTCACAATGAAAGATTTTTATTCTACTCAGTAATTCTAGGAATGTATCTTATGTGGCATGATATAAAATTACATTTATGGCCCAGTCACACGATTTGTTGAGCACACAATTTTTTGTCTTTTCCTGTGTTGATTATCTTTGCTGTAGGAGAGGTAACATTGTCTGCAGGTCAAAAAGGAAAACTAAAGTTGAGATGAAATTTATCCTTTTTTTCTTTTATTTAGGTTGTCTCTATTACAGAATGGAATAAATAAAATGCAAGATAACATCAAAATCTTGAGGTAACATCCTCACAGAATCATAAAAGGGGAAAGGCGGCAAAAATTTACCTGATTTTTTGAAATAATAACTGTGTTTTTTAATGTCATCTACCAGAAATTTGCCTCTGAACAAACTGTTAGTTTGGAGGTTTCTTTCAGACAGGAACCCGATATCTTCCTGAACCACAGCCCAGATTGCAGAACAACAAATTGTTCAATGCAGTGCAAATGCAACAATGCTCAAAGCAAAATCCCTTTAGTAGTTCCCAGTGTTATTCAGCTTATCTGTTAGAGTACTATATGCTGGACAAACAGCAACATTCAATGCATCTGTTAAATCATATGCCAATACCATCTCCAGCAGAATTACTAATGCGCTACTCATATGACCATAGACGTTAATATGTTCACATATTTTTATACCATAAATGAGAAAACTGAGAATTTGGAATTAATGCATAATTTCTGACCTCATAAATACATGCTAATAAACTGACAATAAATCATGTAAGCAACATAGAGTTTCTCATGCTATACTCCCTTCTTCTAGGAATCCTAAATTTTGTTTAGGAAGAATAATATTATTTTTTGCAGAGGAACGGAGGGATGAAATAATTTTTTCTCAGGTACAATTCATGCCTTCTCTTTTATCCCCTCATATTGTTCTAGTACTAAGGTTAGGTTCTTTATAAAGGTGCAAGATTTTGAAAAGTGTTAGCAAGAAACTTTGTCTAAATGTTTAAATAGTTCCAAAGACAATGACATACTTATTCTAGAAAATCTTGGTCTATGTATAAGAGGAGAGGAGGGGAGGGGAGGGGAGGGGAGGGGAGAGGAGGGGAGGGGAGGGGAGAGGAGAGGAGAGGAGAGGAGAGGAGAGGAGAGGAGAGGAGAGGAGAGGAGAGGAGAGGAGAGGAGAGGAGAGGAGAGGAGAGGAGAGGAGAGGAGAGGAGAGGAGAGGAGAGGAGAGGAGAGGAGAGGAGAGGAGAGGAGAGGAGAGGAGAGGAGAGGAGAGGAGAGGAGAGGAGAGGAGAGGAGAGGAGAGGAGAGGAGAGGAGAGGAGAGGAGAGGAGAGGAGAGGAGAGGAGAGGAGAGGAGAGGAGAGGAGAGGAGAGGAGAGGAGAGGAGAGGAGAGGAGAGGAGAGGAGAGGAGAGGAGAGGAGAGGAGAGGAGAGGAGAGGAGAGGAGAGGAGAGGAGAGGAGAGGAGAGGAGAGGAGAGGAGATAAAGGCCTCTTTCTCACTGCAAATATCTGCCCATTAGACATCTATCTTATAAAATATTTATAATCAGTTCTGTCTTGGGATCTTGAGATTTACTCTCTCCCAGTGATATTTGATAAGAGGTATTGTATCATTTCAGTAGTACCTCCAAGGATTAGATTGGGATAGCAGTATTTGCACAAATACAGTTTAAGCAACTACAAATCATTTTACACCAGAAATCTAGCATAGAATTGATACAGAACGGAACAAATGAGCCTGAGTAAACACAGAATTACACATAAAGCATGATCTTCCCTCCCTGGACTTGCTGAATATTTCCTTTACTTTTTGAAAATATGTGGAGTACATTTCTCCTTTCCTACAAAAACTGTAAAAATTGGCTCATAAGATTTTGCAGTAATGACAACTACCTTGGAAACAAAACCTGTTGCATTATTTTATAAAACTAAAATCACTGTTTATGAAAAAGAAATAGTGCAGTTCTCCCAGCAACAGCCACAATCAGCACTGTGCAGTTAGATTCATTTTCCTGCAGAAATAAAAAAAAGTCCACCAGAAGCTATAAAATATGGCTTAGACGTGAAACGATTCAACTGTGAAGGAAGTTCTCTGCACATGCATTCATCCTGAAAAGTACACACACAGAGATTGTCTTAGCTTGACCCTCTAATGGTATTCTGGATTTAAATTAAATCTGCTGTGAGGATGGTAATGGTAAAAGTTTCTGGGTGTAGTACTTTAATGTGTTATATCTGAAAAAAAAAATAAAAAAACAAAACAAACAAACAAACAAAAAAACCTAACAAAAAACACAAAGAAACCCCAAAAGAATATAGAGACAAGAATACATTTGTTTTAATTTTAAAATCCTGAAAATGTAGATTTATTATAACATAAATCCCTCAACATTGATCCTGGATTTTGGCTCAGAGTTTTTTAGATGGAACTGATGATTTCATGGTGTACTGGTTTGAACAGGAAAACCAGTGAGACTTCAAGTCAGTAATACAATTTTTAATAGGGAAGAGAAAAAAAAGAAAAACAAAATACATGCAATAATAAAACCACTGACAGAGTCAGAATACAACCTGATACCCTGTCAGTCAGGGTGCTGGTGCAGTTTTCCTCCAAAGGGTCCAGCGATGATGTGGGAAAAGCCTGGTTCTTCTGGAATCCAGTGGGAAAAGGCTGCCTTTGGCGTTCTAAACCTCAGTTTTTTATCTAGGTAGGAAAGGCTTGGCTCGTCCTCCTGGCTGGAGCATCTCCCAATGGGATGATGTAATCTTATCAGTTATACAGTAGGACTCAATGGCCCATTAACAGAAGATATTTCCCACAGAGATAAGGATGATCACCCTTCTTGGATGGTAATAGAATATGTATCTTGTATTGTAAACCAGGACACGTGGTATGACTAAAATGAAAATTCTTGGTTTAGCTTTACAAATATACTGAGTATAGCAACAGTGTAAATAACAAATTATTTAATTGAAACTGGGTATGACCTGTGAAGAATCAATACAATTTCATTTTTAGCAAAATTTTTAGTCACTTGTTTGGATTATCGCTCTGTCTTCCTCACTACAAAGATTTTACCTTTAGTAGAAACCTAAAAAATATTAGCATTCAAATAAAAAAATTTAATTTAATAGTATATATTTATTTAGAATCAGTCCTGATAATTCTCTTATGTACTTTTAATTGCTCTGAATAATCTTTATTAATCACTTTGGAATAATTTTTTTCTGAAGATTTTAACCAGCTTACAAAGTATAAGACATTATCCTCAATCAAGGCAAATGGAAAAGTTTTAGAATGCCTCAGGCTCTGCAGGTCATGCCAGAGTTTTATTGCTCCTTCAGATGTATCATTTTCTAAATCCAAATGAGGACATACAGAGTCTATTTCCAATTCTGATTCTAATACAAGAAGTTTAATTGTCTGAAGCAATATTCCATAGAGCCACAACACGGAAAGAAATTCCTGGCTATTGTGAAACCCTCTCTACCTCATAGCACAACCCACATTTCCGTGCAGTGTTATTCTCTTTTCCAATTTAAAGTGACATCCTTGGAGGGCTGTGTTAGAAAGCAGCAGTGGGAGCAAATGACATTCTGAGAGAAATCCTTCCCTGAATTGGGTTGACATTGTCTCAAACAGGCAGCAGGCCAGCAGTCCCACACCATTAGCTGAAACTCACAGCTTTCTTTCATCCCTGAAGTATAGGCAGCAGGATAAACTGAAGCAGCCTAAATAGATATTTTGAAAATGAAACTTAGGTAACTAGGAAAAAATTCAGTCTTTTAAAACTCTGTTCCTGGTTATCTCACATGGCTTATATCCCCCTTTTAAGTTTCAGAAAGCTCTTCTTTATTAAAAATGTTCATCAGACATACAGGTCCAAGGTAGCCTCTAAAGGATTTCTGTACTTTGTCTTTGGTGCTAGACTATTCAGACACAGAGAGAGAGGGAGTATTGGTTTTATCCCAGAACACAATTAAATTGTCTTCATGTCCAGGGATTTTTTTTACCCATAGCTGAAAATAAACAAAATACCTCTACTTATTTTCTGAATTTTTCTACATGCTGAGCTACTGCTCGAAGAATTTGCAGACGTTTATTTATTATAAATTTGCAGGTCTCTTTCAAGATGAAAAAGAGCAAATTCAGGAGGACAAGACTGAATACCTGAAGTTTATACCTGTGTTTGGAGGAAGGGAAATCCTTAAATTTCTTAGAGTTTTCTGCAAAAGAGCTTGCATTTTAAACTTTCTTTGACTGCAGCATTTGTTACCAGAAAAAAAAAATCTTATTTGCTCCCCATTCCCATATAAGAATTAATCTTTTGCTGAAAATCCATGCTACACAAACAACCTTAAAACTACGCTGTTGACACTTTCGTCTTCATAACTAAAGAAACTGTTTGGCCTCTTTTCTGGTATGGATGTATAAATTTATATCACTGAAAGATTTTTCACTGGTCTACCTTAATTTAAAAAAGTCTAAGAAATTGAGCAGGTTGCTGAGTAATTTAACAGGAAGACAGTGAACAGCAGTGCAGCTTTCATTCAAGTCTGTGGTTTTGCACACATAAAATCCTTTTGCCATTGCTAATAGTATCAAGAAATAGTTTCAAATAATTTAGGATTTTTTTGTAAATGGAATACCAGATTCCTTTAGTCCTCTCTTAAAATGCTGAGATCACTACAAACAACCCTTTTGCGGGATGTTCATTCCCTTTTGCATCTATATAAGAAACAAAACAAGCAAGAATTTCAGTAGGAGGAAAGAGAACATAGTGTCAATGTGGCAAAGTAAAATAGAAAAGAGTCTGTGCAAACAATACATGAAAAATTACCCTTGAGGTCCCACAATGGTGTTCTGAAATTGCTCAGATCCAGCAATGTGCCAAGGGCTGCTTCAGTGACCTATTTTGGACTGTGGAAACAACCAACCCTGAGTTAAAGACAGGTCTGGGAGACACTGCAGTTCCTTCCTAAAGAATGCTTTTGTATCTGCATTCTTTTGTACAGCTAAGATATACTCCAGTTTGAGCCTTAAAGGTAGAAATTCTTCAGTGTGCATTTTTCATATACAATCCAATCTACCTTCCAGTTTTTCTTGTTGTAACATGCTTACAGAGACCTATATCTGTCTCACAGATAGTATCCAAGCCAGTATTTCCATTTGCAGACCTTTTAATCTGTGACAAATGAAAGCTATGAAAGATATTGGTATATTAAGATTATTCTCCAGAACACAGAAAATAATTTACCTTATTTTTTCTGATTTTTATTGTTGATTGGAATTTAAAAGAAATATGTACAAATATACCTGAAGAGATTAACATAACAGTGATAAATCTGCCAGTTTCATTTTACTGGTTACTTTACAATAGTACTTAAATTCTTTATTGGCAATGTCTGTACATTAACATGCCCAAGGGAATGGGAAGAGACAATGCCACAGAGTCAGTGGTGGTATTACCCTGGTAACACATATTTTGCCCAGACCATTTCTGGGCACAGTTCACGGGACAACACTGACCAAACAAATTCCAAAAGGCAGTTTGAAGGCACTGTAGTTCAAGGGATTTAGCCATCTGGATGTGAGCTGTGAAATGACACTTGTTCTCAGAGCTAGGGAGTGCTCTTTGGTTTGTTTCCTTTAATAATATAAATATCATTGTTACAGACTTGTGTATTGGTGCAGCTAAATTAATTGCACTTGTCTTGAGAAGATAAAGGTCCTAGTATAAAAGGAGAGCAATAAAAGGAATCTTAGAAAAGATCCATAGAATTTGTGCTTGTGCCAACACCGGGTTCTGCTGCCTCCTGTTGTCTAGATGTGGCAGAGATTTAAGACAATTCTAATGCTGGTAGTGGGCCATTAGGCTAACTACTTATGCTTTGATTCTCTGCTTCCAGACGTCCATACCTGATCTAACTGGGAGTATTCTTGCATGCTATTTGTTCCTCTTTATATTTTTTCTTTTTTTTTTCACATTTGCACTATGAGAGATAAGCATGGTAGAGACAACAAAAGCAACCCAAAACAAAAGCCCAAACAATAACAAAAACACCAAACAAAACCAAAAAACAACCCATGATAAAGATGTAGGATGTGAAGGAAGAGAAGTTTGTTTTGTGGAAAAAAAAAAATGAAGCAGAATTGACTACACAAGACATTGGACTGAAATCCAAATAATAAAGAACTGTATCTGAGGAAAGGAAAAAATCTCTTAATATCCTGTTTTTCAAGGTTTTTATACCCCTTTACTTTTCCTACTGGAGGCTGTAGAGCAGTAAAGCATGTGTGAAAAGACCTCTGCTCCTAGGGAAGTCCTTCTGTCAAAAGATTCTTGCTGTGCTGAATGTTTGTTTTTTTTTGTTGAAGAGGGAAATGTCATGGGGACTTATATCTTCCAAGGTGAATGTATAACACTTTCAGAGATAAGCACACAGCACAGTTCATAGAAAGAGAAATTGAAGATTTATAGAAGTTGTACTTTGAGATTTGCTTGCTTGAAAAAAATCTGTTCTAAAAGCACAGACACTCTGAATTTCCTGGTAACTTTGGTTATTTCAGATAACTAACCTACCATTTTTCTACTATGGTTGATATTTTATGATCCACATCTAAATCCCCTAAATATAAGGTGTTGCAGTCTCCCCTTCCATGTAGATGTCATGTTTCTTGGGGGGAAAAAAGTCTCAAAAAATACAAACAAAAAAGGTCTTTTAAAAAACCTACACCATTATTCTCCTCACTGTTCTGTTCCCTGTACTTTCCTTTCCCCATCTTGCTTATTTTCCATTTCTCTTCCCTCAGTGTCTTGTGTATCCTCAGCGACAACAAAATATTTTGTTTTTTCAGTTTTATATCTTTTTCTGGACTCCCATAATAACTAGTTTCTTATAGTTGCTCTTCTCTCAGTATTATATTTCCTGTATTGTTCTGTAACCCCTTCTGTCTTTACACTCTGCTGGATACTTCTCTCTACTCTGTCTAGCTGATATTTCTCTGTATGTTTTTAATCTTAGCTTTCTTTTTTCCTCTCTCAATGTGTAAAGAGGGTAGGTTGTGGGCAGAGCTTCATCTCCAGGATTTTTTGTGGTTTCAATTTACATAGGGGAAATCTACTTACTATGAGGAAAATCACGCAATTACAAGTTCAGACAGAGCATATTCTGCTGGGGGTTTTTTGATATATTGTTTATACAAAGGCATCTGCTCTTTTTCATTTCTACACTATTTCATTAAAAATTAATTATCTGAAAAAAAATCTTGTGCCCTTAGGAAGCTTGGTCTGTAGGCTAGCATGGGGTGAGATATGCAGAGTCTATCATCTTGTGCATTTACAGGAAGGATATGCCAAATGACAGACAGATTATAAATATCTATAATCAATAAGTAAAGTAGTCTAAAGAATAGCTGTGCTCTTATTTATCAAACTTTGGGTGACTAAAAATAAATCTTTTATTTCTTATGTGATTGGCAAGGATTGAAAACCGTCTCCAAAACTTTTATTCTCAAGCTTACTTTACTGGCAATCAGAAAGGATTTGGTTCCTTGATGTTTATAAAATGTGAGCCATAGAAAAGTCATGACAAAGGAGCCCCATCTGTAAATCAGTTTCTTGGCTATATTATAGTATAGTATAGGCTATGTAAGCAGGTAGTTGCTGCAATTAATACTTGGGAGTGGACTCACTTGGTTAAGCAGTACAGGTGTTCTGTATAGATGAAAGCAAACCAGTCAAAATTCATTTCAGAATTTATAGCTAAGAATGAAAAGCTATAATCTATATCATAAGCAGTGTTGCACACAGGTCGGGGAGGTGATTCTCCCTGTCTATTCCACTCTTGTGAGAACCCACCTGGAGCGCTGCATCAAGCTCTGGGGTCCCCAGCATAAGAAGGACATGAACCTGTTGGAGCAGAGAGGGGTCACGAAGATGATCAGAGGCCCTCTCTCCTCTGAGGACAGGCTGAGAGAGGTAAGGTTGCTCAGCCTGGAGAAGACAAGGCTCCAGGGATACCTTAGAGCCCCTTCCAGTACCTAAAAGGAGCTATGAGAGAGCTGGAGAGAGACTGTTTACAAAGACCTGTAGTGACAGGAAAAGGGGTAATGGTTTAAACTGAAGGACAGTCAATTTAGATTGGTTATATAAGAGTGGCAAAACCCTGGCACAGTTGCCCAGAGAGGTGGTAGCTGCCCTCTAGAAAAACCCTGAAGGTCAGGTTGGACAGGGTCTCAGCGACCTGATCTGGTTGAAGTAGTTCCTGTTTATTGCAGGGAGGTTGGACTAGATTATCTTCAAAGAGTCCCTTCCAATGCAAAGCATTCTATGATTTTATGATCATCATTAGCTTTGCTAGTATAATCTAAACACAATACTTATTTACTCATCAACATATATCTTTTATTAGGAGTCTTAAAAGGCAGAGCATCATGATATCATATTAAGATTGCAGTAGGTTTATAAATGGCTGGTTTTCTTCTTCATTCAGACGAAACACATTGTGTATATATATATATGTTTGGGTTTTTTTAATAGTATAATATTTTTTCCTTTTTTTTTTTGTTAACCTTTCTCTTACTGATCGTCATGTATGATTATTAAAGACAAAATTTCACTTTGAAGTCATCCAGAAATGATGCATATAAAATAATCTTGTAAGAAGTGTGACAGACACATTTTGGATTTTCAGTCAAAATCTTCCATCAGTGTCAGATTGACTAGAAAGTATTTGTCCTAGATTTGCCTCTACAATGATTAACATACAGTCTGCAGAAGAAGCTTTCCATTCTGGAGCTCAATTATCAGATATCTTATTTATGGTGTTTGGGATGGAGAACATGGAAAAATGAATGTGTGGGAGCACAAGGTTACTTCTTTGTGTCTTTCTTGTCTCAAGCCCTTAAAATTTACTACCTGTTTGATATTCAAGCATTAAGTAGATTTTTCTTTGCCAGACTTTCTGCTTGATAAGAATGTCAAGTCTTATGTCAAATTCTTCGATAACCACAAAAAGTGAAACTCAAGCAGTATTTGTAATGAAAAAAGAGGGAAGTTTTTAAATTTTTACTCCTTTTACAATAAACCTTTTTTTTCTTTTTCAGTGAGAACAGGGCTTCCTTCAGTATCAGATGTGATACCAGAAAACATACCAGTGCAATTTTTTGCTACATTAACATGCTGACCTCCTAATGGGTAGGAATTCTGCCTTTGATTTTTAAAGGTCATTAGCTTCCTTCTAAGTTTCTATTTTTTCCATGCTGCTCTTTTACATAAGTGTTTAACCTTGAATTCATAGGTTGCTTTTTCATCATGAATGAATATTTAACATTGAATTCACTGCCTGTCATTTTATAACTAGAGGAAAGACTTTCAGCTATCAGCTTTACCCAATTGAAGGACAGTAACTTTTTTCATTTATCAAATCTCCAATTATACCCTACCCCTCCCATTTTAATTGGGAAATTGTATTTTTAAACAAAAATTATAAGTATAAAATATCCAAATACCAAGGTTTAGTAAGAAATGGCAAAGTGGCTCCCTGTAGGGCAACTTGGCAAAGCCTTCTAGCAATATACTTTTACTCAGATCTCAAATAAAACAACAATAGTCAGCACTTAATGAATTTATATCACATTTTATGTCTTTCTGCATATCACTTGATGTTTTGTTGTCTGCTGTTGCTTTTAGAGATTTCCCTTGTTGGTAATGTTTTTGTGTTGCTACCAGGTCTAATTTGGCTTTCAGCTAAGCTTTTGAATTTTTTATAATAAAGTAATTTACAGATGCTAGAAGATAAATTAGCACTGCAAATGCAGTTAAATTGCATAATCACACGGATTGATTTTGTGTTAGCCTTTGAGATGTATAGATACCTTGTGGCATCTCTGTCAAGAAAAGGCACTGAAAGCAAAAACCTTTCAATTACTCTGGAAAACAAGGAAAAAACATATCAAAGGACAAGAGAAATAGTACAGCTGTTTGACTGAAATGTTTGTGCCTTATAATGTTCAATATACAGGTAGCATTCAATATTGACATTTAGAGTGTCCCCATGCAACATATGCCACATAAATACTCTTTCACATAAAGCTCAATTTGTATGTACAGCAAAGGGTGGGCTTTATTTGTTTGCTTGGTTGGTTTGTTTTGGCATTATCATTGATTTGGAAGGAAAATAATAATAATGAAGACTTCAGTGACTTTTGCTGATTTGTTGTGTTCAGAGGAGACTTCTTGAAACAATTAGGGCATCCCAGGATTAATGTGATCAGGAGAATAGGTCTAAGAACATGTGCAGAATGCAAAATTATCCCTCTAGTAGGTAAAAACATTTCAGTTAATCCAAGGAGCTTTGAAGTTTAGCATGAGAATGAGTGCAATTTAGCTGCTAACATCCTATGAGCAGAACACTGTCACTTGCAGGATCAGTGAGAGGTAACCAGAGCTCTGTTTCAGTATGTTCTCTGTTGCAGTCATGTGGAGAGATGTGCCAAGAATTTCAGTTCATGAGATGAGACTTTTACAGATTTTAACCAAATCTATGATCCAAACACATTGCCTTTAGCTGCTAGTTAAGGCAGTAAACATCCCTGTATTTATCACTGGAGAAAATAAAATACTTCAATCTGCAAGTAAAACATTCAGAATAATTAATGTTACCATCTTCAGAAAAGCCGGACTTGTTGCATACTCACAGTCATAAAGCCACAAAGATGAATGCAGGACAAGTCCTGGTGATATAGATAACTGAACAACATATAAGTGATCTGAAAGTAGCTTGCAATTAATAACTTACTGATGCTTTCTTCAAGTCACCATCACTGGTGAAACTCAAATGCACTGATCTAGCAATCTTGGAGCTTATGTTTTGTTAATGTTGTCCTCTCAAAAGATGTATGAGTTCATCATGAAAGGGACGCAAATCACAACTTTGTATAGAGCACATAACAGCAAAGAACACAAAAACAGGATAAAAAAAAAGTGGGGAAAAGTTTTCAGGGCAAATACAAGACCTGGTCAAAAAACTTGTCAAAGAATAAATTCAAAAATAAATAGTATGGTAAATATATCTTCAAAAGCGATATGTGGAGGCAGGACAGTGGAGGCAACAAAATGAATAAGGCAATGCATGGGAAATGGTGATACACCTGTGTACTGTGACTTACAGAATTAGGTTTATTTGGTTTTCCCTGGAATAATAAGAGAGTTCATATATAGAAATACATTTTCTGGTGGACATTTCATGGTTGGATGAGAATTAGATTTTGTCACACATTTGCACTCATTTATTTTTCTGTTACTTTAAAAAATATATATTACTTTTGATTCTTTGACTCATGTTTAATTCACTAACAGTTACGGAGAAGAAATCCAGTTAATAGTATATAAATATTCAGTGTTAACATATGTATGTAATAATATGTTTATGGATAATTGGCAGCAATATATCTTGTGTAAGGTGTTGACAAGTTTCAGTAAAACTCTTCTCAAAATAAAGAAAGAAAAAGCAATGTGACATTTGTACCTCTAACATTCTTACGTTAAATATGTTGGTGGATATGATGAAAGGTTTCAGTGTTTCTGAGAACATGCTAAGAAATAAATTACTTATAACAGAAATGATATGGCAGAAGGAACATGTTCTCTGTTATGCTATGTGAAAGGTCGTTTAAAAAACTGCAAACAACTAAACACCTGAAACGTTAACATTTTCTCTCAAAAAATAGTTTAAAGAAACAGAGTATCTTGCCTAATTTAACTTTTTTTTTCCATCAAATAGGAGTAAGTTTTGTAAAATACTATGTAAGCATAAACTACATGGTACCATTTCCAGGTACCATTAAGCAGTAGCTTCACACATATTTTACTATCCTGACTTAGAGCCTGAAATCAAATAGGAGAATTTCCTGCATGTTCAAGGTCAGTTTTAAAAGGATACCTTCTGAGTCAGAACCTGTGCTAGGCATATTTTTGCATGTGAGTCCAAAGACAATTTATATTTAAGGGAAACAAACCACCATTTTATATGAAAGGTGCTTTATAAATACATGGATATAAATTAGGGATATATATAATTGTCAGCTAAGATGAGACTCAACATTTGGAAATGGGAAAGTTAGAGATTTTTTTTCTACTTAATTTTTGCATCTACCCTTTTAAAAACATTTAGAGCCTAAAGTCAGATTGTTTCTGTTCTGCAGGGGAACACTGACACAGACCAAAATGAACATACCCAAACAAAAGGGAGAGACAGCCTCTGTGGCTGAACACAGCAATGCAAGGAAAGAGAAAGATTGAAAGAGAAAATAATGTCTCTCAGGGTTACAATTTCACTGTTTCCCTGGACTCTCTGCAAATGAATACTGTCTAATAAAAAAAAAGGGTTTCCTGGAAAGGAAACTGACATATAGCTGAAATTAATAGATTCATAGAAATACAGAAGCATAAATTATCTGTGTTGAAATAGATAATTGAGTCCAAATATTAACCTAGCACTTCTAAGGGAGAATAGTTAGTAAGGATAGTGCAGGAGACAGTATTTCCCAATGAATTACAGCTGTACTGATTACTGAGGAGTGGAAACATCCTTGCCTGCCCGATGAGCATGGGTGTTATGAAAGAGTGGGTTAGCTCCTTGAGAGTTAGTTGTACTTGGAGAATCAGGGTCTGCTGCACTTTGGGATGGAGTCTAATGGCTGTGGGGAGGATGAAGTGACATGTGGTCATGCAAGGGATGGAAAAGGTAAGAAGATGCTGTGTGAGGGACAGACAGGATTAGGTGGCTAGGTAAGGGACAGCTTGGGGTTTAGCCAGTTATGAAGAAGGAAACTTGCAGAGTGGAGAGAAGGAGTTAGTGCTGCGTGAAGCAGCTGATGAGGAAAGGAGTCATAGCCCACTGAAAGAAGGCATGAAAAGTTTTTGATAAAGGACTGCTGGTGGTGATAGTCCTGTCTGTCTCAACATAATTACTACACACTTCTAAGTCCATCACTAAGCCATCTATATAAGTGCCATGTGTACGTGTCTTTTAAGTACCTCCAGGGATACTCACTAGTGCTCCAAGAATCCTAGAATGCTTTGGATGTCAGGGGTCATTCAAATATCATCTAGTAAAAACTGGTTTTTTTTCCACTGTTAGCAGGGACATATGGTCAACTTGCTAAAACCACATCTCCCATGAGCTTGAACACTGCCGATGATGAGGCATCCACAAGCATGTCTGAGCTGCCTGTTCCAGTATAACACCATCCTCACTGTAAAAAAATTTCTTCAATTTTTGAAATTAAAATCTAACCTCTTTCAGTTTAAAATCCTTGCCTCCTGTCCTGTCGCAAATGAACGTCATGAAAATCTTCTCTTTAACCATTGAAAGGCCACAATAGGATTTGTTATTGTTCTTCCCCACTCTCTCAGCCCTTCTTCACAATAGATATTCCAGCCCCCTAATTATTTTTGTGGCCCTCCTCTAGACCTGCTCTAACCAGTCCTTTTCCTTCTTTTCATGAGGGCCCCAGAGCTGGATGCAGTGCTCTAGGTGGGGGTCTCATGAGAACAGAGGGGCAGAATCACCTTCCTTGAACTCCTGCCCAAAGTTTTTTAATGCAGTCAAGAACATGGTTTACTTTCTGGGCTATACCTGGAATGTGCATCAACAAGGAAGAGTCAATGCTGAATAGCTGATGAAAAATACAAAAGAAAGAGAGGAAGAAAGGGAAACCAGAAAAGGCTCTAAAAAATAGAAAAAATATTTTACTACTTTTGAGGCAGGAAAGAATTGTCCCTTCAGACTTTGTATCAGGTAGTTAACCATTCAGGGCTAAGCATCTAGAGCTATTGGTTCTCTTTTGTAAGTGAAGATTGGCAGGCATCCTCCCGAGAGATCATTGCTCCTTCTATCTTTCCTTAGGTTAGCATGAACTGCTTTCCAGAGAGGCTGCTCTTTACTGGGGGGATTGGATAAAGAACATTAAGTAATAAGAAACCTGTCTTTATATTATAGCTGTCACCACACTCTTTATTTTTGACAAAGAAAAAAATTGTATATGAATTATATATCTCACCATTGTGATGGGATAGAACTGTACCTTTATGACAAAAATGGCATTTTGTTACCTTTTAACATCATGCTCTGTCAACAAGAGCATATTCTAATTTCTTTGAAGAGTTTCCATCTCAATGTATTGACAAAACACACTTGTTAGTGAACATGCAATTGCAGAAGTTCACAGAGTACATGAGGTATAAAGACTCTTAAAATGATGCCAAAAATAACTTCCTCTACTCGTCCTGAAAAAAATCCATTTAGATATTTTGAAAAGCACCTCTCCCTAGAAATACTTTTTTATCAGACGACAGAGTGCTTTTGTAAGATATTTAACAGTTTACAAGAAGACAAAACTATAAAGGCTTGTTTTCTATCAATTCTTGACATATTAAGGAAGCATTGCTAGAAGTATGAAATCTGCCTATTTAAACCAATTGTTTGCAAATTGAAAACCTTTTTTGGATTAAGATTATAATATTCCTCTTTGAAGTAATCTGTGTCCTATACTGATTTAATTACTGTTCTATTATTTGGACTCTTATTATTTTTCCATACACTGGAATTTTCTATCCCTATGATGAAATAAACGCCATTTAATATACAGTTTAAATTGTTGCTTGTAGAACTTTATATTTTTTAATAATCAGTAACCATTAGTCCATCACTTCTGAAAGAAATTTTTCTCTGAACCCCTGTAGTGTGGGCAACCCTTTTTATGAAGAACTTTTTCCTATCCAATCTAAACTTCCCCTGGTGCCACTGAAGTAATTGCATCTTGTGCTATTACATGTTATTTGGAAAAGAGACTGACATCCACCTTGCTGCCAACCTCCTTTCTTGTAGTTGTAAAGAGTGATAAAACTGAAAGTGTTTTGTGCTGAAATTACCCTTATTTCTTCATTGGCTATAAGGACAAATTTAAGCATCTGGCTCAGGCCTTGTTTACTTCATCATTTAGGCCCGCTTTTAATGATAACATCATTAAAATAGCATCATAACCCCCACTGCAGACATGTCAAAATTTAGGCAAAAATTTATTGTTTTAAAGAATAAAATTTAATAATATTTCAGATAGGAAAGTTAAATAATTTCAAGTTTTCTGGAATTCATATAAATTTAATTAGTATTTCTCATATTAAGCAGTGTGATATCTTGAAATTGTGATTTTCTTAATGACAGATGATTAAAGGAAACATATCAATTAAAATAATTTGGCTTCCTAAAAGGTGTTTGTCTTACAGCCCACATCAAAACTGTGATAACTGGAATGAACACTTCTATAAATTTCTTTTTTTTCTCCCTGTCAGTTCAGTGTTTTGTTAAATACAAGAAGGTAACAGTTCAACTTTTAAGTGAAAATTGGCAGAGATCATTTACCTTCTATGGAAGTAATTTTATGCTAAATGGTAGTACAGCTGAGCTACCTTGACCTTATTGAAATTACAGGGAATCGTAATTTAATTTTGGATGCATGAGCATATGTGACATTATTTATCATTAGCTTTTATTTCAGGAATGGCAGACTTTCTTATAAGTGGCTGTATGAATAAATAGCATTTCCTCATAGATTACAGTAGACATACTGTCAAAGAGTACATTATGCACACTATTGTGTCAGAAATATGGCATGTCACCATAGCAGACTACAAACTGCTTAAATATAAATCAAGCACTTTCTGAAAAGGAATAGGAAAAAAAAACAGATTAATGTATGTAAATGAGAACTACAAACATCATTTGGTTTCATCTCCTTTGTACTGAGCAAGTGACATCACAGATGTATGCACTGGTTTATTGCAGGGTAGTTTCTAAAGCTTATTTCATTAAAAGATTTCATGAAGAGTATGACATTTGAGAGAAAAAAATTCTTTTTTTTGCTTAGTTTTGTTTTATGATAATCAACATGATCCACCAGGAATAAATGCAGCTTTGATTATTTAATCCTTGCTGGGAAGCATGCAGATAGTTTTATGAAAGGGGTGAAACAATAAGAAATCATACAAGAAACCTTGAGCAGAAAGCTGGATTTTAGGAAAGCTGAAATTTGGAGAACATGAGCTGGTTCACCAAGAACGAGGAGAGGAGAGGAGAGGAGAGGAGAGGAGAGGAGAGGAGAGGAGAGGAGAGGAGAGGAGAGGAGAGGAGAGGAGAGGAGAGGAGAGGAGAGGAGAGGAGAGGAGAGGAGAGGAGAGGAGAGGAGAGGAGAGGAGAGGAGAGGAGAGGAGAGGAGAGGAGAGGAGAGGAGAGGAGAGGAGAGGAGAGGAGAGGAGAGGAGAGGAGAGGAGAGGAGAGGAGAGGAGAGGAGAGGAGAGGGCATTTTCATTTAGCAGCAGTTCATGGCATATAAAAGAAAAAAAGAAAAAGAGATCAGGGTAACAGAGAGTCTTCTCTGACACAAGCTTTGAGTAGCTCCTCTTTGAGCTTCTGGAAACAGATGACATATTTCCAGAAATAGCAGGTTTTGAGCAAGTCTATTGTAATCATTTGCTACTCTATGCTATTTTAAAAATTGGAAGGCTAACATTTGTATTGTGAGCAGTGGGATTGTGCTATCAGTGCTTTATGAGAGAAAGAACCCTTTGGCAAGAGACTTAGCACACCCCCAACTCATCCCTGAAACCAGATTTTGGTGCAAAAATTATAGTTGAATGGAAGAGAAGAGAAGCAAGCAAAGGCACACCCCACATCACTGGGATACTCTGGAATCACACAGGGAGACATTAAACAAATTCAGAGTGAAAACTTATGAGTTTGAAAGATAGCACTAGTTAGAATCTAAACTGGAGACACAGCTCCTACTTGTTGCATGACCAGAAGGAAAACAGGGTGAGAAAGTAGAGAAAGGTTAGCAGGCTCATAAAAGCCAGTGAGATGGATATAGCTGGAAAACTTAGAGGCTAGCAAAGGGAAAGTATTGCAAATATGTGTTCTACTTCTTTATGAGGCATCAACTTTTGGCTTCTTTTGAAAGCAGAATGAGAAACTTAATACCAAAATTAAAAAAAACCCCTGAATTAGATGACTTAAAAATCACTGAAAGTACTTTTATGCATAACTAGCAGTGATATCTTTATATATAATTATAAACATCTAATAGTGTATAACTTGCAGAGAATCTGCAAGAATTAACAGTGTAGTTTCTTTCATATAAGGTCAGAACTAAATCCCTGCAATGTTAAGCAGATTAATCAGTTAAGCATTTACAAAGTGATAAAGAGAGCAGGAAAAGAAAACACATTGAAAATGTCAAGAAATATTATACATCCATTGAAAAATATTTGCATTCTGACAGAGCTGTAAGTTCAGTAAGATCTTTTTATCTATTTTACAAAACTCGGGATTGTACTGTTGATTTTAGCAACAAGCCCTTATCCTTTGCTTGCCAAATCTGAACTGCTGTTTTGAAGTAACTCTTCATGTAACAAGTTACATTTCTTGTACACCCATTATTTAGAAACTCTCTTGAGAAGACATGAGGTGAGTAGAGGAGATAATCTATAATTCAAAACACTTTTCTAGTCATATCGTTGAATATAAGAAGAAACATAAAAAATATTAGACTATTCTCACACTTCTGTCAGCAGACTGTCAAAGTACAGTACTATTTGACAAGGTTCACTTTTGATATTCCTCATGGAGAGAGTTAATGTTTAAAAAAAGTTTACTTGCATGTATATATTTGACATTACACAGGATTTTGACTTATTTAAGAGATACATCAGAGTACTAAAATCACAATGACAATACCAAATGCAATAAGTATGGTAAAAATATGATTCCTGTCAATGGTCTCATTATGTTCACTGTCATGAAACTGGGTGTCCATGCCACCAAGAAGATATACACGGGCTGAAGCCAGCCCAAGCCCATTGCTCTCTTTCAGAGTCCATTCCATGGGTTTTTTGGTTTTTACACTGGTTTGGGTTTAGCCATATATGCTCTTGGTGCTGTGCAGGGCTGGAAGCTGGACTCAGTGGTCCTCGTGGGTCCCTTCCAACTCATTCAGTGATTCTGTGATTGTCTCATGCTAATCCAAGAAGACATTCACAGCCTCTTAGTTAACGCTAGAAAAAACATTTATACAACTGATACATTCACTCAACTCTTGATAATTGCTGATCCAATCAACTAATACAGCTATTTATCTAAAATGAAAGTCACCCTGTGGTTTGTTTGCTTTGAGCTAAGTCCAACTTTCCCTACAACAGCTCTGATTTCTTCCTGTGCTTTTCTACCTTGGAACACAACTTCATGAATACACCTCCTATACCCATTTCCTCCAAGACTTCTTTCATTGTAGGCATTTATTGCTCAGTCACAGGAACTTTTAACCTTAATGTTCTAGAGACAGAAGCAGAATCTGCCTGAGTTATCCACATAAAATATTAATTGGAAGTATGGCTAATGGAAACCTTTCCATAATATGCAGAGGCAAGTAGCCTACATCCAAAAATCTAGAAATAAAGTAAAAACTGAAGAGATAAAATGTTAAAATCCCTCAGATAACCCATACTTCTTGTAGACTCTGGATGTTTTTATTCTTGTTTTCTTCACCTACTCAACTGCTTCATGGTTGAGAGTGCTCTCTGAGATTTCCCTGTCTTTTAAACAGAACATGGCTTTGTTTTAGTGAATTTGGCCATCAACAAGACTACAGTCTACTAACATGAGCTATGTTTATTAGAAGTTATACTATACAATTACATCAGAAAGACATCTGCATCATTATTTTTTATGCACCACGCATAAGGTTTCTCCAGAGTTTTGTTTTTTTCTTATCTAAATAAAACCTTCCCATATGTCTTTACAAAGATTTGCTGAGAACATCAGAATTTGAGAAAAATTAAGTATCAGCATAAAATTTCTTGTTAGCCACAATGCTGCAAACCCAAACAACTTGGGGAGTAGAGGAGGATTGTAAGACTCAATTTTACCAATATGACACCAAGTGACACCAATATAAATTATAGTTACTCCAAAGATCCCCTGTAGGGTTGTGCCAGATATTCACCAGAGTGTCTGTGATCTGAATCCACTTTTAATACTTTAACAGAAACATTAAGAGAATGTATCAGTTACTACCAAACACACCATAAAAAATGTGCAGCCTTGGCTGCCTACAGAAAAAAAATCTGTTACTCTTCCATGCTAACAAAATTCTCAAAAGCATTTAGAGATATGCTGCATAGACTGGCTTTTTTTCATGTTTATTTTTGGTATTGCATGGCAATGTTTCAAAGCTGTATTGATTTCTATTGTTTCTATTGTTGGTTAATATTACAGGAAGTAATCAAGAGTATTAGTATAGAACTGAACAGTTATATCAGCACTTTTCCACAGAAACAAATGAACAAATCCTTTGTGATTTCATCTAGGAATATATGTATGCTAAAAGTTTCACCATTGAAATATCATAGCCACATAGCCTGACAGAATCCTTCATAGGTATTTCCACCCCTGTTATAGAATTTTCAAAATTACTAATGCCAAAAAAACCCCTGCAGCTTTACAGTTAGGGAATTAATACACAGTTATTTTCTTTCGGTTTTGTTGTTAGTTTTTTTTCCCACAGGAGTTTCATCCCCAGGTTGTTTTTCCATTATAAACTTGTAATATGGAATTTATATTCCTTAGTAATTGGGTTGATAGGAATTCAGTGCTCATTATAATCTGGGAATATGAGTCAGTGAAGAGAAGATGCCTCAAGGGACATATTTTTCAGCTGAACTTGTTCTAACGCATAAAATTTTTTGGAATGTTAAACTTGCACCTGGCACCTGTGGTTTTTTAATATTAGTAGGTAATTTTGAATCTTTGTGCTCATCATTGCCTCAATCTGCACTAACCATATCAGTTCTGTTCTTAAATCAATAGCAAGGCATGACAGATTAAGCTGAAGCTACCAGCATGCTCAGAATATTAGTAACCAGAAAAATTATATCAAATTAAGATAAATTAAGGTCTCAGGCTTTAGCAAGAATACAGGGTGATGTCTAAAAATAGGCAACCATTTTCTAACCCAATGCCTATATTTCTGGCTCAATGAGTTATACGTTACAAATAGCTGGAATTTGAGTGAGAAATAGATATGTTTAAGTTATTTCTGTCCACAGGAATTTGTTAAATAAGGGCTTGTGTGATGGACAAGTCATCTCATATGAAATGTATTCAATTTAATATTGAAGGGCATTTTATCTCTCTGTGGAGTGGCTGTTTTGATTAGCTGAAATTTCATGTCCTGCGCATTCTTGTGGAAAAAAAAATCAAGATGTCATTATTTCTGGATCTTTATTATTAGCAGGAGATATGGGGAAAACCCAGCAATTTACCCAAGAAAACTTTTTCAGTTACATATTCAAGTATTATAAACAATGTGTTTTAGCTACAGGGGTGAGGACAAAAGGAAGTACTCTAAAGGAATACTTTGATGCTGAGGTCAGGAAAGGCAGGCTACAAGGAATGTTTGCTTACTGATTGTTTTGCTGAATCATGGAATCATTGGATGGTGTAGGTTTGAAAGGGACCTCAAAGATCATCTTCTTCCAACCCCACTGCCTTGGGCAGAGACCCTTCCTCTAGACCACATTGTTCAGAGGCCCATCCAGCCTGGCCTTGTGCACTCCCAAGGACGGGACATCCACAACTTCTCTGGGCAACCTGTTCCAGTACCTCACATTCCCCACAGTAAAGAAGTTCTTCCTAACATTTAAACCTCATCTCTTTCACTTTGAAGCCGTTCCACTATGTGCCTTTATAAAACATTTTTCTCCATCTTACTTGTAGGCTTCCTTCAGGTACTGGAATTTGGTGACCCCAAAGCCTTCTCTTGACAGTAATCTAACAAAATACTCAAAACTGATGGTCGAGATCCAAATTCAAATGAAGCTGTTCTGACAAAATACATGAACAAGTGGGAATTTAATTGATAAATATTTTAATATTTCATTTCCAATAAATAATTTTCTCAGTTTTTGGTCAAGTATAAATTTGGCGTACCTGAAGACTCTCAGGTTTTTCAGGAGTGCTCATTTTAAAGGCAAGGAACAGGTGAGTCTTCAAAACACTGGCCAAGTCAGGTATCTGTCTTCATAGATGAATGAACTTTTCAACCAGGGTGAATCATGAGCATTGAGAAGAAGAATATGGTACAGCAATGTGCAATCTGCTTGTAGTTTCCAAGATTACAGGTACTGACCTGACTTTCTCCAAAGTAGCTACTGGAATGGAGCCTGGAACAGGGAAGAATTTTCCTCTATTCACTGCTTAAGGCAAGCATGCTCAAAGTAATTCAAAGGTTCACACATTGCTAAAATACTAGTTAGAATAATAAACTCAAGTGTGCTTTACTTCAGAGCTCCATTGCAGTTTTAAGTTCTGAGGATTTTGACACTAGCTTGCTGTACATTCTGCAGATTTTCGGTGTAGATATATGTCACATTAAACCTTGTGATAGCATTATCTCTGTTTTCTGCTTTGTCCATATTTCTTTGCTCAGTGGTAAGCTATAGTGGAATTTCCTTGCTTCCTGCCCAGCAATACAGTGACTAGGTTTCAAAGATAAACTAGGTAACGAAGGCATCTGTGTGTGACAATGGAAACAACATTGTTTTACAACATATCAGAATTTCTATTAAACAGATAACCTTAGCTGTCTATGCTTACTCCTAGAATATATCTCCTCACTGTTTTACTGTGAAAATTTTAAGGCTGACTAAATCAGCAATGAAAACAATGTGCCCTTTTCTCGAGTGTCACTATGCCTGGGTACATGATGTCTAAGATTCTGAACCTGAACACAGCATTATGCACACAGCTTTCAGAGCAGAACTTTCTTTCAGTGACTGGTACCATCTACATGGATGTACCTTTTGCGCTGTCACAAGCACATCTTCGGGTATGGGCTTGCCTTCTTACATACTCCTCTTGGTTGCTACAAAGAATGTGTGTGCATGTGACTTTATGTTCGAGAATGGATTCAAAAATAAGTAATTAATCAGGTAGACTTCTAGCAGGGAGTTGATAGCCATTTGATAGATATTTATTTGCTTGGTAGGATAGGTCTTTGGAACCATTACCTATATAGCCCACACATAGGGAGTTTGCATAACATAAATCTGACTATTGGCAGCTATCCAACAAAAATAAGCATCAAAATGAATGCCAGACACACAACTGTTACATATCAGTTTAACTCAAATGATTCTTTAATTTCATTAACTTTTGCACATTCTTCACATGCCTAATTCTCCATGCAACTTATTTCCACTGGATGGAAAAAAAAGTCTCTTTCTTGTAACTGTAAGTTATCCCTGGAAGTAAATTATCAGTGAATAGTGTTTTCGAATGGTTCATGGTGCCTGCATATTACTAAGAATAATTATTGTCTTAATATCATTACAAATTACAACAGAAATATTATGCATGCTAGAGTTGTGGTGAATGTTTTATCTAGAAAAACACTGAATCTAAGAAAAAAAAAATCATCATTTAAAAATTTACACGACAGTGTTCCACACATTCTTAAAAATTAAAGCTGTCTGTCCTGGCTGTATTTACTTATGAAAAATAGTTCGGCTTTAAATAAAGTCATGAAAATTGCATTCTTCTCATTTATAGAGGTAATCAGCTATGACATTCAATGACATAAATTTTGTTTTATTCATTTTCTTATTCTTACAGGAAAATAAAAATGAAATGTTTATAAAGGTGATGATCAGAGCAGCTGCAATGCAATCTCCACCCTTTCTTTCAGACATTTTAAAGCTGAATGCATGCTGAGACAGTTTGAAGGTGCTCTGTAAGATAACCTGAGACATTTAAGAAAAATTATTTCACTCTGATTACTTCTGTTTACCTTTTGTTTTCTATTCATTTTTATATTGTTTTAGCTACATTAAATGAACTTCTGAAAAATATTATCGTAAGTTTTCATAACATGTATAAGATCATTGGGACCATCTCTACTCCAGCTGTAACCTTTAGCTCTCAGGGGAAACAGCCTCTGCAAAGATGATCTAGACCACTGCATTGATCTAATGAAATACTTAAACATGAGAAGGAAGATTTTAATATTAGCTTATTTTGACAGATGTCTCTATGCTTCTTAACAGTAGGTAAAGAGTACATATACAGTGTGTATATCTTGTCCAAGGTGCAAAAGGGAAAGCAAATCCATATATAAAGCTTAGTTTAGTTCAGTTTAGAAGACTGATGGATTATCAGTCTGGAGAATGGATAGGTTACTGGGAGTTTCTTTAACAAATAAGGTAATATTTTTATTTCTACATGAATGAATGTAGAAGTAGTACAGATTTATTCCAAATAATTTATATAGAAATTCTACAGTGGAAAGATTAGCTATCATCACTAGATTTTGCTGGTTTATAGGATCAGCTATGAGGCTCGCAGTCTTCAAAACCAACAGAAATGAAGAGCAATTTATGATTTTTCTTCCACCAGAAAGGTATTTGATCTTGAAATTAGGTAAGGAAATATAAACACCTAAAAATACTGACCCTGTTGAGGAGTCATGAGAAAAACCTTGAAGATCTGATGTTTACTTTAAATCTACTTAAAAGTAGGCAGGAAAAAAAGCATTACCTGAAGAGGTTAGAATTCACAACTTCAATTAAATCTCTACATATGTGTTTATTTGTGACATGTAGAAATCAAAAGCTTTAAACTGGATTTTTTTCTGCTTATATATGACATTATTCTTCATGCAGTTTCCTTATTTTTTTCCCATGTCACTTTCAATCAATAGAGGAGTAAATACTCTGAATTTCGGTAACGGTACAAATGCAGTTAGAAACACCACCCCATAACGCCACTCCCCATTTTTCTTGTTATTTCACACTTTATTCTGAGTTGGAAGCAGCCCAAAATCCAACTCTTAGGTGAATTCTCCATTTTAAGATCTAACCAACAGCCTCAGTGTTACAGTAATAGTTAAAGTGCCCAGGTCACCTTTTGTACATTGTGGCTATTTCTGGTTAAAGGCAAGTATTCTAAAGAACAGCACTGGTGGATTTGTCTGTGGCTCTCTGCATAAACATGAAATAATTTGGTCATAGGTAGTACAACTCATCTACCTTTAACAATTTAAATCTTAACTTCAGTTAAGCAAATCAATTACATTTCCTCAATGATCTGAATAGATGGAAAATTTATATCCTGGATATATGTCTTACAATGAAAAATAAAATCTGCCCGGAGAAGTTACATTTTATTGACTAAGACAGAAGAGTTAAATTGTATTTTAGATATTTAATGTAAAGGACAATTAATCCCCTTCCGTTTTGAGTTAAGTACAAGAAAAACTGGTGATGTGTTTCAAAAGAAAAAGTCGAACTCATCTGTTCATGTGAGATTGTTCTAGGTTAGAAAAAAACTTCAACAATAATAGTAATAACAATAATATAACAACAATAACAACAACAACATAATAATAATTTGATGCTTTTATTAAGTTGCTGACATTTGTGGTTCCTATAGAACGACATTAACTAGGCTTGGGCACAGACAGTCTGAAAATGTATCATGAGAAATGTAACTGTAGGTTTGCCTCCTTCTGCTTGACACCACAAAAGAGGATTTTTTTCCCCATAGGTGTTTAACAGGCAGTCCAGCATAATAGTAAACATGAAAAATGTTATAAGTCTTTATAAATACAAATAGAACTGTGTGTTTAATAAGCAAATCTGACATTTTTGACATTCTTACATACAAGTAAGAAAATTGCTGGATCTTGCAAAACAACAAAAGCTTAACCAGTATGATCTGTATATTCTCCTTGTTTCACAAAAATTTATATCATGCACTGAGTACCAATGTTGTGTTTTGACTTGCCTTACTAAACAGTAAGTCTTGGCAAATTACAGGCATTATGTCATTAAATTATTACAGTTCTAAGAGCCTTCCACGATGTTCAGTGGGAAAACATCCCATTTTTTTTTTCAACAGTCATAAAATGAGTTTTGCTTTACACAAAACACTTTCTCAGTTACTCAGCAATAAGTTTATCCTCAGTACTTCTGTAGACAACCTGAACATCTCTCAGGCAGTTTCATTTGGAGCGATATAGCAGGACAATACTAAATTGTTATAATGGTTACGTATGGAAACACTTTTGAAACAGTATTTTACATCCCTCTCCTTAAGTGTTTAAAAATCCTGCTAAATCAAGTCAGTTTTGTCCTATTGAAGAACTAGTGAAAGTGGTGACTTGGATCTGAAGCTAGGATCTATTTGCCATTAAGATGGTGGGAAAAGGGTATTTAGAAATAAAATCTAGATAAGCAGACTTGTCTGGTATTAGTTAGAACAATAATCATATATTGTCATATGATAACAAATATATAAAAAACTGGAACAACTGAAGGGAATAGTCTACATAAATATGAAATAATAAAGACAATATACTGCCCAAGATAAAATATTTGTCTTCTGTGAAGCCTCCCTATTATCTAAGCATAAATGTCAAATTAACTCTGAAAACTGTACACCCTGAAATAATGGAAATTAGAAACTTTAAAAAACAAAACAAAAAAAAAAGGAAGCTTTTTTATATCTTTATAAAAAAATCTCTGTAACAATGAATAATTAAAATTGAAGACAGTCATCACACTTGAACCCTGACTGGTTCAATTGATAACACAGTATTTTCCATGCAGAATTTAAGTCATGCATATCTAAATATTGAGATTGTATGCATACTGATGTGAAACACCATAGTTTCATCTTTATAGAAGTGCAAGCCTCAAAATAATCATAGTTTTCACTAGAAATTGCTCTAGACATCCTAACAGATGTCTAAAAATCTTTACATCTTATTTTTTGAGTGAGGTTCCTAATGTAGCTTTCTAGCACATAGAAGTATAAAATTTGTGAATTCTTCAGTCACAAATTCTACAATATTCTATCTTCTAGCTTAATTTTCTGTGTTTTCTTTACACGTAGTCAGTCTCCTTGGCCTACCACTCTTCTAATGGCATATTAATTTTGTGCCTGCAATTAGATTTGAGAGGAGGAAAGCAAATCTGAAAATTAAACAACTGTGGGACTGGAAACACACAGGAGCACATGGGGCAAGTAAGATATTTAGTGCAAAATCATCCAAAGAAAACTTATCCTTACAACTACCATGTATGTCATAGTAAACTGTATAATGCTCTTTGATAAATTTCAGATGTCAATACAATCAAAAAGCAGAGTAAATGCAGCGTCCTACAGAAAAAGAACAGGACAAAAACAATTAGATAAAACAGAATTATTTGCCTTGCATAGATCACCAGCATGGCTCTTTCCCATATCATTAAAATATTCTTCTAGCATTACTGTCACTGTACAATCCTCAGATACTGAGTATTGTCTGCAAAGAAGATCTGGGGCCTCTACAGCTTTTCTTGCTGATAATGTCTTTTGTTAAAATGAAGGCATGTAAAGAAGTAAAAGCTCTCTGATAACAATTATTCAGAAAATAACTTCTTATTGGTTTATGAGCCTCTGAGTTTGCACAAGCAGGGAAAACGTATGTGTACTATGGAAGAACTATTTGTCTGATTGTATTAGAGCGTGTGGGTGTGGTGCTAAGACTCCCTTCAGCCCAAGATTTTCAGAAATGTATAAAATGTCTGTTTTAATCTGGAAGTCTCAAATGCTTAAAGCTCAGCAAGGTGATCTTTCCCTTTGAGCTAATAAACAGGGGAAACTAAAAGTTTTTTGCAATATGATTTTTATGCTGCCAACTCATTAGCATGGATATTCACTATTGTTCTTGTAATCAGCTCTCTGCTAAGAGTTATTCCTAAACATAACCCAACACAAGCAGAGTGGTTTTGTGACCAGTGGAAAAAGAGATCCCTAGGAGTTTGAATTCTGTGAGTTTTGAAATTGTTGACTCATATGAACTTATCATTTTTATTTGTGGCCATTATTTAAATTTTCTTCTCCAGCCTTTACCCACAACATGCTTTAATTTTGAAATTATGTTTGAATTCTTAGCAGATATTCAGTGCTCAGTTTGACTAATCCCCAGTGGGCAGCCTTAAATTTTAGCAAAGATCTATAGCATCTCTGAGAAAATTAAAGAAGCCTGTGGTACAGAAAGCAATAGATAATTTGCATGAAAGTAGAATTTTTGAATGCATACTTACAGATTTTTTTTTCTCTAATTAGAGATGAGGAGTGTACACCAACTTCATTCAGTACATGCCTGGGATTCATCTCTCCAAACTTTACTGAACAGTGCAAAGAGTTTCCTTATGCTACTAAGACTTTCCCAGCTGGTCAGCATTTTATGAACAAGGGCCTTATCTGTGGTATTTTATGGTTTTTCTCTGATTCTACTTATTCTGTGTAAGTTTTGGATTTCTTAAATTTCTTCCACTTACTCAACCAAGGCTGCCACAAAATCAGCAACACAGTTTATATCAGATGGTTCTAAAAAGTGTCGCTGCTTTTATAGGTTTGTACAGACTTGCAGATCAGCCATCATATTCGTTAGCTATAAAACTAATATATTCTGGAGCAGAAAAGGAAAAGAGAAGGTAGAACTGAACAAGAAATTGTTTAGAAGGTCTAACTCCATCACCTCTTTTCTGGATTAAAATGGGATGATAAAAGAAGGTTTAAAGATGCTCATTAACCCACCCCAGAAATAATTTAAATTTGTGTTTACTCACACCAACTCATGAAAATTTATTCTATCTGTAAGTGCATGCATTCTGAAGGTGCTTTGGAAGTACATTCTAATGCTAATAACATTAGTGCTACTAATGCCACTCATACAGTGCCACACTTTTTGGTATGATGGACCACAGGAACTACTTTAAAACACCAGCTTTGTGAACTCCTGGAACTAGAAAATTGAGGGATTCCCTTTGATTGCTTTGTTTTACATCCAAACTTCTCATAAATGTCCCTCTCAAGTGCCAGAAGATTTGAATCAGAAAGCTGCAATCAATACTTCTTTTATGACTCTGCTTTTTTTTCCCAAATGATCTTAAAAATCAAGAATTTCTGAGATCCAAAGTCAGGTTATAAAAATTCATTCATCTAATAGAGTGGAAACTAGTTTTCAAGAGTGACCAAAGTTATGTTAAACATAACTGACAAGGACCCTTTAGCTTGTATTTTCTCAGACCAAGATATCTCCATCTGTCTTGCTTCTTAGCTGCCAAGGAGCACAAGGACAGAGTTTGTGCAAGGGCTGTAACATCAGGAATTCATACAGGCTTTAAGGAAATCATGTTTAACTTCTGCAAATCAATTGTTACAAAGAATTCAGCTCATATGGAAATTTTTGAGTATATGGCTGCCAACTCCACAGACGACAACCGAGATACCTCTTGATTGGAAATTTCTGAATGGCAGCTCTTGTTACCTCAGGGTCAAAAGGGACAACTGAGTGAAATGAAGCTGAGAAGACAGAAAAGGACGGATGTAAAAGGCAGCAAAAGGTTCTTTCATGTACATTCAGTGGCTATACAAGGATTTGACTCCTTGGAACTCTACAGGAAAACACAATCTTTTGTATACAAATGACGTTAGGAATACTGGCCTTTTCAGTCATAGTCAAGAACAGATGAAAGCAGGAAACATGCTTCTTTAATGATCTATTCATGCTGTTGTGCAGAAAGCATAAGAGAGAAAGATGGCCTGCAGACAGTGATATTAGGGTTCTTAGGGTTCTGTGATGGAGAAGTTTTACACTACACAGTACAGGTTAGCCTTTGATTAATTTAAAAATGTACATTTATACAAATCCTTCATACTACTAATCACTTGCAGTCTGAGCTTTGTAAAATGGGTCCTTTTATTTTACCATGGTTTTTTTTTTCATGTCTCAAACATCCTCATCTCTCTTCCAGTGAAGCCGTGCTAGCAATTGCTATGTGGTAAATGCAAGCACTTACTTTACAGAAAATAGGATAGCTGAAAGCACTGAAGTGCCATGGTGATGAACAACATAAAAGAATCTAAAGATATAATAAAATGTGAGTAAGATTAGGTAACGCTATGGAGGAATTAAGAAAACATCTGTTTACAAGGTTTATTATACATAGTTATAAAACATATAATTTCTTCTGAAAGCAAGTTTTCTCACTTTACAACAGACAAATAGATTCATAAGTATTCTATTTTTATAGAAATGTCATAATGTGAATTTCCCTTAACTGAAGGCTGAGTAGTGCATAATATTTTAAAGAATTTAACTTTTGCAAGTAAAGGCAGAATTTATTAAATACATAAGTTGCAATGTACATAAAATTAATATTCAAAAATCCCTATTACATTTTTGTCTGACAATTTCATACTAAGGAAAATTAGGTCAGATTATTTAAGATCAGTTTTCATGTGCTGCCTCAGGCTCACGGTTAAAAAAACTGTAGAATCATATTTGTTGCTTTTGCATTGAAACAGATTTTATGAGAAATAATGTAAACCGGAAAGTTTCTGTTTTTGTATTTTATCTATCGCAGTAAACGTTAATAACTAATTACTATGCCTTGCTCCTTGGACCAGCTGAAGGCAGCCATGTTTTCTCACTCAGTTGTTATTGGTGTGGTACATTATGTGGTACACCACATGCTGATCTCTTTTTTTGTATTAGATGGGCAGGGAGAGTTGAAAAAACTGGGTATATAAATGCAACATTGAAGATGTATAAGATTAGAAACAATCACCTCAGTTTTCTCCATAGTAGTGCTTTACAGCTATTCCAATGATATTTCTTCATGGTGGATTATTGTCTGGGATTTGCAGATGAGATAACATGAGCATTTCTTTCTAGAAAGAGCTGGACCAAGTCCACCAGTATGGCTGCAGTATGTGATCTGCCTCATTTCTGTGCTGACACTGTTCTTTTAAACCATTCAAGTCCATTATCTGCACAGCTGCTGCTTCACTATTAGTATTCTACAAAGGAGCTCATCCTAGGATAGCTCACACCAGGACTGCTCTCAAAAGCACTCTGGATGAAACTTCGTACTGCACACTCCTCCAGCACCGTTCCAGTTGACTTTGTACTTTCACGTGACCATATCAGGGCATGTGCCACACACATTTCACCTCCTGCTGCAGAAATACTTTTCTAGTAAGCTGAAACATACTTCAAGATGTCAAAGACCAAAATAGTCATTATCTTGTTTTCAGCTGAAATAATTTCCAATCAACAGTCTCTATGCTCCATTTCTAAAGATTAAACTTCCCAGTCTTTCCTAGTACTTCCCTGTACTTAGTCTTTCTTTTGTCAGTATTTGTTAATAGGAAAAAAATAAAAAAGTTGTTTCCTTACTGCACAGCTTTCACTGTTACCTCTAGATATTTGGCTTTTCTTTTGCCTCTCCCAGCAGAAACAAAAAGGATGGCTTTGAATGCTGGAAAATATTTCAAACATAAACGAGGTCTTAATTTGAAATCCACATTTTAAAGTCCTAATTTTCCTTGCAAGTTAGTGTCATTGAAATTTTTCAAAAAGAATACATTTATTTTTAATATTATATTTCTTTAGAAATGTATTGTGCAGTGCTGTTAGCTAGACATTTATATTGCCCAGTGTTAGATCAGCAACACAAGGTTTTGGTGGCAAAAATTTTCCAAATATTCTCAACCATCCTAACCAATTAATTGCACATTGGAGGGAAAAAGAGAAAAAAAAAATCTGTACACAAAATATATACATATTGAGGTATTTTAAAGGTGTGTTTCATTAGTTCTAATTAATGCTGATAGCACATCACAGAGAATGCATTCCTACTTATTGTGGGTCAAGTTTGTACAGTAGATACACATATATATTAAATAAATAAACAAATAAATATTCTATTTTAAACCTTACTCTAAAATTTCCACAGTGTAAGCTACCTCATTAAGGAAACTTCCCTCTCCAACCATCCAGGAGCCACTCTGGCAGTCACACCCCTCACCATCTAAGCTGGGACCAAAGCCCTCCCCATGGCTACAGGTACCACACTCACACATACAGATTGGGTGTCCTTATCAGCCTGATCCTCAGCTCCACTCCCATGGCATAGTCTTAGATGTCCATATCCTTAAAATAATTTAATTGTGATGAAATAACTGAATAACCAGATAAAATCTCAAGCTAAGTACCTCTGAGGAACAAAGGAAACTCTTATACCCTCAGAGTCTAAACACGGGAATGTCTGGGGTCATTGGCTCCTGTTGTGTCTCTGAGTGTCTTCTGGTGCCCTGGCTGTGCCACAGGTCCCTGGACAATTTTATGCATAGAGCTGGTAGTTCATGGCCTCTTTTCTGGGGCTTCTGACACCCAGACCTGAACTTGTATCTCAGCTGCTCACTGAGATACCTGCACAGATTTTCTCAGCAACCATAGATATTAATTTTTTTCCTTGGTTCTCTGTCCAAATAGGCATTTGCTTTAATATCTTATGGAAAAATAAAAAGGTTGTTTTGCACTTCAATTTCAAAGTCTAATTCATGAAGAAAATGTTCTTCTAATATCTCTGAAACCAAGCTGTGAATTTCTCAGCTCATCAGTGGAAGAGTCCTAAGCCTTCCACCAGTAAGGAAAGTGAAAACCTTACTCGTAAAGGACCATGCAGACTTGAGCTGGTGAAAATCAATGGTTAAAACAACCTTATTAAGAGTACATCACTATCTGTATAATAAGTTGTTTTTATGCATTCTCCTTTCACAGATTTCTCTGTTTTATGAACTTATTTGTATTTCTGTCATTATGACATCCTGTAACAGCAAGTTTCACAATTCAAATTATTTGTGCAAAAAGTACTGCCTTTTGTTTTCTTTAGAATCTCGTTCCTAGAAGTTCTTTTGATGTACTCATGCACATTTTCCAGTTCACTCAGGACTTCATTCACTAATTCCAGTTTCCTATTTTTCTAGCTATAGAGACTCTGCTTGCACAAAACCCCCCTACTCCATAAGTTCTATTATTTGTTATATTCGTTATATCATGGTCTTTTTTTATATATATTCTACTGAGACTAGAAGGAGAAACAGAACTGCAAAGTATTTACCCATTTCTCTAAATATGCTTTTAAACTGTTGTTTATTCCTTTCTTAATTTTTCAAAATGCTATATTCAGGTTTTTTGAGCACTCCTTAGTATGAGTCTGCTATTGTTTTAGAATTGTCTACAATGAGTCTGGAATCAGTTTCCTGAATGGTAATAAGTTATTTAGGTTCTCTCATTGTTTATATACATAGATGTTATTCCATCTGCTCATTATTCTACATTTATCACCACTGAATATCATATTTTACTGCTCTTTCAGTATTGCAAACCTGTGCAACTTTTCACTACCAGATTTTGTTTTTACTACCCTGAATAATTTAATACTCCCAGAAAATTTTATCACCTCACTACTCACCTCTTTTCCAGAAAGCTTAATAATATGTGCAATATATGAGCATGTGAGGAAATGCAATGTGCAACAAATTTGCAAGTCTATAACTGGCTTCCGTTTTTCCTGCTTTTACCACATCAGTGCAGCCATTTCATCATCCAAGGACTACATAGAATTGCAGAGAGACAAAAGATAGTTTTTCATCAATTTAGGGATGGAAGAACAGTGCTAAAACCAGAACAAATATTCACAATAAATTTTCCAGCTTTTCCAGGAAATAGTTGCTTCTTAAAGGAAGGATCATGTGGGGCAAGAAGCTCAGAAAAGCCCTAGGTGAATGACTGCTCTTTCCCTTAATATTCAGGTGGGTTTTTTTAACAGAACAAAATTTGTTTCTTTCTATGTCTTGTGTATTAATGTAATATCTCAAAGTTATGCTTTCATTTTCCTATTTCCAGTGCTAAAGTGCTACTTGCAAGAGGTGAATTATGTTAGTATCCAGTAAGTTTTGCTTTTGCTTTTTCTGGTTTTTGGATTCTTGATTGCTGTTTTTGGGAAATTACCAGGATTTCAAAAGACTGTACCCATTTTAGTGTGATTTTTCCTAAACTGAGCATCATGATATAAATGTCAATGGATAAGAAGGGAGTGCCTGTAAACCATAAAACCCATTGAAAAATTAATTGGAGAAACACACAGGACACTGGAAGGCAAGGAGAAGAAAAGTGTTTAGAACCTACTGCTAATGTAGTGTCCTTTCAAATACCTTTAAGTACCAAATACTACTTTGAAATTGTATGCTGTTACTAGAAAGTCAAAAGCATGTTTGGGTTTAGGTACATGTGTCTATTTTAAGTTATGGGCTTGGCTTGTTATTGCACAACTTTTTAATTGAATATAATATATTACCAGTTTTAATGCCTATGTAGACACATATACTTCTAGAAACAAAGCAAGTACACTAGGAAATAATAAGCTTTTTTTTTTTTGAGGAAGAGAAAAAAAATATTGGTTACTGCTCTTGGTAGATGTAATGGCAATACAAGGTGGTAGTAAACTACAGAAAATTTTTCAATCTGGAATTTTACATAGATTTTTATGTATTTTATTACTGAATGGAACTTATGAAACAATTGATTTCAAATTGTCTATTTCTATCTCCAGCTTAGTTAAGATCCTGTGTTGTCATTTCTCAGATTTTTTTCTTGCTGCATTACCAAATTTCACTCTATAGCTTGCACATAATAATGAAACTAAAGTTTCCTAAGTAACAGTGTTCAACTTGAGCCAAGCCAGGAGAGAGGCAGAGGAAGAGCTACCTCCTTTTCAAAAGTGGGAACTGGTCATGGTGAAAAGAAAACTGTTCATTAGGTGATTTATTCATGTGCTAGTTTTGCCTGTGGTAGAGTTAATTTTCTTCACAGTATGAGGGTCTGTTTTGATTTTGCTAAAAACACTGTGTGATAATACAGAGATGTTTTCATTATTGTTGAATTGTGCTTACACAGAGTCAAGACCTTTCCTGTTTCTTGTACTGCTCCAACCCTGAGGAGACACAATCAATTTGGAGGTGACACATCCTAGCATGAACAAAAAGAGCATAACAGTGTCATGGTATCTATTGGACAGTTGAACAGTGAACAGTTTTTGGATGTTGATGACTCAGTTCAAATCTATGTCACCTGCTTCTTGGAAGACTAGTCCCATCAATCTTAGGACCCACAGAAACATTGGAAGTGTGAGCATACCCCCTAAGAAACTATTAGATAAAAAAAAAAAAAGTTTGTGTATATCAACATTAAATATTTCATTAAAGTTACTTTTTTCTTGCAATAATTTCCTGGTTTGATTATTTTCATTGTAAATCAAGTGACTTTTTAATAGTTTAACTATCCGTTCACTCTAGCCTAATAACAAATTATTGCCTTAAATATGAAGATAGTTTCCTTAGCCTACAGAAGCTGCAGTGTTTGACTGCAGATCTGGTGCCCTGCCCTGGAGTTCTGTTAGGAGTTTGGAAGCAATTACTGAAGACAGCTCTAAATTTGAGTAAAGAGATAGACCAATGAGACCTTTTAAATTTTGTGTATCATATGGCTACTATTGCTTGTGCCAGACACTTTTTCAATGGACTTTTGATTCCATTGTTTATATCTGAAAAAACAAATGTGAAGGAGCTTGTTACAAAAATCTGAAAGTGTCACGGCCAGTAATCTGTTGAGGACCATAATAAAGAATTCTGGCCTGCATCAATGAATAAAAATGTTCACTATCACCTCTTTAATTTTTCATTTTTATTTCTGAGGAAGGGCTATTCAAAAAGTATTATCAATGAGTGAGGTAAAATTCGTGCTTTAAAAAACAGAAAAAAATGGTTGATTTCCACAAGAGGATACTTTCACTGATGGTCAGGAACAGGACTTAAGGACAAGTCAGGGAGTGGAAGGGAGACAAAGACTTATTCCTACTTTAATGGAAAATTCTCTTTCTTCCACCTGGTTCTTCTATGAAGAACTGCAAGAAATGCAAACCTGCTGGGGCCAGATTCCAGCTCCTAGTTATTTTTCAATGCAAGCCAATGCTATGTCTTATCTGGAATGCAAGCCAAAGAAACAGATTTCTCCTCTCTGATTGCAGTCAACAGCTTCAAATGGCAGTTGGAAAAAAAACCCTGTGTCCTGGCTGAATGCAGTCATCCTTTTGATGAGTAACACATCTTCATGGTTCTTAAAACAGAGATGGTTTAGAATTTTCCTTCTGTTTTCATTTACATTCCTACTGTCCAGATGATTTTCCCAAAGCAAATAGGCATTCAATGGGAGATGTCTGTTCTGTAGTCATGCTTTATTTTTGCAACTGTTAACTGTGGGAGGGACACTCACTCTTTCCTACAGGTCAAACATATAATGAATTTTAAGCTGTGGAAATATTAAAACTTATATACACCTGGCAGGAGACCAGCTTGAGCAAGTTAAAGGTTTTAAGCTCAAGTTATCAATAGATTGCCCTCTTTTTCATGGTTTAGTAATGGCATTCCCCAATTCACTGCCTTTACTGAGTCTCTCCAAAACCACACACTACTCCCCCTTCCCCTCACCTTTCATCCTGTAGGGGGATGAAGTTGAGAATTGGAGGCACAAAAGGCAAAGATCTCTGGTTGAGATAAGAAAAAATTACTGGAAACAGCAATGACATAAGAAAATAAACAATAACAGGAACAATTTAAAAACAACAGGTATGAGAAAATAAATTATTCGTAAGGAAAAACATCCCTGATAAAAGACACTCCATCACATTTTCTCAACTGGAAGGAATCCCCTCTCCTCCCTGTGCTCAGCAAGGACATGCAGTGGTACAGAAAAATTCTCTAACCTTCTCTTGGCTGGAACCAGGACATTATTCTAAGAAGAACAGTTTTATTTTACCAGAGTAGATACCTGAATAACAGTTTTTGCCAAAACAAGGCAAGGCCATGATTTAGAGATATCTCTAATTTTTATGATGCCTTAAAGCTTTACTTCACTATGAAGTATAATAGGTGCTGCAGAGCTGATATGGAAGCAAAGAAGAAAAAGAAAAATGTTAAAGGTCCCTTGTGTACTTGCCAGACTCAGCATCAGAGAATAATATTGTCATTCTGAGCTATAGATTAACTGTTGGAAAGATGATTTTATAGCTCTTTTCCAACCTAAATGATTCTGTGAATTTGTGGCAGATGGGCTTCAGTGGTGGTTATTGGGAGAGGTTGTGGAAGGAACAGCAAAAGGAATAACTCAAACTCTGAGATGTTTCTTGGTCAGAAATGCATTAAAATATGGAGTAATTTTTTAAAAAAACTAAATCAGTAATCAAGATTTAGTTTAACTGTAATCCTCATCAGTACTTTTTATCTACGATTTTTATATACTACATTGTTTCTCTGTGTTTTCTTTCATACTAAGAAAACATCTGCAGGACATCCAAAAAGGAGATATTAAATTAATCTCATCTATCAAAAGCACAATAAGATGTTCTAGGCCTCACTGCTTGGAATTAAGGCTCTTCACCTGATTTCTTCAGCACTCTAGCCTTGTGCAGTCTTCCTTCATGGAGGAAAGAAAGAAATAAATTAGTTTTCTTTTATTATCTCTTCAACTTATTAAAAGAAACATGAAGGCACTGTGAATCACACTATGACATGAGGAGGAAATTGTCTGAAAAGAATTCACTTGTAGCGAAATAAACTCACATAAAAGGAAAACCCTAATGTATTTCAAGGTGTTTTCAAGGATTTATATTCTTCTGCTACCAAAGAGAAAATCAAGCTATGGTACAGAAAAATTTGCATACAGAAACTGCTCAGAAAAGACAATTTGCTTTACACTGCCCTGCACTTTCTAATATCCCTCTCATTGTTGACAGTAAAAACTTATGACACTCTTTGTGAATCTTGCCATCTCAGTGACAAATTCTCATCCAGAATGAAGACTTGAGGGTAGAGAAATGTCACAATCTGGGGAGAGATTGCCAAATCTGAATTAGATCTTCTCATTCTTACAAAATTTTACGGTTTCTTAGACTTTGCAATGTACCAATGGACACAGAAGATTCAGGTATGTGTTATTTGGGAGAACAGCACTGTAGGAATTAAAGAAAATTCAGAGTGTTTAAAATGCTAAATTGTGCTGTAGTGCATTTCTGCCATCAGAGTAAGAAAGAGAGAGGAAGAAGTTGCTTAAAAAGAACCCATTTATGATAAAAAGGCCCTTGAATAAAAGTCTTATTCTTTTCACCTTTTTTTCCTAAGGTATTCTATTGTTCTGATTACAGTGAAGAGCTCAACCACAGTATAGTCTTATCATAGTTAGAAACTGATACTTAACATTAATATTGAATGGACTGTTCCTGTACATACAACTGACATGTACAAGAGACAAAAATTCTATTTATCCAAAGGTAAGAAAATTATTATTTCAAAAGATTATGCAAGAAAAACACAGAAAGTAAAACAGATAAAAGAACTATATGCACTAGATAAAATTGTCTTAGTAATTTTAATGCAATATCAATAACCACAATTGTTTCACTTTCAGTTATTTAAGAGAAATTAAAAAAACATAATAGAAATCAAGTTTCTTTGCCTTTAAAAAATTCCTTGTTGCTGTAAAAAACTGAAAGACATATTTTATTAAAACAGCTATTCAAGTCTTTAAAACAAGCATATTTAACATGTAAAATATTCAGAAAACTGTGTATTCCAAAAATATAGGGCGCAATGCAAGATTACTAGGCTGATATTTAGTAAGATATTTCTTTTGATCAGAGACTCTTTGTATAGCCTTGGAAGCCATTAAAAGTAAGGTATGAGACTGCAATACTATGAGGCTGTGGGAAATAAAAGCCCTTTAGTTTATGCAGCTGACAGTTTTGACTCCTTTAACAAGAAGATGTTCCACCCATCTATGCCCTGAATATGTTGCAGGAGGTGCAAAACAAAGATGTGGATCCTGGAAACAAAGAGCTGGGAGCAGGTAACATCCATGGTGTTATTTTCCCCTGACCTGAACATGATAGCATAAGGTCAGGGCAGAGAGTAAGGCACTATTTCCAGACGTGTAACAGCTTCCTGCTGCAACAATTCAAGCAACAACGTATTTTCTGGCCTTTTGGATAAACACTAGTAGTGGGGATAATTTTGGTAGAGGTAACAAGGTTTCAGAGGAAAATATTTCAGTAAATAAACCTGCAATTTATATACATAGCCCGTAACAGTAAACTTTCCTAAAGGGAAGGAGCATCCACAAAACAAATGGCATGTAAAATTTAAATTACTATTTGATTTCTAAAATTATTTATCTGGCCAGTGCATCTGATACATTCTCACACACAATTTTAGGTTTTCCTCTTTCACATGTAAATCCTCTCCAGCTGCATTTTGGTGTCTAAAATTTAAGAAGTGAAACTACTGTCTTCTTATTATCTGTTTCAGTCTCACACAAGAGTACAGATCCCATCAACATTCATGCAATCAATATGGTTATAATCAACCTTCTGCTGTGCTGCTTGCCTTTGTCATGGCTAAAATTGAGGTAATTGTTTTTCTTCCTTCTCTCTGTTGAATTGACAATGATTCTAAAATATATCAAACTTCTACAACATTATGCTATCATGTGTGAAGAGCTATTTAATACTCTTTAAGTATTAAAGAGTATTGCAGCATGTGTGAAGAGCTTTTTTGTACCTAGTCCCTTGTCTCAGATCTGTATTTGTGTATTGGTTTGAAGGCTGTAATTAATTTAAAGTGTTTTAGAGAGAAAGTCTGTCATGATCTAATTGTCCCATTAGTCACTCAGTCTAACATTTTCACAATCACTGTTTCCTCACATTTGTGAAAATTTGGTTGGCACTTGAGAATGGTAGCCTTCTTCATTAGACTGCAAATAAAGTTAACATTTGTCTTTGTTTTGGAGATGCATGTGTGTACACTTACATATTTGCAGAGTTATCACTGCTAAACTCAACATACAAGACACAAAAATGACAGAAAACTGGGAACGGGTTAAAACTGTAAATAAAGTTGAAATAGCAGACTTCTGCAACTTGTGTTGAATTTAAAATGTCACTACACAAAACTCTTTAAATTGTACCTTTAATATCTGAAGGTAGAAAACTGTAATAACTTTGCAAGCAAGTTTACACTGGAACAAGTGTTCAGTGAAATACAGAAAAATTCCTATATTGACTTTAATACAGCTCTCAATAGTAGCAGAATCTTCTGTAGATTTAAATAACAGTGTATTTTCAGCAGCTGGGGTGTTTTTAAAATTTCATTTTTTCAGGCTCTTCTAAGTTTATTATTAAATATTTGTTTTCACATACACATTCACAGAATGTGAATTCCTATAAACCACCCTGTGACCAAAACATGTGCAAATCCTAATCCCCAAGTCCCCAATCAAAATTCTCAAAACTTTGCAAACCACAGTACCTATGAATATCCATCATGTTCCAAGTTTGCAAATCCTCCTCATTTCTGTCATGATCTGCAAATTCAGATAAGCACGCATTTGTGATTTACTCTATATTCATTATTCTACAATTTAAAACTATCCCAGCACAACCCCATGTAGTTCAGTGACAAGCTTTGTTTTGGATGCATGCAATATATTGAACATACCTGAAGCCAAAATCTCAAAATTAGGCACCTGTTTCATCACAACATTCCAATTGTGGTTTTTGTGAGACAGCAGTATTTAATTCCAAGAGTTACTGAGGCTGGTACATGTGCCATGTGAGCACAGGTAATAGAGATACCTTGGGAATATATAGTTACTCAGGAAGGCTGGGAGAGAAGTATTGTCTAAAAAAAAAAAATCAATAGCTAAACTCATCCTTCCTAGAATTCACCCTTCCTAAAGACTATGAGGTAATACAAAAAGAAAACTCAATTTGCCAGTGAAGAGAAAGGTCAGAGGAAAATAGATAAATTAGAGAAATTAAGAGATTCAGACATGTTTTCAGCAAGGAATGGTTGTCGCTTAAGAAAGGATGGAAAAGGAGATACCAGGGCATTGAAAATTTTATCATGGAGCTGGAAATTGCATCATCCAGAAGTGAAGAGAGCCCATGGGGTCCTGATGGAGGACCTGGTATTCTCCATTCTATACTGTGATTTGAGCTGGGGTCATAGAGAAGAGTATCAATAGTGTTGGATGACTGTCTATGTATCAGAAGAAAGTTAACACTAGTTATGGTCAGAGCTCATCCAAATATGAAAAAAAATTAAAAATCAATATATATTGGTACTTCATTGTAAAAGTAGGGGAAGTGATGTCAGCAGAAGGAAAATGCATTTCTTCTACTTCTTTTTAGCTATTTCTACTTTAACTATAATTTTCTTAAAATTATAAAATAAGAGGACAAAGGAAACCTTTTAAAGTGTAAAGGTAATTGGAAAATAAAAACAGCATTTCTAATGAGAAACACAAAGTCAGAACATGCTAAAAATGGAAATCTATTTCTTAATAAACCAGTGGATGGAATAACAACATTAAAAAAATCTTATTTTCCTTCTTTCTTAAAAGAGTCATAATTAATCTGAAACTCTCTTTTTAACATTTTCTAGATATTCTTGCCTCCCATTTTGTTTATCTTGAGGTGAGCTGTCCTCCATTTTTGGGTGAGGGCATTGTCCAATAGCATGGCAGAGATAGTCTCCAACTTGTGAGATGGCACATACTAGAGGAGGTGTCTGGCATTTTTCTCTCAGTTGCATGATATTCAGGCATTCAGATTAAGTGCTACAGTTTTTGTCACACATCTGTTACTGCACAGGTACATTTCAGTACCTGAAGAGGGTCTAAAAGGGAAACAGAGAGGGATATTTTACCAATGGTTGTAGTAATAGGACATGGGTTAATAGTTTTAAAGCATTCAATTAGAAATTAGGAAGAAAGTGTTGACTATGAAAATAGCAAGATACTGGAAGGAATTGCCCAGAGAAGTATTGGATGGGGCATACCCAGAAATGTTTAAAGCAAGGTTGGATGGGGCTTTGAGAAACATGTCCCAGCCTGTGGCCAGAGGGCTGGAATCAGATGACCTTTAATGTCCCTTCCAACCCAAACCATTCATTGATTCTATAATCATCCCATTATAAAACAAAATGTCTGTACAAGCTCATTCGTACAGATGTTTTACCACTGCAAGTATGAGTCTGCAAGTGTAAGAAGAAAAAGTATAGAAAAAGAATTATTTTATCAAACTTTTGTTGTCAATATTCACTCGTCTAGTTTGGAGAATGTGCCCTTAGGGAAAAGAAGAAAAAAAAAAAAAAGGAGAGTATTTCCCAAAATCTGCTTTACAAATGATACAAATGACATAGCAAAAAACCCCAAAAATCTGTGTGATTCAAATCCTTTTCAAAGCAGGCTTATTGTATTTTACACATTCAAATCTTCTGGGAACTGGGACAATAGGATGTGTGTGGGAGGTTTGCATGTCCTCAAAATGGCAAAAATGCCTATTTTGACAGGAGCACTAATTAATGCTCAAAAAAAAATTCAAAGTAAGTAACAAGTTGGACAGAAAATCTCTGTTGTTTTCGCTTTTGAAATGAATTGTATTCTGGGGGGAAAAAAATAGATAAATTGGGTAGTATTTCAGTCCTTAAGAATTTAGATAGGTATTTCCATGAACTGAAAGGTATGAAACCATTTTCCAGTCCCACTTTGTCTTAAAAAGAATAATATAGTAATAGTTGGTATTTTCTTAATGTCTTTTTCAGATTCAATTTTCAGAAAATGTGAATTGAAAACTTGCCTATTATACCTACTGCTTGTCAAAGAAACTGAGGATGTCAGAAATACGGAGATGACAGATACTGTGGGTGGGAAAGGCTTTAGATTCTTAAGTATCTCAAAAGTCTGTGGTTCTAGACAAAAGGGGGAGCACTTCACTAAAAACATATCCTGCAATTTTTTATTCTTAGAGTTAACTGTGATCCTCATTCAATAAAAAACATATCTGGAAAGATACTGTTCTTCATATATTCCTCATAACTGTGTCTGTTTGCATACTTTCATTTCTTTTGGGACTTCTTTGTTTTCCCAAAATATTTTTCCCAGGCAAGTCCCTATAAACCAACCCAATCAGGAGCATAGAAGGTTCAACACAACCATGATAGTTGTACATCTTCTGTCACTCATCCATAAACTCTTACTTACAAGATCCAATCCTTTGCATAAGAAGGTTTCATTTTCCACACTTTGAAATTGCAGATGTTTGTTTCATCATGCTTATTTATGATTAATACTCCTCAAAACTCACTCTTTTTTTTTCTTGTTAAAATCTACAAACAGGAAAGGAGCTTATTCAATGTGAAAGGAAAGAGAAGACTGCTGCATGTAGTGTTTTGGAACCGATTGGGTTAAGAGAGCTGTGAATTGAACTGGAATAGAAAAACAGTGATAATTGCAGTGCCAGAGTTGAGATTTTCTGAATGTGACATTATTACGATTTGCCAGGAGCAGAATTGAACACAGGAGTCATAGGGACTGTCCCAGAAGATGTATCAGCTATGACAGGCTACCTTAAAGAAAAAAGTCTGCTCCCTTAATATGACTCAAACTGAGAAAAATAAAAGCATTTAGGGACACTTAACTCAAAAGCCTTTAAACTATCATTTTCCTTGTCTATTTAAACAAATAGCTCTAAGTGAAAAAGAAACTAATTTATGATACAGTTCGTACATAATCTGTGGGTCTTTGTCTCCATCAATTGGCATGCTTAATGGCAAATTTGGGAGCGGGTGTTTCTAACAAAACTTCGAATTGCATGTACATTGTAAATATGCTGAATTTATGCCAAGAAGTCTCTGTGGCTTCTATTTATGTCATAAAAACAATCTGTACTTTTCAAAGGCTTGCCAGATCCAATGTATAATTCTCCAAAATCCCTGAAGAATGTTTCCTCATGCCTCCCTAGTCTGTAACACAGATAATTAGTTCTCAGACACGTAACTCTCTCTATGCCAGACACATCTGGCTCCTTTAAAATACTTCCAGGGACTTCTTAGAACTAGAATTAGATTTAAACTATTCTTTGAGAAATATTCCTTTCATGTTTTGTCCCGAAGATCTGAAAAGAAAATACTCCAACTTACACTTGTGACATAGTTAAGGTAGGATATCTTGCAGATTTTCATGTTTGAAAAGAGCAACATGCAGTGCATATTTGAAATATATCAATTAGTCTGAAAACATGTCTTTATGACACGAAAAAAAATTGCTGGGTCAAATTTTGAGGCCAATATTTCACAGTCATCCAGGATAAAAGAAAAGATTATTACTTCTCACTCTTTCTGGCAGATCTCCCAATATTTCTTAAGCAGGATTCTGAATTACAAAGCATTAGCCTGGGTTATGTAACTTTTTCTCATACTCTTCCTGACCTGAAATTGAATGTGTTTTGTTTGAAGAAGTGACCCTCAGAGACAGAGAAAAAAAGGAATATTATTTGATACCTGGGGGAAAAAATGTTGTAAAGAACCTGTGTATTTTAGAAATATTGGAATGAATTGCAATCCATATGAATTAAATATTAAAAACACTTTAATAAATATATTTATCAAATACACCCAAACACAGTTTCATGGAGCTACATTTTGCATTTGATACACAAAACCACAGAAATGTAAAATAACAATTTATAAATTGTAGTCATACTCCCAACATGACAAGATTTAATACCATTCATAAATAACAGTTAAATTTAGAAAGTTAGTTTGTCTTTATTTTTTACATATTTGAACTTATGCATATTATGAGAAATGTCCAGAAAATTGTCTGATCAGAATACACAAAATTGTTTTCTATCAATCACCATTCTCCAGGAGCTGATATTAAAGAACTATATAATGTAGCGCAATAAACTCTGATATTTTTTAGAGCTGTTCCTGGACTTTTTGGGTTAGTTTTTTTTTTTTTTTTTACTTTAGAGAAATACAACATAATGGAAATCTAAAAATATAATGGAAATTTTTACTTTAGAAAATATAACATAATGGAAATTCAGGTTAACTATCTGTACTCTATCAGTTAGTTAACTAAGAGTATTTGATTCATAATTTCTAGTTTTCAACATGTATACAATTATAACAAATATTCATTGTATTGAAAATGTGTGTACTAAATATGAATGACACTCCTTATTAATTTCTAAGTATCTTTTTGAACTAAGAATCATTTGATTAAGGCTTGATGCTAGTACATCTTAAAGCAACAGCAATTTTTTTATTTACAGTAGAACCATAGTTATAATTTCTGCAATGACAGACAAAAGTCAATTATATTCAATCTTCTAAAATTTCAGGTTAAAACTCACTTTTTTCTTCCTCTTATTTTCAGTGTATATGCATGTTCCCATACAACTGTAGAAGTGCTCTCCATCATAGTGTTCATATGTAGCACAGAAATTATTTTTTAAAGGTAAAAAAATATAAATATGTTCTGCACTGGACAGAGGTGAGTAGACTTTTGTGCTTGATGGTGGGGATCAACCTTGGCAGTTGGTTTTAAGATAACACTGTTGCTTATGGCACTACAAGTTCATAATAGCTTTGAGGGAAACCAAAGATTTTGGGAGAATAATTACTTTAATACTTAATAATAAGAATTAGATCAAAGAATTGGCAGCTTTTCAATTCATATTTGAAGAATTTTGTTGTCATGATGTTCCAAATGTAGCTGAATCCTTAGCTAGCTGACAAATATTTGAACAGTAATTTTGGTATTAAAAGTATATATTAAATTTTTGCCTATGTCTGAATTCCTAATAAATTGCCCTTTGAAGAAAAGCAATCTCCTTTAACTGAGCTGCTATAAATATACACCCATATTAGAACTTAGTATAAAAATCAGTGGAAGTCTTTTTAACTCCAGGATTCCTGCAAACTGCAGAATAATTGCAAACAAATCCAATCCCAAATGGGTTCAATTTCACAGTTACTGTTTTTCAACGTAAGAGTCACTGCTACTAGGTATGTTATACTGTGGTACTTACAAAGCTCTAATTAAAATAGATTGCAGGCCATTTTCTTAGTTCTATGATTAGTTCATTATGCTAAGAAAATGTGGTTTCTTATAAGTTTATACGATTCATGACAATTGCTGTCGGGGTTTCCAGACTGAGGTAGCTATAAAAGTAACCAAGCTCCCTCCATAAAGGAGGGAACTTGTTCATCTTACAGTTTCATCACTTTTAAGTATAGAAACACACATGAAATAATACTGAGCTACAAAATACAAGATGATGCTGAAGAGAGTACTACCTTCTCCCTCTTTGAGCAGATGTGGGAGCATTAGCATTTTTCCTCCTGCATTAACAGGAGCCTGTGTACGGATTATTTTCCAGTGAAACAAAATAATAAATGCCACGTAGGCCTGAATTATTAGAGTCATTATAAATAACTTTCTAGCCAGTGGTGCCTGATTTTTGTCTTCTGACCTACAATTGCAGTTCTTAATTTCACAGTCTTCCAGAGCACAGAATAAAGCATGGCTATCCAGGAAAACAGTCTGCACAATGCTCCTCTTCTTCTAGTACTGCTGTTGCTTGTGAGCAGTAGGCTGAGGATGGACTGACAGGAATGAAGAGCTACGGCACTGCTAAGTAGACTTCTTCCTCACCAAGCCTGCTGAAAAAAACCAAAATTACTCAATTTCTCTACCTGTAAAATGTTGATCATTGTTCTCCTTAGTGTATAAGATAGTTTGTAATGTATCAGTTATGTGGTAAACATCCTCTCTAAAATGTGTTAGGAAGATTAAGGACGCATCTCTGCAATTTAGGACACTTTGAGGCTATTTTAAACCTGAATTTATGAGTCTAAAATGCAAAATTTACTCAAACAAATAAATAAAAGTAATCTCTATAGAGATATTAATTTTTTAACTCATTCTGGATAAATACACTGTGTATGTGATTCCATTTACATTTCATATGATCTGCATTTTTGGAGACAGGAACAGTTTCATCATAACTACCACTATCCTATACCACAATCGTGCTTTATTTCCTAACATTAAAAGAAATTCTAAATGGTCCTGTTAATTAAATATTATTTTCATTAATGTAACAGTGCCCTCTATGTTCTAGAGTTTGTATTGAGGGTAATATTCTTTGTATTTTTTTTTTCTTTTCAAGAAAGCAAAAATTCACCATGCTAACTTTTTCATGGTAAATTCTCCCAAAATGAACAAACAAATTTTGTTTGCTCCCTTCCTCATGCAGGGAGTGAAATGGAACTCTGAATTTCAAGATGTTGATCCCATTGCAAATAGCTAGTCAGATATCATCTTGTAACATTTAAAAAAACCCAAAAAGTAGACATTGGGTTTTAATGGGAAAATGGATGCAAAATATTTTTCAAACTCTACAATTAATGTTCAAAATGTCTCAGAAGTGCTACTGTGTTTGCTTTCAACAGAAGATCATAAACAATGGATTTACTGCATACATTAAATCCTTCAAGAGACCTCATGGTGAAAGAAAAGTACAGATGAATTATGAAACTGAGAAATGTATGCCCTCATGTCCACTGAATTTCCATTATACAGATCTGACCAGAATGTATTTGAAAGGGAAAAAAATTGCACGTTTTCTTCATACTAAGTAAAAAATTCTCATAAGTAAATTTTCACACTAAAGAACTGTGTCTCATTTTTCCATAACATTAAAAAGAAGAACATCTCTTGAGAATATATCTTCTTTACTGAGAGTTTTTCTGAAACAGAAAAGAAGGAAAATACATAGAATGAAAATCTCTTTCATAAAATCTACTACATCATCTACCATCGTCTGCAGTGGGATAAAATAGTAAGTAAAAATCATAAGCTTTTATTCTAGGACCAGAAAACCAGAGTTTGTTATTCAGCCAAGGGGGAAGAATAATTGTAATGATGGCATTAAACACACAGAGAGGGTAGCCTGAGCCCAGGTAGAAAGCATTCTGAAAATAAAGATTAATTTAAACTTCTTCACCTTACTTTGAAACACTTCGGTTTTACAGTCTCTCTCCATTAGTCTTCAGCATCTAAACACCTTCACAGGAAACAATGGGAGAACAACAGGGTACTAACCCCAATATATTTTTCTACAACTGCTGCTACAATTTAGTGTTCATAATATTTCTGAAGTTCTAAGAGAATATCTCTTGTTTAGAGGTGAGCTGAAATGCGCCTACAGTAAACTAGCTGCTTTAAATATTCAGGGCAACATTTTCCTCAAGCTTATGAAGACAAAGAGGGAACAGGTAGAAAGGTTAACATATTTTACTTCAGGTCAATTGTTACTATGAAGAAAATCACCTTGCTGAAAATCAAAGAAGTTTGAACTAATAGATGTCTTACTATATTCCAGAAGGAAGGTTCCTGAAATAATTTTTGGTAAAAAATGTTTGAAAGGCAAAGCAAAAAGCAGCTACTAGATACATTATAATAGAAACTCGTTGAAACTGCCTCTCTCTTTATTGGAAATGGTGATATTCAGTGACTTCCATAAATCCTTAGAAATAGCACAGTCTCATTACTGAGGGTGTCTGTTGGATCCCAGAAACCTGAGGGTTTTGAGCTTTCTGTGCTTTTGGCACTGACCCCCTGGAGAACCTGCTTTTGACCTGAGACCTTGGAGAAGGCTTCTAAATTTGAGTGGTGATGTTAAAGTCGTGAGTGTGTAGTTAAATAGAAGTGTGTGCTTCCACACAGTAAAGGGTTTAAAATTTGAGACTTTTATAATATAGTAATAGGCATGGGACAAGATGGACGATTTTGGGTGGTGTTTCTTTCTGTGCTCATCTTCCTTTTTCTTCATGGGTTTCAGGTAGTAGTTTCTGGTTGGACAGTTAGTGCTGCACTAAGGGGCATGGGGATTGGATTATTGGGTTAAAAGTATAAATAATATAGGTGTTAGTTCTCTGCTGGATTGTTTAGCTTTAAGAGACCTTGTAGCAGCTGCATTTTGCTCACTTTTAGCTGGTAGCTAGAAGTGTTGCTGAACTTTCTGTACTTTTGATAAGATTTAGTAAACTAACAAGCCCAAACATGAGAAAATCCATTTCCTTTGTGTTTTTTTAATTCCAGCTCTGAGTGAAGACAGAAGAGACTTCAGACAAACCACTAATTAAGTGGTGCAAAACACCACCACCATTACAAGACCTTCTAACTGCCCTGTTATTATTTTCTTTATTTTCTTATTTTTTGTACTTTATATGCAGTTACTGAAAGAGTTAAGCAAAGTCCATGAAATAATAGAATTGGATTAGAGAAGATATAACAAATATGACAGGGACTCCATAAAAGTCTTCTATAAAAGAAACGGACTGCAGCCACCAAATGAGCCAGTACAAATAAATACAACGACGATCTTAAAAATCGTGAATGGTGATGATAGCAGCTATAATATTCCTAAAATATATTTTAAAATATTAGTTCTACATTTAGACATAAATACATATTTTCAATTTTCTGTTCAGTCTCTTTTTTTCTTAGTGTTTCTTTCACCCATAAATTTGAAGGGTGATGCAGTTTTTAGAGGTTGTAGTCGTAGGAGATATTTTCATGCTCCACACTGCCACGTGAAGAAGTCCAGTCAATCCAAAAGAATCAGAAGATGTGGTCAGACTCTCTTCAATGTATTCTTGTGACAAAGGTGCTCACTGGTATATTAATCATTGCACATTGTCTTCCTCCATATGAAATAGTATTTGCAAGGCTGATAAGTATTGTAAGGTGGTTTTAAAAATTGCTGGCAATAAAATCTTGAAACTGATAAAGGAAATATTGCATCAGAACGCAGAGACAGTTCCAGATTTTCAAGACGTTGGAAAAAAATTTTTAGATACAATATTTTATTACCAGTTGTTTTAATCCCACAAGGGGAAAAGCTGGAAAGCCTGAATATCAATTGTATTCTATGCTGTTAGTGTCAACCTTGTTTGGCTGAAAAGTTGTTATGGATTTATAAAGACAGATTACCTTCTAGTGCAGAAGGACTGTACAGAAGCATGATTTCTGATGTCTCCTTAATGAAGAGACCATTCATTGCTGAAAGCAATCTAAAACAATCTGAAGCTGAAAGTCCTTTTAAGGAGATTTCCAAGCTATTAATTTTCACTGTTTAATAAATAGACTAAGTAGACACAGTAAGGTATCATAAAGGGTAATACTCTGAATGGATCAAGAACTGGTTAACTGACTTAAAAATGAGCTGTCAGTGGTTAGTCATTATTATACAGAAGTGGGTTTCAGAGGGAGCAGGACACTATACATTGACACATAATAGAAAACTAATTATGTAATCACCAGCAATAAAACATGTGGACGGCAGAATATTTTTCCCAGTGGTAAATAAATGAGACTGTGGATGCCATAAAATAATCTGGATAATTTGATAAACCATTTATATTCAAATGAACTGTTTCTAATGTAGCCAAATAAAAAGTTATTTTAATATTGGAGTGTGCAGAATAAGATTCTTTTTTCCTCAAAATTGAGAGATTCAAAAGACCTAAAAGTCCTAGAAGCAAGATATCCAGCATTCAGAAGAATGCTGTAGCAACAAGATGTCATTTTTTTTCTTGAAGAAGGAAGAGAAAGCTTAATTAGAGCACACAGTTGATTTCACCATTGCAGGGAGTATTACCATATATTCTCTGTAATTGTGTTTTTTAGATATTTTAGAGGAAGGATAAAAGTTAGGGAAAGTTCATGAGAAAAAAAAAAAGATTGGCAAAAATGATGAAAGCACTGGAGAAAGTACCTTAAAGTGGAATAAAGAACATATAAAAAAGAAGATTGTAAGGCGATTGGATTGCCATGTGTAAGTATCTTCACAGAAAAAAATACATTAAATTCTACAGAGATCTTTTATGTCATGCAAGACATGGTAGCAAGAACCAGTAGTTGTAAATTGAAACTAGATATTCACATTGGAAATAAGTAATGTATTTTCATCAATTATAGAATAAAATCTATCAATGCTAGTGACAGGTTTTCTCATCTCTTGACATCTTGAAATCAAGACTAGGAGGTTTTCTAAAAGTCTGCTACATCCTCATATAGTATTAAATAAGAAAGTTTTTCTGTTTAATTTAAACCATGCTGTAATTTAAGGACAAGAAGCATTCAAGGATTTGAACAAAATGTAGAAATTCCATGTGATTTATAGTCTTCTAAAATTGCATTTTTTTATTCAAATTGATAAATTCCATTTGTTGTTATGACAATATAGAGTGTAGGTGCCATATTAAATATTTCTTTCCAGATGATCACTTTGTGGTATGCAGTTTCTGCAATGTCCTCAGGAGGTTACAGGACTCCAGAGAGAAATGCTACACTCCCTCAAAGAAAATGAAAGTACTTGTTTTCTCTTTCTTACCTGATGGCTGGATTTTAAATACATCCTTCGATTTCCTCTTACTCATCATCTCCTCAAGCTCTTCATCATAACCCTCCTGTCTGATCCTTGATTTCCAGTTCCTTCTGATCTTAAAATTCCTTTGTCTTGACCTTCTTCCACTGACAACATTGACAAGCATTTTCAGTCTCAATTGTTTCCAGGATTATTATTTATTTTCCTTGCCAAAACTAAACAGTTGACATTTTGTGGTCTGTGCAGATCTCAAAGATTTAAATTTATTTCTACTTTATTTAAGAGGGAAGTCACAAAAAAACTCTAAAACTATTAAAAGAGAATAAACTTCTTTGACACCTATGATGAACTTGGAAAATACCTGAATTTTATTTTATGAATGCTATATTTGATTCTACCTGTATTTCATATTGCTGACCACCTGCTTTTATATAATTTATGCTAAAGGCACATGAAAGTACTTAGATTGAAGAAGGAAAGTATAGTAAAATAGTAATTCAGTCAGAAGCATCCCCAAAGACAACATTGCCAGCTGTATAGCTGTGTAGGATGCCTCAGGAGATTCAATAACTCATCAATAAAAATATTTTGTCCAGGAAATTGTTTCGTCAAATCCATTTATACAGGGGTGCTTAGTACTTTCGATACTGGTGTCTCTGGACTCTTTTTCACACTTTCATCTCCCTCAAAAAAGCTTTAAGAAATCCTGTGGTCAGCCAAACCAAATAAAGACATTTTTTTCTGTCACAGGGACACTATCAATGGAAGTCTGTGCAGATCTGTTTTATGACCCAGTCTCAGAGACAAGCTGGTTAGTCAAGACTGAAAAGAGTGATGTGTTTGAAGAATGGCCCATGGGTTCTCTGGGGTAAGGCAGGCCATCTAAGATGAATCAGAAGAAGCTGACAGGATCATGCTTTGGAGAACTGAATGAAAAAATCTATATGCCTTGATTTGATGAAGCTGTTTTAAAGCCATTTTTATAAAATATTTTCAAAAAGAGATTCCAGGCTACATTTGGTGACATAACAATATTTGTTACATGGGGATCCGTAACGCAGGATTTAGAGTGGGGTTGAGCAAGCTATAAACCCATTCTTAGAAGGTGATGGCTTGAAAACTAATACCTGTATGAGGGATGATAAAATCTTGAGCAAGAGCTGTAATTGAATCAGTCTGTAGTGCACAGTATTGCCTCTATTGCTCTTTTATGACAAGTTTTGAAGTTTTGAACTTTTCTAGAAATGTCCTAGAATTATTATTTTTATTTTTATTTTTATTTTTATTTTTATTTTTATTTTATATTTCTCATCCCCACTTCTTACTTAGCCATAGTTGAGCTCAGGATTAGATCATGGAACACTTTCTTTTTTTAGCAACACCTTACACGACGGAAGGTTATTATCTTATCCTTGGTTACTCTTTCCCAAATAAGTAATTCCATCCTCTCAATCTTTCTTTAATATCTTTTTCAAATCTCAGTGCTCATATTAAGTTATCTAGTTGATCAAAACTCTTCTTGAGGTATCATGCCCAAATGTGTCTCTTGAATTATGATGCAGAACATAATTTCCTGCATTTTCAAGATGAAGTTTCTATTTATTTCAATAGAACTTTTATTTGTCTTTTTTTGTAACCTATCTTTACTTATGTTCATAGATCTCAAGGTAATTCCTGTTCCATAAAAATAAAAAAAGTTAAAAAGAAAATACGTAGAGGACTTGTTGGATGGCAATCAGTTGAAAAGGTCTTTAGAGAGTCTATTAGCATACTATAGCCAGATTTTCATGCTTTTTTGTAATATGTTTGTTTTCATTTTATTTTCGGAATATGTTTGCCCCCCTGACATGAGAATTTACTGTCTGTTCCTTCCCAGCAGATCTGGCTGCTCCAGACACACTGCTCAGCAGACATTGTGTCTCACCCCCTATCATGACACTGTGCATTGCCATGGGTCATTCATGGGGAACTCAGAATAAATAACTCAGATATTTCCCCAAATATCAGATTAAAAAGGCAGAATACTAAGATTTCATTGAGCAAAAGGACCCCCCTGAGAAGTGCACAAAGAAATAATTTAAATCTGGAGGGAGCATAAACTGTTTCAATGTAATCACCGCTATACATGAAAACATTTAGCAGCCTATATGTCATTCCTGTAAGCCTAATGATACATTGCTATGGTCTGGATTGTGACCACTACTTTGTTTTGACTGGATTTAACAGCATTTATATGGAAAAATAGTAAAAAAAAAAAAAAAAAGCTATTGGGCTACTTGGAAAAATATATTTAACATTTGTAAAGTCTCATTTTCTTATTTTTTGTACTATAATCATAAGATTTTCTGTCAACCCTTTTCCTCAGAGCAGCTCTCTGACATTCTAGCCTTACAGTGAGAAATAAAAGAGCTGAAACACCTGAATGTTTGCTACACTGTTGCAATACCTCACGTTTAAATGTCACTTGTTAAATTATAGTGTATCATTTTTTCCTATTGCAGGTGTCTCAGTAAACAGTAGTAGAGAAGAAAGAAAAAAGCTATGAAAAAAATCTTTCTTTTTTTCTCTATCCACTGGAACTCTGTGTGAAGGAAATTTTTAGCTTTGTTTCTTTATGAAAATTAATTATTTTATTTGTCTGGGTAACAAGTCATCAACATTCACTGAAGCTAAAGTAAAAAAGATTCAGATATTTCTAAGATAGTTCTAAGAAACAATTTCAGTCTAAAGCAGTGCTATATTAGAAAATACTTCAGCACAGTGATCAGGCTGCTATTAAGATTTTTAAGAAAGGATTTCAGGTCTCTAAAATTAAACATTGAAGAACAGTTTATATCATGTTTATATATGTCTATAACACTACAGGGAAGCAGCTGTGGGGAAGCCAAAAAAGGAATGAAACCAGAATATATGTGCAGGAGTCAAATATGAGCAAATATTATGAAGTCTTGACCTAGTTCAGCTTTAGCCTGGCAGGGTACCCTTTTTACTACCCTTTATACCTAGGTAGTCTTCTATTTGTGGAATCATGAAGCTGTCTAGCAAGAAAGATTTTTATTTCAGAATAGTCAGGTAAAGAGATATACATGCAGAATAAAAATCTCCAACTTCAAATTTCGCAGAAAAGGAATGTGAAACTCTTTTTCCCATGGCCTAAATGATTGTCCTTCTGATGGTTATCCTACAGCATCCTGCAGTTTCTTTCTCTATTTTTTCCACTAGAATTTAAATTTCAAAAGGGTCTGATTTAAGTCTAATGTCGAAGAGGGACAGTTTCTGAATACTCAGAAACTAGTTTGCATTAAAAAATGTTTACCAATTTACTAAAAAATAAAAAGGCTTTTACTACATTGCAAGTAAAAAGCATCAAAACACCCGAATATTTAGAGTTAAATTCAAAATGCTTTTTAAAAATATTAAGTACACAAAAATTTCAGGCTTATTTTATAGGCCCTTGTAGTGTCAATGCTATCTTAGGTAATACTGTGACAATATGTGAGGAAGAAATCACATTGAATCATAATTATTAACCTCAGTGGTGATGGTAGGACAATATCTTGGAGCCTTGCTGCAACCTAAGCTTCTGCAAAAGCACGATCCCTGATCTGAAGAGCTCATCATCTAAATAGACCATGCAGCAATAGAAAAGCAGCTGTGCAGATTAACAGAGCTCTGTATTGTTGTTGGGAAAAAAAATCAACACATATTTTTCAGTGTTTAATTCTGCATTTGCAGACTCGTACTGCACCAATAGTTTCTGAGGTGATATCATGTGACATAGGTTAAACATCAGTATGTTTCTCTTCTGTTGTTCCTTGTCTCCCATGTGGAAAGCATATCCCTTTTCCTAAAAGCTTCCTCTGAGTGACTGTTACATTTCTTGTACCCTCAATACCTTCTAGCAGTATCCAGAATGATGAAACCTACTCCAGCATTGACCTTACTTCAATTGTGCTATATGTATGCTAACTTGCATGATTTTTATGTCTGATTTCATATTAATGGTTGCTATTATGCTTCTAACATCATACGCCTTTCTTTATTTTATCTCTTTTTCAGCTGCATTCAATATTCCTTTCCAGATAATATTATCCAGACTGATTATCAGTGAATTCCATGAATATGCTCTTTGTTCTTTTAGATCATTAAAGACTGGAAATAAGAAGAGGTATCACATAGACTTTATTTATTCCAGCAAAAGCCTTTCAGCATATCCATGTTTTGTCATTGCTCATTAGCTTCTGTTTATATTTCTCCAGCCAGCATGCTGTTCAATTGAAAATACCTAAGCACTCTTATCTGAGTAAATAATGTTATGTATTTTGCAACAAGTACTCACTGCCAGACAGGTCTGCATAGATAGCAATCTTTATACAGAAGATAATCATAGTCAAATTTTTTTTGTAAAACTAGGGATGCTATTTCATGCCAATGCTTACGTATTTTATCCATTCAAGATATAATAGTACAAAAATATAATCATACTAAGTGTGTGTGCTAATCTTAAATATTGGTCTGTAAATCTACCCAGCTACATAACATATAATAGAATTACAACACATATATTGACACAGCTGTATCAGTGTATTATTGCCACAAAAAGAAACACTTTTAACTTTCTTGCTTTTAATCTGCTGGTGCATTTTCCGACTTCAGATGGACATTTTCAATCCTTGTTCATTTAATTGCAGCATGGTAGTCTAAAGACAATCAGTACATATATACAACAAGCATGCAGAGATGCATGCAAAGATGTAGAGACACATTTTAAGTATATGTAGATATTTATGTGCACATGAGTGTAAAATTTCAGATGTAATGAATCTGCTTTTACACAGATACTTGTATTAGATTCAAGATTCAAAACATAGTTGAACATTTATGTAAAAATTCTGTTATTTTGCATCTGCAGTGAGGCTGTAAGTTAAGCTGCTATTTTTACAAGTGTTATTCTGATTTCCAGGTGAAAATTCCCATAATTTTCAATACGGATGCACAAAATCCCAGTTGTTACCTTTCTTTCTATTCATGACACAAAAATAGGAGTAGAGATGCTAATTGCATCACATTTCCTGAGTTCTTTGTGCTCTTGCATTTCAGAACAATTCCATTCTACCTTTAGGAAGCTGAAGTAATGAAATTGCCTACTGAAAAATTGTCATTGCCTTATTTTCTATGAGAATAATTTCAATATGCAGATGACACCAATCTGAGTAGGACTGTTGATCTGCTGGAGGACAGGAAGGCTCTGCAAAGGAGTCTGGACAGGCTGGATTGATTGGATGAGCTCTATGAACTTCATCAAGGCCTAATTTCAGGTCCTGCACTTGGGTCACTACAAACTCATATTGTGCTACAGGCTTGGGAAAAGTGATGGGAAAGCATCCTGTCAGAAAAAGTGCTGGGGTATGCAAATGAGCTAGTGTGTGCCCAGTAGCCAAGAAGGCAAATAACATCCTGACTTGTATTAAAAATAGAGGGTCCAGCAGGCCCATGGCCATTATCAAACCTTTGTACTTGGCACTGCTGAGGCTGCACCTCAAATCCTGTGTTCAGTTCTGGGTACCTCACTACAGCAAGGACATTGAAGTGCTGGAGCATGTCCAGAGGAGAGCAATAGAGCTGGGAAAGGAGCTGGAGCACAAGTCTGATGAGGAGTGGCTGAGGGAACTGGAGTTATCTAGCCTGGATAAAAGGAGGCTGGGGGGAGACTTTATCACTACCTTACAGGAGGCACCAGCAAAAGGGGAGTCAGTCTCTTCTGCCAAACAATGTCAGGACAAGAGAAAATGTCCTCAGGTTGCCTCAGGAAAGGGATATCAAACACTGGAACAGGCTACCCAGGGCAGTGGTTGAGTCCCCATCCCTGGGGGTATTTGAAGAAAGTGTGAATCAGGCACATGGCTTAGTGGTGGACTTGACGGTGCTGTGTTACAGTTGGACTCAATGATCTTTGAGGTCCTTTCCTACCAAATTGATTCTGTAAATCTACAATAATCTGAGGAAAGAAATGTGATCAATTTTATTATTAATTACAGAGTTTATCTTAGTGGAAGAAAGAGGACTTTTTTCTAGCTAAAATAATGGAAAAACTTGTGCCACAAGACTGGGATGGTTTCAAATTGTTCAATATGGAACTACAGCAAGGTTAAAAGATGAAGAGAGTTCCCATCAGAACAAAGACATCCTCATTTTTCATTGTCATACCTCATTAGAGCTAGATGGTATGAATTCAAGAGTAATATGCATTTCCTTGGGCAGGAAAGGCATTCAGTACTATTCTTTAAAGATCAGCTTAAGAATGCCAGAGGGTTTCAGGTACTGAAAATTTTATTTTACTTCATCATTTAATTCATACTAAATGCATACAGAGAGGCACCCAAAATGACCAGTCCTAGTCTTTGAACAAGTACATACAGAAATACATAGTACAGCAGGAACAGGGAAGGAACAGAAGGAACAGCTGCACTAGCAAATGGAAGCAGAATCTGATAGACAACTGAATAAAAAACTCTGACTGAATTACTTGCTTCACTCTCCACATTTTTAGATGTGGAGAATTTTATTTGCAATGGCTCCTTAAATTATTTATAGGATTAAATTAGCAACAGTTCTGAAACACATAATATTTAATAACACTAAAATAACTTATAAAGTGACTATTGGAGAAAAAAATGCCAAATTGATGAATAATGGAATTTTCATACATTAAACACACGAAATATCACGTTCAAAATTATTAGCTTACATGGTTTTTGAATTGCAATAGCTGCCAGCTTCAATAATAAATGTTGAATTTGGATGAATACAAATTACATTATATTATAATCAAGATAAGTGCCAAGAACATTTTATTAGGGAAATCTTTAGGGGCAAGAGCATAGCAGATCTTTTTTGTCAAAGAAAAGGTATTTTTCTCCAGGGACTAGATGCCATGTCACCATTCACCAGTATCTTCACTACCACACTCTGGTCCTGGCCATCCAGCAGTTCTTAACCCAGGAAAGAATGGCCCTGTCCAAGTTGTGGTCTGCCAGCTTTTTCAAGAGTGTGATGCAGGAGACAGTGTCAAAGGCTTTGCTGAAGTCCAAATAGGCAACATCCACAGCCTTTCCCTCATTCACTAGGCAGGTCACCTGGTCAAGGAGATCAAGTTGGTCAGTGAGGACCCAATGGCTGAAGCTCATGCCAACTGGGTCTGATCCCTTGGCTGTCAACTGCACCACTCAGCTCAGTGTCATCTGCAAACTTGCTGAGGTGAACTCAATGCTCTTGTCTATGTCATTAATGAACATGTTAAATAATACTGGTCCAATATGGATCCTTGAGGGACACTTGTCACTGATGTCCATTGGGACTCTGAGACATTGACCACTAGCCTCTGGATGCCACCCTCTGATCACTTTCTTGTCCATCTATGAGTCTACCTGTTTATCCATCTCTCTTCACTCTAGGGAGAGGGATTTTGTAGGGTAAGATGTCAAAGGCCTAACGGAAGTCCATATGAATGCAACTTTAACCTTTCACCTTTCCACTGAGGTAGTGACTCCATCCTAGAAGGTTGTTCAGACAGGATTTTATCTTTGTGAAGCTGTACTGGTTGTCCCAAACCACCTCCCTGTCTTCCATGTGCTTTAGCACAGCTTTTATGAGGAACAGTTCCACGATCTTCCTGGGGACAGAGGTGAGGCGTATGGGTTGGTATTTCCCTGGGTCCTCCTTTCTACCCTGTTTAAAGATAGGTACAATATTTCTCTTATTCCAGTCACCTGGGGCTTCACCAGACTGTCACGTCACTTCCAATATCATAGAGAATGATTTGGCAACCACATCAGCATATTTTCTCAGGATTCTAGGATGCATCTCATGAAGTCCAATAGACTTAGGAACATTTAAGTTGCTCAGGTGGTCATGAACCTGATCTTTGCTTATTGCGAGAAGCTCTTTGTTCCTCCAGTCCCTTATCCTGCTTGGCACCCATTTGAGAGATGTGGGAAGAGAGTCTGACACTGTAAATTGAGGCAAAAAAAATTGTTGAGTACATCAGCCTTCTCCTCATCTGTTGTTACCAGTTTTGCATCATTGTTCATGAGGCAGTTGCACCTTTTTTGACTTTCCTTTTCTGGTTAATATACCCATAGAAACCCTCATCATTTTTTGTATCCCTTGCAAGGTTCTATTCCATCTTTGCTATGGTCTTCCTCATCCCATCCCTACACAACTGTACTTCATCTCTATTCTTGTCCCATATCACCATCCTAGATTCAGCTGTCTATGCATTTGCTTCTTTCCCTTTAGTTTGACCAGCAGATCCCTACTCAGACATGCCAGTGTCTTGCTTTCCTTACCTGATTTCTTGCTCCTGAGAATTGTTAGCTTTTCTTCTCTGTGGAAAAACAGGTACATAAAAAGTGCTTAATAAATTTAGGGTGTGTATTTGATTCCTAACTATTTAAAATTCTAGAATAATATACACCCATATCAAAGATCAGAGCTGGTTTACTTGTTATTAAGTTTATAGTAGTGGCTTACCAGTCTGCTTATACAACATCTGACCCAGGCATCATTAAGACAAGTATGAAAACTTAATTAGTTTAATGGGACTTGGATGATCCTCCAGATGGTAAGGAGCAGTGCCACCTTTTTAAAGTCTTCTGGTACATTTCTCTGAACAGCAGAGATACCCAAATAACTTTCTGCCAGCAAAAGTGACAATTGCACTGTTCATTCCCTTGCTCTTGTCTGAATCTGCCCCTCCCTTGTGCTACATGGATTTGAGGACACCTTGCTGAGCCAATTCTATTTATCAGCCTGGCAAAATGCTGATAAGCTACAGTTGGTTTAGAGTTTTGTAAGCATTTTTGCTGAGCTTCTGAAATGAAGTTACAAAAGCTTCAGCAAAACATCAAGGTGAGTTGAGCAAGGACTGTAGAGACAGGACTGAGGGAAAGAAAAATGAGAAGGAGAAGAGCTACCTTTTTTTTGAATTTTCAATCTCCCAAGCTAGGTCACACCAGCTAGTGAAAGTATTTCTGTTAACACCAATTCCTGTTACTTATGCAAGATCTGGATGATGTCCTCCTCTTCCATCTCCCCATCCTGTCAGTGTTAATGAATTCAGAGACATGACGCCGTTCTCTGAATTAGACTCTAGAAGAAATAAATTGTAGTCCAGAAATGTTTAAATCTGTCATTTTTCTGAAAGACTAAATAATAGCACTTTAGTGAACAGCTCATTTGGTATAAACTAACTTGCCCAATTCAAGATCATGACACGAAAAATCAGTGGGTATTACACAAGAAGACATAATACTCACTTCCTGCAACCATCAGTAAGTAACCAGTGTATAAGGATAATCTCAGATAAAAGTCTTCGCAACCTGTTAATTCAGCACTCATACAATCCAGACTCTGTCTAAATCTCCCAGACCATTTGAGATTGTATAAACCTAACAAGAACCAAAGATTAACCCTGATTAAAACTATTGTCTCAAAGTCACTATGGCTGTCTATCTCAGTACACAGAGATTTAGCAAAGAGAAAGTACAATCTTGAAGAACCTAAGGGTGAACAAAAAGGGAAAGAAACCTACCATTTTCACTAGGATGGTGAACCATTACACTTTGAACACACATCCTTTTCTAGTTCTACATTATCTCATGGACATATCTGCTGATCACTGCCTCTGTCCATCTTGACTCCCAGGCAGAATTTACTATCACTCTGAAATGCCAGCTTTGCTGCTGCCAAGATAGCTTCTGTGTTCTGTCTTAGGAAAAATCTTGTATTTAAACCCATTAACTAAACCTATCTCAATTTCACCACAATTTTTACATGAACTGCTCTGTTAAGAAATTTAGGTTAGTGATGGTTCATAGTGAGGAGATCTGGCAGTGTGGTAATAAGCAGCTGGAAAAATAACACTTCCACCAGTTTGCAAAGCACTCAATTAAATTCTTTCACAATTTGCTCTTCTAGAGGTTGCTTGATGGAATTTCCTGAAAATACCCACAGTATTCTCCAGTTTCATAGTATCTTACTGTTAGGAATAATGTGGGATGAGGATGGGGTGGGGGAGGATCCCAAAATTAATAACACAATTAGTAAGCAACAGTTCAATGATTGAGGAAGAAAAAGAATTAATTACAACTTCAGTTTTGCATCTTCTCCTTTACCATTTTGTGAAGAGATGGAAGTCACTGAAAAGGAAGTGTTTCATTTCACTCATATTTCTACTCATCTAATTACTGTCACTAAAACTTTGAGATTAAGCAGTAAAGATTTAGCTACACATTGTTAGGCTGCATTGGAGAAGTTTCTGCCCTATTCAAAGGCATAATTCAACTATTTAATTTTTGTTTTCTTTTACTATATTCTGTAGAACTCCAATAAATCCTCCTTTTGTTCACTCAGAAATTAACATGACTGCACCTGTGAGAGAGGGGTGTTCTTCCATAGTATTCTGAGAGGAATTGATCTATGTTCTTATAAGAGGAAGAATAGCACAACCACAATCTTAAAGAAAAAAAAACACATCAGAGCATTTGTAATCAAGGCAAAATTTCATTATTTGAAAGATGTTATTGAATTTTAGAAATATCAATTGAATTATAAGAAAGATTACCATGTTTTATTTGACAGAGGACCCAAATATTCATTCAGAGTACTGAACTACTCTTATGTCACTTTTCCTGAGGTAAAGAATTTCAGACCCTTCTGATCCAAGATCAGATACCTGAATTTGCATTTCTTCTATCCTTAACCAGTATGTTAATCAAGAGCTTGACAAGTGTGTGCATTTATTTCTCACCAAAGATCATTACTGAACACGATATAGAACACTTTTATTTATTTTTTTTATTCTCTCCAAACAGAAAACATCTTTTTTTGTATTAAAAAATATGCAGGAGATTCTTTATTTTGAATATTTCCAAAAGATATTTTATTTGCTTTGATGAGAAAAAATGTTTTGAGCAGTAAGAAATCATCACAAAATAAAGTTTCATTCTCTGCATAATTGCTTAAAGAATATAATCTTAAAAAATTACATTTAAAAATTTTAGCTTGGATTTGCATGGTGAATTTATTAAATTTAAATCATTTTGCACAAAACCAGAAAGAACACCAAGTGCATGCAAGGAGCATCAGTGTGCAATCACATTTTTCAGTAAAACTTGATCAGATGCTACTGAGGAGGTGTGTTCTGCCCATGTTCCAAAGAAAAATTGAATCCATCATTATTGAGAAGATACCAGTGCATTGTTCCCTATGTGGGCCATTCCTTTAAGACCTGGACTCAACGATCCTTGTTAATGGATGATGATCCTTCTAACTCAGAATATTCTGATTCTCTGACAAAGCACTACTGTCACTAGCAAAAGCACTGCATACTTCTCCAAACTTGGTTTGCATAAGTTGAGTAGCAACTTTTTGCCTCACTTCTTCTCAGATGGTTTGATCGCAGCTCTTAGCACACCAAAATCATTACCAAGTGGAGACTCCTAAAGCCTGTTATGCATAAAAGTATGGTTTTCTAATTTTGTGATACACTTGAGAAGATTTCTAATGTTACTGCTCTACTTGTTCAACTGAATAGGATGAAAAAAGGTTGCATTTAAGAAAAGCTAACAGATAAGAATAGAAAGAAGAGAGAAGCTAGGGTGAGAAGATAAGGAAACACAGGGAAAATAGGAGCAACCAGGTAGGAAAGATGCACATAGAGGGAATGGGAAGAAAAAGACCTTGTGATCCAGGGAACCACAATAAAGAGCTGTTATGGTTTGAGAGTAGCCCAATGCCAGGCACCTATGAGAGTCATCTGCTCATCCTCCTTTGCCGCAGCTGGGCAAAGAAGGAAACAGGAAAAAAATTCTAACAAGGGCTTAATAACTGAGATAAGGACTGGGAGAGATATTTCAAGGGCAAAACAGGCTCAACTTTAGCTGCAAAGTGAAATTTATTACTAAGAGAATCAGAGGGTATAATGAGAAGTAAAATAAGCCTTTAAAACACCTTCTTCCCCCCAGCCCTCCCTCCTTCCCACCAACAGTGCAGGGGACAGGGTGTGAGGGTTTTGGCCAGTTCATCACTGAGATCTTCCACTGCTCTGGGAGAGCAGTCCTTCCTCTTGAGGTTGTGGGGTCCCTCCCTTGTGAGACTGTTCTCTTTGAAGTTCTCCAGCGTGGGTCCACTCTCACTAACAGCAGTGAAACCATACCTGCTGCAAACATGAGTCCCTCCCATGGGCACACAGTCCTCCCTAAACTGCTGCAACATGGATCTCTCTTTCCATGGGGTTCAGTCCTCCAACGACAAGCTGCTCCAGCCTGGAAGAAGGGCCTTCTCTCTCCACCAGGTCTCCCACTGAATTACAGCCTTCTCCAGGCATCCACCTGTTCAAGCATGGACACCTCATCCACAGGCTGTGACTGGATCTCTGCATCCCCTGTGGATCCCATGGGCTGTGGTGGATCTCTGCATTCCCCATGGATCCCCATGGGCTGTGGTGGATCTCTGCATCCCCTGTGGATCCCCATGGGCTGTGGTGGATCTCTGCATCCCCTATGGATCCCCATGGGCTGCAGGGGCACAGCTGCTTCCCCATGGTCTCACCACAGCCTGCAGGGGAATCTCGGCTCTGGTGTCTGGAGCACCTCCTGCCCTCCTTCTGCACCGACCTTGGTGTCTCCATGTGTTCTCACCTCCTCCTCTACTCTAACTAGAAGCAAAACCCATGACTCTGTTTTGATTTGTTGTTAAATATGTCAGCACAGAGGCGTTGCCAGCCTCTCTCACTTTGGCCAGCGGCATGTCCATCCTCAGAGCCATCAGGGATTGGCTCTGCTAGACATGGTGGAAGCTTCCAGCAGCTTCTCACAGGAGCCATCCTTGTGGCCCAATGCTACCAAAAACAGGCTGTGCCCAAACAACACAAGAGCTAAGAGAATAACTCTGAACTAAACCACCAGCAGAGGCTGAAGAAATTGGAAGGAAAAGGGAAAATTGTGTGGTAGTAAGCACAACACATTTGCAACTGTTAGACAATACTTTTTGTTGGACATGGAAATTAATATATTACTTTCATATATCAGCATTTCTTTGCTATCTGAAATAGATGATTTAGTGCTTGAAGTCATAGTTTATGACTAGACTTTTTTCATAATGCACAAAAAGAAAAACTGGTTTTCTTCACCAGAAGCATTCTAAAACTGTATGCTTAAATAATTTGTTCATAAATAAAAATAAGTGAAAATAAGTAAAGCATCATTTTTAAGTTTGATTAAATACTATTATTTTAATTTAAACATACCTTACACATGAAACAAAGTCCTCTGAGGGTGCCCTTCATGTTCTGAATTATTTTTCTTTTGTTATGCAACAATGAAGGAATTTAATTCTGCATTAGAAATAGCATTTCCAGCATGTCAAGGGACCTGATCCTCTACTAAGCGTGAGTGTGGAACTTAGTCCAGTCCTTGAGTGAGAGGTATAGACCTATTTCAGTAGACCCAACAAAAGGCTACTAAAAAGATTAAGGAACTGAAATATCCAATCTAATGAATGATTGAGAGAGTTGGGATTCCATGGGATCTCATGGATGTGCAGGAACACCTGAAAGGGGAGTTTAAAGAGAGGGACAGACTCTTTTCAGTGGTGTCCAGTGAGAGGAATAGAGGCAATGAGCCTCACTTGGAACACAGGCATCTGCTGAGCATCAGGAAGCACTTTTTTACTGAGAGTGACTGATCCCTGGAACAGATTGTCCAGAATGGTCCTGACAGCTCTAGCTGTCCCTGTTTTAACAGGGTGATGAATCAGCTGGCCCCCAGAAGGCATCTTCCCAACTTCAACCTTTCTGTGGTCCTGTGATTCCATGATTTCAGAGGATATCTTTGGTTTCAAGCTTTAGGTTGAACAACAAGCCAGTGAAAGCATCTCTAAGTCAACATGTGTTAGATTAAATACTGAACTACTTCAGGAGTTAAATAATCAATCATGACTACTACATTATCCTGATAGAGGATAATACTACTATTAGGAGTATAATTTTCAAATTTCTAATATTTCATTTTAAAATAGAAAAAGAAGTTATGCTTCAAACAATATATGACTGAAGTATTTAACTTACAAATAAACATTTCTCTAGTTAAAAAATTCCTATATTACAGTCTGCAGTGCAATTTTAAGTGAGCTCCTTTATGATACTTTCTATTTGCATAATTTATGGAATGGTTCCTTTTTAAATAGAGTTCATAGCTTATAAATGGCTCAGAAAAAGGATTGAAAATGCAAGAGAATTAAATCGCCTGAACTGTGAGTAATGAGCTCATTGAGTCTGGTAGTCTGTGAGTACAGCTATTATTAGAAGAGTATTCTTTTAATAATATTATCTTCTCTGAAGCTGCTTTATCCTAAAGCTGAAAAAAACTTGCATTTCAGTAAAGGATTAACAGAACTGGTTACTGTCCTCTTCCAAGACAGTACATGAAAATTACATTTGTTAAGTAGTTTTACTACTTGCTGTCATTAACATTTGAAATGTGTAGAAAGCTGGGGAGATGAAATGAGAGTCCCAGGCAGTTGAATGCCCACCCACAATCGTATTCTCTATAAGATATCTAGTGTCTTTAAAAATGTCCTGAGGACCTGCCAAGCCTATAATATAATCTGCAATAAGAATTTTGTCCATTCCTGGTAATGGGAAATCTTACAAATATCTTCCTGACTTACTTTGGTTGTCTATGGATGTTGTCATGGATATATTTACTCATGAATTTGTGACAACCATTTCTGTGAGGAGGACCCCCTCAATCACGTTTGCAAACTGAAGATAGCGCCTGATTCTTCAGAGTAACTCAGCAGTCTCATAACCAGGCTGTTCTCAGATAGGTCACAAGTTTTCCCTGTTAGGTGATTAAAGGACAGAAGTTTATGGAGCTGAGGAGAAAGGAAAGGAAAGGAAAGGAAAGGAAAGGAAAGGAAAGGAAAGGAAAGGAAAGGAAAGGAAAGGAAAGGAAAGGAAAGGAAAGGAAAGGAAAGGAAAGGAAAGGAAAGGAAAGGAAAGGAAAGGAAAGGAAAGGAAAGGAAAGGAAAGGAAAGGAAAGGAAAGGAAAGGAAAGGAAAGGAAAGGAAAGGAAAGGAAAGGAAAGGAAAGGAAAGGAAAGGAAAGGAAAGGAAAGGAAAGGAAAGGAAAGGAAAGGAAAGGAAAGGAAAGGAAAGGAAAGGAAAGGAAAGGAAAGGAAAGGAAAGGAAAAAGTCATGTTTGACTTAAATGTCCTGTATGTAAGAGAAGATAGAGTTGCACTCTGTTTCTTAGAATCCTATTTGAACATCATTTTTTAAAGGTGAAAGGTAGTATGTATACAGTGCAAGAGAAGTATAACTGGACTTGGAATGGATAAAAAAAAGATACCTACACCTGACTCTTATTTATTTTTAGCATTAAGAAAAATTTGGCAATTAAAAAATGCCCAGAGAGAAAGTTATCAGAGGACTACTTTAAATTGAAAGAGTGATTATATTTGTGTATATATTATATGTGTTTATGTGTTCACCCACATACACACCTCCAGAAGACAGACTAGCAGAAAAAAATATGTGAAAAAAATCTGTCATGTGGAGATTGAAATACATGACCCAAGATGTCTTTTCCAGTCATTTTAGCTGGTGATAAAGAATAAAAACTTAAATAAAAAGTGCACAGAGTATGAGTTCATGCAAAATCCAGGCTCAGAATTCATTAACATGTTTTCAGTGCTTTTTTTTGAGCATACGGCATGTTGCATTTTTAAAAATAGTTTCTATAGATTGCAAGAAAAAATGGCACAGGAAAAAAAAACAGTTGTCAACATCAAGTACGAGAAACCTGTCCAAGACAAAAATAAACTGATTGCAAGAGAAGAAGAATTCTCTTCTCCCTGAAGATTTCTTATATTTGCCATGAAAAATTAAATATGTAACTGAAACTGAGAGGAGGGAGGATGACTCCACATGAAGATAAGTTATTTAGGTGTGACAAGAAAATATATAAGCAAATTTATTGTTTAAATTAGAAATAAGAACAATATTGGAAGACTTAATAAGTTTTTTTCCTATTTAAATGTTTAAGCTTTAGAAATTTATGAGCTTATAATTTTGATGAGAGGCATATATGCATACACATGTCTTATTATTTTAAAACTATTTTTATTATTACCTGCACCCAAACTGGGTATTTAATATTTTGCAAAGATTGCAGGGATCAGCAAAGGCTGATGAATAGAAGAATAGATATTTTTTTCCATGCTGCATGAGGATAACATTGATAACAGTTCCCTGAATGTGACACTGACAGTTGCTGGAGAGTTGCCAATATCTCTTAAGATATTTTAGTGTGTTCAGGTTTCAAAACAAGCTGATGATCCCAGAAAATTCCAGCCCTTTCTGTATGTGTGAACATTTTACCTGCCCAAAGAAGAATGCAGTAATACAGAGTCATTTAACACCTTATGCTAATAACATTGTTCTTGATCTCCATATTATATCACAATTGAAAAATTAAAATAAAAGTCATGAGAGTTTGGGGGTTTCCTTTTTTATTTTCCCTCCTGTTAAGTCTGATCATGAGTAATTGATATGAGTAAGTTCTTTGACCTTTCACGAGCTCCAACTTACAGATAGAAATTGCTCTTACCACCTTTTGTTTAGAATATGAGAGAAACCTAGAATTAAAGAATGGAGTGGAAAGAAAAATAAGAAAATTAAACTGTTTTGTTACTAAACAGAAAATCAAAGCATATCTTTTTCTTTTTTGTTCTGTCTTTTTTTTTTTTACCCAAAACAACATAGTCCATATTTCTTTTTTTTCTCTAAGGCTTGTTTCAAAGGTTAGTAACTTATTACTTCAGTTCTAAAGAGACCAAACCATGTAATTCCTTTGCTTTAAATATAAAGGTAACATTGGCAAATCATGAATGTATTTTATCAAGTCTTGCTAAATTTCCATTAGTTCTCAGAGCTACAGATTTCAGTCAACTTGAAATGAAAAATCATGACCCTTTGAAATAAAAAATATTTCATTGCTTAAATATGTAATTAATATGATACAAAATTCCTTTAATCAGTCAGGTAAAGGTGGGAGTGTTATTGAGGAGTGATCTGAAGACATATTATGCTGAGGTTCTTCAAGTAACAGTTTAAAATACATCCAAATGATCTAAATAAAAAATTCAAGCATGAAAAACACTGACTTTATCCTTCTGTCACTGCTAACTATAAACACTCATGGAGTATTTAGTTCTGATCTTGAACAGCAGCACAGTTGCCTATTGTGATTCTCAGCTTGAAATCTTTAAATTTTCTTCTGTTTTACAAATACAAGTTCCTATCACTAAACTTTAATATCCCTGGACTTAGAAGGAAAAAATGGTATCATTATTGTGTGGAAGTGAGAATTCCAGGTGATTAGTATCAACCATCTAAGAGTATCATTAAACGCTGGTGACCTGCATGCAGCACAAAGAAAATATTTATCATTAACTGACTTATTATAATTAATTAACTGCCATGATTACTAATCTGCACATAAATCCGGGGGTTTTATCTTTTGAAAATAGATTCAAGTTCTGTCTCAGAAATAGAATTCTGTTCAATTAACTTCCAGCCTTGGACTTAGGAGGCTATAGCAGCTACAAATTGATGATTCTGAATTGTTTCAAGGGTTGGGGAAATCTGGGGGTCTATCTAAATGCATAAATCTGAATATCTGCCAGTAAACAAAGAAATTTGTATATCTCCAAGGATTTAAATGCAATCCTAGCTACAAAATTAAGATGCATTTTGCATAATGCAGGGTACTTCAGAGAATTCTTTTGTGGGGATGATCAAAAGTAATCTGTCAAATTGAAACTCACTGTAAAAATCCATTTGTTGTAATTGATTTCTAAGATGTCGTGCCTATAGTAGGCAGTGTTTGTATAATGAACAATTAATCTTATAAAAACATGTTTTTTTAAATTCTAACAAAATGCAGATTATTTGAATGTTTTGAATAGAAATGCACAAAAAGTTTGTATCACCAACAGACAAGAGAAAATAAAACATATTTCCTTATTTGTGACTTATTTGGAGTAGTTTCATGCCAATGTTTCATTGTGTTTTCATGTGTTTCTTTTGCTTCTGGCATTGTGACCTCTCAGTTTCTAGAGCTTTCTGACGTTGAGCTCTAAGAAATCAAGGTGGCTGCTTATGGAATTATTACTATTTGTTTCATACATGGCTAAGTCTTAGAATTATGAGAAGCTCAGCTTTCAAGTAAAAAAATAAATCCTTTACTTTTGATTGTAAAGAAAAGCTTCTGAAATGTTAGCAGAGCAAAACAAGGTTTCAAACTTCAAGAAAAAAACAAAAGAACAAAATGTGTTCCTTCTCAGACAAACCCAACTAGATCTTCATTATAACGTAATTAAACAATGTATCCCCCTTCATCATAGTTGATTATAAATTTATTATAATCTTCGTCATCTGGGAATGGAGGAGATCCAGCCAATAAAATTTCCAGTTAAGACAGGATTGCTGTAATTTTCAATTGATCTTACTAAATCTGACCACTTCCTGATTTTGAACCCTAGGCCTCTCTCTTTATTTTATTTTTATAGTTGTTTTAGTTGTTTAGTTGTGTAGATGAAACTCCAATTAAGTCTCAGTTATTTGAATTTATTTTGTCTTAATGATTTAAAAGGAGTACTTAATAGATGTTCTGCAGGCACAATATATTGTTCAGTTTTATGTCCCATCAAAGGAAAATATTAGTATTTTCTTTCCTCAGTACCTAAAGGGAAACAAGGGGGAATGACCTGCATTTAAACCTAATGCATAGCAACAGATAAGACCTCTAACAAATTTCTCCTTTCCAGCACAATCTTAAAGCAGATGAGCAAATGATCTATATATGATTCCAATTTAGTTAATAATGTGACTTTTCTACATAAATATTCCTCATGTAAAAACAGAAGAAAGGTCTATGAAACATATTAACTCTTCTGTTCATTCCACCCATTAGCATCAGTACCTTACTGGAAGATCAAGTTTAGATTGTGCTTGAAGAGGGATGTTTTCCATTTGGAGACAGTCTACAGAAGAGTAACAGAGGTGATGAATAGAAATCACTTGAAAAATTGGAATTGCTTCATCTAGACAGAAAAAGACTTAGGAGAGATATGATAAGAGTCTTCTAATATGTAAACGGGAGCTGAAAGAGAATGGGAATATATATATTTTTTTATTTTTTTTTTTTTTCCCCCTGGGGAAAGAGTAAGAAATAATGGACTTGGAGTTCATCAAAAATGACTGTGGGAGGCAGTTAAAAAGAATGGCAGCTTTGAAGACAGATCTGCAATTGAGTAGGTTGTCTGGGAAGGTATGAACTCTCCATCACTGAAGATATTTTAGAACAGGTTAGATTACTATGTGTCTTCAGTGGGTTAGTTATAGCTGTTTCTGCCTTGGATTTGCAGACTCAGCTAGATGACCTTTCAAGCTCTGATCTATGACTCTAGAGAAACAATACTAACCTCCTTTGTAACACACTTTCATATCTACTGTTAAAATGCTAAGTGTTATCTTCAAATCCAGAGGTGAGGTAGAATAAAATGTAGTGAAAAAAATTACTATATTTTTTACTTGAAAGTATTTTAAGCTGTGGGAAATAGAGAAGGTAGAAAGCTCTCAAAAGATGCGTGAAAGCAAATCTCAGCATGGAAGAATGCACGAATGCTAAAGATGCAAGTACAAGAAACAATAAGGCTATGAGCTGTGTAGAGATAGGCTTTAGGAAAATGCTAAACAAGATAGTAGAAATACGTAAGTTTAATAATGAACCTTTTCCCAGTGTTTTTAAGCTCTTACAAGCAAGCATTGTTCAAAGCAAAATGTACCTGTAGCTTTATTAATTGATTTTAGAAAATGCTTGTCAGTTTTTAACATTATGCTATTGGCCAGAAAGTTGTTAAAAACTTTGTAACCAAGAGAATTTTGGCTGTTGTCACCATGGCAAAGGCTTTCACCATCTCCTGTGTCTCACTCTGTAAAATGAGGCTGATGACACTGATAAAATAAAAGCTCTGACCTGCAGCCTCATCCCATGATTGCTGTAGATACAATGTATATAATATCATACTAATAACAAGAAAATCCAACATTAACTCATTAAAATTACTAGAAGAATCAGCAGACAAAGAGGTGAACATATATGGAGGGTACAACTGTATAATCAATTTCTCTAAAAGCCAAGACAACACCGAGTTACTTCTGGAGTTTAGGTGTCTCTGATGCCAATTTATAAATGAGATGCATATTTCAGGAATAAAATTTTCTTTCACTGTACTAAACTCTTCTTATATTCATCTGTAGATAATACAAAACTTATTTTTGAGATTTTTTCTTGACTCATTAGTAGCATGGCATCCTTTTGCAGAAAATGTGAGGTTATGGGAGCTCAGTCTTCAATCTGAATGTGCTACAGGATCTTTTTCTTGTCATTCCTAAACTGAAAACTACTTTAAGCATGTTTTAAAGTATTCCAAGGTTTTCTTGTAAATGCCAGTTAACTCTTAATGTAACTGAATACAACTAAACCAAAAACTACATATAAATCACAATTTTTAAATTCCCTTTAACAATGGCTGATTATTTGTGAATTAATGATTCTGATGAGTAAATCTGAGAATTATGCAACATAAAATTTATTTTCTATGTTTTGGTTAGTTTACCTGTGGGGTCTTTTATGGGGAGGGATTAGTGTGCATTATTTTTATTTGCAAGATACTTGCTAATTTAGGGGTAGGTTTAGATAGATTTGTATTGAATGGTAGTCTGTGGTTTCGACATTTAGAAGACTACTTCTGCAGTAAAGAATCCTTTGGTGAAATTAGATCAGATTTTGATCAATGCTTTTTGCATTATTTATGTTTATTCTTGAAACATTTTTTTGCCATGATAATGATGTCTTGGTGGTATGCAACCTTTCAAAGGGATGCTAATATTAGCTCTTTATTTCTTAACAAAGATGTATTTGGTGCAAATTACAGAGACTGAGCCTTCAAAAGTGTGTTTTAGCACGATTCAGAGTTTAACTTGCACTAAATAAATCACCCTTAGAGTTCTCTGAAGGTAGAAAATATAACTCATATCACAACTGTTATTGTTGGTGGACAAATAAAGTAAAATATGTACTCTTGAGAATATCCACTATTTAATCTTAGTTATGATTTTTTTTAGTTTAATGGAGTGATTTTCTCAAGAGAATATAAAATATGCTAGAAAGAGGGTAAGATTTAAACCTCTTTCCATGTTCTCCAGATAGACCATCCTCCAGTCTTTTCGTTGACTTGCAGTAATATCAGTGGAAAATTTATTCTGTAGAATTTAGCACCATAGGCTGGATTAGCAAAAAGTTGTCAAAATGACAGTCACTGGTATCTCTGAGCACCTCAGACAGGCAGTCAGAAGAGACTAAAGTGTCAGATACCTTAAGAGGTGCAAAGGAGGTTTTAGCCAGCTCAGAAATTCAGATGTAGCTGGGGTGAAGCTTCTAGTTATGGAGTGTTGCTGCTTCATAAGTGTCTTCCAGCAGTGGATGTCCCCTGGGTCTTTCTCAGAAAATACTGTAAGAATATTTAACTCATCTAATTAACTGAATTTAATCTGAATGCCTCCAATAACATTGTTTTGATATCTGAGGGCACTTGAAATAATATATTTTCCCCATTATTTCTGTCTTTCAGTTGCTGCTTCATTAACTATTCTGAAGCAAACAAAAATATTTCCCATTCCACCTTTGTGCTCCCATCTGAAGTTTTACATTTTGCTCTAAATACTTACATTAAAGCTCTTTACAAGTCAGTGAGAGGAAGATGTCTGGATACACTGCATTTGTGGCAATGTTAGTCCCAGCCTTGGGGATGGGCCTCCAGTTTAAAAAGGACACAGTCCAGATGGATTTAATCCACTGTGCTGCATAATTGGTCCTTGCATGAGTAGCTTGCTTGAAAATGCAATGTTTTACTTTGCTAGCGTAATAGGGCTCTCATCATAAACATAGTGGATTTCGATGCACACATACTTATTCACAATGCCCAAGGCCTTTCTTACTAATATGTATCAAATTTAGAGAGCATGGATATGCATATTTGGAAACAGAGGTTTACTTCCCTCAGGACATTTTACTGTCAAAATGCAAATGCCCACTGACTCTAAATGCTGTGGAGCTTAATATCACCTGAACATTGGCAGCAAGAATCCTTTTGGGTTTTTAGGGGTAACATTTTTTTAGATTTGGAAAGAAAACTCATTATATAAATTATTCAGAACCTAAGTCTAAATATTTTCTTTAGAAGATCAACTAAATTCATACAGTAATACCAAGCAAAAAAAATAGTTATTAACTGACATTTGCAAATTCATCATGGTGCTTAAATATATTAAGGATGATTATGTTTTTTCTTCTTAAGACCCCATTTTTACTCATTGCTGTTTTTTATAGTGTGTAGTATATTTTATAATTATAAGAATCCTACAGTGATTCTCTTTTCAGCTCCAGAGAATGGTTGCTTAAAATGAGCAATCAATTATCAAATAGAGTTTTGCTCAGGTAGCTATTGACTACAAAGTTCACAGGTACCTGTGAGATTCCTTTTCAATTATTTGAAACTCTTATAAGTCAAATTCAGGTTAGGTACCACTGATGAACCTTCGAAATACAAGGTTCTCTCCTCATCTAGGTGAATTAATGAAAGTAAAATAAAAATGACTTGGGAAAAAAGTAAGGTATTCCAGATTATGCGTTTCCTTTTCCCTGGAAACATATATTTTCAGCTACACAGATGATTTGCCTCTTTCATTCTGACTAATGAATAGATATTTCACAATCAACTAATTATATAAGTTTTCTTTCCAAATCTCAAATGGAATTTTTGTCTCCTGTACAGCTTTTCCTTCAGAGGAATTGAAATCATTGCCATGAAATATTTAGTTCTAGTAAGGCAGCTCTTAGCATATAGTTTAATAACATCCAACTTCTAATTCAGTAGTAACAGTTTTTTCTCCAAGAACAGAGATATTTTAGAATCTATGAGAAACATTGGATAATAAATGCATTATTGAAATAAATGTGCTGAAAATCAAAAATATTTGAAGAGTGAGTACCTCACTCAAGAAAAGTGCCTTTCTTCTGTGTGTAGACTGTCATCTCAGTGAAATGCAATAACAAGGAATAAGTGATTCATAAGTAAGAACATAATTTGGAATTTGGACAAAGGTACACACAAAGTTTGTCGATCCTTTACCTAATAATAGACCCAAGAAGTTAAAAATTATTATTCAGTTTTAGAAAATATTAACTTCATCTCATTGACTCTGTGATCTATTTGATGTTTTGCAAATGACTACGCTTTCATTATCATACTATGTCAATTTTACTGTACATATTCATCTTATCATATAGTTTAAGGTCTTCCAGATGATAAGAAAACATGAAGATGGAAAGAATAACCTGTTTATATAATGTACATAATTAAAGATGGAAATTAACTGTTGGCTTTGTTAAAAATTGTAGGCGGATGTTTCTAACTTCTGAAAAGAATGTGAACTAAATTTCATTGTTACAAATAGTAAACTGTGTCTGAGTCAGACAGATCTCAATGAACATTATATTCCCACTATTGATATTTAACTGTGGAGCTGCATGCTAGAAAATTCAAGATGGCATTGGGCCAAATAAGCAGCAGTATATTCTAAAAGAGGTAGGCTTTATTTTTGTGGTGCATAGAACACACTAGTGAGCATATCATCCAGCTTTAGTAGAAATACAGATAATTAACTGTAGTGTAAGAAGGCAGAACAGAATCTGCAATCCTTTGGTCAGATTTCCTTCAGAGGAGATGAATTCAACCTCCATGTGTCTGTGGAACAGAGGTGCAATTTCCTCACATGCCCCCAAAAAACAATTGCTGTAGCTTAACTAATTTTGCCAACTACCTTTGAGGAAAGTGAGATGTCTTCAAAATTCCTAACAGGAATTGGTAGATTTTCTTGACAGTTTTGGTTTTTTAAACTGAAGAGAGAGTGGCTGATCACTTGTCCACCACCAAGGTGTGTTTTTGTAAAGAACTGGAATTTTTGTGTTTATCAGTCTTTTCTTCAATATCTTGAGCATGCATTTGCACTTTGATTAAGCCCATGTGTGCAGCAAAACAAAATAATGTATGTTGCTTGGTAATAATATGTTTGAAATAGATTATTTGAATTTCATTTAGATTCCCTGATTGAGAGTCAAAAAGAGTAGCATGCTTTTATTAAGTAGTGTTTGGCTTGGGGAATGATTACAGTGAAAGTATCACTGTGTAGCCTTTTAATTCTTTCACTTCCAGCACTTGAATCTTGTATGTGTGCGCAGAATAGAGTTATGTCAGTGCAGAGCTCGGGTCCATTTGTAGGAATCCCTTAACCCAGGAATATATCATGATCATCACAGCTTTTCAACTCACTTTTCCCAATGGCTCTGTGAAATGAATTTCTGAACACAGGCAGCCTGGGATAGCTGAAATTTCAGATGCACCCAGAAAAAAAGCTGAAGAGAGGGAAAGATCTAGAACTAGAACAGAAGTGAATTATTTTCCACTTTAATGTTGTACATATATGCTTGATGGTCAATTATGTTTCATGATGATTTGTATGCAGTGAAAGAACCTCAGTGCATCACAAAGAACAGAGTAACTCTTTACAAAGCCTATTTACATCCTTATTTTAGATGAATGGTTTAAATTTAATTAACAACAGGTTTTCTTTCCTCCTTTCCTCACTCTCCTCATCTTACCATCTGAATGGTAAATATTTTGAAGCAGTGTCACTCTTTTAAGATCCATCAGTAGAGCAATTAGTACAATCAGGATTTACTTTCCTCTGACAGCTCTGCACATTAATCACAATAGCATTTCCAAAATTTATTCCCTTTCAAAAGTAATTAAATAGGAAAACCAGACAGGACTAGTCCAATAGATCTTAGGTATACTAACTGCCTAGTTTGATCAAAACTACCTTAGTTAGCATAGTAATTCACAATTACTATGGATGCGTTTCATGTCACCCACTGAAAACTGCATGTAGTTTCTAGTATTGCAACTGCAGATAAACTATGCCTCATGGGGAACCTATAGTCAAAGGATTAGCATCTTTTAAACTACAAAGTCCTCTTCAAAGAGGCTTATATCTCAGAACTGGTTTTGTCAATTTCTATGCTGCAGAAAAAAATAAAAAGTGAATAACTTTCCTATAAATGTAAAACAATATGTGAAGTACAGAGCAATCAACATTCTTCAGCAAAATGCTTATATTTCATATTGTCACCCAGTATTTTATAAGGAATAGTGCAAAAATTAGGTAATTTGCTTTTCAGGTAAATATGTAAATATGTCTCAGTTACTGATCACTTGTGGGACAGAAGGTTGAAGCCAGCCCTTCTGTGGATAGTCATGTGTAACTAATAGTATAACTCCATGTTCACGTACCTGCAGGTAGCTTCATAAGCAGAAATTGCCTTCCAATTCCATTGAAAACATATGAGCTAAAAGAGAGTGTATCTATTTATTCAAAGCTATTGTAGCTCTGCAAAGCTGTCATGAGTAGCAAACAAAGCTATACATACAGATAAAAGGTTCCCCTTCAAGTTTAGCTTTATTGACTGCTAAAAGGCAAGTGGAAAAGAACACAGTGGTAGACTATGTGCCCTGTGACAGATAATATTTTTCATGTGTGCTAGTGACAAGATGATTACTTTGTCTCTGGAAGAAAACTGTCACTTCTTGCATCAGATCATGCAATTGGAAAATGTGGAATTAAGTCCTTCTTTTCTGATCTCATCTGGTAATAAGAACACATGGCTAAGATGGATCTGTGGAAAATATTTTTAGTTAGAATATAATTAAAGTGTAAGTCAGACTTTCTACCATAATTTTTTTAATAGGAATACTCTCATGTGTTGTATGATTTTTTCCTGTGTAAGTTACCAGTATACTGAAAAGAAAAAGAGTTAAATCATTATTTAAAAATGGAAGGTTTAAAGAAGTATAAACAAGACAATGAGGGTGCCTGCCTTTAAAAGCTTGGAAAGTGAAAACTGGTAAAGAAAAGATGGATAGATGCCTACAGAAAACCAAAAAGGATATGGTAAAACAGTATTTGTTAGCATACTGTTAAGGGGGCTAAACCATATTAGAAAACTTCCCACAAAACCAAACATTAGCAAGGGTCACTGGGACCAAAAGGTTTGTCACTGAGACAAGGTCATCTCTCCCATGCTCCTCCCTTATGGACTCCTAGTGTGCTGGCAGCAGGGCTGGGACCTAGGGCTTTAAGTCCTTGAACCTCATGGTTTCTACAGGTAAGCTACTCCGAGAGTGGGAACACAAGAAGTGCTGGGTCCTCAGCCCTCAATGAACTCACCTCAGGAGTCTCCCAAAGCTACAGACTACTGAAGAACAAAAGATTTTTTTTTTTTTTTTGAGCAGCAGTACACTGCAGTTAGGCAACATTGTGTTTACAGGTTTTTTCTTAGAAGTTTTTCACTTTTGTTTTCAACTGAAGTTCAAAGAGACTGGTGCTTGTGTTCAGGAAATAGGAATCCTCACAAGAAAGAGGCCTAGATATTTAGACAACCTTCTACCCAGCTAAGAGCTGTCAAGACTTTTGGTAGACATCATATCTACCTAAAGGCAGGCACTTGGTAGCTTTGAAGAAAATTTTAGAGAAGGAATGTAAGAACTATGCAAGAAAACAAGAAAAACGTATTTGAAAATCCAGTAAGTAGTAAGAGAAACAGGTTTTATACCAACAGTGAGGGCTCAATCTTGGTCAGTTGAATGAGAAATGAAAAGTAGATTTCCATGGAAATCACAGGTTGCATTTGATAGTAGAATAATCCTTCTGGTTTTAAATGCCTTTCATCTTAATGGAGTTTTTTTTTTCAAGGTGTCTTGATGTTAATCCTTCATTTAAGTCTTAATAAGTGTGCCATGCCTAAAAGAGGTCCTGTGTAATGGTATCTGAAAATCCAAACCATGATCTACATATCAGAAAAGCTAAGAGTAAAAATAGTGGAAAAGATTGTAACCTGTCTGTTACATCCTTGAACTTCCACAGATGCAGCCATACATGTGTATGCACATGAAGGTGCACATCTGCAGACATGTTTCGAGGTACAAGGCTCAGTAGAATTGAAAAGAAGTCCTCCATCTCTGTCATGTAAAGAAATAATCATCAGGGGACGGTAGCAGGAATGCCAACAAAATGACAAGCTCTGCTAAGCAGTCTTCCTAACTTTCAAAATGCAACATACAGTCAATGCTTACATGTTAATATAGAGATAATATTTTGGCCTAGCTGAATCTGGTTCATATCTTGCACATTTTGTTAACATCCATAATATGACATAGATCCTTCTGTCTGATTTCTGTCATGCATACCAATGACTTCATACATTCTTATGCAATGAATGCATGAATTGCTGGGGGGTTGGGGGCTGGGGAAACAGGCACGATATTTCGGATTAGTTTTGAATGCTCATTTTCTATTTCTTAATCAAAGTCTATGTTTAAACTTTGAAGTACATAGAAGAAGGGAGAAAAAATCTTAAAAATTATTCCTTCTTAAAGAAATTTGCCTTAGGATAATCATACAGTATAAAGATATTACTGCAATTTTAAGATTATACTTATAAATGTATGTCAATGTTTTTCTTGTCTCTGTTGTATTTGACATCTTTGACTGTAATTCACAAACTACCCTTGATCTACATTTCTTTATATAGCCTGGTTAATTTCAATTCTGTTGCTGACTTCTTAGGACATGAAAAAAAATTATTATATATGTGATTAATTTCCTTAAACTCTCTCTTCTATCTGTCCTTCTCTTCCAGGTAATGGCAAATAACATGCTTGGCTTGTTATTCAAAACAAATTTTGGACTCTACAATACTTTGAACAATTAGTAGTAAACAATGAAGACTAGAATATAACTCCAGATCAGCCAAGGTATTTATAAGAGTGGTCAAAATACTGTACCTGTTTTAATTTGAATGTATATGACTGTGGACAAGAAAAGGGATTACGTTTGTGTAAGTGGGAGTCAGAGAAGAACAAAAAAAGAGCATGTTTATCACTTCTAGAGGCAGAAAAGAGAAACTTTTAAAAGGGGAAGATGTAAAACTTGAGAATGTGGGTATAAAAAACCAGCAGTGAATGTGGATTTTTTGTGAAAATGCACTAGATTCTCTCCTCTCTTCCTTCAAAGGCAATGCTAATCCTAAAAGGTCAAAAGAATATGAATATGAAACACCATTGTGAAAGAAAATCTTTAAAATGCGTGGGCCAGATCATGCCGTTTTCTCAGTAATACATGCACCTTCTCACTGGGTGAAACAAGTGTCTCAGTGGGGGGCAGATTCCTGCTGCTCATGTTGAACAGTACAAAGAATGAGCCTAACTGTGAAATGTGAAATAAGAAGCTTCTCAGAAAGAGAAGTGGTGTTGGATGAGGTAAATAAAACATGATGACACTTGTCTAGACAGCCACTGGTGCTGAATTAATTGTGAATGCCAATCTTGGAATGCACTGTTGCATTATCCAAACTGCATCTCACCATGCTTACCCTCTGAAGTGTAGCTTTTAGCAGCTGTGTGCCACATACAGCAGCAGCGGTTTTCAGCTGTTGTATTTTAGTAGCATGAAAGTGGTGTGCTTTGATCATTCTGACATCATATTCTCCTGGGGAATTCTGAAGTTCATCAGTAGTGTAAGAATGGTCTATTTATGAAGTGTTTTTTCATGTGTAGCCAGGTAAGTGAGTTTTTTATCAGAAAAAAACATTTACAGAAAGCTAATGCAACATTCCTAGAAGTACATTTATAAATGAAAAATGTTCCTGGAACCATTTGAAATTGGTTCTCTGATAAGTGGTTGAGGAGGGGTGGAGTTAGGCTTTTAAAGAGGAGGAAAACAAAAAATTCCTGAAGACTGTGAAGAACGTCATACCAAAAACACCACTGCTCCAGCAATTATTTATAAGTTTGGATGACCACAGATAGAAAAAGCATTTACATGTTTAATATCCTGAACCAGTGATCCAGACTTTTTAGTAGAAGGAAGCACCATACCTTTATTTTCGCTCTGTTTTTGTCAGGCAAGGCAGGGGGAAATAATCAACTCACTCATCATCAAAGCAATATGTTCCCATTACAATATACCACCTAAGACTTGGCTTGATTTCTTCTTTCTTAAAGTACCTTCTTGTGTATGGATTGAATAGATAAATAACTGCTTTACATATTGCATGAGAAGCCTGAGATTCGTAATGCTTGACAACATTTCAACAGTAAATTAGTTTTCTAAAGCAGGTGTTTGTGTGGTTTGTTTCTTTCTTCTTCAAAGAACATATCAGTTCTTTGCCATTGTCACGGTTTAACCCCATGCAGCAACAAAGTACCACTCAGCCACTTGCTTACTTAACCCCAATGGGATGGGTGAGAGAATAAGAAAAGTAAAAGAAATAAATCATAAATCATAGGCTTAAGGTAAAGACAGTTTAATAGGTAAAGCAAAAGCTTTGCATACAAACAAAACAAGAGAAAGAATGCATTCACTTTGCATGGGCATCAGGTGTTCAGCCATTCCCAGGAAATCGGGGCTCTATCACACATATTGGTGACTTGGGAAGACAAATGCCACCTCCAAACATAAACCACTTCCATTCTTCTACATCTTGATATGCTGAGCATGACACATGGTCGGGGATACCACTTGCATCACTTGGGTCAACTTCTTGTGCAGGTCCAACCTCCTCACTGGTGGAGTGGTGTGAGAGGCAGAAAAGGCCGGGGCAAGCTCTGGCTCTGGGCAACCTCTGCTCAGCAGTAACAAAAGCATTTCTGTATTAACACTGTTGCCATCACAACACCAAAATATATCCCCATACAAGCTTGTATGAAGAAAATTAAACCTATTCCAGGCCAAACCAGCCCATTCTTCACCCCTTATGATATATAATTTACATTGTGGTCAGGTTCCATCCTATCCAATACTTCCTCTTTAACCATCACCCCATCTTCTCATCCTTTGATATCAAATGCAGATATACTTCCCTTAATCTATGCACCGCCCTTGCAAAACATAAAAGAATTCCCACTGTGTTGCTAATTTAACCCATGACTTTGGAGTCCAATGCTTATGGTGGTCACAGCTATTCTCACTACCAGCTCTCAGTGCCTAAACTATAAGGAAAGCTAATTGGCCATGTAATTTGGTAGACATATTGGGTGTCTGCTAGGCCTACACGAGATTTAAATGTGATTTCATGCAATTCTAATCTTTTTAACATCTCTTTCTGTATTCAGTGAGTACTTTACTCATAGACACGCCTAATCTCCTGGGAATCAATGGTCTGAATCACAAAGCCGAAATTACTTATCAACCAATGGATAACAACTTTGTATGTTGGAGATGAAAAGTATGGGGTTGGATCTTTTTACAAAAACAGTTATTTGAATAGTGATAGAAAGCAAATGTATTCCTTAAATCATTATTCACAGAGAAGGTTAGCCAAAAAATTGTCTGAATAAATTATTCACTTAAAAATATTCACTCAAATCACTCTACATTAAGGCTCCAAATTTTTCCAGGATCTATGGAAAATGGTATTTAAGTCATGCCTGAATGCAACTGTAAAACCTCCAGTAACATACAGCTGAAGTGGGAAGAAGTATAAATACTCACAAGCAGCTGCCATATCAAAAACGAATCACGATTCTCACTGAAGCAAGTTGAGGTCTTTAAAAGAATCTTAATCAGCATCCTTCAGACAGATCATCTCACTGGAGACAATGAAAAATGAGTCCTCTACTGTTTAGAGTCCCTGATAATTTTTAAAAGGAATTATTTGTAGATTAAATTAAAAAGACATGACATTACAATTTTTTCTTTTAAGAAATTCTGTTGTTTTTGTTTTGTAAATCAATAATGTTATGTGATGGCTAGCTACTGACTCTAAGTTGTTTGAAAAAAACAGCCCAACCAGAATTATTACATAAAGTTTTTCCTATAAATTAAGAGTAGCTGAGCTCGTAATTGATGTAAACCCTTCTGTGCAGGTTTCTGGGATATGCTCAATATCATCAGCTGTCCTAAGGGAATTGCAAAAAAAAAAAAAGCAGCAACATATATCCTTGGTCAGGCTATTGAACATGAAAGTACTAGTAAGGAGTGCTTAGTTCTTTTAAACTTTAGAAGATAAACATTTCCTGTTAGATTACAGCTGAATATTTAATGTTGTGTACATATTGTGCATCCCCTTACATTCTCTTCCTTGGAGCCAGAGCTACAAAAGCTTGTAGCCTTTCCTTAAAATCTTATTTTTTTTATTTAAGTCAATTGAAATTTACGTCCATTTATAACAGTAAAGTATGTACATATTTTTATGGAGTTGGTCTTGAATTTAAATACATAAGTGAACTTCCAATCGCTCTGGGTTTGTACCCGAAAGTGCCTAATGAGGGATAGATGGATTACTGAAGAAGCATCACAGGGTCGACCATAAAAACCTACTGTACTAGTAACAACTATTCTGTACATATTTGTCCTACTCCAGGACAAGGGGTTCTACCTCCTACCTTTGTATACATCTTCCTTTGTTATTTGCAGCTGTGGTTGTTTCCTGTAAGTCAGGGTACTCAATATCCATACCAGGTGCACTGGCAGAGGAAAACACTGAACTTCAAAAACAGCCTGTACAATGTTGGTGCTTGTATATAAATAATGCAAATAATCACAAAACATTCTTCATTAGGAAGAGCTGGTGACATGCACTCCTCTTTTCAGGATTTCTAACAGGGAAAAAATGAGAGAGATTTTGAAAAAGTGAAAGCTTTTTGACTTCTAACAGCCAGGCATAGTACACCTAATAAATAAGAAAAGGTTCTGTGACAAGTAGTGTTTTGTCTTGAAGTGAACTTGTCTCTGAAATTAAAAAAAAAAATAAAAATCCTTAGGAATAGAAATAAAAAACAAAACAAAACAAGAAAACCCTAAACCAAACAAAAAAAAAACCTGTAAAAGTCATTCTCAAAAGAAATGTAAAGCACTATTGGGAGAGAAAACAAGTCAGAAAAATTTTCTGAAACCAGTGATTATCTGCCTATGCTTTTTAATCCATTTGGAAAAATAAGATTATTTTTTTCTGGGACTGAAATAAGATATTAACACAGGCATATATGCAGTTCAGTGTCCTTATGGGTGAATAAGAAGCTAGAATAGAATTTAGAGAATTATGTAAATTTCTTTGAGATATTTTAAGGATGGATGACCATTTCAAGATAAAAAAATCTCCACCCAGACAAAAGCACATCTACTCTGAAACATTCTCTCTTGAGAATGCATTTCCTGTTAGGAATTGTAAAATGTCTGAGCTAAATTTACCTTGAATTCGAATGACCTATAAAAATCTTGAAAAGGACCTTCCAACATCCATTTTGAATGTTTTTATTTTGCTTGCACTACTTTCACTTTTAACTGGAAATTATATAGAAGCATGAAGGTGCTTTGGGAAATATCTCTATTATTTCCTGACATAGTTATAAGCACATATGTTTTAATTTACCCAGAAAAGCACATTATCTATTAGTGACCAACTCACAGTGCTTAACCAGCCCATTCTTTGAAGTATGGCTATTGGGTTTTTTTCATGTTTATCTGCTTTCATACAACAATGAGGACCATAAAAAAAGTATTTTGGAGTGACTTGAACATTGCCACAGTAGCAACCTTCACAGTATTTTCTGTAACTAGATCTGCAGCTCAATATTTTATGATCAAGAGTATGAAACATCACAAAGGATATGTTCGGGCCACAGCATGAAAGAGCTGTTGTGTTCCTCTCTATATGCCTGAATAAAATACCTGGTCCAAACGGGATCTGGTAAAGGACAAGGACTAATCTTAATTGTATTAAAGGTCTTTGAAGTTGTAAACCAGGAATGTTCAGAACTAAAACAGAAAAATACTTACCTCAAACTAAAAAGCTATTTCTGCAGATTAAAATGCAAATGCAAACATGTGCTTTCTCCTTCGTGAAATTGTGTGGAGGCAATTCTATTATTACATATAAAAACTATGGATTGACCTCGGTTGCAGAACTGGTGCCCACCAAGACATTCTATCAGTCTCCTCCTCAGATGGACAGGAGAGGGTCAAAATAAGATGAAAAAATTTCATGGTTCAAGACAAAGGCAGTTTAATAAAGCAATACCAAAGGCTGCATATGGAAGTGAAGGAAAACAATGGTTATATTCTCTACTTCTCAGTAGCAGGTGATGTAGAGCCACTTGCCAGGAAGCAGTACCTCAGTAAATGTAGTGGTTGCTCTGGAAGACAAATGTTATGTCCCAACCCAAGCTTATTGTTTCCCCCCATGTCCATGACACACATTTGCTCTTAGTTTTTAGAGATGAGAACAGATCATATGGTGTGGAATATTACTTTGGTCATTCTGTGTCAATTATCCTGGTTCTGTTGCCTCCCAAGATCTTGCCCATTTCCAGTCTACTAGGGAGGAACACTGGAGAGGCAGTGCTCAGCCAAAGCCCTGGTTGTTATTACCAGCAGCTTTCTAGACACCAGTGCAAGACAAAGCACTGTCAGGGCAGCCATGGTGAAAAGTAACTCCATTCACAGCCAGACTCAACATGCTATTTCAGCACCTAGGCCTTCTTTGTAATGCTGTAATGTATTATTTCTAACTGAACCAGGGGGAAATACTAGGAGAAGTAATCTCACCTTATTAACAAAAAAATTGAGGAATTTTGCAGCTATTTGCATTAGATGAAACACTACCTTATTTTTGGAGACCTGTTTTTAAATTTGTTGATTATCAGACTGATTATTTCTTCTGACTTTAGCCCTGGATGTTTGGTGAAGTCAGCAATATGTATGTGTTACTAAACATACTAAGTCATGGAAGACTCAGAATAAAAATATCCATTTACTTCAGCACATGTACAAAAAAACCCTTTCAAAAATAAAACCTTAAAGAATTATGTTGAGATATTTTATTTAGATAACATAAATATTTAATTTTCTTCTTTCTTCTTCTTCAATTTAATTTTCTCTGACCTTTCTGTAGCTTTAAAAATTTAATATATGCAAACAAATAAATTTGGTAATAAATAGAGGCATTTATTAGATGGATGTGTGACAGGACTTCAAAGTGTTCTTAATATTATGGTATTCTTCTCTTAAATAAAATTCCAACAAAGAGAAAACCTTTAAAACATTCAGAATATGGTATTGTTCAGTCATGTTTTCTAAAAAATCCTATTTCACTATGATCAAAAAGAAGTTATCATAGTAAAAACTTCATTATTTTAATTTTATTTTTTATAACTATTTATTCTACCATGAGAAGCCAAGTATTTATGCTGGAAGAAGATTGATGTGACATTACCATATAGAAGGTTATTACTTCTCCCAGATTTTTCTGTTAAGTAGCAACACATGCAAAATATGCTTTCTTTTCCTGCAATTATTCATTTCCAAATGCTGTTATGTGCTGGGAGTCATATTCAAAACTCTTAGTTTTGAAATACAGACACTGTCCCAATTCTTAATCCCAGTAGGGTATAAATCATAGAGTAAAAATACAAATAATACATAATAATATTAGAAACTATTTTCTCTCTTCCAGTCAAATATCAGAATGCTTCTTCGTTCTATTAGGAGGTTCAAGTTCTTTTATTTTTTTGTAACTTAAAAAAGGTGGTCCCAGGAGTAATTTTTAACTTCCTGATGTCAAGTACACCTTAGCTGCATTTTGACCACGTATTGTGTAGGAAACACTGGTGTGCACAAGTAAAGATTTCTTTGGCAGTTGCAAGTGAGCACTGCAACTTAAAATGGCTTTTAACACACTCGCTGATAAAGAGTGCAGTCTCTGGAGCTCTACAAAAGTATTGCATTTTGTAAGCTGTTAACAAGAAATAATCTTGGGAAGTGAGAGCGTTGAATCTTTGCACAGAAAAGAGGGAAATGAACGCATACTTTCACTTTCAGAGTACTTTATCCACTGGAGAATTGTGAAAAAGGTATGTGGTGGCATTGCTAAAATCATATATACCAAACAAGACATTTAAGGCAAGTCCTTTTGCCCTTTAAATGCATAAAGATAAAACTAGGGTGGAAAGCAGACCAAAACCTGCAAAAGGATAGTATTCCTCTTTGATGTGGATTGTGTTGGTAGGGTTTGCTATATCCTGCTAAAGAACATAAGTGAGGGAGAACAGAATGACTGCTGATTTTGTCCTTTCCACCACCAAAGATAAATACCCAACACAAAATGCAACATCTTGGGATAAGCCACTGCCTGCTCAGTCTCTGTGCCACCACTGTTGCTGTCTGACTTATTTAAATTTCTCCATACCAGCCCTTGTTTTAGCTTCAGCAGCACTGTTGTTTACAAAACACTATATATGAGGCAGATGCAGCTTCAGGTTTTGAAATGACAGCAAGCTTAATCCTATTATGCACTGAGGACATATCAAAGAGGGTGCTGAGGGCCGTTTTATGCCCTGCCTATCATGACAGAAGAGGAGCAATTCAGCACCTGCAGAAGCAAAATCACATATAGCTCAATGACTGTGAGTTTGACCTAGAAAATAGAAGACCATACATTTATTTAATATTCAGTTCTACTAAGAAAGATATCAGTGTTTGGTTTCTGATATTCACCCATTCACCTGCATAAGTACATGCTTGATAAAGGAAACTTATTAACTTCAGTAATAACAGACAAACTCAGTTCATGGTCAGAGCTGAGCTGATGCTCTAATTCTACTGCTCTTCAGATGAAATAATGCTGGGACTTCACCTTAAACTAACTGGCACTTGTCAACAAGAGGAGATCAATTTTCATGCTACTATGATGTCTAATTAAAATACTGTGTGTGCTGAAGACTTGTCACAGGTTTTTAAACAATTGAAGGAGTTTCTGGCATTAACTCCATTTCATTGGAAAATCCTGCCTCAGTTGAAATACATTAAAATGTTTTTCACAAAAAAGCCCCTATCAAATCTAAATCTGAACTGTACTGTACTGTTATGTTCTGTATTAACTTCTGTACTGTTATTAACTTCTGTACTGTTATGTTCTCTAAATTTAAATATACCTGTTAATATAACTCTTTACTGTCTGCAAAACACATTATAGATTTCCTAATACACCTGTCAATAAAATTCTTTACTGTCTGCAAAACACATTATAGATTTCCTAATACAGTTAATTTATTTCATTTCCTACAGCTGATGTATCTGATCTGACTGCGATCTTATTCCCTTGACAAGTTTTTCGCACAGGTTTTCAGATTCCTAATAATTTCAGTTTCCTATACTAGAAGCAATATAACACTGGTGATTTCCCATGTGTTAATACCAGATCTACTCCACACATACGAATTTTTAAATTTGCCCTAGATGTGGGAACACAACAGATTCCAATTGTTTGAACTGGTAGTCTAAGATAGATAAACCTTTGGTAATTTGTCTTAACCTAAGGGCAAGACCAAAGTTCAAAAGAAGCCCCAAAGATCTCTAAAAATGCCATCCACAAACCTCCATACCAAAATCCTTCATCATAAGAAGAAATATATTTTTTTAGAAAAAGGTTCTCTACCCAGATGATGGTTGAGCAATTGGAATAGGCTCCCCAGGAGAGTGGTCACAGCAGCAAGGCTGAGAGATTTCAAGACATATTTGGACTAATGGTCTACGGCACATGGTGTGATTTTTGGGGTGGTGCGGTGAAGGGATCCATGTGGGTCGCTTCCAACTCAGCATATTCTATGATTCTGTTTTCCTTTTACCTGAAACATACCTCTTCTGCTTTCATCTGAAATCTGAAAATGCTTAAAAATAATGCAATACATCCCAAACAGCATCTCAGATACTTAAATGTAGTTATCAGCATGGGTAGCAGATAAAGTCATAAATATTGTGAAACTATCTTACAATCCATTTTCAGACTGTTACCAATAAAGCATCTATGTTATGTGCCTTTATTGTTACTGCAAAATAAAATAATAATAATGAATGCAAAAAAGTCCGCTTGAACGATCTTCAGTAAATGAATAAATGTCCTTTCATAAGTTTTATTGGAAAAAAAAAAATTATAACTAAACATTGAGCTCCATAGTTATTTTTAAATGTCTCATCTTTCAAATAATGTAACTCATCCACCTAATTCCATTATAAAACTTATTTTTTGTCACTGTCTGAACCATGAAACAACATTTCCAAGGAGTCTTCATAGGTACTTTGGCATTGACAATTTTTTTTTGCTTTTTATTCAAGATAACAGATTGAAGTAAATACTTAGTTTGGCAGCAGGCAGTAGGTATCTCAGCAGTAAATAAATAAAATCCATAAACAAGTGAACATCTTGACAGAAAGTATTTTGCTGGACCTCTTTTATAATTAAATATATGGATATTTTCATTCTAAGATTCCAATTTACTAAGAGCAACTTTTATGACTATCTTATGTAGTGGCAAATCTGAATGGAAAATTTAAAAAAAAAATAAAATAGAAGCAGAGCTACTTTCTATTGCTGTATCATTAATTACATGTAATAGAGGTGAAAATATGTTTATTAATTATGAAATATTGTAGAAACGTTTTAGTAGGAGACAATACTAAGCACTAGGTTATCCTGCCTAATTTTGTACTTGATTACTATTGTTTAGTTTTTATTGAAAAAAATGTTTCTTGATGGCATTTTGTAGGGCCTTTGGCAGTGCCTAAAATCAGAATAGGACACACCAGGATAAGGGATGACAGAGAAAGTTAGGCGATTTGGATTTAATTCTACAAAACATTTTTAAAATAATATATTTTTATTGTCTTTAATTTGCTGTCATGTATTTTACTCCGTTACTTTTGTGATTTAATTAACCTGTTCTTGTGCAATTTTCCAAATCGGCACAAGTGAAAAATAAATGAAATATAATAAATACGTGTACCCTCTCAGTAAATTGGTTCATGTAAACTATAGATCACTTTGCTATAGATAGTATTCCACAGTTGAATAATCAGTATTTTTTTTTTGGTGGCATACATATTCTTTTACCACTGTTTGGTACCTTTTGATGGAATGAGCACCTGATGCTAAAATTTATCTTTACTTATAATTTTTATGCTCATTTACAGGAGCAACAGCATACAGGTTAAAAGCAACAGATATAAAAGTTATAGAACTTCAGAAAGGTTTAAAAGTCTAAGTCTTAATTGAAGAGTTTAATAAAGGAGAATTTATAAATTCCTGGTTACATTATTTTAAGACCTATAAATCCTGTTCCTGGGGGAGTCAGATGATTCCTACAAGAAGGGATAGCTAATGATAATCTAAATATTTAGACTATAGCAGCATGTCTAAGAGCCCCAGAAGCGGCCGGTATCTCTACCACACCCCCAAATTAGAGGAAGAGCAGCCACATAAAACCAAGTAATTCTGACTTGAAGATGGATTTGAAAGATTCACCATTTGTGCACCATGGTGACTTCTCCACAATTCTGGTGGCCCCTGAGGATGTTCCTGGAGCTGCCACCTTCATCGCCTGCCAAGTCTGGTTCTGTTTTATTAGCTTGACACATGGCATGATGACAGTCTCGAGCCTTGGGTGTCTGAATTCCATCTTTCGACATATTGCTTTGGGCCTCTTGTTTCTAACTTCCCATCGGGTGCTGTCATTTTCCAGTAGTCAGCTGTGGAGAAGTACCCTTTGTGCTTATTAAGCACACTATAGCCCCTGCTTACATTAAATATATCTCCACCAGCTACAAGAACAATGATCCTTCTGCAAGAGTTTTGTATAAAGGTGAACTGTATAAATAAAAGACCGCTTTGGAATGAAGCCAAGAGATTACATTAGGTATTTCTCCCTAAGAAATTGTATCAATTAGTTTATATGTGTGAGTTCTTAGCATAATATCTGGTTCACGTCTTGACTAATTTTCTGTCTCTAAACATAGATATTGCATTACAGTACTCTGCAGTGCAGATTACTTAATTTCCTTATGAGAAAATTAATAACTTCAAGTTAAAAAATTGAGTGCAAAAGCACCGAAAATAAGAAAAAAAATATTGCCTCACTGTGTGTTCTGAAATAATTTCTTTTTGATGTTCTCATGGAATTTTAGTAATTCATAATTTACTGGTATATGAAGACAAGAAGCGTTTGTAAATACTGTAAATTCTGAGTAATGTGATTTCTCTCCTATGAGATCTTCCATTTTTATAGAGTAATAACTTTGTTTTACAGCTATGCATTAGTTTTGTAAACCTATTAGCTGCATTTCCCTTTGTATAAGTTTTCAGAACTCGTAATTTCAGCTTTGAATGGAGAGACAATATCATGGGTAATATTTTTGCACTTGTCTAATTACTATTTATGTCTTGATCTTTTAGTCATGTGCTAAGTGAACAGATGTATATAAAAGTACAAATTGATTAAAGAAGTGAGCAGAGATCTGCCTGTAGTGGCTATTAAATCCAATGTCCAGATGCATCCTCTGAGATTTACCAAGAGATAAAATTCAATGCCTATCCTGTTCTCAAAGGGAAATACTGGGTGAGGTGATCCCTTCTTAGGCCACAACACAGCTTAGGCAGTTTCTCTTTATTCATTATCCTGTTCAGTCAAGAAAATATGGGCCATCCTTCACATGTATGTTAACAGCCACAGTGGGAAGCTGCACAGCAAATTTGCTGTGGGTTTCACCTGACCTCCTACTTCATTTTTGCTTATTGGTTCTTCAATGTTCTCTTTAACAGGGTACAAAAGCCCAGGAAAGTTTACAAATACAGTTTCTACACATATTTTTAAATTACTTCGTTTATCTACCTTGGATATTTGAAAGGATTAGTGACATTGTGGACAAATAGCAACAACTAATCAGAAAAATCCTGCATTGATGGGAGTGACACCAGGCCAAGAGGAAGGAGAAAACTGGTACTTGTTCTCCTCTGGACTTCACTTCTGAAGTAGGTCAAATGTGCCCACATTCACAGTGTTCTGACCTGCATGTCCTCCGGGTTTTCCACGAGACTTATGTGACCCTGAAACATAATTATCAGTCATTTAGAACACTGAAGTTTGAAATTCCTGAAATGATGGTAGGATTGTGTTGCTGTGCACATGACTGCTGTTACAGTCACAGTGTCATACCAGGCCTCAGCCATGGAGGGAGTGGAAGTTCTCAAAGGTCCTTGTGAATAATCCTAGAGGATGAGGAATGGCTAAGTAGTTCCCTCTTTCTCTACTTGCACCATGAACAGTCTGTGGTCCCAGAAGCATGCTATGCCACAGCTTGCATCTGGGCTTTGTCTCAAAGGGAAGCACACAATTAATTGCCAAAGAGAATTAAATGATACATGAATTTGCAGGATGAACTTCCAGGGGCTAATCATGATTTGAGAGAAAAATAATAGGCTAAATTATTTGGCAAAATGCACTATCTATTACCTGATTCTCATTAAAAAATACATCACTAATAATTTCTAGCTCTCTATTTTTCATTTGCAGGTTGTTTTTAGCTGCTATGCAGAAATTTTGTTGCAATTACAATTGGAGTTCTCATTCAGCTTTGAGAATTCAGTTTAAGGTGTCTACTGTTGTATTGAATGCAAACCCCATAATTCCTGCCTTCCAACATTTTGTTTCTGCACTGAAATGAATAAAGAACATTTCTTTTCAGCAGACATTGCCCAATAGACTGTATTATCAGTGATTTTGCTAGCAGTTTATGCTTTACTATTTTGACCCAGTCCTTAGTAATCTTCTTGAACTCAAGGCCATTACCTTCAAAATGTCATACAAGAAAGCTGGTTCTTTTTTTCCTGCTATATTAGAAAACAGAAGTTATCTAAAGAACTGAAGTTCAACAGCTACAGGCTTACTCATGTGGTCCTTTCTATTAATCCTAAAGTGTATCCACACAAAGAATGCAGTTTCTGTTTCCAGGCCACCTCATGCTGCTCTTGTGAAAGAACGTGAAAATGAAGCAGTGGGAGAATTGCTTAAGAAATTTTGCTGTGTGAGGAAACTCATCACTGTATGAAACTGGTGGGGCAATGCTGCTGTCTTTTAGCTGCTTTCTTCGCCAGCCATGGCTCGTGGCAGGAGCTCTGCCAAGCAGGTGAGGAGAACCAGAATGCTAGCTGCACACTGAGGAAGGAGAATGGGAAGGTGACATGGCAACACCCATCTCCCCTGAAACTGGTGAATTAATATGTATCCCTTGGACACAAATTTGGATTTTTGGCCCAAAATAGTTTGCTAACATTTCTGTATTTAACTGCAGGGAGTGCAACTTGGGGTGCACTTTGATTGGTTGGTAGGGGTTATTTTTGGTTGATTTGTAGGGGTTTTTTCACCATTTGGACATATTTTCTTTCACCTTATATCCCCACTAGCAGCTACAGCAGTACAAGCAAGAACTGATTAATTACATGGAAGGAGCAGAAGAGTGGCAAGAAGACAGTTAAATAATATTTTGCCAACAGAGAAATCATAATTTTGGATCACAGTGGAGTTTATAGAATAAAGTGGAAAAAAGAATTTCATACTTGAAAGAACTAAGTATTTTCTAGTAGTTTTTCTGATTAAATGGTGCATTTCTCTTAGGTTAAATAAACAGATCATTAAAAAAAAAGGGGGGGGTGGCAGAGCAGCTCATAGGCTTGTCTAGAAGATCCAGATTGCCTCCTTTAGGACAAAAAGCCACCTTGAGATGGTAAACTACACCCTCAAATCCCTCTCCTCACACCCAAATATTTAGGGTAGAAACAAAAGCCAATCTGCTGACTCAAATATTTGTTTAGAGAGCAGTGTAACCATCAAACCATATTCAAAGCAATGGAGGGAATGAGTAAGGCTCTATCTTGGTATATGGACAAAGAGGGAGGTGGATGTTTGGGTTTGATTCTATTGAGGGTTCATTTGCTTCATTTTATCTCATACTAATTACTGTACCTTTGTTTCCTATTCCGAGTTTTGGAAATAAAAATACAAAACCCCAGAGATTAAATCTTACCTTCCCTTGTCTTGTGTTATGTGCAAGCTAAAATCAAAGCTCCCCATGCTTTTGAAACACCTTAAGTGAGGCATGTGGGATATTCTGGAAGTTTGAAAGCTCTCCAGTTTATGGCTTCAGAGAATCTCTGGGGTAATATTTTATTTCTCAGCCATACTGACCAAAAGCTAGTGAAATAGGAACCTTGGGAAGATAAGAATTTTGAAGTCATAATAGCAAAATGAAAAAAAAAATCCTGTAAGAGAATAGGGCAGTAAAGAACAAACCTGCATCCTGGGGTTCCCAGGCAAGCTTGTGAGCTTTGTACTGACTTCTGCCCTTTTTATTGTCACCGAATTGCATGACCACAGGGCTAAAATCATCTTATTAAAGACTTCTTACCACTGTCATTAAAACTAATGATAAGGTTTGACAGAAAATTTCTACAGACTGAGAGCAAGGCTGACATCTGTTAAGAAAGACTTGTCAAACTTACTTGGAAAAGGACCAGAACCCTGGCACTCTTGTCAAACTACTTTTCCTTCTCTTACAGAAGGAAAAATAAAACAAACAAAAAACCCTCCCATGCCTGCCCCCATCAAAAACCCAAACCCACAACCAAATCCATAAAATTGTTCACTAGCATACATACAAAATAACTGCAGTTTCTCATATTTGAAATCTTATTCCATAATTATGTGATCTAGTGTTACATGTATGAAAAGGCTGATTATATGCTCCTGAAAACCTAATATACCTTCTCAGAGCTCAAGAATTAAATTCATAAGACAGACCAGGAAAAAATCATAAGATGTATTTAAAAATCTTCATGACATTTAAGAATGATGGGAAAGCCTCCATTAGAGTTATGTTAGTATTATAAAGTAGAGTGCTATCAGTTTGGTTAAGTCTGCCTTATATAATTAATACTTTCCTGAAATCACTATAGTTTAAGATACTTTTTGCCCATACTCGCATGAGTAGGATTTTTGCCATCTGCAGGAACAAGAGTAAAGTTGAAAATTAGCATGATCTAGATCCCTCAGCAATGCCCATGTGCAAGATTTGATATGCAAAAAAATTTCTTTCAGAGAAAATAGGTCCTTAATTTTTAATATATATATTTAAGTCCCACAAATCAAAGATTACCTTCATGCAGTATTTATGGGTAAAAAATTATGGGATGAATACACCATAACTTGAAGTTATGAAGTCAAGATCAGATTTCTGGAAGACCTCTTTTTAGTCAAAGACAACTTACAGTTGTTATTAAAGGAAAAAAGTGCATAGTTTTCCAGTTCTGTCACACAAAGTGCCAGGCTAGATGGTATAATTGTTGCTTCCAGGGTAAAATCTATGAATGTGTTAATGTTATTGTGATTTGTGACTAATTTAGACATGAGCATAAGAGGTTTTCTGCACCAGGCACTAAGTTTTTAAATTTTTCTTGTTACAAGTGGAAAATTCCAGAGAGAAGAGAACACTATTTTGTGAAACAGAAAAAAAAAGTCCTTACCAACAATACATTTGGTTTTCATTGTAGATAGTAAAACCACTTTCAGAAATTATTCTAAAAATTTATAATTATGGATTCAGTAGTGAGATGCAAATATTTTTACAAGATTACATAAAAATAAGTGCATAAACCTAGAAATTCTGCAGAGCAGATAATTTTACAACTGGAAATATGTCTGCAACTACACAGTGAAAGGATCTGAAAGTGAAAATATCTTTCTTTTATTTGAATTTTGTGGGTTTAATGAAAAGTCAGCAATCATTTTCTCTTGTGAATAGGAGCTGGGCTTTCTCCCCTGTAATTTATACCAAATTGTCCTCTGACATTTCGTTTTGCTGTTTCAAATTGTTGCAACTTTGAATAAAACATTTTTTATGCTTTGTGTATTGTATATTAATTGCTTCTGTCAGATTAATGTCCCTTCTTGGGAATACAGGAAATTATGGCACACTTGACAGTGGCTTTTCAGTGCTCCCATGAAAACTGAAGGAAACTGATGCAAATAAAAAACCCCAAAATATACAAACCCTACTCCTCCCTGAACAAATAAAATAATAAGCAGAGCTTATTTCATCTCAGAAAGTGCCTGCAAGCATTGTCATATCAGATATTGGAGAGTAGAGTACAGTCACCCTTCAAGGAAAGGCATTTTAAAATTCATTTCATTCATTGCTTGTAATTGAGTTTAACAGCTGAAAATCCTTCAGTTGACCTCCTGTCTATCTTTGTTTCTTCTTCTAATACAGTTACTCAGAGAGCAAACCCAAACAATGTGGAATGACAACAGTGTGTATATATATGTATATATGTATATATTAATAAACATATATAACTGTATTTGTTGTATATGTAAAAATTGTATATTTTATTATTTTCATATACATATATATGTACAAAGAAGTTTGAATATAAATAACATATTTATATTTATATTTATATTTATATTTATATTTATATTTATATTTATATTTATTTATATAACAACAATACCCCTACACAAAGAACAATAAAACTGTCAAAGCATATGTTCTTGGAATGTTAGAACTGATGAAGGTAAATAATTGTAATTGCTTAAATAATTTGGGGTTTTTTCCATACACAAAGAAAATTTCAGAGCCACATGATACAAAAAGTTCACATATGGAAACTAATTAAAATCCTGTCAAGGAGAGCCTATCATCTGGACTGAAGCGAGCAAGCAAGAAAATGGAACAACTCTGCTACAAAATTTGGCACAATAAATTGCTTTTATTTGAAAATACCTTGAAAGAATTTAGAAGATGAAATACGCTCTTGAAAACACTATTTTAAAGCTGGTATTCTTACTCCCTACAATCCATTTAACACCTTGAAGTTTCTAGCTATAATAAGTCTATAGCCTTATTGGAATAGTATCCTAGAATCACAGTTTAATCTGGTTTTGACAAAAACCTTCTTGTTCTACAGAAGAAAGATATGCAAGTAGAATATGGACAGCATGACCCAGATGAAAATGCCAGCAGCAATTCTGGGTTTGCTGCCTTTTAAAGGAGGGCCTCCCAGAGGGTTGGCTCCACTGCCCCTTCTAACTTTCAAAAAAAGTACCAGGAATTATCAAATTGCCTAAATGGTTGGCAGCTCTACCTTTCTAAAGTTTTCTCAATTTATTTTGGTAAATTCTTCAACAGTATTCATTTTGCGTAGCAAATAATTTCATTTCAGCTATGTCCCTGTCCTATAAGTATTTTTTCTTGAAATACGACCTGTGTTTTTGACTAAGTTAATAGCTAAATTATACACTTCTGAGTGAGGCACTTACCACTGCACCACCTTCCAAACATAAAAGGTGAGGAAAAAGCAGCTTTTATTATTTTTTTTTTACTAAGATATATTCTCACACAGTGTACAAATTACATTTCTGCTTATCTTTTTGCCTCATTTCTTTCTAAGCTAGAAGAACAGCCTAACTCTTACTCATAAGGAAAGACCAAATAAAGTTTGACATCTCTCTAATGATGTTTCAATTATTTTCTGAATACTTCACATCTGTCCAGTAGGACAAAAAAGAAAATAATATTATTACCTAGGTTTTCTCTCTGTTCTACTGCAGTACTTCATCCAGCTTCGCTTCTCATACAGCAACCCCCTCTCTAAATATACCTCCACCATAAAAGAATTTAATAACCTGAAGTTTTTCATTCACCAGTATTTTTCTCAGGGCCCTGACCAGACTCACCTGGAGCCCCACCCACACCAGTCATCCCAGGAACTCTATTTAACCTCAGCCTGAGGCATACCAGAAATGTAGACTCCAGCTCAGTTATAACCTGGCTATAGACCTACTAATCCTGACCTACAGACTGCTTTCCTAGCTCTGCCTTGTCACAAACTTATCTGTTAGTAAATTGCTGCATCTCATCCTAACCTTGTCTTCATTTGACCTCAGTGGCCTTGAATTACAAGACTTTTAATTTGATTTATTATGCCACATATACTTATTTACAGTCTGAAAATGATATTTTGAATTTTTAGTCATCATTCTTAGTGCCCAAATGTACCCAGTATGCTCTATCTCCAAATTCTAAAGCTGTACTAGTGTTATAATTGTTTTATAATATTAGGCCTGGAACACCCTAATATCTGCAGTTCAAGACAAACCTACTTCAGGACTCAGCAGGGCTTGCTGTTGACATGCTCTTTTCACTTTATTGTTCATTGTTTCAATAGTGATGGTCCCCAGCACTTCACAGACAAAGCTTGGAACTGCTTATCTAAGAAGGACTTATGAAATATATCTCTGGATAATACAGAAAGTCTGTTATAATAAATATTTGGAATGTAAGTAGCTGCAGCATTAGAATTTTGATTTGCATTAAACTTCAAAGCTATCTTCTAGAACTGAGCCAGAAGGAGGCAGAAAAGACGCAGAGGAAAACATACTCAAAATAAAAAAAACAATAAAACGTGTAATAAAACTGTACTCGAGTGCCTAGAAACCGATTTTCTGATTAATATTATTATTATTTTTACTAGCTTTCACTATGTTTTTCAATTATAGCATTAAGTGTAATATTCCATTCCTCAATAATTTTCCATTTAAAATTATACTGCATTATCAACTATGTGTTTCAATTAAAAAGACAACATTTTTTATAGTGTATTCTTAGGGAGTTTGAAAGTGGTTTAGTCAAAATTTGAGAAAACAATGGACATGTCAGGCTAGAATAAAAAATCTTTAAGTACATTTATTTTACTTGCAAGATGGAAAAGTGGGAGACAATCCTGTGAGAAGAACCAAGAAAAGGAATGCTTTCTCTCCTGTAAATTTGTAGGAGAGAATGATGTAGCAGCACTAACTTCAGTTCAATCAAGGTCTAATTTGTTCTCAGGTAACTATTGCAAGTTTCTGTTTCTTTCATGTCAATGAGCACAGAATGTAAAGTTTTGATTACTAATCTTTTTTTTTTATTATGGATTTTATGTGGGTAACTTCTGCATCATGATTTGTTTGCTGACTGAGTAGCAGAGTTTGGAATTTGACTTTAGTTCCTGTAGAATAGTTGCACATACACTGTTTATGTATAAATACTTTGGACACAGTTTAGGATAGAAGAAATATATTTTCTTGAATAGTATTGACTTATGAATGGTGACTGGAAATCAAATCAATAAGTGCATGTTTAGATTATTTCAAATGTGAAGTCTGAATGGTGGGTTTGTGTTTGCAAACTGGTTTCTCTCTTCCTGTATATTTACGGTTAAAAATATGGTAATACTCAATTTTTTTTCCTTGGCTGCAGGACTTCTGGACTCCCCGTTAATGTTTTAAGCACTCTTTGTACTTACAGTACAAAGTTTACACAACAGCATGAAGGACAAAGTCATTCACTGCTGCCAATGGATTTTCAATATAATATTTCCAAACTTGTTTCTTGTAGGTAATATGTAAAGCCTGACTATTCCTAGGAGCTCTGGTCTAGAACAAATATGATTAATTGATCTGTACAGCCTATACTGAGTTTGAATATAGTCCACTGAAAAAACTGTGCATCCTGCTACCTTGTAAGATTTCTCAGATCCAGACTTTGTTCAGCAGTCACATTGAAGCAGGACCAAAATAAATCATTGAAGAGTCTCTAAGCCAACAGATATCATTAGACTTGGAGTTACAAGTTTAGACAGATGTACTGAGACTGCACTATGCATCCATCTGTAATCAGTGAGAATGAAGAAGAAAAATTTCACTTGTACCTCTGCAGTGAACACAGATTGAATCCAAAAAGCCAAGGCACTTCTGTCCACCCCTTTTAGGAGCTCTGACATTGCTTTATGGGGGGAACCTAGACTGTGTTTGCATATTTACAAGTGATATACAGATATTAATCCAGGATGTCTATTTAGAAATCTATACCTCACAGACAGCAGGCATTCAGTACCGCCCTCATATTCAGACAGTGTGAAGAGGAAGGACTGAAAGAAGATTTTATCCTTTCGTTACTTTGTGGCTACAGAATATCAGATTAAAGCTTTCAACAGCTGTCAGAATTTTTCCCCCCTGAAAAATCTTACAAGGAATAAAAGCTCAAGTAACTTTAGATTTCCAGTTCTACCGGTAATGGGAGTAGTGGAAGACCAGCCAAGTCAGTACTTTCACGGCATTTTTGTTTGGTTGCAGAACAAAGAACCTCAGAATATAGATACACATATGAGATTAAATGTAGATTTTGTCCTTCAGATTACAATTTCAATGCCTTTGAATTTCACCCAATCAGCATTCCTGATTTTCAGAGCCTTTCCTTGTAACCTTCCTGTGACAGTTCCCTAACACCTCTTGCTGTCATCCACATTCAATCACTATTCAGAGAGAGTGCTTGCAATTTATATTTTAATGTGATTCCTTTGAAAAGTAACTGATTCTGTCTGTCAGAAGGGACTGGCACATTAGGCAAAACACAAACAAACAAACAAATGATAATTGGAACAACTAGTGATTTTGAATTGCTATCATTTTTATTTTGTTCTATTTGATTTACTGACCTCATTTACAGCCAAATAATACATCCATAAAATTCCATTCTCTACTTCTCGTCAAAGTTATTGCTCCATTCATATGTTAAAAGAGCTTCAGAAAGTTTTCATGTCTTCATAGCAGACTGGATAAATTAACTAATACATTACAGTGAATATATTTATGATGAACTTGTTGCTATGAGTGCATCTATCAAATAATTATGTTCTGCTCTCACTGGATCAATTACAGAATCACAGAATCACTAGGTTGGAAGAGACCTTCAAGATCATCGAGTCCAGCCCATGCCTTAACAGCTCAACTAGACCATGGAACCAAGTGCCATCCAGTCTTTTTTTAAACACATACAGTGATGGTGACTCCATCACCTCCCTTGGCAGACCATTCAGTACTTTATCACCCTTTCCATAAAAAACTTTTTCACAATATCCAACCTATATTTCCATTGGCACAGCTTGGGACTGTGTCCTCTGGTTCTGTCAGTTGTTCCCTGGAGAAAGAGACTGACCCCACCTGGTTACAGACACCTTTCAGGGAGTTGTAGAGAGTGACAAGGTCATCCCTGAGTTTCCTTTTCTCCAGGCTAAACAACCCCAGCTCCCTCAGTTATTCCTCACAAGGTTTGTGTTCCAAGCCCCTCACCAGCCTTGTTCCCTCCTCTGGATGTGCTCAACATCCTTCCTCAACTGAGGGTCCAGAACTGGACACAGCACTCAGGGTGTGACCTCACCAGTGCTGAGTACAGGGGAAGAATGACCTCCCTGCTCCTGCTGGCCACACTGTTCCTGATCCAGGCCAGGATGCCATTGGCTTTCTTGGCCACCAGGGCACACTGCTGGCTCATGTTCAGTCAGCTGTGGACCAGCACCCCCAGGTCCCTTTCTGCCTGGGCAGTGTCCAGCCACACCATCCCCAGCCTGTAACATTGCAGGGGGTTATTGTGGCCAAAATGCAGGACTCAGCACTTGGACTTATTAAACTTCATCCCACTGGACTCTGCCCATTCTTCCAACCATTCCAGTTCCCTCTGCAGAGCCCTCCTCCCTTCCAACAGATCAACACACACTACCAGCAAATGTACTAATGAAGGACTCAATGCCCTCATCCATGTCATCAATAAAAATATTGAACAGGACCAGCCCCAGCACAGATCCCTGAGGGTCACCATTGGTGACCAATCCCCAGCTGGATGCAGCTCTGTTCACCACCACTCTCTGTTCCCGGCCATCCAGCCAGTTCTTAACCCAGCACAGAGTGCTCCTGTCCAAGCCATGGACTGCCAGCTTTTCCAGGAGTGTGCTGTGGGAGACTGTAGAGAAGACAAATCCCTCTGCAGACATCCCTGTGAGGGCCTCCTGGAACCTCCTTTGAGATAAGAAAAACTACTTGCTTAAAATGACTTATGTTAGAAAAAATGTAAACTCTTCTTCTTATCTTTTTAGAATATTATTGGTTAGGTTTGATTCTTTATAATTGGTTGTCCCAAACAAAGAAAGATAATGTAGTTGGCCAAAATGTGTTAACCCTGTTTTTTATTGTTTTTTTTTTTTATTTTTATTATTTATTTGTGATCCCCCCAAACCCTATAAAATTACATGTGTGATTCCCCCATCTTTGGATTTGTAGCCTGACCTCTTCATGGATGATAATAAAGCCTGTGGAAAAAGTCTGAGCTGCTCTCCCCATCTTTTTATGCCGGCTGGAAACTACAGGTTTGTGTGAGAAACCATGAAGCTGAGTGCCTGAAAGGCCAGCACTCACAAACCTTGTAACTTTCCCCTGCCCAACAACAACAGGGCAGGGGACACAAGAAAAAGTTACAGAAGACAGTGTCAAAGGCCTTGCTGAAGTCCAGGTACACAACATCCACAGCTTTTCCTGCATCCACCAGGCAGGTCATCTGGTCATAAAAGGAGATGAGGTTGGTTAAATTCAACCTCCCTCTCCTAAACCCACACTGGCTGGGTGTGATCCCCTGGCCATCCTGTAAGGGCTGCGTGATGACACTCAGTATAAACTGTTCCATTACCTTACCAGGTACTGAGGTCAGGCTAACTGGCCTACATCTACCAGGATCCTCCTTCCCACTCTTTTTGTGAATGGGTGTCACATTGGCCAGCTTCCAGTCAACTGGAACCTTCCCAGTGAGCCAGGACTGTTGGTAAATGATGGAGAGTGGCTTTGCAAGCTCATCTGCCAGCTCCCTTATCATTCTGAGGTGGATCCCATCAGGGCCCGTAGATTTATGGACATCCAAGAGGCTCATCAGTTCTGTGACTGCCTCCTCCTGGATAACAGGGGGACACTTCTGCTCCCTGACACCATCTGCCAATCTGGGAGGACAGTTGTCCTGAGGATATGCCATCTTCCCACTAAAGACTGAGGCAAAGAAAGCATTAAGCACTTCTGCCTTCTCCTCATCTGCAGTTACTACATGTTACTATATGTTACAAGTGCAGTTACTACTGCCACATTCAGTAAAGAAGAAAGGTTGGTCTTACCCTTCCTTTTGCCTTTAATATATTCGTAAAAAAAATTTTATTATACTTCGCAAAAGTTTCCAAATTAAGCTCAAACTGAACTTTGGCCTCTATTTTTTTCCTGCATTCCCTAGCAGCCCCCTTAAATACTTCCTGAGAACCTGACCCTCTTTCCAAAGATGATACATCTTTTTTATTCCTAAGTTCCTTCAAAACATTGTTGCCCATCCAGGCTGGACATTTGCCTCATTGACTCATCTTTCGGCACATAGGGACAGTCTGTTCCTGTGCCCTCAAGATCTCTGTTTTGAAGCACTCTAACCTTTCCTAAACTCCTTTGTTTTTAAGGGCTGCTTCCGAAGGAACTCTCTGAATAAGTCTCCTAAATAGGTGAAAGTCTGTCCTCTGGAAGTCCAATGTAAAAGTCTTATTGATATTCCTCCTCATTTCACCAAATACCAAGAATTCTATAATTTCACAACAACTGTGCCCAAAGCAGCCTCCGGCCACCACATCTCCCACCAGCCCATCTCTATTTGCAAATAGCAGATCTAACATAGTCCTTCCCCTGGTGGGCTCACTCACCAGCTGGGACAAAAAGTTGTCCTCCACACACTCTAAAATCTTCCTAGAGTGCCTTTTTTCAGCTCTATTAAGTTCCTAGCAGATGTCTGGTAGGTTAAAGTCACCTACAAGAACAAGGGCTGGTGGTCCTGAAAACATTCTCCAGCTGCTTATAGAATAAGTTGTCCACCTCTTCTTCCTGGCTGGGTGGATGATAACAGACTCTCCATAGGATGTCAGCCTTGTTAGCCTTGCCCTTAATTCTCACCCCTAGGCATTCAAATTCATTGTCATTAGTTTCAACACCTATGGCATCAAAATGATGCCATATAAACGGCATATAAAGGGCCTGATATAAAGGGCCACCCCTCCACCTCTTCTCCCTTTCCTGTCTCTTCTGAAGAGCTTGCAGCCCTCCAGTGCAGCACTCCAGCTCTGTGAGTCATCCCACCGTGTTTCTGTGATGACAGCTACATCATAGCTCTGCTGTTGCACCATGGCCTCCAGCTCTTGTTTGTTACCCATACTGCGTGCATTGGTACACATGCACCTCAGCTGGGCTATTGATTTCACCACTAACCCAGGTTTACCACCCTTGGGCCTGCTTCCAGAGAGCCCAGCTGCACCCCCTTCCCCCTTCAAACCTAGCTTAAAGCCCTCTCAACAAGGTCTGCCGGTTCATGAGTTAAATCCTTCTGCCCTTAACAGAGAGATGGAGCCAATCCAGTTCCAGCATGCCAGGTACCAAAAAATCTGTCTCATGATCAAAGAACCCAAAATTCTGCTGATGACACCACCCCTTGAGCCACTTGTTAATAATGTGGGTTCTCCTATTCCTTTAACTGGTTTTCTCTGCCACCAAAGGGACTGAGAAGAACATTACCTGTGCTCCTGCCCTATCAACCACTTGACCCAGTGCTTTAAAGTACTTTTTAATTGCCCTGACACTCCTCTTTTCAATCTCATCACTGCCAGCCTGGCGTATCAGCAGTGGGTAATAATCAGAGGGCTGGATGAGCCCAGGAAGCCTCTCGGTAACATCCCATACCCAGCCCCCAGGGAGGCAGCACACCTCCCTGTGGGATGGGTCCTGCTGACATATGGGGCCTTCTGTTCCCCTCAGAAGAGAGTCACCCACCACAACTACTTTTCTTTTCTTTTTTCTTTTCTCTTTTCTCTTTTCTTTTTTCTTTTCTTTTCTTTTCTTTTCTTTTCTTTTCTTTTCTTTTCTTTTCTTTTCTTTTCTTTTCTTTTCTTTTCTTTTCTTTTCTTTTCTTTTCTTTTCTTTTCTTTTTTCTTCTTTAATATTAGAGGTGGTGATCTGTTGGGCAGGTGAAGCATAACTGGGAGGCCCACTGGGCAGATCATTTTCTTCTACACCATCTGGCTGACTCTCTAGATCGAGGGCCTCATACCTATTCTGAAGTTGCACCTGGGTAGTTGATGTGGGTGAAGAGGAATTTTTATTACCTCCCTGAGCAGGGACCCATTTCCCCTTCCCGTAATCCCCCCGGTGTCCCCTTATTGCCTGACAGTGGGAGGCATGGGAGTCCTGTGACTCCTGGTGGGCATCCCTCAAGGATGGAAGGGTGGAACTCCACCAATCTATTTCCCTTTCTCTTCCCCTAATACTCCTTAGCCTTAAAAAGGGTATGAATTCAATTGCACAATTATAATATTCATACTGCAGTTATACCTTTTGCAATGAGAACAAACTGCCACTGGAATAATCTTCCTTAGGAATTGGTGGATTTCCTAAATAGCGAACACCTTTAGGATTCATCTAGATAGGATGCTGGGCCATCTTGCCGAGACCATATTTTCATTAAAAAACTTTGATTGAGATGACCCTTGAGGTACTTTCAAAGCTGATATTCTATGACTCTGTGAATTATTTCTGATCCCTGATAGGATGTGAGATCAAACATCTTCAGCACAAATGTTAAAAGTAATTTAACTTTGATTGCCATAGTATTCATGCCAGTAAACAGGGTTTCTTTAATGTCTGTGGAAAATAAATATAAAACAACTTGGAACTTGTTTAAATGAAATAAATGATATTAGATTATTGGAATTTCTTTTTGAAATGTCCTAGGCAGATTTGTTTTATTCTGACCGTGTTAAACCGGAATTTTCTTCTATGATATCATATGAGAGAGCATAGAGTGTGTTGACTGAAACAGATATAGGCCTTATTTTTCATGTTTATTGTATTGCTGCTTAATTGAAGAATGAAATATATGACACAGAAAGCATTAAATAAAGTTTCTGATACAACCTTTTAGAATTGCCATTCCAAGTTTACAAAAGAACTACCTTTAAGAAGGAAGGACCTGGATAAGGAATGAAATGGTTTCAGTGGTTTTTAGACTGACTCATCAACATGAACTCTTACTGTTGCTGCAAATCATTCTATTCTGGACAATTTAATCAATGGTTCATCACTTCCCCATAAGGGCAGTGGAAGCATACCTTTACATCTCATGCAGTTTGCCAGGGTGTAATCTATTCAAATTGCCTTGCTGCCTCTATTCATAACATTAACAACTCCAAATCAGGCCAGACAGGACTATAGAAATTAAATGTATCTCTGAAAGCACTCAGGTGTTTGCTTTTTTTCTTTTAAATTTCATTTGTTTTCTCCCTTTATCTGAGAGAGTAGACATTTGAATATATCATGGCACTGCAATAAAAGAGGAACAATATCTGAAGAGAAGTTGTAAGAAGAGCTGATGATCAGCTGAGGCAGCTGTCAGTTCTTGGAATGGGGAGTAGACAGAAGTACTGAGAAACTGCTGGGATGAATAGCAAACAAGAATATTCACACTTTAGAGTCAAGAGGAAAAGAAAAACATACTTTATAAATTACAGTAGAACAAAAAAACTGTTGATTTACCCAAATTCATTCATGACAATCTAATTTCCTGAAGCAATAATTCCTGATTCTTATGTTGCTAGTCAGGATTACTGTGGTGTCAATATACCATCAAGGAGGAAGATATTTCTAACTTGTACTATACTGAAGTGGAAGGGTCATGACCTTTCGGTGACAATGACCCGACTCATTGCAATTTCACACACATATTTACATAGTGACATATATTTAGTCATTTATACAAGAATTCCCATACACTGCTATAATGGATTTCATTTGCTAATCCATTCCTCTCAGGAGAAAATTCACATTCTAGCTCAATTTTTAACCTGATACAGAATTTGAAAACTGATTAGGTGTGGAGATCTGCTCAGCAAGCGGTCACATTATCTGCCTAAACAATGCCATCTGACATTCAAAATAAACTGGTGTATCCTGGATATTCTTTCCTTAATCTTAATTTCCTTTTATTGTGTGTTAAATGTTTACACACACATACACACCCCACATGCACCTATATGCATATCTAATGTGGTTTTTTTGTTTTCCAAGGACTTTCATTTGAAGAAACCCTTGGATGACTATTTGTGCTATTTTCATCACATTCCTTCTGAAATGTCTGTCACGCTTAGTTTTGACAACGTCATCTGTTTGTCCTGTGTGCTTCAGGCCAAAATTTAAATGAAACCTGAGAAAACTTGGTCATCAAGGTCTAAGAATGAGATAAGTTGTATGTAGCAAGACATGCAGTGTGGAAGTGGGAATTCAGACCTTCCTGTCAGCTCCTGTTCAGGATCTTTACAAGTATAATGCTATCTCAGTTTTAATCCAGCCTTTAATATTGAAGCCTCAATGCATTTTTTAATCTGATGCTACTGAATTGACCTAATGACAGTTTTGTAATTTGCTCACTGTTGTGAGTTTGCTCTCAGCATTATTAGTAAGCACTTACATGCAGTACTTTCTATTTTAAGAAAGAACCAGAATGTGTGTTACAGAACAATCAGATTTCTTGACTTTTTCATTAATGAGAAAAGTTGTGCCTCAGATGTTGTATCACAGGGGCTTGAATTCATACCTACCACTTTCGTATCATAGGATCACACCTGCTATTTTGTGAAAAGAGAGAGGAAAAAAATAAAATAATTTAAAATAATACAGTTCTATTCCTCTCTCTCCTGTAAAGAAAATAAGAGCAAAATATTAAAAAAATATAGGAAAAAATTCCTAAGCAAAATCCTGCAGTGTAAATTGTGGTTGGGTAATTTAAGTAGCTGATGAGTCAGCCAGATTTTCTTCAATTAAACCAAAATATACATTGTATGTTGTGATAGAAATGCTTTTAGCTATTCTTGCAGCCTGACATCCCAGCTTCCCCTGTACACTTTTTTTGTCAGTATAGCTCTTTCTTTTGCCTTGTGGTTTGCTGGTGTTTGGGGGAGAACAGGGAGTTTGCTCTGTAATACAAAGATACTGTTCTTCCATTCCTAAGTAGCCCAATGATATGATGTGTTTTTCTCTCTCAGCTGAGGGTTCTAAGCATGTACAACTCTGGAACATGTACAGAGATTAAATTGTACTCTAGATTTTCAGTGAATGACAAGCGACTGGTGAAATACTCTCATCTTAGTTCTGATATATAATTAAGTGTTGACTCCACCAGGGAAAGGGAATTTAAATAGATGTATATGCAGTTGTGCATCTTGCATATTTTCTCAAGGATCTCTTTTTAGATTACTGAGAAAAACCATGGCTCTACTGTTAATGCTGTTAAGTCAATATTTGAAACAAAACTTGATTTTTTTTTTTCTCTTCTGACTCATGGAACCCTAGAACTGATACATTCCAGTTGAGGCATATATTAGCATATGGAGCATATGGTGTGCCTGCCAAAATAGTTTCTGGGACTTCATTGTAAACCAGTCTTTTTAAATAAGTTCTTCATACTTCATACTGAATGGTTTTACAAAAAGAAGGGAAAATGTTACTAAGTATCCAGTTTTTTAGGTATGCTAATGAAGCTGAAACAAAATACGTAGCAATGAAAAAGTCAATCTGTTAATTTGAGACAAAATTGAGACTTTAAAATGCAGAAGGAACTATGATACAGAGTTTTTACTGAAACTAATAACATTGCTCTCTTCCCAGAGATTTCATAGTCTCTTCTAACTTTAATGAAAAGAATCGATTAAGAGCTTCAGAGAAGTTCATATAGAAGTTCAAACTTCCAGGTAACAAAAAATCATTAAAATGCTTAAGTTTCCCCATATTTAGTGGCTGTAATATTGGTATATTTTATATCAGTGAGGTCAGTTCATCTGTAAGTTATGAGGTTGCTGGTCTAGCACACAGATATATTTTGGAGTTTTCCCCATACCTATTCTGAACTATTGCTACAAGTTATAAAATTCCAGTCAATCCATATATAAGAGTGGATATATTCAAAATTTGTCTTTGAAATTTTACAAAAATCTCCCATAATAATCTCCTCTAAAAGTTTGTACATACACTTTTTTTATATATGCATACAGACTGAAATTAATACCAGAAAATCTTATAAGAAGAAAACAAATTTTGTAACTTTGCAGATCTTACCAGTTTTGCAGTATTTCCAAGATTATGCCTGTTCAATACTATTTTTAGCACACATAGACAGAATAAGATGTAACAGCCATGCATTATTTGAAAGTTTTACCTTGACAAGTGATGACAATTGAGCATGACAATTTTGGAGATTCTTATTTGTTAAGATTTCACCATAATCACTTCTCAGACTTCTTCCAAAATTCCTGTTCAATAATAGTTTGAAGAAGCTCAGCAACAGTACTTTATTCTATTAAACTAGAAAATTCCTCCCCAAACCATCTGGGCTGGCAGGTGTTCATCATCAGATCTAAGTTGCTAAGAGACAAGATTTGCTTATACTAATTAGTCACGTAGCATGAAACTCCAGTTTTGCTCATTTGAAACAACTTATATCTGCAAGGGCATATTACCAGTACCTGCAAAGCTCAAGGTGTAAGACCCAGTAATGTCAGAAAAAGAGAAGAGAGGGACTGTTCATACATGTGAAACCTTCCAAGTTTGCGCCTAGCTCTCTGATCCATGGAGAATAGTTTACTATGAATGATGTTATAGTGTTTGCCTCCGTGACACAGTTTAAGTCACAAGGCCAGCTCAGTCATTCTCTTTAACTCACAGAAATTAAGAGTGTATCTCTGATTTGGAGCCATTGCGGTGTTGAATTTTTCTCCTGAGAGCCTTCCTAATGCTTTCAGGCCTGGGAAAGGAGAAGACAGGAAATGCTATGCAGTTCAAACACTTAAGTTCTGATTTTTTTAATTATTTGTATTAAAATGAAGTCCAGAAGATTAAGGTAAGATTAACATAGAATTCATTTGCCAACATTATAAACAGCCAATAGGCATGATATAGAATTTTCCATATTAGAATTTAAATAACCAAAGGATAAAATTGAGACAATCCAAAATCAGTATAATTTGAGATAAATTCAGGCAATATACTCTCCAACCCTGGTAGCATTCTAAGTAAAAGATGATTCAGTTCTGAATCAAAAACTTCCCCACACACTTGCTCACAAATACTCCAATATAACTACCTAGCCTCTTGGTGACTGCAAACCACATCAAAATTCAAAGATAGATTGGAAGAGCACTGATTATGTTTCCAACCCAGTTGAAGACCATGAAAAAGGATTGAGTTAACTCTTAAAAACATTTGTCCAGGATTTCACACTCATTGTGGTTTCATTCAAGTCTGTGTCAACCAGAAGAACCAGCATAATGAATAATGTAATTCAATGGTTTCAACTTCTTATCCCTGTGTGAGCATATACCTATTTTTCTTTAATACAGCAAGTGTAAATTTTTCTAAGAGACTAGAATATAGGTAGTCCTCAGGCCACTGGGATATGGTTCAACACAGTCCTCCTTATCAGTTATTTTGCCCCATAAATCTTACAGAGCCTTCGGAAGTGCCTTTGATAGGGAAAAGGCAGATTATCACAGTCTTACCCATAACTGGACAATACTGTGAGGCTTTGAATTATCTCTGATCCATTGATTTCCCATTACCCTTACCTAATACCAGTTTCTCTGGGTTTTTTCAAATACTCAAAATAAAGTTATTTTTCTCTTCAATGTTCGTATGCCTGCACTGACACCCAGCTAAGAGATTCCTAATGAGCAGCCTTTATTCAACTGCTAAGGCATCAGAGATTGCCTTAGACACATTCTTTGCCTACCCTTTTTCATTTTCTTGTTGTAACTGCTCCATGCTAAGTCTGCGAGAGTACTAAATCACTCTTGGAGGATCCTGCTGGATGCTAGAGGACTGAGCCTCACATTGCTGAAATTCAGTCAGATCCAGTAGCAGCATCTATATCTCCTGAGGTCACACATTCCAGGTATGTAACTAGTTCAAATAGCATAACAATTTTTTTTTTATAGTTGAATTTTTTTTTTTCTCTTTCATTCATGTCCTGTTGACTTTTGGTGTACTCAATACAACTTGTGTGGACGGACTCCAAGAAGGTGACTCCAGGGAGTTGTAGCTTCCCCATTGATTAATAGTTGATTATATGTTCTAGAAAAAGCATCCATCTGGTTTAATTAGTATATAGGGGCTCAGGTTATATTTTCTTTTCTCTTCATGGCACAGAGCCACCTTGACAATAAAGCAATTAAAAGACAAAGACTGTATTTGATGTGACAGACAAGCTTATGATGAGCACAAAAATCCATTAGGTTTTTAGCTCATAATGCTAATAAGCAACAGACAGCTTTCCACAGGACCAGTGAATTTCATTGTGTAGTTTATGCAGTTTTTTTCTTTTTTTCCCTGATTTGACTGCAGGCTGGTATTCATTCAAGATCCTTCTGGGGAACTTTAACCATCTCCAGCTCTGTCTAAACTGGCAGGTCTTAAGGATAACAGAAGTGGATCCTCAAGAATTAATCACATGATGCTGAAGACTTGAAATCCATATTTGTTTTGGAGTTGAGACAGGGATGTTAGAAATGGTATATTTTATTTCACCAAGTTCTAACACTTGACTGAGGGTGTAACTTTGAATGTCAGTACTTTTGTCAATTTTCATTGTCTCAAAATACTAAAATTCTCAAAACTCCAGTTAACAATGATGACTGGATCAATTAGAATTCTTGCAGAGCCTCTCTATTTCAGGTTGTTGAAGAAATGGTACCTTCTGCTTCCCAAACTTTACAGTTTCCATAATTTAAAAGAATGTTAAATTTTTAAAATAATCCCCACAGCAAAAACTGTTGTGGCAAGAGATGAAGCCATATAGTGTCCCACTCCACTGTTGAATGGAATAATTTTCCTGGAATCATTAAATTCTTAATCATTCATGCAGCAAGGAAACTGAGAAACTTGTTGATTCAAGGGAAATTTGATTATTTCATAAGGACATCATTCTTCAACCAATTAAGGAGAAGCAAAATCTGGTGCTGTCTTGATGTGGGGGACATAAAAACAGGAATTTAATTTAATTTCATTTAGCACAAAATTATAAATTGAGAAGGAAAAAATATAAAAATGAACCACATTTATCCTAGCATTTTTTGCTGAACCAAGTACTCATTGCTTTTCTTTATAAGGTTAGTGAAATGCAAAAAGCTGTATGGATATTGTGAGAGTTGCATAAATTATTCATGAATACCTCCTTTTTTAAATTTACCTGCAGTTCTGAGATTGATAGAGATCCCACTGGCATTGCATTTTTGTTCTTTATTTTGTTTGTTCACAGAAAAAAAAGACCAGCAATTTGTACACACTATAGTACAAACACTGCCTTTGTCCCTCTATACCTGCCTCAGGTGGTCTGAAACACGAGTCACAACAAGACAAGGAAGTTAGTTTTCCAAGCCACTGAACAATCAATTAAAATGGGTAAGGAGGAGGAATATGAGTATCCTTTTTACACAAAGGTCATTTGCTGGAGAGCATTTGTTCATCAAAGAGTCCACCATGTAGCTGGATAATAAGACAATTTGAAAGACTGGACATTGCCCAACATGAACTCTGTAGAACTGCATTCGTGCTGACACAATCAAACAGGCTTCCTGAATAATCCAACCAAAGAGCTGATGAAAAGCAGAAATAGCACAAACAGTTCTTTTCTGAGGAAGCACAAAACTACAAAGAAAAGAAAAAAGGAGTCATTTAAACAGAATGACACTATTTCTGACTTGTGCAACGCCCTTCCAATAATATGAAGGCTGTTGAATAATTTATCATACTGTCCTCCTGTGTTCTCGTTAGCATCTTGTCTTCTGAAGTCAGGCCACTTAGTTCCTAAATAGTAATTTTGAAAACAATATTTGTAACTTTTAAACAAATTTTTCAAGTTAGAATGACCAACCTTACAATTTATTTTCAGAGATGTGAATACCCATCACAGTAGGCATAAAAGGGCAAAGAAATACTGTCTTTTCTATTGTCCTCTTAGATGTCTTCAGGCAAGCATATTTTCCATCTGTTAAGGTTAGATGCAGCCATGAAGTTGAGATGCTAGGTATGTCCAGAAATAACCTGTCCATGCAGCTGCCAGAAAAGGAACTAAAAAGAAAAACTATTCAATATTTACTATTACTAACACACACCAAGACAGCCTATGTATGAAAACACACATGCATAACCATCCAAGATAGGAAGAAAGAGCAGGTGCTGAAATAGTTAAAACCACAAGAAGGATGAAGAAAATGGTGGGGTGGGTGTCACCAAGGTTCTGCTGGGTATAGAACACTGATTTTGAGTAACTAAAATACCAATGAAATGAGAAGGGAAGACTGAGAAAAAAAAGTTTTGGCCTAAAAGAAGGAAAGAAAGAGAGAAAAAGAGAGAAAGAGAAAGAGAAAGAAAGAAAGAGAAAGGGAGAGAAAGAGAGAACAAAAAACCCAAAAAATCCAGAACAAGAACCTGAAAAATAAGCTAACAAAAACCATACCTAGGAATTTTGGATCATTTCATCAGACAAAAAAAGAATTTAATGGCAAATTAATAGAGAAGGTCATAAAAATAAATTGCTTTTTATTTATAGCCCTATTAGTACCTGGATCCAACATGCTAAGCTCCCTCAGCCAGCAGTTTATTGTGGCAATATTTTATTTAGCATGATTTATTTTATGTTTATCAAATGTTAAGGACGGGAACTCATCTCATAACTCTCTCTTAAATTTTAGTCAGGTTTGGAATTATAAGTACTCATAATTTAAGGAAAGAAGGCAGCTGTTTTCAGGTGTTTAAATAGGTGAGAACAACCCAGAGGTGACTTTTTTTCCCCCTTGGTGCTAAATTTAAAAAATTGCCCTTATTTTTTCTAGATCTTTCACCTTAATATGGCTGTGAAATTAATAGGTATGAAATTCCAGAAGCTTTTGGGGAGACCAGGAAAAAATTAACATGAAAATATTAATACATTTTATTACATTATATTAGTACATTATAATTACATTTTAATTATTTCCATGTTATTGAAGATGTGAGGAAATCCACAAAAAAACCTAAAAAATCAAAACCAACAAGATGATAAATGCAACAGAGCTCATGTTTTATTCTTGCTAACACTATTTGCAGGATGGCTTTCTTAGCAGTTGTACTACTTCTGTCCCTGGGTTAAGATTTTAAAGGAGAAACCAACTTCAGTACAGTATATTGTATGAACAGGACCTGTCATTCATAGTTTCATAAAACACTCTTTTGTGCAGCAGGTGTTCTCTAGATGCAAAATCTTCAGAGAGATTCATTAGCAATTTAATTCATTAATGAATGAATTCCAGCTTTCATCTGCCTCAGTTGATGGACAGGTATCAGTATTACAACTTTCTATGGAAATGAACAAGAAAACTTTGGGACCCTGTTATCTTTTCTATTTCTATTTCTCCTTTATATTTTCACATGGAACTGCATAGAAAAAAATCAACATAACCACTGACACTCAGATATATAACTGGCTAATCTGGATGGAATGCTATTTTTTTATGTTCAGATTCAGCAAGCCTCTTAAAAAGCTTAGCAAAATCACAGATGAGTTTCATTGACTTGTAGTAAAGAAACTTTTAAAGAAAAATTAGAAAAAACCCAACCACATTTATTGTGCAAACATTTTCTTTTTTTTTATGAAGAAACATTATCAACAAAACGTAAGTATGAGGTATGGTTTAATAAATAATTTTCAGGAACAATGTTAGACATAAGACTTGTATGGCAGTCAAAGGTTGTACCTCTGTGGACTTATAAAACATTTGATCTACATGTAAGAGAACTCTACAGCAAAATGTGCTCATTTCACCCCGCTCCAAAGTATGGTGTATCAAATAAAAAAATCCCACTAAATCTGTGTGAGAGAAAAATCGCTGAAAATACATAATCTTTTTTTTTTAATCACTTACCTGTTGATTACAGAATTCCATAAAAATGTAATTTGATCAAAATCAAAATATTTTCTGTAATTGTGAAAGCCAGATTAATGTTTACAGAGGAAATTTTGTAATTTCCCAGCAAATAGTAGACTAATTTTCCAGATAGTAGACTTCTATTGTATGCATACAAGCATTTCCAATTTCTCCTGAACAGTCACCTTCTCTCATTTTCAAAGACAGCAGAAGTATCATCCCAAAGGCAGGAGAAGATTGAACAAGTTTCTTGATACCAAGCATGTAGAACACATTGCTTTACATTAAAAAATCACAAATGTTCCTATTGCAACAAATACAATTTTCTTCTTCTTCAGCTCCTAGGAGGTTTTGAAGATGATTCCGTTCCAATAAATTTCAGAGACATGTCAAATTATAATTTTTCAATAAAATAAATTTGTTTATTCAACTTCATGGCAGCGGCTTTCAGGAACCCTTATCCTTGGCATAATCTGTATCTCTTAAAATTCTACAACAATTAATTAAGCCACATTTAATCATATTTAACCATAAAATGGCTGGTTCCTAATGAAATGAGGCTGCAGCAAAAAGAAAGATGCATTATTTTACTATTATAACTTCTAATGTCAGTGGTTTTAAACTGGAATTAGAATTAAATTTCATGAAGTTTGGCAATGCATATTGGCACACAGTGCAAGCATTGCTGAAGGTAACCACAGGAGTCTGTTTCAGGAACTGGCATGTGATTCATCCTTGGGACAGACAGTAAAAGGCTAACATTAACAAATATCTTCTCAGAGTCATTTGGCTGTGGGAAATCATTAAGTTGCAAATACTTACCTCTCCCATTTTCCTGAGTAAACAAATACAGCAGGTAAACAAAGGCTTTCAGAGATTAAGCGAGATGTATTGAATAATAGTGCCATTAGTCCCTCACATTCCACATGCCTGGACTTGTAGAATATATTTCTGAATATAAAAATGCAGTCTCTTAGAGTAAAAACTTGTAAATAGAGTTTAGTCAATAGAGTTAGAACACTGTTAAATCATTGAGCAGTTGGCAAAATTAACTCAGGAAAATTTGACTTCCATAACTCTCTGTGACAATGGGAATATCTCTGGGATTTTTCCCATCATATATTTGCGGCAATATTATCACACCCAATTCTTTACTGAGAAGTATGTTCACCTAATTCTGTCCATTCTTATTGTGAAGTGTCCCATTAGGTAGCATGACAAAAAATCACCCCAAACATAAGAGAATGCAGAGGAAAGTCATAGCTGTGGGAATCCCAGTACCTGGATGCAAAACTAACTCATGAAGCACATGATAAAGGCAGTGCAGGAGGCATCTGGAGAGAGTCAGGAGCCAAAAAAAACCCCAAAAAAACCAAACAACAACAAAACCCAAACAAAAAGACCAACAGATAAATTTCAAGTAGCAATTGCCTGAATTTCAGGCTCTAGTTTCTAAGCAGTAGTTTTGAGGTACAATACAGAGTAGTGCTCAGTAGCCTGATGAATAGTTCAGAGTCTTATCATAACTCTGGAAAGGAAGAATTGTTTAAAGGCACAATAACTGCCTGTTTAACTTGAAGGCACCTAAACATTTAACTGGATCTAGTCTGAGAAGACATTTGCAGGACATTCTTCTAACACGTAACCATCTCTGCTTACAAAAATTGGTACTAGCTTAACTTACAGCTTGCTCAAGTTATTATTCTTTTTACTATTTGAAGAAAATTATTTTTCTTTTCCATTTCATTCGCCACCAAGTGGAGATTATTTCATGCTTTGACTCAAAGGAAAAGAATTATTTAATAGCTGCCAGTACTAATTCCTGGATCATGCATATTCTCCTTTATAGTCTCCAGACTAAATGCCTTCACCTTTCCATTCATCCACAAATAGTTATAAGATCTGACAGGATCACTATACACAGTAGTATGGCTGCAGGGCACATAAGCAAGTATTCTACACTTACAAAAGGTATTTATTTTTCATTGTAACACTAAATTTTACAAACTCAATTCAGAAGATTCTGCAGACACTCCATAGCACAAAAATGAGGTCCTACTCACATGATAGAACTTGCTAATATTCTCTCAAACTGGAAAAACAGTCCCAAGGGCAGGGCAAGAGCTCCTGCCTCTCACTGGGGCATTGAGCACTGCCCATCATGGCATTTCTGTGTTACTTCTTGGTCAAAAAATGGGTCTTTCAGCACCCCATGAGTTTAACATAAGCAGGGGCTGCAGAAGCACTCGAAGAATGGTGGCATGAAACCTTCATTTTTCTTCCACTCCTCCAAACGGAGGGAGGTACAATTATAGATGAATCTGTAAAAGTTTAGGACTCCCTTTTTGCACAGATTTGAGATCGTATTATAATTCCACAAAACAATTTGGCTAACAAGTACAGATATACCTGTGCCTTACCCTTTACACACAGTCTTCTTAGATTACTTATAAGAAGAAATACAGTTTGTAAATCTAATATTCTTTCCTGTCTTCAAACTAATTTTCTCAATCCCATCAAACAGAACTAGTAAGACTGCATTTCTCAAAATAAGTCAAGATTTTATATTTTAGAGTGTATGTGGAACCTGCTGGGATAGAAAAGACTGTTCCTAGAAATACTCACATTCTTCTTTTTGCCTCTATTTTACACTAGCCCATTCCTTGAAGTGTCAGATAAGAATAGATATTTACAGATTTTTAGCCAGAATTTTTTCTAAATAAACTTTTCAATTCTGGCATATATGTACTTCACCTGTATGCCATGATGTATCCTGAAAGTGTTTTATGTTCTTACTAACACTTAAAAGCAAAAGCATTCAGATTCCATTATATATGTGATTACATTTATTAAAGGTTTCAGGGGCTCTTTAGAGTCAACAATAATAATTAAGAAGAGAGAAAATGACAGTTAAAAGTACCACAAAAGAAGTAAAAAGAAAAACAAACTTGAAATATAATTATCATTAATATTATTAAGATTGAGCAAAGGGTGAGAGAAGATGAAGCATAAAGCAGCAGCCATTTTTGTAAAAGTATAGTTCACTAAAATTAAAGCAATAACCTCAACACATCTGAATTGGTTGATCTTTTATTTAATAATTAGCTAATAAAAGGCATTTTTTACTACAATAATTTTTGTTTTGGAGATGTTGCTTGGGATTTTTTTTTTGAGAACAACATCCAAGATAATGTTCCATTATTCATACTACTCATAAACAAAGGTCATCTCTCAAGGGCTTATTTAGAAATGCCTGTTTCTTAACCTGATTATTAAATAAAGAATATCTTCATTCACATGTTATCCCGCAATAATTTCAGATTTAATTCTTTCTGATTATTAAGGGAAAGCAAATTGTACTTTGTAAGCACATATTCCCTTAAAAAATACAAAGATTAATTTATTGCTTATAGTTTTGTTTTCATTTGGATAATTTATGAGGGGTGATGAAAAGACCAGTGATGAGAAACTCTTTTCCACTGTTAATGTAGAGATTTGAGTTCAGCACATGGATGGCAGTTACCCTTGTTCTATTTTCTCTAAACCCTCAACCCTTGCCCACACTGCATTTATATGTCACAAGTCAGTCACAAGTGAGAATGAATTCAGAGCAAGTGAAAACAAAAGGTTTTTTATTCCCTTTGAATTTGTAAAAGTGGCTGAAGTGAATTCTGTGGTTTGTCTCTTACGACGCCCCATTCAAAAAAGAAAAGAAAACACAAACAAACAACAAATAATCACAATATCTCCATACCCTATAAAACATTGCTTACTGTTGAGAAAATAATTTCAGTGGGATAGGGGATCTAGGAAAAAAATTTTAGCAGAAGATGCATAAGAATAAACTGACAAGAAAATTAGTAACTAGAAAAAAATCCTTGCAACTAGAAAAGTAAAGTTAAATCTTAAGTCTGATTTGAAGATATGTATGAGTCAAGTCCTGTATTGTTTTAGACTTATTTGATTATTTTCTTATACTTAGTTCAGCAGAATCTGATTCTTAACAATGACCAGGAGGAAACAACAATTACTACTATTTCTCTTTCACACCTGAGATATTGTAATAAAGACCAGCACATACTTGTAGCGTTTTAAAATATGAAGTTCAAAAATAAAGAAAAAAGAAGTGACAGAAAAGCACATGAACATGTCTGGGAGAGGAGGAATATTTGCAAACTGGAAAAGATTGAAGTCACACAGATTTTGGTCATTTCTTTAGGGACAAAGAGACTAGATATCATGGCAAGCCGTTTTGGTTTTCCTTCTGTTCCTCATCAAGGCTGACCCAATCTTGCACTTAGTAATTACATCTCTTTTATCAGAAAACAAAAGTGCATCTTTGAAGTGAGACTCCAGGAGCCAATTAGGTAGATTAGTTTCAAAAAACACAGGATGCAGCAGTTCTCATTTATTGACCCTTGGATAGCTGTGCTAATGGTTTTGTCTTTATATCACCAATATATTAGTTCCCTTGCAGCTACTTTAGTTTTTAAAAATGTTAGGAACTTGATTAGCTACCCCAGCCTTGCTGGATTATGTGGGCTGACTGTCAAGCTGCATCATCTGTTGTTCAGTTTAAAAAAAAAAGAGGAAAAAGTCAGTGAAGTGGAGTGTCAGCTCAAAGTCCAGGTTTAAATGTTCCTAACTGTGATTGCTTTAATTGGTTTTATCAACAGAAATTTTCTCTGTAAACAATGTATTGTTTATCTAAGATAGAGCCAGCAACACTGTCAGAAAATGTACATATTTTTCTCTTACTACATAAAAGTAATGAATGAATTCTAGCTGGATTTATTTTTTTCAAAGCTTTTCATTTCTGCATTTTATATTTCCATATCATGTCATTTGTAATAAGATAAGGAATCTAGAGCCATCCCTTTCACTGGTAGTTAAGGACAATAGTAAGATTGCTAACAAATAGTAGAACTTCAGTTTAACATTTTAACAGGAATAGGTCAGTATATCATAATATCACACCATATCAGATCATATCATATATAATATTTTTCTCTTGGCCTGTTGAATATTAGTATTGAATCTAGTTAAAGTCAAGAAAAAAATTAAGAACTGAAACATGATGATTTTCAATAAATATGGAGCAATGTGAAAGTTACTACATCATTTCCATTGCTGCTAACATTATAGGGAAAAATGCTACTAGACCCACTATCTGCTATCACATTTGGTGATCACTGTACTATGAAATCCATTAGACAGTTCCTGAAGGGAGAAAAAACAGTTCAGGAAGACTGTTCTTTGCAAAACATCATTAGGGTCAGGGTTCTGTGAAAAATAAATTTATGAACCTCAGTCTAACCTAGCCTTACCCCAGGGGTAAACTGGGTTTATAATACTGAATTTTACTGCTTGATTAATAAATAGGTCTTACATGATTTTTATTTTGATAACATTTTTGATTACTTTTATTTTTTGTTGATGACTCACAAAAACAATTTTTTGTACTTCTTTTATGAAATCTGAACTCTGTGAAGAAAAACTAAATTTTGCAGGAAGAAAATGAGTTAAGGTAAAGGAGAGGGAGAGGGAGAGGGAGAGGGAGAGGGAGAGGGAGAGGGAGAGGGAGAGGGAGAGGGAGAGGGAGAGGGAGAGGGAGAGGGAGAGGGAGAGGGAGAGGGAGAAGAAGAAGGAGAGGGAGAGGGAGAGGGAGAATGACACATAGAAGTATAGGGACAGAGACCAATATTCCACAATCACAGCGTGTAGGAAGAGACAGGCATCTTTGAAAATTAAGTTACTTGGAGCACTGAGGACAGCAGAACTCCTCTTCTAGAATTTATGACAACAAAGCGACAAGTGACTTGATGTGTTATATGGCTGAGGTATCAAATGCAAGCAGTACACTAGTAAAGAGATATTTCCAAATAGTGTAGAACTAGTTCAGTTGCAGAATACATCCATAAATCACCATTAGTTTTATTGTTAATAGAGTTACAATGTCAGATCTGCCATGTAGCCAATGCATTTCTGGTGAAAATGTTCAGTTTAGTTACTGAGCTCATGGGGATTAGGAGCTCCATTTATCTTCTTGGAATGCTTTCCACTATGACTTCTTTAAACTTCATAAAACCTGTGCTGTAAACTTTGCTCTTTTTCTTGCTGGTTGGGTGGAATTATTATGTAGGAAAAGAAACAATTTAAAAATAAATACAGTGCTTGTGCTGTACAGAAATACAGTAATAGCGTTGATTTACATCAGACAAAGATCTGAGTTCTCAAATGCCATTACTTAATCAAGCTATGAATACAGTTTTACTTGGATCTATTTTTACTTAAAGCATGCGTTCATCTTTTCTGTATATATTCAATCACTTTCACAGTTTAGGCATGTGACACATCAAATCCTCTCATTTTTTCCCAAATTATTTGCAACAAATTGACACTCAGCACCAGGCTTGTAGTGCTTTATATGATGCATGACTTAAACAGTGAGTTCCTCAAATGGTCAAATATAGGTTGTTATAACTCCTTTATATAACAGTCAAATCTCATTTAATTCTGGGAAGGTAATCTTAACTATTTCTTGCATTCTGTCAGCATTTTTTTCCTCCTCATAGTGTTGAATACAAATATCTGTGTTGAATACAAAGATCTTTCAGAAATAAGCCAAGAAACTTCTTGAACACTTCTTTGCCTCTGGAGTGGAAAGAAACTTTTACAAAATGAGAGTAATGACTATGAGATTTTCCATAATGCTGTGGAAATAAGCAGATGATAATTTCCTTTGCAGAGTTTTACTGCAATGCTATGGGCAGCACACCAGAAGACCAGGTTAACAGAGAAGGTCAGAAAGTTGTAGATAGCCATAAAACTGAAAATTCTTAGATCTTTACATAAAGAGTTGCTTCAGCATATTAACCTGGTCTTTGATGAGTTTTTTTTTTTAATGCATAAAATTTTTTGTACTGTACTGCACCTCTTAAAAATACTTTAAAAGATGTAGAGTACCAACTGGACTTCTTACAAGAAGACTTTTTAAAGATTTTATCACTCTTTAAAGATTTAAAACAAAATTTCTATTTCCCTAAACTCAATTCTAAGCTGCAGTTTTGAAGTCTGAGAAGGCCAAAGATGCCTTTCATTTCTTTTGTGAAAGTATGGATTTCATGAACAGAGCAGCAAGTATGCTTTTTGACTTTATACAACTTTGATTGCCAGAACATTTCAGGGCCATTTCTTTAATCTTCTGAGAAGATTCACTTGATGACTCAGATCATAAAGATAGATCTCATTTACTGAGCCGTGCAAGCAGATGAAGTTTCTGACACTTTCATATATGTTCTTTTTTAAATAATCTTTCTAACGGAAGAACTTAAGTAGATGAAATATAAAATAGACAGTTAATTATGAATATAGAAAAACTGCCTGAATTAAATGAGGATTGTTCCCTATGAGCAAAAAAGCTTTAGAAGTTGAAATATGAAACTTTTTTAATGATTAATATTTTAAAATTGAAGGGAATCAAATGGAAATTCGGCTGAAAGTTACCTGGAGAGCTCCATAGAAAGCATATGTTTAGTATAGCAGACTCTTATGGAACTTTGCGCCTACATGCTAGGGAAAATGAAAGAGAAGAGATAAAAGCTGCATTCAGAATGGATATCTTAAATTCTTTCATAGGGAATGAGAATTTTTTTGTGTTAGTGATGAGTGAACTTGATTCACTCTTTTCACAACCCTATTTTCTTTAAATGTAAAGAGATCGGGAAAAAAGTTCTTTAAAGTATTTGCTTTCTGAAGTAAATTAATTCCTTTTCTGTTTATTTTATATATATACACTAATGTATACATAATTTTCCTGGGGATTAATTTAAAAATTGCAATTCTCTGCAGTCACAGTCGGTTTCCAGAACTGCTACCTGCATAACAGCTGACAGATTTCAGTGGCAAGATTTACCCACTGAAATTTCTTTTTCTTTTCAAAAAAGAAATATACGGCTGGTAGTTTCAAGGCTACTCCTGACTTCTCCAGCTGAGACACATCAACTCATTTACATCAGGTTGCAATCAAGTGAAAAAACTGTTGAACAACTCTCAAACTTCCAGAGCTCCAAGAGACTCTCAGTTTCCAAATGTATTCAGAAATTCAGTAAATCCAACACTTTGGATGAACATCACAATAGGCATGTTCATTCCCACTCTGTATTAAAAGGTTAACTGTAGACAGCCACAAACTGTCTTCTTAAAGATCTCTTTGTTTCAACTCTTCTCTAATGTAATGGAAATCATTTTGTAAATAAAAAGTGACATTCAGAATTGCCTCACAGCAGGCATAAACTCTGCACTTAACCTGTAAGCCTCTGTCATGTATTGAAACTGAAGGCAGGAGGCTAACTCTGATCTCCATTAGTTCATAAAATATTTCAGAAACACTACTGTTAACTGAAGCAGAGGCTGCTACACTTTACACTTTACAAATCAGACATTAACTAAGAAACAGAGCTGTTCATGTCCTCTGTGGATTGCACTCATTGTTTCCTTCCTCCCCTCTTCCTGTTATTTGTGCTTTTGAAATCAAGGCTTTGGGGAACAATAGATTTGCTAAACCTGAGAGGACACCATCATTTTCATTGTAGTGCTCCAACAGGCAACTCATTTATGATTGTGTCACAGGCACATGTGGGTTGGAAAAGCTGAAGCAACCACAGCACATGGCTCTAGAAGACCTCTCCATTCTCTCTGCTCACCTAATAGTATTACTAACAAAGCTAGTTTGGAGTGCTGCTCATCAGTCCATAGTTCTCACACACACACCCTGTTCAGAGCTGCTTTCAGAAAGATGCAAATAGGAAAAATAATGTGGTTTAGAGAGCTATTTGCTTGTTGAGGTAGGTCAGCGAGGCTTAAGGATAGCAGAACAGAAATGGTGTGGATGATATTTAAGCAGAACTAATCTGTTTATTTTAGGTAGTCTGTTTCTCTATCTTCAAGCAAATGGCTATGGTGACGTAAATATTTCACTGAGTGACTAAAACATAATACGTGGTCAGCTGTCATGCAGTAGCAAAACTGTATTGCAGTAAGAATACTACTCAGCAGCAAGCACATATACTTTTATCTAAATACCATTTTGAGAGACACACCAGTGCATTTAGAAAGTCCCTGTGAAAGAAAAATGTGAGAGAAGAGCTAGCCAGGTAAAGACCAGCTTCTAGAATCCACTTACCTGCTTTTAGCTTAGATATTACTGACATACTAATAGGAAAGCAGAGATTTTCTCCTTTGTTGCCTCTTGAGACGAGAAACCATGAAAGAGCATGCCCTATCTTGTGAAATGGAGGAAAAGATGAAAATGAACATAATTTCAACAGCATATGTTTTTTTCAATCACTGCTAACAAAGAAGGTGTTATCTGTGTTTCAGCACAGCAACTAGGAATGCTCCAGGGAGTAGGAGGCTGTATGGACCTTCCTTTTGCTCCACATCCTCTGCTGGTCCACAACACTGCATAATGTAAAGCAACTGATTCAATGTAGGGACAGCCAGATGATTCGGACATCTGTTTCCATAGTAGAAAAGGAGATATGGTGACTGCAAGATGACTTTTCAGAAAGATTAGATGATGCTCCTGAAATTGGCAATTTGTATTTCTAGCTTCAGAGAGCATAACACGTTTTTTTAAGCACCTAATCCATTAGCACTGTTAGAAATGACCATATCTATGCTTTCCTATAGTAATAAGCCCCACCTAAAAAAAAGCAAAAAACAAACAAACAAACAAAAAACCAAACAAACAAAAAAACAGAAACAAAAAGATGACTAGAGAAATGTCTTTAAATTTATCTGAATTTTTCTGAGCTATGAAGTTATTTTCAGGTCAGAGGTGTTAGAAAGTGAGTAGATGTGTTATACTCTTTCTTCAGGGATGCTAGCAATTTCATGCCGAGAACTTATTTCCTGCAATTCTGCAACAGGGGAAGGGGTTCTTCATCTGCCAAAAGATGACATGGAAAACAATATGTGTTCTGAGAACAGAAAAATACTAGTAATCATTGATATTATCCCTTGAATTAATAGGTTTTAACTTTCTTCACTGAAGTCTCTAGCCATGACTTCTTGTATACTTAGAAAGGTAGAAAAATCAGTCCACAAAGTTACTTGGAAATTTCACAAAACAATTCATAGTACAGATATGAAACAAATTTAAATTATCTTGCACTTTAATTTCTTTTATACTGATTCTATTCAAAAGGACAATTTTCTAAATGTATAAGCTTCCCCTTAAAGTCTGTATTAATAAAAATCTTTTCCAGAGTGGAAAAGAGATCTGTGGAGGTGTTCTTCTGTAACCTTGTTACAGCTGTAACAAGTGTTTTGTTCATTCCATGCAGACTAAGGTACTTCTAGCATGTGATTATTAAGAATTTTCCCAGTCACATGTGTTGGTCAAAAAATTTTTGACCAAGAATGTATTTTTCCATAAAGAGACCAAATGTTTCTTAGCAGAGAAACCCTCCTAGGTACAGGCACCCTGATGTGCAAGAATCTATTCACAAAGACCTTTGACTGATTCATGTGAGGTTTTTCATGGTTTTGGTAAAATATATCAGAAAGAGAATTCCCCAAGTTAAAACCTTTACCCTTTCCCGGTCTGTTTATCCACACTTAAGCTTACAAACACAAAAGAAAGAACCATACAAACTATTTAGCCTAAAAGTTTTGTGACATCCCTTGGCAGGGTTTGAGGCAGAATGAGGAAGAGTCTGGATTGTGTTTAAAACAGATACTTCTTGAAGTAACCCACTGAGACAAGCCCATGACCCGAGAACCTTGCAGCACTGAAGCAAGCCATTGTTTAGCAGGGTATTGTGGATGGTTAGTTGTATTCTGGAGAATGTGCAAAAAGTGGGAGGCCAGCAATATCCACTTCAGACTCTACAGTCAGCTCTCTTGACAGCACTCTGGGGAAGGTGAGAGAAAGTTTATCATGGAGGGCTCTCAGTGACTGTTGCTACAATAAACAGAAAACATAGCTGAGTCTGAGGACATGGGTGTGGGAGTAAGTTATTAACAGATGCTCAAAAAGGGGTTGTAAATGGCTTCAGGGTGTTTCATGCCTATTGATGATGCCCTACACCAACTGAAACACTTAAAACATTTCTCTAGTTGCAAACTCCTTAAGACAATTAAGTATGCCATACTTCCAGTACCTAGGACTACGTTAACAGCCCACTTGCAACCCTTTGCAACTGAATCTCTAGGTTGCCACTGCTTCTGTTACAAAGACAGAACTTAAGAATGAGGTTTTAATATCCTTCCCATGATTAATTTTAAGAGAAAAATCTTGCTTTAATAAACTTGAGTGGAACCCAGAATTAAGACTATTTAATGACACTGTTACTTGTGGGAATAACATTGCCAGAAAAATTAACTCTCTTAGAAAATAATTGCTACTTTGAGGCAATTTCTCATTTTCAGTAACCTTTTGTGTCCAGACCAAACTTTTATGCCTCTGGGTTTGTGGATAGGAAGAAAATTATCTAGTTCTGTGAGCCAGTCATTTGCAGATAGCAGGGTGGCCTGGCAGCCAGGAGGGCCAACTGTGTCCTGGAGCACATCAGGAACAGCATCCCCATTTGGGCAAGTCCTGCTTTGCTCTGCACTGGTGTCCCTTCACCTTGACTATTGTGTGCAGTTTTGGGTGCTGCAATATAAGGGTATAAAGCTATTGGAGAGTGCCCAAAGAAGGGCAACAAAGATGGTCAAGTGTCTGGACCAGAAGCCTGGAGGCTGAGGTCACTTGGTCTTTTCAGCTTGGAGGAGACTGAGGAAAGAGCTCATTGCACTCTGAAACTTCCTCCTGAGGGACAGAGAAGAGGTGGGCTCTGATCCCTTCTCTATGGTGACCAGTGACAGGACCCAAGGAAACAACCCGAAGTTGTGTCAGGGGATGTTTAGGTTGGATATTAGAAAAGAGATTCTTTACCCAAAGGGTGTCTGGGCACTTGAACAGGCTGCCCAGAGAAGTGGTGATAGCACCAAGCCTGACCGAGACCAAGAATCATTTGGACAACACTCTCAAGCACATGGTGTGAGATGTCCTTTCCAGGGCTGGAACTTGACGAGTTGGATTTGGTCCTTGTGGGTCCTTCTTGAAATCCCACCTCAAACAAATACAATAAATCCAATGTCAATGTAAACGCAAAACAAATAACTATGGTTTTTATTAATACCCAACAACAAAGCCTTTTATTATTTGCTGTGGACATCAGCTGAGTAAAAAGAAATAGATTAGCAACACCAATCAACCTTTTTTTTTTTCCAGTCTTTCAAAAGATGTGGGTATTGTGACTTTTCAAACTAATGCATTTGCTCTGAAACACTCTTTCACAGGGGATTTTTGGTGAGCAGGTACTAGCAATTACTTTTTAGTTACAAAAACTGGTTTTCCTTCACTTTGTATAAAATATTTGATGTTGGAAGACATATAGTCCAGATAGTAGAGTGTCACTGTCTAACTGGAACAAACAGATGGCTCACTTCTGTGGCAGTAAAATATATGAGCAATAGAGAAACTCAGTCCTAAATCCTCAGCAGCTTTAGAAGAGGGAATCATGGGGTCATTCATGTCAGACAGAACTGAATCTGTCTCTCAATATGTCAGATGAATAATGTGATCACTGCTGAATTCTGTTGTTTCCTAAATTGAATCAAATTTTCCTTTTATGTCCATTTAGAAGGTTCAAAATGGAATTGAAAAGTTTTGTTTTGTAATTAAGGCAAATAAGCATTTTTCTGTGAGGGAAAAAAACCTCTTCATTTAATTCTCTACCATTTCCCCTCAGTTATTCAGTTCAGTGATCGAACTGAAAAATTATAGTGCCTAACTGCTATTCATTTATCATTCAGGCCAAACTGGAATTGCAGTTATTAATCAAAGTATATTATGATGGTTGGCAAAATGAATCACTGTTCCTCCAAAATAAACTTTTTGTAAGCGAAAACTGATACATGTATGATATATCAAAAAATGTTGCCATTTCTTCTGGTACCTAGCTACAGCTTTAGGGTTCTACAGAATCATTTCTGAAAATATTTATTTTGTGGAAAATACAAGCACAAACAAGATAAGGATATCTGAACTATATTATCTAAGATAAATTTTCTTTTAGCATTCAGTTAAAAATTATTTTAAAAGAAAGCTTTGAGAGTTTTATTATGCTTGCATAAAACATTTTCCTAAATATTTCACATTAATTTTGTGCTGAGAATTTAATGTCATATAAAAGTTTAATTAAATGCTTGTGTAGTTTGTAGGTCTTCATGAACTTGATGAGGACAATAAAACTGAAACAGATTGTGCTGATGAACTTCTGCTTGTCTTAAATTAAGAAACAATAAAGCAGCATTAGCAAATTTTCCATTCCAACTTCATAGATGTTGAAGTGTTCAAATATACCACGCATATTTCCAGCTTATGAAAATTGATATGAAGGGGAAGTAGGAACAGCTGTAAGAAATGACTTGAACTCTATATAGTTGATATATAAGGCACAAAAACTATTCTGCTGTCACAGTTTTTAGATATATATATATAAACATATATTGCTTGATTAACTATGTTTACACAATTTCCAGGGGAAAAAAATATAATTAAATTCTGAAAAAAGAAAAACATATAAAAGAAAGAAAATTCATAGGTGTTTTTAATGAAACAAAATAAATCCTTGCTTAGATACTACTCTTAAAAGCACTCTAATCAAAATTGATGATTTCCAGGCAATACAATCTAGTTCGATCTTAAATTGAAATAACATGTGCAGGATTTTAGGATGACATCTGCAAATGCTGAGCAGTATCTCCTCCAGGCATGCATTTTGATTCATTTTTTCTTTGTGGAGACTTCACAGTTTCCAAGAAATTTCTCATAGGTGCTTTTTCTCATATAAGGTCCAATCAGTTGGAAAAGAAGTTAAGCGGTTTTTGTGTTTGTTTTTGTGTTCATTTGTTTTTAGTGTTACTTACTGTTGGTGTTGTTGTAGGGAGATTTTACAACTGAGAGAGTTTGTGTATGAGTGTTTGCTCCTTCTGTCACACCTCCAAAACCTCTCCTCCTCTCACTCAGCAGCAAGAGCAGTGTGTGTGAACCTGGCTTCAGCAGATGAGCCTGTGGGCTGTGGCCTCTCCCACCACGAACCCATCCAGAGACGATTTGCAGCACAGATGCCGAGCTGGGCTTCCCTTGTGGATTCACTCTTCTCCCTCAGCCTTGCCTTCTCCTCCTTAGACCTGAGATATTTGGACAAAAATACCACCTTTATCTTATCTCAAGTTCCCATCAGAGTCCAAATTCCTGTCAGGAGGCATATTTGGGGAGGGGTGGCCTTCAGTGGTCAGTAGTCTCTACAGTGGACAAAAGTACTTCGATGATCTTATCAATGTTTAAACCATTAATCATTTTCAGTGTCTCACATTTGCATAATCACTGAGAAAGTCGGGAGAAGGAACATATGAAAGAAAGGAAGTAACTTAATTACCTTCCAGGCCCATTTACTCTTAATTTTGACAAAATCCCAGAAAAGAAAATCATCTGAGATGAATATTAGTTTTGACAAATTACTTTAAATTCTCATGTATTAATGTGAAATATTGATTTGAGGTAATTTTCAAATAATACATGAAATCATTGAATACATGATTATAAAATTTTAAACTGAATTCAAGACAGTAGTTCCAGATGTTTTAAGATCCATTAGCGCTAATTGATAAAAAGTGGGTAAAATATCCTTAAAATATCAATCTGACTCAGTGTTTCTGGATTTTGTTCAGGTGTATCTCTTTCTTCTAGATCTTGTGAGAAAAAACAGTGAGACTTTGGATTAGGTCAAGAGATCCTTTGTACAGAAAAGCCAGCAAGACTGAGGTCTCATGCTAGAAAAAACCAGAACACAGTCATATTCTCACATAATAGTTTTGAGGTGAGAACATCATTATGTTATACAATAGGATCCTGTAAGGAGTTTCCATGACAAAAACAGGCATTCAACGAGTTGATATATTTTAACCAAGACAGACTTACAGATTGATGTCACTGGCACAGGGTAATTACAAATCAATAAAAAGTACTTACTCAACCAGTGAATCACAATCACCAATTATGTGATGCACTATATATATATCATTTCCTTGTTAATGCACTAAATATATAATTTAATTCTCTTTGACTTATGATTCAGACCTTATACTTAAAATATAACGCTGGTTCCTCTGATTTCTAGGGCACAGATTTATCTGCAATGTAAGAAGATGAAGCAAGACATAATGTGCTATGAAAAATGCAGATGTCTGCCAGCTTCCAGTCAACTGGCTCCTCTTCAGATTCCCAAGACTGTTGAAAAACAATTGATAGAGATCTTGCAATGACATCAGTCAGCACCTGGAGTATTTCCAGATCAATCCCACCAAGTCCCTCAGACTTTTAGGGAACCTGCTGGCACAGCAGATCCCACACAAATTCAGGGTTGGCTGCATGTTATAAATTAGGAGTTTCAATGAATGATCATGTATTTAAAGTCCTAATCAGAGGAATAAAACTGTGGAAGATATTAACGTTGTATTGCAATGGCAAATGTAACCTGTTTACTTGACTTGGAATAACTAGCAGAGTTAAAAGGGCTGATTACTAGAATAAAATAACATTTGTTGGGAAACAGTAACAGCTGATATTCAGAGATGAACTACAGACTGAGGTCTCCATTTATCTTGCACTACACTATCAAAACACAAAACCTCAGTAATAGAGATGATTTTTCTAAAATCAGTATCTATTTCTCATCAATGCATTTTAATCATGCATTTTGATTCAGTGAGGCAACGTATCTTTAGGCATGAAAGTGATATCAGCTGTGTCTTTGAGCAGAATTAAATATCCTGTCTTGTTCATTGTTCTCGTTCGTAATTATCTTCATATCTTTATGACTAGGTATTTTAAACTTTTTTTATTATTATTATTTTGCTTGGTCAATGCCTGAAAATGGGTTTTTATTAATATTGAAACAGTCAGATATGCAACTACTACAAGGATCCATAATCTAAACAAAATCTAAACATATTTTGGTAGCTGAATCAAAACTTCTGTATCATGAAGATTATAAGTATAATTCTTTGAAAACAGATTTTAGTTATTAGAAATATAACAATCATTTGCTTTGATGAAGTTATTTCTTTCTTATTCAATAGCTCATCTTTTACATCTTTGTTTCTCAGTAGCTTACTGTGCATCTGTATAAAAGATGTGCAGATAGTATGCAAAGGTGCATCTTAATACTGTCTCAACAACCACCATAATATCTTAATTTAAAACATTGAATCACATTCTGTAAACAAACAACAATTTAACTGGGGCAAGCAATGGTAGACTGAAGTCAACTGACAAAAACATAGGAACAGATAACACTCAGAGGATACAAAGTAAGACTTATCTACATACACGGTTACAAGACACAGACAAATTCCTCTTCTGTAGCCAAATAACTATTGGTGATTAAGGAGTAACATTCCATATACATGGAGCATAGGAGCACATCCCAGTCCAAGTAATGGCAAAAAAAAAAAAAATCCATGGTATCCAGATGGTATTTGAGTTATGTATGAGAATAAATCCTAATTATGATGAAATAGGAAGAGTAAGAGGTTGGTGCAATGTTCTGCTACTAGTAGTACCTTTTCTCCACGAGAAATCTTGAAGTTCTGTTTCTGTGTGCAATGAGAAGTGATTTTGAGATCTTTGCTACAACTGAGTAGTGAATCAATCTAAATATCTATGAATATTTGCACACTCTGAAGGTGTAAATAATTTAATAATAAGGAGCTTAAGAAAATAGCATTTACATCCTTTCAGAAACTTTACATGGAAATTTTATTTTCTTTCTTTGTCCCAATTGCTTATTATACATAATTTTCACTGTAATTTCCCATAAATATATATGGACAAACTTGACATATTACACAGTAGTACAAGCCTGGAATAGAAGTTAATGAACAAAAATGCATTTAAATACAATTCAATGCAATGCATAAGCATTTTACAGGGTTAATATACATTATGAACAATGAATTTTGTCAGGTCAAAAAAAGGATTTGGCATCTATAAAGAGAATGTTATTATTCATTCATATCCCTTTGGAACATAAACAGCACCTCTAGCTAATAAATGACTGTAACAACAAAAAAAATCTAGCCAATATATTCAAGTAAAAACCATACAGTATTGCAAAATATAGAAAGGAAGAAACAACTTTATTAGTCAACAACAATGGTTACTGCATGTTTAATTATTGCATAGCAATACCAGGTTCTGTTGATAAACTGCAGATACAGCGAACTTTCCATGTAGGCTATGAGTGGAAAATGCAGCTGTATCACTCTTCAAGGAAGGGAATTTATGTAAATGATTTATGTACCACTCTGAAAAATCTCCCAGTAATTTTAAGGTATAACTTTTTTAGAGTGAGACCCAATTGTAGACTTTTCATGGGCTTGCCTACTTGCAGACAAATTAAAACCACCAAAACCTGTAAAAGGCATGATATATTGTCAGTGTTTTTAGTGACTAGTGCTCTGGAGAATTTTGCATATTAATCTAACAGGAATATTGTTTACAGGTGCTTGAGTATTGTCACTTTCCATACTTGTTACAAGAATATCATGTCCACCAATACTTTGTATGAACTGTTCATACGTATCACGTAGATGAAAACTCAGTGTATTGGTTGCAGTCTGTTCAGAGATCATTTAGTTAATATTTCCACAGCAATGACACCCCCCCAACAAGTTCACCAACAATGTAGGTTTTGCCATCTACCTCAATGAACATTCTCAGTGATCTTAGGCTGCTTTGAACTGAGTCATGGTTGGAAACCCATGTTATGTAATACTGCAATTTTTTTAATGAATTTCGACTATAAATAAATCTAGCAGAACTGAAAAATAATGTATGTTCTCACAGAAAAGCTTCAAATTTTTCTGTCATTTTTGGAAGTTTTTTATTTGCTTACAATTATCTTTCATTTATCAGGCACAATATGCAACTTACTCTAAAACATTATATATATTTTATATATACATAAATATATATAATATATATAATTAGAGTTTTTTATATAGGGGAATACATATATACACACATACCACATCTGCATATATATTCCCTTATATATGTCCATATATACATTCACAGAAGACATAAACCATTTTCTCTGGAAATAAGAAAAATGAAGGTTATAAATTTCTCAAAGAAGGCTTAAAAGGAAACAGCTAATTTCCATTGGGGTTAACAGACTTGTTTGGACATTTATTTAAATATACCCTCTGCATTTTATAATCTACATTCAGAGTGTATGGCGGGATTTTTTTTTAATTTATTTACAGAGACTATTGAAATAATACATATTGTGCGTTAATTTAGGGACTGATTCATTAGGAATATTATGCAGGCATAGCAAATTTGCCAGTTGTAACAAATCCTGTGTTTGCTGTCTTATATCTGACAGTCCTGAGATTTGGAATGGAAAAAATAAGGCTGAAATCTCCACTAAAGCCACATCACCTCCAGTGTCTGATAAAGCTCTTTGATTCGTATTTGTATGTTGGCTTTAGTGGACTTTTGTACTAGGTCCTAGAAGGCAAGAATGGTTTGAAGAATATCTCCGAAGGAACAATCATCTCTGGTTTTGCAAAGAGCATATGAAGAATAATCATCATTCCTTGGCCCCAATCTAATATTTTGTGATTACTTCCTTCAACTGCCCCATAAAAGGAAAAGCAAGCCAAAATTTGCCATTATTTCTAAATCAGAAACACTTTTTTTTTTCTGTGGGTGCGAAATGTTCTGAAATAATTTTAAAAACTGTTTGGATGTATTAACTTTGCTAATTTCCCTAATTCAGAAATTGTAAGAAAACAGAAAAAGAATAGCGGTCCAGCATCTCACAGAAAGATCAATTGACTTTGGATGTCTAAATGACATGTTGAGTCTTCATACCAGGTCAGTGATGTAAAAACTTCACAGGCATGGATTAAGAATAAAGATATGCCAACTAATACAAAGATGTGGTCATAGATATGCACTGTCTTGAAAACAGATGTGTAAGCAGCTTTAAGTATTTGGGAGACTTTCTAATAGTCTGTACAGGTTTTACCATTATGCATTTTGTTAACTCTTCTTCCAGGGTTGTGCAAGTCTCCAAACTTCAACTGAGAGGTAGATGATGAGAAAAATTTGAACTGCCAAACTACAACATGCAAATTACATTGAAATCACACAGCAATGCTTATGCAAATTCTGATATAAAATGTGATAGTACATGCAAGCACTTTCATTATACATATATTTGCACAAATATCAGAAGTGCACTAACATCCAAAAAAAATCCAAACAGCCTTACTAAAACTGGTAAGCCATCTCTGAAAATAATTATTTTAAAATTCCCTTTATATTCCTCTCTGTGAGTAGAAAAATAGTAATCTATAGAGAAACTAACAAAAACTGCCTGGTTCAAATTTTGTTATAGGCAAAATTGTCAGTGTCATTTGTAGTATGTTCATCTATAAAAGTGGTGACTGGCTTTGTTTAGTGAAATCCTGATAGCAGTCCGAAATCTGGCTATATGTGTTACTTGTAACTTGCGTATCCCAGCAATATCTCTCCACTAATATTCACAACCAGACATGAAAGAAGCAGGTGAAAAATGTTGCATTTGGCAACATGACAAATGTGTCATTACAGGAAAAACAACAAGAAAGAATTAAAGATAAGCCACTACTTACCCAGTCCAAATTTTTTACATCAAAATAAAGTATGGGGTGGTGGAGCTGGGGAATGCTTAAAAGGAATGAGAATTCTCTGAGAGGAACAATCAGGTACATATTGCCAAAAGTTTTTTAAGCACACCAGATGCCAACATGCAACAAAACCATTAAAATTCATGTGAATTTTGAATTGAGTGTCAGTGAAACTACTGCCTCTCTCTTCAGCAGTAAGTAAAGCTGAACTTCCTCTCAATAAGGACAGTGGCACTTAAAAAATCTATTTGAAGATAAAGATTTTCCCTAGCTCTGTCAAAATAGTTCACAAAACACTCTCCTGAAATAAAAGCATTGTAGTATTTCATATAAAACGATGCTTTTCTGAACTTCATGGAAATGCAGAACTAACAATTGCAACCACAGTTCAATGAGGAGACATGGGATGGTGAAATTTTGATATGTTCCTGAAATAGTACTGAGAATTATTAGTGAGGAGTCTTTCTCTGGAGTTGGAAAGGGCAATACAGGAGAATTCCTCAGCTAAGAGAGTGTATGACATAAAAAAAACCCCTAAAGAGAGAGAAGTATCTGGATGTCTACTTTAAAACAAATTTAACCCTGATATGAAATTGGGGCAATATTACTGATGCTACCCACCTTCCCACTAGTTTCAAAATTTGGCATTATTTTTTCTAGAAGAGAAAAAGGGTCATCAGGTTTAGCAATACTGTGGCAGAGAAATTAAAAGAATGAAGTATACATGAGTACAAATGAGAATACAACCAATTAAGGACTTCCTTGCACTGACTGAGTTTACAGATTCGTAGAGACCACAAGAGATATGTGCTAGGAAGTTTGAGTATGTTTCCTCCTCACTGATCAGGGGAATGTCATAGTCCTGACCCTTCAGTGGTTCAAACTGAGGGTGAGGTAATTAAGAGAAACCAGAGCAATTTAGAGAGATTATGTATATACCCAGGTCTAATTTTGAAAGAAGAAATGTAATGATGAAATGATTTACAGTACAAATTACAGTTCAGTGCAAGTAGGAGTGATATTCAGGAGTTCGAAGGCAAAATATACTCATTTTGCTACTCTGATGCTCATAATAAAGTTGATTCAAGGCAATTTATAATTATAATTACTTTTAGAAATAAGAGCTACCTATACTAGGCAATTGCCCCTTTAGGACCCGTTATTTGGAAGACACAGGTTTTTAATTCGAGGCAGTTTTTGCATAGATACAGTCCCAATTTTCTTCACACATCTCTATGATTTTAACTTCATTAATATTCAGTCGTATTGAGAGTATGCTGATAAGGGCTTTATTTTGTTGCTGTTATTAAGAGAAAGAGGAATGAAAGAGGAGTAAGGAAATGTTTAACTTGACTCTTCCTACTTTATATTGCTCTAGTTACCTACCACATCATTTTGCCTTATGGGACTAAAAACTGCACAATGGTGAGTGGTGGTAAAGCAGCTCTTGCACTCCTATTATCTTTTAACATAATTGACCAGAAATTAAAGAGTAGCATCTCTGTAGAATGTTAATAGAAATTTTTATTTCCTCTGAGATAGTAACATAATTTTTGCTACTGGTGGTCAGGTGTGTCTATGGCTCAAGGAACTTTTTTTTTTCCCTTATTTCCTATGCCATGTTGTTTTGTTTTCTGAGAACCTGCATAGAACAGGCAAGTTGCCTGTGTATTTCCTGAGAGACCTTTTTTTTATCATTTTTCTGAATCCTTTATTTACTCAACAGCAACTTTTAACAGCCTTCAATCAAAAGTTGACACTTCCCGTCTTCTACCCTGTATTCTTAATCATGCTGCTTTTTTGCAAAGAGATAATAAGCACCTACAGTTTTACCTCAGACATTTTTGTTTACCTCCTGTATTAATCTCTTTTGAAATAATCTCTGCCTTTCTATCACTGGCTGTCAAGACCAGAGTGATATTCCTGATGACTACGCTTCAACTAAAATTTCAGTTCATCTTTGACAATCCAGTGTTTATAACTGATAATCCTCACTGTATGAAGGCTTAGTGTCTATGAAAGCCGTCACTTCCTGGCTATGGCTTCCACAGGTCCTGGAATTCACTCCATTTGCTTGTACAGCCAAAAAAAGAGAGCAATGCTTTCATGTCATGGGGTGCTGGCAAGGCTAAGGTTCAGAGGGAGGTGCAATCGATTTACTTCCTCTCTGGAGGTTGGGAGAGGAGCTGTAATTTTACTGGGACTGAACTATTCCCCTTTACAAAGTACACAGCTAGAATCCGAACATGCAACCCGTATTTTCTCCCAAAACTCTTAAATGCACGTATTTTGTTTCTAATGCTCCTAAAAATTTACAGGATTGGTTGGAGAAGTTTGGTTATCCTGACTATAACTAGGTAAAAAGTACATATTAAATTCTGTACCATGCTGAGAGTAGATTCATGATGTTTCTCCCCAAAACAATGATGAGAAAATGAAAAAATTTAGCACTGCTGTGAACTTTATAAAATTATAAATCAGCAAAATAGAAGCAAGCACTGCCAACATTTTAGAAGAAAAATTAAAATAATATTGAACATAATAATATCAAGAAATAACTTTCTTGAAAGCCCTCCCATATCCTAGATTTTACTATTAATTTTTTAATTTTGTTATTGGCACTTCAAAGTGTGTTTATCACAGTTAGCTCTCTGTCCAATATATTTCCAACATTTTGAGATGTAGAAGAGGACAAAAATGAATAATTTTCTTTTCCTGGAATTGAGTGTAGGTGTATCCTGCATAAACAGTGCAGAAATGTTTTATGAATCAGACCCTTAATTTTCACAATTTTTGAGGCATTTAAAATCATGCCTCCAAAATGAACAGCACCTCTCCTTACCTAGAAATAGAACAGAAATAATTTCACATATTACCTTCAGAATCTTGCACTTTTAACTTTCAAATGCAATACTAAATTATTTCTGTAAAATAAAATTGTAGATTTATGTTTTCTTTTGTCTAAAGGAAGAGGAAGAATTTTGTGCGTTTTAATTTATATGACAGTCTGTGTGAAATTGTAGACACAAGACTAAACATCCTGCATAAAACTGATGTGTCAATACAAAGCTTCCACACTGGCATTGTCAAGGTGTCTTGCAGCATTTTTTCTCAAAGCAGCACTACAAAATAAAATGAAGTAGCTTTTCACTAAATTCCTGGGAAAGGGAAGTGGGAACTGGTATGAAGCTACTCTTCTGCAAAGATCTGCAGTTAGATATTAAATCTCCTCTCAGGAAACAATCAGACAACTAAGGACTTGTCAATAAAGCCAAGCAACTACTTTAAAGTCATTGTCATGAAACTCATTAAGGCCACAAAAGCCAAGGGTTAGTATCCTTTTAACATCAGCAGATTATGAATCTAGTCCCTTTAGGAAAATGGCTTCAGAGTCCGATCCAGATCCTTCAGCTACACAGAAAGACATAGTCAAACAAACTGATTGCCATTCTTTCTAGAAATGTTTATCTTGGGTTTAAACCTTTTATGTACAGGCAGATTTTTAGTTTGAATTAGCAAGGTGTGAATGTACTTTGAATTCAAATGTATATGTGGAAGTACTATGTAATCAGCTATCACTGGAGCAAACTACTTCTGGAACGTATTGTAAGTCAGCTTTTTATTGTATTTTAGAGGTTCACCAATTATTTGTCCCCTACACTTAACTTTTATATCCATAATTGTTTATGCCGCCGTATTTTTTATCTAGTGGGCATACAAAAGAGAAGGACGTTTCAGTGTGCTTCAGTCAGGTATTATGTCTCTTTTGAAACAAATCTTTGACTTTATGTTCTCTTTAATATTAGTGGTAAGTAGAATTTGGGCAGATTATTTCAATAGACTGCATCGTAAAGATGAATGCAAGTAACTTCCCATATAAGGTAGGAGATACTTTTGCATTAGATATAATTCTGAAACAAAACCGTTTGTCATTGGAAGGCTTTATAGCCTGGTTTATCTGACTCTTGATTGTCCAGACTCAAAATTCAATGGACTCATTTGCATATAGTCACTGCCTCTGTAATTGTAATTTTGTATCACTGAAAAAAATAAACTGAAGAAGTAATTTAGCTTAGAGTCTTACAATAGGGCAAAAATCTCTTCCCATCCAATATTGTGATTGATCATTATTACCACAAAACCTGGCCTGTGTCTTGAAGACATATTCCTAATGGAAGTCATAAATGTTGCCTTCTGAGCTATATTTCAAATTAAATATTGGTTTCTCTTTCTGATGGATCTTCAAGAGCTTTATCAGCTCTGCTGGAAGCATCTTCATTCTCATTGTTTGTTAATGGTTCTGCTTCCTTTGGGTCAGCATTCTTCTGAGCTTTCTGCTTCTCCTCTTCTAACTTCTTTTCTTTTGCCAAAAGCCTGTAGTTGATGGCATTACCAATGAACAACCAGATACTGGCCACAGTCACAATCACTCCGCAGACAAAATACATGTACTGATATTCACCAGTAACATCTACTAACCAACCTGAAATACAAAGATAAGAGGAGAGAAAAAGAGTATTTAGACTAGTATACCAAATACAATCCACATCTTTCCCTTGGAGAAATATCTATATATTTTTTGGTTTTAAAGTTGGAGCAGAAACGCATTTTCAACATGCAAAGTTGTCCAACATAGAAAGTGGAACTCTTAAGAAAACCCTTTGTTAGTCAAGATAGCAATTATCAGTGAAGACACTGACAATTTAAAAACACTGAAGAATAAAATATGTAAAACTTAATGAATAATGACAGTTTTTCAGCTCTTTTATTTTCATTCTTTCATTGCTTTATAATTTTATTCATAACCTAATTGTGTTTCCTATTGTTTGGAGTGACACTCTGACACTCACTGAGGCTGCATAAAGACAATAGGATGAAGAGGTATGTGCCTTTTTAGGCTGCTGTCTCTGTGCATCAGCTGCCTGCTTTTCATGTTTACTTTCCTGTGACTGGTGAAAGAGATAGAAAGGTTTCTCCCTTCAGCCATCACACTCAACTGCTGAGTTTTAAGCTCTGAGCCCTGTACCTAAAACTTAGATTCAGACCTCTGAGTTTAAATATCTTTTTGACAAGGAGAGTAAAATATAACAGTTCTTCCAATTTATGAGACATTCCTTCTAAATTCCTCAGCTCCCAAATTAACATTTGTAAGCATCCAAGTATTTAGCTCTGAACTTTCCTACACTATAATTGAAACTCACAAGGTAACCTACACACTTCTATGTAGTAAGTATTTAGATGCTCTTACTGGGTTGAAAACATAATGCCAGCCTATTCACCTGATACACGTTTACAAGCCATGAAATCATTCCAGACTTTTTTTTTTTCCCACAAACCTAGTATTAGGACAAATTCAAATAGCATTGCAAGTGTACAATTCTCCTATTACTGTAAATAGTGCAATTTGCTGATTTTTATCAATGAGTAGTCTCATAAAAATACATATTTAAAAGCAAAGATTGGAATTAGCAAAGCTTCAGCATATTATTTTAAACCATATTAACTAGTCAAAACTGACCTTAGCTTTTCCATATGTTTATCCCCTTTTCTGCCTCTGTTTAACAAGTTAAATCAATTATTCACAGTGTTATAGCACAAAAAATGCTGTCCAAAACTCCTGAAAAGTGAATATACTGAAAAATAAATAACTACTTATGAAGCTACTGCTCCAGAAATATTAAACTTAATATCTTTTGAGTTGATACTGATTTCAGAACCTGACTTAAAAATCTAGACTCCAGTGGTTGCAGGCTCAGACCTCCCACTAGGTGGCACAGAAAGAGTCTGTGTGAAGATATATTTTGCTCTCTGTTTGCCAAAGTGGATTTGTATGTTAAATAATGAGAAAAATATAGAATGCCTTTAGAAGTATTAAAAACTTACTTGTACAAATATTATTTTGATGAAGTGAGTGGAATTGTTTCGGCATATTCAGAATTGCACACAATGACAGTTTCATAGAAATACTGAAAGTAATCTGACTTTGTACTTTGATATATATAAATGCTTTTAGGCACACAATCTTGCTGACTTCTAAGGCAGTTCTAATGTGGGTACAGTTTATATTCACAAGATTCTCACTATCTTTACATTCTCATATTGTTGGACTCATACTGAAACACACACACACTAAGATACATACCAATGCTTCTCAATAAAATTAGAGCATCTGTTTTTTTAATCTCTTATCAGAAATCTCAATAATATAAAGCTTGCTATCAGCATTACTGAATACTGACAAAATGCTTGCAAACTGAAAATATTTTCTGAAAATACTTTTCACTTTTGCTGCTAGAATTGTTAGGAATGCAGTCTAAGCAATATACCTAGGGTCCCTTTAAGCTCCCCTTGTGAAGAGAAGTTGGTGACGCTGACATCTTTCTGTGAATTCCACTTCTGGATTGCCTTGCCCGCATCTACTGGCTATTGAAACAGGCTAGAAGAGTGGCTGTAAGCAGAACTGAGGTGTGAAATCATGCCAGGGCGCAATGCTCCACAGCACCCTGATGGAATTCCATCATGTGTGCACCCTGCCTAAAATGCTGGGCAGGCCTCTGTTCCTTCTGACATTTTGCTGCCAGTTTTTCCTCTCTGGAATTGCCAATTATCACTGTTTAGATGAATTAAAGTTGTTCAAGCAACTGTAAGTGACCACTCTTCAAGCTGCCCCTAGGTTGGAGAAAAGTAACTGATGTGGTAGCTTTTTTACTATCAGACTGTTACAGTACATTTCTAGCCACAGTAAAAACATTAAATAACATAAAGAACAATGTTTATATTAATTCAATGTTACATTGCAAGATTATGCTGTAATGTCTGACAAAAATGGAAAGAAACAGATTCTTACCTCCTAGAGGAGGGCCTATGAGCACAGGACAACATTCCACAATAGTGACAAGTCCCACCGCACTGGAAAATCTGGCAGCTCCAACAAGGTCCATCAATGTCTCAAAAAGAACACTGCTAACCATTCCAAATGCAAATCCAAAAAATACAGCATATATCACCAAGCCAGTGTAATTCTTTGCCAGAGGGCACAAGATGTGACAGACGCCATTATACAAGACAGCAAAACTAAAAAAGTATTGAATCTTTGGCCGGATAAACCTGGAGTTTGCTACAAGTCCCATGGAAGGCCTAGCAAACATGTCTACAAAGGCTAAGATAGAGAGCAAAAAAGCAGCAGAATATTCATCAATTCCCTTGTGCTTAGCATAAGGAGCCAAGAATACTATGGGAGCAAAGAAACCAATAAACATAATGACATTTCCTGACAAATATATCAGAAACCCTCTGTGTTTAAAGAGAGACAGATCTAGATACTTATTCATAGTTTGCCAACAAGACTTCTTGTTGTTTTTGTGCAAGGCAGAATCTCCTGTGCCTTTTTCAACATCTTTTTTCACAGGAGGGACTTTTTTTGGTCCAACAGGTCTCATAAGTGACCCAGCCACACAGCAGTTCAAAAGAAGTCCTCCCAGAATAAGAAAGCTTCCTTTCCAGCCAAAAGCATTAAAGAGGAATTGATTGAGAGGTGCCAATGTGCTCAGAAACACTGGACTTCCAGCCATTGCCAATCCATTGGCGATGGGACGCTTCTTATAGAAATACTTGCCAATCATGGTCAAGGCAGGCTGTAAGTTGAATGCTAAACCCAGACCTAAACAACACATAAAAGACAATATATATTATTGCAGGTCATGCAGTGAAAATCACATTCCACCTCTTTCAAGTTATTTTTAAAATAATCAGTATCCAATCCAGTAATTCTCAATACAGAAACCAACTAGCATCAGAGACTGAAATACAGCCTCATTGCTGTCTATGAGCATTAATACCAAGAGTGTGTCATGGTGGCATTTGGTCATTTTCCCCTGTAATACTGCACTGAAAGCCAAAACTCCTTTTTGTGTTTCAGCAATACGAGAGACAGGGGAATCACATACAGAAGAATTATGGTATCAGTGCCTTGACTCGCCATTTTCATATTTGCTAAACTATAATACAATGCTCTCTTGGCTCATTTAACAAAAGTTATTAAATATCACCTCAGCTACAATGAATGTAGGGTTTATTTAAATGCATAAATCTCCTAATTTCCAACCCTAATTAAGATCCAACTTGCCTGCAAAACTGAAGCATAAAATGGCAAATTATTTTCCAGCACATTCAGCTCTCCTTCCCCAGGTCACAATTAAGGAATTGTAAAGGACACACATGGTAGCAGACGATGCACCCACATCAGCTAAGCATATAAACTGATCCCAAAGCTGAACTTCTAGGCCTTCTCTCTGTATTAAGACATCTAAGCCATAAACTCTAATATGCTTCTGCTTCATGATATAGGAGAGAAGCTTTCTTCCTTGATAGACCTATTCCTGGACTCTGACTTTAATCTTTCAGTAGGTACCAAGTTTAGGAGGTCAAAAATGAAAGCTTTAAGGATTAATCACTGAATAAAAAACTCCTCTAGTCCCAACATAAAGGAAGATAAGCCTGAATATACTAGTATCTCATTGATTTATTACCTGCCAATATTTCACCTCTCCTTCCTTATTCTGAGAAGGGAGTTTTTAAATACCCCAAAACTTTAAATAATGAGATTCTTTAATTTTCTGCCATTACAACAACTTTAAGTCATTGCTTTGGGCAATATCTAGGCCTTTGAAGATGATTATGAATAATTTTATTTGGTATTGACCCTGGGGGATTTTAAGGAAAAAAACCATAGAACTGAAAGTTGTTATACTTTTCTGTGAGAGTATGTGCATGTACAAACCTACAGAAAGATACTAAAACCTTTCACAATTCTACTAGAATTTAGCTAGCCTCTGCCACCCTGTTTGCAGTGCAAAATGACTCCAAGCTAAAACAACAAATGTGAAATTGCCAACAAATTACTGTAGTAAGTGCTGTCATGAGCCAATCAATTTTTATACCGTAATTATAGTGCAATGTGGAAAACTACACACATACAGCATTTACTGAATGATGTATTGTTTCTGAATTGTCCTAAGAAATAATTTAACATCATAACAGTTAATTTAAAGGATTAGATAGGTCAGGTAGTTGAAATTAACTATTCTTACTACCTTTTTGGATTGCATCTGCACACAGAGATTCTTGATCAGTGAGGCTCATGTGTAGAACAATATTACAAATAGTTTGATATAAGATGACATAACCTTTTAGACAGGACTCTTACCTCCAACAACACCAATACATATATACAGTTCAAGGACACTATTGCAGAAAGAGGATGCAATCATTCCAAAAGAACACAGGATACCCCCTGCTATCATCACAGGCCGGCTACCATACTTATTCACCAAAATGCTGCTTATGGGACCTGTGGGTAGAAAGAAAATGCAATTTCAGGTAACAGGTAACTCTGCCTTTGCAATGTCTCGGATGCTTTCCTCTTCCATCCTGGAAAATGCTAAACTGTTTCTATGCCAATCTGTCTTACAAGCACTCTGCACTCCGTGAGTTTGCAGACACAAAGCTGGATGTGGATATACTGCCTCCATGACAATACAAATACTGATTAGTTATGGAGATGGATAAAAAGATTAAAGATATCAGACAAACTAGAGGGATTGTTACAGTTCACAAACAGTCAATGTGAAGACAGTCAATGGACTCTTTGAAACTGCAAGGACTGAAGAATTTCAAGTATGAGACAGGTATCAAAACTCCACAGAGCAGGAGGAGCCTCCAGGCAAGTAGACTAAAATTACTTAATACTGCAGCATGTCCTGCACCCCTACTTAGAACTACACATAGCCTTAAAAATCAGTTTCTCAAATCAGAACATAAATCTCTGGCACCTGAGGCTTGCTTTCCCTTACCTCATCAACAGGGGAGTGTTAGTGGGTAGTCAGATGACTATAGGCTGTCTGGGAAAATCTAAAATGTGGTTTAGAATAAATCCTGTAACATTTAAAAATATTACTATAGGTCAGTTTTTCAGTTTTGACTGCAATTCAGTTTATGGTGTAATTACATCCATACTAACCAAACATCTAGCATGCAATTTAGCATGACATAACTTATATGATTTTGAACAATCATGGCTAGAATAGATAGTGTGCTACATATCAAGATTAAGAGGCTGTCAAAACTCTTTAGGTAAACCTGCACAGCATCTGATTGCACTATATTTGGCCCAAACCATTACAAAAATAGTTTTGCTTTTGCAATAACTGAAGTTATCCAATACAAAATTTAAAATAATAAAAGCAAACAACCCAAAAAAACACAACAGCATAAAAAATAATGCATTTCAAACTTAAGATAGAGCAGGCACCTAGTACAAATTGGAATGCCTTGATTTGCATATGAATTCACTGCAAGTTATTCACTACACTGATAATAGTTTTAAGTCTGTTTTATAAAGACCTAAAGGAATAAATGCCAGAAACTTCATGCAATGAAAAGCCAAATCCAATGAAATGTAAGTGTGCTTTCATAGGCAAAATTATTTTTTAGACTCCACTCATTGAATTACCTTAAATATATTAGAGTATTATTATTGATAGACTGCAAATGTTAATTACCATTTGCATACACACAACCAAAGTCTAAAGAATATGTCAAATGATCAACTTTTACCTTACTTCCTTATGGAAATAAGCTTATACAATAGAGTTGCCCAGTGCCTGTCTGTCTTTTCTAATAGCTCATGAATACAGAGATCAACCTGAAATTAACTTGACTAGAAAGCAAAGATTTGAGTGATGTTTGGATCTTAGTTTGTGTATTCAATAAATATCTTGAGTCCCAAGGAATCTTAAGCATGTCCATATATCAAAGCCAACAGACTTAAACATACACAGCATAGAATGGACACCTAAATAGACAACAGCCCAAGGATTTATTAAAATACTTTGGAACACTTATGAAGCACTAAAATTTTAACTAACAGCTTATATGATGACATAACTAGCATTTCTTTATTTCCATTTGAGGGGAACCACTAAGCAGAACTGTGACAAGCTAGGCTTTCTCCTTTGAGACCATATGAAGAAAGCAGTGAAACATGGAACACTTTTTTTTATTTATAGAGCTATGTTTGGAAAATCAGTGGTTAGGCTCATGTCTGAGTTAGAAAGAAAGCCTTTTTGCAACATGTCAACAATAGAAATAATTTATCTGAGTAAAAAAAAGACTCTTTTAGCTGGAATTCTCTTAAAGCAAAAAGTTTCATCGCAGTATCAAATAATAGCTATAGGTATGAAAAATAAATCCAAGTAAAAAAAATATGTTGTTATTGCTAAACACAACAACAGTATTCACTAAAGACATAGCAAAACAATTTAATTTTTTTTTAATAACTTCCCAGTTCTTCTTCCTATGATGAAAAAGAAGTATTTACAAAATTTAAAATTAAAAACTTGTTTAGTATTTGTTAACAGACAGTTCCTTACCAGGAACAGGAAAACTGCATCTCTGCAGATCTTCACTGTGGCAGTTAGGCCAGGACTTTAAGTTACAGCTTTCCAGAACAAAGCACGTAATACTAGCTTCATCTACAAGACCTAATACCTGAGCTCAAATATGGAATGTCTTTATCTAGGTAGGTTGTCTGAGCCTGACTCTATACTCTCAAATGTCATAAATCTGGAATGTATGATGAATTTAAAAATCCTTCAAACATAATAATCTCCTCGAGATCTTTTCTTTAGGTTAATGATGTGCACTTACCACTACATCTCCACTTAATTTGAGGTTTTCTTTATGTATATTCCAGTATTTTGATTTAAAATTTGCACATGTAGGAAATATTAATTGTTCTGCAAGACATAAATTTAGTTTAAGATCCCAAAATTATCTACAAACTCTTCCAATGTGCTAAGTAGGTTAAACATTTTATTCTGACATTTGTGCATACACTTGGTTAAGAAGTCCCATAAAATAATGCATATTTATACCTTAACATAGATAGTTCTACATAAATTCCAGCAGCTTGCCTGCCATCATATGTGTTATAGCCTTGTATAAATTTCATATCATATCTAACATTTACAATTATTTAAACAATGCTCTTGTGCCAGCATAGGTCTTACTCTTTGTGTATTCTTCCTTTTCAGATGAGGGAAGATTAAGCTGTTTAAATGCTATTCCACTACCAAAACCTTGCTATACATTAATGTATGTTAAGGCACTAAAGGACGGCTGGATCTCTGAATCTACTTTCCTGAAGCCTGAAGTAACTGCACAACAGATGTTAAGTCAGAAGACCCGTGAGAATATTTATTCTGGTCTCTCCCTTAACATCCACAAACCATCAGCCACAAAAGATTATATACTGCCTAAACCAAATTTAAGACCATTATCATAATATGCTAACATACTCACAGCTGTATTTTTGTTTTATATCTTTCTGTTTCAGGCGAAGGACCAGGCTGTGAAAAGGTGTAAGACAGCAACTGTAACCAGCACCACAGAAAAACTTTTTCAGGAAGGGCTGTGCTTTATAAGACAAGAAAGAAAAGGTGCTTTTCACATTTTTTGTCATTGTGTCAAGGGAAAAGTGACAAAAGTAATTTTAGCTGTGTGAGCAAGGATGGGATCATGCACTTTGGAGCTGTTTATGATGTTCCATACAAAGTCTATATACTGTGACACCCATGTTCTGTTTCAAGGGCTCAAAAGAACATCCACATGCACTTGTGCACAGTGAAATTGTGGATGCTGAGAGTACATTTAGATTAGATGTCATGAAGAAAATCTTCCCTGTGAGGCTGGTGAGGTGCTGGAAGGGATTGCCCAGAAAAGCTGTGGCTACCCCATCCCTGTGAATGTTCTAGGCCAGGTTGGATGCAGCTCTGAACAATCTGGTTTACTAGCAGGTGTCCTGTCCATGGCAGGGGTGTTGGAATTAATCATACCATCAGTCATAAAACGGCCTGTGTTGGAAGGGACTTTAAAGGTCAGAATGGTCTGTGTTGGAAGGGACTTTAAAGGTCATCTAGTTTCAAACCCTTTAAGATCATTTGCACAAAGTCTCTCTCCATCCTTCTTGCAGGCTCCCTTCATGTACTGGAAAGCCACAATTAGGTCACCCCAGAAACATCTCTTTTCCAGGCCAAATAATCCCAATTCTCTCAACCTTTCCTCACAGGAGGGTTATTAAATCCCTCTGATCATCTTGGTGGCTTCCTCTGGACTTGATCCAACAGGTCTGTGTCCTTCCTGTGCTGGGGGCCTGACAGATGAATGCAGCAGTGCAGCTTGCAGAATATAGGGGCAGAAGAGAGCAGAGCAGAGAGGAACTCCCTCCCTGGCCCTGCTGCCCACTCTGCTTTGGATGGATCCCAGGACACGTTTGTCTCTCTGTGCTGTGAGTGCACATGGCTGGGTCATGTCCAGCCTCTCCTCCAGCAGCACCCCTGAGCCCTTCTCAGCAGGGCTGCTCTGATCTGCTCATCCCCAGCCTGTGTTGATCCCAGGGTTTGTCCCCATCCAGGTGCAGCACCTTGAACTTGGCCTTGTGAAACCACATGAGATTCCCATGGGCCCACTGCTCAAGCCTGTCCAGGTCCCTTCTAGATGGCATCCTGTACTTCAGGTGTGTCAACTGCATCACTCAGCTCAGTATAATCTGCAAACTTGCTGAGGGAGCACTTGATTCACTCATCCCTGTCACTAATGAAGGTATTTTATATTATAATAATAAATAAGATCCCAGTGCAGGCTCCTGAGACACAAGTGTCACAGGTGTCCATCAGGACTCTGAGCCATTGAGCACTACCCTCTGGATGTGGCTGTCCAACCAACTCCTAATCCAGCCACAAGTCCATTCATCAAGTCCATCTTTCTCCAATTTAGAGACAAGGATGTGGGGGATTGGGTCAAAGGATTTACATAAATCCAGGGAGGTGGCATCTGCAAACTTTCCCCTGTCCACTGATAAAATCACTCCATCACAGAAGGCCAATACGTTGGTCAGGCGGGATTTGCCTTTCATGCAGCTTTGCTCGCTGTCCTGAATCACCTCCCTCCTCTCCATGTGCCTTAGCATAGCTTCTAGGGGGAGCTGTTCCATTAGTCCTAGTTTCATTTCTCACTGCTATACATTGATATAATTAGAGATTACTCTGTAATTAGTTTTGCATACTGCCAGTGCATTTATGCTTTTTATTTTGCTACCTCCATTGATTTTAGTATGGAATTAGAGATAAATTTTCCTGATAAAAATGTAATTTTTTTAAACGTATATTGACAATGTCATTACAGTGTTCACAGTGTCATCGACCCAAAGCAACATGAAATGACTCAGCCTGAACAATATGACATTTATTTAAATGAAGTGAATTGCTGAAACAAGTTGAAAATGAATGTAATAATATTCCAAATTATGCTAATGCTACATTGTAGATTGCATCCTGTCAAGTGGTTTAAACACATTTTCAGCCATCTGCTCTGCAGACAATGCAGCTGTCTTTCCAGTCAAGGTTTATGTTTTATTTCTGTTTCCTACAAGGCTGGAAAAGCTCAAAGAGCTCCAAGAATTAATATTAGTATAAACTATTTGCTAAGATCAGTCCAACTTTTTATTTTTCTTCTTTTTTTTTTTAATAAAATATGAAGTCCACTAACGAAAACTCATTCAATCACAAGGGCTTTAAGCAAGTACTTAGTACTGCTAATGGAATCCTGTCTCTGGTACTCAGATGTAAAGCAACTCAAAATACTTAAAACCTTAACTCCAACCTTCATTAATCAAGCAGGACTAAGTCAAAGTATTATGCATTCTTATCTCTTGTTCAAAAACCTTTGGCTAAATTCTTTTAGTACTCTTGTACAAGCTTTAGACAGAAAAAAAAAATATTAGAAAGCCATGAATTATTTTTATATTATTTTTGTATTTGTATTCTTTATCATGTTTCCGGGAATGGTAACCTGCATTTCTGACATATCCTATGTGTTTGTGTAACAGCAATGAAACAAATTATTTCAATAATAATTGGAAAGTTTTCTCTGTAGTTCCTCTATGCATTTGGCAGCATTATTTTTTTTCCATTTCATGTAACGTTTACAAGTGGCTGCACTGATTCCATAAACCTAGATAACACCATAACCTTGACAGAAAGCAATGAGAAAAAATGCTCTTGCAGTAAATGCCACCAAACAGAAATGTGTAACATGGAGCTAGGGTTGTTAGACTATGAGTTAGGAGAGCTCAGCAGCTAAAAGCTCAGTCTGCCTGGGAGGACGCAGTCAGTCGCTCAACCATTCATCACAGTTTGCTCTCCACTTCCCCTGCTCTTAACTACATTTCCTCAGTGTCATTACTCTGAAAGCTCACATTCTCACTCATGTCCTGAAGGTGCCTTGTATTCTATCAAGTCTTTATCTTTTGATCTCTAATGGACATTAATTTGACCTTCATCTACTCCTTAGGAGGTTTGCAAGGAAAGCAGTAATTGTGTGTGTAGTAACACACAGGAGTCTGACTGATGGAAGAGTGCTCAACTCTGGCTGCTTCCTCATGGTTCCTCCTCCCAAAAAGGTTACACCTGCAAGTTTTGAAGTGTTCAAGTCAGAAACACGTATGTCTGATTGCAAATACAAGCTGCCTTTTCCTGAAGTGTTCAGGAGAAACAAAGTAAGCGATCAGTGGTGCTGGTACTTGCTCTAAGTACTTGCTTTTATGGAGAAATTACAGATCTTTGATCTGCTTTGGTATTTTGTGTTTTTTCTAGCCATACATCAGAGACATGAATCAAGGGCTTTACATATATTTATTAAAGCTCTTGTTTGGCTTGCAGGCTTTTTTCTTGTTTGTTAGGATGCAAATGTGTATATAGTTATGGACCATGCAATTTAGGAAATGTCTTCAAGTTAGCAAATTACTCTGTATCTATGAATTTCAAAAAGTTGGGAAAATGCCCATTTGTTAATCAAGGAGAAGCCATGCTGATTATTATTTACATGGATACATATCAATGCTTTATATAAATTATGTTTTGCATACTCTGCTGCAGAATTTTTTTCATGAAAGGCTGAAACACTTGATCAAAATGCAGAAGACTTTAAGACATATTTTGACATTTCTTTTGAAATTACCAATATGAAACTTCATCATATTTAATAGGGAATGAGTGCAATTCTAATGAGCTACTGAACACTCAGCAGATTCCAGAAATATATATGATAGCTCTGGCCCAAAATTAACTGCCCAAATATCTCATTGACATCTTTATTATGAAAAGATGTAAGATGCAGAAAAATATTTTAGCATTTTTTAAAACTTTCCTTATATTTGGTTTCCTGTTACCTTCAGTATCACTTAGTAGAATGAAGCCCATGCATACGTATTTTCTAAAACTAGTCTTTCAACTTAGAAAAAGTTAAGAAACAATAAAGAAGAAAGAAGGGAACAAGGTAATGAAGACATAGAACACAAGCACCTATAAAAGAGTTGTATCTAAACAGAGACCCTGTAACACCAAGCACGTATTTTTCCAACAGTCTGCATGCCTCTGTAAAGGGAAACAGCATCAGTGCATTATATGTGCATTGCAAACAATCTTTTCAGAAAAACGTTAGTTTCTTCACAGAAAACCAAAGCAACTAGCTTGTAACTTGAGCATGTAGTGTATCAACATGAACATTAGAAAATTCAGTGGCAGGTAATGAAGGTACTGGGAAAAATTAATGGAAGTTTTCTGCAGAAGAGAGGACAATGAATTTTAAAGCTAAGTATTTAACAGCAATTAAGTGCTCAGGACGGCATAGGCTGGCAAGAATCTAAATTTAAAACAGCTTTTCTGACTCAAAAAGTGTGTTTGGGATTTCATTTAAATAATATTACTAATAAACGTGCAATGAATATGTGCCAGCAAAAGCTACTTGTGCATCACATGAAAAACCAAACAAGGACTTATTCACTATTGGTGAATTAGTAAATACTGGAAATACAGTAAAGATAATAATACTAATATATAAATATTAGTAAATGTAATTATCTACAGCACTATACACCATACAAGGTAATAATAAATTTCCATTTCTTTCAGGGATTCATTTGGAATTTCATGAGGCATAACTCAAATGTTCTCATGAAAATGTGTAGTGTATTTTTTTTTTTTTTTAGAGGTATAACCTTTGGAGTGTTATCCTTCTGTCTCTGTAGATAGCTGAAATGAAAGTTCAGTTTGGTAATATATGTGTTTGAGCACATGAACTGAAAGTATTCAATTTCTGAATATTTAAAATAAATTCTAATAGGTCTACTTTGAGGGAACAAAGGGAAATTAGTACTAATCAGAAACTAGAGGTTTATTCATAGCTACGAGTGTTTCTATCTAGTAATTTTTCTTTCTCAAAAATAATCTTATTAAAAACTCCTATGCCCAGACATGGAGACTACGTACTCACACAGACACAAAACAAAGAAACCCCAATGGTTTCCTTCATCTGATTGATGGACTTGGTGATGAAAATGGGTTGTTTTTTCCAGGGATAATAGAATATACTTATCCCATTTATAAGTCTTTTTCACCTGAAACCTTCTGAACTCACTCTCTCACTTTTAAAGAACTCAAAAATTTCTAATTGAAGATTTAGTGTTTAGTACTTAGTGTCTTCCCAAAGCAGGTTACAATTTTTAGCTATGGAATTTGTCTTTACAGCTTGCTAACTGTGAACCATATTGACAAACAAGTTCTGTATATTCTGCTAGTAAAGGGGAAGGGGGGTGTGAATTTTCTGCAGATCATAAAACTGGGAAAAAAAGGCAGAGGTTACACTATTACACTATACCATTGTAAGATTTATAATTATAGCGACTTGAAAATAAGAGATATGTAGCTAATCTAAGAGATAACTGTTGGGAACTCTTTGAAAAAGAGTGAAAACAACAACAACAAAAAAGACAAAATAACCAAACTGAAGAGTCCATGTAAATATTTTAATTCTTCATAGACATTTTTCCTAAACCATGTTATTGGATAGCTACAGAGGTTTTCTTTTTTTCTCTTTCTTTCTTTCATTCTTCCTCTTTGAGGAATAGCTCTCTTTTCTAAAAATCTGTGTATACACATGTGAACACAATATATGTAAATGCTCATTACTCACCACCTTCTATGTATTATTCCCTATTATCATTCATTATTTTTTACCCCTACTTAAAAAATCCCTGGCTATTTTACCTGGAAGCAGACTAATACTTTATCAATTCTGCCTAGCAGAATTTCAGAAAGCAAAAATTCAAAACAAATGCAATAGCCCACGTTATTGAGTAGTTCTTAGGAATGTAGGCCATATTCTCTTCAACTCAGACCAGTACATTTTTTAGATAATGCATTCACACTGAAAAATTCACCCAACTTTGGTTAAGATTAATACTGTCATTTGGATTTCTCTTTCTTCTACAGATTGCCCATCATATTTAAGTTCATACAATATCCCATTTCTAACCTGCACCTCATCCAACAGGTTTGTTTTCTTTCAGAATAATATTATAATTAATTCAACTTATATACTCTTACAGGCAACAATCTGTAATTTCAGAGAAAGCACAAGACACTCCTTTTCACTTGCTCCTTTATCATATTCCTTTCTCCTCTCAGTTTTGCACTGTATAATTAAACTTCCAATTGAAAATATTGAGTCTATTACCTAGGATCTTTCTTTGGACCACTTACTGTGAATTATGGATCATGAGTGGATCATTAAATCTCATCAACATACTTAGAATAAATGTGATGAGAAGTATAAATATGGATGTATTAATAAGTTAGAAGTGTCCAGAGAAGTCCTCACATCCAGGTCATTGTCAATAACATTGTAAAATTATTTCCAAATGAACTTAACACATCACTATCATGAGGCTTAAACTCAATTTTATAGGAAAAAAAATAAACCAAAACCCTAATGCATTGTTTTACCATATTATTTTTTTTAATTAATATCCAGTAAAATACATATGGTGTGTTTCAGTGCTAACATTTATAAGCCTAAGTGTGTCAATTTCCCAAATTCCTTTACAAACCATAAATTGTATAATTTCTAAACAATTTGATACTATAATAAAACATTGTATTTAGGAATATTATAAATATTCAAAGATATGCAGTTCCCAATGTGCTGAGGAAATGGTAACAGGGAGGGAAAAAGGAAAAGGGAAGAGTGAGGGGGAAAGAAAGGACAAAAGAAACAGAAGTGGGAAGGGAATTAATCTGTGTTTTAAAGATATAAAATGAGAATTTTGATTTTGAAGCATTCTCATTAGCTTTTGGCATCTATTTAGAGTGTAAGTGCAGACGGTGGTAGTGTACTAATGGGATCATATGAGACACAGAATTTATATTTTTCCCACTATCTCTCAAAATACATTCAGTTGCCAATTAAAACAGAGACTCTGCTGAGATTCATTTGCTTTGTTTTTTTCCCTGTTTTCAGACAACTGAAAAAAATAACACGTGCTTATATTGAGAAAAATCTGTTAAATTATAGAGTGATATGCAAAGTGAAAAAAAACTACTTGTCTTACTTGTCTTACTGGTCAAAAAGACTAAAAGCAATATAAACTGTTAAATGCCTAGAAACGTAAAGGAATCAAAAATCAAAAATTATAATAATGAACAGCCAAAAGTTATAAAAAACTCTTGATCAATAACAGTAACAAGATTTATGTGATGGCTTTCATTTTTTCAAATGCATTTTCATTGCAACCATGGCCAAATTAGTAGCCTTTATAACACCCTAAAAGTGGAAACTTTGAGGACAATTCAGTCAACATGTACAAAATTCTGAAAGTGTACCAACGCAACCTAGGGTCAACCATGAGCCTATGATTTCAAATTTGCTTAAATTTAAGACAACCCATATTTAACTGCTTTCTAAAAATAATATTCAGTAAAATATTTACTGAATAATCAGTAATTTGAATGTTTTCTAATATCTTCTAACATCTTTCTAATATCTAATATTCTATTTTCCTTGCATCTCTCTAGCCTTTTACAGCCTAATATACATCTCACAATAACTCCATCCAAAGAAATTGAGGGAGAAATCAGATACATTTTTAAAATCTTAACATCTGTGTAGATGTCAGTTTATCTTTGCATACTCCCATACCCACCTCACATATATTTTCTCGTCAGATCTGAACTTGCCATTGAACTGTCACTTTTAGATTTCCATCTATTTTAGAAAGATCTTTAACTGATGCACTTTCAAATTTTTAAACTGTTCTCTGTGAAGAGTCACATGCACTTTATTTTGTGGACTCAATCAAAATTAGCATAAATTATGACCAAGTTAGGAGTGAAAGAGTCACGAAAAATTAATAGAAAAAACCTGGGACCTGGACAGTGGAAAAGAAATACATTATGAAGGAGTTGGACAAAGGCCATTTTGGCATTTGCCTTTTGGCTGGATTAGAGAGGAAAAAACATTCATAACATTCTCTGTGCAGTCCTTTCCCTTGTAGCAGCAGAGAGCCCCTCCATAGACAAGATTTTCTGAAAGTGTGTAGGTAGGAAAGTCTAGATGATGTCTGTCTACAGGAACAAGGAGCATTTGAGCTCTGCTTCAAAAAGCAACATGAAGGGGCTTGGTGACCTAGTTCCATCTTCTTGCACTTGAAGATAGTATTTCTGTGGCTTTTGAACACGGGCTTTTTTACCTGCTGTGAAGAAATAAAACAACCTGCCACTGGCAGAAACCTTATTCTCCATCTAGTAATGTGAAGCAGCTTCCTTCTAATGACTGTGATGCATCATAAATTCAAAATAAATTAGTGCCCATTAAAATACAGGCTTTTCATGATTTGTATTACAGATACTGCATAAGCATCATGCATTTCTGGAGCCACCTTTCAACTGAAGAATTATGTTGACTTTCTTCAGCAAGAACATATTAAAATAATCCAATGAAATATACCTACACCTGCAAAGCTTTACCATGTGTGCCTGTGAGAATATTACTGAGGTTACTAGGGAAATTAATATTTTCTTCCTACAGGAGGAATTATGTTTCTTTAGTAAGTTTTAATACATCTTACTGGAAAGCAATTGGTCAGAACTTTGACTGATGCAGGCAATGTGTGTATCTGAGCACCTTGTCAGGTAATTTTTTTATAACACCAGGTGAAATAATCTGGAAGAAATTCCATAATAGAAATTTGTTCTTGTCTTAACCCCATTTGCCACTTCAGCTCTGGTTCTCTGAGCATAGGGTCAAGTGCTTTGCACTCAGCTTACTGTTTACATTTGAGTAAGTAAATATGAAGAGCTTCTAAATCACAATGGCAAATGTAACCTTGCACACTTTTTCCACAGGTATAAACTATGGTGCTGTGTAAAAGACAGGAGAATTGCTCCCACATAGGTTATGTCTCATGCTAGTTGACTTTTAAGGAACAATACAGAAAATTGAAATGAGCATTTTATGAACCAACTTTATGCTATAACATCAATTTTATTCCCAAGCTGAAATAAAAATTTCAAGCCTCAGAATTTTAAGTTAAATTAAAACTCTTCAAGAAGTTCACTCTGAAATATTTCTAACGTGTTCTGCCATACAAATAAACAAATTAAAAATACAACTTGGTGGCATTACCATGTATTAGTTCTTCCTCTTAGCTCAAATCCATTATAAACATTTTATTCAAGGTTATTAGGTACCATATTGCATTTCATTACCAAACAGTCTTAGGAAACTTGCAACTCTACAGTTTCTTATTTTAGTATAAGATCAATGTATTCCATATTACTGCATATGCAGTCACCTAATACACACTGAAGCTCACCCTGAGATGAACTGTCACATCTCATTCTGTGAGGTGTTGTCCTCCAAGTGACTGTTCATGTAAGGGGGCATGAGCCCATTAGAATCATCTCCAATGTTGACTATATTCTCTTCCCATGTGAGAATCATACAGTTTTAGGTCACTACCTGGAAGTGTTTTGTCAACTTCTGTTGCTTCAATGAAAAAATAATCCTTACAGTCACATTGATACTTGACTTCTCAGAGGACATTGCAGCACTGGAACTCTATGGAATCCAATAATTGAAATAAATCAAAATTGAAATTAGGAGAGTCATGCTTAAGGTCAAATTGTACTGTTTCCTTAGATTTTTGTTTTCCATTTATGAAGCAGAGATAAGCTTACTAACAAATAAGTCAGAAGTTTTATCCAGTGACTACTTCAATAAAGTGAATACCACCAGCTTTGCTTGAATCCTGTAAATCTTCAAAGCTAGTATTCTATATTTTATTTATATTTTATTTGAGGAAAAATATATGCATCATTTATGGATCATGTCTTTTTAAGGTGAATATAAATAAAAATGAGATTTTAATGAATGCATCTGGAATCACTTAAGTCATTGAAGGTACACTGTCAAGAAATCTTGATGTTGCAAACACACCTAAGGATGAACATATTTGCATAAATATATAAACATACTTACATGTTGACTTTAGGTAGGTGAAAAAAAATAATTTAACTTTGAACTTTATGAGATCACTAATATATTTAAAATGAATCATTTCTTGCGGGATAAGCACCAATGCCTATACTTGGAATAGAGTCCCAGGCAGTTATTTTAGATGTCTCTGATAAGAGAGTAACATCATCAATGAAGATGTTCCTTCTCTCCAGCTTTAAACCCTTATGTTCCTTAATTAAATGTTTCATGGTTTCATTCTGGAGTCTTGGTTTCTTATGAATTGCAGAGTTCCTCTAAGGACAGTCTTTAAGTTAAATATCCAGGAGTAAAATCTCCTGCACTTCATTTATTTACTTGCCTCTCTGAAAATATTCTGATGAGGCAAGTAATAGCATCACTTTATCACATACACTTAAAGTTTAGCAATGCCACAATACAGAGAGATTAACTCTGCAAGTTGGCTATATGCTAATAATTTAAATAATTTAGACCACCACTGCTCTAGAAGCTTTTCTGAGTGAAATTTTACTTCCAAGGACATAAGATTACTCCACCTTCTAGGGAAGGCCAAACATGACATCAGCTGCCTTCTCTTGTGACAGCCTAATCTTGAAAGCTGGTGCAGATTTCTTGGGAAATCCTGAAAATCTGGAAGCAATATATGTTGGACAGAAAAGCTCATTCTTGTAAAAGAACTAAAAATTTCAGTCAAGTAAGTCCTGTTCCAGGAAGTGCAAAGGATTCCTCCATAGGAGAGCAGTAAGAGTAAGGTTTGCATCATGACAAAATTGGTGCTGCCAGCTGATACTGATAAGAGCAGTGTTTGGGGATCTTGTTACATTGAGACTGAACTGTATTTAACTTTTAAATCATTCACAGAACATAAGAAAATATAACAGAAGATCCACAGATTTCTATCAGCTATTAATCAACTACAGAAGATTGTAAACCTGGCCAACTACTAGACAAGCCAGTTGTGGTTTTTTTCTTTTCTGGTTATGGAAGAAAGGGGATTACAGGTATGAGGAAAGTCATTGCAAGGTGGGAGAATATTTACAAGCTCCAAGGTACTGTTAAAATTAACAGGTCTTTTCAATAGCATGAAAACTAATGTAACAGAGTCCAGTGTCACTGGTTAAGTTTAAAGAAGAATAGTTTAAGGTTAAAGAAGAAAATCAAACCTTAAACACAAGAAGCTCAAAATTCCTAATAACGCGTGTGTATCTCTAATAAGAATGTTTGTAGATTTCAAGCTCTCTAGGTAGCAAAATATAAGGTATTAGCATAGGGCAACAATCATGTAGGGTGGCATCAACTCAGATTTGTGCAAAATTTGAACCTGATGTCTAGATTATTTTAGCACTCAAAAGCCAAAGAAGTCTTTATATTTGATGTGTTTTGGACATTCCATTTCAGAAAGAATTAATTAGAAATTCCAATCTTTATTGACTGACAACAAGAAGATATTTAGTCAACTGGTCAGATGTAGGTGCCTATGCTGAGGAAGACAAAACACATGAATCCTGTTCATATTATCTCCAGCTACTACTGCAAAACAGCTATAAAGATACCATTACTTTATTCAAAGTTTTCTAGAAGTTAAAGCTCTTAATGATAAATGTTTCAAAGCATTACACATAGAAAAGCAAACAGGCACACACCCCCATCATCAGTGACAAACTGTCAAAAGATATGTTTGAATTATATGAGGAAATCAACATCTGATTTCACAATAGAGTTCCTGTTTTAATCACATTATTTCATTTGGATGTCATGCCATCCAGTAGATGGTCCCCCAAACCAAAACCAGGCAGAATTACAATGCAATTACTTAACTGTCCATTGACAATGAAAAAGATACCTGCCAAAATTTCTGGGAAAAAAAACTAAGATTTTATTTTGCTTGTGTGCACCCACAAAACATGTATTACTTACTAAAGCTGCATTTGTTTGTATTCTTTGACATACAGAATCTCAATAAAGTACCACTATTAGATGAAAAGGTTCTGACTCCTGAAATGGAGTTTATATAGTTCATACATTTAAACACATGTGCCATGTAGTCCTTGCAAAAATCTTCAAAACCAGTAAATCAATTTAATGAGTGCCTAATATAATCATTAAATACATTCTAAGCCATCACATTGTTTTATGTCTGTTGCTCCTCTGGCATTACCATAAACTCGTCACTACATTTCTGGCACATTCACCTCTGTTAATGACCGCAGAACTACATGTCTTTAGGAGTCACAGTACATCTCAGCTGTTGCCATTTGATACTGGCTTAGAATATCTTCTAAACATATCAGTATAACTCTGTTTTCCTTGAATATATTCTCCAAAATAAACAAGGGAATAGTTCTTAGACATTCCAAAACAATGGACCAGTAAAATTCTATAATAAGTTCTTTGTAAAGTGCTGGGTTTATTATTTCACTTGAAGTGCTGGGTGACTACAATGGTATACACAGACCTTTCCTTCCCCACAGTTCTTCTCTGGTATCTGCATAAATGTCTCATGCTTCCCAGTTGTGCTAGACCATTGTTTCATTACCTTTGAATTACCCAACACACATCACAAGCACAGCCATTGTATGATCCACTGAAAAACTATATGGGAACTAATCCAACACTTGCAGTACTCACAAAATAAGCATTCCTTCGTCAAAGTTTTACAAGCTCAATGGACATATCAAAGCCCTCAGTTTGTCCCTTGATACCTTTCTTAAACAAACCCAAAGTTTTAGCCCCTTAGAAAATTATGCATGTTATTTATTATTGTTAGACTTTGACCTATTAACTGAACTAAGTGGAAATCAAAAAAATCATTTTTTCAGATAAAAAAGCTGGCAATACTGATTTACTTATTTAAATCCCTGCTTGTAAAACTACATTAAGATCAAGACAAATACAAAATCTTACAAAGCGAAAGAGTTATTAATTAATGTTCATTATGTAATCCACATTGCCTACTTGTATGTAAATGTGATCTGTTTTAGTAAAAGGCTCAAATTAATTACATTTAAGCTACCACAAATATGTCTATAGAATCATGGAATTGTTAAGGTTGAAAAAGACCACCTAGTACAATCATTAACCCAGCACTGCCATGTTCACCTCTAAAGCACACCCCTGGTGATTGTATGTATTAAACCATGACCAATACCCTATGGCTGGAACACCAAAAGGGGTTTGTAGAAACACAATGGGAACTCTGTATCATGTGATGTCTTTCTGACAAGCACTCAAAATTAACACAAGCATACAATACAAAGCAAAAAAACCCTGTATTTCTCTCAGTGGAAGCATGTCCTTAGGTTTGAGACTGGCTTCCTGAGTGTATTCGGATCCCAGCAAAACCTCTTTTTCATGAAAACTTGACACAACTGGATCCCCAAAAGCACTGAATATTTAGAAATTAGATGTTATTTGTTCAGCAAAATGTAACAATTTGCTGAGTAAAAAAGCAGCTTGCTCCTGTACATAGGGTGACAAACCTATTTGAAAAGTAAATGCATAAAACCATCTTCACAATAAATGCTTTTTTTTGATCTTTCTTCCCTTGATCATTTTAGAGTGTTTTCCAAACATCTAGGAAGACACCTCTGTTTAAAACATCTCTGTTCAAAACATCCATTGCAGAACACTAGCCTACAACATCCACTACAGAATGCTAGCCTACAATGTCCAGTTTTACTAAAAACTCAAAGTCTTCCAAGAAATATAAGACCTGGCTGTGTTACTCTTCACAGGCTTTAGAGTTCAGGTCTTGTTTTTTAAGAACTGAACTAATGTGTATTTATAATATTTTGTTACTCTTATCTCCATTTACTAATAACAGTCAAAATGGTCTGTTTTGTGAAACCTCATAACAACTCCTCCTCCTTTATCTGTGAGTCTCAAATTAACTTGACATAGATGTTTTACATGTATCTTAGGCTAAATGTGAAGTATTTCCTTATGCCCATGAGGCACTCAGAAACTTAGTAAGTTCTGCTTTCAAGGACACTCTAAATGAGGTTATTAAAATTCAACACTTTGCATATTCTGATGGGGAAAAACACTTGCCCCAACAACAAAAGAGATAGGTCAATTCAAGAAAGCTTCTCAATCTCCATATGGATGGCCACTGAATTCCTTGTGCTAGTATTTGTAAAACCAAAATTAGAAAATGTTATCAGAGAGGAAGGAAAGTGCAGAAACCCAGGTCCTGCCCAAAAGTAAAAATCCATAACCATCTGTTGTTTGTGTTACATGGATTTCACAACTGTCATCTCCACTGTGAACGCCATTTCATCTTCACAGCAATATCACCAAAACACCCACTGAGATAAAATCACAAATATTTTGAACATACCATATGATACATTATTTTCCAAATTAATATTAGACAAAGTCAAAATGAGGACTTGTGTATAGGTTGCTTTTGTGCTGCCACATGAAAAATCCTTCAAGGATTTGCTACTCTTTGGAAAAACTTTACTTCAGACTTGAGTAACTTAAGCAATACTGAAGAGAAAGGAAGATATTAAATGCTACATTTTTTAAGTACAAGTATGTTTTGTAAAATTTTAATGGCCACTCCATACACTTATATAGCATCTTTCTTCAAAAGCAGCCTAAAGATGCATTTTAAACTATTTACTCTGAAATATTATGCAGAATTCAAATGAGCCTTTTATGTTTTCTGAACTGCAGACCAGCAAGACTGTCCCACATTTCACAGCTGGGTATGGCGTGAAGGATTTATCTGCTCTCAAGCTCATCTTCATAACTCAATGTTATACTCAAAAAGTTCTTTTTGAGAAAACAAACAAAATAAACAAAAACCGCACACTGAAACTGCCCTTGGAAAAATGACAGAAAAAGAGTTAAGGACCAGAGAGTGAACAAACTGCTTTTTCCCTGAGGAAATCTAAAACTCAAGGTCAGCTCTGTCTGAAATCACCAGACATGTCACATGGCTTGCATTGCTGCCACTATGGCTCCTATCAAACCCACAATGAAAGCAATGAAAACATTTTTACTGGAAACAGATTGAGCTCTGATAAGAAGCTCCTTAATCACCTTTGGCTGATAATGCTGCACAAAGTGAGAGGTAAAGTTTTGAAAAAGAGAAGAATGAACTAAGAGAACTTGAGGTCAAATATATTTGACCTTTTTCTTTTATTCCTTAATTTCTCTGTGTGTTGGAGCAGAAATACAACTATACATATGACACATATACATATGACTACACTATATATATGGATACATATATATTTTATATACATAAGAATACATACATGCAAATGCATTTTATAAAAATATCTGTTCATAAATGCACAGGAACACAGATTATGCTGTCAGGATAACTCAATTAATTCCATTTTATCCCAGCTTCTGTCCTTCAGTAACAAAAGTCTGGTGGTCCCAATCTCAGTCCCTTGGGTGTAGGAACCCATCACAAACCCATCACCCTTAATTTAATGCAATTGACAGTGTCTGCTTAAGAGAGGCAGAAGAAGGAGTTACCATGGAGACTGAACCATTGCTCTTCTCCAGAAGATGCTTTTATCAAGCATGGCCTGAACAGTAGATGCTGTGCAATACTTGTAACCTTAATCACATCACTGGATCTTGCTTTTTGGGATGCCTTTTTAGTAAACTATAACAAACATCAAAAGGTTGGGGGTGCAGGAAGAAGGAAGACAGAGCTTAAGACAACAAACAAACCAACCCCCTAAAATACAACAGAAAACAGTATGAAACTGCATATTGTGCCAGATTGAGAGAGAAAATGAATTTCATATTGATTTGATTTATCAGATTTGTCACCTCTGCCTGGTGCTTTCCTAACAGGGTGAATGCTGTGCTTGACCTATTTGCTGGAATTAACCAGGACTGCAGAAGACCATATGGATTGCCAGATGGTCTGCTGTAATTTAATGCCATTTATTCTAAGTATGAAGTAAGTGATAAATATAATTAACTTTCTTTTAGCTCCTTACTGGAGCTTTTTTCTGAGGCTTGAAAGGTAAGTTAATACCTTGTTGTTGAAACACAGATGCCACCTAATTACTGCAAGAGGCTGCAGCCTCCGAAACAAAAAGTGTCTGCACAGAGTCTAACTTATTCACTGACCCCACTGTGATGATTAATAGGTTGAGTGCTAAGCTGTAATGAAGGTGACAGATCTTAGATGTTTTCAGGTTACCTTAATTAGGAGCATGATGAACAGTGTTTATTGCAGGTGTACATATCATGCTTCATAGTAAACAATGCACCTTGTTCTTGTGGCCTGAATGTGTATTTCACATTACAGCACATCAAATGTGAAGGAAGAATCAAACCACCAGACAGTAAAAACAATGAAGTGATTTCCTTCAGAAATGTTTTTCCGGATTGCTATTTCATATTCTGCCAGTGATTGTCTAAATGGCCTAGTTTTTAGGAAGTGGTCCTAGACAAGCTTTGGCTTCAAAGAGTGTTTATATCAGGCAGGGTTGTCATTCTCAGCATTTTAAAATCACAAGTCTGTAACAAGATATCAAAACAACTCTGCTTACTGTTCCTGTGCTGATAATCTTCGTAGTAAATGGGGTAGGTGCGGGCAGAACAAATAGCAAACGATTTTGTAGTTTTTAATGTCAATATACAAGTGCAGTTAGTAACTGGTAATCAGAACAGCCAGAGAAGTATTAGTGAAAAGGCAGAAATAATGAATCTTTTGTATTTAATAGGAAAAGTTGTGCACATTGAACCTCACAGATAAAAACTACCACAGCTAAATGCCCTGAGATTTGCATGTGCACTGTTAATAAAACCTGGGTGAACTTTGACCTGACAGAAATGGCATAAATTAAATGCCACACAGAGAACACAACATAGCAGCACCTGCACCACAGAGCAAATATGCTTTACATTGTTAAAGGAGCTCAGGGTGAGCAAGTCATAGCATACAGAAAGAAGAAAATCCAGCTTTTCAACATCTGTATTCTTCCCATGCTCCAGATTGCTTCAGCACCTGTTCAGAGGCCTCCACAATTACACTCCACAGTGCAAGTGCTGATGCGCCCTTAAGAAAGTGCTATATTAGGGGGGGACTTGAATGTGATGAGACATACCCTCTTTTACTCTAATCTTGTATGAGCAGTAACTTCAAGCCATTTCTTCACCTGGTGAATTTTGCTGAATTCACTTGACTGTTGTCACTGGTCCTATAAAATTCTTTATATTTCTCCACCAGCATGTGAATAACTTCTGATTTTCTGTTAGTATATGTATACAAATAGTATCAAAATATCTGAATAGCATGGTTCTGTTGATATTGATACCATTTGTCAAGATATCTTCATAAGGTCTGTGTGACTGACAGAATTTGAAAAGAAGATCCATTTTTCCATCCCATCAACAGAAAAGTATTTACCTGAGGTGCTAAAGCTAATGCTATGAGGGCTCCAGCTCCATTACTGTAGTCAGAGAAAAAGAGGTAGTTGGAGAGAGCAATCCAGATAGCCTGATCCTCTTTGTAGACATGCTCTTTACTTTCCTGACTGCTAAGTAAGGTAGGACCATTCATGTGTCAGAGATTAGGGAGACTGAAATAAGAGATAAAAAAACCTACCATGCTGAAAATGAGACTTCATTCATCCTTCAATAGATCATTTGTTGAAACTGTACTTTGCTATTACTCAAATACCACTTCTGAAAAATAGTAGAGTGATACTCTTCAGTGATTAAAGAGTTTCAGTATCAGTATGCTGTCAGTACAATGTTTGCAGACTCTATGTCTGTACATTCACACTTATGTACATATACATAAACACACATTTTTAAATGTATGCATTTAATTGCTCCATCAACGCAAATAGTCAGATACTCCAGGTACTCTGCTACCTCTTAATATAAAAGAAAGGGAAATACCAGATCGATTGCCTGAATTCACACCTTTGAACTGTCTAAGTGTTATGCCTAAGCAGCAGTTAGCTCACACTAATACTTAAATGAGAAAAAGAAATCCTGAAAAAATGAAGAAAGCATGCAGAATTTAACAAGTTAGTCTTTGGGGCTGATAGACACAAAGCCTGTCAAAGCAGATTCAACACTTAGTTCTTAAACATAGCTTTATACTTTAAAATCCTTTTACATCTGTCTTGTTCTTTACTTGCTTGCTTACAAGAAAAAAGGTATCAGAGAATTCAAGTTCACTGTTCAGTCCCAAGAATAAGATTGTCTGCATCTTAGCTGTCATATAGATGGCATGTTTGAAACACTACTCCAGGCCTGAATGGAATTAGGATTTTAGGACAAATAAGGACCAGATATAAATCCCATGTCTATAGAGGAATACCTGTGGCTCACGAATGAACTTTCAATGCCATAGTAATTTTCTGTGATTAAGATTCATCATTGGATTTACTGAGAGATCTCACCAAGGTAATGGAAACTGACCAAATTTATCCCCAGAATAAATTATTTGGGCATTGATTTATTGGGAAACTATACTCTCAAAAATTGTGAATTTAAGGAAAGACTCAAAAATATTTTTTTATTTAAATTACCTAAATCTTAGGGAGAGGGACAAAGAAAAGACCCTAAAAGGAAATAATGCTTTAGGACCACAATAAAAAAAACCAACAGAGCAATACTGTTTACTAATTTCACTACTCTTACCTCCTGCATACATGACAGCCAACATTATCGATGATATCCAAGCTATCTCACTATATGATGTGTGGAAGATCTCTTGTATTTCTTTGAAGAACACTGTGATGGCTTTGGGGAAGGCATAGGAGAATCCAATGGAGATAAAAGCCCCAAAGACCACAACCCATCCCCAGCCTCCGTCAGGAGGTGGGTAATCTGGTGCTCCAGTTGCAGGTGGCATTTTTTGGTCTCTGTCTCTTCTCCAAATAGACTGAAAAGTAAGGAAAGAAACAGGATGTTAATATATTTTTTTCTTCTTTTCCATATCAAACTACATTATTCAATAGTCATCTTCAGGGATCATAAAAAAACCCTCAGAGGAAAGATAATTCCCAGCTTTCATGGGACCACAGAACAAGAGTACCTGTTTTGAGAAGCAAAAGCTGTTCTGCAAAAAAAAAAAAATTGTGGCAAGAGTACTTCCAATAGCCTAGTCAGTACGTGGCAAATGTTAAAAATCACTGATCTCAGTCACTGAAGTTGTATTTGCAATTAGTCACTTATTGAAAAATGACTAGTTTGTGTGGGTTATTTTATATAGCTCTACCATCTACAGTGTGGAGAAAAAAACAATGGAAAAATGTCACATCTAAATTATAACTAAATGCTATAAATAAGTGTTAGTGAGATTTACTGGTACCGCAGCAAAATCATCAACAATAGAGAGGAACAAATTGAGAACATCTGAAAAACGGAGATCTAAGCAGATATTTAAAATTCTCTGCGTATCCATAAAATAAATACACTGTATTAAAATTCCATACTTTAGTCTTAAGATTTTGATGGTGATATAACTTACAGGAACAAGGTGGAACTTGATGGTACTAATTTTGCTGTTTCCACATATTAGAAGACATCAGGAAGTTTTCCACAGTTCTTCTATAATTTAGAATTGACTGTAAGAGCTGCCACCACAATGATACCTTACAGAGGTTCTAAGAGGTGTAGCCAACACATTTGGGCAGCTCAAATTCGCAAAAAAATTTGAAGGCTTGAAATAAATTTCATATTGCCAATATCATCCTCATATCTAAAACTTTATTTTATTTTACATTCTGCATTATCTTTTTGGAAAATACATAGCAGTGAAAATACATTTTTTATTTCAAAGATTTTTTTCCACTAACAAATCCCGTTGTTATTAAACAATGAACTGTTGTCCACCGTGGTTTTTTTCTGTGTAATCCAACCTACAGAGACAGTATGGACTGCAAACTCTTCTTTCCTCCCTGTTTCTTTCTTGGGCATTTAGGCAACTTATTATTCTTGACTGGTCTTCTGCCATACTAGTATTGAAAACCGTGGATGGTAACAGTGAGTGGGTAGCTGTTATGATTACCAGCAAGTCTCTACATGATTTCTTCTGTGCCACTTACAGCATATTCCAGTTTCTCACAGTAAACTGCATTAGCAGTGGGAGTGAGATGATTACCTTAATAAAAACTAAAAAACCCAACTGTGTCAGCTTATACTTATCTCTTGGGATAGTGCCTGGAGTACTTTAAATGTAGCACTGAATGCAATATATGCCACAAAACAAGCAAAATGTTGTTTTTAAGATTACCTATTACTTGACTAGCCCTGTCATAGAAAACCCAGTGTACCTTTGATTCTCCAGTTCACTAAAGCTGAGTGTAGACATTAGCTATAACCTCATGTAGCTGACACACCTCTGGGGGAAGCTAAATCAATGACTAAAATATCTAACTTTTAGGCAAAAATTTAAAAGCCCAGGTAGTTTGCCATGGCTTCTGCACCACATAACTGAGATTCCTGCTGGCAGCAATAGGTATCTGTTGCTCTGTACACAGAGCACATAAATCTTTTTACATGCATGTCCAGAAAGAACCTCTGGCATGTACTTTGTTTCTGATTATCTCAGCCTCAGTTTAATGTTGGCTCGCTGAGAAAAGTCAGACAGGAAAACCTGGGCATGCCATTAGAACAAGTTAGACAAACAGAAACAATTCTGGTTGCTGAAACTTAACTTTGTCAACACTGTTAAGTACTACTTTGTTTTTGCTAATAAAGATCCATTAGAAGGAAGAGTATCTCAGAAAGCCCACTGTAACTTAGAGCACAAATAAAAATGATCAACTGCATGCTCAAGAGCACAAAACCTCTAATTTGCCATAAAAAGCAGAATTCTATTCCTGTGATTTAAGTGGAAGAACGAGAGTTTGCTATCTATCCCAGAAAAGCTGTTGTTCTGCTCATCTGAGAAAACTTTTGGTTGTTTCATGAAAAAAGGTTAACTATTGTTTTCTTACACTTCAAAAGCTTAAGCATATTTGTTTTCATATTTAATATTCACATGACAACACTTCTATCGCTATTATAAATTTTTGTAATGGCAAACAACATCAACACATTGCTCTTCATAAAAATGGAAGGGGCTTATCAATTTACTAAGGAAGCACTCCTTTTCCTAAAAATAATACAGAAGCACTTTGAAAAATCACAGCCACCACATTAGTCAAAAGAATGCTAAAGTTCCTGAATGTCACTAATGAATGGTTTGGAGAGATACCACTATATCCACCCCTTTAGGGTAGAAGAACAGGCTCTGACATTTCAGTGCTTTTCTTCCTTTAAAAGCCTCACAGCAAATTACAGAAGCATTAAGGAGATGGCCAAAGGGATACTGGCTGCTCCTGTGCCTTAGCCTAGAGGCAAATTGATGGAAAGGACACTACATGTCCTGTCTGCCAACCTATGGTGGGCATTACCCTGTCACGAAGAAGAGCCTGGATCATAGTATCTCACACCTCCTGTTTATCCCACAAAGTAGAGCTAAGAATAGCTTCTCTGATATTCCATTATGATCACCACGGCCAATATTAGCTCCAGTCAATAAAAGGTGAAGAGGAAAACAATAATAAATATGTTTCTACCAAGGTGAAAATAAGCATTCATTTTCTCACAAACATTAAATCAAACATCTCAAACATTCCATACATGCTCAGGACCTACAGTATTTTCCTGTAAAATTTGCACTTAAAGTCCTGCCACAATCCCTGAAACTGAATCCCTCCTAAAGAAGTCTAACCCATTAATATACTCAGCTCTAACCTAAGCCTAACTAGTAAGATTTGAGTAATACAGGTAGTACTATGACAAGTGCAAAATACATCAGCAACCAAAAAACCCCAGGATTTTACATTAGTAGACACAAATGTTGATAATGGAAGAGGCAAAAGATGAAGGAATAAAGCAGTGATAAACAAAATGCCTTTTCAGAATGCTTATAGGTAATTACAGTCTGTGAAGAATGCAAATAAGTATGGTAGAAACCGTAAAAACAAGGAAAGTACCAGACCGAAATAAGAAAAAAAGAAATAGTACTTGAGTAAATAAAGATCACCACCAGTGTTTTTAGTCAGTCATATGAATTCCATCATGTGCTTAAAGCTAGATAGAGAGCATAGCTCATACCTATGCCTTTATAGACAGGCAGTGGGTAAGGAACACTGCCTGTCCCCTCCCAGGGAAGCAGCAGGGGAATAGTGACTGGAGTGGGTCCTGAGTGGAGCCATTAATCTCACTTCTCACTGTCAAATACACAGAGATTCCTCAGCCTTTACATACCCTGAGTCAGATGTGCATGAAGATTTTCTCCTAAGCTCCTTCTAGTTCCCCTGTATAAATCCCATTTATCTAAGCAGTGAACAAGAACACAGCTTACTGTAATAGGAGCTGCATGTGTCTGCTAACAAATAGGAGAAAAACAAGAGAACACTTTTATAATATCTGATAAGCAACATTTTTATTGCAGTTTTCAGCACATTTGAACTAAATTAGGTATATGAGAACTAGTGAACAAAAGAGAGAAAGAAAAAAGAAGGAAGGAAGGGAGAAACGCTAGATGTGAAAGGAAAGAAAAAAGGGAGAAAAAAGGAAAAAAGTAGCATGCAAGCAACAAGGTCAAACTAAGAGCAAATGCTACAAATAAATAATGTATCTGGATATAATGCATTGTAGAATTCAGTCAGTTATGATCAACCTGCTCAAACTGCTCATGGTGCTACCAATGCTTCATTAATATTCTGCAGTTGCCAGCTGCCAGAATCAGCTATCAATACAACAGCTTGTCAAAGACCCTTTTGAGAAGGGTTTATATTGTTCTCTTGTTTTCTAAGACTCTGATTTTACCAGGAGTTTTAGTTTTGTTTTTCTGCAATGTTAGAGTAACTGTTTTTTTTTTTCCAGCTTGCATTTTGTCTGCCTTGTCCTCAATGTACCCCATCACCACTTGACTCAGCAGCCACATGTCCCAGAGTAAAAGAACTGGCATGTGAAAAATCTATCTCCAGCTGCTGCAGGATAGTAGAAATACTTCACATTTGTGTACTGCCCTCTAGTTCCAGACAGTAAGCCAAGAACTGCAAAAAGCCTTGCAAGCTTGAGCAAAATCAGTTTTATAACATCCCTGCGAGGTGACTGAGAAGTATAATCCACTTTTAGACATGGGAAACAAATGTGATAACAGAATGAGTAACCGAAGTCTTGTCCCAGATCAGTGTCAGAGCTGACATATGGACTAATGTCCAAATGAGATGTGAGTTATGACTGAGATTTTTAAATACGTGTGTATTTTAGAATCTCATTAAGAAGCAAATGCAGATTATTTGTACTTCTGAATACTAGAACTAGGAGCTCAGGTGGGGTACAGTGTTTGCTTTGTAAGTTTGATTAGTCTGCTGCTCCAACTTACCCTTAACACATGTTAATTACACTTCTGTATTTGAAATAATTTACTTTGTAATAGCATTAGAACACAACAAGTTAAATAAGAATTACATTAATATTAAAGATCCTTGCTTTAATGCTGTAAGTTTTTCAATTTTCATTAACCTCTCTTTAATGAGTTCTAAGCAGGGTGGTAGAATAGTAGGTACCATCTCATCAAATGGTAATGCCTCACCAACTTCTATTAAGTTATTGTCATAATCTTGGGAACAACTTTGAGCCTTTGAAGAGATACGTATCTTGTTAGTTTTGTGAGAAGGCTTTGTTCCTACTTGAGATTTATTTTTTTCTGGAGAAAGGGAAGATGTGCAAAGACTGTAAGGTAGCAAGAGAGTCTGTTCTCTGCTTTTAGCTCTAACTACTCAGATCTGGAGGCAGCTACTAGGGAGCTCTAGCTCTAGCCTTGAAGAACAGGCTAATTGTCCTGAAATAGGAAAATAGTGTCCTATTTGTCTGCATTCAGAGACTAAGGAGTATGTGATAAATAAAACCCAGGTAGATGAAAGATGCACTCAGTCAGACTTTACTGCCTCTTTTCCACTAGGGTCTAATCTTCAGAACAAATACATCCTGTGTGAGACCAAAAGTACTTAAAATGTGCCCAGGCTAGACAGCGTTTTAGAAAGCTGTTGGCTATTGTAAAGTTTCTCCTACAGGCTTGAATCTAAGGGTCATGTCTGTAAATGCTTGCCAGACTTCTATGTGACAATAAAATAACTCACATATATTTCATTAAATTGTATTTATAGGGCTGATGTTAGAGTTTGTTACTCTTGCTAAAAGTTTAAGCAAAAATAATCCCAAAATCACCATTGTTACATAAAGCCTATTTCACTTCATTGTTAAAAATATATCTACAGGTATTTTAAGTCTAAATCTCCAGTTTTCTCTATTGAGAAAGAGAAGTTTTTGTTTATTCTTGAAGAGCAGATGAAAGAATTAGCTCTAAATATTCGTATCTATGAAAAAAAATGGAATTATTTGCAGTTAAGAATCAGTATTGTGGTGCACTTGTTATCCCACTGAAGCAGTAACAAAACAAGTGCTTGAAGCAGTGTGGGAAAGAAAGAGCCCTTCACACATCCAAGGTAGATGTATGCATATCATTGTTCCAACTGTCTAGGAGGTTGGCAGAGGCAGGCTCCATGGAGGGAAGTAGAAAAGAAGGAAAGACTCATGCTGTAAGATAGAATTAAAAGAGCAATCCCCATAACTTACTTTCTTCTTAGCATTTCAATTGAACGATTCTTAGGAACAGCATCAGCTGGGCAGATAATTGGATGTTACAGCAAAAACTCTTTGCTGAGCTTTACAAGGATGATCACAGATCTGAGCTCCTGATGGCTGTGGGAATATTCACAGAATCACTGAACATGATGAATTAGAAAGGATTCACAAGGGTCATCAAGTCCTTGCACAGGACACCCCAAGAGACACACCACAAACCTGCGAGTATTGTGCAAACACTGTCAGGCTGGTGCTGTGACCACTTCTATGGGGAGCCTGTTCCAGGGCCCAAACACCCTGTGGGCAAAGAACCTTTTCCTGACATCCAACCTAAATATCCCCTGACACAGCTTCTGGCCATTCCTTCTGTCTGTCACTGGTCATGGCAGAGATCAGTGCCTGCCTCTTCCTCACAAGGAAGTTGTAGAGTACAGAGGTCTCCCCTCAGTCTCCTGTTCTCCAGGATGAACAGACCAGGTGACCTCAGCCACTCCTCACACAGCCTCCCCTCGAGGCCTTTCACCATCTTTATTACCCTCCTCTGGACACTCTCTAATAGTTTAATGTCTTTTTTTATATTATGGTGGCCAAAACTGCACACAGTATTCAAGCTGAGGCTGCACCAGAGCAGAGTGAATTTGAAGGTCTAATTCACTTTGACCAATAAAAGCACATCATCCAATTCCATTCTTCCTCTTAGAAGACTCAAAATAGTATTACTGACGCAGACATGAGTCCTGAAAGATACTGCTCTATAAAAAGCAAAAACATATAAATTATGCTGTTAGTGCAATTCAAATTCCATTTGCACTATGGTCAAAAGTTATTACTAAGTCAGTAAAGTGAGGTTTTTACAGTACTGGAATCTCCATCTGACAAAATTATACTGTAAATATATTGGAACTGTTACATCATTGAAATCAGATTTGGAGCATTGCTAAGTCAGTAGTGAGATAACTAACATAATCTGTCAAAACCAATATTAACTCAGTATTTATAATTAATTTGATTTTTGTTGCGGGGTTTGGTTTTCTAGTTGTTTCTTTATTTTAAACTTCATATGTTGTGCTGCCACATTCTCCTGGGAATCCATTATCTGTATCCAAGTCACAGTCATGAGTTGGGCTTCCATTCATCATGTCTTCTGTTATTACCTTTTTTTACTGTTTTTAAGGGGATCCTATGTGACTGGCTTACTCCAGATGACTAAATACCTACATGACTAGAGTTAAGTGAAATGAATTCCATCCAAAGTGATTGCAATTCCGTTTTAATTACTTCAAAAAGACAGTTAACAGAATATCTAATCTAAAGACATTGTCACTCCACCCAAACTGAAGTGCACTAAAATGGACTGTTGATGGCTAAATTGAAAATGCCACTGATCCAGTCTGAAGAATTAATCAGATTTAACAAAAAGTTGATTGCAGTTGATGACAAATTCTGCAGACCTGAAAAAAAAACCCACCAAACTAATCAACCTTTCCAGAAGACCCAAACCAAAACTTTCTTCTGCCATTAAAGAACTAGTTTTAACAAGTTCACCTTAACCCCTTATAAGTAAAAGTCTTAGCTCCCTACACTGCAAGAGTATTAATTAATTTCTAACCACTCATACCATCTCTTAAATTCTAGCACTATTCATTCATATTTAAGTATGGTGGTTACAGATGCTTGATATTTTAACTCCTTTTGGACCAACACTGAACTACTTTTGGTAACACTAGCCTTTAAACTACATCAGCACACTCATCTTCTCCAAAGCTCACACTGAATAAATGTTTTAAAAAGAAGACTTCCCAGAATAACAGAATTCATGCAAATTTGGAGCTGTATGTTTGATATGTATTTGAAGAATTCTGATGTTTGGAAGCGGGGAGTTATGGATCCATGCAATTGTAATATTTTATAAATTGAAGGACTAAGGTTTTAAGTCACTGTTAATGGAGTTATCTGCACAGCTGTTGAACACTGCTTGGAAAATAAATAGCATAATCTTTCTAAAGCAGCAGATTTTCCATTATCAATAATAACAGATATTCATTTTAACACCATTCTTTCAATACTAAGCTGCAGGAAAAAAAAATGTCAATTATAGGAAAAGCTAGCCTATTCTTAGGCTGCACCACTACTTAGTATTTCCAAAATCTAAATACATATCTTTTTACATAAACATTTAATTTGGAAGTGGCAATATTTAATTCATTTATTGCTGAAGATAATATTCACATTAATCTAAGAGCTGAAAAGTTGACATTAGGAAGATACAAGAGATTCCACTTGAAATTCTGCTGATATTAATTTCTGTAAACTATATGAACGTTACTCAGGGCTCTTGCAATCAGAATCCAACCCTTGGCGTCTTCTCTGCTCCAGCATTATGGCCCAGTGTATTTTTTGTAAATGTCCTACTACTCATTTAAATCCTGGCCTAAAAGAATCATCTCTCACATACTGGGAAAATATTTTTCTTCTATTCTCGCGCAACACATGACTGCCATGGGTAGAAATAGTTACTAATGCTTAAGTCTCAGTGACAACTACTGAGATTATGTAATAGGAAGTAAACTGATCCGGATTCTGTTCCTAAGAGCATATGACAGGGAATACATAGCAGGCCAAGGCTGGAAAACAACTCCAGACTGCAGAAGTTTATACAAGGTTCACATTTCATTTATTCCTGCCAATGTGGAAATTGTTACTAGTTGAAGATTTTTTTCGCTATTACTAATAAAATGGACAAACTTAGGAATGTTTCTGATGACATAGTCTTTTAAAAGTGTGAGCTGAGAAAACTAATGAATTATAAATCACTTTTTAGTGAAGCTGCTGTTATCTTACATACTTTAGAGAGAAGTAAGTAAATAAGGCAAGAAGTAAAAGGGCAGAACTATCAAAATTTATAATAAGGAAAATACCTTTTAAAATAAATTACTTGGGGACCACTGCATGTTGAAAAGAAACAGCAAAAATTCTGCACATCTCAGTATCCAGTATGAAAACCTCCCCAGAAATTAGGTTATAAGTAAGAAGCTGTTTAGTTAATATAGATTTTAAAAGTTGTGTGAGAGCAGAGGAAATAAGCCATCTATTTGAATGAAATAAAATTAAAACCATATAGATAATTGAAACTGCAAAATTCAGTTGATGCAACTGTGCCTGTAAAGGCTTGTTGTGTGAGCCCTTTCTGCTAGTGAGAGTTAAAATGTAAGCCACTGATTCCAAACACAATATAGCCAAAAAGTAAATTAATCCAAAAGTCATTCTGGGAATAGTAAAACATATTAGGCTATAAATTAGTTTAGAAAAAAAAAAGAAAGAGAAAGAGAGAGAAAGGGAAAGAAAGAGAGAGACGAAGAGAGAAAGAGACAAAGAGACAAATAAAGAGAGAGAAAGAGAAAAAGAGAAAAAGAGGGAAAGAGGGAAAGAGGGAAAGAAAAGAAAAGAAAAGAAAAGAAAAGAAAGAAAGAAAGAAAGAAAGAAAGAAAGAAAGAAAGAAAGAAAGAAAGAAAGAAAGAAAGAAAGAAAGAAAGAAAGAAAGAAAGAAAGAAAATTCTCATGAACAGAATTTAGTAGAAATGAAATTTTTATGCATTTATAGAACAATCAGTTTTAGAATTAAATCAGCGTGACTTTTCAAAACAAAGTGGAATAGTTATAGAATGTCAACATTATTCTCACAGAGACATCTAACCAAAAGTTTTTTTCAAGCCAGAGGCACTAATTTCATTAACCTTCATCTCATGACCAGTCATAGCCATGACTCTGAAAAAGCAAAATATGACAGCAAGGTATGCTCCCCTCTCCAACAATTTCCAGTTCCTAGCAAACACATAATCACACAGTATCATGGCAAGTATATTAACACAGTGCTTATGCCTGGGACCAACCAGGGGCCATCCCTGAAGATGCACTTGCTACTTCTCAACTGCAGAAATCAGATGCTAATAGCACCTTGAGGAGTGTGCAGGGGAATTTAACTTCTCTATCCACCTAACATTAAAGTCAACAGCAATGTTCAGCCCACTCAACTTTCTGTCTTTTTATGCTGCTATTTATGCTGGTAAGAGATCATAAAATAAAGTCTATTCCTATCTAATAACCCACAACTTTGAGCAAATAGCTAAACAAACAGGGAGGCATAGATTTACATGGGACAGTGCAGTACTTCACAGACACATTTGCCATGTCTTGAAGACTAGATATTGCTAATAGGAACAGAAGAGCTGTGCTGGCTCAGTATCCTATTGAGGGAACTTAACCCTGTTTGAGTATCATGGCATGGTGCTACATAAAATAAGTACACGTATGATGTTTATTTGTCCAGTCTGGAACATAATGATAAAAAAATTCATTTGAAGTATACACCAAAACTAACATAATTTAGGCAGTGGCAATGCTCTAACATAAACAAATACAGGGAAGGAAGAATTTGTGATTGTATTTGATTTCCATGGGAAGGAAGAGGATGTTTAATTACAAACTTACTGTGTACTTTGTCCAAGTGTTAATGAGATGACCTGCTGGTATATATACAAAACAACTTTAAAGACCAAGATGGTTTAATCAAATTCTGACATGTACTCCTCCACCCATTGAAAGAAACTGAGCATGGGGAGATCAAAAAACCTCTCTTGATTATTACAAGAGAGGACACTTTTTCCTAACACAGAAAGTACACAACACCCAAAGGGTACAACACATTGCTGTACCTCTAAGAGAACAGTTCTACAGTGCAGCAGCAACAACGAATTTCCAGCAAGCTTAACAAGCTTTAGAATTTATCAAGGGTTTTATGTAATTCATATTATTTATACATGTATCATTTTTAACTTTTTTACTCTGCCACTTACTAACTCCTCATAGAATACACAGAATATACACATGAATCCCGTGGCTCTGCCCGGGCACAGTGGCATTGAAAATTTGTTTAGTGCTTGTCAATACACTCAAAGAGATGACCAACCACTGAAGAATTTGTGATAAGTGCTAGATCTTTCTGAGTAAAAAGAAAAGAAGGACGTCCCTTCTCATGCTGACATCAATAATTTCTGAAGAATCTAGAAATCAATTTTGTCTCAGTTTTTTGGTCATATTTTCCATATTTGAATCTACTAGTATAGATTTTCCATTTAATCCCAGCACTATGGATCCAAGTTAATACCATCTATTTTCCAATTCATTTACAATGAGAAACATAAGCCTTCTGGAACATAAGGCTTTTGACCAGAATTTTCCAGCTATCTCAACCTCTTATGAAACTGCTCCTTTCAGACATTAAGACAAGAGGAACTCTTTTTCTTATTATGGACAATCCAAACAGGCAACTGCCTGGGTTGCAGACCCAAAAGGTAGACTTGCAAGTGGAAACCCTGAAGCGCAACAGCCTGTTAGTTAGAGGATATTAACTTAAGCATTAGAAACTCTGTTTTAGCTAGCAAATTTCTCATTTTGCTTGACAGAAGAATATGGGGTAACACTGATTCATTGCTCAAAAGCAACCTGAGAAATCCATTACAAAATTCATTGTTGTTGAGTTATGCTGGACTCTTAACTGTGAAACTTTTCGCACATACCAAAGTGCTTTGCTCTAAATAATTTCTCTTTGCCCAAGCCATACCTATGTAAACAGACTCACAAGCATCAGCTTTTAAATTTCTGCATCATCACAAGAAAAGCTTTAAACTTCTCACTATTTCTCTGAAAACTGAGATTACATAATACTCCTTATTCTCATTATTTCGAATCTAGAACAATAGAATTCAGATCCTCAAAACTTGACTATAATAGCTACACAGAAACAGTAGTAGAGTTTTAAAAAATATATAGCAAATGAGACAAGAAATATAAAGATCTCTGTGGCATTTGCATCCTGCAATTAGCAAAAGGTCACAAGAAAAATATTCACAGAAGGGACTAGTTAAGTTATATTTACCAGGAAGCTTAATAAATCAAGAGTAAACCATATCCATTGTAGGGCAACAAGCACATCAGTCTAAAAAAATGAGTCTTTTCCCTTTCAGGATAGAAGTTTAAACAGTTCAGAGGCAAAACACTGAGCTGTGTTTTTCCTTGTAAAAAGCAGATATATATACACACATTTGTTTTTTCCTGAATTCTGCTGAAGGCCGATGTACTCATAAGAGTTTAGACAAACTTTATATATGCAAAATTGTTTGTAACGCTTAAAAACATGTACAGCACACTCCACACACCTATTCACTTTGTCTTGATAACAAGACAAAGAAGTGGTAGTGGAGTTCTGTAAATCTCAAGGTTTTTCCTTGAAAAGCAATACAATGCTGGGATTCAGAGCCTGAGCATTATAGTCCCCTGAAGATCACTTGCAATCTTCAAGACACTGATATTCTTCTTTCTGTACAAAACAACTCTGGAGTTTGTGTGTTCTTCTAAAGCCTTTAAAAACACATTTTTTACTTATTTTCACTGAAGTCCAAAACTATTATCTAACTATGCATAGGTATGTAGAGACTTTTCTATACATAAACTTTCACATACAGCCTGACTGACTTCAAAGGGGAGTAAATGGATTTGAACTCCATTCAAGTTTTATTTAGCTAGATCAGTCAATAGCTGCAGATGAAACAACCACAACCTCCTGGGATGACTGTGTTTCATTACAATTTGGTTTCTTTGCAGATTCTTCTCCAAACATATTTTTCAATATTTCTCTTACCTCTCAAAATATTACTAGATACACTGTGAGGTGTACCTGAGGAGAAGTTGCTCTTGCTGTAATCTGATTCAAGCACAAAATCTATTTTCTATTCAATCCTAGCATTATTATTTCATTTTCATTATATTTTGCAATTTTAATGTTAAACATGGAATTTGAGTTTGTCCTCTTTCTTTTCTTCCCTTGAAGTTAAGCATTGTCCGATTCGACAGTCAACAAATGTTTATATGAAAAAAAATTGGGAAAAACAAATTCTGCCCTAACGAGATCCAAATAAATCTGTATGGCTTTTATGTATAGAAAAAAAATTTATTTGTTTCTTTCCTTTTTCCCTAATATAACTTCCTGATTCAAAAAACAATGTTTGTAAAATGCCACATGAATTTATTGCACCCTTTACATGATGAAAGAAGCATATAATGGAAAAACATATTTAAGTTGGGGGCTTGTGACTGTGTATCTCAGGAAATGGTACAAAGTACATAGATGATAGTATCTATGGAATGAAATTTCAGTGCATAGAATTTTTGTATTTGGCCTTTGTAGGAAAAAGTGTGATTGGTCCCTGCATAATAAAGCTAAGAAATGTTAAGAGATGCAGCACTGATAAGTCTTGAATTTTTAGGAAGCTAAAAAGGACAGTAACAGAATGTACCTTTTCAGATTTTCAGAGCAACTATCAGAGAGCAAAAACATGAAGAGTTTTGTTTTCATCTTCAAAATGTGAGTAAATCTATAAATCTATAAATCCTCTGCAAAACAAAACAGGATTTTGAGGTGCATCAGACCCAAACCTGCTGTGTAGGGTTAGTTATAGTCTTGAATATATTTCCAGTTCATATAAATAACAAAACTGCTATTATTACTACCCATGACAACTGAGAATATTTATAAATGGTAAATTAACACAAAGTACTGTTTAATTTCCACCAATCAAAATAAAATCATAGCCTTTTTCTAGCACCATCCCTAAACAGGACTATTATTTTAATATGCCAGTTCAAAGAATTTTATACAACCATTAAAAGGAAAAAAATAGAAATAAAAAGATGATGTACAAATTCTGAATATAAGTTAACAAAATGCTTTTTTAATACAGAATTCTTTCATATTTCTAGAAAAGATAGACTGGGGATCCCATACCGTACACATCAGTACCATAACAGAGCAGAAAAGTAATAATGTAACACAAAAATCTGATTTTGAATGATGGCAAACTTTTAATACTTTTCACACCCTACATTTGAACATGCAGGTAGGTGGTGGTTTCTAACAAATGGATGTTTTATGTATCAAACTCCTGCAAAATAAAGCATGAGTGCTCACTGAAGTTTTTCAAAAAAAGCTCCCTTGACCTTCATTGGGATTTGACAATTAATTCTGTGGAAGGCTGTCCCACAAAAACAAAGATAAACCTTTTTGAAACAGAAGACATACTCCAATAATTGAATTGTTCTTAGATATAAAATTAACAGATTGAAACTCTGCACTTAGAATATTTATTATGTTATACTGAATTTGTACTATTAGAAAAGCCAAACACAGAACTACAATATAGTTCTTAATAAGAATACTTGACCAAAACTGTGGCCTGAATCACTATAAGACAACATAAATATAAAACCAAACAAATGAGCATTCCTGTCATATAAAGTTGCATGCCTTCTGTGATCTGGGGAAAAAAAAAAAAAAACAAAACATAAAACAAAGAACCTTCTTTGAGTCATGTAGGACAAAAATCACACGTAAAGGTAAAACTATACTTCAGTAGATTGAAGGTTAAGATTAAGACTGAGTGATTGATTACTTGTTACTTAATGCTCAGCAGATGTATTTCAGACCAGTGGAAGAATCACCCATTATAAATTTTTCTTTTATAAATGCTCTGGTTTATCCTGATTCCTTAAAATATCAAGAAACAAAATCATCCAGCAGAACATACCACATCTATCTGCATTTTGCATTGCTATGGGCTGCTCCTAACTGCTGGAATAGGCTATTCTGTCCATTATCTGAGCCTTGAGTCATTCATGTTCACACTCTTCAACACTTTTATATTATTCACTGAAATTCACTATATTTTGGCTTCTGCATGAGGAATGCCTCCAAAGTTCATTGGAAAATACGTTAATGAAGATACTGTGGAATCATTTAGTGTATTGTTTTTTTTGGTGATTATAATAAAAACATACTTACAAGTTAACACAGTTTGAAAGAAAATCTTTACAAACAGTATCTTTCTCTTAAAACCCAAGACAGCAAAACAGGACAATATCTGTTGTCAAAAATTATTATATAACATCAAAAAATCACTCAAAATCGTCAATGTCAAGCCATAATAATGATGTTGACATAAGCTAAACCAAAAGGTTGTACTCAGGCCTCCCTCACAATCACATAAGGAAAAACAAACTTACAATTTCACAGTTCACATACCCAATATGTGAACAACTCTTTATGATGGACCCATGCATAGCCACACCTTACTTCAAAACTTTTTTTCGTCTGCTAATAGAGCAAAGTGATGGTTTATTTACTTTAATATATCCTACATACCTGCTCTGATATGAAATAATGTACTATCACCCTGCAATGTGCTGCCAAGTAACTATAAAATCATTGATAATTGCTAATAAAGCACTAGAAATAAAGTGCTTATTTAAGCACACCAAAGATGGCTCTAGGGCATAGTTGCATCATGGGACTGACGTAAAATGGCTCCCAAACAATTTGAAAGGGAGTCTTTAACCTTATCAATCATGAAGAAAGATATATTTTATTAACAAAGCATTATCCAAAACAGAATTATTATCTCCATTCTGGAGCATTGCACTTCACAGAAGAATGTACATACAGATAAATTTAAGTATAATAATCGGTCATAGATTTTTGTTTTCTCTAGATATCAGTGCTGAATAGCTGAAAGTGAAAAATATGCAGCCTTTCTGAATTACAATGTTTATGTTATAAATAGGCTCATGTACCCAGCATAGGAAACACAGAGCAGAGAGATGTACTAAGTCTTTGAAAGTTTACATCAGCTCTTTCTATTTGTAACAAAATTCCACTCCAATATGAGTTGATTGGTTTGCATCAAGTTGATTGACACATTTAATTCCTCCTTTTTTGAAAAACCTTGCTTTTTCATAGATTCCGCTGTAATTATCCTTTTATCTTAATGATGAATTTTTCATTTTCTGTACTTGTGACTGTACCAATAATATTAAGTATACACCTGAAAACTTCTAATTTTATGCCTGATATATAAGCACAACCTTCCAGTTGAGGCAATGACTTAGGTTTCTGATGACCTGGACCCATTCTCTCATTCTGCATCAAACTTCCCTTCTATTTTTAGGCAAGACTTTCATGTCCCAATTCCACAAAGAACTTAATAATGCGCATATACCTATTTGTATTTCAAACAAAACATTTAGGCTTAAGATCTTTGCAAGCTGGTTGTTGATTACAGTTGTCTAATGCCTGTAGAGGAAAGAAAGTTGCTTAAGCAAAACCTAAAGCCTACATATCCACCTCTAAAGTGGCAATTTCTCCTGCTCAGAGTACATTTTGTTTGTACTTGCATATTTAGCAGCCAAGGAACACGAGAGCATTTTCTTCAAAATAGGGCAGTTTTATCAAGGTCAACTGACAGTGTCCTCCTGAATAGTCTCAGAATTAAAATTCTGTCCTGAAAGGGAAAAGACGGTGGCTAGAATCTTCTTGCATAGAAAGCAAACTTACACATTAAGAAATGTCCTAATTATTATCCAAGTGCCTAAAAAAGGAACTACCTCCGTCACTTAAAAAACCCCAACAATGTGGCACACTATTTAACAGGTGATCTCTAAAACATAGAACAGACCAGTAGAACACAGTCCAGACCTAAAATATACCTCATGTTTTTTACTTAATATACCCAATGGGAGCAAGACATCCAGCATAATAAAAGCTGGGGCATTTCTGACCATGCTAGAAGCAGAACTTTAGCCCTCTAAGTCAACTAGGAAAAGAAATTTAAGGGCCCTTGCTATCACACAGCAGTTCGTTGAGGCTCTGATTACCAGATTTTATATATATGTGCTTATTTTTATTATCATATACCAAGCTTACATATGAAACTTACAATCCTTTCTGTATCAAACTTTATGGTAGTGAATTAAAGGATTATGAGACCTGGTCAAATATATGTCTCCAATGCAAACAGCAAACAAGACCATTTTCTCCAATGATGAAAACCTCACAGTTTAGGTGCATATATATATATATATATATATATATGGATAGATAGATAGATAGATAGATAGATAGATAGATAGATAGATAGATAGATAGATAGATGATTGCTGTTGTTGTTATCTTTGTTCTGGCCATTATGGGAATTCAGTAATGAGGGGGAGCTGTTGTAGAATATACTATCAGCTTCTTCTTTCCTCATTCAGTTTTCAGTGGGAGCCTATGTATTCTAGTCAATGAAGGTCTCTAACACTGCATTATTTTTGCCCTTTGAAGCTTCCTTTTGCACAGATAACTGTCACAACTTACTTAACCTATCTGCATTTTTAAAGCATTTATCACTGTGGCACTGCCACCAGAGTGGTGTCAATGATTAAAAAACAACAGCCAGGCTGCCTGCAGACAGTCAGGGGAATCTGTGTGTTCAGAATACTGTGAGACCATGAAGCTTCTCTTGAACAACCAAGGGCAACATAAAAGAAATTAGGCTCTGCATAAAACTTTCCGAAATGAGAGTGGTAGTGGGGAATCCTAAATATCACATTTTTTGTAATGTATTTATTTTCCCTTATTCATGAAAAACCATCAGTGCTTTCCTTATACAAATAAACTTACCCTAATGGAGAAAAGGTTATTTCAGAAACTTTTCTCTCTTCCAAAATGAAATGAGATAAAATTAAAATTAAACCAAAAAAATAGTCTACAAAAAACCATGCAAACTTCTCTCCCTAAAAAAACCCCCATAAAACTACCATTTTTAAATGAAGTTTTCTTATTTGGTCTAGTACACTCATTCAAGATTTATAGATGCATATACTTAGCAGGGTGAGCAAGTCTAGTTATAGCTGAAAGAGACAAAAATCATTGAAGGCATTTCAGATGAGAAGTTTTACTGATATGTGAAACCATTACAAATTAAAGCTAATACTCCAGTCTTTGAAAAAATATTCCCATTGTCTTCAGTACAAACTTGGCAATTTCAATGCAAATTGCATTTTTAATTGTAAGTGAATGAAGCCTAGTAGCAGTGTTAATTTGTTGCCTGTATGCTAGCAACAGTCCCTCTGCAGTTCATTTCTTTCCTAGGCAAAGAAATATTTATTTTTGATTATTCTGGATACAACAGATTCCACCTTTAGTGGGCCAAGTGGAAATCCAATATTCAAGTTGTTCTACTGGAAAAATATGACATCTTGATTTTGAAAATCTGGAATAAAAATGTAGCAAGAATATTTTCTTTTTATTTATTGCAAATGGAAGAAGCAATCTGCAAAAAAAGTCCAGTATTCATCCTGAAATGTACTGATTTACTGGAAAAATTGAAATCCATTCTGGCTTTGGTGTTACTTAGCTGGAACTACGCATGCAAAGTCCACATATTGAGCACTGATCAAGATATTGCCTGTTTGCGTTTTGCAGCATGAGTAAGTCCTTCTTTAAAAGACACACAGAGAAAGAGGAGCAGATTAGCATTTTGCAGTGCCAAAGTAGAATTTATTCATAAAAAAGAAAAAAAAAATTGCCATGAACAAAACAGGAAAGCATTCTGAGGGATTACCATTGCATGAGTAACATTTTTTTGAAGGCTTGATTTCTTCATCACATTGATCTTATTTAAACAGTATCTTATTTCTCCAACATTTTAGTATTTGTGCTCACAATTCAAGGATCTCTCAAGAGGCCTCAGCTGAGATTTGGCATCACAGCCTAACAAGGTCACCTTTTAGTCTCATGACCAGAGCTTTTGGTTCACCCTCATTGACCCTGCCTGTACTATATTCTGAGTTAAGTCATGCAAGGAGGTGGAAAGAATTATGCAAGAAAATGTTGGCAGGCTCAGTAACATGTATAACCTTATGCACTTCTTAGAAAAGAAGCACTCAACTCTCCCCTCTCAGCACAGTTCACATCTCTCTTTTCCATCCTTTTCTAGTCAAACCAGACACAAATCCTGTACTTTCACACAGAATTAAAGGCATCTTTCTTTTGTACACTATGGCACAGTCACAGGTATTTTAGAAAATTATTTGTGGCTTGATGACACCCTGAAGCACTTTTTCCAATGGCCATTATCACCTCAGCTGACCAGTACAGAACAACATGCCATTTCTGGAGAAGAACTGCCATGCCAGAAAGCTTTCAACTGTGAAATCATTCAACAGATATAGGAAACAATACAGCCAACTGGGCAAAACTGCTGGGTTTTATCTGAGAGAATTTATCAACACAGAATTTCAGGGATATTTAATAGTTGATACTTTCTTCATCAAGTGGTGTGATGAAACACTAGATTTAGGTGACTTTTATTCTCTGCAACTGTTTTCTTACTCTTTAGTTTGTTTCCTGGTACCCAGCATATACCCAGTTCCATCTTTGCAATTATCTGATTCATTATTTCCTGCAAAAAATACAGATGCATGGGCATCTCCAAAAACCCTGGTGGCCAACAGAGTAGTGTGAGCAAAGCCACAGATGAACTACAAGAAAGAAGAAAACACAGCAGCAAAATTGGTTTTTACTTTGAACAATCAGATCCTGAACCAAATCAGGAAGGAATATCCACAGGAGTTAATAACTAGGGCCAGAGGAGAGATCTACCACAAACCTTTTTTCCTTCCCTCAATTTCAGAAGCCTTATACATATGGGAGGGGGGGAAAAGAGGGTAGAAAACCAGACAGTCTTTATTACTGGAACAAAATTATGCAAAACTTTTCACAGATTATTTTAATAGAAGTTTCCAGCAATTAAATCTATATGAAACTTGGGCTTTGGATTTATTTTTTTGACATGTTTGAGACAAAAGTTATATAAAATATTAATGTTGATGCCAAAGTAGTTGAAAATAATTAATTTAAGCAGGCAAACAAACAAAATCTGTATGATTTTAAAACCTGTTGAAATAATTCCACAGATTCATTCTCTATTTGATGCATGTCTGTCTCACCTGTGCACACAAATGTTAAAAGAAGTTTCTCTAAGAAAAAAAAAACCTTACAACTGTTCAGCTTTCAATGAGGACTCAGAAATTATTTTTTAAATCGACCAGTTATTTAATGAATCTCAATTTCTGAGTGTTCTATTCATGTCATGCCTTATTTTCAGAAACTGTAGAAAACACATTCTGCAAAGTAACGTGTAATATTTAGGATGTAAGGCAATAGAAACGTGATTCCATGTATGCAAGACACTGACCAAGTATTTCAAAATTATCTCTTAAATCAGAAGTCATTAAGTAGCAATGATGCTCATATCCCTTTCCAATTTCAAAACTGAAATTTCAATTTTTAAAATATATATGAAACTCCATCTCAATAATGAAAATAAAAATAGAATCAAGAGTATTTAATATCCAACACATTGGTTTGTATGTACCAAAAACAATTTAAGCATGTTATACATGGTATGTAGTATTTTATGAAGCATGAGCAACAAGGCAAATAAACCACAGTGAGAAACATTGAAAATTATGTTAAAATGTATAAAAGCAAACCAAAAACCAGACTTATTTTAGTCCCGTTCCATATCAGCTCAGCAATAATTATACATGCTACAAAGCCTGTTGCAGGACTTAAACTACAAAACTGTTTCCTGCTACCTGACAAGAGTAATTAATGACCTATCAAAAATGACATGGAATAAATTTTATACTAACAGGAAAAACTGCCTGAGTCCAGACAAATGAACTAAGACATGCTGTACTACAGCATGGCTTAAGTACAATTGTCCTACTTGCATGGTATGCCTGTGACAAATACAGCCTGAGGTTTCCAACAACAGAGAGGCTGTTATAGCAACTGCACAGGGTAATAAAAGAAACCTTGTAAAAACCACACGTGACAAAAGTTGAAAGGAAAGTCACAGTAGAGAACTGCTTCTCTGAAGCTGGGCCTACTGCTATTCTTTGAATTACTTTCATGACTGCTTGTTTTTTTGTAGATTACAATAATTCTGTAATGAAATTATTTTTATTAGCAATACATAATGTTAAATGCTGAAATGAGAAATTTGTAAATCAAGCTTGAGGCTCGAAGAATGTAGTGACATTTGATTATTATATAATTACAGCATCAGTCCATTATCCTTAATGGACTTCATCTTGACTTACAGGGCACAGGATAAAAAAAGTTGGTTCTCCATTCATAAATGTGTTAGGATATTCAAAACCTGAAAAATTTATACATTCTTTTGAGACTTCCGTGATAACTTTTTCCTTAATACCTGTTTGAACAGGTAAGGCATTTCTGATTTTTAATATAGAGATGTGGAAATTTGATGGAAGAGAAATCAAGGTGAAAATAAATCAATAAAGAACAGAAGATAAAATATTAAAGTAAGTACCAAAAAAATTTAAGGAAATGTGCTGATGTAACAACAGGTAGATTTGTGGCAATATTAATGTAATGCAAATAACTTTTATAACTTGTAATGCTGTCAAAACTTCTTCCTGACATCTTTTCCTCGAAATACTGTCTATAGAAATCTAGCACTTCTAATGTTGCACATACCTTTTTAGTTCTGAGCAGGCAGAATCACATTTGTACTGTTCATACTGTACAACATAAGAAAAGATCAACAAGTGACTAAATGCCAGTACCTACGCACTTCTAAATCAGGCTACAGGTTAAGACAAATCCTCTTTTCAGTTCTTTATAGAGTCAAACATATTTCAGAAATTATAGTACTCGCCATGAAAAAATAAACAAGCAGTGCTTTCAAAACAAGTTCAGATATTGCCCTCATAAGAAATGAAGAAAGAGTGGAAGTAAGCCTTTGTGTGAAAGAACGCCTCTCTTGCCTGCCATTTTGAGATTCTACAATGAGGTATCTCACAAACCAAGATCTAGATCACTAGTTTAAAATTACTCTCAGATCCATCAGCAATGTTTTTTGTCTAATGCCCCATGACATGTGGCCATCAGGATACAGCCATAAGGACAGTTATTTACCATGAAAAATATTTTCAACTTCTTAAATATTATGGGTAGCAGGGAAAGAAGGATGAGGACTTTATATAAAAAAGCTAAAAAACTAAATTTCCCATGTAACATAAGGAAATTAGTACATATCTACTTTTCTGTGAATTTAAGTCTAAATTGCCCTTCAGCAACCTGCTAGAAATTAAATGTTCCCCAAGAACAGATATCAACTGTTAACCCAGGTTTTAGAAGTGATTTGGTGTCTCATCAGATATAGATGCAATAAGTAATGAAGCTGCATTTCTGTCATTGTTCTGTTTCACTGTGGTATGTATAATGCTTCTATTTGGAAAGGACTTGTAATTTCTCTTCAAATCTTCTATTTCAATAGTACAATACCTGCCAAATCATGAGCCTTACAGCATGATCTGATTGCACACTGGGCTAACAACACTATTTTCCTCAGTTTTCATCAGCTGCTTAAATTACAGTAACTTTTATTTTGGAACTAATGGTATTTTCCCAAATATAAAATGCTTCTGAATTGTCAGTCTGTTTAATCAGCATTACACAAGAATATTGGGCGCTTGAACCTAAAATTATGTCTATTTGAATGCCATTTTCTTCTCTTACTGCTGTCACACGACTAGTTCTGCTTCACTATGTGGCCAGATGTTAGTATATACTGTTAATCTATATCATTCTTGCCAACCCAAAAATTAATAACATGGGATATTTTTTAACAAATAAAATACTTACTGAGGGACAGAAAACAATGTGTTTTTTATGAAGGATGCAATGCAGCCCACAACACTTTTTTTCATAAACTGTAATTAACTGTAATACTTTCATACATGATAGAAAGTCTTCCTCTTAAGTCAGAGATAAAATATTAACCAAAAAGATCTATTATTTTTCCAATGGCGTTTCATACTGATTGATACAAACTAGTTTCCTATTAATACATGAAGAGCATTCATTGCTAAAGCAAAAACTTCTAGTCTACAGAACTACATCCCTGTTCACCTCTTCTCTTATTTTAATGTTAAAATTTACTCATTTTAAAATGAGTAATTTACCTCAATTTAAAACTGAGGACATATCAATAATTTTATGTATTGCAATGATACTAAAATTCAATTCCTACTCTCTGAAAAGAGAAAGAAAGAAAGAAAGAAAGAAAGAAAGAAAGAAAGAAAGAAAGAAAGAAAGAAAGAAAGAAACCACTTAAGATACAGAAGTAGACACCCAAAAGCTCATACAGCCCAAAATGCTTGATTTACTATATCCTTATTTTAGTACAGCAATGGCCTACTTGCAATTAGTGATTTCAAGTGTCAGTAATGCCATGTTTGTTTAAAATACTCTTTAAAGATTCCCAGTTCCATCAGGTGGGATTTCTTTTCTCTTTTCCATTTTTCTTTCTTTCTCTACTCAGTATCTTAAAGTGCCTCTTTGGTGGGCATGAAGTTACATGAAATAAAAAATTACTTCTTCCTCATACTATGCTCATCTTTCTGATTTGCATAACGTGTAATTTTGTCCTGAAATAATATTTTTTTTCAAGCTGACTTTTAGCCTTTATATGAGTGATTTTCTTAACAGGGAGAAAGGTGATGGCTTTCCCTCTTGCATATTAAGGATTTCTATACTTAAGTAGATAAACTTGGCTAAGGATGCCCCAAAAGAGTTGTTTCTTATCTTGTTTTCCCATCCCTTTGTTCTAAACCAGAAAACACCGATAAGAAGGGATTTTTGTCTGCTCCCCGTGGAGCCTTCTTCATGATACTTATCACGTAATTCATACCAGTTACCTCCTCAGTTCTTTCGCCTTTCAACTGCAAATGTTTCAAGATTCCACCTGACTTCAGGTCTGTCATTCCCTTTATCCAAAAGAGCCAATACTAAGGGGTTCAAAAATACTTTCTTTCCCAGATCAGCTGCCCTGCTTTTCTACCTCCTTCTCTTGACCTAATGCTCTCTCAGCACATGCTGCTTGAGTTGCACACCACCATCAGGTGCTCAGCTGAAGTTACAGTGACCTCAGGCTGAAGTTATAGGAACCTGCCGTTTTCAGTTTAGATTAAGTTTCTCTTTTTCTGGTGCCCAAATTCAGATGCCTTCAAGCAAGGGCTAGCCAGCAGCAGAGACATGAGTTATCTCCTAAATTCTAGAAGTTCTGGCTGCAGTGCAAAGCCTGCCAGGGACTTTCCTCCTACCACAAACCCGGATGCCCAGGATGCACCAGAATGTCTCCATCTCTGCCTTCCCAAGAAGTGCAGACTGCAAAGCAAACACACAAGCCAAGCCCATAATATTTATTATGCTATCTAATGAGTAGCATTTTTTCACAATATCCCCTTCTATCATACTCTTCTTTCACATACACCTGGCATTTACGGTCAACCAGGGAAAGCGTTTCAGCTTTAATGAATCTGACAACAGGGGAGGGAGGTGAAAGAGGGTGGAAAAATGAATTAACACTTGATACAGCCACCACAAATAGATAGCCAGAATAAAGTGAAATACATGAAAAGGCTCCTCACACTCAATCTAAAGATGATGTAATGGCATTAATTACATATTCTTGCTGCCATCTGTGGCACAGTAAAAGCACAATGATGCAGAGGATAGTAGGCGACAACTATGTGCTATTTCTCACAATAAAAGGATGATGAGCTACTCAAATAAATGATAAGGCAAATTCCTTGATGTTGCATGCTTTTAAGCAAAACCACAAACATTGAATTGTATTTCATTATACTTCCCTACATAAACTTTGAACCTTGCCTAAAACATAGGGCAGGGGGGGAATGTGGACCAAACAAAAAAAAAAAAAAAAAAAAAAAAAAAAAAAAAAACAAAAAAACCAAACAAAAAAAAAAAAACACCACTACCCCTTTCCTTAGAAATCCAACTCCTCAAATAACCATAAAGGCCACTCAACATCCCTTTCCCCCAAAACAAATATTAGAGGGGTGTTTTCATGGTATTTGATCCTTCGGCCACAGGTCTAGAGTTCAGAAGTCACTGCAAATAGCCCTTTTGCAGTCATTGTTAGATCATTTCCTGATTATATTACAAAATTATATTTTGAAAATTACTTTCCATTTTGAAAAAGGGAGAGTAATTAATATTTGCAAATGTGGGAGTAAATCCTTAGAGAAAAGGCAATGGTATAATATACCATTGATGAAATATAAAACAGTTGGTCAATTACCAATTGTAAATGAGTGGTTATCAAGAAAGCACTGATTTGTTCCAACAACATTCCCCACAACAAACCTCAAAAAACAATCTCATTATCAAGTTCTAACAAGGCCTTTATTCTTCTCTCTAGGAAAAGACTCCTCAGTGATCCAGTGACACAAACACACACTAAATATTTTTCTGGGTCAAAGCTAGAAAGCCCAACACTCCCAAGGACTGAATTTTAGACAGGAAAGTGTCTGTGAAGTGCAGCTACCCCTTGTGATTTATGTTTGCAGCTCAGCTGCATGACGGCTCAAGAGCATAACTACTGCTGTCAGGCTGATCTCATGAAAAGGAGGGGTATGTACAGGACAGCTGGCCAGCAACAGATGGGAATATGCTGTTCCACCTCACAGGTTGGTAGACTTCCTGTTGTAGCACATGCTATCCAGAAGGAATTCTAATTCTAATGCAGCACTGGTCTTCCAAAGGAGGCCTGGATTTAAGCCAAAGTCAAGTCCTAGAATTCAAAGAACTTCTTAAATTGTCTATCAACTCCTTGTTTGTGTTGAGAACTAATTACTAAGTTCTTTACATTCTTTTTGTTTGTTTGTTTAAGGTGAAAGGTTTTATAAGCAGTTCTTGACATAACTGTTGAGAACTTAAAATTTTTTGTCCTTGAAGAAGAAGATTATTTAATTTTCCAATAACACGATCGATGCAAAAAGGTCATCGTCAGTTGCAGTCACCACAAGGATTATTGCTCTTGCTCATTCTGCTTTATGGAAGCATTAGCTTTGACCACCAATTGACTTCTAAAATAGTTAAGCTGCATTAAAATTAGACTGTTGTTATTGCAATTTACAAGGTAATTGATTTATCTTTTATTCATTCTCTTAACTTTACAAAGACACCAAGAATTTAATTTGGTTCTTTTGATATTTCAAATTAAATACAACTTGAAAATAAAAAAGTAAAATTCATTTAAAACTTAGAGAAACAGAAATTAAGATACCAGTTCATTCTGACCTTCTGAGTGGAAAGAAATTAATAAATGGAACATTCATGCCACTTCTCATTATCAAGGTGTCTGGTAGCAATTGTAGGGAGCTCATTCCACTCTACAAACTCACTCTGACTGTTGGGGTTTCTTTTTTTTTTCTTTTTTTCCCCCACTCTTCTCTGTCTGCAATTTTTTCCCACTGACATGCTAAGATGGCCAGTGATAGGCGGAGGCTCCCTGTCCCTCTTTGGAGTTTGAAGGGCAGCAGGGGAAGAGGGGGAACACCTCGAGATCAGGGGCAGGTAAAGGAGAGCTGGGGGCAGTCGCTCTCTCGCTCGTTTGGCTCTGGGGGAGCAGGGCCGCTGGAAAACCTCGCCCGCCATCCCAGCACCGGGAGCTGCCTCTGCTGCTGTTGGACCCCGCACCCCTGCCGGGACACCCTCCTGCCTCGGCCTGCCGCCTCCAAGCATCCTGCCGGAACACCGGGACCGACGCTGCCCCAGGGATCCGTGAGCAGAGCCTCTCCTCCGGCCTTCCCGTGGGGACACGGCCTCCATCGCCCCCAGCGCTCCCGCGGCCACGTCGGGATCAGCGCATCTGTCCCTGCCCCCGGGAGCTGCTGGCACTGACTGCCAGTGGGATGGGAGCTGCAGCACGGGGAAAGGAAAGGTGTGCACAGCCAGGAGAACTGCTGCTGGGGTCCTGGGCTGTTTGGTGGTAATGTCATAGCTGTTCTTGTTTTGTTCGCCTGGTTATATATATATAAATATATATATATATATATTCTAGTAAAGAACTGTTATTCCTATCCCCATATCTTTGCCTGAGAGCCCCTTAATTCCAAAATTACACTAATTCAGAGGGAGGGGTTTAATAGATCCATTTCAAGGGAAGGCCCTGCTCTTCCCTAGCACATACCTGTCTTTTTCAAGCTAAGGCACTGACCCAACTAGTCATTGTGTGTCAATGTAAAGAATTATCATCTCATCACCTAAAAACAGAGATACTGTTGTGGATAAGGCTATCGACACTATAAAAGACAGTATTCATTTGTAGTGATAGATTCACACCAGGGGTTAAATTGCGAGACACTAATATAAATTAATGGAAAAGCAGGTTAAAGGGGATTATGAAATAGGATCTGGCTGGGAAATATTGCTTTTTTGCATTATCAACTCTGGCACTGTATACAAAGAGTGTTACAACTTCACAGGGTACAAGAAGACACCTTAAGCTCATACTCTGCAGGTGATTACAACTTCTATGCAAACAATGCCTGTACAATTCTAGACATACACGTAAGTGTTCAATAGGATAATTCTTTTCCTTTTCTCTTTTCAAAAGGCTTTCGAGTAAAAATTATAACATATTAGCGGTGACGTGTAAACACAACTCTGCAGTAAATGCTTTTTAAGCACACAAATTACAAATTAGAAAAATTGATATGGTTTAATATTCATTAAATACCATTTCTATATTGTGCATTTCCCTTCTTTTAAAATGAAAGATCAGTTCACAGAAATACATATACAGTCTGACATTTTGAAATGCCTCCCAACTTCAAAGAATATCTGCCTAAGAACAAAAATCTATGTTTTACAGTTTCTTCCTCATTATCAATGTGTATTTCAGTATTCAAGGGAGCAATTCTTGTGAATACTTACACACAGAATTTTAGTACTTGAGCATATTTTTACTAGATCCCATAGCAATATATTTCACTTTGATGTGCTTTAAAGAGGGTTTTGATGAAAAGACCCATGCTCTACAATAAAAAAAACACCTGGATATTCTGAGTACTCACACAAATAAAATTAATATTCAGTCTAAATGTTTACAAATACAAACTTTAAACAAATGCAGCAAAATAGAATTGAGTTTACCTCACTCTGTAAGCCACCAATAAATCTTCACCACAAACCAGAACATTAATATGATATAGTTCTACTCAGAAAAAGAAGTTGAACTTGCTGCATGAAAGTTTAATGTTTTCTCTTTTTCTGCAACCTCAGTGCCAATCCCTTTCCTTTTTTATGGTCTCTCTGCTCTTAAATTTGAGACCTACAGAGCACCAACATCTTATCAACTGTCAAATATTTAAAAATTATTAAGAGTTAGAATTATTCTAGCCTCTCATTTTCTCTAGTTTCTTCACACATCAGATAATATTGTTATTGTTTCACACCCATGAGCTAAAATATTAATGTAAATGACAAATCATGTATCAGAGTTCAAAATCCAATGTAAAAGGATAAATATAAGTATATATGCATAATTTCCATAATTCATATAATTGGTGCATGAAGTATATACAGCTTTTGTATCAGCAGACATCATATACACTGACATTTTTGTGATTACTATAATGCATTAGTTATGACCTACTCTGTTGCTAAACATATAATATTAATTTGCTGCAGAACAATGAAATAATAAAAACTTTTAATGGATATCTGAAGATGGAGATAGTGAAGTGTTTTATCAGTTTTAAGGATCTTTAGAACCAAACATCACAGATGGCAATTTCATCTGAGGTTGATGACCATCTCCATTTGTCAACTTCTCCTAGAAGCTGATTCCATCAGTTTTGCATTGGTGTGAATCACCAGATGGCACTTCTCCCTGCTCTTAAGACTTACCCTGAGCGTGTAGGAGTTAGATCTGGGACAAACATTTCCAGCTGAACTGAGATGCTGTATTAGCTGTTGAGATCCTTACCACTAAAGAAGCACTTGTCTTGTTTCAATCCCTCTCTATAAATGCAAATATTCTTTCTAAAATTAGTTGCTGTAGTCAAGTTATCTCTACAGAAGGGGGGGAATAAAGTATTAACTCCTGCACACACACTTTTGTCAACAGATGTGCACTGCCCTACCCAGGAACATTTTTAAAATAATTCTTTCATATTCTTCACAAGATTATATTTAAAGCTGCACTTCTAGCTTGAATAAAATAATATTGACAAAAAAAAAAAAATAAAACTGTGTTGAAAAGTTTGTCCACTTCTAAGCAGCATTGTAATTTTGCAGATTCTATTTTGGTTATGTTATTCAAATAATTTCTCTCTCGTTTCCACATGCAATCCACAGCAAGAAAAACAATCAGAAAAGTATGCAGTCATGACAAGAGCCCTCAGTGAAGTACAACCATGATTCATTATCATCCCATACTAATGGAATATCTCAATGGAAACACCATAAAGCAATGTTTAAACATCAGGAAATGACTGCTTTATAATGTCTATAACTACATTGCACATACATCTTTCCTGCTCTTCACTGTTACATGGGTCAAACACAAACTCCCTTTTCCCTGGGACTTTGGGAAAAAGAGACAGGGTGATTTGGACCCCCCCCCCATTTCCTTCCTTCTTGTTGCTGTTTAAGGAGATAAGGAGTTGTACTGGTAAATAAATTTTGTGTGAAAGTCTGAAAAAAAAACAGGTTTATAGGAGGTAAGTTAAAGCAACAGGAATTTTCTTCATACTGAAACTTCACTTAGGTTGCATGCAGCATCATGAAAAGTCATTTGTTCAAGCATGACTCCTCTATATAAGGACGTGGGGACCTCTCTACTATTACCCTGTAGTAATGCCTTTCTGTTACCTCTTCATTTTCCTAACAGTCAAGGCAATGTTTCTACTGTTGGAGAGCTACAGTACAACAGTTCTACATGAGAGTGGGAAGTCTCAGACACTGGTGAAAAACAAAATATTACTTCCTTCTCGATCTCCCAACTATTTTATTTTAGACACAATTTATGAATAATATTTCATGTAGATTTACTGCGAATTGTATCATAAGCAAACAAAAATGAAAAAAAAATATAAAGAAAGGTATGAAACATCCATTGGAAATGTTTGAGGACTCCATCGAGGAGTTTGGTATTTCTTCTTTTCTAAAATTTGACCCACTTAAGTCCACAGCCTTAGTGTGTGAGAAGCCACTACAAGCTTCTGATGTCAGAAGAGTTGTGAAGATGACAGCCAAAACTCTGGCCTCTAAGCCACCAGCCTACTCTGGTGAAATCAAAGACAGTTTAGGCTCAGTTTTAAGCTCAGCAAACAAATATTTAGACCTTTAAGCTTTGATAACAAAGATGACAAAAACAACTCCAAAAATCACCAGGTTATCTCCATGAAATAAACTCAGCAAACTTTTCTTCAAAATCAGGTACAATCAGCCATTCTAAAACTGTTTGTGGACTATTTTCAAAACTCTTTAGGTTGGCTGGAGATTTTAGAGGGGTTGTTATAATGAAATAAAAACTAATTGGAAATTACTTTCGCACTTGATTCTAAGGAGTCTAATAATTTTCAAGTGCCTATACCTGAAGTGAGGCATAGGATACCGAGTTCTGACATTGCAGAAGACTGAAATGGAGTTACTTGTGTCCGTAAAATACATTCCCATAGTGTTTGCTTTAAAGCAACCCCTCAACCTTTATATATAAATCTCTGGTGTTGCAGAACTGTCTGTGTAAGCACTCAGCGAGGATGAATAACCTTCATTCCAATACTTGGTTTCATGCAGGGGGATTATCTTATTGCTTCATTCCCAAATCATTATTAAAAAAAAAGATGTTTATCATGAAGACTTGTCTTGTAAGTAAAATTGATGTTGTATTGATAAATTAGTTGTTACTTCAAAACACATGGCATAAATTCTTCCTATCTGACCTGAGCTACTAATGCTGCTCATTCTTTTAACTTTCTCTAGAAGACTCATCTTTGAAGTCTTTATTTTCTCAGAAATGTTGGCAACCTATATGAACAAAATATGTCCATCAAATCCATAGAGTTTGGTTAGACTGGGAATTGTCACCATTCACTTGTTAATCCTTGTTATAACTTTACACGACTAGACAGAGTAAAAGAATATTTCTTTTTTGAAGTGCTTCACACTGTTTTGTCAATCCATGTTAGATAATCATTAAAAAGCCAACAGCAAATATTGTGCAACATGTGCTGGTGCACTGACTTGTCTTGCATTTAATTAGTCAATTAGTTTTGCATGGATTACCACAGAAAGCTGAAACTGCCTATTGCTACTAAATGAAGCTAAAAGGAAATAGAAAAACAGCACATTACCTGGCAGAGAGCTGCTGTCCAAGACAATAATCAGAACTCAAGAGATACAGAGGCTTTGTTCAGTTTGAACATTTAAAGACTCTCTAGAGACCTGATTGGCCGATTATCACACATGATGTTTGGACAGTTTATTTTGTGTGACCAATTGCCAAACCAACAAGCATCTCAAATTACTGAGGCGCAAGAGATTATGGTGAAGCTCAACATTCAGAACACAATCCCACAGGACATCCTTGGTTTATTAACATTCCGTCACCTGTTTAGGGTTTCCTTCACAGCTTTGTCTGATGTGCAGGATTTTTTCTTAACATCCTCTGTACAGTTTCAAAATTGTATTTAGATGCTATATATAGCCATTAAAAGGAGTGCTAATGTCTGGGAACACCTGAACATAGTTTGTGTCTAATGCTCCAAGGGTTCAGCATATATAGTGCGACTGGTTGGGAAACTGCCTTTTATAACATACACTAAGTTAAGATCAACATTAATATTATTTTGTTCAATGAATGAAAAGTGTAATTCAAGTGCTCTAAAGATCATCAGTAAAAGCTTAAAAGGAAAATTAGAGGCACTTAATGCAACTATCATGTTGCAAAGGTCCAATTTTTTCTTATTTGGACAAAATTGTCCAGCAATTAACAGTAAGTGTGCAATTAACTTAGATGTTTTAGACTGCTCAATTAACAGTGAAAGTATAAAATACTGCATGAGGCTTTATAGAGTAATTAGAAACCGTATTAATAAGCAGTGTTAGCCATGACAATATTTTAAAAACTGTGTTTTGCTGGAGATAATGCAGAACTTGCTGTAGAGCCCCAAAAATTATTTTCCATTATTTCTTAAATTTTAAAAACTCACTATATTTGTATAGGGAAAAAAAAAAAACCTGAATCATCTGCAGAGCTGATGATAGAATAAATATATTACAAGGTAGGTTGTACCTAAGACCAGATCATACCTTCACTCAAGAACTCACAGGGAACTGCTTTTCAAAGTTCACATCAAAAGCCTGTTCTTTTCAAACACAAAAATGTTCTTAACTATTTTGCTGGAAAAGCAGGCAACAAGGTGTGTATGTCCTCACAACTGTTATTTTTTATCAGTCTCATACACCATACTTGCCTTGACCTAAAAAATGCTGGAAAGGATGAAACTGCCTGGCCAAAAGAAACAGAAAAACATTGTGATGACTCAGGCTGGGAAAAAAATTAAAATTTTCTCTTGTCCTAGATATTCACTAAGCAACTGATATTAAAACCTTGAAGTTCTTAGAAGCGCTTTGTTTGGGAATTTCTGGCTATCTCTGGGACAGATTTTATGGGCAAACTGCTGCTACATTCCCTGACAACCACTCTGAATGTTCACAAGCAAAAAAGCAATTTTCAGAATAAATTTCTTTATTTATCTGAAAATAATGATGCTAACATTCATCTGCATTTCTAGGATGTGTGGGCAATCTCATGTGAAAAGTGAAACAAGGTCTAGAATTACTCAAAGCTAACCCAACAGGAGAGATTGCTTAAAAAAAAAGATCAGCCTAATCATGAGAAAGCATAATCATTTAATTGATACCTGCATTGTCTAAAACTTTCATTTCAATCTGAAACAGTTCTTTTGGGAAGAATGAAACATACTAGAGATAATACACGGCAAGGATAGGTGAGCCTGTAATGCCAAACTGTAAGGAAGATACTTGCAAGGGTTGTTCATCTCAGCACTGAGCACAACAGCAGGAAGGGAACATGTCTGCTGACACAAGCACAGAAGAAGAGGACAACAAAGAAAGTAAACATGGGTTGCTGAACTCTGACAAAGACCCTGCAGTGACAACAATACCACGTTTCCTATAATTGGAGTGAAGTAGGAAGGGAGACATTGTTATTGCTGGACACCTAATGTTACATTCTGACAACTTGTGTTCAGCCCCGGGCACAGCTTCTCACATGTGTCAGCAAAGCTGCTCTCCCCCACTGTGCCCTTCAGTGGCAGGCCCTTCCTTCCACAGGATCCCCATCCCACCCCAGGCAGGGGAAGAGAAAATCACTGCTGGCCCCAAGATTTCTGTACCCGTGAGAAACAGCCACACAAAGATGGATTAACAGCAGGTACTACTGCAATGTCTCTAGGGATGCTGACCACAAAGTCCACAGGAGCAAGCACAGCACAGCATCAACTTGGCATCGGTGGGGGACCACAGCTGCCCTTTGTCCATTGACTTCAGAGAGCAATGAGGACTAAAATCTGTGCCTATCCTGTGGCTGAGCTTTTTAAATTCACGGAACTGAGCATGAGCTGGAAAGGCAGAACTAACACTAAAGTGTATTTTTAAGTGACAGCTAATTGGCATGGGCATGCCAGTGGCAGACAGCTGACCTGCAGCCCACTGTCAGCTTGAACTTGACAAAAACAAAAGTTAATACAGTCTTGGACTGTCATCTATATAAAAAACAAATCAATACCAAGAGGGCTATTACTCAATTCACCATATGAAACTGTATCCAGCAGTGCATTTTGTGAATAGCAATGGTAGTGGAGTTTTACAATATAATACGAATCCAGCTACTCGAGAGCTCCTCTGAGAGGGGTGCCTAGAGCTGGCTCAGTTACTGCACCTTGCTGCCCCTTCACACATAGGCACATACTAAATGTAACTATTCCCCCCTGAAAGAGAGCCAGACACCAAAAGGAGAATTTCTTTTGGGATCATAAGATTTAAGTGTTAAAATTGAAGCTAACTCATCACAACCATTTAGTCTGGCTGCTAATGTGAACTCCACCTTAGGTATTCTACACACTAACATCTGCTTCATTACTTTGTTTAAGTAATAATTACCTGGAAAGAAATAATCTTTGTTGCATATAGTCGAGTGCTACCATTAATACCGCAGCACAATTTTTCCTTCTGTCTCAAACCAAGCCTTCTTAAAAGAATGCCCTACATTAGCACTGGCAGTAATAGTTAAAGCTATATAGCAGCTTGTTCTAACAATGGATGTTTTGTCACAAATTGCTTTCTTTTGCTGAATTTTTACTTTTTGTTTTTGGTTTTTTGTTTTTTTTAATAGTGCCCTAGGTCTTGCATGGAGTTGAGTGATAATCTTTTAACCTACTTGTACATACTCTAGATTTACACATTTTAGAGATTTAAGCTTGTGATACAGATCTGCAAGATATTCTTTGACTTACACATAATTTAACTTTTTCTCATTTAAGGGAGCAATCCATCACTACAATATTTTGACATGAAGAGTACTGACATCTGCTTGTGACCTGGATATGTACATTTCACTTATTATCAGTGGGCAGAAACAAAGTTCTGGGACATCTCCCCATGACCTCTTTTAGACATGTAAGCTATACTGAAATGATATGTGGCCTACAAATGCCTGTATCTCTCCATTATTTAAAGTACATCTGGAAAACTTGTTCACTTATACATGCATGTGCTACTGAAGTCTGTGTTTGGATGAATCCAGACTTACGTATAAAGTTGTAAAACAGTTTCTTGGCATTGCAGTGGACTGAAAATAATGACCCAGTCCCTTCTTCCAGTACAGCATTTTTCAATCTAAAGTGTTTTGGGGGAGGTAGGGCAAGGGTTATCCTGTTGGCTTATTTAGCTCTTACAAAATAAGAGAAAAATGTACGCTCTAGATTCTAAAAACATTCTTTCCATCTCCTTTAAAACTGATCCACAGCTTAACACCATGATTTTGAAATCTGAAATTCTGCAATCTTTTCTGCGCTGTTGAGAAAAATATGTCCAGTTTAGCTGAGTAATGTGCCTCTGAAAAGCATGTGCTGCAAGGCCCATATTCTGTCTCTGTGTAAAATGTACAACTCAGAACTGTTGCATCACAAACATTTTTGTGGTAGTCATGGCTTTATAGAAGAACACTTATAAAGGTGCAGACAATCTTGTGCTTTGCATACCATAGACAACTATATTTTTTGACAGTAAATCTTCAAGTCAAGTCTTATGCAAAAAAGCATAAGAAAGAAAATCACTGGCACGATAAACAAAATAGTGACACATTTCATACATGCAGTTTTAATTAACAATTTACTTGATTAAGTTACTAGACAAACCACTCAAAACTTGAAACAATGTTCAATGCCTCACAGAACAACATAGAGGACAGCTTACCTTATGTAAAGGCTGGACACTTGCCCAGATCTGCAGAACTGGAGGCATCATTTTTAGAGCAAATTTGTGATTGCACTGATTAAATTGCTAACAAGACATCTATTTTTATAATGCATACATACTTTGTCTCCTATTTTTGTGAAATTTTGTGAGATTGTATTTCCTAATGTCTCAATATGTGGCATTCTACAATTCCAAAAAAGTACCTGGTATTAAATACAATTTCTTCCAAATGTGAAACATAGGCAGCAGAATAGATTTGATTCAGGTAACAAAATAGCTAGGGCTGTCTCTGATGATGTAGACACCAAATATGCATCAGGGACTGCTCAAAAATTAACAAAAATAACCAGTAACTTTTTGCCCAAGATACTGCCAAATCTTTTCAAATAAGCTCAAGAATTCCATAGCAGATCCCTTCACAGAACAAATAAAAAAAATTAAAAAGCAACATTAATTTAAAAACTATTCTCTGTGAATTATTTGATAAGTATTACAATGCAGCCTGAAGTTTTGTTGGCTTAGATAACTGCAGATACGCAAGAGTTTGAGTAATCAGACATGCCATAGGGTGTGCCAGTACACAAGTTTGAGTGTGTTAGGTAAGAAGGAAATACAAATCTGAAAGGTATGTTGCACATCATATTGCCCAGCATCCCAGCTTTTGGGTTGCTTCTTGTCTGTTTCTGTGTAAGCATTCTTTACCAGTGGGTAGACTCAAAGAATATTAAGGAGTGAATGGAGAATACCATCAGGAACCATGAATGAAGAAAAGCAGGACAGGACCTGCTGTAGCTGGGCAATATGAAACAGATTTTCTCATCTGCCAACATGGCAGTAACTCTTACCTCTTCCACACCACCCTTTAGAATGAGCCAAACACACTGATGGGTTAAAAACCACCTGCACACAAGTCACAAACACAGAGGTTAAAGAGAAGTATCAGTGGTTTCCTTCTCACCAACTGGTACATTAACGCTTATTGCAATGGTACTGCAATGAAAACACACTCCCCCACCAGCCCTCTCCAGTCTGCAGACACTGCTTCAAGACTGCTCCACAGACTGCCCACTGCCCTCTCTCCACTCTTCCTCCCTAATCCCTCAGCTTCACCCAGCTGTCTCACCCCTCTGCTCTAACAGCTCTAGTAACTCAAAAACATGTCAGCATACGAAGTCCAAGGTAAGGAAAAACTACTCTAAAAATTACTTACAGCTTCTTCATCACAAAACTGGTATTTCAGGTTTCCCCTGGTTCCTTGATTTCCCTTCAGTTGTCCTCACTATCTTGTATTTAAATGTATCTGTATGAATGCATAGATAATCATACACAAAATAAAAGAATGCAATACCTTAGCAGTAAATTTAAGGCTACTCTGTCAGGGCAAAGTTTAGCTGTGATTATCTGAATATCACTTTCTGTCTTTACTAAAGAAGTATAAACTTAGCCACTAACATTATCACTTTTTTAAAACACTGCAGTAGCTCATGAAGACCAAATATATTCAAGTGATTAATATATTCAGGTAATTTTACTCTTTTGCTCGGATTACTTTAGATGCTTATATGAAATCCATTTCTTTGGCTTTTACAAATTATTTGTGGGCAAGTATATTTTCTAGAGTATAAAATCTTTTTCTAGTCAGTTCAGATAGTGTATGTGATCCTGATTCAGTGGAACTGAGTATGCACATGAGACTGAGTATTAGAAACCAAAGGGTGTTTTTCAGATGAGAGAGGATGCTGTGAGGACATTGCAAAATACAAGTGAAAAGGATAATGAGCTTGAATGCAATAGTGCTATTGCCTTTACTAGCATCTTAATTTTCAATGGTATCCATCTTCTGAAAGCCTGTACTTCTTACTTTTAACTTAGCAATCTTTGTCATGCACAATTACAATGTTAAGCAAAAAAATACTTGTTTCTCACCTGTAAGAAAATGCAAGATGTTCTCCAGCTTAAAAGTTTATTATTTATGTACAGATATATAAGTTGCTAAATATGTACTATATTTGTTGGAGGTTCACTCAGATTTTCATCTGGAGTTGGACCATGATTAAGAGAGGAATTTCAAACAAGTAAGCAGTAAGTGTAGGCATATGCTATAGTGGGAAAATGACAGTTGTACTTGGATATGTATTACTTAAACAGACAAGCATAGTAATAAAGATATTCATCAATTGACAAAGTAACTTTGCTTAAAGACAAGAAGGAGATACAACCCAAACTTATTAAAGGGTGTAATATAATGTATTTCTACTTTGCCTTGAAGGGCAACTATGCTGGCAGAAGTTTCCTTCTGATCCCTGCAGGATCAGCCCTTGATTATAGCATCTACAAAGCGGGGGGGGGGGTTTACAAGTAAAAATCCACACAAATCCTGACAACTGAGGGCCCTCAGAAGACAGAAACATTTTATGCAACTCCCAGAGCCCTGAACACCACAACAGAGCACCTTTCCCTTACAGCTCACTTTTCTTTTCTGTGCTCTAGACTAATCAGTTCCTTCCAAGCCACCCTGAGTAGGTGTATTTGAGATAAATACAACATTTTTAACTGCCACAGGTGAAACATGCTGTACAGTTTCACTGTAGCACTACAGCAGCAGGTTATTTGGCAGTAACACAAACCACCTCCCAAAGGCCAGCCCAATGTCTGCAACAGAACTCCTCCATCTATTCTACTTAAGCTGTTGCATTCTAGGATTGAAATTAAAGGCAGGGCTTTGACAGCCTCCACTTTGAGGCACAGTGGGCTTTTTAGGTAGCTCATGCTGCCATGGCTTTCCTCAAAAGCAGAGCAGTGCATTGCTGGACCGCCTGACAATTAAAGCCCAGCAGCCTGATAGCTTGTATCATGTACCCTTCCTTCCTTCTTCCTCTACCTTCAAGACTTTGTATCTTTTCACTGCTTGTCAATAGCCTTCCTACTCCTGCTTAAGGAATCACTGCAACACCCTCTGGATATTATCAGTTCTCTGAAAGATAAAAAAAAAAATAATAACTACAAACCATCTTGGCTTTTCTCTCTTTAGGACAAGAGTCTCTCATGGTTCCTGTTTGCATCAGAAAGTAGGCAGCCCATTTCTATCCTCAGCAGGGCCCAGACAAGCAGTTCTACCAAACAAAAGAAGAAATAGGGATTCCCTCTGTCAAAATCACAGAAGCAGAATAAAATGTGCCTAGGAGCATGAGTTCAACCAAATAGAAAAGGTTCTGTGCTCAGCAGGGTTTGGTTAAATAAATCAGGTCCAAACTTTTAGGAACACAAACACAAACCATTCCCTTCTCAATGGGGAAACAGAAACAAACACAGCAAGTTAATGAGCGCAGCAGGGATTGACCAAACAGTTCAAACTCCCCTTTGGAGCAGTGAAAACAGCTATGAAGCAAACAGCCTTAGCCTCTTGGCACAGGAAAACAGAACCAGCTCTGCTTTGGTTGGATGACTAAAAACTTCCTTGATTACAGAAGTCCTCCATTCTAAAATGAGAATCTAAACTTACTATTAAATGCTGACTAAAGATTCATCCATTCAGTTCTGACATGCCAAGTCAAAATATTGGCACTGAAATGTCTCCTCCAAGCATTTGATTCTGTTCTTTTCGTAGCTGGTCAAAATTCTGCACCTCTTCACACTCCTGTACTGCCAACATCACCCATCAGTACCCACTGCTCCTTCTATGCACCTGATCATAGAACTGTTCCACAGAGATCAAAAGGATCATGTGGAAAATACATTCACATGTATATACGGTGTTTTTGGCTGCTTAGTACAGGCTGTAAATACCATACTGCACCACTAGAACGCTCCAAAGCCATATAATTGCACCATTCCAGGGCTTTCTTCATTTCCCCATTTCACCTCCTAGTATGCACCATGTTGCGTATTTCTTCATATTTTCATATCAGCTTGTGTATTTGTACATGTACATACAATTATTACTATTGGAAAACTATCTAGTCACTTACATATATCCAGCTGCCAAATTGTGAAGTAAATACTTCCTTCAGGCTACACCAGAATTCAAGATTCTCTGCATATAAAACAGCTGTAAGTGCTGTTCAAAGTACTTACAGAACAGGGTGTTCAACCTGTTATATAGTTATAACTTCTGTTTTCATCCAGTACATGTTCATTAGTTGAGGGGATTGATTTAAAAGTAGGATTTAAGCTTCAGTTATTAGGAGATAACAACCTACTTACCCAGGATCCACTCACAGAGAAATTAGAGAGCCTAATTTAGGTATCAAAGAGCATAGTCCTGCATTAAAAAATTGTTGCATTTATACATCTGGGATATAACTGGTAAATGCAGGACAAAAAAAAATAAGAAAGAAATTTGTAACTACCTTATTAAAGTTAAAAACATATCCTGGATACTTAAGAAAACATATTATTCAGTGCAATTAAACTATGAATTTAAGCATAATAATTCCAAAGTAAGTTTGGATATGACAACTACTGTAGCTTTGCTATTTTTTCAGGAAATACATACAAGAAAAAAAAAATCATGGCCTCATAGCTCCATTTTCGTTGAGAACAGTAAAATTTAAGTCACCATTTTACATATACAATATTTCAGCCATGCTGAAGTGTATCCAGAACTGCAAGCTCATTATCCAGCTTAGCAACTACATCTTGTTTCATGAACACCCGTCTATGCTATTACACTCAAAAGAAGAATCTATTTTAATTGTGGAAAGTACAGGACCTATTATGATACTATTAATCAACAACAAAAGCCTCCCTATAGACTACAATTAGAATAAAGAAATCATAAAAGCAAAAGCCAATGTTTTCTCTATTCCATTCTCAAAAAAACAATAAAAAAATTAAAAAATTAAAAATCAGAAGACAACTAAAACCTGCTCTGACTGAAAACATGACATGTCATTACACTTCTGCTAGGTTGAAGATACTTGCCTCTGTGAAACACCTCAAAACACTTTCCTCAGGTTAATGTGTTCTCCCATCTACTTACTCTGTTTTCACCTTCTAATGTGTTATTCTTCTAAGGCTACATTTTTTCAGTAACCTAATAATGACACTTGAAAGGCAGAATTAAAAAACTTAAGGATAAAGAATGTAAACATTTATAACTCTCAATATAAAAATAATATGGTAAAACATCAGTACTGGTAACAATGGATGAGCATCATCTGTATCATATGAAAGGTGTCCTACAAGTGACAACTGCCACCGGCAGTTTCAAGTTTTAGTGTGGAAAACTCAATATGTTAGTAGGATGAGCAGAGTAGAATACTAACTTTCTACTATATCTTGGTTTTCATTCTAATAAATGGGGAGAAGGATGAAATTCTCACCAAAATAAAGACGGGAATGGCAGAGAAGATGGACACATTAAAGCACTTAATTGGAAATACAGACATCATTTGGTAATCATTAGGAGAAATAACTTCCATTTAACCTAATCAGGCAAGTCAAAGCAAGCAATCAAAAAGACTAAATAATGAAGTCTTAAGAAGCAGTCAAAGAGTCTCTTCAGCCATTACTGGGTGTAACCCATGAGTAATCCCTTACAACCCAGTAGAACTACACCAGAAGAAAGGAAGCTCAAGCATGGAGTCACAGAAAGAGAGGAAATGCCAATCAAGCAATATGGACATACTGACTGAGACAAATCACCACGGTGCTTTTAGGTGTAACTTTAAAATTCCCTTTCTGGATTTTTCTACTTCATGTGAGCTTGGCCCTTATGTTCATTAGGTTAAAAACCACTTGCAATATTTTCATAAGGCTAAAACTGAAACAGACAACAGGCCATGCAAGGCAGTCATAATGTTCTAGTGTTGTTATGTATGAATAAGTAAATAAACTAAATTAAAATAATGTACCCCTATTTCCCAGCATAACTACAACAAAACATCTTTTTAATAACTACATAAGAAAAACATGAGAAAAAACCCCTATTTTAAGCCTCTAGCCAACATAATTATATCTGCACAAGAAAAAGAAAACAGGTTCTCTTTTTCTATTCTTCACAAATATAAAGCATACTTCATGCTCTGTAAATACAGGCTATTATGGCATATTCTTTTCTTCCTATTTTCTTTATATATACAACCTAGAGGTCAAAAAACACAAAAGCTTTTTTCATTCTTTGCTGAAATATGTTGCTGTGGTTTCTAATCATGTGCTATTGAGTCCCCTGATTGGTCTTTTGTAGTGTTGGTGAGAAGGGAAAGAGGCTGACTAATGGAACATAGGGACTTAAGATCCCAATGTGATAAAATGAGTAGAGCTCTTACAAATTCCTCAGGGCAGAAAGGAATCCTCTAGTTTAGTACTATGTATAAATTATTTTAAAGATGCACATTCTCAGTAGGGGCTGGTAATAGGATGACAGGCCCACTGCTGCCTTCAGCTCCCGGCAGCGACTTCCTTCACAGTCTATTCAGCTCCCTCCAACTGCTCCCAGATGCAACCCCCTTGCTCAGCCTGCTTGAATCTTTGTTCTAGGCACACCCTCCTCTGTCTTCGAAACCAGTGTTCAGTTCTAGTTTGCAATATATATCTCAACAATTTTCATTTCTACCATCAGCAGGAGGCACTGCTGAGAACACAGGATCCACTATCCAGATTCAAACCCAAATCCATTATCAGGGAATTTAGCACATAAAATTCCAATTGTTTATAAATCAGACACTTACACTGCCAAGGGGAGTTTATTTGCATCATTAAGATGTTCCTTTCATGGCTTCTTTTATGAACATGCCCTGAGGGCCATATCAAAAATGCAAACTATAGAAGCTCAGTCTAGTAATGACAACTCCTATGGCACTTTAATTCAATAGCACAGGTAACTGTTGAAATAGCCCATATTTTTAGGTTCCAATTTCCATCTCTCAATAAGTTAAGCAAAGAAAAGCAGCTGTGTCTTTCAGAAGCCAAATTGTTAAAGCCGGTAGTTTGAACACAGTCTTGTATCACTTCAAAACTTCTTATCTTCACCACCAAGTACTTCTATTGCTATCCCAGAGATTTGAAAATAATACCACACAAAACCTAATTTCTAATGGTTTAAAAAACCACTCCAATACAATTAATTAGAAAAGCATATTCTGGATGTGAGGATATGCTCATTTCTCTGTCTGAAATAGTAATCAAAAATGTTGCAGTAGGAACTATCTATGCTAAAAAAATCAAATATGCATTTGCCTATATGCTTTCACCATTTTGGTCAGCACAAAAATGGGGATTTGTTTTTGGTTTCTTTCTTCACATGTTTTTAGTATTTTAAAATAAACACTTGTTCTCAGTATTTCTTGATTTCAGAACACACAAACTGAAAAGCAAAGCTCCAAAGGTGACATTATGAGGTTAAAACTCTCAACTCATACAACAGACAAACTGAGATTTTATCCTTTTTTGTCTCTTTTTTTTTTGTTTGTACCATAGACACCAAGAATGTTGAAGTGCTGAGTGGCAAATATGAATGTTAAAACCTTAATTAATCTATTTATATGGGGGGGTGGGGGCAAGGAAGTAATTTTTATATTTTGGGATGATGTACTGCTGTTTTGTGACTGATTTTACTAATTTTGATTACAACTGAAGACCATAGGGAAGAGGTCTGTCATTACCACCACTGCAGTGACAGAAATGCTGAAGTTCTTTGATGTCAAGCATATTTTGAACACCATTACAACTCTTTGTTGAATATGCTATCCCTGGGTGCCAAATTTGGGAGTGTTGCCAACAGTTTGCCAATCCTGAGTCCACATGATGGAAGGGCACTACACAATGGTCATGACTGAAGCTACAGCAGGAGTCTGTTTGAAGGTATGGGAAGCTACTCTGAAGGACCAGAACTTTTAAAATATATAAATAAGAAAATCTATGAAATACAGTCATTCTGAGTTGTCTTCTGTGCAAATGCTTTCTAACCTTGATCATCACTACTGTGAGTCTTCCAGTGGAAAACCTTAAAGAAAGATAAAAATGAAATAACTACCAATCTTGCTGTCAAAACAACTGGAAATTGCTCGTGTAGGGGATACAGATATTCATGCTGAAACAAAACAAACACTTCTTAAACTATCTTGCATGTTTGGGCAACTCCAGTCTGCAGAGTTTCTTGCTTTGACTGTTTTTTGTGGAGTTTGATACTGTCTTTATCTTTCATAGTAACCATATGAAAATAATGTCATATCCACCTATTCTCAAATATTCCAACTTCTACGATATTTGGGCATCCTGTGGTTTTTTGACAGGTGACTTAAAAGTACAAGTTTCCCACAGTCTAAAGTTCATAGCCAATTTTATATGATTCACACTACTATTCAAAGCACTGCTTTCTTGTTGGGTGGAACTGAAATACATTCAATAGCTAACATTCAATAACCATGACACCAAGTTGAAAGAAAATGCATTAGCACTAAGAAAAAAAAAAAACAAACAAACTTGGCTTAAGTTTGTTCTCTAGTGCTCCCTGCCTTTATGAATTAACATTAATTCAATTTCTTAAGTCTTACAACTATGAAGGAATAGAGTATATTGTGATAAGGCTCAATTCTCTTCCATTATTTTCCTCCTTCACTTTTGCGAACCTTTTAAAGTGGCTTTGTCATGTTCATATCCTTTTGGAAAAGTGTCGTAAGACAGAAAAGCACTATCTCAAAAATAAAAAAATATTAGCATGGAACTGGAAACTTCACCTTGAAAATGTACAAATAAAGGATCTACTTAAAGACAACACATAAACCAAAACTAAGATCTGCAAAGGAGCTAATGATGATGAATCTGCCTCCTCACCACCATCCCCCCTCTCTCCCCCCAGAAAACACTATGAATTAAAAACCTTAAGATTGCAAAGATAAAACAGAGCAATTAAGACTGTGACTCTTTCTAGTTCATCAGTCACTGTGACCTAGTTAGATAACCCTTTGCTCTTCAAAATGTTGACTGCTTGATCCTAAGACCAAGAAGTATAAAAAATACTGGATAGATTGTAAGGCCAAATAGAGCTCTGCAGTCTGTCTAACATCTTTGACTCCTTAAGTCATACAACATTGTCTCCTTACTCCTGTGGCCAAATTACTTTTGTTTGGATACTTCAAACTTTTCATCAAACTTCCAAGATGCACAATAAAATTAGATAAGTTGGCCCAAACAGATCACAAATACGTGCAAGTCAAGGAATGCAGGTCTGGACTGAGATGTGTATGTGGGACTCAGCTAGTTCGTCATTTGACACATAAAACAGTCGGTCAATGACATCATATTTTCCTATCTAACCTCCTCCACAGTGCTGTGCAAACACTATGCCATATATGTATTACACAAACAGACACAGAAATTGGTAACATTATCTATCAATGATTTATAGCTATGACCTAATCATTTTAATAATCTCAAAAGACAATTACATTTTTGCAGTTATACCAACCTTGAAACTTAAAACTCATTTAACAACACAGGTTATTAGCATGGCCCAAGAACCTTCTTCTTGATTCTTACACAAGAACATTGACAACTTAAATTTTGACAAATACTGTTAAGGGATACAATTTGAGAATTGTATTCAGATGCAATCCTTGCTAAAGCAAACTTCTCAAGAAAAATGCAAATTTTCAAAAGCATCATGTGATTCTGCAATGGGAAATAAAATCAGGTAAGTCATAGCATCTTTCCTTGAAATAAAATGGGTCCAATGATAACCATATTTACTGGAAACAAAGCCACCTTCTCATTGCAAAAAGAGGACAACATCATTACTTAAGAAAGAAAGGATACCAGAGAGGACTTTTTTTTTTTCTAAAATGCAGAGAAAAGAAAAACACTGAGTGCCAGGGAAAAAAATTACCAAGAAATACTAGTTTTATGTAGTAAACCATATCCAAGAAAGAAGAGTAATGAAAGAAAAACACTTCTAAAAAACACCAGCTCGTGATTCAAGAAAGTTTTTTTCTCTCCCTTAACTTGCCTCTCCATACATTTAGGTTGCCCAAAGATCTCCTGCCCTGATAAAGCTTGGATTCTAGAATAAGAATTCTGCCATAGCAAGAGCTGAGTGAGCCTAAATACAATATACACTACAGAGAAATGACAGATTAAATCAGGTTAAAGAGCTGGAAGGAAATTTTTATATATGCTATTAGCAATGCATTTATTTACAATGAAAATTGCTGAAAAATAATTCATTCACGCCTTACTGCAGCTGCAGAGCCACAATACTTAACTACACTCTGGGATTTATTGTTATTTTCTTTTTCACAATTTAAAGAGCTTTCCTATCTATAAAATGCGTGAATTTGGTTTTGCACCATCCATGAAGACCTTCCATGAAGACCTCAGTTCTTATTTAGGCTATTCTACATCTCCATCATATAAATAAAATCAGGTTTTCTTTGCTACCATAACTATTTAAAGCTGCAACAAAATAAAACCCATAACCTCCAGCCATCCCTCTGCCTATTCAAAATGATCAGCTGTTTTGCTTTGAAGACACTTACACTGTAAACACTATGCTGCAAACTAAGCTAGCTGGACCCTTACAGATACATGGAGTTACAGTTCTGTAACGAATTGCACAAATAATAGAAACATCCGGAGTATAATCTCTTCTCTAAATGTATTCCATCATGCAGAAGGAGTTCAGCACTCAGGCTCAAGTACACTACTTAAAGTTAGCAGACAATAGTGCAAGGAGGGAGCAGATTTAAAAAAAAAAAAGGGGGGGGGAATCACTTATGCATTATTCCCATATTTAATAGTTTTACATGAAAGTATATGTCACTTCTACTGAATTATTTGTCAGTTTCCTCCTTTTAAATATATCTGTACATCCTGCTGTCTCAATAAATAACTTTTCTGTCATGATTCATCTAGACAGAGCTAAGGCTTGCAAGTTGTTGGCTCAATTGGTGTGTGATTAAGTTTATGGCCCCATTCCTGCAATGGAAGCCACAAACACCTTTTCATTACTATTTGATCAGTAACTTGAGAGCCACAGATGGGAGCCACTATGGAAACATGAGCGATTATTACGGAGACCAACAAAACAAGAACAGACACCTTCATGAGGCACCAGCCTTCTTTAGTTTCTCTCCTTTTTTCCAAAAGAGGTTTAAACAAACCATTTCAGTAAGACTCCTTTACTGAAAGCTCAGGCTGGCACTGGAAAATCCAGGTACCTGCAAATGTTTTTCTGCTTTGTTTTGTATTTCTATCAACCTCACTGGAAAAGCAGTGGAGAACTTGTGTCATTTCAGGGACCCTGTATGACTGAAAGGTTATGTGCTTCCTCAAGAGCACCAGGGGTCACTTCGGTCTCTGAAACATGAACAGGGCAACTTCTCAGTCTCTCCTAAGGCTTACTGCCTTTTAGGGGCCACTTCAACAACGATGAACCCCGAACAATTGCTCCTTGCCAGGGAGACTCTTCAGACCACTCCCTTCAAGGACTGTACGCTAGCAGAGGTCAAGCAAAGGGAATGATGGAGGACTATTTTCGTGGCTCCGGTACTACTTACACCAGGACCTCCGTATACAATCGTTAACTAAAGCCAGCAGCTTTCGAGATAATGCAGGAGTTGTGGAACTGGGAGCAGCCCGGAGCACGGAACCGCAGCCGGCACGGAGCAATCGTGGCTCCATCCAGACGCACCTTCTCCAAGGTCACCTCGAGCACAGAGCTTCTTGCAGGCCCGCGTCTGATGACGGCAAGCGCGGCGGGACGCTCCGTGCTCCGCTGCTCTCCGCCCACGTTTCCCGGCGGAGCTCCCCGGGCCGGGGGCCGCGGCTCCGCTCGGGGTGTGCGCTGCCTCGGGGCTCGCTGGCAGGCTCGCCCCGCGGGGATGCGCGCAGCGGCGCGGGGGCGGGATCGCGCCTCGCTCCCCCCAGAGCTGCAGCCTCAGCCCGGCCCCGCCGCCCGCCTCCCTCCCTGCCCCGCTGTCAGAGCCGGCCGCCCGCGTGGCAGCGGAGCACGGCGGGCCGTGCGGCGTCTCCCTGCCGTGGCTGCCCTGGTACCGGGGGACGACAGCTGCGTCCCAGCGGCGGGCGTCCGTCCGTCCGTCCGTCCCTCCATCCATCCGTGCGTGGGCGGCGGCTCGTGTGTGTGTGTGTGTGACTGACAGTGAGGCGCGCACTGCGCGGGGGCAGCCGCTCGCACACAGCCCGCCGGGGCAACGCCGGCGCGCCCCGGCTGCGGCAGCCACTTCTCCGTCCCCCGGAGCCCTCCCCGGTGGGGAAAACCTCAGCGGCCTCGCTGCTCGTCCTCCTCCTCCCTCCTGGCGGGTAGGTTACATTACCTGGTCTCTAGCTCGGACCGGATCTAATCCCGCGGCCGCCGCCGGCTCCTCTCCCGGCCGCGGGGATGAATGGGGGAATTAATTTATTTATTTTCCATGAGGTGTCCTCTGCAGCTGAGTAGCGGCGGGAGAGCCCGGGCCGGGCGGCAGGGAGGGAGGCCCGGGTGCTGCTGTCCCGGGGGTGCTGCCGGGGAGCGGCCGAGGCGCTTCAGCACCGGCGCGGGGGGGCGGGGGCTGCAGAGGAGACGCCTCCCGGGCTGCCCAACCCGGCTCCGCGGGGCTGGCGGGGGCGCGGCGCCCGGCCCGGGAGAAGGGGATGGGGCCGGAGCCAGCGCGGGAGGTGGGACGGGACGGGACGGGACGGGACGGGACGGGACGGGACGGGACGGGACGGGACGGGACGGGACGGGACGGGACGGGACGGGATGTACTGGGCTGGGGCGGGCAGGCAGCGCCGGGCCCCGCGTCCCTGGGGCCAGGGGTGAGCGCTCCCCGCCCGCCTGCCCGCCCCGCCGCACCCGGAGCCCGCTCGCGCGGAGCGGCGCCCGGGAGACACGAGAGCGCCTCGCTTCTGGCAGCGCGTGTCCATCCCCCCTTCCACCCGACCTCCTCCTCTTCGGCAGTGACGGCGCCAAGTACTTCACATTAAAGGCAGTTTGCGCTCTCTGGTCCGCCGAAAGTCTAAAAAACAATGTATCGTTTTCCTCGTGTTAGGGGAAAAATAAAATTAACAGAATTCGTTTTGTGCTCAACACAGGGCCTTCATCTTCTGAAACGGGAACTGATATTTGGCCAGTCAGCATCGAGTTACTGATGAAAATCTTGGTCACCTCAGCATTTGCCATCTTTTTGTCTCCTTAAGAAAAAAAAAATACGTTTTGTACGTATGATGAACATATTTATGAAAGTGACTGCTAAATTATCCAGAAATTCTGTCATTAAGGCTAAAATACTGTAAAAAAATATATAATTGCAGAATTAAAGCCTTTACCATAATACCTATTCTCATCTAAAGGTTGCATGTTATGTGCAATACTTAAGTACTGTGAGGAAACTAGAGTAATTATAGTTGTTGACATTGTGTTGTGAAATGTACAAAAGGAAATGTTAGTATATTTTTTTAAAAAATAAAACTTGATTGCAACAACTTTGTTAGAGCTTTATGAGCAGGATCATTGCAGGCATGTTAGGAACTGATACTGCTTGAATGTAGAGGAGGAGAACTTGGGCTGTCGTTGGGAGTATTCTAGTTTCCTGAGCTGCTAGTAAAGGAAGGAAAGACTTGAACTTATGCAGTTTATTTCTGTCTGTTTATTTTCCATTAATAACATTTGAATCCCTTAGCTAGAATCAGTCACTTTCAAAAAAGTTTTGAAAAAATAATTTGGAAAGGAGCATATCGCCCCTCAAAAAACCAGCAGCATGAATGGCCATACCCTATTACATCAAAGAATCCATCCAGAGAAGACTGCTGTCTGAAGTACAAATTCATAAAAATCAGGTTTCTTTGTCTCATTTTCTTATGAATTGATTTGCTTTTATGTGAGAAGTGTTAGGAACTTTTCTATGTTTTAAACCATTACCATTAAATCAGAAGACACAGATGTGGAAATATCAGTAATGTAACATTTTAGCATTCCTTCATTCTTTAGGATGTTATTGTTATTATTTATGTATCATCCATTTCCATGGCAAGTCTTCCAGATTCAGGAGGGAATACTTTGTCACATGTTTGTAAAGCAGCCAGGTCTCTGCAGTCTCTGGGCAGATTCTGGCATTGTACTCGTAAGGAGCAGTAAGTAGTTCATTGGTAGAGACAGCAAACACTGTTCTTGAAACAAACTGAGCAGCGTGGAGTCATTTTTGTGACATTGCATAAGCTAAATAGTACTTGAGTTATATATCTGAGTCCGGGGGCATTTTTAGGAGCATGGTGCCTGCCAGAACAGCTAGTGGAAGTCACAGTTGCATGAATTTAGGTAGCGATATCAGTCATCTCTTGTGCAAGTATGTCAAAGGAGCCTGTGCCCAGCATCCTCACAGTCACAGTGTCTGTCCTGGCAGCAGGTTGCACTACAGGCATTGGAAGACCAAGGACCCATGAGGAGCCCACTAAGCCTCTTGGAGGGGAGAATGGACACTAAGCCATGACTCTTGGGCATGCAAGCTAAGAAAGCTTGGGTACTGATGCCCATGGTCAAACTCTTCCAGGCAGGCCTGCAATTACAGTAGGATGAAATTAGATGCAACTCTTTTCTAAAATAAAAAAGCTGCCAGTGCTGAAATCAAAGTTGTATACTTGGCATTTCAGCAGTCTGAAGCTGTCTTCTATATTCAAACACTTTTCATGCCTTGAAGAAAATTGTAGGCCATATAGGACATCAGACAGTTCCTGTAAAATGCAAAGCATGTCTATATTGCCCATTACAGTGAAATAATAAATTTTACATGCTCTTTTATATAATTTTAAGAAAGTAATTTTCAAAGAGAGATGAAAAATAAATACATGAAGGTAGAAATGATACCTCGTTTTTATTGTGTAGTTCTTTTTCCTCCACTGATATCCCCTAATTAAAATAAATTTATATTTATAGAGATATATATTTTTAACTTATAAATGTATACTATATATTATACACAGTAAATTCTACACAGTGTAAAATTTGTAATTTTACACTTATATGTGGTTAGATATATCGCACACAGAGTGTATTTGCTGCATAGTACATGCAGTTATGTAGTAGTACATAGTACATGCTGCCTGCTGTTTGTGACACAGTGCAACATACAGTACAAGCTGATGTATTCTGTGCTAGTAAATAATAATTATATTATACTGCATATATTAAAATCTATATAGAAATTGCAGATTATATTATCATATAATAAATATTACAGACATATACATCTTCTGTGTTTATATATATATATGTGTATATATATATTTATATGCCTCATGCAGCTTCTTTCAGTACCTCTTTTCAGAACACTCTCTGTAGGAAAGGTGGTCTTAATTGACTTACTGTTGCTGTGTGCTTAATTGCATTTCGTGTTTTCTAGTCCAGGGCAGAGTCAGAACATAGACTAGCTGCAGGTATAACAGTGTGGGATTCTGGCCTACAGTCAACACAAGTTCAGATACAAGGTGTTAAGTATCTGCAACCTGCTTAAAGTCACAAAAATTACCATGAGCCCTCAGACTAGAATTGGCTGTATAAATTAATTTTTTACTTGCACTTTGATTGCAGTTATATCATGTTTTTTAGTGAATACACTCCTCTGTGAGTGTCTGTAGAATGAAAGGGCTGAAGTAATTTGGTTCTCAGTTGCAGATTGAAAAAAATCTCTGTTGTCATTCTGCACCTTTCCAGTCTTAGTGTACCTTTGCTGTAGGAAGCCCATTATTCAAATTAAAAATATTTGAGTGATAGCAATGAATAATTTCTGAGTGAATTTTAAGAAACTACTAAAGGTTCCAAGCTCTGTGTGCATGTGGGTCTGTGTATGGGAGTATGGTATTCTGTATTTTTCAGTGAACTATTTGTTATAAAGAAATTGAATCAACTTATCTATCATATGTGTATGAAAAGAGCCACCTCTCTGGTTGTTAATTTTGTGTCCAGTTGATAGATTCTTGTGAAGTTGCATGTTAAACACTATCCTGTCTCAGTTATAACAGCTTGAGGATTTTAGTGATATTAACATAACAGATTTGTAAGTATTATTTTTTTTTTCTAGAAAAAAGAAATCTTGAATACCTGATGGTACTTTCTGTAAGTTTCTCCACTAACTGTTTGGGACTATTCCCTACTGGAATAGTCCCTTTACCCAACATACCACTTGTCACACAGTTTTAGCTGAATCCAGAATTTTACAGATCCTCTTCTAAGCTTAGAGCTTCTCTGCTACATTGCAGGTTGTGTCTTCTTGTCACAGAGTTTGAATCTAAAGGGTGCATGTTTACGATCATGTGTCATTCTGGCCTATGTTGGATTACATTCTGATTATGTTCTATTTTTTCTGCACTGATTTCGGTTCCATAAATACACAACTCGTACTTCTCTCGTGTTCATAAGCAGGCTGGTGTTGTGCATATTCTTCTTGTCTCCAAGTGATACACAGGATAATAACACGAGTATTATATTGGCAAATCATCCAGGCCACCTTCTGTAAGCTTTGTATCAACAGCTAGTAATTGTCAGCCTGTGTCTCACTCCACCTTCATTCATACATACAGATAGCACTGTCACTAGTGTAAAATTTAATCCTAGTCCTGTTAGTGAAAGAGTTATATATGTACTTCAAGTTTTGTGATAAAACTCATATAAATATAATTAGAATGTAGAATTCTATGGTAATATATTACCATAGCATGTCTTTCCATTGAGGTTAGTTTTCCCTGTAACCATCAACCATGTCTGTTCTAGGCCAAATCAAATTGTTTTCTTTTGCAGCTCACAGTGACAGAGAACACAGCACATTGTAACTACAGGAACAGGCTTGACTGTGAAAGATCTCTCTCAGGCATCACAGAGAATTTGAGGCAGATGGCAGTTATCAGCTGAAGCAGTTAGTCACTAGAACTGTACAAGATAAATGGATAATTGAAAAGCAATCTGGAACGCTGGAAGAGATGATAAGCCTCTCTTCTAGAAGGGAGGTAACAACTCAGGTAGGTCGCTGCTGAACTCAACTCCCAGATCAGTGCTTTGTCTAGTATCACTAAAAATACTGCCACTGAAAAGTGGCAGTTCATGCCTGTAATATGCATATATAATATGAATATTCTGAAGTAATATTCTGAATATTCTGAAATAATATTCATATTGTTGTTAAGGCAGTTTGGCATATTTAGTTATACAATAGAGTAAAGAAGGCTTTTACTGCTGAAAGACGGGTGACCAAAATCCCAGGAGCAATATGGTCTTTTGTTAAATTACAGTTGCCAAAACAGAAAACTAGTTAAACATCCTTTTTATCCTCCATGCTACTTTGTTTCTAGTGCCATGCAACCAATAGTATACCTGCCTCACTAACCACAGCTGTCTGTGGGGCAAGTGATTTGTTTTTCTGTGTAATTTATATTAAGATAATGGAATTATTTCTGTTTTCTTTACCATGAGCACAGAGAGAGGAAAGAAAAGGCCAACATCTATGAGTAAAAGAAGGTGTTGATCTTGATATCTTCATTTTAAAAGAGTCCTAAAAAACATCTTTCTGTTCAAGTCACTCTTATGATTCTCAAATTTCTGACTACAGGAAATGTGAAATTTTGTGTGAACATGCAAGGAAACTGATACCATTTGGAAACTCTTTTTGCTAGGTTCTGATCTCTTGTAGAATTATATTGGTTATAGGGAGAAGGTATGAGATATTTTTGTGAGAGTGAGCAGAGGAAATAAGTTTTTGGCCTTTTTCACAAAAGAAAGTGGCATCTTTTCACCAGAAAAGTGCTTGAATTGATCCACTGACAATTTTGTTAAACCACTCAGGTGGATCACAGGAAATACTAATTCTTGTGAAGCTGAGCAAGACAAACAAACAAAAAATTCCCAAACAACCAACAAAACAAAACAAGAAACAAACAAACAAAAAAACCCTTTTCTGCTCAATTTGCTTTGAAAGATGCTTCTAAAACTTTGTCACCAAATATTCTGAGTAAAAAAATTCTGTCCATTTACACTGAAAAAGCATAGAGCAAAACACACGCATCAAAAAGTTCTTACAGTATTAGTAGCTAAAATTACAGTAGCAGTTACAGTATTAGTTGCTACAGTACAGTAGCTAGGGAAGCAGCATATTAAATTTACAAAATCCACTAACAAAAAATTTTCATGTGTCCATGTTGCTGGTTGCAGAAATAATGTGATTCATTTGAACAATCTTTAAGTCTTAAAAAGTGACTGCATTTTTTTGTTTTGTTTGTTTGTTTGTTTTTAATGTATTGTTCTAATATTTGTTTTAATATGATACTGGACATGAATTAGTTGTGTGCATACGTAAATCCTGCTTCTATGTATTGACTTTTGAGGAAGTTTCTCTGTCATACCTCATTCTATGACCAATAAAACAACGAAAAAAAAAAGGCAAAGTTTTAAAGCGTACAAATGCATGAAAAGTTTTAAAGTACCATTTACTGTTTTGAGGCCTGATTCATCTTTCCATTATAATCGTAGTGATAAACTTCGGTCAGTCTAGAGCCATTTTTTATAGCAGTGTCTCAGTTTAGATGAAACTGTACAATTGTAAATTACCATTGTCTGGTACAATATGCCTAACTTCATTAGATTACAAAACTTCTTAGTTAGCAGGAGAATTTTCTTTCTGAGTTAAGTATTTTTATTTTCTTTTAAATTAAGATGAAATGAAATGAAATGAAATAGCCAAAAAATTTTCTTTTTAGGTAAAATTCCAGAATTCCAGAATTTATTATATAAGAATCCAATATATCAACAATTATAAACTAAAAAATATGTTGACAACATTGCATTGTAAACAGTGAAAATAATACTTAGAATAATATTCAGACCCAGAAGTAATAAAGCATCACTCAGAGGGAAGCAGCCTTATAATCAGAATAAAAGCAGAGCTATTTAACTTTTTTCTCTCTCTTATGAATCCTTTGAGTAGTTCAGTCTTTTTCTGTGCTGTGATCCAGATTCAACAGAAAAAGTGAAGAATAAATAGTTCAGCTCAGGCTCACTCTATATAACTCTGGAATTTAGGTACTACTGTAGAAGGTCTGAACAGAGGAAGGTCTTAGAAACTCCTTATGGTCAAGTTTGCTACTTGTGCATGAAGGGGGGCATCCTTCGTTATCTGGTTGTGCTCAAATATTAACTCAGTGCTCTGAGTCTCAGGGGGTGAAGGTGTCCGTTCTATATAGGCACATATCTTAGGTTACGTGTTAAGATATCATGCCTGAGTGTTCCCAAAGCTATTTGCTTTACCATCAGGAGAAAGGAAAAGGCTTCTCCCTTAAGGGCTCTGAATTTCATTGTGGAGGCACTTAAACCCCTTCCTTTTTGAGAGCTGGGCTGCCTAAGGAACTACATGTGAACCATTCTGCAGCTATAATATTCTGAATAAGGTCCTTGAGAGTAGGTGGATTTGCAAAGATGTTAAGCGTCAATGATGGGACTTAAGCACAATGATGAGATCATATTCTGCACTCAAGGTAACATGGCAGTCCAACTCCAGAACAGTTTCACAGAACATAATGTGTATGCCACATAACCATGAGTACATTGAAGTAATCTTCAATACTTTACTTGTTATTCATTGTGATGAAAGCACTATAGTATATGATCAAAATCATACATGAAGAACTTTCACTTCATGTCATTGCATCTTCTTATTAAAATCCTTTGCAACTTACTTTGCAACTCACTTCTGGCACAATCATATTTTTGCAAAGTGCGTAAAACCTTAGAAATAGAAGTATGGTTGGAATACTAGTGCTTCAAAACTGTAAAAATCATCAGTGTATAATGTATTTACTTTCTTTATTAAATAGGTCAAAAATGTGTGTCTATGTTTCGGGGGATGCATACCAAACAAGTTCCTCTAACACACAAACCAACACCAGGAGACTTTTGAAGAAGAAAACACACAATATTTATGTGTGGGGTCCTAAAGTGCAGTATGAGGAAGTAGAACTCAACTTTCTATTTGGGGAAGGTCTCATATTGCTTATCCAAACCCTGTTTTCCCCAACAAATATGTAGCATGGCATTGTGTTTGCAGGCATTCACATATGTCCTCTTACTTTTTGGTGACTTTCTTGTTCTTTAACAACAAAGCCTGATGGAACTTCTGCTGGTGCCCCAGGATCACAGTGTTTTGCTTTGTTTATTCCACAAAATCAGTATTAATAGTTTATTTTTTCCTATTTACATTTTATTGTCAGTCATTGTCTCATTGTCAGTAATGTCTTTGGATGCACAAGTCTGAACTGGTAGTCAAATATCTACTTCTTGTCAAATAGCTTGAAATCTGCAATGATTTACTGTGGTCTAGGGTGAGACTTAGGGGTAGACTGAGACATCTTAGTCATCTGTCTATATGGAAGGGCTCAGGTGTAAACTATATGTGTAAATTCTTGTTCTAGACAACAGAGTCAATGCAATCTTCGGACCCTTCTCAATGCCTTGTCTGCTGATGAACTGCTTTGCATATGTTTCAGAGGGAACTGAGTTGTTCTCTAAGCTCCATCTGAACACAGACAAAAATTATGGCATCATGTGAGGTGTACTGTCAGTTTCTGTCTTGCAGTTCTCTACATAACAAAATTCGTTGAAACCGGAAAAATACATTTTAAAATATATTTTAATCACAAAGTTCCTGACAAAAGTAGTGAGAGAAACTTTGTTGAGTTTCTCCCAAAGACAAATCAGGATTCTGTAAAACTGTTGGATCTTCACTTGTCATTTGCTGTGACCTGTGCACATCATACAACAGTACTCGAAACTGTTGACCAGGTAAAGCAGTCTTTGATATCTTTGTGTGACTTTGTTCTGAAAATATGTATCCATGAACCTCTTGGATCTCTCAGGCTTATTCAATGCATTTAAGATATTAACAGGATTACTTGAGTTGGTAACCTGAAAGAATCTGATACTTCATTTATTGATGCAGAAGGTTATTCTGAATTTTGTGTCCATATGTCTTGCTTACTTTACAGTTCCATGTGAATAAATTACTTTTGCTTGAAACATAGTTTTTCATTTCCTTTGTAGTGGTTCTGTCTACTGTGGAAGGTCATTCATCCCTTATCCTAGAGATTTTTGCTTCTCATAGCACTGACACCACAGGGATTTTTAGAGCATTGGGTTAATCTGAAGATCTCCAGCTACTACACTACAGAACAGGTTGGAATCCAACCATAGAAAATAAGATCAGAAAGCAATAGCAAAGGACACAGTCCAGGTTATGGTCAAACTAAGGTTACATAGTGCAGCTACTGCCCCAGTAACAGAGACAGAGCCTAGACAGCTGCAGAACAGTGGCAGCCAGCCAGCATGCCTGAATAGATGCAGATGAGGCCAAAAGGAGGAGGACTTAAATATTAGCTGCTCTAATATAGAATGAACAAGCTATATAAGAGCCTTGCACACCCAGAAAAGAACAAGAACAGCTAGATGGAAACAAAGTCCTTGAAGTTCTTGTGCAACTCTTCAAATAGAAATTATCATAGCCAAAGTATATTAAAAATACTAGCTTTTAAGTTGCGTTTAGTTCTAAAAGTTTGTTAAATTGGGTACATCATAAACAATATTTGCCCTCAAACACATCGTGTACCCAGTAATTGTATTTTCTTAAAATGTGAGGCCATTAAATTGAGGCCATGACTTCACAGGCACATTACAGTTTATGCAAAGGTAATCCTGGTTTTCCTTCTTTGGCTGGGAATTAGAATCTGTTATCCATCCCAACTCTACTGTTTTTAGTATCCTAATTAACCCACTCTTCATGTGGGCTACTTAGGATACTCTTCTGTGTCCTGTGTACTTTAACTGTTCTTTCAACAAACAAAAACTATTTGTGAAAGCCCCATTTCTCTCTGAAAAATATATTTTTAATATGTAATGTGTAAGTTGTCTTATCTCTGATGGCTTAAAAAATTATTTTTCCCATTCTATTTATAAAGGATATTATTGCTTTACAGGATAGTTGCAGAACCTGACACATAGATATGGCAACAGAAGAACAGGTAAATCAATAGCTTAAAAAGGAGGAAAAGAAATGCAATTCAAAAAGATCTATGCAGAGAACCCATAGCTGTCTGCAACCCTCCCCATTACTTTGCATAGGTAGTACTCAAGATTAGCTATGGAAAAAATTATGTCAGAAACAGTCCTCTAAATCTTTTCAATTTTCCAATATGAAAATATATCCTGTAGAAGTGTGGTGTGGTATTAGATATGAAACAAACTGTTTGGTTGTGGGTTTTTTTTTTAATGTCAACAGATTTTTTCATTAAATTTTAGTTGTATACTGTGTGTATTTTTTCCTATTAAATAAAAAATCTTTCCTGATAAGGACATCCTTTCTGAAAGCACTTCTTAAAATGGACTAGCTTGATGCCACGGATAGTGCTTTGACATTGAAGAAAACCAGTGAGATGCAAAGAAATTCTTGCAATGCTGGAATTGATGCCTGTATACTTTAGAAATGGTTTGACTCATTAGTAGATTAATAGGCTGCACAGAGAGCTGGATCTTTGAAAGAAGTCAGTGAATTAAGGGCAGACTATTACCCTGTAGCTCCCATTAGCCTGTACATTAACCATCTAGATCTACAGATATTTCTGTCCCATACAAATCACTGGAATAATGGGTGTAGGTTTTATAAAAAATCGTCATGTCCATAAAATGGAATGTAGGAACATTTTAGCACCACTGCAATTAGAATGACCAAAGAATTTGAATTCAGGTATGTCAGGAATTTTATTCTCAAAAGACCACCTATCCACAAATCTGGGGTAGCTGAAAATCACAGTTAGGTTTCCTGTTATGGTTGGGTTTTTTCCAGTAATAATTCATAATATCATTTAACTACTTTCACGGAAAAGTACAACTTGACAAATCTGATGGAAAATATACCTGTTCTTGGCTGAGGGCAAAGGAATAGCTAAGAGGATCTGTCATCTCTAATTGCAAGCTACTGTTCCTATCCTTTATCTTTCAAACAGTGGTGAGTTGTGGTGACAGACACTGAAATATAGCAGCCCCTTCCAAAGAGCTTATAGTGTTCTGTGTGTGCAGCAAGGTCATAGGAAAGGTCAGCAAGGTCACAAACATTCCACATTAAAGAGTTCCTTCATGGGGAGGAGTCTTTGCCAGTGGCATTCTGAATTCCAGTTCTACATGAGAACGAGTTCATAAAACCAAATGAAACTTGCAAATTAGTATCTACATTGGAGCTAAGCATCTTGGTTTATTCTCAGTGATTATTAATAGGTATTTGAAGGACACAGTTAATTTCATCAAAAAGGTCTAAAATGGGTCAAAGGAATTGTGTTCTGGAACTACCCATTTGTCTCTATTGACTATAAGGACAAGCCAGTGCATTAGTACAAGTATAAACAGTGGCAGTTTAAAAATTGAAAGGTAAATGAAATTTCTTTTTCTCTGACTTTTCCCTCATTTGCATATTGCCATCCTTTTTCATGTAAAAAAGTGGACTCAAAACAGATTTATCATACTGCCTTTAGCTGATTTTTGGCTGCTCAATAGTTCATTATATCCACTCTATAATAACTTATCACAGACTTCAAATTTTGGGTATTATTTCTGCACTAGATAAACACTTCATTAGTTAAACTGAAGAAAATAAAATCCAAAAGCCATGTTATGCATCCTAGCTTATGAATTTCCAGGGTAATAGACTTTCTCCTACAGTCTTCAACATTGAACAGTGACAAAAATGGAAAAGATGAGGATTGCAATGAGAGATGCAATTTTAGATGCAATGAGAGAAATTTCAGCCTGGTCCTGCCTGCCCACCAATGTATGCACCTAAACATAAAGACAGAACTTTGTTAGTCAGTTCACTTAACTACGTAGGTTGCTGAAGTACTTCAGAGTTGCTAATATGCTCCATTTGAAAAGCGTGCTTTGAAAGGATCCTGTAGTGTGGATACAATATCCAATAGAAGCTAAAAAATAGCACAATTTTGCTGTACTTGTATTTTGTGTAACTTATAAAAATATAAAGTATACTCCTACAGATATAAGAATAAAGTTTTGAAGGAAGAGGAGTGTTTTATTGATTGACAAGCCCAAAGCTATGTCTAATGAACCCAGGCCAGCAATGCAGCTACCACAGATCTGCCCTCAGCTGGCAGCTGAGCTGGGAGATTCATGGAGAAGATTTTTTTTTATGTGTGCAACATCTCTTCAGAATTGGTGCAGGTAGAAATATTTAATGTTCAGCTATTTTCTTCTTTGATAGGCAATACTGGTGTTCAGTGCTTTTTTTCTCCCACATACAACAGCTATAGTCTCTGTTTCTTACAGACTTCATAAAAAATTAGCTAACCAGAGTTACAAAAATACATTAAAAGAAATAATATTCATTAAAAATCCCTGGCAACCAGTCTTCTTGTACTGATATGCATAATTTAGAATTGTCAGATAAAATAAGGCACTGACACTCAAAGGAGAGCAAATTGGATGTATGTATAATGAATTCAATTTCCATTCATTTCTCAGTGAGAAATTTTAAAGGAGAGAAAGTTGGAAAATTATAGGCATATTTTGAGTGAACACAATAAAACTGATTTCTTGTTTATAAACTAACACTCTCATTTTGTTATGAATATATGACTATATAGTTAGTTTTTTAATCTTAGAGGAAGGTGTTTATTTGGTACTTTTGTCATACATTTCTGTCACTATCTTGGGAAAAAAAAAGGGTGAATACAGTGTGGCTTAAATATATTACAAAGAAGCCACTCAAACATCTCACCCTCCAAAAAAACAAAAACCAAAATCCAAAAGTTCTGAGGAGAAAAGCTCTTTCTATATTGGAGTAATATTTGGGGTAATTTGTTAGTGTTTTTCTGAGTATTTAATTTTAACAGGGGTATGGTAATTCTTTTTACTGGAAATTAACTCAGTAGTGTTCAGATTTGGCAAATGAGTATGTCCTTTTCTAAATCTTAATAATGAAAGATCAATAAGTGATTCTAAAATAACTTGTGACAGATCTCAGCAATAACAGAGGAATATAGTTTTCAATTCATTTGTGTACTTCAGTGCATTTATGTCAATGAGACTGATTATATGTTATGGCTGTTCAAAGAATTGATTTTTAAATTTAGCTTCCAAATTAAGCAATAGAAATAATTTTTGTTCTGAAAAAAAAAATGTTTTGTGGTTGGGGTTTTATTTTTCACTTTAGTTCCCAGAATGATGAAAAAAAAAATCACTTAGTTTGAGACTAAATTGCCTTGTGGCCTTGTATTAAAAACTTTCTTGAAGCACAGGTAAGAAAAAGCAAAGAAGATAGAGAGGATCCAGACAAGCTGCTGGAGAAAGCCAAATCTTTCTTTCTTTTTGGGTGTTATAACATCCATTTGCACTCTGCACTTTAGGTTTAGTTTTCAGCTCATCCTATGGGATTTAAATCTTAAACTTCTCTAATCCTAAATGCCAAGTATGAATGATTTTGAAAAGAGGACAATTCTACCAGAATTAAGAGAAGCTTCATCTCCTCTGTTCTCTGCATTATTTTCAGAATATCTATAGCCCAGGAAAAATTAATAATTTAAACCATGAAAGAAACTGTTTCAGATTCCTACCCTCAGTCAGAAGGAGAACAAACCTGGGTTCAGGCAAGAACCGTAACAGGTGGGATGTGAAGCATATGAAGGTTGGGAAATTTGTGGACAGGAAATCCATATGTTGGGGAGACTCCATTTTATGTGAGACATCACTGAGTCAGAGAGAGCAATAGCTTGATAATATGGGGTTCAGAAAACCTTTCAACAACCACTGGATTTAAAAGCACTCATAAAATACAAGAGTTAAAGCTAAAAGTGCTCTCTCATTTCTGCTTTGTACTCTGAAGTTAGGATGCTAACCTAGGATCTGTCAGAAAGCTGGGAATTGACTCATAGACTGCCATATTTTTTATGAATGTCAGGAGCAATAGATTGAACAGGCATAATGATGCATGCACTTGCATATATGTAATAAAATTTTGAAAATTCTGGTAATGAGCACATTTGGCTTTCACTCACATCATTCTGAAGGCACTGAAAATGCATTTTGTGGAAGAATTTATACTTCGTCAAATTATCATCATCATGTCCCCTCATCTGACATCAGCCTTAGCTGCAGTCCTTCAGTGGATGAAGATGGAGCAGAAATAAGAAATACCACTGGGAACATTTAGCACAATAAGTGTGTTTGATATGGAGTATGTTTAATTTTGCATCATGTTACTGAATTACTGCAGTTACAGGAATGGGGGGAAGAACTATTTCTAGTTTGTCAAATCCATCAAATGTTGGACTTACAGAATAAAAACATTTTCCTTTAGGAATCGAAAAGCTTAAATGCAGATTCAGGGGAAAAAAATAAAGAAGATATTGATGCATTGCAAATTTGGAACATGACTGAATGAAAAAAGGCAATTTGCAAATACAGCAGTAGCTCCCTCTATTCCTCTGCTTATGGGGTGTAGTGAATTCTTTGATTCAATTTGGATGGATTTTGTTTCCTTTGTCATGTATCTCAGTGTTTTGTAGACTGAAGAAAGGGGCTTCATTCAGAATTACATCAGATCCTATTTCCTGCCATATTATTACCTCCTTAATACAAAAGTCTTCTTTCTCTCTGTCCCACCTTTACACACATAAAATTAAGAATAAATTAGTTTTCCTAACCTGATTGTTTCAGTTTGTGGATGAGATTAGATCCTAAATTAAGCCCAAATTAATAAGAGGAAATGAGGCCATTTTAACCTTCCTTTTGAAAGAAGGAAAATGAATTACTTAAATTGCATTTTTTTAAACTAAAAAATGTTACTCTTGATTATGCAGTTTTGAAGTTTCTAGGAAAGTCAGAGAGAACCTAAAGAGAAGTCAGAGAGAACCCTGTCTTACTGAGAACCCAAAATTTCTTGGAGAGGAACTGTGCATTCACAGTGCTACCAGAGGTTTCTGATGATTTCAAAGGACATTTTTGGCAATCAAGTTCAATTTTCTGCTATTTCTGACTATGTAGTTTCAATAATTTTTAAGATTTGCACATCTACATTAAAATACATTTTTCTTTCCAGAGTTCCTCAATATTTTCTTCCCAAAGCTCCTCAATCCAAATGGATGCATTTTAGCACTTCTCTTATCTGATAAGTGTTATGATCTCTTTCTACTGAAATGAGGTGCAGTACTTGCCACATCCAAGGTTTCTGTTTGCTCTCCTTACTCACATATTCATCTTTACCTTATTCTGACATTGCTTAAAAAAAAAAGCTCCGTATTAGCTTTTTGAATATATGTCTTCTTTTTTTTTATTCAAGCTTCAAGTTGCTCCCTGTAATTATTGAACTATTAGTTATGTCTTGACTCAAGAAAAGGTAAAATTTATTCATTCAAAGAATTAATGATGTAAATTTATGAGTGAAATATTTTATTTCACTGCACTGTGTAGTTAGATAAAGCTGTCCATTAATAAGTGTATTAACACAAGCATTTTCATCAATCTATGGAGTTTACCATGATTCTTAATTGAGGCTATTCACAATTGTAGGCAACCATTGATTTAAAAATAGTCTTGGGATGTGTCATGCAGAGAACTATTTTTGAAACACACCGTTAGAATTTTGCCAAAAGACAATTAGTTATTCTCTCCAAAACTGATAATCTTTGTCTGCATTTGCAGAAGCTAGGCAGATTCTCTCCCTGCAGTTTTTTCCCCCTACAACTTCCTATGCAAACCAAGAATATAATTCTTAACTCCTTCAGCACTCCCTACAGCTATTCTAATTCAGATAGTAGCCTTTATATTATTTTTATGGAGCCATGTCTTTTGCAAAGACCTTTAAAATTACTTTCTGTGATGCACATAGATTGAATTCTCGGTTCTATGCTTTCCATACCTGAAACTGATCAAAATGTTTCAGAAGACACATACTCTTGTGCTATTCTGAATCTGGAGATATCTGTATGTAATGAGCCCCTCTTTTCCTGTCTAAAGCTTTGTAGTAATGTACACGATTGCAGAATTATTTTTTCTTGAAAAACACTGCCTTCTCTACATTTGAATTTCATTATGCTTTAGAAACCTAAAGATTATTTCCCAAAAGATCCCATCTAGAAACTGCTTGTTGGACAGTCTGGCAAGAGCCAGAACTTGCCATGAACTGGCAAGAGAAACCATTGCCTGGGAAAAATGTGATTACTGGGATGCATTTACTTGTCGCACTGCTTAGAGGTGCATCCTGGTGGAAGGCAATATACATAGGTTTAATCCTACATAATTTATGCACATTTAGTGTAGGATTAAAACAAAATAATAATGCCAACAACATTATTCACCCTCTATGAAGCCTATCCAGAACTAACATTTCTAGCTGGGTGCTTTGGATACCACTGTCAGCCCCAAGCTTAGCTATACTTTTACTGGGAGGCAGTTTGCTTGAGATATGAAAGCTGTGGATTTAAGATTGTTGGAGTTGAAAGGAAAAAACATAATTTTCTGCAACATCTTTATATAGTGAGCTGCATTCAAAGAGTAGGTAACATCAGATGTGCTATTAAAAAGTTGAGCCCTTCTCGTTTATGTGTTTAGCCTAAGGAAAGAATTTAGCACCCGAATCCATAATGCATAGTGAAGTCTCTTTGGATTAAAAAAAAAAAATTAAAAGGAAAACTGATTGCTCAAACCCTTCATTTAAACTCAGTATCCCTCCAGGCCTTCATACTAAGAATGTGTGACCCATAAATAGCTAAGCCTTGACAAGTTTAGTGATTTTATCAGCAGTAAGATTGACCTGCATCTTTACCCCTGCAACAACTGATGACACCTACTTGTAATAGCCAGGGAACACTCTTCAACTCTAAGGACAACTGACACAGACTGGCCACAGCCACATAATATTCTTAGCCTTGGACATGTGCTGGGACTCTACCCTTGGATCCAAAGATATAGTCATGACTTTTCATTTTCTTTATATTTCAGTAAATATGTTTGAAAGAATGAAAGAATGCTGAAGCCCAGAATTTTGTTTTCAGAGCTTGTTACTGAGGGCATCTGGTATAGGTTCTGAGGTGTCACAGACAGCACTTGTGGGTGTATTCAAAGTGGAAGACTTTCTGGAATAGTGCTGGAGGTGGTAGTAGGTTAGTAGGGGACTGCAGAATGGAGAGAGCTCTAGGTGGGGGAATGGCCCTTGATTCTTGCAATGCCAAGCATTTTCCAGAAGAATTAGAGGATACATGTGAAAACCATGCCAGAGAGTATGTAAATTATTAAGCAGTGTGAATGGTTGAGTTCAGGGTTTGAGCTTGCTCTCTAGTCCTGCTTTATTCAGCAGTGTAGACATAGACAAATGAGATAAGGTTTTACTGCTAGGGTCATTTTCCCCTAATCCAAAAAAATGTTCAAACATGAGTAGGTAAGGAGATTGAGGCAGATAACATCAGGCTGATTTCAGTAACGAGGACTGGGCAAAGGTAGAACAAAAGGCTTGCTTTTCCCCTTCAGAGCTGAAGTAAACTATTCTTTTATCCTCCACTACACATACATGTTTAGCAGATTTTTTTAGAATGGAAGTGCTGCAGGGACACCAGAGCAGAAATGGAAAGTAAAAGAGGAAACCAGATCACAGACATGCAAAGAAAGAACTATGAATGTGGTATAAACCCAGAACTACAGAAGTCAGTAATGAGGAGCTTTAAACAGGATTTCCATAAATACACCAGATTGCAGTGACACCTTCATCCTAGGCCATAACAGATCTTTGGAAGGACGATTGACGTCACTCCTATGGTATCACATTTTTTTCAGGTATTTGTTTTAAATAGCAGTTCCAAGTAAGAAATCAGAGAAATGTCAGTAAAAGAGAACGGCTTCTTGAATTTGAAAAAGAAACTGATACATCTTTGGACAACCCTGGTATCTGAATCTATTTCTCTTAAAAATTACTAAAGTAGACATCATCTTTTGAAACATTTTGAGAGAGTATGTCTATAAAGTACAATAAAATGAGAAATATATTCCAAATATAAACACTGAAATATGGCAGTTTATTTCATTCTTTATAGATTTTTATATTATCACTTAATTCTAAAAGATAATTTTGTAGCTTTCCAATTTACTCAAATTCCTACCATTAGTATAATTTGTGAGTCTTTAGCTGAAAATTACTGTAGTAATTTTTTAAGGGCAACAGATACAAAAAGAGATTTTTCAGTTTGCAGGTTTCTAAAACAAATAATATGATACATAAAGAAAAAATATTCTAATTGTATTAATTTCAATTAATTGTAATTATGTTACAATTCAGTTGTAATAGTGTTTTTAAAATGCAGGACACTGTTTCTGCTTCTTGAAAACATCTCTTTTATTGTAATTTTCCTCACAAAACCATGCTGATGGTATTTATTTACAGGAATGTTAAATAACTTTTTAAAATGTTGTAGGTGATCATCAGTTGCACACTTATACTATTTACTTCAATAGGACCAATTCAGTGCTGTGACTACATCCTCAACAACGTGCATTGGGTGCAGTAGAACTGTGGATCTGTAAAGGGCTGAACTGGCAGGTCATTCTCCACACGATGCTTTTACCTTTCAATTCCGGTACAATTTTTGAGATTTAAGAGTGAGAGGTACTTCACTGAATAATGGCCTGAAGTGAAGAAGAGCTGATCAAGCCTTTTGTCATTGAAAAGTAAATCATCAGCCTGCTGGTTTTAAAATCTCATGGACTTGGCCTTACAGTATCTCTATGAGAAATACTATTTCTGTTTTTTTCAAGGGGATAAGCAAATCTGTAAGAAATGTTTGCTGAGAAATCAAGATCCCAAGTTGGGAAGGAGGGATAAGATATAACTGTAACACATTTGATTCCTTTGATGTTCCCCCCACTATAACTCTCTCTTCTGGCAGGAGAACTAACCTATTATTTTTTAGTGAGTTGACAGCCATATAAACCTGCAAAGGTACTGAATCAAGTACATTATTTACTAGCAAAGATGACAGTGGGAAAAGCCTGAATGACAGTTCTATGCTCTGCATTACCATCTAAAGATGAAGATCTGAGAACAAATCTATCATAAGGGCTTTGTACCGTAAGGGCTTCTCTTTCAGAAAAGAGCCCAAAGGGATGCAATCACATTCTGCTGAGCCTGAGAAATCTCCTTCGTGACTAGGAGAAAAGATGCTGTACTGCATCTTCCAGTGGCTAGTTACAAGCACAAATCCCAATAAACTTGACTTAACTTGACTGTGTATAAACTGTATTGAAAGGCTTTTAAACTGTCTTGTTTTAAAAGAGCTCTGATCTGCATAGATGAGATGATGATGATCAGCCTTACCCACCCAGTCAAGTAATTTATTAAGAGCATGGATTTTGTCCAGATTCTGCTTGCTACTGTTTTGTGAATTGCTGTCCTGGAGACTCCAAATCTGGAGGAAACTAGATTAATTTCCTTAACTGTCTACAGTTCTCTAGCTCATTCAACAATGACAAATACTGGCCCTATGTACTATAAAACGACCTTTTTTTTTTTTTTTTTCCTTATATGAAAGAAATCCATCATGTAACTAAACAACTTGCTGCCAGAGTTCATTTTTATTTTTTTTTTTTCTTGGACTTATGTGATATTTTCAGATAGCAAGAGACTGGCCTGTGCTGTAATCAGGCAGTCTCTACAGGTGGTATTATTTGACAGTGAAACTGGGGAAACCTTTCTCTGTCCTTGCATCTTAAAAGGCAGGGAACATGTTAAGATGAAGTATACAAATATGATTGTGGATGAACCAAGAAGGTCAACATGTACTGACAAGGACTGAAAGGGGTTGCTGTAAGTTTAGGTGACAGCATTTGCTTTGCATTAATCCTCTTCACCAAGGAAAGAAAGCACTTAATACAACAGATTGATTCAAGGTGTTTGGGAGATTGTGAATCCCTCGTAAGACAAGTGTATATCATTTTTGTGAAAGAGGAATAAAAAGGAAAGGGACAGCTCAACATCAGAAAGATGTTTCTCTGAGATGCAGAGAGCCACATTCAACACTGTTGTCCTCCTCTGTGTGATTTAGAGCAGAAATTAAAACTCTGGTCTCATTCTGCTTTTAAGAGCAGAAATCCCATTCTGAGAAAAAAACAACGTGAAATTGGTATTATGTATAATTGTGTAAATAAGCCTAGTTAAGAAGTAGCTGTAGTTTATTTAATTAAGTGCCATATGTCCAAGTTAGTGGAAATGAATACCCGAATGCAGGTATTTTCTGTGATGACAAAGTTTCATGCCTGATTTTCAAGTAGTTGTGATAAAATAAGTAAAATTTTTCCTGCTGTTGTGGCTTTATTCTTGTGGAATTCTTTTGTTAGCTAGTAAATCAGCTGAACAGTCTATCACACATCATGTTTTTTTATAGTTCATGGTCATACTCAGGGAAAGCATTTCAATAGGTGTCTCTCAGTAAATAAAGGAATGGCCATCTTGACTTCAGAAATGTAAAGCAAAGTTTTTGTTTGTTTCTTCATTAAGAAAACTACATTCTACAAATAGCCTTGTTCTTTCTCCTCAGAGAGAATAAATTCACCATTATCTTCTACCACTTCCTTATTTTGTAATTTAAATTTGAATTTCATTTTTAAGGATAAAGTGTAAAGGATCAGTGACAGATGAACCCACATTTATTGAATACATTTTGAAAACTACAGTAATTTATCTCCAAGAAGTGCCTGATTTTTCTGATAAACAAGTAACAATATAGATTCCCAAGGTTGTAATTTCTATCAGTATAAGCTGTATTAATGAAATAATTACGCATTGTGAAATTGTTAAGCTCTATATTTTATGGTATAGCTTTTTATCAGTATATTTTGTAATATGGCAATGGTAATAATAAAAACAGCGTTATGCCAGATGCGTAATAAAGAAACAAACAAACAAAGCCAAACAAAATCGAACCAAACCGAAAACAACAACAACAACAACAAAACAACAACAAAAAAAATAACCAAACCAACCAACTAAAACCCAAACCAAGGGGCAGGTACTTGGATAGAAACATATATGAAATAAATGTTTATATAGTATTGAATTTAAATAAACAATTCAAAACCATTTTTATATTTGTTTGTGAAGTATTCCACACAAAAGCTCACACTTGTAGGTGAATGAATGTTAAAAAGCTGCAGATGAAATTCAAGACTGATAATAGCAAGGAAAACAATCTTAGCTATAGATACAATCTCATGCATCAGTGTAACTGCACATGGAAAGAGATCTAGTGAGATTTTTTTGGTCAATTCCCTGACAATCTGAGTTTGGTATAGAGCAAAGCAGGGAACATAAGTATCCTAATGTGTAAAAGTGATATGTGCAGATAGTAACTATTTTATTAATTTTTTTAATATAAAAACACATAAAAGCCTCCAAAACTGTAAAAAGCATGGAGAAGGGTGTAGGCGTAATAAAAGGTAAAAACCTACTTAGGACAATTGGAAAATAAAATAAGCTATTTTTTTTGTATGTGTATTACTAATTCTGATTGCTTCCTCTTCAGATATATAATTTCCAGAGCATGTGGTTGGCATGTTGTTATCAAAAGGACAAATAATTTACTATATTCCAGGATGCTCTTTAGCATTGTATGTATTTTTTACAAGAAAGTGTTTGACAATTAGACACTAAATTTAGTCTTAGCTATGGCATCTAATCAACAGGGAAAAAAATAGATGCTACAGGAAAATTTCAGCTCAGCTTAATGTAGTGATCCAAAACTGCTCCAATATGTTGCCCTTGAGGTGTCTAGTTTCATCCATCAATCCTGAAGATGGCTTAGAGTGTCTAACTCAGCTACAGTAATGTGCTGTTGGTATTTCTGCCACCTCTTTGGCCTACAACTCTGTCCTGAAGAAATCCTCTATAATGATGGAAGGTTGATCAGCTTTCACTTCACTTCTGAGACAGCTAACTGGTCACAGACTGTTGGCCATTATTTTATCATACAAGCCTTTAACTGAGGACAAATCAACTAGTTAGCAGTTTATAAAAGAAAAGCCTGAAAAAGCCCCAAAACAATTAGTTGGAGCTACTGATTGAACAAACTAATTCTAGTGCAAGCACTAGCAAGGAGAGAGGAGAGTTTGCATACAGTATGCACTGCTTACCTCTCTGCAATGTGCACTTATTGCAAAGCTTCTACTGTTTCAAGAGTAGTTAGTAACTACAGAAGAAAACAGATTTTCGGTGGAGTATGATGATTTTAATGGAATGGGAACACATGAAGTACTAATAATATCTAACAGGTCATGAGTTAGTGAAATAGTTTTTCAGTTTCTTTGCAGACCGTGCTGCTTTTCCTCCCCTTGAAAAAAATCAGAGTGCTTAAATCTGACTGTAAGGAATTGTTTGTAAAGTTGTAATTAAGTTTCAAAGCCAGTTGTAGCCAAAATATTGCAGTGTATATATTCATAGGAATTTTCTCCATGATTTTATCAGCTAAGACCGAAGTATTTTTAGACAGTTTTATTGTTATCTGAGAAATCAATTTCCAGCATAGTTTGTTCATGACACTGCTAACCCATTGTAAGCACATAAGGTTTGTCCTTCAGCGCTGCATAACCTTCCTGTCAGTTTTTGGGATGATTTAATAAAATCATTGTTGACTTTAGCACGCCTAATGGTCTGGAACTTTTTTGTATTAACAATTTGCATATTCCTAATGAAAGCATTGTGAGGTATTTCACTGTCAGCTGTTTGCCAGTCAGAAATATCACCTTGCAACCCTTAGACAGAAAAACATTTTTTTTTCTCCATGTGCCCTTATTACATGTTTTTGCTTCTTGCTATTTTTTGCTTAGCATGGAAGCTGATGTGAAATTAGGTGCATAAATATGCCTTTCCTTGTACATTTTTGCACAGGACAGTAAGGTGGCAAACCTGAACCTTCTATGTTTAGTAGCACAAGTCCAACTTAAAAATGCAGGAGTTTGATGTGGTTCAGTGAAAGCACACTCATATATTAAAGGAGGAAAATAAAGGTATTAGGACTAAGTACAGATTTAGATACAGAAGATTATTCAGTAGAATTAATGAACATTATCCTTTTATTCTTTAACGCTGAATGTGAGAGTTATTTTATTCTAGGCCATTATTATTGTCTGTATCCAGAATGAACTGTGGAAAATGTATAGTGATTTGCATTTTATCAAAGAGAAGTTATGCTTGTGTTAGAATTAGAAATATTAAATACATAGTAATTTCACTCTTGGACTGTCCTTGTTGATATGGCAACTATTCTATTTAGTTTTTATTAAGTAGGAAAGATTATCTATCATCTTAACAAATGTCTTGCTCTTATACTTTCTAATGAGAGAAAATGCCTTCCACAGCAAATTTGGCTTTAAGTTTTGTCAGTAGAAGTCTGCCCTATTTAGCATTGTTCTTTCTGGAACTTCTCTGTCTTTAGGTTATTACAGAATGCTATTGTTTTGGTGTGTTTTTTGTGACATTATTAGTACTATGTCAGTAAATATGACATTAACACTGGAGTTACAGAAAACAAAAAAAGAGAATATTTTTTTTTTTCTCTTCCAAGAAGTTAGTGCATTGTCTTTGATTCAGAACGAAACTTTTGGGCATTCAGCAGAACAGAAAAGGATCATTCAGAACAAATAGTTTATTGCAAAGTTCAAATCAATCAAAATAGTTTGAAATAACATACATTTCAGAGTTTTCCTTATGGGAATGTTCTTCTTTTCCAAGGTGAGATCTGTTCATGTTCTGTTTACTAATTTTTTTTTTAAATATTATTGCCTCTTCTCTCAAATTAATACCCAAAATGTGAGATGACTGTACAAGCAGAAAATATCTGACTTTACATCTCCCGTTGCAATTAATTTTCTACATAGATGCTGATAATAACTGAAGAAGACAATTCACCTTTACTATGGTTCTTCACAGGGGTGAATTTTAGTTTCAGAACAGTTAGTTTCCTTCTCTCTAGCAAGAACATTTAGTCATTTATATGAAGAGAAATAACTGCACAGAGATTTTGATGCTTAAGACAATCACCTGGCATGTACAAAGGGCAGGTGAGTTCTGAAAAGCCTCCACATTTTCAGTAAATATCAGACATGTTCTTTAATCTAAGGATCCCTTTTCAGGCTGATTATCCACAACCCCTCAATGTTCAGTGCTTTGTCAAGAGGCCATCACTTGGATGGGTAGCATAGCCTATGCTGAGTTTCTTCATCTTGTAAGTTCAGGATAGTTAAACCTTTTCTGGGATCTTTATTTTCTTATCTTTTTTTTAGGAGTTTTCTCTGATCATCTGACATTCCCACTTATTTTTCAAGCATTTTTTCATACCCTTATCGCCTATGCGTGGCCACCATTCTTCAACTTCCTATCATGCAAATTAGCCTGACATTCCCCCTGAAAAAACAGACTGAACCAAAACAGATTTCTCCCAGGACCTATGTTAAACAGACAATTACCCTTACTTGAATTAAGTTACCCTTAATGGAGTCCTAATAATTTCTTTCTGTCCTTGACAGATTGTTCCATCTCTACAACATACTGAAATACACGTGCTTCACAAGCATGGCCATGAACAAAAGTTGGTTGATAGGTGTTGTCTTCTCCTTCCAAGGAAAAGGACAGACAAGGAAGAAGCATAATTTGCAATGCCTCTCTTCAGAAGGAGGTTTACAGCTCTAGTATTGAGTTAAAGATCAAGTTAAAAAGCTTAAAGAGATGTAGTCCAGAGCTCTGCCTCTTGTCTTGGGGGTGTGAGGGGGAGGGGTGGTGTTTGTGTGTGTGTACCTGTTACAAAAGAACAGTGCCTGCTTTAAAAACCTTTGGTTCTGTCACATATTTCCTAAACTGAACACACAGGTAGTTTCAATAGGAAATAATAGCTGTCTTTAAAATATTCAGTTCCTTAGCATTTGATAAACTACAACATCAATTCAACAATTTTTCCTCTGTTTTTCTGAAAATTATTATTAGCAACTGAAAGTGAAAAATGAATCTGTGACAAATAAGGTCAGACTTGCTCCTAAATATAATTTGCTCTTAGCATGCTGATATTACTGTTATGTCTATTATGACATTTCTATGAATAAATAGTTCATATTATAAGAAGATCTATTTCCATTCCAAGTGATGCCCTTTGATTTTTTCCTTAGAAACATTCAACCAGAAAGTGATTTACAAGTATTACCTAGTTTTTTATGTTTCAGGGTCATTTTTTCATTTATACACATATTCATACATATATAAGCATGCATATATTCGTATATACTTTTCTACAGGTTGAAATCTGCCAATTTGAATTGTGAAATCACATAACTGCTGCAAACAGAGCAAGCAATTATTTTTGCATCAAAAAAGACTCAATATTCAAACTTATGATTATAAGAATATATGTTTACAGTGAAAACATTACTATTTTAAATATTAAGTTACAGTGACAAGGTTCCCTTTGCAATGTAGCTTTATATACTTCTTCAATCTTTCATAATCTCACCATTCTGTGAAAATTCTGTCAAAGAAATGAATGCAGCATGTTTTTAGGTAACCCTGGAATGTGTAGAGCTCAGAAGCAGACCAAAGGAGAGATACAGAAGTAAAAGAGAAAGGAAATCCTTATGTTCCTTCCACTCTAGGAAGCATATGCTTGAATGAGTAAGAAAATCAAGCTACAGTGATTAGACATCAATGTTATTTTAGAACAGCCACTGCAGATGAATAGAATTTCTGTAAACCAACAAGACAAGCAACCACTTCAAGCACACAGGTATAATCACAGAGGAAAAACTCTGCCTTATAGAATATTTAGCCTTTTCCCATCATGGAAGTCATTCTGTTTTCCAGTTCTGGATGGCGAATGCCATATTCTTGTAGAGTTTACATGGAATTGCAAAATTTCTAAGCAATTGGGTTTTGTGTCTACCTGCTCTTATAGAGAAGTACAACCATTCCTCTGAAAAGGTTTGGTAGATTTTTCTTTCATAGGAAAACATTGCATTTAACAGGATAAACATGCCATGTTTACACAGGTGAATAAATATTTTACAAGGGAAATACTAAATAAGTTTTCCACTGAGATGGTCTGGAATAGCTGGGAGACATTTACATTTGTGGCATCCTCTCTCTTATTGAAAGGAAGAGATTGTAATAGTGTCAACTTATTTTGCTGATAAGGCTGTATTCTTTGACAGAACTCCATATGCTGTATTAAGATCATAAGTACAGAGAAAAAAAGTGGCTTCATAGAAACTTGTTTTAGCATATGAAGTTTTCTTGTGTGTGTGTTTTTTGGTTTTTTTGGGGTTGTTTTGTTTTTTTTGGGGGGGGGGAGTGGTTGGATTCTTTTAGTGGGTTTTTGTTGGGTTGTTTTTTCCCTCACAGAAATTCCTTAGCAATTGAAAGAGTAACTCTGATGATATTGAGATAATGGATTTCTATACTGGCAACAGAAAATACAGTGGTGTCAGAGTGTCTGTTTTCACCATGAGTTTCCTAGGGGACCAGTATGAAATTAACCTAGTTAGCAGTCACAGCCAGTGCATAGCAGACTCCCCTAAAATTCCCATTTCAGTAAAAGCAGCCTCATCTCTTGGCAATATCACTGGGTTCTATATGAGAGACGCAAGCAAAATGCATTGGGAATTCTGTTGTTGAAATTATTTTTATCAAAATATTTTTATTGTTGTTATTATTATCTCTCATCAGTGAAGACTAGGCCATCTTTCAAGTAGCAAAGTATTCTATGCCATTTCACATTCTATGCATTTTTATGTTATAATTTAAAATTAATAATTATATCAAGATTTGACATAGAATTATTTTTAATTCCTTTTCTTTTTGTTCTTAATTTCTGTCCTCAGGCAAAAGTAAATAATATAGTTCATACTATTTACAAAAGTAAATAGTACACTGAGTTTCACTCATACTGGATTATTGCAGTATCCTTTTAAAGTATAAGAAAGATGTTAGAGATCAGAAAGGCACCAAAAACTTTTCTATGTAGATATCATAGTGTAATGTATTTTATTATATTATCTTATTTAAATTCCAGTCTGGATAACCAGATTCAGAATAACAAATTTCTTGGTGTTTTGACAGAGAATTTCAAGGCTGTCTGTGAGGTGAAGTGTGGGTCTCTTGTTGACAGTACTGGAGACTACAGGGACTTCATTAGATGCAGTATCTGTAGAAAAATGGGCCCATTTACACATGGTATCTAGAGGAATGGCTCAAAAGGGAAGATTTGACTTATGCAATGATCAAGGCCATCAGGAGTAGCAGGATAACAGGGTGCAAAAAGAAATGGGTGTGCTGGGTTTTTTGAATTGAAAAATTATTTCAAGAAATTCAAAGTACTGTAGTCAGTCATTCATGAATCAACATTTACAATCAACAGCCAAATCTGAGGCAAGGGATCAAATCAGAAAACAAGACTGTCCAAAATGTGGGTATGGTAGTAATTGAAGGACATGACCAATGGTTTTGATTTTTTGAACATCATACTTCCAAATGAAATATGTTCCTTGGTCCTGGGTAGTAGAACTTGGATTAACAGTAGTCAAATATTGATGGCGCCTCTGCCGTTATAATCCAGCTCTATAAATTGAGGGGAAATGTTGTCAAAGTTTATGACTTGCAAGTTTCTAATTCACAGTTGAATATTCTGCTTAAAAAAATTTGGGGAATAAAAAAGCTAAACTTGCAAGCTTTTAAAATGCATCTAAAAACATTACATCATGTTTCTTTGTGCTTCTCATATAGAGATTTCTGTGTTAAACAGGGAAATGTGAGATTAATTTCCAGAAATGGTGTGAAAGTTGTTGCAATGGTCAGATTGTGTGAGAACAGTTTGCATAATTTACAAACTATGGCTTGGTCCAAATTGAATTTCATAAGTATGAATGCTGGATTAATTTTGGTCCAAGGTTTTGAAAACTAATCTTTTGTTGACTTGATAATACAATTGTTATTAAAAAGATTAGAAACATCCTCAACATAGTACAAGAGGTTGAGCTGACAAGATAGGAATGAGAGACTGGCCAAAGGTTGCATGTGGATTTGAGTGACAAGAGTAATAGAAGTTTCAGGGTTTTGCCAGGTCAGAACGTTTTAAGCATGCTGATGCAATAATAAGATGAGCATAAATAATTATGAAATGTATCAATAGTAGTATTGGGTAATGACTAGAAATCTGAAATCTACTCACAGTTCTGCTCATAGGTTTTAACAGCTCTCTGCCCCATCTTCCTTTCTTCATAAAGTTAAAACAACAGTCTATTTCCATTGTAAATTTGGGATGAGATTTCCTAATGGAAAGATTTTTCTGAATGGTGGAAGAATAAGAATGGCAACAGTTACCAAACAACATTACCAAGCCAACTTCAATTATTATTAAATAGGTTCCATGTTGTCTTTTGAAAGGGCACTCAATTCAAAGCAGACATTCTCTGACGAAATAAAGTGGTTCATTAAATTTGAGTTAGGCTTGCCTGTGTATTTGTGCCCTACCTAAGAATTAGGGTCAGTGAAATTTAACATTTTAAAATCAGAAAATTCCAAATCATAGGACATGGAGCTATTAATCTGCCACCTTTGAGCAATGTCCTTAGAAGTCCACAGTTATAAGACTCATCCGTAGTCTTAGCCAACAAGGTCGATTTGAGAACAAACAGAATGATATCTAACAATTTTTTTACCTTTTCAAATATAAAGGTGTGGCTAAATGAACTACAGTGGGCTGAAGATATCCCCAACAGCTGTAACAGTGGGTTATGACTAGGAACTAACCCCAAATAGGCACTACTTTGCAATCCTTTTATATATTTCCATAAATGATGTTGATTTTTCTGCAGGGTTTTTACATTCACAACACTGAAATATCTATGTCAATAGATGGTTTGATTTTTTTTTGCATGAATACTGGATTAAGACACGCATACATATCTCTTTCCTTGAATAAAGCCAGTACAGGCTCAGACCCAGATCTCTTTACACTGCCAAGCTTCTCCAACTAATCCTTTCACCATTCAATATCACTGCACTTAGCACAGTGAATCCAGCTGAAATTCATATGGATTTTTGCCAGCAAGGGAGGAAGGATATAGTCAATACTTCACTCTCCTATTATAGCATTCTTTTGCTAGATATTCACAAGTTAAAGTTACATATGCATCAACTCCTTGTTTCCTAGCTTTCAGATATATGAAAGTCATTGATTAAATATATAATTCCTGCAAAGGAACACAAATGTACTGATATTTTAGATCCTGGTAAAAGACATTTTTGTCAGACATTTGTTATGTACCACACGATTCAGATCCAAACAAACACGATTTTACTGCATGCCAAGGTAAGTTGCCAAGAAATGTTATACAGAGTGTGGAGAAACAGGGAGGGGGGATTATGTAGCTGATAGGAGCTGCTGTAAATTCTTGAGGTCATGAAAAAAGTTTGTGGAATAGAGCAAAGTAAACAGAATGCATGGGATTCAGTAAGAAAAATGAGGTAAGGTCAAAAGATATTTTCTTGGTTTTAGCCCTGTTGCTGGGATCTGAAGTAGCTGAGAGACAAAAAGGGTTTCTCTGTAGTGCTTGCTGCTGGCAGTGATTATAAGTGTCCTGGGACTAAGCTGTAGGAAACAGAGACATTGTGAGTACCAGAGGGAACAGGACCAAGAACAGAATCTGCAACAATTTCAGCAGACAGTTTAGCCCAAAAGTAAAATATAGTTTAATGGGTTTCTTTTGAACTGGGGGATGTCTGTGGCAGTGTTTTGTATAGGAAACGTGAATAGCTTTGTTCTCTGTTTGTCCTAGAAATCTGGGACTTGGGAGAGAAGAATACTGCCAAACCACCAGTCACCCAGCAAAATATGAAAAGAGACTATGATAACTCATCAACGATCCAGTAGGGCCGGTGGAAGCAAAACCAGAATAAATATTAGAGAAAATGCATCATTCATCTCTGGAGCAGCTACACTCATGCAATGACATTGTACAAGAGATGATTACTGATGAGGTGATAAAAGGCAGTAGAAAGCCATGAATAAATATATCCAAGGAAAGTCACAAACACATGATTCATCAAAAAGGAGTATCTTTAGAAACATTTCACTGTTCAAACTGTTATGCAATGTTTCCTTTAGGAAGAAATTTCTAAGCATGAAATCAAATCAGTCCCTTCTTCCTTTCTCTTAACAAAATAATGGTCTAATTTTTACCTTGAAAAGAGACTTCATAGTAAAAAAAAAAAAATCTCCAAAAAAACTAAAAACAAGCTGTTTTCAAAAAAGAAAATAAAACTATGGATTTGACTAAGTTTTCAAACTATATAACATTATGAGAATGAAATGGCAGATTGCCACACAATGTGGATCATAAGATACAAGGTAGGTGTTTTCATGCTGCAGAATAATTACAAATAAATCTTCTGTTTTTACCTACAGGGACAGCTACTGAAATTGCACAACTATAATTAACAATAAGTAATAAATTATAAAGATAAATAGTTGAGAATGGCTCTAGCTGATAAAACTTTTGGCTGTAAGAAGGATAGAAAAAAAGAGAAAATCAAAGAAGAAAACAAAAACACAAAGATGTTTAAACATTAATTTGATTTCAAACAAAACATTCAGAGTTCTGGATCTTACCCAATAACTCTTTAAATAACATTTTATATCAACAGAGTTTTAGAAGTGCATGGTGGATCAACAATGTGAATCTGAAAAAGTAATAAAATCCACCAATATCTGATGTTTTAACATTGCCTTTTTTGCTGTAAGACAGAGACTGCATGTGAAAACAATATTTCTACATCTCTTGTTAGGGATGTGATTGTAGAGCTAGATTGGTGTTATGGGCATCTAACTGTGTGGTTGCAATACTGGTGCTACACAGAAAAACTATTTCCAACTTCTGGTCACTGGAGGTACTCAGGATTTCTGGACTGTGTCATCAATTCAGAACTGGATAATACCACATAGCACACAATGAAGACTGCTGTGTAAGATGACCCCATGAGTTTTGCATCCTCAAAAACTTGTATCTTTGAAATAAAGCTTTCATTGTTTTATCCTTTCTCATGTAAACTATCTTTACCGTACTATAATTAATGTTTTAGTTGGGCATTATCATCAGAATTTAAATAACACCTTCCTCACTCACAAGAAAAGGATGTCAGTTTATTCCTGAGATCTTTTTTGTCTTAAAGAATGGCTACTCATCAAATGAGCTTTACCCAAAATATAAAAATAATGTATATATTTCTTGTTTGCAACATTACCTCTCATTTAAATTCTGAGTGAAGCAAAAGCACACTCAGAAGAATATGCACCCTCTAAAAACTGCTAAGTTGACAGTATCCATTACTAATGTGGATGAATTCTTTGTGCTTATACTTTGTGTTGCATGTTGAGCTTGAATATTTATTTGTTCTTTATACTTTCTTGAAATCTGAGATTAAACCTTAATGGCATTTTTTAGTGTTGACAATAAAGAAAAATCTGTTGTTTAATTTTAGATAACGTGGACGTGTTCAAAGTTTCCTATCAGAATAAATAATCTTTGAGTTCATATTGCTTATATTATCTTTAGTTGTTCCATTTAGAAAGTTAAGCCAGTGCTTAAGCTTCATTAAAGTATAGAACAGATATGACTTAATATAAAGTCATTAATAAATAATTTTCCTAACCATTAGCAAGTATGAGCAGAAAGCAGTGGGTTTTGACATCATATATTTTGTGAAAAATTTCTGTCATATGTTCTAAATTATGTAAACAGCTGCTTAAAAATATGTACTTTTTTCCTCATTAAGATCTTTGTTTATACTACATCTGTATTAAGATAGCACCTAAGGAATGTGAACATAATACAATAACAAGAAACAAAAACAAAGAAAACTCTGCACAATTAAATATTTATTGGTTGTAATTAAAAATCTTTTAACGATGACAAGTATTATTTATTATTCATGTCAAAGAAAGAGTCCTAAATGTCCTAAATCATGGAAGAAAAAGCAGAAACTAAAATCTAGGCACCTACTGATCTTAGATTACTATTCACAATTACCCACAGACCAGCAGTCTTCAGAATTGAGTGTATCATCATAGACAATAGGGTGATAACAGCTGTAAAAATAAAACGGATCATGGTTGTACAGGGATTTGTAAATAATCAAGAGTGCCCTAAAGAGAGTTAGTCTCAGCAAACTGAGACTCATTGCTGGCACCTCCAGGGAGAGCGTGAATGCTGAGAGAATGTGCAAGTTGTTCCTTTGCATTAGCTTTTCCTTGTGTAGTGTGGGAGTTATTTCTAGAGGTTATCAAAGATTAGGTGATCCATTTGGTCTGGTTGTGCATCATGTGTGATCAGAATCAAATAACCAAAATAAAATGGAACCAGCAGTGCATTAAAGAGGGGAATAGAAAGCCCAGCCTCTGTGGTGAATCTAATTTATCTGTTTTGAACAATGAAAGCTTTCTTCTGAAAAGCCCTTTGAGGAAATGAAGGGCTTGACAAAGTCAGGGATCTATGTTTTAGCACTTACTTACATTAGAGCAAACTCTTAATCAAGATGTGCTACAGCATTATGAAACTGAGCTTGCACACACTGTAGGTTGTAGTTCAGTCAGCCTCTTCATATTGAGGAACTCAGCCTGTTCAGGCAATTGATGTATAAAAGGCAAAAATAATTTGGAAATATCATCTTGTCAGTAGTCACTCATTTTCAGAAGATTAACTGTAATGAATATGAACTGGCCACACCCCTTTTCAAAGCAATACATAGATTTTTAAATTGAATATATCTCAGGATCCCCCACTCTTACCTTTACTACCACTCTTACTCGGTTCTCATATATAACAGCAACTATTTCTCCTTTGGGCAAGCAGCTGTGAGGGGAAGAGAGAAACATGGGCTCGACTGACTTTTCTTGCACACTGCTTTTTGTGCTCTGAGAGAAAAAAAAACAAAAAACAATCTGCTCCAGATTCTAATTCCTTATCTACATGGCAGATTGTGCACATATGCTAATTTAGGCAAATTTTCTAGCTGTTTCCAGCTATTCTAGCCTGGTGAGGGGTGCTATGGATAATCATTCATAGAATCATGGAATACCCATGGAATACCCACTAGTATCATTACATTTGGACTTCTGACCCTGCACAGGACCACCCTAAGAATCATACCATGTGCCTGAGAGTGCTGTCCATATGTTTCTTGAACTCTGGTAGCCTTAGTGCTTCAACCTCCTCCCTGGGGAGCCTGTTTGAGTGCCCAACTACCCTCTGGGCAAAGAGCCTTTTTCTGATGTCTAACCTGACTGCCCCTCCCATCCCCACCCCTCCTCCCAATGCAGCTTCAAGCCATTCCTTTGGGTCCTATCCTGGTCAGCAGAGAGAAGATTAATGTAGTCTAATACATTACCAGTTCCTGATCCTCCTTGCGAGGGATGTTAATGGCTACAATGTAAATTAATCTCCAGGGGTCTGATGAAGCAAATGTGGAATGCCAGATTGAAGAGATGCAAGAGAAGATGTCAGAAACAGAAGCGGTAGTGGAAGAAAAACCAAGACTTTGTTATGAAAATGAAAAAAATTAGACAAATAGGTTTTATCCAAAATTAACTATTAACATGTAAAACTTTTAGAGTCTACATCTCTGTCCACTCAGGACAGCTTAAGGTGCTTCTTTCTCTGCAGTCCTCTTCAAGGTAACTTTACTTGTATTTTAACTAAATTTTAAATAAAGAAATAACAGGCATCTCAAACATGTAAAACAGCCCACAATAATTTTCTTCATCTTTTGGTGTTTTAAATAACTTTATATTTTTTTCCAAATTACTTGAAAGATTCCAGACATGTCTAGTCATTTATTACAGACTGACAGTTACTGAAGAGACTGTTTTGAAGATTGTAAAACTGGCCACTTGAATTTTTGATAAATGTAATTTCCGTTTATCTGTTTAACCTTATTTAGATTATATATGGATTTTGAGATAGTGTTTAATGATAAAATTGCTATCCAGTTTTCTGCTTTCCCAATAAAAACAGCATGCTGTGTGAAGGCTCCAGTATATACTGATGTAGTGATAAAGCAAGAATTTAAATTCCATATTAAGTAAAGGGAGGCAGAAACACATCTGCAAAAAAGGTCTAGTTTACTGAGGGTGGGGTCTGATATTGTAGGTTTCCTGATCTTAGACTTCATGTCCCATCTGCATTCTGGTGCTGGCTTATTGGCATTTTTGTTTGTTTTATTGGTTGTTTTTTGACCCCAACTGTTCATGGAATTAATGTGTAAGAAAGATTGTTACTTTTATGTGGGTTAGATTACTTTTTTCCTGTCCTGCTACTTTTGTCATTAAATAGGGCCTCAAAAACTGCAGAACTAGCAGAAGACATGCAGCAGAACTGGGAGTTACATGCTGGATGCTATGAAATCAGTTTTCCTTCAGACAATTTTTTTTTTTTTTTTCTCTCTCAAACAGAACATTTGGCCTTCCCAGAAAAGGGTCCAGTCTTAAACTAGGTATCTACATCCTGCTTTCAGGAGTTAAAGAAAAATAGGAAATAGGAGTAGGAAATAATAGGAAATGTCCAATGTTTTGATTCTCTTGGTGTTTATTCATCTAAGGAAATAATTATGGATGCTCATATGAGATTATGAGATGAAACACAGGATGTATGACCTTCACAACAGATTCTAAGATTTCCTGGGTGAATTGGCTCTTCAGCCCTTTTCTTAAAATTCAGCTATTCTCATTATTCCTGTGGACATAAAAGAGGAAAGAGAAGACAAAGTCAGACTGTAGTGGTTTATTTGGATACTCAGCTGGGAGTCACATGATTCTAATTCTATTAAGCATGATAGGCTACTGAAGTGGCAGCTGAGAAGTACTTAAGTTCTCACAGAATCACAGAATAAGCTGAGTTGGAAGGGACCAACAAGGATCATTGAGTCCACCTCCTGGCCCTGCACAGCACCATCACCAAGAGTTTGGTGGAACTCACCACCTATCCACAAGGTACTGAAATGCTCCTCTCCTGCGTGAAAGGAGCAGCAGCAGGAGAAAACAACAACTTCACAGGCAGAGGCTACTCAAGAAAGATACATCTCCAAAATTGAATATTATATCTAGCATATATAGATATTGTAAAGCAATCTGTTGTTCTGTCTGTAGACAAAGTAAGTCATGTGGAGAGTAACCCTGGTCTTAATCAACATGCAAAGATTCAGACTGGGAACCTGGAGAATCATTCATAATTTGGGTGATTTTAGCTAGATGTGAAGATAAATCAGATATTGACAAGATAGATTTCATAATTGTTTGGGAATGTGAAATACTGAGGTCAACAGATCAGGCACGTGTTTTTTGGTTGTGGTTTTGGGTGATTTTGACGGGAGTGTTTTGGTTTGGGTTTTGGATTTTTTTTAGGAAGCCGCTACACTACAGGACAAAATTCCTCAGAGAGACAAAAATATCTTTCCAAGACACTACTAACAGAAGAGATAATGTATCAGCAGATTATTAAATAGGGGAGAGAACATAATTTTCCTGAAATACATGTAATAAAAATAGTCCTGCCATGCTCAAAGGAAATTTCTCAAAGATAATTTAGATAGATCCATGGCATCTAGTATTCTGTGCAGTTTGGTAACTGGATTTTGCTGGGAGGAGATGATCACAAAGAATTTGTCCATCTACAGTAAAAAAAAAAATCACCCCCTAGGTACTGAATAAGAGGTTTTTTGAAAAAAAAAAAAAAGTTAAATATTTTGTAATGATTGTTATTTTTCTTTGAAGTTGGTTTTGCTTGGAGAACTGTGTCTTTGCTGGCTTACATTTGGACTTAGCTTTGGACCTGAAGTACAGTCCCAAATAGAATAAATAATTGAAGCTGTTCAGATTATTAAGGTATAACACAGATGATAGTATAAGGTAAGATGAAACAATCTGGCAAGATAACTAGACACTCTGGAAAGTTCTGAAATCAGTCAATGTAGCATATTTAAAACACAACAACAAAGACTAAAGAAAGCATATAATTAGAAAGAAGTGTTTGATGGGATGTGTCAATAGGGTAGAAGTGATTCCTTCTCTAGAAGAAAATTGTGTCCAAAAATTTGTGGAAAGTTACATTTTGCCTATTCAGTTGCTTTATTAAGGGCCTTACTTTATAAGTAATAGCTCAGAACAGGGAAGAGATATCATCAAAACAAGGAGTTTAACATTCTTACACAATACCAGCAGAAGACAACAGTCCTGACATTCAAGCACAATAAGTGCCAGACAAGTGTCACCTGATGCATGTAAGCAGGGCCTCAGGGCACACTAGCACAAAGGCAGAATGATCACTTGAGATTTGAGCATGTTTCCAAACCATGGATTGACTGAGCAGTGGTGTGCAAAAGCAGAAAAAGGATCTCTAGCTTTACTGCATGTAAAGGATTTATGTTGCTTCTTTTTCCTGAGGGAAACCAATTTAAATAGAAAAGGTTCATGAGTTTTGAAAGATGACTGCAAAAAAAAAGTTAAAAAAGGCATCTGAGTTTTCAGTTTTATGATTTACAAGCAAGATGGAAGAGGAAAAGACTTTGTGGGAACAGAAAGCTTGTTTTAAGCTTGGAACAGAAATCAAGTAGGAAGGCATGAAGGTGTGATACTGGAGCTAGGTGAGCCTGTTCAGAAAAAATGCTTCACAAGGTGTGACAGTCCTCTCTCCGAGGATATGGTCTGTCACTGCAGAAGCCACAACATAAAATCAAACTGCCAAAGATAATGATGGTTATTAATATCTTGCCCTTATAACAACTTTGAAGCAGATCATTCTGACACAGATTGTACTGTGTTTAAGAACAACAGATTTAATTCTGTGTTGATTTCTGGTTCTAATTTTCTACATATGGTAGTGCCAGAAACACAAATGTTAAACACGGACTTGCGTCAGCTAAGTTTGTGGTTAAATTAGAGAGTAGTATCCTTGAATCTGATCCTTTCACCTGTTCAGTGTTCAAGTGAAATCAGAACCTTAAATTCTTTAGCCAAAATTAACACTATTGTATGCTGATGTAAATACTATAAAAATTGGGTGGGGGGGGTGCTGTACAGATATATAGGCATATATAGGGAGGGGGATAAAGATGGGCAGAGACAGGCCCAATATATAAATTCTGTTAACACCATAGAACTGGGTTTATGTGTATATTATTGAAAATCAAATAAAACAAAAGAATAGAGGTAAAAGAATAGGAATTTTTTTAGGAATTTTGTCCTATTCTGGTGAGGTGGTAGATAAGCAAAAGCAACTGTATAAAGAATGGAAAATATTTTCAGAGCCTTCACCAAGAGAAGACAGGAAAGAGATGGACTCTGTATGCCTGTCCTCTAAAAAGGTAAAAGCTAGAGAGTAAAAAGGACCAGAGGAGGTGTTGAGAGCTATAAGGCACAGAGCAAATATGTAGTAGTGTGCGTTTTGTAAAGGGTTGTTGAAGGGCAAGTAATGTGTAACTTAGTGTTGCAAGGCAACACTTCTGGAACATTCTTGTAAAACTGGTTTGGCATCTGTACACTAGGAGAGCCAATTTGGATACAAGGACAGCCACAGACCTTTCCTCTTCTCAGATCATAAAAAAATACTTGAAGCTTGCTTGATTTGTAACAGAGGTTTGCCTTATAAATTAGTCTTTTTCTACCTGCAGAGAAGCTGCACATTCGGGGCTGGTTCCTGGTCTGTGAAGGCCATAGAAAGCTGTTCTGTACTCTGCAGCTCCTGCCCTGCTGGGATGCCTGGCTTTTCTGTCAGGGAACCAAAATGCGTCTGCTGTGTGACAAGGTCTTTTCTTGGATGTGTACTGGGGAAAATGAGAACTTGGAGTGAGCAGTGGGGCACACCATCCCTTCAGGGCCAGTGCTTAGTCAGAGACATTAACAGAGTTAGAGACATTAACACTTAACAACATTACTTTCCCCTGGAGGCTGCCCAGATTGACTGCTTAGTCTAATCCTTAATTTTTGGTCCAGTTCTAATGAACCTAATTTGACAGCACCTATATTATTTCTTCTGTTTCATTACCAAATGTACTCTTCTCTGCTCAGCAGCTCCATTCCCTGAAGCCCTGCTAATTGCCAGTCGTTTGCTCCTTGTTTTCTTTATTTCGCTTGGGATATTTTTCGGTCTCTATAAGATCTGCACCACAGTCTGCTCTATCATCCATTTATTTGTTTCCGTTTTTCCTCAACAAGCCTAAGATTCGGATTTTCTCTCCTCTTTTAGGTCAATGCTTAGACTTCCTCCTCCACATTTCTTGCAGGCTGGAGAAGCAGGGTGTACCACAGACAACCTGTGAAGAGACAGATTCCCTTTATTTTTTTTCTAGTTCTAGCATCTGTGCAATCCCACTCCTACTTTCCTGATGGTGAAAATTACTAAATGGAAAAATCTGATTTTTCATTTAGTGACTCCATAACATTAATTTACACTTAGGTTATATATGATCCTACTGCTGAGCGCATGACTCACTGCAGAAGCTATGAAAGAACATATGGTCTAGAAGAACTCTGAAGGTATGAAGGGACTGAGCACAGTAAGCTACCCCACAGATCTGATGCCTGCACTGGCTGGTCTGAGGCTGTAATAAATTCAAATGTACCAGGAATCTTTGTTTCCTCTGGCAAGCTATTATTAAGTTTCTGTAGGTGCTGTCACCCCCCTGAGAGTGCTAAGATGCCCTACCCACCCTCAGCTAAGGCTCTTCACCCACGCCCTGCCCAGAACTCTCATTTAAGCTCAGGGTGGCAATCCTGATTTAAGGAATGACATAGTTGCTCCCGTGTTAAGACCTTCTTCTGGCCTTGTCTCCTCGGTGGATCCCCTATACAGACTCCAGCCCTAGAGTTTCCTAGTTCATCTTGCTTTGTCTGTGACTGTCTGAAGACCCTTTTAGCAACCCTAACACAGAGCAGAGAAACCACTGGGAGCAATGTCACTTGTGGCTTCTTAGCCTTGAGGCAGCAGCCATTGCTGCTCAGCGTTGCTGAGCCCTGATACCCATTTGTTTAGTCTGAAGGTCAAAAGGAAAAGATATAAATCAAATGCCAGTGTTAAAACAGAGCAATAATACTAAAAGTGTACAGAATTATCTCAAGTTATCCTTTCTTCTGGCAGAGCTTCCCAGTGTGTGGCTCCATGGCAGCTTTAACATCACGAGGAAGTTATTTATGGAAGGTACTGTAGGTGGGAAAAAGAAAATTCCATCCATTTGCAGAGCTGGCTGCTTATGCAGTTTCCTCTGTGTGCTAGATATCTCTGGTAGGTGTTTGTCTTCATGGCAGATTTCTGTTTAATGTTGTACTACTTCCTGCAGTGCACTGACTCTTTTGGCCCTGCACTTTACTTTACTGACCTTGATTATGCACCCTCTCTGTGGGTAATAAATGCAGGCTGCAAAAAAACGCACATCATTGTAATTCTTAATTCCCTAGGTAGTTCAAGATCCTTTCTCTCACAGAAAGTGTTTGAGATTAGTATGAGACATGGGTTTGTCTGAAAACTAATGAAGCATTTGTACCTTTGGCTGGTGGGCCTTTTATTTAATTTCAATCCTCCCTCACAGCTTGGATCATGGAGCTGGAGCCAAGGGAGCAAGTGGGCATGCCTTCTAATTGTAATTTGCTTTCAGCTGTAGCTTTTCCTGGCTCATGAATGCAGTCCCTGAGTGTCACTGCTGAAGTGCTCCTATTCATTCATATACCAGTAAGGCATACTGGTATAGGCACTTCTCTTTGTTTAGGAATGTGTACACTATAGTTTTATACAAAAGCTTTTACACTGGGCAACTATGGATTGTCTGGTATGACATCAGCTGAGGGGCTGATGTCATATCTAAAGACACTTTTATTCCTTCCTTCTAGCTGCAAAGCTTTTATTCAGACACTTCTTACTGTTTCTGATTCTTGTAATCTTCCTCTCTTCCTTCATCATTTTGTTTGCTTGTTATGGGTAGGAGGCTATTAGTTCATTCCTTAAAAATGATGACTTTTCAAAGGAGAGACGTTTTGGATTTTTTCTTCTGTATCTGCTATGGTTTACGTCATTTGCTATTTATACCATTTAATCTTTCCAATCATGTGATTCTACTGCATGTCTGATCATATGACTGGATTAGTTTACAAAACTGCGATCCTTTTCTCCTTAAACACAAGAAAGGTAGTGTGCAACTTTTACTTGCCATCTAGTGAATAAGATTTTTATTTAAAAACTGTTTCTTTTCCTCCCTTTGCCTCTCATTTCCCCCCTAAGCTTTCAAGCAGAAATAGCAACAGCTGTTGAAGCATAACTTTTCTTTCCACATTTTTTTCTCTTTATAATTAAGGTTGGTTCAAACATTCAGTACGTATATCTGAACTTCACTCTCTGATGTGGGATTGCATCTCAGTTGGAATGATCTCAGGTGGAAGATTTCACCAGTGGAGATCTCACCCAGTATAAAACATACCTGATATGTATTAGAGGAGAGTGGTAATAACAGATGTCAGTGAAATACTTTCAGACACTAAGATACATCTTTATAATGACTGCTTATGAATGATTATACTGGATTCCAGGGCAGCAGAAGGCTTATATATTTGGGGATATTTCTGAATGTCTTTGTTTTATTTTGCATTTTATTTTACTTACAATCAGTTTTACTGACAAGAAAGATAGAAGAGCCATTAAGCCATTATAATTAGAAATTCCAGTGATTCACAAAGGATTCTTCCCATGTGAGTGGAGTCCTGTTTGACATTCTTGCTGTCCATAAATTCAGAGTACCAAAATTTTGGGATAGGGATAGGGATGTTGAATACATCTCAATACAATGATAGTTACATGAATCTTTGCAATCTGTTGGGTATGAAACTAAAATGTTCTTTGATTACTGTGGAATGGAAGTATTACATTATTGCAGCATCTTTAGTATGGCAGGTAGCATGGTGTAAAATATGATATTCACCCTCCTTCCATGTTAATTCCATTCAGCCCAATGCAACAGATCACACAGCCTAGGCAATGATGTGGTAGTAGTGCCTCAGAGAAGAATCTCTGAAGATCCCAGGAACTGGGGACTTCAAACTTCACTAGATTACTGGGATAAAAGCAGTTACTAGCGTTGACATTTGACCTGATAAAAACATGTCTATCTCAAAACATTTTTCATAATTTCTCACATTTACTTTCTATATCACCTGTTTTTTCACAATGCATTTCCAATGGCATCTGTGTCAAGTAACTGGGAAGATTTAACCTACGAACATTAGAGATGGGTGACTCCAGGCTTTTATATTTTCAGAGAAGAAAGGATTTTAAAAGGATTTTTTTAGTTGCCTGCATCCAGTTTCCTAGTTGTTTTTCCAATATCTATTCTCATAGCATTACCTCCTGCTATTTCAATTTACACTGCCAGTTCTGGCAATTTGTGCTTCTCTGTAAAACTCCTGTAAAGCCTGGCCCATTTCTTTGCCCTGTAAATAGAGCATTTACAAAGCTGAATGTCTACTGTGGTAGTAGCTGTTCATATTTGATTTTGTCTGAATATCAGAGTCATACTGAGCAAGGTGGGAGGGTGAATCTACCCTGTGTATTTGTAATGGTTTGTAAATACAGTCATACTCTCTTTCATTTACTGAGCAGGCATTTTTTTTTTAATGGAATGCAGAAGAGAAGCTGCTGTTCACATAACACTCTGGAACAGCAACACAAACTCCAAGAACTGATTTATGCCCTATTTCCACTAAGTCATGCAAATTGGAAAGCTTCAAAAGCCTTAGCAATCTGATGCAAATGGCAAAATTATTGTTGGAAGCTGATATCCATTTGTGTATGTGGTATGCATGCATTCAGACAATGTACAGATCTCTACAAGCAAAAAGAAGTTGCATGCATTTACTAATGATTAAGGATGACCTTGCTGTCAAAGGGAAAGTAAAGAAATACTTTTGCCATGAACAGGCAAGAATGGAGGTAAAAAGAAGACTAATTGATCATTTACTGTATGATGTATACATGGATTTTCAGAAAATAATCAAAAGAACATATCTAAAATAACCCTGAATACAAAATAGGATTAAAACTGAATGTTGTGATTTAACCCCAGCAAGTAACTAAGCACCAACAGCTGCTCAGAATGGGGAAAGAATTAGAACAGTAAAAGTGAGAACTTGTGGTTTGAGATAAAGGCAATTTAATAATTGCCTTAATAATTTAATCCAAGACAGCCCCATACCAGCTATTGTAAAAAAAACGGTAGTTCTATCACAGTTCAAACCAGCACAATGGCCTAGAAATTAATGTTCAAAAGACATTTTATGTTGCTGAGGGAACTGTGTTCTTTATTCTGGAGAAGGCGCAGAGCAGACCTTATTGCTCTCTGCTGGTGAGTGATGCCATCAGTGAAGGTGTCTTGTAGTGCAGCTGCATTGTGAGCTGCAGGTTGAGCTCTGGGGGCCTGAGACAACAGGCCATGAATTAATTTAAAAAAAAATTTGCATTAAAAAGGGACTGGTGACCTATGGCCTGACCAGGTGACAGGCAATGGGAGACACAGCAGGAGCTGTCTAAAAACCCAGAGATTCCTTTGCTTGGTTGATCCTGATCTTGTTTCTTGCCCTAGCAGACCCCACATTGCGATTATTTTCCCTGGCCTGTGTAATATCTTACATATAACTTTAAAACTCCAGCTATCCACATACACTACATACAGTGGAATCCTTACTTTATTGTAAGAATATTGTAAAATTAGCATAAAATAATAACTACATTGCATCCCTACTCATACTACAACTATATTTTTATTCTGGGTTTATAGTCGAGACTAAAGTCCACCTCGACAAAAAGAGAAGTGTGTTTTGGAAAGCTGCTCACTAATTCACAAAGAAAGGGGTTGAACCCTTCTGAGGGACATGCAGATGCAAATCAGAAAAGATAAGATAATCAGAAAAGACTTCGAGAGGAAGTCTGTGCTTAGAGGCTTTGCTCACAGCACTAAATAAAACAGAATTACCTTGTTGGATCAAGGATTAATGTGTGACTGCATGTATAATTTCTTTGTTAGCACAATGACTAACTGGCAAGATTATGAATGAAATAGAAATATTTCGGAAATTTGGTGGATTTGCTTCTCTCTCCTTTTGAAAGGGGACTGTTTAAGCAGATGAACATGAACTACAGCATAGTGGCATATGTGACTTCAGGGTTAGAAATTTGCCCCAGCCTCTTTTAGCTTCTTTTGTAGATGCAATCACAGGCCTCAGAGAGGGAACAGAGCATGGATAATCCTGTGACAGCACTGTTGTACTGAGAAATGGATAGCAAAAAGTGTAGTCATTCATGGTAAAGTGTTGGTTAAAGATCTGATTCCAAGCTTATGCTGCATTTTTAGAACTCCTATGAAACTCCTATGAAATATGGGGGCTTTAGAGGTGCCTTCTCTGCAGTCCCTAAGGGGAACAAACAGCTGCTTTCCCTTATAGTGTATCACTCCTAAATACTAATGGGATTTTCTAACAGGAGAAAAATATTTTGCACCTGTCTATGCCATCTTCAGAGCATCTGGTCAATTTAAACCAATTAACATCAATATTCAAAAAGTGTGAATATTGATGTAATATTACACTTTGAAATTGGTCTATTATTTATAATGGATGCTGCTATGTGTCACTTTCTTCATGAACTGGCTACAAAGAGGTTTACTTGTTTCTATGGACCAACAGTGGTGTGGGAATTCAGGATTTGGAATTCTGGATACAAATGTACATGAAGAACACACTCTCCCAATGAAAAAAAGCTGCTGATAAATTATTGAAATGGAAATTCTGGTTCTAAATTATTTTTGTGCATAAAAATTGTAATTGGGACACAAAATAGCCTTGAAATATTTCATGAAGCTAATTCATAAATTTCACTAACATTTCAATAGCTTGTCTGCATTTTCTCAGAACTTTGCCACTTTCTAAGCATTTGGAATGAAGCCTTCCATCTGAGAGTCTTGCCTTAACCTAAGTTTCACTGGAAATTACCAGTAAACAGTACTTGGTCATTTTCTAGTACAAGGCTAAAGGAAACTGCATTCTCCTTTCAAGTTAAAAATGAGTAAAGGAACTGTGGTGGTGCTGCTGTCAAGCTTTAGTAACTCAATATGGAAAAAGTGACTTGACATTTGGCACTGGAGCAGGGCTGCATTTTGAGTGTGCCATTTACCAGCAAGTATCTGTGAAACCCACTGGCATAAATTGAATCTGTAGGGCAGATCAATATGCTGGATAAAAAGTCAGTGATATGTTCTATGAAGTGTGTATTATGTCCAAGAGCAGAGGCTGTGTCGTGGATGAGTTGCCAATCATTTCTTCAATGCTCGTGAACATCAGGACTATGTCTAATGATTCTTTGGTTTTTTTGGGCTCATTTTTTTATATCAGAAGACACATTCATAATCAAGATAGCAAAGTCAAGTGCAGAAAAGTTAGGAAACTACAGGGTTTATATCTATTTGCAGCCCTAACCAAATGCATACATATTAGGAGTGTATTTTCTTTTGTGTGCTTACAGTGCTTTGTTTTCCTGGGACTTTTCTTTCACTCAGTGTTCCTGGTTAGCCTGGTGAAACATCAGGATGATTCTGAATCCTAACACGCAGAATCACTACTTAACTTAGAAGATATGTAGTGGCAAGACAGGGCACAGGAAAAGTATTTAATGGTGATTGCCTTAGAACTATAGTGTGATTTTAGGCAAGTCAATGCAACAATATTTTTTTTAGTTGTGATCCCTGCAAGTATTTAGACTCTTAATAAATAACAAGTCTGGGCTTGTGTTGAGGCCCACAGAGATCCATGAGATCTTCTTCAAAGCACCCTTCTGACTTCCTGAAAATTTCACAGACAAAACTGCAAACAATGAACTTAATATCAAGTCTTAACTTACTCATTAGCTGGTTGCCTAGTTGCTTGTCCACTTTGAGCCAGGAGTAGGAAACAATACACTGAAAAATGGAATCCCTCAGAGATGCCTTATCCTAAATGGGATCATTACGTGGGTAAGCATATTGAAATGTACTTGCAGTAGGAGACTAACTGACTGTCTGCCGGCATTTCCCAACTCACCAGGCTTAATTTTGCAACTCTGGAATTTTATCAGCATTGTGAAACTGAGAAATAGTGTGGAGCTTTATAACCCAAAGGTAAAATATACTCAAGTTAATAATTTTGTAATAGTTTGTGTTTTATAGAACAAGGTCTTTTCCTAGTTTTTCTGCAGGTTTGTTGGGTTTTTTTCTCAAAGTAGGAGAATTATTACCTTCTTTTCTTTCAGACTTTGCTTGTTTTCTCATTTAAATCTGGACATCATGTGGGATCACCTTTTTCCATTTGTTTAGTGCCATTCACAGTTGGTTGTTCCAATCTTTTCTCCTTCCAAAACTTTTAACTATCCAACAGTTGCAATATTTATTTTCCGATTGAGATGTCACAGCCTCTGCTCTGCAGTGTTAAACAATGTCATTGCAGAAGAGTGTCAAGAGAAGGCCTGTGGAGACCCTGGGAGGCATTCACTAGTTAGGAAGACACAAGCAGCTTCTCTCACAGCAAATGCCAATGTGCCCTTTTTTTGTTCCCTTGGTTGGCCCGTGCCCCCTTCCCTGTCCCTCAGTGTTTCGGTCACTCCCACCCTAACCCCACCTTTGTGCCACACCCATGTCCCCTGCTCACTGGTCTCTGATGCTCCTCCTGCCCCAGAACATCCCATGTACTTGAACCTGGACCCTCACCACGAGCTCTGCCTTTGCCTTTGCCCTGACCCTGGACTGTCCATGTGTGTGGCTGAAATAAACATCTCTGTGGAACCCATGCAAAGGCCCTTCCTGCCTCTTTACCATCAACCATATTAACAGCTATCCAGGCTACAACAAAGGCCAGTGAAGAGAAGGTGAAAATAGTGGAGACAAGAAGATGAGGCATCTGGTGTCTGCCACAGACCGGGGCTTTCTCAGTGTGCCTGGAAACTAATAGAACAGTGACAGGCAGTGAAGGACTGCAGTCTTGGGCAGTCCCCCCACTTCCCTAATGATTGTTCATTCTGTAAAAATAAAGACTTATCTTAGGGTGCACTGGCCTTCCTACCTGCTGACTTTGTCTTCCTTTCTGTGAACAAGTGGTTTGTTGCTTGACATTTATCTGCATTTCAACTGATTCTCAACTTGCTTAGATTTTTTCCATTACTAATTAAAAAGTGTATGCACTGAAGCAAAAGGTGAAATCTCACCTTTGGCAGCTACTTGTGCACTTCCAATAGTTCTCCTTATCTGCTCACTGTATAAGCATGATCATCCCATTATGAAGAGTCCTGGCAGGTTACAATAGCTACTGTCTAATTCATGCCTGCCAAGCGTGTTCACTCAGCAGCAGGTGACATTGCAAAGAGAGTTCTAACAAGTCTCATCAGCAGCAGCATCTTGTCTGTTCTCTCATTACAGCAAGACCTGATTTCCTTCATTAGCTGAAAGACTTGTATTTTAGTATGCATATGCAAGTAGTGGCAGTAACTTCAGACCTTCTAAACTGGCTTTCAAGCCCAATTGGTTAGATTGCTTACTGGAAGGAAAAAAAAAATGAAGACATTTTTTAAATCCCCAAACATACATACACACACACACACACAATATATATATATATATATATATATATATGTATACCCCCTCCAAACAAAAAAAAAAACAAAAACCCTTCAGCAAATTCAAATACAGAACTTGATTTCTAATTTGTGGGTTTTCATGGAGGGCTCAGGACTTTGGATACTCTTGTGAGCACACTCCTGTGAAATACTGTAACCCACTTATTTCATAGTCCTGAGACTGACTTTTTGGCATTAGCCTTTTCTCAAATTTTAATGTTCTACTCAAATTCTACTCAAATATTTGTTTGCAAATAGCTACATACTAAAGTAACTGGAAATACATAAGCTTCTCATAATATTTGATCCTCAAACGTTTTGCAAAGAATAAAATAAACAATAGCAGACCACTTATCTGAAGGCTGTCTAAAATGTGTATTTTGTAGATTTTTTGCCTATTTATCTGGAAATTAGTGGCAAATTTTTAATTTAAAAAATTGGTATTTTAAAGACGTTCAATTTTTAAAATTAGTTTTTATTTTTGTGACCAGGCTAAGGTTATGCAGATATTCATAAATTTGTATGGCAATAAAATTCAATGCTGTTCTTTCCCAGAATATTAGGAATTCATTCATTCCTACTTCTCCCTTTGCTTACACTGTAATGGTCCTCTGTTTACTATTAGGTTATAGAAATTGTTCAAAAGGAATTAACTGGGCAAGATATCTAGAGCCAGAATATTGGTCTTTCTTTTTGTCATACCCACTCATATTCCCAGCAATCTGAGAAGGATGACATTTTCAGTTGTATTTCTAATAAAGGCTACGTCTTTGCTTGGTCTTCTTTGATTTATGTAGTCCCTTGCTTTGCTTCCTGAACAGAGAAAACAATACTTTACTTTAAATTAATGCTTTGAGTTTTAATTTGAATTACTTTCTGATATGATACATTAATTCTTATCACCAACTGCAACATCATAAGTCTTCAGAACCAATTCAGGTGAAGCTAGAGGGTCTTATACCTTGCTGAGGTCTGGTGCTATAGCATTAAATTATTGTTTTCTACTGCTTTGCAATCTGAAGGCACTTTAATTTTCCTGCTGGCAGGAAATGATGAAGGTAGGAATACAGTCAAAGCTTTTAGTTCCTTGTAATTAAGATGCATTTGTACAGCTGAGCAAATCTGTTTCTCTCTATACACTATCCAGTTTTGGATGTATTTCTATTTCACTGCTATTCACTGTCCCCTCTAACGCTGTGGTTGATGACAGTACAATAAGTCCTTTCACATTTTTATTTGGCATATCTGAAACCTGTGTGGCCTACATTTGTTCTTAAGTTGGATTTCTATACAAGGTGGTACAGAAAGTAGTCTGAAAATGAAACAGTTAGGTTTTGTATTGTATCATAATATTATATTTTTTCAGATCAGGTCACTCCTACTTCACCATCTTGGCATAACTTTCAGTGAAGCCTTGGAGAAACTGTAATATGCAGGTATACAACAATGCATGGCAATCAACTGAATTACACTCAGTACAGACCAAAACACTGATACTTAACATCTTCTGAATTACATTTTATTAAAAAAAAAATATTTAAATCAAAACTTCACATAGCAAGATTGTTTATTTATGAATATCTTATGGCACACAGAATTCTGATCTAAAATGCCACATTACCTCTATTTGTAGAATAATTTATGAACTTGTTTACCACAGAGAATGAAGTTTCTTGTAAAATTTTTCCTTATTTAGGTGAATGGTAGTGACAAAAAAAATACATTTTATTTACTAGAAAATCCTCCTTCTTTCCTTACAGGTATATAGAAATGAAAGCAGCTGGGAAAAGAAAAGAAATTGACATTCAGCATGCAGAAACTGCAATATACAACAGTTTCTGGAACATTACCGTTTTCCCAGATATTTACAGTTTAAACTTCGTTGTTAGATACTCCCAGGAATACCAGTGGTCCCACAATCTCAAAATGAGCTCCTACTTTAGATTGGGTTTTGACAAGGATACAAGTATTGTTCATATTTCCAAGGAACTGTTTAAATTCTTAACAGTTCTCCTACTATTTAAAAGTACTTAATATCTTTAATAAGAAAATTCAGTATGTGACTCAGATTTTAATTTGTGAGCATAACATGTAATTTACTTGAGGGAAACTTGAATTATCCTAAAAGAAATTTAAAAATATTTAGATAAATATTAAATACTCTCAGTGCCACCTATTGGCTGATAAATTGTTTCAAATTAACATCAGCTTCATAATTGTAGACAGTCTGGTAGAGCTACTTATAGTAATATTTTTAATTAGTACTGAAGGTAAAATCAGCATCAGCATCTATAACCATATTTGAAGACATTATTCCATCTCAAAGAATTTCATGTCTAACCATTTTTTTTTTCTTTACAGAAAACAACAAATCCTGTGGAATGCTTCAGACTTATTATGGTGGTATCAATGTTCTAAAGCTTTGAGAGAATAAGTATGGTGGTGGGAGACATAAGTAGAGATTGCCCTTTTAGCCTGAAAATATAGTTTATCTGTCTGAACATCTAATCAGTTTAGCTACAACTAACTTCTCTGTAAAATTTCAAGCCAAAGATACTCTTTACTGCATCTCAGATTCCATTTCAGAAATATACTGAATTCTGTGGCATCTCTCAGCATTTAGGCATGTCCTTAACTTGCCAGATTCATAATTTCATCAGGAAACTGAGGAATACCATTCAACTGGAATTACACACAGTTAGAAGTAATCTCAGTATTGTTTTCTAGAGCAAAGTTTGCCATTTTGCATGAATGAGCCTTATATATTTTATAATTTTTGAAATGTGTATGTTTCTTAACTCTCCTTATGAGTTTTGTTTAGGATTTCAGGTAAGCTACCCTGAGGCTGTGTTTATACAAGATAGGATTATTTGTTACAAATATAGTTATGAATCTTGATATTTCTTTGAAGAAATTATAATTGAAGATTGTAATTAGTTCAAGGAATTTCACCCTTAAGTATGATTTATACTTTTTTCCTCAATATTCTGAGGGGGTTTTTTGCCTCCTGGATAAATTATGTCACAGTAAAGGGATGAAATTATGGCTCAGTTCAAATAACCTAACTGCTTTGAAAATTGGGCTTGATCACAGTGCCCTGTGTCAGAAAAATACTTAGTATCCCATACAGCTCTTTGTTCGTATTTGTTGCCACTTTTGTAGAGAGAGTCAGCTTATCTCTTTGATAAACTAGATATTTTTCAGCTGCTTGGGAAAAGAGCAGAGCTACACCTATGCCCAGAGAGTCCAACCACTGCAAACTGAAAATGGCCAGTGCTGTCCTGGGAGAAGGAATTTATTTAACTACCTTAGAGTGTGCAGTCTACTTAAGGTGAGCATTTAAATTCCTTCTGTAGTCTGACAACTTCGCCAGGTTGGCAACTTGGAGAGAAATCCTTGTTATAGGACAATTAACCAGAACAATAAGGTGTTTTTATGAGGTGCCTGTATCAGGGCCTATACAGGGAATGCAAATGATCTTAAATTTAACAGTAAAACTTTTTAGGAGACTGACATTTTGAAATGAATCCTACCCTTACTGTCAAATCTTTTAACTTTGAACGGGTCCTTTGTGAGCATTTCCAATTGTTTTGATTTCTTCTAAAAGAGAAAAACCCCAAATGGTCAGGTCTATGTTACAAAAGGAATCTTGGGATAATGTCCCCAGCTGGGGGCAGGCAGGGCAGAACCTTTCTGGCTGAGGTCACAGAGATCATGGAACTGGCTCTGGCTGTTGCAGTTCACCCTGTCTGGCCCATGGGAAGGCTCCACCATTCCTGGCCTCATAGTGCACTGACACTGTCAACATTTTGGCAGTGATTCAATCTGTTCTTTCAGGTCTTTTCTACTCCTGGCATTAATTTTTGCTTCTCCTTTCCCCTTATGCCCTCTTTGAATCAGACTGCCCTTTTTTGGCACTGAAATGCAGCTAAGCAGCCTGAAGGCTATGAACTTTTGGCCACAGACTCAGAAGCCATGACAGAGGCTGAGTCAACAAAATGACTCAAGGCCTGAAGCACATCTGAAAAAAGAAAAAAATAACCTGTCCCACAGGATTTGAAATAAATTAGGTTTTTAACAAATGACAGCAAATCTTTGCCAAAGCAGAAAAATCCCAGAATGGGAGCATTGTTTTTTTTGAGGCTAATATGGTGAAAATAACATGAACACCAGTGCTGAGCTATTGGTGAGGGAAGAATACAAAAGTGGAGTAATTATTTAATGACAGAATAAATTTCTGACTCGGTGTTCCTCTGAATCCCATTACCTCTAATTTAATTCCCATTTCCAATGGGATATTGGAATGATACTATATAGGGTGAACCAGAAATGACCCTTAGCTGTAGAAGATTATTTTTTGGCTAGGGGCAAAGACATATGAGAGCATCTAATCTTGCTGAATATGAGGACTAGAAAAACAAGTATGGAAGCTCATTCGCAATACTTCTGATATTAGAAGCTTCACATGAGTTACAAGATTTTGGTGCTGTCATATCCAAACAAAATTTACATTTTAATTAGTCCTCTGGATAAAACCTAATGTGTACTTGGAATGCTATTTTATAACAAAAAAAAAAGGTATTCATAACTTGCATAGCTTTTCTGATAAATATTTTGATTATTAATAGACTAATTTATTTAACTTAATTGGTCTCTAGTTTCCAAAATAGGACTATTTTTCATACTAAATTTTCGAGCACATACATACCTGTAAATAAATTTTTTTAAAAGCTGCCTATGGCATCATCCTCACTTTGATGCTTCCCTTTTCCAAAAATCAGAAATCATGTAAAACTTACCTTTCATCTGGGTTCTTTATAATTTTTAAATGTTTCTATCATTTGACTTAGAAAGTCATTCCTCCTGTCCCATATTCAAGTGATTTTTAATTATTTTCCAAGTGAAAAACATGTCATTTCTGTGATTTATCTCAACTGATGACAGTGTACTGCACAACCAAAATGACACTTTAAAAAATAACTTTATTTAACAGGGTTTCTTGGGTCATGATACTTGTTCAAGTATTATGGAGTTAATAATAAATTATCTCCATATGGTATTAACTATGATCATGTCAAAGACATAGGTCTCTACTGTGCTGACTTAAAATTTCTACAAAAAATGTTTAGTAGAATCAATCCCTTGAAAACACAATAGCAGTATAACTTCAGCACTAATTTGCTGTCATCAAGACCATCTAAACAAAGTGGTTCTGAGTTTTGTCTCACTACAATGTATTTAGGTACAGTTCACTCTTAGTTAAAGATCTCTCAAACAACCAGTGTGCAGCTGGGATATAAAGTAATAAAATTGAGTACGACCCTTTTATACTCACCAAACGGTTAATTCTGTGCTCTCCCTGAAGTTATTCACATAGACTGTTGCTACACAAATTAGGATCAGTAGAATGTCAGGAGGGAAAAAGGAAAAGTGTGGGTTTATATTGTTGAAGATTCACATCTATGGAATAACCTTTCATGAATCCTATGATTCCATGACCTTTAGGTCCCCAGGGTTTAGGTGAAAATGTTAAAACTTACTTTCTGTTTTAAATCAGCTGAAACCAATCTCTTTGTTGACAAGTCAAATATTTTCTTTATTTTAGCTTAAGACATTGCAGTGTTTCTAGTCCAGAATTATGTTCCCTCGATACCCCTAATGTGATGATGTTGGTTCATTAAGTGCAATCTGAAAAGAGATGAAAAAAAGAAAAATCTTAGTTATCTTTCATAAAACAGCTAATAACACAGTTTCATGGTATCTAAAAATGCCTACTACAATTTTAAAATATTATGTCAGGAAAAATTTCAAAGGCATAAGTGTTTCCAGACAGCTTGATTTTTATCTCCCACAGCTGTGTCACTTATATTTTCATGTACAGATTTATGCTGTAGAATTTCAAAATGTGCAAGATTCCAGGCTGAGTAGATCCAATCTGATGATGCATTCTGAGAGTGGTACAAGTCCTTTAATTCTTGTTTAAAAAGCTTTCTCAGTCTTCTTCTTAGTATAAACAGAGTGACTTGACTTCCTGTTATTGCTGAAGTGCCAGGTTGATTAGAATTTGTACCCCATGGTGTCACGGGAATAATGCACCATTTGATGTGGCCACGAGTCTTTAAAGTAGGAAGTATTTGGTTATTTAAGTAGTAGCGTGATTTTCTATGAAAAATTAATAATAATCACTGTTCTCAAGTAAAAAAATGAAAAATCCTAAAACACTGAGAGAAACTTAGACTGGCAGCTGGTTCAGTCATTTAACTTCCAGCCTCATTTCCATTGTGATTATGTTCTTATGGGACTTGAATTTCTTTTAGGCCTGATTCTGGGCAGAAAAAGGATAATGTTTGTTTTATTAATTTGTATGACACAGATCATCCATGAAAAGTCTCACAAGCAATGCCTCGATGCAAATATACTCTTCTTGGGTCTTTTTAAAAAATATATCTTGATGTATTAATTTAGCAGCTGAAAAGGACATGAAAAGTCAGTAAAACGGAAAGAAATAAATACATATTCAGCATAAATATTGATTCTAACTGAACACATGCACCATATTTTCAGTGTTTCTCAGTGTTTTCCATGTAACACTCTAATGTTGTCCTGTCATTAATTAAAGAAACCCAGAGCAAACAGCTACAAGACAATAGCAGTATCATTGCATAAGACCAACCTCATATAACTAAATTTTAGTTGCTTTAAAGTCAAATATCATATCTAAACTTCTCAATGCTCCTCTCCACTCTGCGCTCTCTTAGAGAGCAGTTCAGCCAGACTTTGAGCGGACTGGTATCTGCAAGTACCTGTCTGTCTGTCTCTATCTGTGTTTGCCTCAGTTGAGGTTAGGTGAGATGGGGGGCCTTTCCCTCACCTTCTCTACAGTAACTTCAAGGTTATTTGAATGAAGTGAGTATAGGAGAACTGCATGTGCCCTCCTTTTTAAAATCATGTTTTATGAGTAAACATTTCACAGTTCTATCTTTTTCTGATATTAGTTCTTATTTCTATTTTGTCATTACTGTCATTAAGACCACCAGTATTTTTAATATTTTCAATTGAATGAAAACCCTTCAAATTTTTAGAATGAGAACCTTTCACTGCAAAGGTGAAAGAAATGCACAAAAGTGCTACATATTCACATTTTTATCAAATAATTTCTTAGTTGACAATTCAATCCCTTGTTGACTAATTCCTCTGCCTAAATAGATCCACAGTGATATGTTTGGGAATCAGTCTTTTATCCAGGAGCCAGTGATGGAGCTTTCACTGTGAAAGCTGTGATGATTAGTGAAGTGCAGCTTGACTCTTTTCAAATTTTGCTATGTCTTGTAAAATAAAGGAAGATTTATTTTATATTTACACATATGGTTTGTAATTATTTAATCAACCAAGTCAAAATTTTACAAATAAAAAACATTTGTCATTTCATTACACACTGTATGAGGCTGAAAAGGCGTTTGATTATCATAATTGTGTAATGGATATTAGCTACAGCGATTATCAAAATAAACACAGAGCATTTATATAACATCCTTTCATAGTCTTTTTCCAAATTATATAATCCATTTACTAACTGCACATGAATAATATGCTATGGTTAAACAAATAAGCCTTTAATGGTCAGCAGTGGTGAAGTCAAGGTTTCTTCCAGACCTATGTCTCAAAGAGTATGGGACCTCTTTAACTTGAAGACTAAACATTACTTTATGTCAACATTAAGTATTTGTCTCAGTTCACTGCAGTCCCTATTTTTTTTTTTTTTAATGTTTAATGGCTTAACTTGTCCACTCCCATTCCACATGGTGTTCTACAGAATTGTTTCACATACCCATGAGATACTTTCCAGAGGCGTGTGATTAGTGTTGAAGTGTGCCTGGCCTTGTACACAAGCGTGAATGACACAGTTATATCAGTCTGAAACTTTGCATTAGAAAATTATGACTTACTTATGTAACAAATGATGGCATTTGCTACACTAGTTTCAGGTGTCCAGTTTTTTTCTCTTTTTGTTTCTGATTAAATTGCAATATAAAAATGCCCCATTAAGGAATTCCATTGAAATGGTCCAATATAAATTTTTCTCTCTCCAAAACTTTTTTTGTAAGAAGTTTGTATATTTCATGCATTTTTAAATAATGATTTAAAGTGTTGTCATGTTCTTAATTTTTATTATCCACAAACACATTTTCTGATATTCCATAAATACTCTGTAACAGTCTCTTCCAGTACTGTTTGAAACAGATAAAATCTTTCTTCCATTATAGATGAGATCATGAATCCACTGCAGAAAGTGGGAATGTTGTGACTTCACTTGGGCAGGCTTTTCAAAACAGGTTGTTGATTTTTTTTGTCTCAAATGCAGACATCAGATACCAAGTAACTATGCTGTAGAAGTAAAATTCTATGCAGGCTGAATCTTAATTGAGGGAGCTGAGTAAGCTTTAATTCCAGAAACCTGGAGAATGCAAAGGGAATAGACTGAATATTCAAAGTTCCAAGTACTAATGATTTGAATATTTGTGTTATTTGAAGGATACAGTGAAACTGTACTTCTATTATTTTTTTATACCACATCTATGACCATTAAGAAATAATTTTCATTTAGTCTTGTTTTCATGTTAGCAGTATCTCTTTCCTTACTAAGTTTAGTGAAGACATATAACATGCATAACCATTTTTCATACATAAAGCTGGAACATTCATTCCTATGTGGTACATATAAGCAGCATTAGAGCAGTCTAGGTAATTGTAGTCTTTTGCTGAATTTATGCAAACACCCTGCACAGAATGAGAGAGGGGAGACTTTTCAGGAAAGCCATTATTGTCTCCAGTATTTCTTTTGACCCTTTTCCATTTCAGAAGTGGCATAATCTTGGACTTAATCTCATTGACTGAGGTATTTAAGTCTAGTGGACTTTAGGGTTGACAGAAATTCTAGGGCGAGGCAGTATCTTCAATATACCAATGTATAATAAAGGACAAGACTTCAGGGTTTTTTCACTGTGAAACTGAATCAGCCATTAAACAAAAATAATAGGTCTATGTCTTCTGAACTAGGTACATTCAAATATTGCTATTTTCACTAGTCAAGTTTTTGGGAACTCCGTAAATTGGTAATGTGAATTTATTTCACCCAAATGATTTAAGGAATAGCCTACTTGTTTTCCTGTAACCAAACATCTCCAGACAATAGATAGTACATTATTAATACTTGGTAAATTCCAGAACACCTTAAAATGCATCAACCATTTCAATTCGTAAAATCATTTTCTGCCCGCTCAGTCACCTCTGTGTAAACTTAGTAGTAAAAGCCATTCATTACTATATGGGGTTGCTCCTAATATGTATTTTCACTTTAATCTCAGAAAGGCAGGGAAAAAAAAAAAAAAAAAGGAAAGTTTTAGTTTTTTTGAAGAACTTAGAGCAGTGGAAGATAATCTGTAATTTGAAAGAAGGAGAATTGGATGGAAAAAGTAATAAAGTGTTGCCCTTACTTTCCTTATTCCAGTTTAGAGTTGAGGTTTTTTTGTGATGTTCAAAATGCAAATACATACTTTCTTGCAGTAGGTGTTATGCTATAGTGGACTCCATGTAAAAATGTAATTAAGGAGGAATTTGAGGATATTTCTCAAGTTGATTCTCAATGCTAATAATTGAGGAAGACAATGGTAATGTTTCCAAGAGTGTAGGTCTAGCTTTGTGCTCTTAATAATTCTATGTGTACTTGGTCCTGTTGGTGCATTTGAGGAAATATTTGCCAGAAGTCACATACACTATGCTAGGTTTAAAATCAAGAAATTTAGCAGTTTTGTGGCTGAATCTTAAATAAGTTTAAAAAATAAAATCTTGGCTTGTTCTGTATCTTGCCTACTGCACACTACTGTTGCATACATTTTAAAGAATGTAACTTCGTAATTGACAGATATTTCCATCATCCTGACTGCTTAATTTAATATTTTTCTCAAATTCCCACAAGTAAATAACAATCCTTGTGATGAACATGGACACATGAACTTTTGTTGCAGATATTAGATGATAATGCAGAGTTCATGGTTTATCTGTCATAGTCCTTTCAATACAGCACTTCTTCCATGAAGGATCTATTAATCAGACTAATTCAGCTCTGCCCATACTTGCTGACCAAAACATCATAACTCCCCTTGATAGAGGTGTGTGTTCTAATGGCAAAACTTTTCATCTTCCTTTTCTGTTCAGTAATTGAAACCTGACACACTTTACAATGCCATTGAACTGTTGTTTTAATTGTACATAATGATTGGGTCATTCAAGATAAATCTTTTTACAAGGCTGATTATTTAAAAAAGAACTTAAGTATCTTACAATACACAGTATCTTTCCAAAACGTTTGAGATGAGTGAAGGGTCTTAGCCTAACTGACAGTTTTAGTTATTTGATCTCTGTATTAGATATCATGACATCAGCAGAAATTTCTGTGTCGGGGTCCTTAGTGCACCAAGGTACTGAAAGTACCTTGGCAAGACTTCCCTGAGGCCTTTACCCCTTCAGCCTCTGCTCTCTGACTTGGGGGCTGCATCAGACTCAGACTCTTACCCTTCTTGGTCCTTCCTGAATTATGCATTAGATTTGCTGGCCCTGGCCCTGCCATTCAGGCAGAGGTTTGTAAATATGTCTCTTCTGTGCTGCATGGTAGCTCTGACCTCTGAGGTACTGGAAAGAGACTTTATATTTCATCCAAAAAATTATGGGCGTACCACCTGAAGAGGGCTTACAATCCAGAGGCCTGAAAGGCTGATCCAAATCTGTGGGGTAGCTATTAAGACTCATGTCTCTTCTGAAGTGGTTTATTTTCAGTCTAGTGTATTTTGTGACTGTTCAGTAACATATTTTAGCTTATTCTATTTCCCTAGAAGTCTCTTTCTGAGCCATTCAGTATTCAGCATACTCTTCCAATGAGTAAGCAGTGGAAATTGATTTCCATTGTGCATAAGAGTATTAAATCTTCCCACCATAACGTGCCCTAAAAGCTGCCAGGAGAAGTGGGTGGAGAGGTATCTTTTTCTTGTGTAGCATTAAGCAAAACAGGTAAAATAGAATCTTTTGCATATAAAATAATAATTTTATGTGGTAAATTAACCTGAATATTAAATACTGCACTACACAGTTTTCTATTGAGAAAGTCTTTGTATCACTTTTATGATTTTCAGGCATAAGGTCTTCTCATTGTTCTTCAGCTGCTCTTCTCTTTGCAATATTATTTCACACTAAGCCATGAAAATGTCAAGAACTGTGCATTGTTCTTACAGAAATTTTCCCCAAAGCCTAACATTACTAGAGGAAACTAAGAACTGTATATGCCTATTTCTTGCCTATAAAGATTAAATAATCAGGGTCATTATTCAGGTTTATCTTGTCTTCGTTCTGAACGCTGATCTTTTGGCAGTGTTCACACACATCACAACTTGTGTGCCAAGTAAGGATCTGTAACTGTTACTGAATTCAACTGCTTTCACTGTGCTTCTACTTATAATGAGTCACATTCAGGAAAGCAGAGGCAAGGAGTTCAAAGAGGGATTTAAAAAATACAAATATACTTGACTACTTGCTCACCCTCTTGAAGGACACTGTAATGGTGAAGAAGAATTAACAGAGAGGAACATCCCTCAGCAAAGTGAAAGGTAGAAATTAGTGCTTTTCAACCATCAAAAGTCATGCTATTATCCAGGATCTTAGCTTATAAAAAGATTCCTTGAAGAAAATAAATACTTTCATCACCAACAATGCCTGTGGGGTTTTTTTCCTCTGTCGTCTTCTTACTAGCAAGGGAAAATCCTACAACAGAATTTGCTACCCAAATTTGTCCTAGTATGAAGTAACTTCACACTGCAGCCCCCCAAAGGAAACTTGTTTTCAAAATGCTTTCAAAATCACGTAAGTTTCCAGATTTTCCTCTTTCTCTTAAATGACATAATAAAATAAGGTCTTATGTGAGGTAGACTAAATTTAGAATTATATGGGTTACATTGTGTTGACAACAGCTTACATATGACTGCTAAATACACCTGTGTCCGTTAACAAAGTGCTCTGAAAAAATGCTTATTTAGGAACAAAACTTATACCATATAGGGAGTCATATTTGTTTAATGTGATATATTTCAGGTATATATTGTTTACTTCAAGACACAAGCAAGGACTACATTGTTCCCTGGTGTCACAGGGAGCACACATTTAGGCAGGACCTGTGGCAATCTTCTACAGTACTCTGTTCCCAAGCAGGATTTTATGTGGCTGTGTTGCCACAGCCCCAGTTTGAACATGGCTGGAACATTTCCCAGATGAGTGGAAAAGAATGTCATAGCCAGAATTACGATCTGCCTAGCAGACACAAAAATAATTGTACACAAGTGTATACATGTGAGGCCTTTACTAGGTCCAGATTTTGTCTCACTTATTTATATAAATGCCAGATCTATGGCCAGGCAGTGTTGGTGTCTGCTGGGTATTCCCCCCATCCCACTTAAAGTGCCATCTGCTGTTTCATATATCTGCCAAGTATATGGATTAAGTCTTCTGTTTCCCATTTATGTCACGTTATTAATAATGGTAATGAATGTTTGCTAAATGATAGTTGCACAGACTGTAGTTGTAAAATACGTGGTCACACATTCTTGTCCTTTCTTTACTTATGAGTGCCAGAAATCTGGACATACTTTTCAATTCTCAAATATTTATTTCTCCTAATGATCCCTTCTAATGTCCCAACATATCACAGTGCTTTACAAAATATTACTTCCTGATTCTGTGAACTGACTGCATGTACATACCCATACATTTTCAACCTATGCAGGCAGTAAGAATACCCATGAGAACAGAAAGGAATAATCCTGTAAGGTTATTTGTTTGACATATAATTTGAAGAAGCTCATATTTTCTCAATCCCAACAGTAAATATAGTAAGAAAAGAGACCTTTTCCTTACTTGTCCTGATATCAAATTTATTAACCCTTTGCGATAAACAGTGTGCAGTGTGTTTTGGTATTTTAAAACATGATAAAATGCAATTAATTTAATTTTTTAAAGCCTCAGACAGTGACATTTTTTCCCTTTCAATAGATCTTCCTTTAAAATGAGCTCTGAAGACTCTTAAATCTATAACATAAATGAAGAAAGTTTCAAAGGGACATCCCATGTGTAATTTTTTTGATATGTAATTCAGTTTCATTGTAACTGTGGATACTTATGATGGTTGCATGATACACACTTCACATATTTATGGTGATTATTTTTCCACTGAAATCTGGTATCAGACTTCGGTAATGGGACAGTGCAGAGTAATCAGAAGTAATCATGTCTTTCCCATCAGAACTGTGTCTCCCAGTGTTCCCAAGTGTGTATAAAGAGCCATTTAATCACTAACTCTGTTTGTTGGCAATTTCATTTTTTGTTTCACCTTGAGAACTACAGTTAGATCAACCTGCCTGAGTACAGCTTTACTCTGCTATAATAACTTGAATATTTTTAAACCTATGAGGTCAGTGCAAACTGTAAATATGTTTGTTGTTGGACCAGTACTCTTGATTTTGTCCTTGTTTTCTGACAGTTCTAGTAGCTTTTAATAAACTTTTGGATACAATTTAGTAGCTAAAGGAGACTTAACTAAGACCAGGTCCCTAAAATAAAAACCACAGGAATGAAAAATAGTGGTAAACTCCTCCTTAGCCTCGGAGGTGTCACAGGTCCATGAAAGACTTTTCACATACAGGACTTTGAAGTATTCAGGAAATTATCAGCAAATTATCCAGCCATTTAGGGTTCTCCAGTTTTGCCTAGTGAGCTTTAATCTAGTAGCTGTTCCCAGTGCATGCCTTATGCAATTCAACATAGAATCATAGAATCATCTGAGTTGGAAAGGACCTTAAATATCATCCTCAACTTCTCTATAAAACCTGTTCCATGGCCTCACCACCCTTACAGTAAAGACTTTTTCCTAACATTTAATCTAAATCTCTCCTCTTTTAGCTTAAAAATATTTTCTCTTGTCCTATTGCAATCTGCCCTTGTAAAATGGCATGAGAAGCCACTGCACAGATGGAGGGATATGCATTTGGCCAAAATACCTGAATTCACATTTGTCCTTTGACCTCATTGTGAATTGCCCTGTTTGAATGGAAACTACCTGTGAAAGAGGGGCTTTTGTTGAAAGCAAAGAGAAGATGCTGAATTTCACTGGTCAGGGTGTTTCAGATCTATATGTATCAAAAAAATACTGAAAAATATCACCATATCCCAAAAGAGGAATCACATGGGGCTAAAAATCACGATCCTCCTCCTTCTGCTCTTCCCCCTACGTGCTTGTCTTTCCAAGGCAGCACACTATGGCAGCAGGTAGAGGAGGGAATGAACACCACTGCAAAGCAACCATGAGACAATAAGCATTGCCATAAAAGCCACAGAAGGCAAAGTTTAACTCTCACCAACTAAAAACTAGGCTGCAAATGTGAGGCCCCACTGCCCTTGATGAAAGGCTACACTTTTACCCCCAGGAGGATGCTGCAAAATAACAAGAATTTTTCCATGTATTTGAGGGTGACAATGAGGGTCAATGACTTCTCTTTGACCTTCTTGTTGAGCAGTGCTCAGTGACAGCTACTTGATGATTGCATGCTGCTAGGTCCCCACTTCCATCTTTGTGGCCACAAGAACAAAGATATCTTTGAAAACATATGCAGCATTTTGCAAACAAGTTTTCTTTGGGGGACTGCTATTAGACCTGCAGTAAGAAGTTACTTCACACTAGGACAAATTTGGGCAGGAAATTCTGATGTAGGATTTTCCCTTGCTAGTAAGAAGACAGAGGGAAAAAATCAGTAGGAATTGTTGGTGATGGAAGTATTTATTTTCTTCAAGGAATCATTTTACAAGCTAACCTCCTGGACAATAGCATGACTTTTGATGGTTGAAAAACACTAATTTCTATCTTTCACTTTGCTGAGGGATTGTTTTAAGTGTATGACCTCTTTCAGAGAGCTAAAGAATAATAAAAAATAGCTTACTTTCCAAAGGAAAAAAATTGTACATATACTTAATTCTGAACATTTAAGACAGCTAAAAATACATATAAAATTGATTAGTGTCCAAATTAAAAAAATACACATATATTTAATTTTTAATCTCTAAAAAGCATTAAAATTTCTGATTTGGAACATGTATCTTGTTTTCTTATTTTGGATAATGACAATGCTAGACATCTGAATGTGGTTCTCTTTATGTAATATACATATATATGAATACATCAAGTCACAGAATGGTGATTTCTGAAGTAAATAGCAACACATTCTTCTTTTTTTGGTCTCCACTTGAAAACTGTATTGACTTGCTACCCAAGTGTCTTCTGCGTAAGACTTTATAATTGGAAGTGAGCTCAAGTATTTGAAACTCCTCGGACTTAGATGTTAACTCAGGTCTATTTCATACAGCTTATCTCACTGGAAAGTAATTCTTGTTTGTTACAAATATGTTTTTCACATCCCAGTGTTCATACTCTCAATTATTCCAACTGTTCAAATTAAGTTATTTATTATTAGAATGTCTACAGTAAATACATGAAACAGAGCATAAAGCCATTTTTACTTTTGCATGTGAATATAGCTTTTGTTTCTGTTATAGCATAATTCTACATACTATATTTAATTTGCAAGGTACAGTAGGAAGGATAATATGGCTGGCTCATATGTCACCATTAGAGTCATCCTAAACAATAGTTAATTTATTCTAAGTATTTCTAGCATAAAAAAGAGATAAAGTATTCAAGATGATGGTACAATCATATTCAAGCATATTGGTAGTGTAAATACTTCAGAATGAAAGTCTTAATTAGCTTTGGAACAGGCACACAAGGACAGGATGATGGCGAAGACAGCTGTAACCAGTTCTCAAAAAGATAAAAAGAGAAAAAAAAAAAGAAAACCATCCTCTCATTTAGTCTAAAAAGGGAACAGAATTTTTTAATTGTATCATTGTGTCCACAGAGAGTTATTTCACAGCATAGTTACAGAATTATATCCACTCAGACTTTTTAGACCTATCTAAGCCTGTGTTATTTTACTCATTTTTGATAGCAAGGGTCTGACAGCAGTATTCTCCATACTCACAGACTCTGCCTTTGACTGCAGCTTTTATTAATCTCCTTGTATGATCTTTGATGTAGGCCCAATGCATGTAAAAATGGAATCCACATTTTTTTAAGTTCTTCTTACAAAATTAATACTACAAAACCAACCAACCAATTATATTTAATAGATTCTGAGAAATATAAACTTTATTTTCACAAAGGAATCACTGTTCTTCAAATAAGTTTGTAAGAGCATTTCTCATAGAGAAAGTGGTAGATGTTGCAGTACTGTATGGGTGGTGAAGCAAAAGTGATAAGCTTTCCTGATGTTTTCGTCTCGTCAATTTTAGAATGGCAAATACTATAGAACATGTTTTCCATCAAACTTTAGCAGCTGTGCAACAATGAAAACAGAAAGGCATACCTGCCATGTTTTTCATCACCTGACTTGGCTCTTGGCTCCCACCTGGAAATATGGCACAAATTCTTGTCCTTACAAACAAGCCAAACTTAGTGATATCGTGGGTCCCATCCACCAGACAAGTCTACCCATGCATATGGCCCTGAAAACTTGGTGTCTAAAAGCAGCAACCCAGAAAGAAAAGCACAGGTCACTTAACTCATCAGATATAGTTTTCACTGTCCCTTGTATTAAGGGACAGTGCAAGTAATTGAGGAAAGTGAAAGTAAAAAAGTAATTATTTCAGTGTCTCTGCCAGTGTATCTCTTCTGCTTGCCTTTCTCTTTTAATTTCCTCTTCTCAGCATCAGTTTGATAAATGTTTGGTAGGTCCTTTCCATGCCAATGAGTCATTTGCTGCAGAATTACTCTGCTTCTGTTTGTTTTCAACTGGGCTACGCTCCAGATACATGGAAGTATGGTAATTTGATGCAATTATAATTTGGTTTTTTGGATACCTTATTTGAACTATTGTCCATTTGTTTTCTCCTGATTTCTGGATAAATCCACCTCCTAGCTAAGGTAACCAACAAGAATTTATCAAACCTAATGGTGAGACAGTAAAGTTCAGCATACTAAAGCAGAAGCAGAGGCTACTTCTGCAACGCTCATATTTTGCTGGCACACCAGCTGATTATAAACAGACTCTGTCCTATTCCAACTTCCTGTTGCCAGCCCAGAAAATACCAAGCATGTTTCACCTCCTTATCAGTTGATACAGTCTGTATATCAAGTTTTGTGAATGGTCTATTCTCCGGGTTCAGGGCTAAAGTTCACAGAAGACCTTTAGAAGTTTCAGGGTAAGCCATATTACTAGTCAGTGTAAACCCATCTTTGATGAATTCTCCTTAAGATGGAAAACTTATAACAGGATTCATAATTTATTTCACAGGAAATTATTAAAAATATTTTAACTTTTTGTTTTTGAAGGATTTCTAAGAGGCCACTTCAAAGATACATCCTATTTATTAGTCATGGTCACAGGTTTAAAATCCTAGTTTCCTTTTTCTAGGCCTTTTCCAATCTTCAGAAATTTTGAAATTAAATGTCCCTAATCAGTTTAAAGCTCATCTTATTGTCTTACCCTGAAAAATGTGTTTGGTTTATTTTTGGTGTTTTGTTTGTTTTTGTTTGTTTGTTTGTTTTCTATGACTAAGTTTTAATTGTTAACACAACATAGAGTATGTAGCACTTGCTTTTGGAAAGGTGATGGCAAGAGTCCACTGTTGGATCTCCAGTAAAATTTTGTTTCAGAGTACCAGTACACCTTTCAAATTAATGTCCAAATTCTGTATTTATGTTGATAATGAATTTACCATGTGTTGCTTTAATTTTCAAGTTGGTTTTAGTTAGATAAACCTAGATTTTTTTCTGGATAAAATTAAGCTAGAACATATTCTCATGTTTTAATTTACTAACTTTCATTTTTTTCTTGCATAATACATTTGAATTATGTAAAAAACTCAAGGAAATATATAAGAAGCTGAAGAGTGTGATTTATGCTGACAATTTTCTTCCTGAAAAGGGCTCTGCTAAGCAGCCTTTTTCATTCTCTTCTTCAATTCTTTTGTTTCTTCACTGTACCACTTCGGCTCTCCCACAACAGCTCCAGCTCTCGGGTGACTTTTGCAATTGCAGATTGCTCTGGCGTTTGTGTAGTTTTTTCTTTATACATAACAGAAAGAGAAACATAAAATGCAGCAAGGGTTAGTCCCTTTTCCCTATCATAATACAAAGCTAACTGAATCACAGGAAATGGCACTGGGTTTATAAAATCAGAAGTATATTTTCTGCACAAATGATTCATGACAGAAAGTAAGTAGTTTGACTTTCCCTTCTCAGAATGTTTCCTTTTTTCCCTTTCCATAAAACACTTTAGCTTCTTCTACCTTGATTTTAGATCTAGCAATATCTTACAGTCAGATACAGGAACATACCTAAACTGTGGCTCTGGTCCAGGACTGAACATGACCTTGAAAACTACTCCCCACTCTTGCCTTTCTTCCTTACTCTTTACTTGGGAAGGAATTCTAGATAGATGGGCTGGAAGACAGTTTCTGTGCTTGCCAAAATGTAAAATGTTCCCTGACTGAAGTAATCAGAAGACCAGGCAGGGCAACATACTGTGAGGCACTACTGTCTGTGCAAGTGTTGCCACCATCTTCCACTGCTCAGATACATTCCATACAGCCTTTGCTCTTGTCCATTGTCTGTTCTCCATACTGTACACATGTTGTGATTTCTTTCCTGTGGTGTAGAACCCACGTGAAAATACACATGAAAAAGGTGATGACATCCATGCCTTCTTCGGTCTAATAACGATTTGGATGATGGGTTTGTTGCACCTGGACCAGATAATTCTTGAGTTTGAAGAATACGGAAATAGAAATGTTATTGAATTTTTCTCTCAAATTATTATTTTTAAAGCAAGTATTTATTTGGTCTTTTATTCTGTGATCAACCTGTGGTATATTGCCTAACTATCTGATTCATGCAGTGTTTAATTCACTGTTTCTCAATCCATGCAAGAAAAGTTTGTCAATTCAATGAATTAAGTGCAATAGCTTTTAGTCAGCTATATTCAGTGATACTTTAAAAATAAATATACTAGGCAAATCTACTTATGCACTTTTAATATTTTTTTAATATGACTTCATATCTCATGTGATTCCCTTCTATAAGTGGATAACAATTGTGAATTGTGTCACAGTTGTTTTATGTAAACTGTAACATTCATTTAAACAACAGTAAAAGGCAATCCCTAGTAAATCCTCTGCTGTGGTCTGCCTTGAACCTTGGTTTGGAAATATTTTTCTAATAAAATGCATACTATTTTTTTGCCTTAATAAGATTTTCTCAATGAAAAAGATCACGGTTAAAATTCTATATCTGAAAAGTGTATATAAATGGCTTGTTTATCCTTTTGCTCTATTGCATACTGTAGTGAAATTAAAAAAAAAAAAAGGTAAAAAAAACCCAGCCAGGTTTTCATAAAGCTGCTGAGAGATGCTGACATCCAAAGGATGTGTTCCAGGAGTTGTGCCAGGGAAGCAGCTAGATAATGTGAGTGATGATGATGTAAAGACATGGAAGGAAGAACATATAATGGAAAAAAAGAAAAACAATCAAGGGAAGGAATTAGGTTATGGCATTGCTTGTGTCAGTTTTACAAAAGGAAATAACTGGTCTAAGAAGAAACACTTATGAGCTGAAATGAAATGTGGATTTGAAGGCCAAGATGCCCTGTTTATAAATAGTTTTACTTTTTCAAAGTGACTGCAGCTGTTCTCACTTATTAGTTCTAACAGCATTTGTTACTACAGAGCAACAGTATTGTTGTTTTAGAGCTTCTGGTTCCCTTCAATACAGACCATTTTCCTAGCTGTGCAAATATTCATTAGCAAAATTCAGCCCTATCCATTTTCCTCCTTGCCATAAAAAAGACTCAAAAGGATATCAAACACTATAACTAGTTTAGCCCTTAGGATGAAAATTAATTTGGTTTTCATTCAATTAAGCATTATTTAAATGATAGTTGCTATTAACAATTATCTTCTTCAGCAAGAAATCACAGCACATAAACAAACAATGCATTTACTGCAGACAGGTAAAAGGTCACAACACGTTTTAAACATAAGTTTTGTGTCCAAATTGTGCAGCCAATTAATGGGATGATTTTCTCTTTAAAATGACAACTGTTCATAGTAGAAACTGAGTTGACAGAAGTAATAATCAGAATAAAGTGGTGATATTGTAGGAAATGCAGCCTGTACGAGAAAAAAATCTATAAATATTTTCCATGTAACATTCTTGAAGTATTTAATACCTGCTTATGAAGAAATGTGTCTTACAGAATTAACATACTCCAATAAAACACTTTTTTGCCAGTAAAGAATCAATGTTATCCCACATTACTGTACAGTAAAATCAGCTCACAGCATCACTCTACAGTAATAAAGTACTGTTGTCTTTTTTAATAGGAAAAAATTTAAACTATTTGGCCAAGATCACAGACAGTCTGCAGCAGTACCCAGAATTCTTGGGTCCTGATGTAATCCACTGTTCTGATGCTTTGAATTACTAACTCAAAAAAGAAAACAAAAAAAACCAGCAAAACAATACCAAAGATTCTTAAAGCTTATGCAGTGGTGGTAGGACCACTAGTAGCCAATTGATTTTTCAATTCCATTTGAATCAAGATTACAAATAAATCTGTCTGTAAAAATCTATAAACAACTTAAAGGCTGGTTTATAGTTTCTCTTTTTCGCCATTGTGTTGTATATCAAGGGACATTACAGATACTCACTGCCTGCACATTTTAGCAGTTTAGTAAGTTTTTCTGTGCACAATTTAATTTGGTATGCAATTTTAAGAGTTAGCATCCTAAAGACTCATAAAACTCCCGATCATGTTTCCTTGCTCTTCAACATTTAGTATAAAATTAGAAGTATGAATTTAAAAAATATCTATAGACTCCTAAACAAATGTTACTGCTAAGTCATGAATAGCCCATGAAAATATTATTAAAGCTGTCTAACATTTTTCCATCATTGAAGGCATTTCAAATATGTATTGATGGTCACCAAAAAGCACCTAAATATTCACTGTGCTGAATAACCAGTATGAAAAATAGCTGTGGTTCTTGAAATCTCCTGAAATATTCTCAAACCCCTTTCCCTTCATGCATAGCTTTTGGACCACAGCTGCTACTACTATCAGTCAAAAAATCTCAGAGAAATACCTGCACAAGTGTAGTCCACAGGAGAGATAACAAAGATGAACTTTACATTCTGCTCACTATTTTGCTGTCTCTTTCCCAATGACAGTTGGTAAGAGGGTTTATGCCAGACAAATGTTTTGGGCTCATCTGTAAGCAACCCAGCCACATGAAGCATTTTGTGTCCTCTTTTTGGAGCACTACTTTTAGAGGCACTATTTTTCTGTCCACTGAAATTATAAGAAACTTGACTCAGACCAGAATTTCCTGTTGGTTTGTTTTTGTTATTTGTTTGTTTGTTTGTTTGTTTTTTGTTTGTTTTGCTTTTGTGGTTGTTTGTTTTGGGGTTTTTTTTTTAAGAAGATGATGCAAAAAATAGTTTGCTGGTCTTTTCAGTTGGGCTATTCATTACAATTTCCCAGTTACTGTGCTAATTAATAGGAAAAACTATGACAAGTCTGTGTCAAAGACTGACCTCAACTGAAATTGTACTGCAGTTTAGATAAGATACATTTTTTTTCTTTAAGAGCAGAGATCTATTTGAACATCACTTATAGTGAAAATTACATTTAATCATGGCTGTATAAAGGTTCATAAGCTTTTCAACCATTCTAGACAGTGCTACGGAAGCCAAACCTAGTAGAAATATCTGTGATAAAAATAACAAATTTGTTGTGAATATACTTCTTTATTTAAAAAGCAAGAAAGCACAACTGCCCCCCATATAGCTGCCAGAGGCTAATTAATGCCTGGTGACAAGAGCTTAATGAAATGTAGCCACACTTCTGTTTCTCCTCAGAAGTGCATTTCTCTTTTTATAAACCCATTAAATTTACTCATGTTCATCACAAACACAGGTCTGTCTCTTTTTTTTCCAAGTTATGACTCCCTTGTGATGCAGGGAAAAATATTACCTAATGATAACCTAATAAAAAGAGAGGTAAAAATTTTTACACTATTTTAGATACTTTTGTGTTCCTGAAATTATTCTTGTAGCTGTAAGTAGCAAGGCTATTTATTGCAATGGTGCTTATTATTGTTATAACAGAGACAGCAAAGATGCTTTGGGAAAGCACTGGGGAAAGTATGAAAGCAATCAAGGAGCAAATTCTTAATTTCAAAATTCTCTTGCACAATTCTTTTGCTGGGTGACAGAATCAAACTAGAATATTAGAAGAGGTTTGCAGGGACACACAACTTAATGAAAATGGCTACTTAATTTCAGGATAATGCAGGTTATCTTATTTATGGTTATCTTTGGCGCATGGTATGGTGCATTGATCTGCTCTTTATTTTCTCTGTTCCCTGAGATTTGAAATATGTGTTTTGTAAAATCTAAGCTCTGGTCATTGTTCATGCCTTGCTGTTCATTAGTTTCTTCAGACTACTTTATAGTCTGGGCCTAATATGCCTAACTACTGTTTAATTTCTAGCATTGTCAGAAAACTTTGATTATGATTGAAATTATATCGGTAAATGAGAAAGATTATTTTCAGCAAACTTCTGACTTTATAGCCATCCAAATAGCCAAATTTGCACCTTATGAATAAAAGAGAGCTCTCTGGGAAGACTGAATGGAACACTGAAAATGCCTAGCATGGTGATTGCCTCCCACTTCATTTGAGAATTCTTTAGTAACCCTACCCTAATGACCTCCTGGAAAAGTTTTTTAACAACCACTTAAATGTTGAGAATGTGATTATCATTGCACAAAGAATATCAGTACTTGTATTACTCTTATTATGAATAATTAAACCCTCAAGTCAAGTTTGTTGCAGAATTGTGTGGTTTTGTCTCCTGGAAGATACTATACCACTTCCCTTATGGGCAACTTATTGTTTTAGTCAAGAAGAATTTTTAGTCTGCATGAAATTGATTAGCTCCTCCAGATCTTGTCATGAGGTTCAGCAGGTCCGCACTGACCAGAAGGGGAACTACCACAAGGGTAATTCAAACTGACAGGCTGTGGCAAACTCCTTAAGGAGCCAAGCACCAAGGCAGTAACCACAAACAGAGACAACGAGGCACCCAGCTCTGCAAGTGGCTGCTGACCTCTGTGTTTAACAGTGAACACATGATGTAGTGCCTGGAAAGAGGTGTTCCCAGGCCATATTAAGATTTGGAAATCAGCTGACAGCATCTGTTTAAACACAGCCCCTCAGACTTGGGTTTTGCAGTACCTCTTACTTAATTCTCTTTCTCTAAGCCTATTCCAGCTCCTGGATAGGAGTTATAACTGGAAGTAAGTCAATTTATTTCCCTGTCCTTAGAAGAGAAAACCATGGGGGCAATTTTGATAACATAATACTGCTGGAGGGGCACACATGTTAATTTATATTTTTGTTCAAGATTAAGTATTACAGTTGAAGTTAAAACCTCTAAGTAAATCAGATATTTTTGACTTCTGTAATATATTTTTTCTGATGATTTATACACATCCCAGTATCAGTCTCAGAGGACAGATTTTTTTTTCATTTCACTGTTCAAAGTCTGTATGAACCCAAAGCTTGTGAGAGAACAAGAGGGGGAAGACTTCATCACTCTTATCAGATGGTAGAATGTCCATTTGGCATTCTGCCTGGAAACTTGCAAACTCAATTAAATGCACATATGGTCCATAGCAGGCAAAATCAGTCTTTGCCAGCACACATCTCTCTTACAGGACTTCCAAACTTTACCACGCTACATAGCTTTTTCCACATAGGTTATTTTTTCCACTTCTCCAGCAGCATCAGCTCAGCATATTGTCTTCTCTGCCCTGGAAGGATACAGGGAAGAATGCCAAGATGAACATCAGTTTGAACTCCACAGGGGCGATTTTTCTACTGAGGAGTTTTGTTGAGGAAGACAGGTAAGTAGATACCTAGATTTAATGAGCAGTGCTGGTAGAATTAATAAATCTTCTCAATACTCCCTGAAGCAGCTGCTCTTTTTTGAAATAATGAGCATATGGTTTCATTATATTTCATTGATTTGATCCCCTTCAGCTAAAGAAATATTTCAGGGGAATGCAAACAACTTACAGAATTTCTGCATATTTCTCACTCCTTTTACTTTTCCTGGCTAAACAGAAAGCTGACTAGCATGTAAAAGGAAAAGCCAGAGGCAGCATTCAAATTCCTTAATAGGGGTTCTGTGAGGGGTGATGGGGCTTCCAACAATAACGAGGATTTGTGTGTGCTTTGAAGATGAAGTGCTGGGAGATTTCCTTCGAGGTTTTGTTTCTGTGAAAGAAACTATCTGAAAGAAACAAGCTCAAGCTGGACTAACATGACCTATAAGGTGTATTCTATATATAAAATTTCTCTTTAGAGGCAGGGGATGGGCAGGGAGGAGGCTGAAAAAACATTAAAGCAGCTTGTGGATCTAAAATATTCAAAATCTATAGAAAGAAAGGAATTTATGAGTTAATTTTTAATTGTTTACAAGAACAAAGCTTTCAAAGCACAGCAAAACATGTTTTAGTTTCTTAGCTGTTAGAGCCATTTCCTTGCTCAGTTGTTTAGAGGGGAGACTGTATTCAATATTTTGTCCACTGTGCATCCCTCTGCTGACATTAGAAAACCAAAATCTGAAGTGAGAGTAATTTGCCATTTTTTAAAAAAGATCCACCTAGAAATTGATTTTGAGCAGCTGCAAGCTCATAGGCTATCTTTTTAAAGTCGTCAGAAGAAATCAGGAAAAAATGTGTTTTCCTTAGGTAACTGGATAGTCTTGTCACCTCTGGTGACTGGAGGGCAGGAGCTATTCCTGGAAAGGTTGGTGACTGAGAGGGAGGTACCATGTTCTTTAGGTCAACTGCAGGGAAGATGTACATTCTGCTTCTGGTTTCTTGACGATCTTTCTCATTATTTTCCATTATATTATTCTGCAATAAGCATATATTAGTATGTTCTACTATTCAACCTGTCTTTTAAATAAATACCTATATGTGCCATATATATGCATAGTTATACTGTGTATATTGCAGTTTTTGTCAACAGAAAATTATGTAGTATCAGTCAATGAGATTCTCTTTCTTTACCTGAAAAAGTGATACAGTATTGCTGAAAGTACTTCAGTTTTCCTTTTCTATTTAAATAAAATCTGGTTTTAAGAATCCCTGTGGGACTTAAAGGCATTTTCCCATGTTGGTATTTTAGAATAAAAATACCCTTTTGTTTTTAATGCATCAGGAGCTCTCTCACCTACTTCAGCACCTAGTGTTGTATCAGGTAATTACTGAAATTGTGAAACCAAAGCAAAAGGATTCACTTCCATGTCTTTGCCACATATGAACCAATTATGTCCAATTGTAGATTCAGGCCTAGAAACTACAAGACCAAAAGGAAACCAATGGTGGTATTTTTATTATACGAGAATTCTATGCTTCTTAGGACAAGAAGGAATATACTTCAATTTATTTCCAGCAGAAATAAAAGTGGTCTGTGTTTTGGTGGATTGAAAATTGATACTAGGATCAGTCAAAGCCATCTTTTTCTCTATTAGAACAAGCCAAATAAGCTTGGACATCACAAAAAGTGAAACAGTCATTAGAAAACAAATTAATATCCCCTGCCCTTAAAATGTATGAGAAATATTACATTTGCTATCAAACTCAACTGAAAAATTTATTTCAGCATCTGTGGTCTTGCAGAAATTGTGGCAGGTGATGTCTGCTCTTTATTTCTGACATGCAAGTGGCAGGGAGACAGATGAATACAGCACCTCTCTTTTTGTGACATAATCCATCCACTATTAATTTTTGTTGTTGTTGTTCTAAAGCTGTGAATCCAATGCTATCTTGAACTGAAAATTACAATTCTGATATGAGCAGATGCAATCCCTGAACTACCCACTCAACTAATTAATGCTGCATTATTTAATAAAGGATGGTAATTACTCAGTTTTCCACATCTTGTTCCCCTCCCTGATAATGATAACATTATTGCACTTAGACAGGGGGTTGTGAAAGTGTGTGTGTGGAGGGAGATAATTTAAAATGGAAGACAATGAGTAAGCAGATGAAGCAGCAAATGTTTCAATCCAGGAATAGCCTTCTAAAATCTAATTTCCTATATTGGGGGAACTGAAAATTGGCAGTGTTAAACAGAATATCAACAACTCACTTTTTAAAAGAGGTAGAGGGAAAACAGATCAAAAAAAGTTAATCTTCATGCATTTATTTATCAGATTTCATTTTTATTAAAATTTTGGTTAGTAGGCAAATGTATTTGTGGACAGAAATGGAAAAACCTCCTCCACAGGCTGTTTTCTTTCTCCCTTGTTATGTCTGAATGGGCACCAATGTCCCATCATGATCAGCAGGATCACACTGGGAAGCAGAAGTATTTCCTTTAGGCATTCTTTAATAGTCCCACCACACAGTGCAAGTTTTTCCTCATTCAAAGGAAGGTGCCAAAAAGCATTGCAAGCATCAATACACTAATCCAGACTTCTGAAATCTTATCCTGGCACATTAATACTCTTTTGCAGCTTTTAAAACATCTCAGTGGACTCCAAGAACAACTGTATATCCTGTGTCCAAATAATAAAATTTAAGTCATTACAATCTGATCACATTTTCAATCTTTTCATTTGATCTAAGCTTCAAAAAAAGTATATGTATTCTCTTAAAGTAAAAAGATGATGAACAACAGCAAGTTATATAGTAACTGCACTGCTGGAAAATTTTGATAAGAAGAGAAAAATTATGAAGTCTTTCCAAGTTTATAAGATTCACCTGTTTAAAATCCATATTCATTGAATTATTTTCCTTGAATTTGGATTGAATTAGTTTAGATTAGATTAGATTAGATTAACTCTTCCTACAATTGCTGTACTATTGTTTCTAATGTCTGAATTTTTAGCTTGATTTGGAGCCTAAATGTCTCATTGAGGGAAGGGTTTAAAATAAGAATACTTAATTAATTTATTAATAATTCATAGAATTTTTCAAATAATATTGGTTATTTCATGATAAACATGATAGAGTACTGCTTAGGTGGTAAATTTAAATTTACAAAATGATGTGTAAAGCTTCATGTTTTCTTAGGGCATTCACAGATATAAAAGAAATATTTTCAGACCACAAAATATACCGAAGCTGCTTTGAACTGGAAGCCTATAAACTGTTATAGACTAACCTCTCACATTCAGCCTGTTTCTGAAGGCACTTAACTGCCTTCTCAAGGAGAAACAAGGACAATGTAAAGGATAGGTTAGCAGGCAAACAACAGCGGGAGAACACAGTATTTTTTGAGGTTCTGTCTCCCAGATCTCTTACATCATTCCTCTTTAGTCTCCTCTTCCCTTTATGCATTAGATTGTCATAGAAGAACTGTTTCGGAAATGAAAATTCTTTTTCTATTGTTTGTTTTTCTGTGTCTACTTGGCAGATTGATCTGAGGTAAAGTCTGTAAAGCCTCCTTTTTTTTCTTTCATCTCCTGAATTTCAGAAGATAAGACAGTGATGGCCATGCTGCAGCAAATCCAGATTGGCTACTACTACATACCTGACTTAAAAGAAAAAGAAGACATGTTCCTGTAGTAGGAAGGACATGGATTTGTGGGAAGGAGTCCAGAGTAGAGCCACAAAGATGATCAGAGGGCTGGAGCACCTCTCTTTGAAGACAGGCTGAGAGAGTTGGGGTTCTTCAACCTTTAGAAGAGGAGGCTTCAGGGGGACCTTACAGCACTTAAGGCAGCTGACAGGTAGTACAATTTGCCCAGAAAAGTTGTGGATACCCCATCCCTAGAAGGCCTGAAGGCTGGGTTGGGTGGCTTTTTGAGCAACCTGGAATAGTGGAAGGTGTACCTGCTCATGGAACTAGATTAGAGCCAAGATTCTTATCTCAGTCTGTGGAAAATGCCTGGGGACCCTGTGGACAGTAATTGGAGATACAATTAGAGAAGACTGAAAAGCTCTATCAGCATTTTAACAGGAGTTATAACAGTACAGAAATTATCAGGTAAATCACAGTTGATGCCCCCTGGACGGAATGCTGTTGGCATGACTTGAAACCTAGTCCATGATGATGGTCCACATACACACACCTACACCTGCTAAGTGGGATGGAATAGAGTGTGGAGCAGAGGGGAGTCCCTGCACTCAGTGTCTGCTGAAATCCTTGCAGGGGATGGAACTCAGTACTTTGCAGATGATAAACTGCATACCAGGAAGATAAAGGAATATGTCCTACTGCATAGCCATCAACTGTGGCAAAATCCCTCTTAGATGAACTTGCTTCATTAAACATAAAAATAATAATACTAACACATACCTCCATCCCAAAGTTACCCACCTCCAAGGTATGACCACTCCTCTCTGGACATGCGCTCTACATTTGTTTTGACTTTAAAAGTGAAATGAGAGAATTTTACACACATCAGTAACAAAGGTATGCATGTCTGGAGTCACTCAAGCTCCACTTAAACACAAAGAAATAGTGTAAGATAAAGCGAGAATGGTGAAAAGTTGGGGAAGACTCCATTGTAAATGCTGGGATCAGTTGATGGGCTGAGCCTGTCTTCTCTCCCATAGGGATGACTATTGGGTAACAATCATACTCTGTGTACTCTGAATGTTTTTCTGAGGATTACAGCTTGTTTGTATATTCCTTAAAGTATATTTTTGCAGTCAGACACTATCACTGACAACCTTTGAAATTTACTGTCACAATTTTGTATTAATAAGAGTTTTATTCCTTAACTTGTTAGTGTGAGTCCTTTGCAGACACTGGCAGTCATGAGCAGCAGGTAACACTCTAATAAGGAGGAAGGTCTGCTGAGGGGGTCTCCTTACACTGCTGGTGGGTTTCCCTAAGTCAGTGAAACCACTCTCCTATCCAGCAGGACTGCTTAGTAAAGGATGTCCCTAACAGGATGCTGATAGTCTAGTTGGCCAGAAGGGTCTTGAGTTTCCTGAGATGCTTACACACAAATTAAACACTAGGAGTCAAGTAAAACTCCCCACAAAAACGGTTGAGGAAGCTTCTCCTTTCCATGTGACACACCCATCATGGATGTGATGGTAAAGCAAAGAGCATTGGACTAAACAAAGGAACATTCATGCATTTAGAGGTATGAACACAAGAAATAAAAACGTAAATCACCTCACAATTCAGCAAGAACCTGGGAAAAGAGCAGGTTAAAGCTTCTAATAGCAGAATTAGAACTGTTTAACGCAAAATGAAAAGTTCTTAAAAGCACTTCAGTTTCACCAGAAGGTTTAACTTTGTCACTGGGTACTCATTAGAAACAGGATAGCAGAAGTGTGCATACAATAGTGATCTCAAGAAAAGGGAAGTCTGAAAGGAGAGATACACTGTGAAGTTTAAAACCAAACAAATAATCTTGGCTGCAGAAGATGAATAGCTCTTTAAAATGAGTAATGCCAATCTCCAATGACTTGGCTAATGGGAACTGAGTATACTCACAAAGGAAAATGTGACAACTGCTTTAAATCTTAGTAGGAATTAAATTCATTAAGTGTTGAGTTGCGTCTTCTGTCAGGAAGTGGGAAAGCCCACGACTGTGATCGGGCCATGGCATTCTTTTCATCGCAAGGGACACTCTGGCCTGTCTAGCAGCATATATATTCTGCACTATGAACACCTGCTTAGTAACACTCAAATATGCACAAGCAGAGACTCTCAACAGAGACCTGTCTGAGATCCCTTACAAATAAAACCTAACTGAAAGACAGTAGTCCCACATCACGATCACATAACTGCAGGAAAAATATTTAAATTAATATATCCCTTTTTTTACTGTAACCTTGTTCTGACTATTCTAGAACACAGTCTGATTCTATTAGCTGTAAGCAGAGCAGGCTTGAGGCTCTAATATTCCATCATGTGACAGAACCATTCTGGTATATATTAAACATTATTTGCATCTGTCATATGATATATATAGACAAAACCAGGAACAAAAAGTTGCATTTCAGAAAGACTTTGGGGTTTCAAATCATTCTCACTCTGTATGAGATCTAATGGGGTGTGTGTGTATGTGTGTGTGTGGTATATGTAGAAAATCTAAAATACAAAAATATTTTTGTAAAAAAAAACCTGAAAAACCTTTTGAATCCACTGAAACAGTGAAACAAAGAAAACTAAAATTTTTATAGTGAAAATGTGAAAATACAAGGTTTTGAAAGTATCAGAACTTTTGTCATTCAAGTTTCTTTTTAGGAAAGAATGTGTCAGGGAAGTAGAAAAATTGACATCACAATTTACTACCAAGATACTTGACAAGACATAGTATGAAGACCTATTTGGTTTAGTTTTTCTGTCAATACCAAATGAAAAATAGAGAAATGCAACTGCAGTAATAAGCGATATTAATTAACTTAGACTTCTCATATTTAAAATCTATAGATGCATCTCGGTGGTAGGGATCCATTCTTATATACAGACCCAGTGCCTTCTATTGATTTTCTAGATTTCCTGCAGTGTCAATCGTGCATTGTATGGTCACAGGGTTCTTTCAGGTTTACTGACCTAAGCCTTCACTGAAAAAAAGCTATTTGTCACTGCTAACATGTGTTAGTAGTTAACGAGCATTTCTTCATTTCTTCCTTAGAATCTTTTGCACTCTTGCTCTCATTAAGGAAATTGGTACTTGAAAGTAATAAATGCAAATTTTAAACAAGATTAGTCTGCAAGAGCAGTACAAAATAAAGCAATACAACAGCACCAATAGCAAGAAAAACAAGAGAAAACATTCATGCAATCAGAATATTTTAGGGTATAGAATTGTTATAATGCCTCAAACACATTACCAGAGTTTTGTTATACCTCTAAAATAGTGTCTGTTGGGTAAGATGCTTATTAATAGAAATAAAAAACAATATCATGACACAAGTAGTTTTAAAGACAGATGAAATGTGTGTAGAATGAAGGAGAGCTTTCATAAACTCTGAATTTTTTAGCCAGAATTATACTTCATTTTATTGCAGTGAATCTGGGAAGTTACCTTATAAAACTGAAGACATAAAATACAAGCTGTTTCATGGGTATCAATTAATATGTAGTATGTTGATAGTTATTTGATAGCTCTGAATGAGAAAAAAGAATTGCTTCAATGAAACAAAGCATCACTATATCATAATATGATTCTGAATAGTGAAAAGCCTCTTATTACAAGGCAGAGGATGTATTAAAGTAATGAATAGAAGGTAATCTCTCATATAATCATGAACTAAGTCCTGGGGAACTTAACTCTATTCAATCCACAGCAACCAACATTACACAGCTAAATCTTTACATGACTTGCAAGGTCGCATATGTTTTGCAGTAAATTTGTTGCATTCCATTCCTTGCAGTTTGTAGCTCATTTTTAATAGGAAAATGTTACAGAAGGGAATTCTTCACACTAATATTAAGAATGGCTTTGATAGCACATAATGGTTATGAATGTTATTGTTTATAGACAACACAGCAGGAAAATACATGGAATACGGTCATAAAAGCTAGCAGAGGATGACAGATTACCTAGTTCTGCTCTTCGGTTTGTCTCTTCATATCAATTACCATTATAATTCTTATCCACCTATTCTCCTATGCTCTGATTTACACCCCACTGCTAAATACAGTCTTTTACTGTTCTCATGAATTACAAGTTAGCCTTTTTTGACACAAAGCTACTTAATATGGATATTATGACAATGTTATATTATAAAAAGTTGTATTAAAAATAAATAAAAACATAAATTTATTGCACCAAGAGCCCAGGTGCTGTGTGATCCACTGAGCAGATGCTTTCAAAAGTGACACTACGCATTTTTCTGCTGTTCTTTTAGAAGAACTTTACTGTCATCTTTGCATACCATACTGCTTTATTGTGCTTTATTATCTTCTATGTCTTCTGCCCTTAGAGGTAGATGAGTGGCAGTTCTTCAGTTCTTGAAATGGAGGATGACGCGTGCATTTCATCTGATTTACTCAAAGCATAGAAGGAGGAAATAAAAATTGCTGTGGATTTCAAACACCTGCCAGTGACAAAATACTTTGGATCCCCTTTGGAGCTATTAATGACCATGGCTGAAATTTCAGCTCTTCCCAAGTGAGGGGAAATATTTTAAATGAACTAGTACAGTGGGTGGTGAGAAACTCCTTGACGCATCTCATGCACTTTTCCATCATTATTTTATGCAATTATTTGCCAAGAAAGTGCAACAGCAAAGACTCCCTTTTAATTCCTTCAACTTCACTACTCTTTAATTTCCTAATCTGTTATTCTAGGTTACATATACGTATATGTATACTTCACTGTTTTTCTGTATGTTTTGAGCACCTGATGTGGAGATTAAAATTGTAATAATAGTCAGAAAGTCACCTTTGGGCTTGCTGGGGTGAGGAGGGGGCAATTCACATTGTCCATCCTGACACAAATCCAACTGTTGTCAGACAGAAGCCACATTTCAGACTGCTGAATGAAAATTGTTTCACAGAACTCAAGGAGTCCTGGACAATCTTCTTAACTTTACCTAGCATTTTTGATCTTTTCAATGTTCAGTTTGCACTGGAGGCTACAGAGAAAACTGCTGAAGAAGCCAAAGTGATTGCTGACAAACAAAAGTGAGATTAGTTCTCTCTGCCAGTCAACAGATACTGTTTAAATGGTCTCCGTAGCTTTACTGCTACTGGTTTGTTTATTAAAAATAGTAATAGTTTTTAGTCTGGTCCATACAAATTGTCAGCAGTCATTAAGTACCTAATATTGTCAGCAAGAGTCATATTAATGGGCGTAACTTGTGAAAAGAGAATAATCATCCTGGTTTAAAACCTTATCAGCTAGTTATATGAGGCCATCACTGTGGTGCTTCAGAGCTCCTCCTGAGACAAATACTGCTGCAAGTGCAATGGTAGTTTTATTTAGTTATGGAAAGAATTGGAAAATGTTCAGCTGCAGCTGACAAAAATTTTAGCTAAATGCTGACAAAGCATCAAGTTGGTTTACTGGAATATTCAGAAAGATCATGGAAAGTAACTTCCGCACGTGGTCTTTTTGGGAGGAGAACTAACTCCAAGAAAAGGGTAGAAGAGATTAATCCTGGGAGTTGTGCTGTGAATATTTAATTTTCGCAGAATTTTTGTGTTTATTTCAGGAGCAGAATCACTGAGGCCGATACTGATAGAAACAAGCCATCTTAAAACATAGTTACACCTCGTAAAGCCTTAATGGAATATCACGTCTGCAAGTGAACATCCATGATCAAAACTATCATCCAAATCAACTGCTGTCATTAGTGCAAGATGAGCTATATTTGCAAGGCATGAGTCAGAAGAGATTTATTATGTCATCTTAATATAGCTTGTGATATCCAAGATGTGTGCACAAAGGAAAGATATAATAATTCACCTTAAGACTTCTGGAACAGCAGCTGGCAGACTGAGGTGCTTTATGGGGGAGAAAAACACAACCACCACCTGTGCTAAAGTCAAAGATCCCACTCAATGTGTCTCATTGTTTGGCTGTGGAAGTTTCTTGTTCTCTGAGCAATGATTGTGCCATGTCCAGGATATCTCAGTGCTTGGTGGCTCACTTTCCAGTCCTACCTATGCTCAGTTGGAATTCAGAAGAGATGCTTCTCCCCAAAAGCCTCAAAACTGAACATTTTAATGTGATCATACTAATTTTTAGTGGTCTGAAATTGAATACAATTGTGAGTGCAAGTTACTATTCTCAGCCTGCAAAAAACTTCTGTCCACTCTTTCTCAACTGCTGGATAAGACTGAGGAAGATAAATCAAGCAGCAAGTTTAGCTTTACAGGTTCTAGCTATAGAAATTCTGGATCTTCTCCTTGCAACAAAGCAAAGTCACCATATTTGAGATTCTTCAGTCAATCAACCCCAGCTACTCACCTTCAGCTGATGACTGTCTATACCCAGTATATTTTCTGCACACTTAGAAACCTGGCTGTTTGATATAATTTATGTTTGTATCATTATCACGTTCTTTAAATGGTAGTAAAGAATCTGAGACGTGGTTAAGGAATATACTCTGCTTCAAATTTCTTGGTGGAGTTGCACCTTTTCAGAGGATAGAAAAAGGATGGGAACAAAAAAGGAATTAAACAGCAAATTAAAAAAAAAAAAATCCTCGAGCTGCTCAAGGTAAATCCATAGGCTGTGTCCCTGCAGAAGAAAGACCCATTTTTCTTCAGAAGTGCATGACAGAAAGTACTGAGGCTTTGGGCTGTGGTAGATCTTAAAGCTGCCTTAAACACTAACCTTCACATTCAGATTCAGTCAAAAGTTTGTCTCACAGTAACAGTGCAATTACCTAAGTTTTTGTGCTCTAGAAGTCTTTTGTTTACATAGTTTCATTTCTTATTTATGTCCTCTGCCTTCTGTGCAGTTGAATATTCTGCCACTCACATTTTCATTTTGTGTTACAACCTGAACAGGAACATTATTGAATTATGAGTGATATAGACATTAACAACCAGTATTTACCTTATCGAGCATTTAATGTTACAGAGTTTAATCTAAGGAGCTTCAAGAATATAAAGGGGATCTACAGTGATTAGTCATGAAGTAGAATCATCCATTTTCATTGCACAAGTAATTAATTTGAAACTAGAGTTTACATTCAAGTATCACTGAAATAAAGCAGAAATAGCATGGTGTGAGATGTGTCTATTGAATCAAAGGTTTAAGACCCAAATCACAAAAAATAGCAGGGAACGGTGGGGGAATATTGCCTTGGAAATCTGATTGCAAGAATCAAGACCTCCCTGAAAAATGCAAAGGTGAGAGCCAGTAGGAAGTGATGTAGAAATTTCTGATTCTGGACTTAAATACTAAGTTTCAAGAACAGAAGTGAAAGATCCAAGAACACTAGAAATTATAATAGAAATTATATTGCAATAAAAATATCCACCAAAATACATGTAAGGAGTATCCCAGTCTGTTTCATACACTGGTAGAGGTACCTCTTACGAATATGGTACAGTAAATCTCAGAGCTGGGGAAAAAAGGCAATAGAGGAACAAAGACATTGAAGAGCAGAGATATGGTGGTATCTTTATATCTGCTGAAGACAGAGATTCTCTTCTAAAGAGTGATTCAATCTACCCATCTTAAATGCTTGTATTAGTACCACTGTGGACCAGAGACCCTAGATGAATGGGTTGAAAAAATACCTCATTTTTAGATGGCATAATGTCAAGTAGTAAAAAAACCCCCAACCCCCCCCCCCCCCCCCAAAAAAAAGGAGCCATGCACTACATCCTCTGCATGTGTAGTCAGTTGTTTTTTTTTCAAGATGGGGAGTTGCAACTTTTCATTAGGATAAGATCATGCATTGCTTAGTAGGTTAAATGCAGCTAGACTCCTCATGCACAGCTGGAGAATATCTACTAGCAGCAGGAAAGTAAGATGAAAGAATCGGGATGAAAGACTACACACAGAGAAAAAGGAAATAAATTTTAAAATATAAATTAATTTTAAAAGATCCCTGAGTTACTTTTAAAGTAACTGATATATTTTTCCCACTATAACGTAATACCTAGTGTCTCCTTATGCATTTATTTCCTTTTCTTCTTTGATTGTGAAGATTCACCTGTCAGCAGCCCTCACTCAAAAGTGCAAAGAAGTAGGACTTTATAGTGACTGATATATTTTGCACTGATGTACATGAAGTAGGAAAACTTAATGAAAAACAGTACCAAAATCTAGTTTAGAACATAAATTCTGCATCAATTGTCTAACCTAATTTAGTGATTTTTTAGCATCTGAATTTCTAGATGGAATGATGAATACTGAGACACAGTAATATTATTCCTATCAGTAAAATATCTGAAAGACAGAAATACTTGAAAGTAACATTTAATCACTGAACAACAGTGCACTATGACAGATTTTTTTCACCATGCCTTCACTACAGAGTAATAGACTTCAGTCTATTTCAAAAATGGTTGCAAGAAAAAGAAAACAAAAAATGGAGATGCTGGAAGTTCTGCAAGATTCAGCCTGCTGCATGTTGTGTGTTTGACCTCGTGTCTCCTGCAAACCTGAGACAACAACAAAATATACACTGTTCAAGCCATAGAACACTAAGAGGTAAAATAAGTCTTCAAAATGCAAAAGGCTGTTTCAAAAAGAAAATTAATAATCAGAAGTCAGTATGGGTTACATTTCTATTGGATATCAGGAAAATAAAAGCTTAGGCAGTGACAGTAATTAAGAACTGTAATAGGGTGATCTGTCCCAGCAGTGTCCCCTCCCAGCTTCTTGTGCTCCCTGGCAGCTGACCTCAAATGACGAAAGGGGTACTACAAAACATATAGCATCATGCTGAAAAATAGAATTGCGTGGAGTTGGCTAGTGGCAGTGGAGGGGTGTGGGATGGGCATCTCAGTGCTTTGTGACTGACTTGTTCAAACTCAACCTACAAGTTTTATCTTTTTACTCATTCTTTCTCCCAGCCCACTGAGTGAGTGCTGCATGGTGATTAGCTGTATGCTGAGTTACACTATGACACAAGACCAAGAAAATGTCGCTTACAGAAGGATTTGCTTTCCACTTTGCTAGGGCTTTACCCCATAGATGTCCAGCTCATCTTCAATGTTCTCTTCATTCTCTTTCATCTAGTGTATGAAATCTAACATGTAAAGCTGTACTAATATATATTTAATTAGAAGAAAAAAAATAGAGAAAATGGACTTTATATGAAGTTGGCTTGGAAACAATTATGAAAATTTTTTCTTCCAAAATAGCATATATAAGAGAATTAATTATAGTTTAAAGAATATTGAAGCATATTTCTTAACATTACTGATTTTTGTAAAATATGGCTGTCTATAACAGGTGTTTCCTTATGTCTGTCAAGAATTTCATACAGTAACTGAGAGCAAAAGCTAGTATATATGCCTTCTAAACTGAGACACAATATCATTTGTTTTTATTTCCAGAGTTGTCTTTATCACTTGCCAGTGAGTCTGTAACTTTATTCAGCATGTTCTTCAGCAAGGTCCTGTAAGCACTCACAGCATAGTTATATATGCATATCTTCTTAGGATCCAGCTCCATTCAGAAAGCACTAAGACAGTACTATGTGTGAGTGTCCGGAGAATGTTCCTCACACCAGTATTGTAGCAATTATGTTGAGACAGACAAAATCAGCACCATCACCAGTCCTTTATTAAAAACTTTTCATGGCTTGTCTCAGTGGACTTTTCTTAGGCAGCTCCACACAGCACTGACTCCTTCCCTCTGCAAGTTTCCTTTCTCCTTCTGCATGACTGACTAACCTCAACATGCCCCTTACCTGGCTATCTAACCCTGACTGTCCCTTACACAGCCTCATCTTACCTCATTTGTCCCTTGCATGACCACTTGTCCCTTCTTCCTCCTCAAAGCCAGCAAACCACAACTCACCAATGACCAATTAAACCATTCTTTTATAACACCCATGCTCATTGGACAGGCAAGGCTGTTTCCACTCCTCGGTAACCAATAAAGCTGTAATTCATTGAGGAAAACTGCCTTCTGCACTATTCTTGAAAACCATCCTCCCACACAATATAACTGGGAATTTCTCAAAGTATAAGTAATTGTACTTCATCAGCTATTACCTTGCTGCACACAACAAATGCCAAGGCTTTCAGTTCTTTCCCTCTCACAAGAGTCAACAGCAAATGTCAAGCAAAGAAAAGAGACTGTCAGCAAAGGGATGCTGGCAACACAAAGAGGTACTATTAACAAATGTGCAAATGTGCAGCTGTTAATATTAGAGGTGCAATGAAGCCCAAAACCAGACTGGATTGCTGTGCTCTGCAGCAGAAAAGCAAAGAAGTCAATCATCAGGCATGAGCAGCCCTGCTCTGTAACAATCTTTACATTTTCAGATAACAACTGAGTTTCCTAGAAGAAAAAGAACGTGTCACTGGGGGGAATTTTTGTTTCATTTTCCAAATCCTCATTTAGTATGCTCTATAACTGGAAGATAGACACAAGAAGGTCTTTTTTCAGTTATGAGCACAGATACAGAGATTCCAATAAATTTTCTGAGATTCAGTCCATACTGGAAATCTTTTGATGTTCTCTCCTTTTACTTTCTTATAAATAAAGTTAATACCAAGTTCTTCATGAGATGGTGACCTACTATACAATTTGTGAGACCATTTTGTAACCTGATGATATGGTTCAACCACTTGAACACCGCAGATCTTTTTCAGATATAAGTCTGTGTAACTCTGCCTGATTTTTAATACCTTCCAGGATTTATTTGACTGAGAAAAAGCACAGAAATAACCACACTTTTGTAATGCTTCTTCTTCTCATGTACTAAACAGACCAAAAGCAGCAAACTCAAGACATTAATCATCTGGAAAGGTAAGAAACAGATCTTATCCCAGCACTGGAAATTATGAGATCTGGGTAATATGAACCTTGACAAATTGTGTTTCTGTTGACAAAATGGAGACTAACTGCTTTTTTCAAGGTGGTAAAACAGAAGCAAGAGCATACAGGTAATCCATCACCCTCTTTCGCATTTTTATTTTCACAAATTATAATCAGCTGAAAGGACTTGAGTATAATTTCTGAAAAATTAAAAGCCTTCCCCTTAAGATAATACATAAAATATTAAGGTATTTGGTGTGGGAAATCACACTGTAAGGGGACAGAACGGGCTGAGGCAAGATTAGCAATAGGGACTCAGTTGCAATTCCAAGTACTCTCTCTTCCTACAAATCACATTTGCCCAAAAATCCTGCAGACACCTGGTCCTGTCTTGACAGAATGAAGGTGAGTAGGGTAGAATTGGATTGAAGCACTGGTACCAGATGTAGGGCATGGTCATGGCACAGAGGTGTTGTCTGTGTATAAATGAAACAAAACAAATTCAGTGGAGGTAGCCTGAAAGACCTGTGTATCTCAATGTCACCCCAAAAAATGAAAACTATTACAATACCATATGACCTCAGCAAGAGTTTGGTCTTGTTTAGAAGTACAGACTTGGGAAAAAACCACTAAATTACCAAAAGAATTCCCATATGTCTTTCAGAATATTAACAATGCATGTTACTATACTGACAATGGGGTAGGCAGACAATCAACAAGGTTGGCACCTTTTAAATAGAATCACTAATGCTTTTTCTATGTCAGTGATGTTGCAGCCTTATTGGAATTGCAAAGAAGATGAAGAAAGCCAGGAGAGGTGAACAAAGTGATAAAGGATTTTAAATGATCACTTTATGCAATATGCAAACTCCTCTTTACTGTATTTGTTGAACTATTGGCTGAATTACTTGGGGTGAATAATTTATGTCACTACTTTTGGATTTTCTTCTATCAAATGGATTGTTTCAAGGTCTCTACATGAAGTGGAATCATGCCTGATTAATACTTTGGTAACCTTATTTGGTATTTACAAATTATTTCAAATAACACCGAATTATTTGCAACCATATCTTCATTTGAGTTTGGCCAACCAACAGTAGAGAAAGTGTTTTCAAAACAATAAAAACCCATAACGCATACATTTTAAAAATTCCTTTTTAAAACATACTTTTAATTTTAAAAAGCAGGTATAAATGTATCCCAAATAAGATTTATTTTTTTTCCTTGCCCTTCAGGGAATTCAGGAGACATGGTAAATATTGTGCAGGTTTCTTCAGAACTCCCTGTCTTCATAGAAAATTTGTGATTCAAAAATAAAGGGTTTTTTTCTGATTCTACAGATCATATAGAGAAGAACATACAGGCAGAATTTAGAGCTGCATTTCAAATAGTCTGCAGGACAAACAATTTCTGGAGCTTTGAAACTGGTATGATTAGAGAGAAGTCATTGTTAGAGGAACAAGGATTATTCCTCCATGGGTGATTTGAATCCAGAAGCAAGACTGAAACAAAGCACTTGTACCCAGGTGTCCCTTATCTCCTTCCTTCAAACATGTGAGCTGCAGGCATTATAGTCCTGCCACGATTTGTCTTATACAGGAAACACACAAAATTAGTATACTACTTAACATCAGCTTCCTTGGGGTATCCTGAAAGAGGGGAATGGGAATGTACAAAGGTCCAAAATGTGGATACCTTTCAACTTAACAACCTCACTTGTTTGCAGGCAAAGCTCCTCCCAACCCCCTGCAGCCTATGCAAGCTGAAATAAATTAAATATCCTACCTCTAGTTCACTCTGTAACTTTGATTCTGTGAGTGAATATGAATTCAGAACCGTTTTTGGTGCTATATGGATAAATAAACATCTGTACCAGCTCTTATTTTCTGGAAATATCATTACACTAACAATTTACTGACCCATGCAAACTGAAAAAATTTGCCCTTCGCAATAGGTCTTTGACTAAATCCAGAAAGGTTTGATTTGTTAACTGGAATGACAGCATTTCATAAAATTTCTCTTTATTCTTATGATTCCTCTCTGAAATAGCTGGAATTGTTGTTTTGATTCTTTTGCTAAAAAGATGGTAAGAATTTTATTTGATGAAAAAAACCTAAAAACTCAGAACCGTTAGAATTTGTATTCATTATTTGTGCTTTTAATTAGTATTTCTTTTTCCTGTGTGAATTGTACCTAGAAGATGATGAATATATTTTAACATAGGTTTTAAGAGAAAGGAAATAAAACTTTATCAGAGGTAGGAGGGTGCTAAAATGCCTCATAATTCTGTGCATCCTTTATTGTAGTGATTTGACCATATCTACCTATTTCAAATCATGTTCAACATCAGATGCAGAGTTTAAAAAAAGTAATCTATTAGTTGTTTTTCTTTGGTCAAAAGTGAGTTTGAATGGGATCATATTTCACAACTAACTCAATTAGCTTCAGAGAACAATGCCTTTGACAGCTTCATCTGAGGCTTTGCCCAAAGGACACTACCTAAAGGAAGAACTGTATTCTGTCATTAAATGCTTTTGTTGTTAGCATTTCTAAATGAAGGCTGTCCTCATTTTGGTTTTTTCTTCATTTAGATAGTTCATGAGAAAAGAATGTACTGCATCCATACAGAACAAGGAAACATATTCTTTAAACAATTTCAGTAAATTGTGTCCTGGCTTACTTGGTATTGTTTTGCTGGAAAAACACCCCAAAACATAGGTCCAAATTAAATCAGTGTTTATCGTAGTACTTTACAAGTCAATACATTTCTATTGTTATTGTAGTAAAAACAAGCTGCCATATTTAGTGGTCTTACCATTAAAGAGCACATCAACTGAACTGAGAATACAATATTCATATTTCATTGTTGACTTTAGGGCAAATAAGCCTTTCTGCAGCTGGGTGTGGTGTGTGATGCAGATGATAGTACGTTGAGGCTTGATTTTGCAAATAAGTCTACGCCGTTTGACAGCACCGGGACTGTCAGTCTGTGTGTGTCACTGCTGTAAGACTGTATCTTACTTTTTAAGTCTAATGACAAGACATTTCATGTCTCTTCTCTTCATAGTATTTTCCTGCCTTTCTTTGTTATTTTACTCATGGAATCACAATATCAAGACTGTAAGAGACCTTCTTAGTCCAGTCATCCACTCAGCAGCACCATAATCACCACTAAACCATATCCACCTCCAGATGCTTCCTGAACATTGCCAGAAATATTGACTCCACCACCTCCCTGGGTAACTTACTCCAATGCCTCAACTCTCAATGAAAACAAATTTTCTACTACCTAATCTGAACCTCTCCTGGTGCAACTTAAGGCCATTTTCTCTCACCCTTTCACTTCATACCACAGAGGAGACTGACCCCTACCCCACTACAATCTCCTTTATGACTTTCTAACACAAAAATAATTTCTCAGGGAAAAACAGTGATAGGACTATGACCAGTTATTACAGCCAACTACCTTCCTCCCAACTAGATATACACCAGTGCAGTGTTACTAATAGATAAAAATCTCATTAGGTTTTCTAGCTTCTCTCTTTGGTTATTGTTGGTCGTTCTTATATGCTCACTGGCATCTGTGCTCAAGTTTATATTGGTCTCAATTTTTTTAGATACTGCCTTGAAGTATTTTGGTCAAATGTGTGGATTTGAGGATACTTTGGAGGAGACACCAGTTTTATCACAGAGATTTGTTCAGTAGTTTTTAGAAAGCCTTTCACAAGAATAAGGACAAGGTTGAATTTTGTTTCCTTGATTTGGATATACTCACAGAAATTAAAAAGTTCAGTACCTGTACATCTTCTGTTGCTTACTGGCTTTGAATTATGACAACACATAGTCATTGTTTCTTACTGACTGCAGAGCATCTTTCTCTCTCTCCACACTACTCTTTAGTTAGACTACAGCTCTCACCACTCTTAGATATCACATGAGAGCATCCAGCAGCGGGTGCCTGAAAACAGAGTAAGAGTACGAGAAGTGCACTTCTCCCTGCACATTCAGTGATAATGTGAGTGTTAGGTAGTGATGAGGGCTACAGTCATCTTCAGGACTACCATAAGTACTTGCAGTCTAAAAATTTTCAACACATTTCACTTTTAAAGAGCCTTTTACAATTGGACATCACCAAATCCTTTCAATTTAATAATACTGAATTTAATACTGAGAATTTTTCAGTTCTTCCTCCCTTGGAAAGACATTAATGATCTCATATATCTCCTTCATAACACTCCTGTTTTATCAGTTATGCAGCCAATAAAGTCTAATCTATTCAGTTACTGTACAGAAGCACTTTCATACCTCCAGTCATCCTTATCTTCCTTCTTAGTGTTGTTCTTCGTTCTGATACCTTTCCTTGACACAGATATGATCAAAATAACCCATATAGCATTTAAGATGTGGACTTTCTCAAAACTGGATTGTAAAATTTGTGTAATTTTCTGTAACACTCATGCTCATTTGAGCACCAGATGTGTGTTTTTAAATTCTGTTGAACAATGAGAAGAATCCAAAGTGATTCCAAAAATCTCTTCCTAAACAACAGAAACAAGTTTGGCGTCCATTAGGGTATAAGATCTGGCATATTATTGGAAAAAGTATGTTATTTCTTCACATTTCCATCAGAGAAATTAAATGGTAGAGATACTAAGGTCTCCTGTTAATATAACTACTTTATCCATTGCACATCGCCAACATTTATTTCTCTTCTATGCCTGACCAACAGACTCACTGACTTTGGTTTCAACTCTGTCCTAAGATGTTAGAAATGTACTTCTCATTACATTCATTCCTAAATCTACTGGGTTTTTTATGTGTTCCCCATCACAGACAAAGCTTACCCTCTCTTTTTTTTTTTTTAATCAATGTATTTCCCCAGTGTTGTAATGCACATTTATGGTTTTGTGTTGCACTGAGGATGGTTTGTTCTGTTTCCCCTCTCGGTTTGTAGCGTCGCTCTCCCCTTCCCTTAATCCCTCCCTTTTCCCCCAGCCAGCCCTGAGTGGCTGTGACCCGGGGTTCCTCCGCCCCTGAGCTGAATTGAAAATACCCCACGTTTCCCATGCTCTCTCTCTTCTCCCTGGAACCCTTCAGGACAATAAACTTGGAACATCCCGGGAAGGAGAGCCTCCTCTAATCTTTTGCCTTTGTCCATGTCGGATAAAAAATACCCCATCTCTCTGACTCCAAGCTAGCTGAGGCAGGTCAGAGAGACCAGGAGGGAGATCCGACACCCCAGCAGCACCCTACTCACTCTGAGCCAAACTGGTTTATTTCTTGTAACTGCACATCTTGTTTGCTGCTTTGTCAATTTGCCTGGGGATTCTCAAACGTATTATAGCTTGTTAATAATACCATCTGCTTTCCTCTGTTGTATGATGAAAGATATAGGTCTTCTCAGTGTATCTGCCATCAGTTTCGACTTTCAAAGATGATACTTTCTCTCAAGAATGCAGGATTATATTTTCAGTGGTATTTCTTGCAGTGACTTGAATCTAGATTTATCTCATTTAACTTCAGAGACATACCTCAGCTGCCTGTAATAAGAACACAGTCGTCTTTGGTTCTTTGTAGACTCAATGCAGCAAAAGAACACATTAAATGATTCATTCCATGTAAGGGTAGGCTCAGAAATCTCAGAAATACCTGTCTTTCCCTAGCAGACAATAATACGAAGAAACTCAAAGACCTGTGTGGGTAATTTAGAAATTCCAATTGCAAGCTGACATTAGATGAATTTATTGCAGGCATTGGTACTTTAAAATGTGAGTCTTTCAGAGCTACAAACTACTGAAAATACTGAACTTCAATACAGAAATATAACAAAAATAAAGGGAAAAAAAGTAAAGAAAAAAAAAGAAATAAAGGACAAAAAAGGGTTACTAACATCCTACATTACCCAATCAGAAAAGGTATAAAAAATTCTTTGAATGATCCTGAAGTAGATTTGTCATTCTTTTTCTAATCAGCTTCTACAACAGCTGTTACTGCTGGTACTTCCACACATGAAAAAATATTCTGTCAGTAACAATATAGGTGACATGGATAAAAGACTACAAAAAAAGCTCAAGAGCTACTTTAATGATGTTTAAAAAGAAAAGAAAAAATTATTTACCCATGTTGTTCCCCTAATGGAAGTCACCTATCTCACCTGGCTTTCACACCGGAAGAGAAAAAAAAACAAGACAATTCAGGGAGAAAGGCTTTCTATTATCGCTGAACAGACAGGCGCAACATACAAAGAGACACACTAAATTTCAGAATGCTATTATCCCATTTCCTACAACTGTTGACTGTCATTATTACACTCTACAAAGTTTATGCATTCTTCAATAGTTAGAATAAATCAACATAACATTCACTGACATAAAACCCATCTATACATCTGAATTTCACAAAATCTCTCTAAAAACACTTTTGCCAGCTGTAGGTTTTATTTTGGATACCTTCTTCACCTTAAACTCTTCTTCATCTCCAGGCCAATGGACCTGATAAAATACCTCTTAGAAATAACCCATATTCAATAACCCTCTCTGGCTTGCACGCCAGCTATAAGACTCTCCAAAATTCACCCTTTCTTTTTTAATTAAACCAGGAATGCAGTTGCTAAAAATTGTGCAGGGCCCTTGCAGAAGTACATCTACAAGAGCAATTCCTTCAAAACAGAAAATTAGGTATCAAATCTAGATGGAATAATAGGGGTTTACCTAAGTGAACTACAGACAAATGCCAGGTAAGGTGATTATTTACACAAGCAGTATGCACAGAAGGAAAACAAAAGACAGCGATGACGAGTGACAAGGGATATATAAATAACAACACAGAATGGAGCAAATTCCTACCCACATGCTGGCCAGCACAAGAAGGTGCGAGAGTTCATCTGCAGAACTGGCAGCCACGCAGCACAGGCAGAGACCCAGGCCCTGGCTACAGGTGGGTCCCGCTGCCCACACTACCACTAAGCGGCTTCGCTCCGTCCTCAGAAAGCAGGGGCGAGGCTGGACTCTTTCTCCACCCGGGCGTTTTTGGGGACGGCCCTGTGGCTACACGGAGCTCCTCCTTCCCCCCTTATAGGGGCTCAGGCTGACCAGCGGCCAGCAGCAGGCAGAGCGCCGCTGCGCCGGGAATAAGCCCTGGCCTGCTTACAGGCCGGGCTGGGGACCGGCAGAGCTCCATGTCTCCCCGTCAGCTGTGGAGACGGGGGCTCTCACCCTCCTTACAGGGTTGCCCCTCTCTCCAGGCAGCAAAAGGAGCACAACGGCAAAAGGCCAACCACAGCAAAGACCAAGCCCTGCTTACAGGGATGGCTGCCCAGCGCAAAACCAGCTGCAGCACCGAGAAGCTGCCCTGGCCGTGCCAGGAGTGCCCTTTGCCCAGAGGGCCTCTCTCGCCCCCGCTTCGGCTCCAGCCTGCCGCCCTTCTGGCTCCCTCCTGCCTCGCCGTTCCACTCTTGAGCTCGAAGCCGCCGCTCTCCTCTGCTCGCTCTTGCCTCGGCGTCCCGCTGCTTCTGCCCATGGACGACCACGCAATCAGGCCCCAAAAGCTCCAGCTCCCGCGCCGCAAGGGAAGAAACCGCCACCCAACAGCCCCACAGGGAAATCCTCAACCCACCACCCACACACCCCAACTCCACTAAACCCTCCAACTCACCACAGCGGCGGCGTCCGGCGCAGTCCCGTGCGCTGCTGGGAGCCAGGCCCTCTGGGCAAATGAAGCTGGGCATGCAAAGCAGCGGCCAAAGAGGCTGCACCCCTGCTTACAGGGAGCTCAGGCCGCTGCCTGGATTGCAAAGTGCCCGGGACTCCAGAGCACTGGCCCCGACTTACAGGGCAGCCCTGCTCCCCAAGGCCTACGGAGGCTCCTTCTCTCCAGTTCCGGGGCGCCCCCCCACTAACGGGGCAGGCACCCCACCCAGGCTGCCAGCTGAGGGAGCACAAAGGATCCCAGACCTGCAGCCTGCTTACAGGCCGGTCGACACCCAGGGAGCCACAGAGCTCGGCCTCGCCCCACGGCAACAGGAACGAGACTCAACAGTCAAGCACTCCAGCTCACGGCTTAAGGCCGAGGGGCCGCAGCTCCCAGCCCTGACGACAGGGAGGGCACACGCCCGGCCCCATGACTCCTGGCCCCACGCCTCTGAAAGGCCAAGGCCAGGGATACCCGCCTCATTAGAGGGGGTCCCTCCAACCGCCCGCCGAGGGCAGGGGACGTACGCAACCCCACTTACAGGGCCGCCCCCCGCGGCCCGGCACTCCCAGCAAGTGCCACGGAGCACAAGCTCCGGCCTGCGCCCCCACCTAGGGGCCGGCCAGAGCCCGGCCCGGCACGGAGCAGCCCGGCAACACGTCCGGCTGCAGGAGCCCCGGGAGCCTCTTCAAAAGCGGAGCCCAAAGCAGCGCCGAAGGCGCGGCCGCGCCCTGCGCACGCAGCACTTTTTCAACCTGCACCCTCGGAAGGGACAGGGAGCGCTCGTTCCTGTCACCTGGCTAAAGGAGCCTCCCCGGCCCTGCTTACAGGGACCTGGGCCTGCTCCTGGGGACAAAGGGCTCCACAAAGTCGTGACACGTGCCCCGAGTACAGGGCCGGCACGCCTGGCAGCTCATCTGCAGGACTGGCAGCCACGCAGCACAGGCAGAGACCCAGGCCCTGGCTACAGGTGGGTCCCGCTGCCCACACTACCACTAAGCGGCTTCGCTCCGTCCTCAGAAAGCAGGGGCGAGGCTGGACTCTTTCTCCACCCGGGCGTTTTTGGGGACGGCCCCGTGGCTACACAGAGCTCCTCTTTCTCTCCTGGGACATCTAAACCACACTGCTCTACTTCTAATGGGGGCCTAACCCAGAAACTCACTCGCTCACTCACACCAACTAAGGGGAACACAGGGGAGGGGAGCACAGTCCCAGAAGAGGGAGCAAGTTCTGTGCAGCCAACCTGCTGGGGAGCCATCCCCACTGCTGAGTGGGAGAGCAAAGCCTCAGACCTGCCCCTGTACTGCTGCAAGGACCCAGAAGCCTCGGCACACTGAAGTGCTCCAGGGGTGGCACAGGGACAAAGGCTGTCCTGCGTCATGACTACAGGGCTCAGGCTGACCAGCGGCCAGCAGCAGGCAGAGCGCCGCTGCGCCGGGAATAAGCCCTGGCCTGCTTACAGGCCGGGCTGGGGACCGGCAGAGCTCCATGTCTCCCCGTCAGCTGTGGAGACGGGGGCTCTCACCCTCCTTACAGGGTTGCCCCTCTCTCCAGGCAGCAAAAGGAGCACAACGGCAAAAGGCCAACCACAGCAAAGACCAAGCCCTGCTTACAGGGATGGCTGCCCAGCGCAAAACCAGCTGCAGCACCGAGAAGCTGCCCTGGCCGTGCCAGGAGTGCCCTTTGCCCAGAGGGCCTCTCTCGCCCCCGCTTCGGCTCCAGCCTGCCGCCCTTCTGGCTCCCTCCTGCCTCGCCGTTCCACTCTTGAGCTCGAAGCCGCCGCTCTCCTCTGCTCGCTCTTGCCTCGGCGTCCCGCTGCTTCTGCCCATGGACGACCACGCAATCAGGCCCCAAAAGCTCCAGCTCCCGCGCCGCAAGGGAAGGAACCGCCACCCAACAGCCCCACAGGGAAATCCTCAACCCACCACCCACACACCCCAACTCCACTAAACCCTCCAACTCACCACAGCGGCGGCGTCCGGCGCAGTCCCGTGCGCTGCTGGGAGCCAGGCCCTCTGGGCAAATGAAGCTGGGCATGCAAAGCAGCGGCCAAAGAGGCTGCACCCCTGCTTACAGGGAGCTCAGGCCGCTGCCTGGATTGCAAAGTGCCCGGGACTCCAGAGCACTGGCCCCGACTTACAGGGCGGCCCTGCTCCCCAAGGCCTACGGAGGCTCCTTCTCTCCAGTTCCGGGGCGCCCCCCCACTAACGGGGCAGGCACCCCACCCAGGCTGCCAGCTGAGGGAGCACAAAGGATCCCAGACCTGCAGCCTGCTTACAGGCCGGTCGACACCCAGGGAGCCACAGAGCTCGGCCTCGCCCCACGGCAACAGGAACGAGACTCAACAGTCAAGCACTCCAGCTCACGGCTTAAGGCCGAGGGGCCGCAGCTCCCAGCCCTGACGACAGGGAGGGCACACGCCCGGCCCCATGACTCCTGGCCCCACGCCTCTGAAAGGCCAAGGCCAGGGATACCCGCCTCATTAGAGGGGGTCCCTCCAACCGCCCGCCGAGGGCAGGGGACGTACGCAACCCCACTTACAGGGCCGCCCCCCGCAGCCCGGCACTCCCAGCAAGTGCCACGGAGCACAAGCTCCGGCCTGCGCCCCCACCTAGGGGCCGGCCGGAGCCCGGCCCGGCACGGAGCAGCCCGGCAACACGTCCGGCTGCAGGAGCCCCGGGAGCCTCTTCAAAAGCGGAGCCCAAAGCAGCGCCGAAGGCGCGGCCGCGCCCTGCGCACGCAGCACTTTTTCAACCTGCACCCTCGGAGGGGCCAGGGAGCGCTCGTTCCTGTCACCTGGCTAAAGGAGCCTCCCCGGCCCTGCTTACAGGGACCTGGGCCTGCTCCTGGGGACAAAGGGCTCCACAAAGTCGTGACACGTGCCCCGAGTACAGGGCCGGCACGCCTGGCAGCTCATCTGCAGGACTGGCAGCCACGCAGCACAGGCAGAGACCCAGGCCCTGGCTACAGGTGGGTCCCGCTGCCCACACTACCACTAAGCGGCTTCGCTCCGTCCTCAGAAAGCAGGGGCGAGGCTGGACTCTTTCTCCACCCGGGCGTTTTTGGGGACGGCCCCGTGGCTACACGGAGCTCCTCCTTCCCCCCTTATAGGGGCTCAGGCTGACCAGCGGCCAGCAGCAGGCAGAGCGCCGCTGCGCCGGGAATAAGCCCTGGCCTGCCTACAGGCCGGGCTGGGGACCGGCAGAGCTCCATGTCTCCCCGTCAGCTGTGGAGACGGGGGCTCTCACCCTCCTTACAGGGTTGCCCCTCTCTCCAGGCAGCAAAAGGAGCACAACGGCAAAAGGCCAACCACAGCAAAGACCAAGCCCTGCTTACAGGGATGGCTGCCCAGCGCAAAACCAGCTGCAGCACCGAGAAGCTGCCCTGGCCGTGCCAGGAGTGCCCTTTGCCCAGAGGGCCTCTCTCGCCCCCGCTTCGGCTCCAGCCTGCCGCCCTTCTGGCTCCCTCCTGCCTCGCCGTTCCACTCTTGAGCTCGAAGCCGCCGCTCTCCTCTGCTCGCTCTTGCCTCGGCGTCCCGCTGCTTCTGCCCATGGACGACCACGCAATCAGGCCCCAAAAGCTCCAGCTCCCGCGCCGCAAGGGAAGGAACCGCCACCCAACAGCCCCACAGGGAAATCCTCAACCCACCACCCACACACCCCAACTCCACTAAACCCTCCAACTCACCACAGCGGCGGCGTCCGGCGCAGTCCCGTGCGCTGCTGGGAGCCAGGCCCTCTGGGCAAATGAAGCTGGGCATGCAAAGCAGCGGCCAAAGAGGCTGCACCCCTGCTTACAGGGAGCTCAGGCCGCTGCCTGGATTGCAAAGTGCCCGGGACTCCAGAGCACTGGCCCCGACTTACAGGGCGGCCCTGCTCCCCAAGGCCTACGGAGGCTCCTTCTCTCCAGTTCCGGGGCGCCCCCCCACTAACGGGGCAGGCACCCCACCCAGGCTGCCAGCTGAGGGAGCACAAAGGATCCCAGACCTGCAGCCTGCTTACAGGCCGGTCGACACCCAGGGAGCCACAGAGCTCGGCCTCGCCCCACGGCAACAGGAACGAGACTCAACAGTCAAGCACTCCAGCTCACGGCTTAAGGCCGAGGGGCCGCAGCTCCCAGCCCTGACGACAGGGAGGGCACACGCCCGGCCCCATGACTCCTGGCCCCACGCCTCTGAAAGGCCAAGGCCAGGGATACCCGCCTCATTAGAGGGGGTCCCTCCAACCGCCCGCCGAGGGCAGGGGACGTACGCAACCCCACTTACAGGGCCGCCCCCCGCGGCCCGGCACTCCCAGCAAGTGCCACGGAGCACAAGCTCCGGCCTGCGCCCCCACCTAGGGGCCGGCCGGAGCCCGGCCCGGCACGGAGCAGCCCGGCAACACGTCCGGCTGCAGGAGCCCCGGGAGCCTCTTCAAAAGCGGAGCCCAAAGCAGCGCCGAAGGCGCGGCCGCGCCCTGCGCACGCAGCACTTTTTCAACCTGCACCCTCGGAGGGGCCAGGGAGCGCTCGTTCCTGTCACCTGGCTAAAGGAGCCTCCCCGGCCCTGCTTACAGGGACCTGGGCCTGCTCCTGGGGACAAAGGGCTCCACAAAGTCGTGACACGTGCCCCGAGTACAGGGCCGGCACGCCTGGCAGCTCATCTGCAGGACTGGCAGCCACGCAGCACAGGCAGAGACCCAGGCCCTGGCTACAGGTGGGTCCCGCTGCCCACACTACCACTAAGCGGCTTCGCTCCGTCCTCAGAAAGCAGGGGCGAGGCTGGACTCTTTCTCCACCCGGGCGTTTTTGGGGACGGCCCCGTGGCTACACAGAGCTCCTCTTTCTCTCCTGGGACATCTAAACCACACTGCTCTACTTCTAATGGGGGCCTAACCCAGAAACTCACTCGCTCACTCACACCAACTAAGGGGAACACAGGGGAGGGGAGCACAGTCCCAGAAGAGGGAGCAAGTTCTGTGCAGCCAACCTGCTGGGGAGCCATCCCCACTGCTGAGTGGGAGAGCAAAGCCTCAGACCTGCCCCTGTACTGCTGCAAGGACCCAGAAGCCTCGGCACACTGAAGTGCTCCAGGGGTGGCACAGGGACAAAGGCTGTCCTGCGTCATGACTACAGGGCTCAGGCTGACCAGCGGCCAGCAGCAGGCAGAGCCCCGCTGCGCCGGGAATAAGCCCTGGCCTGCTTACAGGCCGGGCTGGGGACCGGCAGAGCTCCATGTCTCCCCGTCAGCTGTGGAGACGGGGGCTCTCACCCTCCTTACAGGGTTGCCCCTCTCTCCAGGCAGCAAAAGGAGCACAACGGCAAAAGGCCAACCACAGCAAAGACCAAGCCCTGCTTACAGGGATGGCTGCCCAGCGCAAAACCAGCTGCAGCACCGAGAAGCTGCCCTGGCCGTGCCAGGAGTGCCCTTTGCCCAGAGGGCCTCTCTCGCCCCCGCTTCGGCTCCAGCCTGCCGCCCTTCTGGCTCCCTCCTGCCTCGCCGTTCCACTCTTGAGCTCGAAGCCGCCGCTCTCCTCTGCTCGCTCTTGCCTCGGCGTCCCGCTGCTTCTGCCCATGGACGACCACGCAATCAGGCCCCAAAAGCTCCAGCTCCCGCGCCGCAAGGGAAGGAACCGCCACCCAACAGCCCCACAGGGAAATCCTCAACCCACCACCCACACACCCCAACTCCACTAAACCCTCCAACTCACCACAGCAGCGGCGTCCGGCGCAGTCCCGTGCGCTGCTGGGAGCCAGGCCCTCTGGGCAAATGAAGCTGGGCATGCAAAGCAGCGGCCAAAGAGGCTGCACCCCTGCTTACAGGGAGCTCAGGCCGCTGCCTGGATTGCAAAGTGCCCGGGACTCCAGAGCACTGGCCCCGACTTACAGGGCGGCCCTGCTCCCCAAGGCCTACGGAGGCTCCTTCTCTCCAGTTCCGGGGCGCCCCCCCACTAACGGGGCAGGCACCCCACCCAGGCTGCCAGCTGAGGGAGCACAAAGGATCCCAGACCTGCAGCCTGCTTACAGGCCGGTCGACACCCAGGGAGCCACAGAGCTCGGCCTCGCCCCACGGCAACAGGAACGAGACTCAACAGTCAAGCACTCCAGCTCACGGCTTAAGGCCGAGGGGCCGCAGCTCCCAGCCCTGACGACAGGGAGGGCACACGCCCGGCCCCATGACTCCTGGCCCCACGCCTCTGAAAGGCCAAGGCCAGGGATACCCGCCTCATTAGAGGGGGTCCCTCCAACCGCCCGCCGAGGGCAGGGGACGTACGCAACCCCACTTACAGGGCCGCCCCCCGCAGCCCGGCACTCCCAGCAAGTGCCACGGAGCACAAGCTCCGGCCTGCGCCCCCACCTAGGGGCCGGCCGGAGCCCGGCCCGGCACGGAGCAGCCCGGCAACACGTCCGGCTGCAGGAGCCCCGGGAGCCTCTTCAAAAGTGGAGCCCAAAGCAGCGCCGAAGGCGCGGCCGCGCCCTGCGCACGCAGCACTTTTTCAACCTGCACCCTCGGAGGGGCCAGGGAGCGCTCGTTCCTGTCACCTGGCTAAAGGAGCCTCCCCGGCCCTGCTTACAGGGACCTGGGCCTGCTCCTGGGGACAAAGGGCTCCACAAAGTCGTGACACGTGCCCCGAGTACAGGGCCGGCACGCCTGGCAGCTCATCTGCAGGACTGGCAGCCACGCAGCACAGGCAGAGACCCAGGCCCTGGCTACAGGTGGGTCCCGCTGCCCACACTACCACTAAGCGGCTTCGCTCCGTCCTCAGAAAGCAGGGGCGAGGCTGGACTCTTTCTCCACCCGGGCGTTTTTGGGGACGGCCCCGTGGCTACACGGAGCTCCTCCTTCCCCCCTTATAGGGGCTCAGGCTGACCAGCGGCCAGCAGCAGGCAGAGCGCCGGTGCGCCGGGAATAAGCCCTGGCCTGCCTACAGGCCGGGCTGGGGACCGGCAGAGCTCCATGTCTCCCCGTCAGCTGTGGAGACGGGGGCTCTCACCCTCCTTACAGGGTTGCCCCTCTCTCCAGGCAGCAAAAGGAGCACAACGGCAAAAGGCCAACCACAGCAAAGACCAAGCCCTGCTTACAGGGATGGCTGCCCAGCGCAAAACCAGCTGCAGCACCGAGAAGCTGCCCTGGCCGTGCCAGGAGTGCCCTTTGCCCAGAGGGCCTCTCTCGCCCCCGCTTCGGCTCCAGCCTGCCGCCCTTCTGGCTCCCTCCTGCCTCGCCGTTCCACTCTTGAGCTCGAAGCCGCCGCTCTCCTCTGCTCGCTCTTGCCTCGGCGTCCCGCTGCTTCTGCCCATGGACGACCACGCAATCAGGCCCCAAAAGCTCCAGCTCCCGCGCCGCAAGGGAAGGAACCGCCACCCAACAGCCCCACAGGGAAATCCTCAACCCACCACCCACACACCCCAACTCCACTAAACCCTCCAACTCACCACAGCGGTGGCGTCCGGCGCAGTCCCGTGCGCTGCTGGGAGCCAGGCCCTCTGGGCAAATGAAGCTGGGCATGCAAAGCAGCGGCCAAAGAGGCTGCACCCCTGCTTACAGGGAGCTCAGGCCGCTGCCTGGATGGCAAAGTGCCCGGGACTCCAGAGCACTGGCCCCGACTTACAGGGCGGCCCTGCTCCCCAAGGCCTACGGAGGCTCCTTCTCTCCAGTTCCGGGGCGCCCCCCCACTAACGGGGCAGGCACCCCACCCAGGCTGCCAGCTGAGGGAGCACAAAGGATCCCAGACCTGCAGCCTGCTTACAGGCCGGTCGACACCCAGGGAGCCACAGAGCTCGGCCTCGCCCCACGGCAACAGGAACGAGACTCAACAGTCAAGCACTCCAGCTCACGGCTTAAGGCCGAGGGGCCGCAGCTCCCAGCCCTGACGACAGGGAGGGCACACGCCCGGCCCCATGACTCCTGGCCCCACGCCTCTGAAAGGCCAAGGCCAGGGATACCCGCCTCATTAGAGGGGGTCCCTCCAACCGCCCGCCGAGGGCAGGGGACGTACGCAACCCCACTTACAGGGCCGCCCCCCGCAGCCCGGCACTCCCAGCAAGTGCCACGGAGCACAAGCTCCGGCCTGCGCCCCCACCTAGGGGCCGGCCGGAGCCCGGCCCGGCACGGAGCAGCCCGGCAACACGTCCGGCTGCAGGAGCCCCGGGAGCCTCTTCAAAAGCGGAGCCCAAAGCAGCGCCGAAGGCGCGGCCGCGCCCTGCGCACGCAGCACTTTTTCAACCTGCACCCTCGGAGGGGCCAGGGAGCGCTCGTTCCTGTCACCTGGCTAAAGGAGCCTCCCCGGCCCTGCTTACAGGGACCTGGGCCTGCTCCTGGGGACAAAGGGCTCCACAAAGTCGTGACACGTGCCCCGAGTACAGGGCCGGCACGCCTGGCAGCTCATCTGCAGGACTGGCAGCCACGCAGCACAGGCAGAGACCCAGGCCCTGGCTACAGGTGGGTCCCGCTGCCCACACTACCACTAAGCGGCTTCGCTCCGTCCTCAGAAAGCAGGGGCGAGGCTGGACTCTTTCTCCACCCGGGCGTTTTTGGGGACGGCCCCGTGGCTACACAGAGCTCCTCTTTCTCTCCTGGGACATCTAAACCACACTGCTCTACTTCTAATGGGGGCCTAACCCAGAAACTCACTCGCTCACTCACACCAACTAAGGGGAACACAGGGGAGGGGAGCACAGTCCCAGAAGAGGGAGCAAGTTCTGTGCAGCCAACCTGCTGGGGAGCCATCCCCACTGCTGAGTGGGAGAGCAAAGCCTCAGACCTGCCCCTGTACTGCTGCAAGGACCCAGAAGCCTCGGCACACTGAAGTGCTCCAGGGGTGGCACAGGGACAAAGGCTGTCCTGCGTCATGACTACAGGGCTCAGGCTGACCAGCGGCCAGCAGCAGGCAGAGCCCCGCTGCGCCGGGAATAAGCCCTGGCCTGCTTACAGGCCGGGCTGGGGACCGGCAGAGCTCCATGTCTCCCCGTCAGCTGTGGAGACGGGGGCTCTCACCCTCCTTACAGGGTTGCCCCTCTCTCCAGGCAGCAAAAGGAGCACAACGGCAAAAGGCCAACCACAGCAAAGACCAAGCCCTGCTTACAGGGATGGCTGCCCAGCGCAAAACCAGCTGCAGCACCGAGAAGCTGCCCTGGCCGTGCCAGGAGTGCCCTTTGCCCAGAGGGCCTCTCTCGCCCCCGCTTCGGCTCCAGCCTGCCGCCCTTCTGGCTCCCTCCTGCCTCGCCGTTCCACTCTTGAGCTCGAAGCCGCCGCTCTCCTCTGCTCGCTCTTGCCTCGGCGTCCCGCTGCTTCTGCCCATGGACGACCACGCAATCAGGCCCCAAAAGCTCCAGCTCCCGCGCCGCAAGGGAAGGAACCGCCACCCAACAGCCCCACAGGGAAATCCTCAACCCACCACCCACACACCCCAACTCCACTAAACCCTCCAACTCACCACAGCGGCGGCGTCCGGCGCAGTCCCGTGCGCTGCTGGGAGCCAGGCCCTCTGGGCAAATGAAGCTGGGCATGCAAAGCAGCGGCCAAAGAGGCTGCACCCCTGCTTACAGGGAGCTCAGGCCGCTGCCTGGATTGCAAAGTGCCCGGGACTCCAGAGCACTGGCCCCGACTTACAGGGCGGCCCTGCTCCCCAAGGCCTACGGAGGCTCCTTCTCTCCAGTTCCGGGGCGCCCCCCCACTAACGGGGCAGGCACCCCACCCAGGCTGCCAGCTGAGGGAGCACAAAGGATCCCAGACCTGCAGCCTGCTTACAGGCCGGTCGACACCCAGGGAGCCACAGAGCTCGGCCTCGCCCCACGGCAACAGGAACGAGACTCAACAGTCAAGCACTCCAGCTCACGGCTTAAGGCCGAGGGGCCGCAGCTCCCAGCCCTGACGACAGGGAGGGCACACGCCCGGCCCCATGACTCCTGGCCCCACGCCTCTGAAAGGCCAAGGCCAGGGATACCCGCCTCATTAGAGGGGGTCCCTCCAACCGCCCGCCGAGGGCAGGGGACGTACGCAACCCCACTTACAGGGCCGCCCCCCGCAGCCCGGCACTCCCAGCAAGTGCCACGGAGCACAAGCTCCGGCCTGCGCCCCCACCTAGGGGCCGGCCGGAGCCCGGCCCGGCACGGAGCAGCCCGGCAACACGTCCGGCTGCAGGAGCCCCGGGAGCCTCTTCAAAAGCGGAGCCCAAAGCAGCGCCGAAGGCGCGGCCGCGCCCTGCGCACGCAGCACTTTTTCAACCTGCACCCTCGGAGGGGCCAGGGAGCGCTCGTTCCTGTCACCTGGCTAAAGGAGCCTCCCCGGCCCTGCTTACAGGGACCTGGGCCTGCTCCTGGGGACAAAGGGCTCCACAAAGTCGTGACACGTGCCCCGAGTACAGGGCCGGCACGCCTGGCAGCTCATCTGCAGGACTGGCAGCCACGCAGCACAGGCAGAGACCCAGGCCCTGGCTACAGGTGGGTCCCGCTGCCCACACTACCACTAAGCGGCTTCGCTCCGTCCTCAGAAAGCAGGGGCGAGGCTGGACTCTTTCTCCACCCGGGCGTTTTTGGGGACGGCGGTGGCTACACAGAGCTCCTCTTTCTCTCCTGGGACATCTAAACCACACTGCTCTACTTCTAATGGGGGCCTAACCCAGAAACTCACTCGCTCACTCACACCAACTAAGGGGAACACAGGGGAGGGGAGCACAGTCCCAGAAGAGGGAGCAAGTTCTGTGCAGCCAACCTGCTGGGGAGCCATCCCCACTGCTGAGTGGGAGAGCAAAGCCTCAGACCTGCCCCTGTACTGCTGCAAGGACCCAGAAGCCTCGGCACACTGAAGTGCTCCAGGGGTGGCACAGGGACAAAGGCTGTCCTGCGTCATGACTACAGGGCTCAGGCTGACCAGCGGCCAGCAGCAGGCAGAGCCCCGCTGCGCCGGGAATAAGCCCTGGCCTGCTTACAGGCCGGGCTGGGGACCGGCAGAGCTCCATGTTTCCCCGTCAGCTGTGGAGACGGGGGCTCTCACCCTCCTTACAGGGTTGCCCCTCTCTCCAGGCAGCAAAAGGAGCACAACGGCAAAAGGCCAACCACAGCAAAGACCAAGCCCTGCTTACAGGGATGGCTGCCCAGCGCAAAACCAGCTGCAGCACCGAGAAGCTGCCCTGGCCGTGCCAGGAGTGCCCTTTGCCCAGAGGGCCTCTCTCGCCCCCGCTTCGGCTCCAGCCTGCCGCCCTTCTGGCTCCCTCCTGCCTCGCCGTTCCACTCTTGAGCTCGAAGCCGCCGCTCTCCTCTGCTCGCTCTTGCCTCGGCGTCCCGCTGCTTCTGCCCATGGACGACCACGCAATCAGGCCCCAAAAGCTCCAGCTCCCGCGCCGCAAGGGAAGGAACCGCCACCCAACAGCCCCACAGGGAAATCCTCAACCCACCACCCACACACCCCAACTCCACTAAACCCTCCAACTCACCACAGCGGCGGCGTCCGGCGCAGTCCCGTGCGCTGCTGGGAGCCAGGCCCTCTGGGCAAATGAAGCTGGGCATGCAAAGCAGCGGCCAAAGAGGCTGCACCCCTGCTTACAGGGAGCTCAGGCCGCTGCCTGGATTGCAAAGTGCCCGGGACTCCAGAGCACTGGCCCCGACTTACAGGGCGGCCCTGCTCCCCAAGGCCTACGGAGGCTCCTTCTCTCCAGTTCCGGGGCGCCCCCCCACTAACGGGGCAGGCACCCCACCCAGGCTGCCAGCTGAGGGAGCACAAAGGATCCCAGACCTGCAGCCTGCTTACAGGCCGGTCGACACCCAGGGAGCCACAGAGCTCGGCCTCGCCCCACGGCAACAGGAACGAGACTCAACAGTCAAGCACTCCAGCTCACGGCTTAAGGCCGAGGGGCCGCAGCTCCCAGCCCTGACGACAGGGAGGGCACACGCCCGGCCCCATGACTCCTGGCCCCACGCCTCTGAAAGGCCAAGGCCAGGGATACCCGCCTCATTAGAGGGGGTCCCTCCAACCGCCCGCCGAGGGCAGGGGACGTACGCAACCCCACTTACAGGGCCGCCCCCCGCAGCCCGGCACTCCCAGCAAGTGCCACGGAGCACAAGCTCCGGCCTGCGCCCCCACCTAGGGGCCGGCCGGAGCCCGGCCCGGCACGGAGCAGCCCGGCAACACGTCCGGCTGCAGGAGCCCCGGGAGCCTCTTCAAAAGCGGAGCCCAAAGCAGCGCCGAAGGCGCGGCCGCGCCCTGCGCACGCAGCACTTTTTCAACCTGCACCCTCGGAGGGGCCAGGGAGCGCTCGTTCCTGTCACCTGGCTAAAGGAGCCTCCCCGGCCCTGCTTACAGGGACCTGGGCCTGCTCCTGGGGACAAAGGGCTCCACAAAGTCGTGACACGTGCCCCGAGTACAGGGCCGGCACGCCTGGCAGCTCATCTGCAGGACTGGCAGCCACGCAGCACAGGCAGAGACCCAGGCCCTGGCTACAGGTGGGTCCCGCTGCCCACACTACCACTAAGCGGCTTCGCTCCGTCCTCAGAAAGCAGGGGCGAGGCTGGACTCTTTCTCCACCCGGGCGTTTTTGGGGACGGCCCCGTGGCTACACGGAGCTCCTCCTTCCCCCCTTATAGGGGCTCAGGCTGACCAGCGGCCAGCAGCAGGCAGAGCGCCGCTGCGCCGGGAATAAGCCCTGGCCTGCCTACAGGCCGGGCTGGGGACCGGCAGAGCTCCATGTCTCCCCGTCAGCTGTGGAGACGGGGGCTCTCACCCTCCTTACAGGGTTGCCCCTCTCTCCAGGCAGCAAAAGGAGCACAACGGCAAAAGGCCAACCACAGCAAAGACCAAGCCCTGCTTACAGGGATGGCTGCCCAGCGCAAAACCAGCTGCAGCACCGAGAAGCTGCCCTGGCCGTGCCAGGAGTGCCCTTTGCCCAGAGGGCCTCTCTCGCCCCCGCTTCGGCTCCAGCCTGCCGCCCTTCTGGCTCCCTCCTGCCTCGCCGTTCCACTCTTGAGCTCGAAGCCGCCGCTCTCCTCTGCTCGCTCTTGCCTCGGCGTCCCGCTGCTTCTGCCCATGGACGACCACGCAATCAGGCCCCAAAAGCTCCAGCTCCCGCGCCGCAAGGGAAGGAACCGCCACCCAACAGCCCCACAGGGAAATCCTCAACCCACCACCCACACACCCCAACTCCACTAAACCCTCCAACTCACCACAGCGGCGGCGTCCGGCGCAGTCCCGTGCGCTGCTGGGAGCCAGGCCCTCTGGGCAAATGAAGCTGGGCATGCAAAGCAGCGGCCAAAGAGGCTGCACCCCTGCTTACAGGGAGCTCAGGCCGCTGCCTGGATTGCAAAGTGCCCGGGACTCCAGAGCACTGGCCCCGACTTACAGGGCGGCCCTGCTCCCCAAGGCCTACGGAGGCTCCTTCTCTCCAGTTCCGGGGCGCCCCCCCACTAACGGGGCAGGCACCCCACCCAGGCTGCCAGCTGAGGGAGCACAAAGGATCCCAGACCTGCAGCCTGCTTACAGGCCGGTCGACACCCAGGGAGCCACAGAGCTCGGCCTCGCCCCACGGCAACAGGAACGAGACTCAACAGTCAAGCACTCCAGCTCACGGCTTAAGGCCGAGGGGCCGCAGCTCCCAGCCCTGACGACAGGGAGGGCACACGCCCGGCCCCATGACTCCTGGCCCCACGCCTCTGAAAGGCCAAGGCCAGGGATACCCGCCTCATTAGAGGGGGTCCCTCCAACCGCCCGCCGAGGGCAGGGGACGTACGCAACCCCACTTACAGGGCCGCCCCCCGCGGCCCGGCACTCCCAGCAAGTGCCACGGAGCACAAGCTCCGGCCTGCGCCCCCACCTAGGGGCCGGCCGGAGCCCGGCCCAGCACGGAGCAGCCCGGCAACACGTCCGGCTGCAGGAGCCCCGGGAGCCTCTTCAAAAGCGGAGCCCAAAGCAGCGCCGAAGGCGCGGCCGCGCCCTGCGCACGCAGCACTTTTTCAACCTGCACCCTCGGAAGGGCCAGGGAGCGCTCGTTCCTGTCACCTGGCTAAAGGAGCCTCCCCGGCCCTGCTTACAGGGACCTGGGCCTGCTCCTGGGGACAAAGGGCTCCACAAAGTCGTGACACGTGCCCCGAGTACAGGGCCGGCACGCCTGGCAGCTCATCTGCAGGACTGGCAGCCACGCAGCACAGGCAGAGACCCAGGCCCTGGCTACAGGTGGGTCCCGCTGCCCACACTACCACTAAGCGGCTTCGCTCCGTCCTCAGAAAGCAGGGGCGAGGCTGGACTCTTTCTCCACCCGGGCGTTTTTGGGGACGGCCCCGTGGCTACACGGAGCTCCTCCTTCCCCCCTTATAGGGGCTCAGGCTGACCAGCGGCCAGCAGCAGGCAGAGCCCCGCTGCGCCGGGAATAAGCCCTGGCCTGCCTACAGGCCGGGCTGGGGACCGGCAGAGCTCCATGTCTCCCCGTCAGCTGTGGAGACGGGGGCTCTCACCCTCCTTACAGGGTTGCCCCTCTCTCCAGGCAGCAAAAGGAGCACAACGGCAAAAGGCCAACCACAGCAAAGACCAAGCCCTGCTTACAGGGATGGCTGCCCAGCGCAAAACCAGCTGCAGCACCGAGAAGCTGCCCTGGCCGTGCCAGGAGTGCCCTTTGCCCAGAGGGCCTCTCTCGCCCCCGCTTCGGCTCCAGCCTGCCGCCCTTCTGGCTCCCTCCTGCCTCGCCGTTCCACTCTTGAGCTCGAAGCCGCCGCTCTCCTCTGCTCGCTCTTGCCTCGGCGTCCCGCTGCTTCTGCCCATGGACGACCACGCAATCAGGCCCCAAAAGCTCCAGCTCCCGCGCCGCAAGGGAAGGAACCGCCACCCAACAGCCCCACAGGGAAATCCTCAACCCACCACCCACACACCCCAACTCCACTAAACCCTCCAACTCACCACAGCGGCGGCGTCCGGCGCAGTCCCGTGCGCTGCTGGGAGCCAGGCCCTCTGGGCAAATGAAGCTGGGCATGCAAAGCAGCGGCCAAAGAGGCTGCACCCCTGCTTACAGGGAGCTCAGGCCGCTGCCTGGATTGCAAAGTGCCCGGGACTCCAGAGCACTGGCCCCAACTTACAGGGCGGCCCTGCTCCCCAAGGCCTACGGAGGCTCCTTCTCTCCAGTTCCGGGGCGCCCCCCCACTAACGGGGCAGGCACCCCACCCAGGCTGCCAGCTGAGGGAGCACAAAGGATCCCAGACCTGCAGCCTGCTTACAGGCCGGTCGACACCCAGGGAGCCACAGAGCTCGGCCTCGCCCCACGGCAACAGGAACGAGACTCAACAGTCAAGCACTCCAGCTCACGGCTTAAGGCCGAGGGGCCGCAGCTCCCAGCCCTGACGACAGGGAGGGCACACGCCCGGCCCCATGACTCCTGGCCCCACGCCTCTGAAAGGCCAAGGCCAGGGATACCCGCCTCATTAGAGGGGGTCCCTCCAACCGCCCGCCGAGGGCAGGGGACGTACGCAACCCCACTTACAGGGCCGCCCCCCGCAGCCCGGCACTCCCAGCAAGTGCCACGGAGCACAAGCTCCGGCCTGCGCCCCCACCTAGGGGCCGGCCGGAGCCCGGCCCGGCACGGAGCAGCCCGGCAACACGTCCGGCTGCAGGAGCCCCGGGAGCCTCTTCAAAAGCGGAGCCCAAAGCAGCGCCGAAGGCGCGGCCGCGCCCTGCGCACGCAGCACTTTTTCAACCTGCACCCTCGGAGGGGCCAGGGAGCGCTCGTTCCTGTCACCTGGCTAAAGGAGCCTCCCCGGCCCTGCTTACAGGGACCTGGGCCTGCTCCTGGGGACAAAGGGCTCCACAAAGTCGTGACACGTGCCCCGAGTACAGGGCCGGCACGCCTGGCAGCTCATCTGCAGGACTGGCAGCCACGCAGCACAGGCAGAGACCCAGGCCCTGGCTACAGGTGGGTCCCGCTGCCCACACTACCACTAAGCGGCTTCGCTCCGTCCTCAGAAAGCAGGGGCGAGGCTGGACTCTTTCTCCACCCGGGCGTTTTTGGGGACGGCCCCGTGGCTACACAGAGCTCCTCTTTCTCTCCTGGGACATCTAAACCACACTGCTCTACTTCTAATGGGGGCCTAACCCAGAAACTCACTCGCTCACTCACACCAACTAAGGGGAACACAGGGGAGGGGAGCACAGTCCCAGAAGAGGGAGCAAGTTCTGTGCAGCCAACCTGCTGGGGAGCCATCCCCACTGCTGAGTGGGAGAGCAAAGCCTCAGACCTGCCCCTGTACTGCTGCAAGGACCCAGAAGCCTCGGCACACTGAAGTGCTCCAGGGGTGGCACAGGGACAAAGGCTGTCCTGCGTCATGACTACAGGGCTCAGGCTGACCAGCGGCCAGCAGCAGGCAGAGCCCCGCTGCGCCGGGAATAAGCCCTGGCCTGCTTACAGGCCGGGCTGGGGACCGGCAGAGCTCCATGTCTCCCCGTCAGCTGTGGAGACGGGGGCTCTCACCCTCCTTACAGGGTTGCCCCTCTCTCCAGGCAGCAAAAGGAGCACAACGGCAAAAGGCCAACCACAGCAAAGACCAAGCCCTGCTTACAGGGATGGCTGCCCAGCGCAAAACCAGCTGCAGCACCGAGAAGCTGCCCTGGCCGTGCCAGGAGTGCCCTTTGCCCAGAGGGCCTCTCTCGCCCCCGCTTCGGCTCCAGCCTGCCGCCCTTCTGGCTCCCTCCTGCCTCGCCGTTCCACTCTTGAGCTCGAAGCCGCCGCTCTCCTCTGCTCGCTCTTGCCTCGGCGTCCCGCTGCTTCTGCCCATGGACGACCACGCAATCAGGCCCCAAAAGCTCCAGCTCCCGCGCCGCAAGGGAAGGAACCGCCACCCAACAGCCCCACAGGGAAATCCTCAACCCACCACCCACACACCCCAACTCCACTAAACCCTCCAACTCACCACAGCGGCGGCGTCCGGCGCAGTCCCGTGCGCTGCTGGGAGCCAGGCCCTCTGGGCAAATGAAGCTGGGCATGCAAAGCAGCGGCCAAAGAGGCTGCACCCCTGCTTACAGGGAGCTCAGGCCGCTGCCTGGATTGCAAAGTGCCCGGGACTCCAGAGCACTGGCCCCGACTTACAGGGCGGCCCTGCTCCCCAAGGCCTACGGAGGCTCCTTCTCTCCAGTTCCGGGGCGCCCCCCCACTAACGGGGCAGGCACCCCACCCAGGCTGCCAGCTGAGGGAGCACAAAGGATCCCAGACCTGCAGCCTGCTTACAGGCCGGTCGACACCCAGGGAGCCACAGAGCTCGGCCTCGCCCCACGGCAACAGGAACGAGACTCAACAGTCAAGCACTCCAGCTCACGGCTTAAGGCCGAGGGGCCGCAGCTCCCAGCCCTGACGACAGGGAGGGCACACGCCCGGCCCCATGACTCCTGGCCCCACGCCTCTGAAAGGCCAAGGCCAGGGATACCCGCCTCATTAGAGGGGGTCCCTCCAACCGCCCGCCGAGGGCAGGGGACGTACGCAACCCCACTTACAGGGCCGCCCCCCGCGGCCCGGCACTCCCAGCAAGTGCCACGGAGCACAAGCTCCGGCCTGCGCCCCCACCTAGGGGCCGGCCGGAGCCCGGCCCGGCACGGAGCAGCCCGGCAACACGTCCGGCTGCAGGAGCCCCGGGAGCCTCTTCAAAAGCGGAGCCCAAAGCAGCGCCGAAGGCGCGGCCGCGCCCTGCGCACGCAGCACTTTTTCAACCTGCACCCTCGGAAGGGCCAGGGAGCGCTCGTTCCTGTCACCTGGCTAAAGGAGCCTCCCCGGCCCTGCTTACAGGGACCTGGGCCTGCTCCTGGGGACAAAGGGCTCCACAAAGTCGTGACACGTGCCCCGAGTACAGGGCCGGCACGCCTGGCAGCTCATCTGCAGGACTGGCAGCCACGCAGCACAGGCAGAGACCCAGGCCCTGGCTACAGGTGGGTCCCGCTGCCCACACTACCACTAAGCGGCTTCGCTCCGTCCTCAGAAAGCAGGGGCGAGGCTGGACTCTTTCTCCACCCGGGCGTTTTTGGGGACGGCCCCGTGGCTACACAGAGCTCCTCTTTCTCTCCTGGGACATCTAAACCACACTGCTCTACTTCTAATGGGGGCCTAACCCAGAAACTCACTCGCTCACTCACACCAACTAAGGGGAACACAGGGGAGGGGAGCACAGTCCCAGAAGAGGGAGCAAGTTCTGTGCAGCCAACCTGCTGGGGAGCCATCCCCACTGCTGAGTGGGAGAGCAAAGCCTCAGACCTGCCCCTGTACTGCTGCAAGGACCCAGAAGCCTCGGCACACTGAAGTGCTCCAGGGGTGGCACAGGGACAAAGGCTGTCCTGCGTCATGACTACAGGGCTCAGGCTGACCAGCGGCCAGCAGCAGGCAGAGCCCCGCTGCGCCGGGAATAAGCCCTGGCCTGCTTACAGGCCGGGCTGGGGACCGGCAGAGCTCCATGTCTCCCCGTCAGCTGTGGAGACGGGGGCTCTCACCCTCCTTACAGGGTTGCCCCTCTCTCCAGGCAGCAAAAGGAGCACAACGGCAAAAGGCCAACCACAGCAAAGACCAAGCCCTGCTTACAGGGATGGCTGCCCAGCGCAAAACCAGCTGCAGCACCGAGAAGCTGCCCTGGCCGTGCCAGGAGTGCCCTTTGCCCAGAGGGCCTCTCTCGCCCCCGCTTCGGCTCCAGCCTGCCGCCCTTCTGGCTCCCTCCTGCCTCGCCGTTCCACTCTTGAGCTCGAAGCCGCCGCTCTCCTCTGCTCGCTCTTGCCTCGGCGTCCCGCTGCTTCTGCCCATGGACGACCACGCAATCAGGCCCCAAAAGCTCCAGCTCCCGTGCCGCAAGGGAAGGAACCGCCACCCAACAGCCCCACAGGGAAATCCTCAACCCACCACCCACACACCCCAACTCCACTAAACCCTCCAACTCACCACAGCGGCGGCGTCCGGCGCAGTCCCGTGCGCTGCTGGGAGCCAGGCCCTCTGGGCAAATGAAGCTGGGCATGCAAAGCAGCGGCCAAAGAGGCTGCACCCCTGCTTACAGGGAGCTCAGGCCGCTGCCTGGATTGCAAAGTGCCCGGGACTCCAGAGCACTGGCCCCGACTTACAGGGCGGCCCTGCTCCCCAAGGCCTACGGAGGCTCCTTCTCTCCAGTTCCGGGGCGCCCCCCCACTAACGGGGCAGGCACCCCACCCAGGCTGCCAGCTGAGGGAGCACAAAGGATCCCAGACCTGCAGCCTGCTTACAGGCCGGTCGACACCCAGGGAGCCACAGAGCTCGGCCTCGCCCCACGGCAACAGGAACGAGACTCAACAGTCAAGCACTCCAGCTCACGGCTTAAGGCCGAGGGGCCGCAGCTCCCAGCCCTGACGACAGGGAGGGCACACGCCCGGCCCCATGACTCCTGGCCCCACGCCTCTGAAAGGCCAAGGCCAGGGATACCCGCCTCATTAGAGGGGGTCCCTCCAACCGCCCGCCGAGGGCAGGGGACGTACGCAACCCCACTTACAGGGCCGCCCCCCGCAGCCCGGCACTCCCAGCAAGTGCCACGGAGCACAAGCTCCGGCCTGCGCCCCCACCTAGGGGCCGGCCGGAGCCCGGCCCGGCACGGAGCAGCCCGGCAACACGTCCGGCTGCAGGAGCCCCGGGAGCCTCTTCAAAAGCGGAGCCCAAAGCAGCGCCGAAGGCGCGGCCGCGCCCTGCGCACGCAGCACTTTTTCAACCTGCACCCTCGGAGGGGCCAGGGAGCGCTCGTTCCTGTCACCTGGCTAAAGGAGCCTCCCCGGCCCTGCTTACAGGGACCTGGGCCTGCTCCTGGGGACAAAGGGCTCCACAAAGTCGTGACACGTGCCCCGAGTACAGGGCCGGCACGCCTGGCAGCTCATCTGCAGGACTGGCAGCCACGCAGCACAGGCAGAGACCCAGGCCCTGGCTACAGGTGGGTCCCGCTGCCCACACTACCACTAAGCGGCTTCGCTCCGTCCTCAGAAAGCAGGGGCGAGGCTGGACTCTTTCTCCACCCGGGCGTTTTTGGGGACGGCCCCGTGGCTACACGGAGCTCCTCCTTCCCCCCTTATAGGGGCTCAGGCTGACCAGCGGCCAGCAGCAGGCAGAGCGCCGCTGCGCCGGGAATAAGCCCTGGCCTGCCTACAGGCCGGGCTGGGGACCGGCAGAGCTCCATGTCTCCCCGTCAGCTGTGGAGACGGGGGCTCTCACCCTCCTTACAGGGTTGCCCCTCTCTCCAGGCAGCAAAAGGAGCACAACGGCAAAAGGCCAACCACAGCAAAGACCAAGCCCTGCTTACAGGGATGGCTGCCCAGCGCAAAACCAGCTGCAGCACCGAGAAGCTGCCCTGGCCGTGCCAGGAGTGCCCTTTGCCCAGAGGGCCTCTCTCGCCCCCGCTTCGGCTCCAGCCTGCCGCCCTTCTGGCTCCCTCCTGCCTCGCCGTTCCACTCTTGAGCTCGAAGCCGCCGCTCTCCTCTGCTCGCTCTTGCCTCGGCGTCCCGCTGCTTCTGCCCATGGACGACCACGCAATCAGGCCCCAAAAGCTCCAGCTCCCGCGCCGCAAGGGAAGGAACCGCCACCCAACAGCCCCACAGGGAAATCCTCAACCCACCACCCACACACCCCAACTCCACTAAACCCTCCAACTCACCACAGCGGCGGCGTCCGGCGCAGTCCCGTGCGCTGCTGGGAGCCAGGCCCTCTGGGCAAATGAAGCTGGGCATGCAAAGCAGCGGCCAAAGAGGCTGCACCCCTGCTTACAGGGAGCTCAGGCCGCTGCCTGGATTGCAAAGTGCCCGGGACTCCAGAGCACTGGCCCCGACTTACAGGGCGGCCCTGCTCCCCAAGGCCTACGGAGGCTCCTTCTCTCCAGTTCCGGGGCGCCCCCCCACTAACGGGGCAGGCACCCCACCCAGGCTGCCAGCTGAGGGAGCACAAAGGATCCCAGACCTGCAGCCTGCTTACAGGCCGGTCGACACCCAGGGAGCCACAGAGCTCGGCCTCGCCCCACGGCAACAGGAACGAGACTCAACAGTCAAGCACTCCAGCTCACGGCTTAAGGCCGAGGGGCCGCAGCTCCCAGCCCTGACGACAGGGAGGGCACACGCCCGGCCCCATGACTCCTGGCCCCACGCCTCTGAAAGGCCAAGGCCAGGGATACCCGCCTCATTAGAGGGGGTCCCTCCAACCGCCCGCCGAGGGCAGGGGACGTACGCAACCCCACTTACAGGGCCGCCCCCCGCGGCCCGGCACTCCCAGCAAGTGCCACGGAGCACAAGCTCCGGCCTGCGCCCCCACCTAGGGGCCGGCCGGAGCCCGGCCCGGCACGGAGCAGCCCGGCAACACGTCCGGCTGCAGGAGCCCCGGGAGCCTCTTCAAAAGCGGAGCCCAAAGCAGCGCCGAAGGCGCGGCCGCGCCCTGCGCACGCAGCACTTTTTCAACCTGCACCCTCGGAAGGGCCAGGGAGCGCTCGTTCCTGTCACCTGGCTAAAGGAGCCTCCCCGGCCCTGCTTACAGGGACCTGGGCCTGCTCCTGGGGACAAAGGGCTCCACAAAGTCGTGACACGTGCCCCGAGTACAGGGCCGGCACGCCTGGCAGCTCATCTGCAGGACTGGCAGCCACGCAGCACAGGCAGAGACCCAGGCCCTGGCTACAGGTGGGTCCCGCTGCCCACACTACCACTAAGCGGCTTCGCTCCGTCCTCAGAAAGCAGGGGCGAGGCTGGACTCTTTCTCCACCCGGGCGTTTTTGGGGACGGCCCCGTGGCTACACAGAGCTCCTCTTTCTCTCCTGGGACATCTAAACCACACTGCTCTACTTCTAATGGGGGCCTAACCCAGAAACTCACTCGCTCACTCACACCAACTAAGGGGAACACAGGGGAGGGGAGCACAGTCCCAGAAGAGGGAGCAAGTTCTGTGCAGCCAACCTGCTGGGGAGCCATCCCCACTGCTGAGTGGGAGAGCAAAGCCTCAGACCTGCCCCTGTACTGCTGCAAGGACCCAGAAGCCTCGGCACACTGAAGTGCTCCAGGGGTGGCACAGGGACAAAGGCTGTCCTGCGTCATGACTACAGGGCTCAGGCTGACCAGCGGCCAGCAGCAGGCAGAGCCCCGCTGCGCCGGGAATAAGCCCTGGCCTGCTTACAGGCCGGGCTGGGGACCGGCAGAGCTCCATGTCTCCCCGTCAGCTGTGGAGACGGGGGCTCTCACCCTCCTTACAGGGTTGCCCCTCTCTCCAGGCAGCAAAAGGAGCACAACGGCAAAAGGCCAACCACAGCAAAGACCAAGCCCTGCTTACAGGGATGGCTGCCCAGCGCAAAACCAGCTGCAGCACCGAGAAGCTGCCCTGGCCGTGCCAGGAGTGCCCTTTGCCCAGAGGGCCTCTCTCGCCCCCGCTTCGGCTCCAGCCTGCCGCCCTTCTGGCTCCCTCCTGCCTCGCCGTTCCACTCTTGAGCTCGAAGCCGCCGCTCTCCTCTGCTCGCTCTTGCCTCGGCGTCCCGCTGCTTCTGCCCATGGACGACCACGCAATCAGGCCCCAAAAGCTCCAGCTCCCGCGCCGCAAGGGAAGGAACCGCCACCCAACAGCCCCACAGGGAAATCCTCAACCCACCACCCACACACCCCAACTCCACTAAACCCTCCAACTCACCACAGCGGCGGCGTCCGGCGCAGTCCCGTGCGCTGCTGGGAGCCAGGCCCTCTGGGCAAATGAAGCTGGGCATGCAAAGCAGCGGCCAAAGAGGCTGCACCCCTGCTTACAGGGAGCTCAGGCCGCTGCCTGGATTGCAAAGTGCCCGGGACTCCAGAGCACTGGCCCCGACTTACAGGGCGGCCCTGCTCCCCAAGGCCTACGGAGGCTCCTTCTCTCCAGTTCCGGGGCGCCCCCCCACTAACGGGGCAGGCACCCCACCCAGGCTGCCAGCTGAGGGAGCACAAAGGATCCCAGACCTGCAGCCTGCTTACAGGCCGGTCGACACCCAGGGAGCCACAGAGCTCGGCCTCGCCCCACGGCAACAGGAACGAGACTCAACAGTCAAGCACTCCAGCTCACGGCTTAAGGCCGAGGGGCCGCAGCTCCCAGCCCTGACGACAGGGAGGGCACACGCCCGGCCCCATGACTCCTGGCCCCACGCCTCTGAAAGGCCAAGGCCAGGGATACCCGCCTCATTAGAGGGGGTCCCTCCAACCGCCCGCCGAGGGCAGGGGACGTACGCAACCCCACTTACAGGGCCGCCCCCCGCAGCCCGGCACTCCCAGCAAGTGCCACGGAGCACAAGCTCCGGCCTGCGCCCCCACCTAGGGGCCGGCCGGAGCCCGGCCCGGCACGGAGCAGCCCGGCAACACGTCCGGCTGCAGGAGCCCCGGGAGCCTCTTCAAAAGCGGAGCCCAAAGCAGCGCCGAAGGCGCGGCCGCGCCCTGCGCACGCAGCACTTTTTCAACCTGCACCCTCGGAAGGGCCAGGGAGCGCTCGTTCCTGTCACCTGGCTAAAGGAGCCTCCCCGGCCCTGCTTACAGGGACCTGGGCCTGCTCCTGGGGACAAAGGGCTCCACAAAGTCGTGACACGTGCCCCGAGTACAGGGCCGGCACGCCTGGCAGCTCATCTGCAGGACTGGCAGCCACGCAGCACAGGCAGAGACCCAGGCCCTGGCTACAGGTGGGTCCCGCTGCCCACACTACCACTAAGCGGCTTCGCTCCGTCCTCAGAAAGCAGGGGCGAGGCTGGACTCTTTCTCCACCCGGGCGTTTTTGGGGACGGCCCCGTGGCTACACAGAGCTCCTCTTTCTCTCCTGGGACATCTAAACCACACTGCTCTACTTCTAATGGGGGCCTAACCCAGAAACTCACTCGCTCACTCACACCAACTAAGGGGAACACAGGGGAGGGGAGCACAGTCCCAGAAGAGGGAGCAAGTTCTGTGCAGCCAACCTGCTGGGGAGCCATCCCCACTGCTGAGTGGGAGAGCAAAGCCTCAGACCTGCCCCTGTACTGCTGCAAGGACCCAGAAACCTCGGCACACTGAAGTGCTCCAGGGGTGGCACAGGGACAAAGGCTGTCCTGCGTCATGACTACAGGGCTCAGGCTGACCAGCGGCCAGCAGCAGGCAGAGCCCCGCTGCCCCGGGAATAAGCCCTGGCCTGCCTACAGGCCGGGCTGGGGACCGGCAGAGCTCCATGTCTCCCCGTCAGCTGTGGAGACGGGGGCTCTCACCCTCCTTACAGGGTTGCCCCTCTCTCCAGGCAGCAAAAGGAGCACAACGGCAAAAGGCCAACCACAGCAAAGACCAAGCCCTGCTTACAGGGATGGCTGCCCAGCGCAAAACCAGCTGCAGCACCGAGAAGCTGCCCTGGCCGTGCCAGGAGTGCCCTTTGCCCAGAGGGCCTCTCTCGCCCCCGCTTCGGCTCCAGCCTGCCGCCCTTCTGGCTCCCTCCTGCCTCGCCGTTCCACTCTTGAGCTCGAAGCCGCCGCTCTCCTCTGCTCGCTCTTGCCTCGGCGTCCCGCTGCTTCTGCCCATGGACGACCACGCAATCAGGCCCCAAAAGCTCCAGCTCCCGCGCCGCAAGGGAAGGAACCGCCACCCAACAGCCCCACAGGGAAATCCTCAACCCACCACCCACACACCCCAACTCCACTAAACCCTCCAACTCACCACAGCGGCGGCGTCCGGCGCAGTCCCGTGCGCTGCTGGGAGCCAGGCCCTCTGGGCAAATGAAGCTGGGCATGCAAAGCAGCGGCCAAAGAGGCTGCACCCCTGCTTACAGGGAGCTCAGGCCGCTGCCTGGATTGCAAAGTGCCCGGGACTCCAGAGCACTGGCCCCGACTTACAGGGCGGCCCTGCTCCCCAAGGCCTACGGAGGCTCCTTCTCTCCAGTTCCGGGGCGCCCCCCCACTAACGGGGCAGGCACCCCACCCAGGCTGCCAGCTGAGGGAGCACAAAGGATCCCAGACCTGCAGCCTGCTTACAGGCCGGTCGACACCCAGGGAGCCACAGAGCTCGGCCTCGCCCCACGGCAACAGGAACGAGACTCAACAGTCAAGCACTCCAGCTCACGGCTTAAGGCCGAGGGGCCGCAGCTCCCAGCCCTGACGACAGGGAGGGCACACGCCCGGCCCCATGACTCCTGGCCCCATGCCTCTGAAAGGCCAAGGCCAGGGATACCCGCCTCATTAGAGGGGGTCCCTCCAACCGCCCGCCGAGGGCAGGGGACGTACGCAACCCCACTTACAGGGCCGCCCCCCGCGGCCCGGCACTCCCAGCAAGTGCCACGGAGCACAAGCTCCGGCCTGCGCCCCCACCTAGGGGCCGGCCGGAGCCCGGCCCGGCACGGAGCAGCCCGGCAACACGTCCGGCTGCAGGAGCCCCGGGAGCCTCTTCAAAAGCGGAGCCCAAAGCAGCGCCGAAGGCGCGGCCGCGCCCTGCGCACGCAGCACTTTTTCAACCTGCACCCTCGGAAGGGCCAGGGAGCGCTCGTTCCTGTCACCTGGCTAAAGGAGCCTCCCCGGCCCTGCTTACAGGGACCTGGGCCTGCTCCTGGGGACAAAGGGCTCCACAAAGTCGTGACACGTGCCCCGAGTACAGGGCCGGCACGCCTGGCAGCTCATCTGCAGGACTGGCAGCCACGCAGCACAGGCAGAGACCCAGGCCCTGGCTACAGGTGGGTCCCGCTGCCCACACTACCACTAAGCGGCTTCGCTCCGTCCTCAGAAAGCAGGGGCGAGGCTGGACTCTTTCTCCACCCGGGCGTTTTTGGGGACGGCCCCGTGGCTACACAGAGCTCCTCTTTCTCTCCTGGGACATCTAAACCACACTGCTCTACTTCTAATGGGGGCCTAACCCAGAAACTCACTCGCTCACTCACACCAACTAAGGGGAACACAGGGGAGGGGAGCACAGTCCCAGAAGAGGGAGCAAGTTCTGTGCAGCCAACCTGCTGGGGAGCCATCCCCACTGCTGAGTGGGAGAGCAAAGCCTCAGACCTGCCCCTGTACTGCTGCAAGGACCCAGAAACCTCGGCACACTGAAGTGCTCCAGGGGTGGCACAGGGACAAAGGCTGTCCTGCGTCATGACTACAGGGCTCAGGCTGACCAGCGGCCAGCAGCAGGCAGAGCCCCGCTGCCCCGGGAATAAGCCCTGGCCTGCCTACAGGCCGGGCTGGGGACCGGCAGAGCTCCATGTCTCCCCGTCAGCTGTGGAGACGGGGGCTCTCACCCTCCTTACAGGGTTGCCCCTCTCTCCAGGCAGCAAAAGGAGCACAACGGCAAAAGGCCAACCACAGCAAAGACCAAGCCCTGCTTACAGGGATGGCTGCCCAGCGCAAAACCAGCTGCAGCACCGAGAAGCTGCCCTGGCCGTGCCAGGAGTGCCCTTTGCCCAGAGGGCCTCTCTCGCCCCCGCTTCGGCTCCAGCCTGCCGCCTTTCTGGCTCCCTCCTGCCTCGCCGTTCCACTCTTGAGCTCGAAGCCGCCGCTCTCCTCTGCTCGCTCTTGCCTCGGCGTCCCGCTGCTTCTGCCCATGGACGACCACGCAATCAGGCCCCAAAAGCTCCAGCTCCCGCGCCGCAAGGGAAGGAACCGCCACCCAACAGCCCCACAGGGAAATCCTCAACCCACCACCCACACACCCCAACTCCACTAAACCCTCCAACTCACCACAGCGGCGGCGTCCGGCGCAGTCCCGTGCGCTGCTGGGAGCCAGGCCCTCTGGGCAAATGAAGCTGGGCATGCAAAGCAGCGGCCAAAGAGGCTGCACCCCTGCTTACAGGGAGCTCAGGCCGCTGCCTGGATTGCAAAGTGCCCGGGACTCCAGAGCACTGGCCCCGACTTACAGGGCGGCCCTGCTCCCCAAGGCCTACGGAGGCTCCTTCTCTCCAGTTCCGGGGCGCCCCCCCACTAACGGGGCAGGCACCCCACCCAGGCTGCCAGCTGAGGGAGCACAAAGGATCCCAGACCTGCAGCCTGCTTACAGGCCGGTCGACACCCAGGGAGCCACAGAGCTCGGCCTCGCCCCACGGCAACAGGAACGAGACTCAACAGTCAAGCACTCCAGCTCACGGCTTAAGGCCGAGGGGCCGCAGCTCCCAGCCCTGACGACAGGGAGGGCACACGCCCGGCCCCATGACTCCTGGCCCCACGCCTCTGAAAGGCCAAGGCCAGGGATACCCGCCTCATTAGAGGGGGTCCCTCCAACCGCCCGCCGAGGGCAGGGGACGTACGCAACCCCACTTACAGGGCCGCCCCCCGCAGCCCGGCACTCCCAGCAAGTGCCACGGAGCACAAGCTCCGGCCTGCGCCCCCACCTAGGGGCCGGCCGGAGCCCGGCCCGGCACGGAGCAGCCCGGCAACACGTCCGGCTGCAGGAGCCCCGGGAGCCTCTTCAAAAGCGGAGCCCAAAGCAGCGCCGAAGGCGCGGCCGCGCCCTGCGCACGCAGCACTTTTTCAACCTGCACCCTCGGAAGGGCCAGGGAGCGCTCGTTCCTGTCACCTGGCTAAAGGAGCCTCCCCGGCCCTGCTTACAGGGACCTGGGCCTGCTCCTGGGGACAAAGGGCTCCACAAAGTCGTGACACGTGCCCCGAGTACAGGGCCGGCACGCCTGGCAGCTCATCTGCAGGACTGGCAGCCACGCAGCACAGGCAGAGACCCAGGCCCTGGCTACAGGTGGGTCCCGCTGCCCACACTACCACTAAGCGGCTTCGCTCCGTCCTCAGAAAGCAGGGGCGAGGCTGGACTCTTTCTCCACCCGGGCGTTTTTGGGGACGGCCCCGTGGCTACACAGAGCTCCTCTTTCTCTCCTGGGACATCTAAACCACACTGCTCTACTTCTAATGGGGGCCTAACCCAGAAACTCACTCGCTCACTCACACCAACTAAGGGGAACACAGGGGAGGGGAGCACAGTCCCAGAAGAGGGAGCAAGTTCTGTGCAGCCAACCTGCTGGGGAGCCATCCCCACTGCTGAGTGGGAGAGCAAAGCCTCAGACCTGCCCCTGTACTGCTGCAAGGACCCAGAAGCCTCGGCACACTGAAGTGCTCCAGGGGTGGCACAGGGACAAAGGCTGTCCTGCGTCATGACTACAGGGCTCAGGCTGACCAGCGGCCAGCAGCAGGCAGAGCCCCGCTGCGCCGGGAATAAGCCCTGGCCTGCTTACAGGCCGGGCTGGGGACCGGCAGAGCTCCATGTCTCCCCGTCAGCTGTGGAGACGGGGGCTCTCACCCTCCTTACAGGGTTGCCCCTCTCTCCAGGCAGCAAAAGGAGCACAACGGCAAAAGGCCAACCACAGCAAAGACCAAGCCCTGCTTACAGGGATGGCTGCCCAGCGCAAAACCAGCTGCAGCACCGAGAAGCTGCCCTGGCCGTGCCAGGAGTGCCCTTTGCCCAGAGGGCCTCTCTCACCCCCGCTTCGGCTCCAGCCTGCCGCCCTTCTGGCTCCCTCCTGCCTCGCCGTTCCACTCTTGAGCTCGAAGCCGCCGCTCTCCTCTGCTCGCTCTTGCCTCGGCGTCCCGCTGCTTCTGCCCATGGACGACCACGCAATCAGGCCCCAAAAGCTCCAGCTCCCGCGCCGCAAGGGAAGGAACCGCCACCCAACAGCCCCACAGGGAAATCCTCAACCCACCACCCACACACCCCAACTCCACTAAACCCTCCAACTCACCACAGCGGCGGCGTCCGGCGCAGTCCCGTGCGCTGCTGGGAGCCAGGCCCTCTGGGCAAATGAAGCTGGGCATGCAAAGCAGCGGCCAAAGAGGCTGCACCCCTGCTTACAGGGAGCTCAGGCCGCTGCCTGGATTGCAAAGTGCCCGGGACTCCAGAGCACTGGCCCCGACTTACAGGGCGGCCCTGCTCCCCAAGGCCTACGGAGGCTCCTTCTCTCCAGTTCCGGGGCGCCCCCCCACTAACGGGGCAGGCACCCCACCCAGGCTGCCAGCTGAGGGAGCACAAAGGATCCCAGACCTGCAGCCTGCTTACAGGCCGGTCGACACCCAGGGAGCCACAGAGCTCGGCCTCGCCCCACGGCAACAGGAACGAGACTCAACAGTCAAGCACTCCAGCTCACGGCTTAAGGCCGAGGGGCCGCAGCTCCCAGCCCTGACGACAGGGAGGGCACACGCCCGGCCCCATGACTCCTGGCCCCACGCCTCTGAAAGGCCAAGGCCAGGGATACCCGCCTCATTAGAGGGGGTCCCTCCAACCGCCCGCCGAGGGCAGGGGACGTACGCAACCCCACTTACAGGGCCGCCCCCCGCAGCCCGGCACTCCCAGCAAGTGCCACGGAGCACAAGCTCCGGCCTGCGCCCCCACCTAGGGGCCGGCCGGAGCCCGGCCCGGCACGGAGCAGCCCGGCAACACGTCCGGCTGCAGGAGTCCCGGGAGCCTCTTCAAAAGCGGAGCCCAAAGCAGCGCCGAAGGCGCGGCCGCGCCCTGCGCACGCAGCACTTTTTCAACCTGCACCCTCGGAAGGGCCAGGGAGCGCTCGTTCCTGTCACCTGGCTAAAGGAGCCTCCCCGGCCCTGCTTACAGGGACCTGGGCCTGCTCCTGGGGACAAAGGGCTCCACAAAGTCGTGACACGTGCCCCGAGTACAGGGCCGGCACGCCTGGCAGCTCATCTGCAGGACTGGCAGCCACGCAGCACAGGCAGAGACCCAGGCCCTGGCTACAGGTGGGTCCCGCTGCCCACACTACCACTAAGCGGCTTCGCTCCGTCCTCAGAAAGCAGGGGCGAGGCTGGACTCTTTCTCCACCCGGGCGTTTTTGGGGACGGCCCCGTGGCTACACGGAGCTCCTCCTTCCCCCCTTATAGGGGCTCAGGCTGACCAGCGGCCAGCAGCAGGCAGAGCCCCGCTGCGCCGGGAATAAGCCCTGGCCTGCCTACAGGCCGGGCTGGGGACCGGCAGAGCTCCATGTCTCCCCGTCAGCTGTGGAGACGGGGGCTCTCACCCTCCTTACAGGGTTGCCCCTCTCTCCAGGCAGCAAAAGGAGCACAACGGCAAAAGGCCAACCACAGCAAAGACCAAGCCCTGCTTACAGGGATGGCTGCCCAGCGCAAAACCAGCTGCAGCACCGAGAAGCTGCCCTGGCCGTGCCAGGAGTGCCCTTTGCCCAGAGGGCCTCTCTCGCCCCCGCTTCGGCTCCAGCCTGCCGCCCTTCTGGCTCCCTCCTGCCTCGCCGTTCCACTCTTGAGCTCGAAGCCGCCGCTCTCCTCTGCTCGCTCTTGCCTCGGCGTCCCGCTGCTTCTGCCCATGGACGACCACGCAATCAGGCCCCAAAAGCTCCAGCTCCCGCGCCGCAAGGGAAGGAACCGCCACCCAACAGCCCCACAGGGAAATCCTCAACCCACCACCCACACACCCCAACTCCACTAAACCCTCCAACTCACCACAGCGGCGGCGTCCGGCGCAGTCCCGTGCGCTGCTGGGAGCCAGGCCCTCTGGGCAAATGAAGCTGGGCATGCAAAGCAGCGGCCAAAGAGGCTGCACCCCTGCTTACAGGGAGCTCAGGCCGCTGCCTGGATTGCAAAGTGCCCGGGACTCCAGAGCACTGGCCCCGACTTACAGGGCGGCCCTGCTCCCCAAGGCCTACGGAGGCTCCTTCTCTCCAGTTCCGGGGCGCCCCCCCACTAACGGGGCAGGCACCCCACCCAGGCTGCCAGCTGAGGGAGCACAAAGGATCCCAGACCTGCAGCCTGCTTACAGGCCGGTCGACACCCAGGGAGCCACAGAGCTCGGCCTCGCCCCACGGCAACAGGAACGAGACTCAACAGTCAAGCACTCCAGCTCACGGCTTAAGGCCGAGGGGCCGCAGCTCCCAGCCCTGACGACAGGGAGGGCACACGCCCGGCCCCATGACTCCTGGCCCCACGCCTCTGAAAGGCCAAGGCCAGGGATACCCGCCTCATTAGAGGGGGTCCCTCCAACCGCCCGCCGAGGGCAGGGGACGTACGCAACCCCACTTACAGGGCCGCCCCCCGCAGCCCGGCACTCCCAGCAAGTGCCACGGAGCACAAGCTCCGGCCTGCGCCCCCACCTAGGGGCCGGCCGGAGCCCGGCCCGGCACGGAGCAGCCCGGCAACACGTCCGGCTGCAGGAGCCCCGGGAGCCTCTTCAAAAGCGGAGCCCAAAGCAGCGCCGAAGGCGCGGCCGCGCCCTGCGCACGCAGCACTTTTTCAACCTGCACCCTCGGAAGGGCCAGGGAGCGCTCGTTCCTGTCACCTGGCTAAAGGAGCCTCCCCGGCCCTGCTTACAGGGACCTGGGCCTGCTCCTGGGGACAAAGGGCTCCACAAAGTCGTGACACGTGCCCCGAGTACAGGGCCGGCACGCCTGGCAGCTCATCTGCAGGACTGGCAGCCACGCAGCACAGGCAGAGACCCAGGCCCTGGCTACAGGTGGGTCCCGCTGCCCACACTACCACTAAGCGGCTTCGCTCCGTCCTCAGAAAGCAGGGGCGAGGCTGGACTCTTTCTCCACCCGGGCGTTTTTGGGGACGGCCCCGTGGCTACACAGAGCTCCTCTTTCTCTCCTGGGACATCTAAACCACACTGCTCTACTTCTAATGGGGGCCTAACCCAGAAACTCACTCGCTCACTCACACCAACTAAGGGGAACACAGGGGAGGGGAGCACAGTCCCAGAAGAGGGAGCAAGTTCTGTGCAGCCAACCTGCTGGGGAGCCATCCCCACTGCTGAGTGGGAGAGCAAAGCCTCAGACCTGCCCCTGTACTGCTGCAAGGACCCAGAAACCTCGGCACACTGAAGTGCTCCAGGGGTGGCACAGGGACAAAGGCTGTCCTGCGTCATGACTACAGGGCTCAGGCTGACCAGCGGCCAGCAGCAGGCAGAGCCCCGCTGCGCCGGGAATAAGCCCTGGCCTGCTTACAGGCCGGGCTGGGGACCGGCAGAGCTCCATGTCTCCCCGTCAGCTGTGGAGACGGGGGCTCTCACCCTCCTTACAGGGTTGCCCCTCTCTCCAGGCAGCAAAAGGAGCACAACGGCAAAAGGCCAACCACAGCAAAGACCAAGCCCTGCTTACAGGGATGGCTGCCCAGCGCAAAACCAGCTGCAGCACCGAGAAGCTGCCCTGGCCGTGCCAGGAGTGCCCTTTGCCCAGAGGGCCTCTCTCGCCCCCGCTTCGGCTCCAGCCTGCCGCCCTTCTGGCTCCCTCCTGCCTCGCCGTTCCACTCTTGAGCTCGAAGCCGCCGCTCTCCTCTGCTCGCTCTTGCCTCGGCGTCCCGCTGCTTCTGCCCATGGACGACCACGCAATCAGGCCCCAAAAGCTCCAGCTCCCGCGCCGCAAGGGAAGGAACCGCCACCCAACAGCCCCACAGGGAAATCCTCAACCCACCACCCACACACCCCAACTCCACTAAACCCTCCAACTCACCACAGCGGCGGCGTCCGGCGCAGTCCCGTGCGCTGCTGGGAGCCAGGCCCTCTGGGCAAATGAAGCTGGGCATGCAAAGCAGCGGCCAAAGAGGCTGCACCCCTGCTTACAGGGAGCTCAGGCCGCTGCCTGGATTGCAAAGTGCCCGGGACTCCAGAGCACTGGCCCCGACTTACAGGGCGGCCCTGCTCCCCAAGGCCTACGGAGGCTCCTTCTCTCCAGTTCCGGGGCGCCCCCCCACTAACGGGGCAGGCACCCCACCCAGGCTGCCAGCTGAGGGAGCACAAAGGATCCCAGACCTGCAGCCTGCTTACAGGCCGGTCGACACCCAGGGAGCCACAGAGCTCGGCCTCGCCCCACGGCAACAGGAACGAGACTCAACAGTCAAGCACTCCAGCTCACGGCTTAAGGCCGAGGGGCCGCAGCTCCCAGCCCTGACGACAGGGAGGGCACACGCCCGGCCCCATGACTCCTGGCCCCACGCCTCTGAAAGGCCAAGGCCAGGGATACCCGCCTCATTAGAGGGGGTCCCTCCAACCGCCCGCCGAGGGCAGGGGACGTACGCAACCCCACTTACAGGGCCGCCCCCCGCAGCCCGGCACTCCCAGCAAGTGCCACGGAGCACAAGCTCCGGCCTGCGCCCCCACCTAGGGGCCGGCCGGAGCCTGGCCCGGCACGGAGCAGCCCGGCAACACGTCCGGCTGCAGGAGCCCCGGGAGCCTCTTCAAAAGCGGAGCCCAAAGCAGCGCCGAAGGCGCGGCCGCGCCCTGCGCACGCAGCACTTTTTCAACCTGCACCCTCGGAAGGGCCAGGGAGCGCTCGTTCCTGTCACCTGGCTAAAGGAGCCTCCCCGGCCCTGCTTACAGGGACCTGGGCCTGCTCCTGGGGACAAAGGGCTCCACAAAGTCGTGACACGTGCCCCGAGTACAGGGCCGGCACGCCTGGCAGCTCATCTGTAGGACTGGCAGCCACGCAGCACAGGCAGAGACCCAGGCCCTGGCTACAGGTGGGTCCCGCTGCCCACACTACCACTAAGCGGCTTCGCTCCGTCCTCAGAAAGCAGGGGCGAGGCTGGACTCTTTCTCCACCCGGGCGTTTTTGGGGACGGCCCCGTGGCTACACAGAGCTCCTCTTTCTCTCCTGGGACATCTAAACCACACTGCTCTACTTCTAATGGGGGCCTAACCCAGAAACTCACTCGCTCACTCACACCAACTAAGGGGAACACAGGGGAGGGGAGCACAGTCCCAGAAGAGGGAGCAAGTTCTGTGCAGCCAACCTGCTGGGGAGCCATCCCCACTGCTGAGTGGGAGAGCAAAGCCTCAGACCTGCCCCTGTACTGCTGCAAGGACCCAGAAACCTCGGCACACTGAAGTGCTCCAGGGGTGGCACAGGGACAAAGGCTGTCCTGCGTCATGACTACAGGGCTCAGGCTGACCAGCGGCCAGCAGCAGGCAGAGCCCCGCTGCGCCGGGAATAAGCCCTGGCCTGCCTACAGGCCGGGCTGGGGACCGGCAGAGCTCCATGTCTCCCCGTCAGCTGTGGAGACGGGGGCTCTCACCCTCCTTACAGGGTTGCCCCTCTCTCCAGGCAGCAAAAGGAGCACAACGGCAAAAGGCCAACCACAGCAAAGACCAAGCCCTGCTTACAGGGATGGCTGCCCAGCGCAAAACCAGCTGCAGCACCGAGAAGCTGCCCTGGCCGTGCCAGGAGTGCCCTTTGCCCAGAGGGCCTCTCTCGCCCCCGCTTCGGCTCCAGCCTGCCGCCCTTCTGGCTCCCTCCTGCCTCGCCGTTCCACTCTTGAGCTCGAAGCCGCCGCTCTCCTCTGCTCGCTCTTGCCTCGGCGTCCCGCTGCTTCTGCCCATGGACGACCACGCAATCAGGCCCCAAAAGCTCCAGCTCCCGCGCCGCAAGGGAAGGAACCGCCACCCAACAGCCCCACAGGGAAATCCTCAACCCACCACCCACACACCCCAACTCCACTAAACCCTCCAACTCACCACAGCGGCGGCGTCCGGCGCAGTCCCGTGCGCTGCTGGGAGCCAGGCCCTCTGGGCAAATGAAGCTGGGCATGCAAAGCAGCGGCCAAAGAGGCTGCACCCCTGCTTACAGGGAGCTCAGGCCGCTGCCTGGATTGCAAAGTGCCCGGGACTCCAGAGCACTGGCCCCGACTTACAGGGCGGCCCTGCTCCCCAAGGCCTACGGAGGCTCCTTCTCTCCAGTTCCGGGGCGCCCCCCCACTAACGGGGCAGGCACCCCACCCAGGCTGCCAGCTGAGGGAGCACAAAGGATCCCAGACCTGCAGCCTGCTTACAGGCCGGTCGACACCCAGGGAGCCACAGAGCTCGGCCTCGCCCCACGGCAACAGGAACGAGACTCAACAGTCAAGCACTCCAGCTCACGGCTTAAGGCCGAGGGGCCGCAGCTCCCAGCCCTGACGACAGGGAGGGCACACGCCCGGCCCCATGACTCCTGGCCCCATGCCTCTGAAAGGCCAAGGCCAGGGATACCCGCCTCATTAGAGGGGGTCCCTCCAACCGCCCGCCGAGGGCAGGGGACGTACGCAACCCCACTTACAGGGCCGCCCCCCGCGGCCCGGCACTCCCAGCAAGTGCCACGGAGCACAAGCTCCGGCCTGCGCCCCCACCTAGGGGCCGGCCGGAGCCCGGCCCGGCACGGAGCAGCCCGGCAACACGTCCGGCTGCAGGAGCCCCGGGAGCCTCTTCAAAAGCGGAGCCCAAAGCAGCGCCGAAGGCGCGGCCGCGCCCTGCGCACGCAGCACTTTTTCAACCTGCACCCTCGGAAGGGCCAGGGAGCGCTCGTTCCTGTCACCTGGCTAAAGGAGCCTCCCCGGCCCTGCTTACAGGGACCTGGGCCTGCTCCTGGGGACAAAGGGCTCCACAAAGTCGTGACACGTGCCCCGAGTACAGGGCCGGCACGCCTGGCAGCTCATCTGCAGGACTGGCAGCCACGCAGCACAGGCAGAGACCCAGGCCCTGGCTACAGGTGGGTCCCGCTGCCCACACTACCACTAAGCGGCTTCGCTCCGTCCTCAGAAAGCAGGGGCGAGGCTGGACTCTTTCTCCACCCGGGCGTTTTTGGGGACGGCCCCGTGGCTACACGGAGCTCCTCCTTCCCCCCTTATAGGGGCTCAGGCTGACCAGCAGCCAGCAGCAGGCAGAGCGCCGCTGCGCCGGGAATAAGCCCTGGCCTGCCTACAGGCCGGGCTGGGGACCGGCAGAGCTCCATGTCTCCCCGTCAGCTGTGGAGACGGGGGCTCTCACCCTCCTTACAGGGTTGCCCCTCTCTCCAGGCAGCAAAAGGAGCACAACGGCAAAAGGCCAACCACAGCAAAGACCAAGCCCTGCTTACAGGGATGGCTGCCCAGCGCAAAACCAGCTGCAGCACCGAGAAGCTGCCCTGGCCGTGCCAGGAGTGCCCTTTGCCCAGAGGGCCTCTCTCGCCCCCGCTTCGGCTCCAGCCTGCCGCCTTTCTGGCTCCCTCCTGCCTCGCCGTTCCACTCTTGAGCTCGAAGCCGCCGCTCTCCTCTGCTCGCTCTTGCCTCGGCGTCCCGCTGCTTCTGCCCATGGACGACCACGCAATCAGGCCCCAAAAGCTCCAGCTCCCGCGCCGCAAGGGAAGGAACCGCCACCCAACAGCCCCACAGGGAAATCCTCAACCCACCACCCACACACCCCAACTCCACTAAACCCTCCAACTCACCACAGCGGCGGCATCCGGCGCAGTCCCGTGCGCTGCTGGGAGCCAGGCCCTCTGGGCAAATGAAGCTGGGCATGCAAAGCAGCGGCCAAAGAGGCTGCACCCCTGCTTACAGGGAGCTCAGGCCGCTGCCTGGATTGCAAAGTGCCCGGGACTCCAGAGCACTGGCCCCGACTTACAGGGCAGCCCTGCTCCCCAAGGCCTACGGAGGCTCCTTCTCTCCAGTTCCGGGGCGCCCCCCCACTAACGGGGCAGGCACCCCACCCAGGCTGCCAGCTGAGGGAGCACAAAGGATCCCAGACCTGCAGCCTGCTTACAGGCCGGTCGACACCCAGGGAGCCACAGAGCTCGGCCTCGCCCCACGGCAACAGGAACGAGACTCAACAGTCAAGCACTCCAGCTCACGGCTTAAGGCCGAGGGGCCGCAGCTCCCAGCCCTGACGACAGGGAGGGCACACGCCCGGCCCCATGACTCCTGGCCCCACGCCTCTGAAAGGCCAAGGCCAGGGATACCCGCCTCATTAGAGGGGGTCCCTCCAACCGCCCGCCGAGGGCAGGGGACGTACGCAACCCCACTTACAGGGCCGCCCCCCGCAGCCCGGCACTCCCAGCAAGTGCCACGGAGCACAAGCTCCGGCCTGCGCCCCCACCTAGGGGCCGGCCGGAGCCCGGCCCGGCACGGAGCAGCCCGGCAACACGTCCGGCTGCAGGAGCCCCGGGAGCCTCTTCAAAAGCGGAGCCCAAAGCAGCGCCGAAGGCGCGGCCGCGCCCTGCGCACGCAGCACTTTTTCAACCTGCACCCTCGGAAGGGCCAGGGAGCGCTCGTTCCTGTCACCTGGCTAAAGGAGCCTCCCCGGCCCTGCTTACAGGGACCTGGGCCTGCTCCTGGGGACAAAGGGCTCCACAAAGTCGTGACACGTGCCCCGAGTACAGGGCCGGCACGCCTGGCAGCTCATCTGCAGGACTGGCAGCCACGCAGCACAGGCAGAGACCCAGGCCCTGGCTACAGGTGGGTCCCGCTGCCCACACTACCACTAAGCGGCTTCGCTCCGTCCTCAGAAAGCAGGGGCGAGGCTGGACTCTTTCTCCACCCGGGCGTTTTTGGGGACGGCCCCGTGGCTACACAGAGCTCCTCTTTCTCTCCTGGGACATCTAAACCACACTGCTCTACTTCTAATGGGGGCCTAACCCAGAAACTCACTCGCTCACTCACACCAACTAAGGGGAACACAGGGGAGGGGAGCACAGTCCCAGAAGAGGGAGCAAGTTCTGTGCAGCCAACCTGCTGGGGAGCCATCCCCACTGCTGAGTGGGAGAGCAAAGCCTCAGACCTGCCCCTGTACTGCTGCAAGGACCCAGAAGCCTCGGCACACTGAAGTGCTCCAGGGGTGGCACAGGGACAAAGGCTGTCCTGCGTCATGACTACAGGGCTCAGGCTGACCAGCGGCCAGCAGCAGGCAGAGCCCCGCTGCGCCGGGAATAAGCCCTGGCCTGCTTACAGGCCGGGCTGGGGACCGGCAGAGCTCCATGTCTCCCCGTCAGCTGTGGAGACGGGGGCTCTCACCCTCCTTACAGGGTTGCCCCTCTCTCCAGGCAGCAAAAGGAGCACAACGGCAAAAGGCCAACCACAGCAAAGACCAAGCCCTGCTTACAGGGATGGCTGCCCAGCGCAAAACCAGCTGCAGCACCGAGAAGCTGCCCTGGCCGTGCCAGGAGTGCCCTTTGCCCAGAGGGCCTCTCTCACCCCCGCTTCGGCTCCAGCCTGCCGCCCTTCTGGCTCCCTCCTGCCTCGCCGTTCCACTCTTGAGCTCGAAGCCGCCGCTCTCCTCTGCTCGCTCTTGCCTCGGCGTCCCGCTGCTTCTGCCCATGGACGACCACGCAATCAGGCCCCAAAAGCTCCAGCTCCCGCGCCGCAAGGGAAGGAACCGCCACCCAACAGCCCCACAGGGAAATCCTCAACCCACCACCCACACACCCCAACTCCACTAAACCCTCCAACTCACCACAGCGGCGGCGTCCGGCGCAGTCCCGTGCGCTGCTGGGAGCCAGGCCCTCTGGGCAAATGAAGCTGGGCATGCAAAGCAGCGGCCAAAGAGGCTGCACCCCTGCTTACAGGGAGCTCAGGCCGCTGCCTGGATTGCAAAGTGCCCGGGACTCCAGAGCACTGGCCCCGACTTACAGGGCGGCCCTGCTCCCCAAGGCCTACGGAGGCTCCTTCTCTCCAGTTCCGGGGCGCCCCCCCACTAACGGGGCAGGCACCCCACCCAGGCTGCCAGCTGAGGGAGCACAAAGGATCCCAGACCTGCAGCCTGCTTACAGGCCGGTCGACACCCAGGGAGCCACAGAGCTCGGCCTCGCCCCACGGCAACAGGAACGAGACTCAACAGTCAAGCACTCCAGCTCACGGCTTAAGGCCGAGGGGCCGCAGCTCCCAGCCCTGACGACAGGGAGGGCACACGCCCGGCCCCATGACTCCTGGCCCCACGCCTCTGAAAGGCCAAGGCCAGGGATACCCGCCTCATTAGAGGGGGTCCCTCCAACCGCCCGCCGAGGGCAGGGGACGTACGCAACCCCACTTACAGGGCCGCCCCCCGCAGCCCGGCACTCCCAGCAAGTGCCACGGAGCACAAGCTCCGGCCTGCGCCCCCACCTAGGGGCCGGCCGGAGCCCGGCCCGGCACGGAGCAGCCCGGCAACACGTCCGGCTGCAGGAGTCCCGGGAGCCTCTTCAAAAGCGGAGCCCAAAGCAGCGCCGAAGGCGCGGCCGCGCCCTGCGCACGCAGCACTTTTTCAACCTGCACCCTCGGAAGGGCCAGGGAGCGCTCGTTCCTGTCACCTGGCTAAAGGAGCCTCCCCGGCCCTGCTTACAGGGACCTGGGCCTGCTCCTGGGGACAAAGGGCTCCACAAAGTCGTGACACGTGCCCCGAGTACAGGGCCGGCACGCCTGGCAGCTCATCTGCAGGACTGGCAGCCACGCAGCACAGGCAGAGACCCAGGCCCTGGCTACAGGTGGGTCCCGCTGCCCACACTACCACTAAGCGGCTTCGCTCCGTCCTCAGAAAGCAGGGGCGAGGCTGGACTCTTTCTCCACCCGGGCGTTTTTGGGGACGGCCCCGTGGCTACACGGAGCTCCTCCTTCCCCCCTTATAGGGGCTCAGGCTGACCAGCGGCCAGCAGCAGGCAGAGCCCCGCTGCGCCGGGAATAAGCCCTGGCCTGCCTACAGGCCGGGCTGGGGACCGGCAGAGCTCCATGTCTCCCCGTCAGCTGTGGAGACGGGGGCTCTCACCCTCCTTACAGGGTTGCCCCTCTCTCCAGGCAGCAAAAGGAGCACAACGGCAAAAGGCCAACCACAGCAAAGACCAAGCCCTGCTTACAGGGATGGCTGCCCAGCGCAAAACCAGCTGCAGCACCGAGAAGCTGCCCTGGCCGTGCCAGGAGTGCCCTTTGCCCAGAGGGCCTCTCTCGCCCCCGCTTCGGCTCCAGCCTGCCGCCCTTCTGGCTCCCTCCTGCCTCGCCGTTCCACTCTTGAGCTCGAAGCCGCCGCTCTCCTCTGCTCGCTCTTGCCTCGGCGTCCCGCTGCTTCTGCCCATGGACGACCACGCAATCAGGCCCCAAAAGCTCCAGCTCCCGCGCCGCAAGGGAAGGAACCGCCACCCAACAGCCCCACAGGGAAATCCTCAACCCACCACCCACACACCCCAACTCCACTAAACCCTCCAACTCACCACAGCGGCGGCGTCCGGCGCAGTCCCGTGCGCTGCTGGGAGCCAGGCCCTCTGGGCAAATGAAGCTGGGCATGCAAAGCAGCGGCCAAAGAGGCTGCACCCCTGCTTACAGGGAGCTCAGGCCGCTGCCTGGATTGCAAAGTGCCCGGGACTCCAGAGCACTGGCCCCGACTTACAGGGCGGCCCTGCTCCCCAAGGCCTACGGAGGCTCCTTCTCTCCAGTTCCGGGGCGCCCCCCCACTAACGGGGCAGGCACCCCACCCAGGCTGCCAGCTGAGGGAGCACAAAGGATCCCAGACCTGCAGCCTGCTTACAGGCCGGTCGACACCCAGGGAGCCACAGAGCTCGGCCTCGCCCCACGGCAACAGGAACGAGACTCAACAGTCAAGCACTCCAGCTCACGGCTTAAGGCCGAGGGGCCGCAGCTCCCAGCCCTGACGACAGGGAGGGCACACGCCCGGCCCCATGACTCCTGGCCCCACGCCTCTGAAAGGCCAAGGCCAGGGATACCCGCCTCATTAGAGGGGGTCCCTCCAACCGCCCGCCGAGGGCAGGGGACGTACGCAACCCCACTTACAGGGCCGCCCCCCGCAGCCCGGCACTCCCAGCAAGTGCCACGGAGCACAAGCTCCGGCCTGCGCCCCCACCTAGGGGCCGGCCGGAGCCCGGCCCGGCACGGAGCAGCCCGGCAACACGTCCGGCTGCAGGAGCCCCGGGAGCCTCTTCAAAAGCGGAGCCCAAAGCAGCGCCGAAGGCGCGGCCGCGCCCTGCGCACGCAGCACTTTTTCAACCTGCACCCTCGGAAGGGCCAGGGAGCGCTCGTTCCTGTCACCTGGCTAAAGGAGCCTCCCCGGCCCTGCTTACAGGGACCTGGGCCTGCTCCTGGGGACAAAGGGCTCCACAAAGTCGTGACACGTGCCCCGAGTACAGGGCCGGCACGCCTGGCAGCTCATCTGCAGGACTGGCAGCCACGCAGCACAGGCAGAGACCCAGGCCCTGGCTACAGGTGGGTCCCGCTGCCCACACTACCACTAAGCGGCTTCGCTCCGTCCTCAGAAAGCAGGGGCGAGGCTGGACTCTTTCTCCACCCGGGCGTTTTTGGGGACGGCCCCGTGGCTACACAGAGCTCCTCTTTCTCTCCTGGGACATCTAAACCACACTGCTCTACTTCTAATGGGGGCCTAACCCAGAAACTCACTCGCTCACTCACACCAACTAAGGGGAACACAGGGGAGGGGAGCACAGTCCCAGAAGAGGGAGCAAGTTCTGTGCAGCCAACCTGCTGGGGAGCCATCCCCACTGCTGAGTGGGAGAGCAAAGCCTCAGACCTGCCCCTGTACTGCTGCAAGGACCCAGAAACCTCGGCACACTGAAGTGCTCCAGGGGTGGCACAGGGACAAAGGCTGTCCTGCGTCATGACTACAGGGCTCAGGCTGACCAGCGGCCAGCAGCAGGCAGAGCCCCGCTGCGCCGGGAATAAGCCCTGGCCTGCTTACAGGCCGGGCTGGGGACCGGCAGAGCTCCATGTCTCCCCGTCAGCTGTGGAGACGGGGGCTCTCACCCTCCTTACAGGGTTGCCCCTCTCTCCAGGCAGCAAAAGGAGCACAACGGCAAAAGGCCAACCACAGCAAAGACCAAGCCCTGCTTACAGGGATGGCTGCCCAGCGCAAAACCAGCTGCAGCACCGAGAAGCTGCCCTGGCCGTGCCAGGAGTGCCCTTTGCCCAGAGGGCCTCTCTCGCCCCCGCTTCGGCTCCAGCCTGCCGCCCTTCTGGCTCCCTCCTGCCTCGCCGTTCCACTCTTGAGCTCGAAGCCGCCGCTCTCCTCTGCTCGCTCTTGCCTCGGCGTCCCGCTGCTTCTGCCCATGGACGACCACGCAATCAGGCCCCAAAAGCTCCAGCTCCCGCGCCGCAAGGGAAGGAACCGCCACCCAACAGCCCCACAGGGAAATCCTCAACCCACCACCCACACACCCCAACTCCACTAAACCCTCCAACTCACCACAGCGGCGGCGTCCGGCGCAGTCCCGTGCGCTGCTGGGAGCCAGGCCCTCTGGGCAAATGAAGCTGGGCATGCAAAGCAGCGGCCAAAGAGGCTGCACCCCTGCTTACAGGGAGCTCAGGCCGCTGCCTGGATTGCAAAGTGCCCGGGACTCCAGAGCACTGGCCCCGACTTACAGGGCGGCCCTGCTCCCCAAGGCCTACGGAGGCTCCTTCTCTCCAGTTCCGGGGCGCCCCCCCACTAACGGGGCAGGCACCCCACCCAGGCTGCCAGCTGAGGGAGCACAAAGGATCCCAGACCTGCAGCCTGCTTACAGGCCGGTCGACACCCAGGGAGCCACAGAGCTCGGCCTCGCCCCACGGCAACAGGAACGAGACTCAACAGTCAAGCACTCCAGCTCACGGCTTAAGGCCGAGGGGCCGCAGCTCCCAGCCCTGACGACAGGGAGGGCACACGCCCGGCCCCATGACTCCTGGCCCCACGCCTCTGAAAGGCCAAGGCCAGGGATACCCGCCTCATTAGAGGGGGTCCCTCCAACCGCCCGCCGAGGGCAGGGGACGTACGCAACCCCACTTACAGGGCCGCCCCCCGCAGCCCGGCACTCCCAGCAAGTGCCACGGAGCACAAGCTCCGGCCTGCGCCCCCACCTAGGGGCCGGCCGGAGCCTGGCCCGGCACGGAGCAGCCCGGCAACACGTCCGGCTGCAGGAGCCCCGGGAGCCTCTTCAAAAGCGGAGCCCAAAGCAGCGCCGAAGGCGCGGCCGCGCCCTGCGCACGCAGCACTTTTTCAACCTGCACCCTCGGAAGGGCCAGGGAGCGCTCGTTCCTGTCACCTGGCTAAAGGAGCCTCCCCGGCCCTGCTTACAGGGACCTGGGCCTGCTCCTGGGGACAAAGGGCTCCACAAAGTCGTGACACGTGCCCCGAGTACAGGGCCGGCACGCCTGGCAGCTCATCTGTAGGACTGGCAGCCACGCAGCACAGGCAGAGACCCAGGCCCTGGCTACAGGTGGGTCCCGCTGCCCACACTACCACTAAGCGGCTTCGCTCCGTCCTCAGAAAGCAGGGGCGAGGCTGGACTCTTTCTCCACCCGGGCGTTTTTGGGGACGGCCCCGTGGCTACACAGAGCTCCTCTTTCTCTCCTGGGACATCTAAACCACACTGCTCTACTTCTAATGGGGGCCTAACCCAGAAACTCACTCGCTCACTCACACCAACTAAGGGGAACACAGGGGAGGGGAGCACAGTCCCAGAAGAGGGAGCAAGTTCTGTGCAGCCAACCTGCTGGGGAGCCATCCCCACTGCTGAGTGGGAGAGCAAAGCCTCAGACCTGCCCCTGTACTGCTGCAAGGACCCAGAAACCTCGGCACACTGAAGTGCTCCAGGGGTGGCACAGGGACAAAGGCTGTCCTGCGTCATGACTACAGGGCTCAGGCTGACCAGCGGCCAGCAGCAGGCAGAGCCCCGCTGCGCCGGGAATAAGCCCTGGCCTGCCTACAGGCCGGGCTGGGGACCGGCAGAGCTCCATGTCTCCCCGTCAGCTGTGGAGACGGGGGCTCTCACCCTCCTTACAGGGTTGCCCCTCTCTCCAGGCAGCAAAAGGAGCACAACGGCAAAAGGCCAACCACAGCAAAGACCAAGCCCTGCTTACAGGGATGGCTGCCCAGCGCAAAACCAGCTGCAGCACCGAGAAGCTGCCCTGGCCGTGCCAGGAGTGCCCTTTGCCCAGAGGGCCTCTCTCGCCCCCGCTTCGGCTCCAGCCTGCCGCCCTTCTGGCTCCCTCCTGCCTCGCCGTTCCACTCTTGAGCTCGAAGCCGCCGCTCTCCTCTGCTCGCTCTTGCCTCGGCGTCCCGCTGCTTCTGCCCATGGACGACCACGCAATCAGGCCCCAAAAGCTCCAGCTCCCGCGCCGCAAGGGAAGGAACCGCCACCCAACAGCCCCACAGGGAAATCCTCAACCCACCACCCACACACCCCAACTCCACTAAACCCTCCAACTCACCACAGCGGCGGCGTCCGGCGCAGTCCCGTGCGCTGCTGGGAGCCAGGCCCTCTGGGCAAATGAAGCTGGGCATGCAAAGCAGCGGCCAAAGAGGCTGCACCCCTGCTTACAGGGAGCTCAGGCCGCTGCCTGGATTGCAAAGTGCCCGGGACTCCAGAGCACTGGCCCCGACTTACAGGGCGGCCCTGCTCCCCAAGGCCTACGGAGGCTCCTTCTCTCCAGTTCCGGGGCGCCCCCCCACTAACGGGGCAGGCACCCCACCCAGGCTGCCAGCTGAGGGAGCACAAAGGATCCCAGACCTGCAGCCTGCTTACAGGCCGGTCGACACCCAGGGAGCCACAGAGCTCGGCCTCGCCCCACGGCAACAGGAACGAGACTCAACAGTCAAGCACTCCAGCTCACGGCTTAAGGCCGAGGGGCCGCAGCTCCCAGCCCTGACGACAGGGAGGGCACACGCCCGGCCCCATGACTCCTGGCCCCACGCCTCTGAAAGGCCAAGGCCAGGGATACCCGCCTCATTAGAGGGGGTCCCTCCAACCGCCCGCCGAGGGCAGGGGACGTACGCAACCCCACTTACAGGGCCGCCCCCCGCAGCCCGGCACTCCCAGCAAGTGCCACGGAGCACAAGCTCCGGCCTGCGCCCCCACCTAGGGGCCGGCCGGAGCCCGGCCCGGCACGGAGCAGCCCGGCAACACGTCCGGCTGCAGGAGCCCCGGGAGCCTCTTCAAAAGCGGAGCCCAAAGCAGCGCCGAAGGCGCGGCCGCGCCCTGCGCACGCAGCACTTTTTCAACCTGCACCCTCGGAAGGGCCAGGGAGCGCTCGTTCCTGTCACCTGGCTAAAGGAGCCTCCCCGGCCCTGCTTACAGGGACCTGGGCCTGCTCCTGGGGACAAAGGGCTCCACAAAGTCGTGACACGTGCCCCGAGTACAGGGCCGGCACGCCTGGCAGCTCATCTGCAGGACTGGCAGCCACGCAGCACAGGCAGAGACCCAGGCCCTGGCTACAGGTGGGTCCCGCTGCCCACACTACCACTAAGCGGCTTCGCTCCGTCCTCAGAAAGCAGGGGCGAGGCTGGACTCTTTCTCCACCCGGGCGTTTTTGGGGACGGCCCCGTGGCTACACGGAGCTCCTCCTTCCCCCCTTATAGGGGCTCAGGCTGACCAGCAGCCAGCAGCAGGCAGAGCGCCGCTGCGCCGGGAATAAGCCCTGGCCTGCCTACAGGCCGGGCTGGGGACCGGCAGAGCTCCATGTCTCCCCGTCAGCTGTGGAGACGGGGGCTCTCACCCTCCTTACAGGGTTGCCCCTCTCTCCAGGCAGCAAAAGGAGCACAACGGCAAAAGGCCAACCACAGCAAAGACCAAGCCCTGCTTACAGGGATGGCTGCCCAGCGCAAAACCAGCTGCAGCACCGAGAAGCTGCCCTGGCCGTGCCAGGAGTGCCCTTTGCCCAGAGGGCCTCTCTCGCCCCCGCTTCGGCTCCAGCCTGCCGCCTTTCTGGCTCCCTCCTGCCTCGCCGTTCCACTCTTGAGCTCGAAGCCGCCGCTCTCCTCTGCTCGCTCTTGCCTCGGCGTCCCGCTGCTTCTGCCCATGGACGACCACGCAATCAGGCCCCAAAAGCTCCAGCTCCCGCGCCGCAAGGGAAGGAACCGCCACCCAACAGCCCCACAGGGAAATCCTCAACCCACCACCCACACACCCCAACTCCACTAAACCCTCCAACTCACCACAGCGGCGGCATCCGGCGCAGTCCCGTGCGCTGCTGGGAGCCAGGCCCTCTGGGCAAATGAAGCTGGGCATGCAAAGCAGCGGCCAAAGAGGCTGCACCCCTGCTTACAGGGAGCTCAGGCCGCTGCCTGGATTGCAAAGTGCCCGGGACTCCAGAGCACTGGCCCCGACTTACAGGGCAGCCCTGCTCCCCAAGGCCTACGGAGGCTCCTTCTCTCCAGTTCCGGGGCGCCCCCCCACTAACGGGGCAGGCACCCCACCCAGGCTGCCAGCTGAGGGAGCACAAAGGATCCCAGACCTGCAGCCTGCTTACAGGCCGGTCGACACCCAGGGAGCCACAGAGCTCGGCCTCGCCCCACGGCAACAGGAACGAGACTCAACAGTCAAGCACTCCAGCTCACGGCTTAAGGCCGAGGGGCCGCAGCTCCCAGCCCTGACGACAGGGAGGGCACACGCCCGGCCCCATGACTCCTGGCCCCACGCCTCTGAAAGGCCAAGGCCAGGGATACCCGCCTCATTAGAGGGGGTCCCTCCAACCGCCCGCCGAGGGCAGGGGACGTACGCAACCCCACTTACAGGGCCGCCCCCCGCAGCCCGGCACTCCCAGCAAGTGCCACGGAGCACAAGCTCCGGCCTGCGCCCCCACCTAGGGGCCGGCCGGAGCCCGGCCCGGCACGGAGCAGCCCGGCAACACGTCCGGCTGCAGGAGCCCCGGGAGCCTCTTCAAAAGCGGAGCCCAAAGCAGCGCCGAAGGCGCGGCCGCGCCCTGCGCACGCAGCACTTTTTCAACCTGCACCCTCGGAAGGGCCAGGGAGCGCTCGTTCCTGTCACCTGGCTAAAGGAGCCTCCCCGGCCCTGCTTACAGGGACCTGGGCCTGCTCCTGGGGACAAAGGGCTCCACAAAGTCGTGACACGTGCCCCGAGTACAGGGCCGGCACGCCTGGCAGCTCATCTGCAGGACTGGCAGCCACGCAGCACAGGCAGAGACCCAGGCCCTGGCTACAGGTGGGTCCCGCTGCCCACACTACCACTAAGCGGCTTCGCTCCGTCCTCAGAAAGCAGGGGCGAGGCTGGACTCTTTCTCCACCCGGGCGTTTTTGGGGACGGCCCCGTGGCTACACAGAGCTCCTCTTTCTCTCCTGGGACATCTAAACCACACTGCTCTACTTCTAATGGGGGCCTAACCCAGAAACTCACTCGCTCACTCACACCAACTAAGGGGAACACAGGGGAGGGGAGCACAGTCCCAGAAGAGGGAGCAAGTTCTGTGCAGCCAACCTGCTGGGGAGCCATCCCCACTGCTGAGTGGGAGAGCAAAGCCTCAGACCTGCCCCTGTACTGCTGCAAGGACCCAGAAGCCTCGGCACACTGAAGTGCTCCAGGGGTGGCACAGGGACAAAGGCTGTCCTGCGTCATGACTACAGGGCTCAGGCTGACCAGCGGCCAGCAGCAGGCAGAGCCCCGCTGCGCCGGGAATAAGCCCTGGCCTGCTTACAGGCCGGGCTGGGGACCGGCAGAGCTCCATGTCTCCCCGTCAGCTGTGGAGACGGGGGCTCTCACCCTCCTTACAGGGTTGCCCCTCTCTCCAGGCAGCAAAAGGAGCACAACGGCAAAAGGCCAACCACAGCAAAGACCAAGCCCTGCTTACAGGGATGGCTGCCCAGCGCAAAACCAGCTGCAGCACCGAGAAGCTGCCCTGGCCGTGCCAGGAGTGCCCTTTGCCCAGAGGGCCTCTCTCACCCCCGCTTCGGCTCCAGCCTGCCGCCCTTCTGGCTCCCTCCTGCCTCGCCGTTCCACTCTTGAGCTCGAAGCCGCCGCTCTCCTCTGCTCGCTCTTGCCTCGGCGTCCCGCTGCTTCTGCCCATGGACGACCACGCAATCAGGCCCCAAAAGCTCCAGCTCCCGCGCCGCAAGGGAAGGAACCGCCACCCAACAGCCCCACAGGGAAATCCTCAACCCACCACCCACACACCCCAACTCCACTAAACCCTCCAACTCACCACAGCGGCGGCGTCCGGCGCAGTCCCGTGCGCTGCTGGGAGCCAGGCCCTCTGGGCAAATGAAGCTGGGCATGCAAAGCAGCGGCCAAAGAGGCTGCACCCCTGCTTACAGGGAGCTCAGGCCGCTGCCTGGATTGCAAAGTGCCCGGGACTCCAGAGCACTGGCCCCGACTTACAGGGCGGCCCTGCTCCCCAAGGCCTACGGAGGCTCCTTCTCTCCAGTTCCGGGGCGCCCCCCCACTAACGGGGCAGGCACCCCACCCAGGCTGCCAGCTGAGGGAGCACAAAGGATCCCAGACCTGCAGCCTGCTTACAGGCCGGTCGACACCCAGGGAGCCACAGAGCTCGGCCTCGCCCCACGGCAACAGGAACGAGACTCAACAGTCAAGCACTCCAGCTCACGGCTTAAGGCCGAGGGGCCGCAGCTCCCAGCCCTGACGACAGGGAGGGCACACGCCCGGCCCCATGACTCCTGGCCCCACGCCTCTGAAAGGCCAAGGCCAGGGATACCCGCCTCATTAGAGGGGGTCCCTCCAACCGCCCGCCGAGGGCAGGGGACGTACGCAACCCCACTTACAGGGCCGCCCCCCGCAGCCCGGCACTCCCAGCAAGTGCCACGGAGCACAAGCTCCGGCCTGCGCCCCCACCTAGGGGCCGGCCGGAGCCCGGCCCGGCACGGAGCAGCCCGGCAACACGTCCGGCTGCAGGAGTCCCGGGAGCCTCTTCAAAAGCGGAGCCCAAAGCAGCGCCGAAGGCGCGGCCGCGCCCTGCGCACGCAGCACTTTTTCAACCTGCACCCTCGGAAGGGCCAGGGAGCGCTCGTTCCTGTCACCTGGCTAAAGGAGCCTCCCCGGCCCTGCTTACAGGGACCTGGGCCTGCTCCTGGGGACAAAGGGCTCCACAAAGTCGTGACACGTGCCCCGAGTACAGGGCCGGCACGCCTGGCAGCTCATCTGCAGGACTGGCAGCCACGCAGCACAGGCAGAGACCCAGGCCCTGGCTACAGGTGGGTCCCGCTGCCCACACTACCACTAAGCGGCTTCGCTCCGTCCTCAGAAAGCAGGGGCGAGGCTGGACTCTTTCTCCACCCGGGCGTTTTTGGGGACGGCCCCGTGGCTACACGGAGCTCCTCCTTCCCCCCTTATAGGGGCTCAGGCTGACCAGCGGCCAGCAGCAGGCAGAGCCCCGCTGCGCCGGGAATAAGCCCTGGCCTGCCTACAGGCCGGGCTGGGGACCGGCAGAGCTCCATGTCTCCCCGTCAGCTGTGGAGACGGGGGCTCTCACCCTCCTTACAGGGTTGCCCCTCTCTCCAGGCAGCAAAAGGAGCACAACGGCAAAAGGCCAACCACAGCAAAGACCAAGCCCTGCTTACAGGGATGGCTGCCCAGCGCAAAACCAGCTGCAGCACCGAGAAGCTGCCCTGGCCGTGCCAGGAGTGCCCTTTGCCCAGAGGGCCTCTCTCGCCCCCGCTTCGGCTCCAGCCTGCCGCCCTTCTGGCTCCCTCCTGCCTCGCCGTTCCACTCTTGAGCTCGAAGCCGCCGCTCTCCTCTGCTCGCTCTTGCCTCGGCGTCCCGCTGCTTCTGCCCATGGACGACCACGCAATCAGGCCCCAAAAGCTCCAGCTCCCGCGCCGCAAGGGAAGGAACCGCCACCCAACAGCCCCACAGGGAAATCCTCAACCCACCACCCACACACCCCAACTCCACTAAACCCTCCAACTCACCACAGCGGCGGCGTCCGGCGCAGTCCCGTGCGCTGCTGGGAGCCAGGCCCTCTGGGCAAATGAAGCTGGGCATGCAAAGCAGCGGCCAAAGAGGCTGCACCCCTGCTTACAGGGAGCTCAGGCCGCTGCCTGGATTGCAAAGTGCCCGGGACTCCAGAGCACTGGCCCCGACTTACAGGGCGGCCCTGCTCCCCAAGGCCTACGGAGGCTCCTTCTCTCCAGTTCCGGGGCGCCCCCCCACTAACGGGGCAGGCACCCCACCCAGGCTGCCAGCTGAGGGAGCACAAAGGATCCCAGACCTGCAGCCTGCTTACAGGCCGGTCGACACCCAGGGAGCCACAGAGCTCGGCCTCGCCCCACGGCAACAGGAACGAGACTCAACAGTCAAGCACTCCAGCTCACGGCTTAAGGCCGAGGGGCCGCAGCTCCCAGCCCTGACGACAGGGAGGGCACACGCCCGGCCCCATGACTCCTGGCCCCACGCCTCTGAAAGGCCAAGGCCAGGGATACCCGCCTCATTAGAGGGGGTCCCTCCAACCGCCCGCCGAGGGCAGGGGACGTACGCAACCCCACTTACAGGGCCGCCCCCCGCAGCCCGGCACTCCCAGCAAGTGCCACGGAGCACAAGCTCCGGCCTGCGCCCCCACCTAGGGGCCGGCCGGAGCCCGGCCCGGCACGGAGCAGCCCGGCAACACGTCCGGCTGCAGGAGCCCCGGGAGCCTCTTCAAAAGCGGAGCCCAAAGCAGCGCCGAAGGCGCGGCCGCGCCCTGCGCACGCAGCACTTTTTCAACCTGCACCCTCGGAAGGGCCAGGGAGCGCTCGTTCCTGTCACCTGGCTAAAGGAGCCTCCCCGGCCCTGCTTACAGGGACCTGGGCCTGCTCCTGGGGACAAAGGGCTCCACAAAGTCGTGACACGTGCCCCGAGTACAGGGCCGGCACGCCTGGCAGCTCATCTGCAGGACTGGCAGCCACGCAGCACAGGCAGAGACCCAGGCCCTGGCTACAGGTGGGTCCCGCTGCCCACACTACCACTAAGCGGCTTCGCTCCGTCCTCAGAAAGCAGGGGCGAGGCTGGACTCTTTCTCCACCCGGGCGTTTTTGGGGACGGCCCCGTGGCTACACAGAGCTCCTCTTTCTCTCCTGGGACATCTAAACCACACTGCTCTACTTCTAATGGGGGCCTAACCCAGAAACTCACTCGCTCACTCACACCAACTAAGGGGAACACAGGGGAGGGGAGCACAGTCCCAGAAGAGGGAGCAAGTTCTGTGCAGCCAACCTGCTGGGGAGCCATCCCCACTGCTGAGTGGGAGAGCAAAGCCTCAGACCTGCCCCTGTACTGCTGCAAGGACCCAGAAACCTCGGCACACTGAAGTGCTCCAGGGGTGGCACAGGGACAAAGGCTGTCCTGCGTCATGACTACAGGGCTCAGGCTGACCAGCGGCCAGCAGCAGGCAGAGCCCCGCTGCGCCGGGAATAAGCCCTGGCCTGCTTACAGGCCGGGCTGGGGACCGGCAGAGCTCCATGTCTCCCCGTCAGCTGTGGAGACGGGGGCTCTCACCCTCCTTACAGGGTTGCCCCTCTCTCCAGGCAGCAAAAGGAGCACAACGGCAAAAGGCCAACCACAGCAAAGACCAAGCCCTGCTTACAGGGATGGCTGCCCAGCGCAAAACCAGCTGCAGCACCGAGAAGCTGCCCTGGCCGTGCCAGGAGTGCCCTTTGCCCAGAGGGCCTCTCTCGCCCCCGCTTCGGCTCCAGCCTGCCGCCCTTCTGGCTCCCTCCTGCCTCGCCGTTCCACTCTTGAGCTCGAAGCCGCCGCTCTCCTCTGCTCGCTCTTGCCTCGGCGTCCCGCTGCTTCTGCCCATGGACGACCACGCAATCAGGCCCCAAAAGCTCCAGCTCCCGCGCCGCAAGGGAAGGAACCGCCACCCAACAGCCCCACAGGGAAATCCTCAACCCACCACCCACACACCCCAACTCCACTAAACCCTCCAACTCACCACAGCGGCGGCGTCCGGCGCAGTCCCGTGCGCTGCTGGGAGCCAGGCCCTCTGGGCAAATGAAGCTGGGCATGCAAAGCAGCGGCCAAAGAGGCTGCACCCCTGCTTACAGGGAGCTCAGGCCGCTGCCTGGATTGCAAAGTGCCCGGGACTCCAGAGCACTGGCCCCGACTTACAGGGCGGCCCTGCTCCCCAAGGCCTACGGAGGCTCCTTCTCTCCAGTTCCGGGGCGCCCCCCCACTAACGGGGCAGGCACCCCACCCAGGCTGCCAGCTGAGGGAGCACAAAGGATCCCAGACCTGCAGCCTGCTTACAGGCCGGTCGACACCCAGGGAGCCACAGAGCTCGGCCTCGCCCCACGGCAACAGGAACGAGACTCAACAGTCAAGCACTCCAGCTCACGGCTTAAGGCCGAGGGGCCGCAGCTCCCAGCCCTGACGACAGGGAGGGCACACGCCCGGCCCCATGACTCCTGGCCCCACGCCTCTGAAAGGCCAAGGCCAGGGATACCCGCCTCATTAGAGGGGGTCCCTCCAACCGCCCGCCGAGGGCAGGGGACGTACGCAACCCCACTTACAGGGCCGCCCCCCGCAGCCCGGCACTCCCAGCAAGTGCCACGGAGCACAAGCTCCGGCCTGCGCCCCCACCTAGGGGCCGGCCGGAGCCTGGCCCGGCACGGAGCAGCCCGGCAACACGTCCGGCTGCAGGAGCCCCGGGAGCCTCTTCAAAAGCGGAGCCCAAAGCAGCGCCGAAGGCGCGGCCGCGCCCTGCGCACGCAGCACTTTTTCAACCTGCACCCTCGGAAGGGCCAGGGAGCGCTCGTTCCTGTCACCTGGCTAAAGGAGCCTCCCCGGCCCTGCTTACAGGGACCTGGGCCTGCTCCTGGGGACAAAGGGCTCCACAAAGTCGTGACACGTGCCCCGAGTACAGGGCCGGCACGCCTGGCAGCTCATCTGTAGGACTGGCAGCCACGCAGCACAGGCAGAGACCCAGGCCCTGGCTACAGGTGGGTCCCGCTGCCCACACTACCACTAAGCGGCTTCGCTCCGTCCTCAGAAAGCAGGGGCGAGGCTGGACTCTTTCTCCACCCGGGCGTTTTTGGGGACGGCCCCGTGGCTACACAGAGCTCCTCTTTCTCTCCTGGGACATCTAAACCACACTGCTCTACTTCTAATGGGGGCCTAACCCAGAAACTCACTCGCTCACTCACACCAACTAAGGGGAACACAGGGGAGGGGAGCACAGTCCCAGAAGAGGGAGCAAGTTCTGTGCAGCCAACCTGCTGGGGAGCCATCCCCACTGCTGAGTGGGAGAGCAAAGCCTCAGACCTGCCCCTGTACTGCTGCAAGGACCCAGAAACCTCGGCACACTGAAGTGCTCCAGGGGTGGCACAGGGACAAAGGCTGTCCTGCGTCATGACTACAGGGCTCAGGCTGACCAGCGGCCAGCAGCAGGCAGAGCCCCGCTGCGCCGGGAATAAGCCCTGGCCTGCCTACAGGCCGGGCTGGGGACCGGCAGAGCTCCATGTCTCCCCGTCAGCTGTGGAGACGGGGGCTCTCACCCTCCTTACAGGGTTGCCCCTCTCTCCAGGCAGCAAAAGGAGCACAACGGCAAAAGGCCAACCACAGCAAAGACCAAGCCCTGCTTACAGGGATGGCTGCCCAGCGCAAAACCAGCTGCAGCACCGAGAAGCTGCCCTGGCCGTGCCAGGAGTGCCCTTTGCCCAGAGGGCCTCTCTCGCCCCCGCTTCGGCTCCAGCCTGCCGCCCTTCTGGCTCCCTCCTGCCTCGCCGTTCCACTCTTGAGCTCGAAGCCGCCGCTCTCCTCTGCTCGCTCTTGCCTCGGCGTCCCGCTGCTTCTGCCCATGGACGACCACGCAATCAGGCCCCAAAAGCTCCAGCTCCCGCGCCGCAAGGGAAGGAACCGCCACCCAACAGCCCCACAGGGAAATCCTCAACCCACCACCCACACACCCCAACTCCACTAAACCCTCCAACTCACCACAGCGGCGGCGTCCGGCGCAGTCCCGTGCGCTGCTGGGAGCCAGGCCCTCTGGGCAAATGAAGCTGGGCATGCAAAGCAGCGGCCAAAGAGGCTGCACCCCTGCTTACAGGGAGCTCAGGCCGCTGCCTGGATTGCAAAGTGCCCGGGACTCCAGAGCACTGGCCCCGACTTACAGGGCGGCCCTGCTCCCCAAGGCCTACGGAGGCTCCTTCTCTCCAGTTCCGGGGCGCCCCCCCACTAACGGGGCAGGCACCCCACCCAGGCTGCCAGCTGAGGGAGCACAAAGGATCCCAGACCTGCAGCCTGCTTACAGGCCGGTCGACACCCAGGGAGCCACAGAGCTCGGCCTCGCCCCACGGCAACAGGAACGAGACTCAACAGTCAAGCACTCCAGCTCACGGCTTAAGGCCGAGGGGCCGCAGCTCCCAGCCCTGACGACAGGGAGGGCACACGCCCGGCCCCATGACTCCTGGCCCCACGCCTCTGAAAGGCCAAGGCCAGGGATACCCGCCTCATTAGAGGGGGTCCCTCCAACCGCCCGCCGAGGGCAGGGGACGTACGCAACCCCACTTACAGGGCCGCCCCCCGCAGCCCGGCACTCCCAGCAAGTGCCACGGAGCACAAGCTCCGGCCTGCGCCCCCACCTAGGGGCCGGCCGGAGCCCGGCCCGGCACGGAGCAGCCCGGCAACACGTCCGGCTGCAGGAGCCCCGGGAGCCTCTTCAAAAGCGGAGCCCAAAGCAGCGCCGAAGGCGCGGCCGCGCCCTGCGCACGCAGCACTTTTTCAACCTGCACCCTCGGAAGGGCCAGGGAGCGCTCGTTCCTGTCACCTGGCTAAAGGAGCCTCCCCGGCCCTGCTTACAGGGACCTGGGCCTGCTCCTGGGGACAAAGGGCTCCACAAAGTCGTGACACGTGCCCCGAGTACAGGGCCGGCACGCCTGGCAGCTCATCTGCAGGACTGGCAGCCACGCAGCACAGGCAGAGACCCAGGCCCTGGCTACAGGTGGGTCCCGCTGCCCACACTACCACTAAGCGGCTTCGCTCCGTCCTCAGAAAGCAGGGGCGAGGCTGGACTCTTTCTCCACCCGGGCGTTTTTGGGGACGGCCCCGTGGCTACACAGAGCTCCTCTTTCTCTCCTGGGACATCTAAACCACACTGCTCTACTTCTAATGGGGGCCTAACCCAGAAACTCACTCGCTCACTCACACCAACTAAGGGGAACACAGGGGAGGGGAGCACAGTCCCAGAAGAGGGAGCAAGTTCTGTGCAGCCAACCTGCTGGGGAGCCATCCCCACTGCTGAGTGGGAGAGCAAAGCCTCAGACCTGCCCCTGTACTGCTGCAAGGACCCAGAAACCTCGGCACACTGAAGTGCTCCAGGGGTGGCACAGGGACAAAGGCTGTCCTGCGTCATGACTACAGGGCTCAGGCTGACCAGCGGCCAGCAGCAGGCAGAGCCCCGCTGCGCCGGGAATAAGCCCTGGCCTGCTTACAGGCCGGGCTGGGGACCGGCAGAGCTCCATGTCTCCCCGTCAGCTGTGGAGACGGGGGCTCTCACCCTCCTTACAGGGTTGCCCCTCTCTCCAGGCAGCAAAAGGAGCACAACGGCAAAAGGCCAACCACAGCAAAGACCAAGCCCTGCTTACAGGGATGGCTGCCCAGCGCAAAACCAGCTGCAGCACCGAGAAGCTGCCCTGGCCGTGCCAGGAGTGCCCTTTGCCCAGAGGGCCTCTCTCGCCCCCGCTTCGGCTCCAGCCTGCCGCCCTTCTGGCTCCCTCCTGCCTCGCCGTTCCACTCTTGAGCTCGAAGCCGCCGCTCTCCTCTGCTCGCTCTTGCCTCGGCGTCCCGCTGCTTCTGCCCATGGACGACCACGCAATCAGGCCCCAAAAGCTCCAGCTCCCGCGCCGCAAGGGAAGGAACCGCCACCCAACAGCCCCACAGGGAAATCCTCAACCCACCACCCACACACCCCAACTCCACTAAACCCTCCAACTCACCACAGCGGCGGCGTCCGGCGCAGTCCCGTGCGCTGCTGGGAGCCAGGCCCTCTGGGCAAATGAAGCTGGGCATGCAAAGCAGCGGCCAAAGAGGCTGCACCCCTGCTTACAGGGAGCTCAGGCCGCTGCCTGGATTGCAAAGTGCCCGGGACTCCAGAGCACTGGCCCCGACTTACAGGGCGGCCCTGCTCCCCAAGGCCTACGGAGGCTCCTTCTCTCCAGTTCCGGGGCGCCCCCCCACTAACGGGGCAGGCACCCCACCCAGGCTGCCAGCTGAGGGAGCACAAAGGATCCCAGACCTGCAGCCTGCTTACAGGCCGGTCGACACCCAGGGAGCCACAGAGCTCGGCCTCGCCCCACGGCAACAGGAACGAGACTCAACAGTCAAGCACTCCAGCTCACGGCTTAAGGCCGAGGGGCCGCAGCTCCCAGCCCTGACGACAGGGAGGGCACACGCCTGGCCCCATGACTCCTGGCCCCACGCCTCTGAAAGGCCATGGCCAGGGATACCCGCCTCATTAGAGGGGGTCCCTCCAACCGCCCGCCGAGGGCAGGGGACGTACGCAACCCCACTTACAGGGCCGCCCCCCGCGGCCCGGCACTCCCAGCAAGTGCCACGGAGCACAAGCTCCGGCCTGCGCCCCCACCTAGGGGCCAGCCGGAGCCCCGGCCCGGCACCGAGCAGCCCGGCAACACGTCCGGCTGCAGGAGCCCCGGGAGCCTCTTCAAAAGCGGAGCCCAAAGCAGCGCCGAAGGCACGGCCGCGCCCTGCGCACGCAGCACTTTTTCAACCTGCACCCTCGGAAGGGCCAGGGAGCGCTCGTTCCTGTCACCTGGCTAAAGGAGCCTCCCCGGCCCTGCTTACAGGGACCTGGGCCTGCTCCTGGGGACAAAGGGCTCCACAAAGTCGTGACACGTGCCCCGAGTACAGGGCCGGCACGCCTGGCAGCTCATCTGCAGGACTGGCAGCCACGCAGCACAGGCAGAGACCCAGGCCCTGGCTACAGGTGGGTCCCGCTGCCCACACTACCACTAAGCGGCTTCGCTCCGTCCTCAGAAAGCAGGGGCGAGGCTGGACTCTTTCTCCACCCGGGCGTTTTTGGGGACGGCCCCGTGGCTACACGGAGCTCCTCCTTCCCCCCTTATAGGGGCTCAGGCTGACCAGCAGCCAGCAGCAGGCAGAGCGCCGCTGCGCCGGGAATAAGCCCTGGCCTGCCTACAGGCCGGGCTGGGGACCGGCAGAGCTCCATGTCTCCCCGTCAGCTGTGGAGACGGGGGCTCTCACCCTCCTTACAGGGTTGCCCCTCTCTCCAGGCAGCAAAAGGAGCACAACGGCAAAAGGCCAACCACAGCAAAGACCAAGCCCTGCTTACAGGGATGGCTGCCCAGCGCAAAACCAGCTGCAGCACCGAGAAGCTGCCCTGGCCGTGCCAGGAGTGCCCTTTGCCCAGAGGGCCTCTCTCGCCCCCGCTTCGGCTCCAGCCTGCCGCCCTTCTGGCTCCCTCCTGCCTCGCCGTTCCACTCTTGAGCTCGAAGCCGCCGCTCTCCTCTGCTCGCTCTTGCCTCGGCGTCCCGCTGCTTCTGCCCATGGACGACCACGCAATCAGGCCCCAAAAGCTCCAGCTCCCGCGCCGCAAGGGAAGGAACCGCCACCCAACAGCCCCACAGGGAAATCCTCAACCCACCACCCACACACCCCAACTCCACTAAACCCTCCAACTCACCACAGCGGCGGCGTCCGGCGCAGTCCCGTGCGCTGCTGGGAGCCAGGCCCTCTGGGCAAATGAAGCTGGGCATGCAAAGCAGCGGCCAAAGAGGCTGCACCCCTGCTTACAGGGAGCTCAGGCCGCTGCCTGGATTGCAAAGTGCCCGGGACTCCAGAGCACTGGCCCCGACTTACAGGGCGGCCCTGCTCCCCAAGGCCTACGGAGGCTCCTTCTCTCCAGTTCCGGGGCGCCCCCCCACTAACGGGGCAGGCACCCCACCCAGGCTGCCAGCTGAGGGAGCACAAAGGATCCCAGACCTGCAGCCTGCTTACAGGCCGGTCGACACCCAGGGAGCCACAGAGCTCGGCCTCGCCCCACGGCAACAGGAAAGACTCAACAGTCAAGCACTCCAGCTCACGGCTTAAGGCCGAGGGGCCGCAGCTCCCAGCCCTGACGACAGGGAGGGCACACGCCCGGCCCCATGACTCCTGGCCCCACGCCTCTGAAAGGCCAAGGCCAGGGATACCCGCCTCATTAGAGGGGGTCCCTCCAACCGCCCGCCGAGGGCAGGGGACGTACGCAACCCCACTTACAGGGCCGCCCCCCGCAGCCCGGCACTCCCAGCAAGTGCCACGGAGCACAAGCTCCGGCCTGCGCCCCCACCTAGGGGCCGGCCGGAGCCCGGCCCGGCACGGAGCAGCCCGGCAACACGTCCGGCTGCAGGAGCCCCGGGAGCCTCTTCAAAAGCGGAGCCCAAAGCAGCGCCGAAGGCGCGGCCGCGCCCTGCGCACGCAGCACTTTTTCAACCTGCACCCTCGGAAGGGCCAGGGAGCGCTCGTTCCTGTCACCTGGCTAAAGGAGCCTCCCCGGCCCTGCTTACAGGGACCTGGGCCTGCTCCTGGGGACAAAGGGCTCCACAAAGTCGTGACACGTGCCCCGAGTACAGGGCCGGCACGCCTGGCAGCTCATCTGCAGGACTGGCAGCCACGCAGCACAGGCAGAGACCCAGGCCCTGGCTACAGGTGGGTCCCGCTGCCCACACTACCACTAAGCGGCTTCGCTCCGTCCTCAGAAAGCAGGGGCGAGGCTGGACTCTTTCTCCACCCGGGCGTTTTTGGGGACGGCCCCGTGGCTACACAGAGCTCCTCTTTCTCTCCTGGGACATCTAAACCACACTGCTCTACTTCTAATGGGGGCCTAACCCAGAAACTCACTCGCTCACTCACACCAACTAAGGGGAACACAGGGGAGGGGAGCACAGTCCCAGAAGAGGGAGCAAGTTCTGTGCAGCCAACCTGCTGGGGAGCCATCCCCACTGCTGAGTGGGAGAGCAAAGCCTCAGACCTGCCCCTGTACTGCTGCAAGGACCCAGAAGCCTCGGCACACTGAAGTGCTCCAGGGGTGGCACAGGGACAAAGGCTGTCCTGCGTCATGACTACAGGGCTCAGGCTGACCAGCGGCCAGCAGCAGGCAGAGCCCCGCTGCGCCGGGAATAAGCCCTGGCCTGCTTACAGGCCGGGCTGGGGACCGGCAGAGCTCCATGTCTCCCCGTCAGCTGTGGAGACGGGGGCTCTCACCCTCCTTACAGGGTTGCCCCTCTCTCCAGGCAGCAAAAGGAGCACAACGGCAAAAGGCCAACCACAGCAAAGACCAAGCCCTGCTTACAGGGATGGCTGCCCAGCGCAAAACCAGCTGCAGCACCGAGAAGCTGCCCTGGCCGTGCCAGGAGTGCCCTTTGCCCAGAGGGCCTCTCTCGCCCCCGCTTCGGCTCCAGCCTGCCGCCCTTCTGGCTCCCTCCTGCCTCGCCGTTCCACTCTTGAGCTCGAAGCCGCCGCTCTCCTCTGCTCGCTCTTGCCTCGGCGTCCCGCTGCTTCTGCCCATGGACGACCACGCAATCAGGCCCCAAAAGCTCCAGCTCCCGTGCCACAAGGGAAGGAACCGCCACCCAACAGCCCCACAGGGAAATCCTGAAGCCACCCTGGTAGTTCTTTAGCAGGTGATCTTTCTACATATTCATTCTTGCAATATGTGTTTTAAGATGCCTTTGTCACTGGGGACACTCCCTATTTTTTTCTCGATGATTAGTCTAAAATTTTGTTTCCTTTTTTTTGTTTATGTGAAATTTTTTGATTTTGTAATAATGTCAATGCGATGACTCTAATTTTGTTTTAAACATTTAACCTGTTGTGACAGTAGTTACTATAGCTCTTATATTTAGTAGTAAATATATGTAGAGTTTACTTTTGCCTCTTTGTTTTTGTAATTTAACTTATAAGGTGTGTTATTTTTTTGTTTGCTTTCATTTTTCCTGAAGCACAAAATCGTACAGTAGATGAATTACTTTTATAAAATCATTTAGGCAAAACGTTTAGACAATGCCTTGGGTTAAGGCTGGATGCAGTCATACTGCAGTTCCTCTCTCTGCAATTTAGAAAGCAAGGGTATATCTTTTGCACCTCATCATTTAGGAGCTAGGCTTTTGTATTAGATTTTGTGTGCAGTTCCCAATCTGCCTGCAAAAGCACCTTTCTGAATATTCAGATTGTCACCCAAACCCAGCTTTTCAGTTCATAATCTCTCCTACATCATTTTGAAGTTATCCTAGATATTCCTACTCAAAGATTCTGCCTCTGTCTTCTGTGTTAGAACAGAATTTCCCTCAAAAATGCTCTTTTTTTCTCTCTAAATTACCCCAAGTTCACCCATGAATTAAAATCTTTTTTTTTCCATCTAAATTAACTGAGGTTTTCTGACCAAGAGGTGACTTCTGGCCTCCAAATAAATTACCTCAGGTTTTAGCTCCAAAACACCTCCAAGCTGTCCCTTAAAGTCCCCTAAGATTTATCCTAAAAATGTTCATTCTGCTCCTTTTAAACTACCTCAAGTCTCCCGTCCAAAATGTCCCCTAGCGATTACTCCAGGTTCTGCACGCATAATACCCATTCTGTCCCTCAAAATCTTCTCCAGATTTTCCCTCAAGAATATCTCCTACAGATTATCTCAGATTTGGCTTGCAAAGTATGCTATTCCATTGAAATTACCTCAGATTTTACATTTATTCAGCACTCTGCAGATTATTTGATCACCAAAAATAGCCCTTCTGGACCTTAGAAATTACCTCAGGTTTCAACACTAAATTTTCTCTGCCTTTCCTCCCCAAATTACCTCAGACTTTCCCCCCCAAAAGAAAATTTTCATGAGAAGCCATTTTCCCCACTAGCGTTCCCCTCAGATTTTCCCAACAAAATGGCGGCCAGACGTCCTCCACAGATTACCACACCTTCCCACACTGTTCAGTTTTACCCCAAGATGTCCTTTTTGTCCCCTACCAATTCCCCTCAATTTTCCCTCACAAATGTTCTCAATTTCTCCTAAACAGATTACCTCGGTTTTTGCCTCCAAAATATTCATTCACTTCCTAAAAGATTACCTCAGATTTTATCCCCAAAAATAGCCCTTCTGGACCTTAGAACTTACCTCAGGTTTCAACACTAAATTTTCTCTGCCTTTCCTCCCCAAATTACCTCAGACTTTTCCCCCCAAAAAAAAATTTTCATGAGAAGCCATTTTCCCCACTAGCGTTCCCCTCAGATTTTCCCAACAAAATGGCGGCCAGACGTCCTCCACAGATTACCGTACCTTTTCTTCACAGGCCGCTAAATTTTATCTCAAAATGTTGATCCCGTTCCCTACAGGTGACGCCAGGGAATTCCAGCATTCCTCCCATATGAAGTTCCTTCTGCCCCCTCTGACTTACTTCAGCTTTTCCCCTCACAAGATGAACCACCGTGCAGTCCTACCAGCTCTGTACCTTCGTCCTCCGTGCCCCGGCACAGCGGCTCTCCCACACGCTCGACCCGAGCCCGCCCGGCGCGGCGCCGAGTGGGGCAGAAGCAGCGACGTCGAGTTCCCTCCGGCGCGGCAGAGGAGACCGGCGCGGCGCCGACTCGCACACCCGGCGGGATCCGCCCGGTCTCCCTCAGGACGCGTCCCCAGCGACCCTCACGTCCCGGCAGAGACACACGGCAAACCAGCTTCCCCCTCAGTGATCCTCACGTCCCCTCCGTGGCACGCAGCGCACCTGCCGCCCGCTCAGTTCCACGCAGGGTCCCCGTGTCCCTCTCAGACCCCATCGTGGTTCCACAGCGACTCGAGGAGTGCCCGCCTGCCCCTCAGATGCCCTTCATGTCCCCCCAGCAGCAAGGCATTTGCCCCGTGTGATCGATTTACCTTTATAAATGTATAAATTTGCATGTATAAGTGTAAAAACAGTGTAAATTTTTGATTATTGGAGAGCTGTGCTTTTCTGAGTTACCACCTAGCTCCCTAGTTTGCACGAACTACAATAACAAATAGAAACACCTCGCCTGGGTGCGTGAATTGTCGCTGCCACCAGGTAACAAGCCTGCCTTTGGGACAAGAGGGGGTAGTGAGAAACAAAACCAAAAGCTGAAACATGTTTCTCCCACTCCTCCATCCTCCCAGGCTCAGCTTCACTCCTGAATTCCCTCCCCACTCCCCTGCAGCAGCCCCTGGTGAGGCAGGGAACAGGGGCTCAGTCAGGCACTCCTTGTCTCTGCCTCTCCTCCCTCCTCACATGAAGGACTCCTCACATTCTCCCCCTCCAGCAAGGGGGTCCTTCCCATGGGAGACAGTCCAGCACCAACTCCAAACAAGTCCTTCCCTTGGGTTACAGTTTTTCATTCTCTGCCCCAGCACGGGTCCCCCACAGGTCCTGCCAGGAGCCTGCTCCAGCACAGACATCCCACGGAGTCACTGCCTGCTTTGGGTATCCACCTGCTCTGGTGTGCGGGGGTCTTCCATGGGCTGCAGGTGGATCTCTGCTCCACCACAGACCTCCATGCTTGCAGGGGAGCAGCCTTACCATGGTCTTCACCACAGGTAGGGATATTCTGCTTCAGTGCCTCAAGCACCTTCCTCCTCTCCTCCTTCCCTGCCCTGAGAGTGTCTGCAGAGTTGTCTCTCACATTTTCACTCTTCTTGCTGGCTGCACTTGCTGACATGCACGGGGCTTTCCTCCATTTCCTAACTACATGATCACAGAAGTACCACTACCAGTGCTCATGGGTTCATTCTTGGCACAGGAAAGGACAAGTGACTTCCATAATACATTTGGCAATAATAAAACTAAAGTCTTAGTTGAATTTTCTTGATTTTATTTTATTTAATTAAGGGCATGGGATTAAGAACCAAAGCCATTTTAACATTTATTGCCTAGAATATGTTTTATATGTTTTCTCCTGGTCATTGCTCATGAAGAAATTCTAATATAGATGCTTAATTTTTTAAAGCCTTAGAGTTCAAATCTAATTGTATCACATCCAAAACATCTCATAGGAGTAATCTTAGGATTTTAAAGGCCCACCCTCTCTTCTCTAGAGCTAGTTAAGCTAAATACTCTCAGAGAAATTACTCTGGACAGCAGGAAACTAAACCTAGGCATGTTTTATGGGTGACACAGTCCTGTGCAGGAGTCACAGGACACCTCTAGCCACATATTGAAAATGTTTCTGTTGCCTAGAGAGAGCCATATGAAGCTTAGTTGCGTGTACATGCAAATGCCACATATATTTTATAGGGAGATAAATCCCAGTCTCTAGGCCTGATTCAGCTGCCAATGCAGACACTTAGTATCATATGAAGTGTCCCAGGCTCTCCTGACTAGCATTTGCTGCTATTTTCTATGGATTTGTGTCTCCTGTAGGTCCCATGTCATAACTGTTGTCTGTACATGAACACGTCTGATAGTTTACATCTTGGTGACACTAGATGCTTGTATTTCAAAAATCACTGTATCTGAACCAAGCATTACCTTTTCAGTGATTCCAGATTAATTCAGAATTGACCAACTGACCAACTAGAGATAGAAACGTCCACTTGTCTTTAACACAGGAGATACTTTGAGAACAATTTTTGCTTTGCTATTAAGTTGCTGTTCTCTGTTAATAAGGTTCTATGCCTTTGAAATTGTTGTTAAAAACTCGGGACACTTCTCAGTTTATCCAAAACCAGAAAATAAGGAAAGACTTATGCACTTCATAAATCACTAGCATTTAGTATTCTCAGGCATGAATAACAGCACCAGCTGATACTTCATTGATGAATTCTCATGGGAAAGGTTCCTTTCTCATTGAAAAGGTCATGATTGTAACAAGAAGTTACACAGTGATAGCCTATTGGAAAATACAGTTTCATCATCATTGGAATAACATTTATTAATGTAATAGGATAATATTTATCTGGGGGAAAAACATTACCTGATTACCTCAATTTTGCTGTAGTGGTAATATTTTAAACATTTTTACTAGTCCTTGTTTACATTCAGGTAATTCTGAATTTTATTTGATATTTAAATTATTTTGCTTCATAGTATATAAATGAAGTAATATTTAATTTACATGACATTTAACATTAGAAAATTGCTTTTGTCGACATGCAGGGTTTTCAGAAGCCCAAGTTCATTCTTCTGGGGGACTGGGGGAAGCGCTCTTTTCATTGATAATTTTTAAAAATCATGGTTTTGTGGTAATTAGGAAAAACAATCTGAAATTCTAGACTTCCCCTTTAGAATATGAGATTTAGTTGAAATGTGAAACTATGGTCTCCAGCCTGCTATACAGCCATGAGTGCTGTGTCCTTACCACTGCAAATAAAGCAATGAGCAAGAGAGGGGAACTGTGTCACTGTTATGTTCTCTACTAATCGTCAGTTCCCTTGTCCAGCTCTGGATCCAATCCAAATTCTCTGCCACAGTTTTGGAGAGAGAAGGGGAATTTTGAACAGCTTAAAATTTTGTAAAAAATAATGAGAAGCAATATATCGCCATCTTCGTTCAGATAAGTCTGTCATTTATTCTACTCATACCTTTTTATTGAAAACGTACACCAGAAATGGATCTCATTTTTCATTCCTTTTTTTTTTCTGAGTGGCATTCAGAAGTGCAGACCGTTTTAATTAGCAGCTTCTAATACATCTAAGGTCTGCTATGCCAGGCTTGGAAGAAATTGATCCTTTCACAGTGAGAGCATTACAGAGAATTCCAAAATCATTTTTCAGTCCATGTGATCTGTGCTGAGATGTATTCACTGGGAAATACCTTTCACCACACCACAGGGAATTTCATGCTAGTATATTAATATTAAAAATAAACGTTTATAATTATTTACACAAGGCTTTTGGTAAGAATTTATATGTACTGTCGCATAGTAGGGTGTGTCTGTGTGTATGTTCCATGTAGAATAATCCTAGCATAAACCTGAGGTGCAGCATGAATGTCAGCACACTCCCTCAGCTATCTCACAGAACCACTTCAGCTTCTTAATGTGTCAAGTTAAAAGTAGCTGCCTTACATCTACTGTATTCACCTACAATAGAGAGGCTTCCACCTCTGTATTGCTGCTATTTTAGAAAATAGCTTGCACTGACAACAATTCTGCTTTCCTTTAGAAAATCCTTGAAACAAAATGGTTATATCTGTTGCTTTCTTGTCTAAAATAAGTATCTGTCATTTATACTACACCAGACCCTTAGAGAGTGCTTTTCAAAAGGTAAAAACTATTTTCCACAGCACTCAGTGCATTAGGATTTGCTCTTTTGTCAGGTGGGTAACAGAAGATGTAAGGACAAAAACTGACTTAGTCAAGGCTGCACATGAACTTTATAATAGCAGCAGCTGTAGGGTTCAAATCTTTTCTTTTCACTGCTCTGTTGTATACTTTTCCACTTTGTGAATGAAAGACCATTTTTTTTTGTTTTTCTCAGGGCTGAGGAAATAATTCTTCAGTGAGGAGAAATAAGCTGGATTTTTTCTTTTTTTTTTCTTTTTTTCCTTTTTTTAATACATATATACAGAAATTATCTCAATTTTTTTAAATTATTGTCCAATTGGACAGCAGTCAAAGCTGTTTTGCTATTGCTTTAGGGATGATTTTTTCACTACTGAAGATTAGGTGACAAACTCCAGTACTTTGTCCAAAGAAGGAGTTCCTGAGGTTTAGGATGGGAGATCAGATTTTCCAAAGATAACAACTCTCCTTGCCAATACAGAATGGCTTGCTGAAATCTGGAAATATCATCTTATTTTTTGATATACAATCTATAAAATATAATGGGATTTTATTATATTCATTTTATACTTCCCTATGTATAATAGAACTAAGAATTTTATTTTCAACAAACATGCGTAACTGCATGAACAGTGGTCAAATGCAGTCATGTGTGTAATAGCTTACAATGTTCATACATTAGAACTGACCAGTTCAGGTGTGGCAGTCTGGACTGAGACCTCTTAAGTTTACTGAGGTGAGTGTTGCCAATGTTGCATTCTGTTGAATCCAGAAATTTAGGACCATTTATTCTTCTCAGCCTAGCTGAACCATACAGATAAGAAAGTAGATTTTTCCTGTCTTCTCATGGAGATCAAATAAAATATATGGAATTCCAGTGCCAGAGAGACTGTGGGGGGAAAATGGAAAAATATGTACTTTATTCAGTTCTGTGACTCTAACTGAGGCCAAAAACCAGACTAAAATCAGGAGAGTGGCACTAAGTCCATGAGTCCCAGCTAAGGCTGATGGGCAGCAAACGCTCTTTGCAGAGTTTACTTATTTCTTATTGTTAAGAAATTAATAATTAATAATTTAGTAATATTAAGAAATTAATGATAAAGCCACAATACAGAAGTGTATTTGCAATCAGATCACTGTCATTTCATTTAATTGTCCTACTGGGAGGAGAAAGTATTATTAGGAACAATCTTAAGAACAGCCACTGGCACGTTTTCCCCAAATGTATGGAGTATTGTCTGAAGAAATATGAGGAAGCAAAGGTAAAACAATGCCTGTGAGCTTCCTTACGATTAATACCATAGATTGTTTCCTGTCACTAAACCCATCTGTGCCTTGGTCTTGTTTTGTTTAACAGGGCAGACTTGGGCTCAAATTCTAAATTAAATTTTGTCAAGTGCTATGATCAGTGAAATCAATACCCATGGTTCTGGCCCAATGTAATTTTTATGCTGCTTTTGTTTACATTATTCACTTACAGAAATCTTTCTGTTTTCATTTCCATGTAATACACATGGTAGAAAAAAATGTCTATGCAACAGTTCTGACAAAAGTTAAACCTTGTCTTTAGATTATAAATTTGCATTAATTCTAAAAGACAGCACAATTTGATCTTATTTTTCTGCCTCAAATGGAATTTCTTCCTTTCTTCTCACCTGTGTAAACATATCCTTTTATTTTAGAATTGATTTCTCATGTCATCCATATGTAAATTTGCTGGTCCATAAATCAGGATGCAAATGCAGGCTGTACAGCCCTACTGTGTAGGTGTGAATAGGTCACTGTGGCTATAATTAGCAATACACCTGTTGATGGTTATTTATTGTGCCTTTGTTATATTGTGTCAGAAGACCCCAAAGATCAGTTTGTTATCCAGAATTCCTGACTAAATTTGGCAGAGACCAGAAGAAAGGCCAAACACATGAATTTTATCTTATGCAACTATTACCATTTTTTTAAAGAGCAGGTTTGATGCAATGAGAAAATTCTTAAGATATGTTTTATATTTGTGTTCATTGCTTAAAAGTGTTATCTGACTGAAAAATTCATATGCAATTACATCTATGTAACATTTTTTATTTTTTTTTTCCAAAACAATGCTGGTATGTGCATTTTCTAGTGAATTTTTTTAAAATAGTAACTCTGAGTATTACAGGCAGTAAGCATTACAAATTTTATATATTGATATTCCTAACCTGAAATCAAAATATACCTTAAACATAAAATACTCTTACTAATTCAGTCTGTTATGCAGAAGACAGCTAGCTATGCGCTGAACTGCACTAGTGACAGCCTGCCAGAATGGCAATCAAAATTATTGTTCCCCTTTGTTCAGCACTTGTGATACCACATCTATTCTGCATCCCATTTTGGAATCACTTGTGTAAAGACAACTTTGAGAACTGGACTAAGTCCAGAAAAGGGCCCTTCTTAGGGACAGTTTAGAGGACTGGAAAACTGGAAAACTAAAGAGACACTGAGAAAAATGAGTTTATTCATTCTGAAGACAAGAAGGTTTATAGGACTGAAAGACTGTTTTCACCTGTCTAATGCAGGGTTGTGGAGAAGGAGTTAGACTCAGAGGTGCACAGCAAATGCACAAATGCAGAGATGCAAATTGAAGAAAGGGAAATTCAAACTGGCTGTAAGGAACAAAAAAAATCACAGTGATGGTGGTAAGAACTTGGAATGGGGGCTCCCATCCATGGAAATATTGAAATCTTGATTGTGCAAGTTTGATTTATCTGGGAAGCTTTATTCACCTGGAAGTCATATTCTCTGAGAAGTGTAAGCATTCTGAGGAATGATCTGCCTGTTATATGCAAACTGGTTCTGATCATTTGAAGCAAATCCCAAACTGATCAGCATTGTTACAGCCTCTGGATTTCCAAATTCCAGTGCCTTACTTGCTGCCAAATACAGCTTCATATTCTTCTGAGGTAAAACAGGTGTGTCTGTACTTTGCACCCTAAATTTCTGATGGAGGCTGCTATTAGAACTGATGCAGTCTCAGTGACAGATTTGCTTTACCATGCAACTGCAAAGAAAGGGATTTCCTGTGACATGTCAAAGGCATTTTCATTTACCTGCAGAAGACAGCAAGTGGCAGTGCATGAGGATTAATATATGTATCATGATGGTACATTTCTTCTTTCCTGAGTTTTGACCAAATGTTACCTTTAAGCATCCTGAAATGGAATCCCTGGGGATAAAAATATGGGATTTTGTGTTGTAAGACACAAGGGATTACATAGAGGTGTTCAGAAGCCTGAATAGTGCTGCAGAACCTTTGTTAGTGATACTAATATTTTCATGTTCTCATTGTGTCTGCATATCTTATGAACTGTTATTTTTAAGAGTTCTAGAATCCAATTTTCTCTTAAGTAGCTTATTCAGTACTTGTATAAAATCCCTGTTGCTGATCACTGATAAGTCTCAAGAAAGTCCCTAGAGAAGTCATCTTTCATTTGGGAATATTCTGAGGGGGCTTTGTAGTTCCCAGGCCTCAAGGGGTGGTGGCTTGTCCCCATTCTTTACTTGGTAGACTCGGGGTGCTAAGAGAACATCAATCAGTCTGGCTAAGTCAAGATGCACTCTTATTTTATGTAAAAAAGAGTCAGGATAAATAAAAGGAAACAGAAAAGATAAACAAAGTACAAAGGAGAAAAAAGGTGGATGATGCATAGAAGGAGGTTTTCCAGAAGAACTTTCTAGATAATACAAGGAGTAGAAAAAGCAAAAAAGCTGAGAGGAAAACAAGTGAAGAAATTATGTTCTGCACTTGGGAATCAGCGTACTACTTTGCAGCTTGAGAAGCCTGGAAGGAAAAGTCTTCTGTGCCTTACATGCTAACATGAAGATATATTATTCTATTCTCCCATGCAATGTCAAATGTCTCTTGGAAACCTAAATAGATTACGTCTACCACATCAGCCCTATCGGCTCCCTGCATTCTCCTTTCAATAAGACAGAGATTTATATTCTTATTCTTCTCTGATAGGTGCATCAATCTCCACTGTCAGGTTGCCTGTCCAAATAACAAACCTGCATATCACAGAACTGTTTTAAATGTAATGTTGATAGATGTTGTTTGTGGGCACTTGGCATCAACTTACGGTCACTTCCCCGCAAATTGCAACCTCCTCAAGAAACCCGTATTTTCTATCTTTTCAAGGCTCTCACCATTAAGAATTAATTATGGCCATAGACTTGGGACAATTCTAGGAATTCTGTGTGACTAGTCTGATTCCCCAAGTTGCTTGCAGCACCCAATGCTACCATTCTCATTCTGGCTTCATAAAACATGAGGACAGATGAGTTGCCAACACTGAGCAAAGCTGAATGTTTCTAGTGAAATCACTGGCCTCATAAAGCATTGCAAAGTGTTCAGCCTCTGTACTGCTGCTGCTTGCCAGCACTCACCCAGACCCTCTTATAACCTTTCAGAGACCTTGTGCTGTCTCAGCTCCAGGCAACAGCTCCCTGCTCCTCCCTCCTGCCTAGAGCACACACCTACTTCCACCTTTCATCTACTCCCGGGTAAATTATTTCTCCAAATACCATCTCTTTCTTCCGAGCCATACCCTCTTCTGCTACTTTTTTCCCCCACAGAAGCAGTGAACAGCAACTAGACCAAGTAGCTGGTCTTAGCTGGTTCAGTCAATGGCAAAATCCTTGCAATATATTGGTTCAGTTCCTGCTCTCGTGGTCCTACAGCAAGGAAATCGCCCAGAGTGACAAAAGCCAAGTTATAATCTCTCTTGAGTGTTGCTGCACTGGCTTCTTGCATAGGGCATATAGAAATATGCTTATGAGCAGCATATAGAAATTACGTTCAAACATTTTTCTACGCAACTAATGAATCATTTACTGGCTAACACTGCACCATTATAAAAGTCTTGGATTTTTTTTAAAATATTATTCTCCTACATATTTTGCATTCCTAGTTCACCTCCCTCATAACTCAGAAGGAAGTGATTTTTCCCACTGCTCAGCACACTGCATAGGAACTGTTAATTTCTTGCTTAAGCTACAGACACCTTCATCTGTTTTTCAGTTTCAGGTCTCTTGAAGTGCTCAGTTTGCAAAATTGGTACTTTAATAGTAATCTGTCATTATATAGTCACAGAAGGTCTGTTGCGATGCACTGTTTACAAGTTTGCTCTTTTCCTCCATACCCTCAGATATCCTTACAACATCTATAGATGCTCAGTGTGTATCACATACAACACTATATTCTAAAAGTTATTCATGGTGTTTTAAATTCCTTTTGCCTCAAGTATTTCAGAATTCTCAGATTAAAGATCACAGTCCTGTGGGATCAATATTTTTATGTGATTACTATTTTAACAGTGCTTATGAATATTATGGGTATTGACTGAATTTGTAATATTTTTCCCTGCTGTTATCGCAGGGAAGTCAGTAGAAACCTTATAGCAGGTCACAGTGAGACTTTAGAACAAACTTAAAAAGCTGTGGCATTATCATTAAAATTGTTTAACAGTGGCCATGACAGAATGAAGAAGACCTCAATTCTAATGTAAACAGAATCAAGCAATGGAAGTACTATGCAAGTTTCTTGTAAGAAATGTTGCTTATTTTTTCAGGAAAGGCTGCATACCAGTTTTTAGCAGAATTAAGTTACATTTTTGCTGAAGGAATCTGATGGAAGAATTCTGCCTATTGCAGTGACACAACCATTGCAAGGATTTCTTATCAGTCTGAATAATGAACTCACAAACATTACAATAGTGAACATGACTGGAAAATTTCCAGTGAAAAATATTAAGTAATTTATTTATTCAAGACAACAGGTAAGACCATCAAGAGAATTGTATCAAACTCTAGGCAATGACATTTTACTTTTCCCAGATTTGGGTGCAAAATCAAAATGCTAAATCATTCATGTCAAATGGAATTTTGGAAAACATCCATTTTAAATTAAAAATTCAGATTGGAAACTTTATTTTCCTATTTTGTTCTGGCTCATTCCATTTCATTAATTTAAATATCAAATTACCTAACTCAAGTATTACACACTATGTAAAAATCCAGTTGATCAAAACTAGCCCTTCTCTGAATATAGTTGCAATTCATAATATTCTTTCCAGCTATACATTTCCAATGAAGCAATCAGATATTTTTATTGCATACTAAATATGCAATTCTTTTGAGGACATGATGCTTACAATGAATATCTTATGTCAATTTTCCTTAGGGTTAAAAAATCAGCAGTCCTGTTAAATTTTTTAATTTAAAAGTTAAATATGACCACATTTTGGAAGAAAATCCTTAATTCCTGATATTAAGGGGTTTCTGAAGAAGATCTTAAAACATGTAAAATGTAGATGTCCAATCACAGTGAATTTCAGGATACTTGACAATTTTTTTCTAAGTTAGATAAGAATTTAGCAATGTAACAGTAGTATATTGGATAGCACAGAAATGTGTTTTGGTACTGTGTTACAGATTGTTATGTTATATTATTGTACTTTTGAAATAATCTAGTTTCTATACAGTTCTTTGGCCAATACTGAATATGTTTTTTTTTCTTCCTATTCCTTGACGCATATATGATTACAAAATCTAGTCAGAGAGATCAAAGAGTTGATTCTAAAGGTTAAATACATTATTATTTAAACAATGACCAGAGGGTCTAATAAACAAAGGAGATTGATCCAGTAAATATTTTTGGCAAAGTGAGAAATAATCTCAATCCAGGAAATACAGAACAAAATAGGATAATGCCCAAAACCAACCAAGCCAACAAACAGAAGCAGCATCTAAGTCTAAATGTTACTATGAGTTTAACCAGTATCCGGAAAGAATAATGGAAGGAAGCTATTTCATTAAAAACTTGAGTCAAATAACTCAAGAAAAATTCTTATGCCAGGTTCTCATCTAGTGGATGTTATGGTTGTGTTTCCCTCACAAAAATTTGGGAAGGATTGTTCATATGGGTAGCACAGTAAGTTTCACTGAGTGAGGATCTGCTACTGAGTAGGGAAAATACATGTATTTTGAGAAAATTCATTGGCTTGGTTGACTTGATCATTCTTATTCCAGGACCTAGTTTTATGTCTCTTTGTTTTAGCTGTAAAATGAAGGCTTATGCAATGTGAACTACCTGTTATCAATCAAGGAGTTCACATCTTCAGTGACTATGTTTCTTTCAAGTGCTGGGAGAAACAGAAATATTTATCATGTTCTCAAGGTGGTTTCTGAACCTTTCAATCTTATATCTAGATTACAGCCAATACCTCTTTCGTCAGCCCTTTAGTAGACTGTGAAATCAGCAGTTTAAAAACACATTCTCAGCACAGGAAGCACAGGGGAAGCAGGACACATAATCAATCCTCAAACTCCCATGGAACCTTTTGTTTCTGTAGCTATCCAAAGGATTAGACTGCTTGGTAAAACATCTTCACTGTCTGTCTCTCTCTGCCTTTCATTCTGTGTGCTTTAGCCCTTTTTCCTGTCTCTGGTGTACTCCTACATGTTGCCTATATTTTCTTTTTAATTATTTTTGTAAAATATTCATTACTACTTTTTCATTTGGCCAAGCACATTCTGCATTGAGATGATAGTTACTTACAGCACTTGAAAGACACATTCAGCATGGTATCTTTGGGGAAAAAAACAAAATGTACTAATGGTTTTCTGGGTTTTGTTTTGTTTTGTTTTGTTTTGTTTTCTTATTTTGTGTTGGTTTTTTTTCTGCGTGGTTTTTTTTTCTGTTTTGTAAATTCAGCCAGACAGAAAATAGCAACAGCACAGCTGTTATATCTGTCATTAAGTATAAGTGAAAGGTAAGGATCATGGTATCACAGAACTAAATAAATTAATATTATCTTCTCATGTGATACCTTATTCATTAATAAGTAGAAACTGATATTTACTGTGCAGTGTTTCAATTCCACCACCATCTTACCCACTCCTGCATACATGATTTGATTTACAAGTATTGCTCTACTTTCTTACACTGTGCTATTCCTTTTGTTTTTGTTGCTTTCAGCCATTTCCCTCAGCTCCTGTAATAACCTTGATCTCTTCCAGTCACTTCGTTAGGCTCCTCTGGTAGCCATCCTCATAGTGAGCTCTTGACAGCACTCATCAATTCTGGATGTTTCAATTAATTGAGCCAGCACCCATCTCCTGCCTGCCTCTGTTAGCTCCTTCTGCCAATACTTCAAAACCTCCAGTAAAGCAATACCTTAGGATGGCAATAGCTCAGTGACCTCAGCACTGTGAGACTAGGCTGGTAGCTTAAGCAGAAATTTTAGTCATAAATACTCTGCCATGTCCCCCTGCTCCAAAGTCGATTTTCAGCTCTGTTTCTAGGGATGTGTAATAACACAGAAATCCAAAAAAATTGGTGATTTAGTTGGTTTTTGATTTTTTTTCCCTTGTTGTCAGTAGGGACGTGTTATTTCCTGGACTGATGAGCTCATGAGGGAATGAATTCAAAGGCCTTAAAAACAATGTACAGTCCTTTCTAGTTGTCTTCTACTCATGCATTTGATATCAACGTGTGTGTGTGTGTGTGTGTGTGTGTGTGTGTGTGTGAATGCATCTCTGGTGTGACCTGAAACATCTAAGCATACTAAGTTAATTTTTCCACCCAATTATTTAATTTTGAATTATTATCTGTGTAAAAATCAAAAGTAATATTTACATGTTTTTATGAAAATTCAAGTGAAATAAAAAGTAAGAAACACTCTATGCTGTATGTAAGCTTCTCCACTGGAGTATGTATTTGCTACTAAGTGCTTTAAAATTATTACTTGTGTTCTTCCACATTAATTTAGTAGTTTTACACTTTAAGCCATATCAAATAATTTGAGCTGAGGCCCAATGCAATTACAAATTAAATCCACTCTTCTTCTGCACCTGTTCAGTAAGATGTCACCAAGGTTTAATTCAAGGCAGTTACCTCTAATTAGGAAAAAATTAAACCTTTAAGTAATTGAACTCAGTTATTGGGAAGCTATTTGTGCATGGTGCACAAACCTGCTTCTACAGCAGAAAAGATACTAAGATATTGAAGTCAATACAGATAAATACTTTTTTTAGAGAGAGAAAAAGCAGTCTAATCTAAACTATTCTATTTGGTGCTATTTCAGAATTGTCTCACCTTTAATCCACACACACATTTATAGTTACATGAAGTATCATAAACAAACATTTCTTTCTACCTAGCTTGATGGAAATATTCATCCTCAAAATCGAGAATCCAAGATGCAAGATCTGATCTCATCTTTGTATGTTGTCAAAGCATTTCCATGGATGTCATTCTCATTATGCTGAGACTCGAGTCATGAGTATGTTAGGGCTAAATCTCAACCAATCGTCTGACTAGGATATTTCACTTTCAATAGAGCCAGTGAGAGCTCTGTAAGTTAGTCCAAAAGAAGAAACAGAGTTTTAATGAGTAAACCTGATCAGGAAGGTTTCTATAGCTTTTATTTCCTTTTTCTTTATTTTTTCTTGCTAGAAACCAGAACTGTTATGTAAGGTAGTATGGTGCAATTGAGTGCATTTTGCATTTGAATAGGGAGCAGCATTTTTGCTGTATGTGATGGTTGTCTTATTGTAAAATGTGCTGTTTCCCTGGAGGAATCTGGGTCTCAGAAACAATGGAGCTGAGTGCTTTTTATGTAATTTATAATATTGTCAGTAATGGAATGATCCAATTAGTAAATGATTAATCACAGGTTCCTTCAGGTCTCAAACTGTGTGTTGAAAGTTTATGGAATGAAAGAGTATTTCATGAGCATGTCTGCACCTAACGAGTAATAACTACCTGGGAATGAGAACTGCATTTTAAAAAAAGAGCAACAGGGGCAGCAGCACAAAGTATGAATCACTTGATTAATTCCTGTTGTCGCTGAGAAATACACCTTTGTCAGACAATCATAATTATAATGGCATTAAAATTAATTAATATTTTATTGTCAACAAATAGCAAAGAAAGTATTCAGAATTTCCCTCCTGTTTTGGCATTTCAGCAGAATACAAAAGTAAAGTTTGCTATACAGAATTTAATTCTGAGATATGAGACATAAGAAAATGTGCACAATTTCCAAGATTTAAAATGCTAAAATGCTAATTTTTAGAGAAATCTAATTAACATGCAAAGTGAAATATTTTATTTTGTAAAACAAACCATTTTGAATATTAAGCACAAAATGCTTTGAAGAAAATACAAAATTATCTGATTTTTATTTTGTGGATGTACAATGTTTGTAGCACATACATTTTCCCATGATGTATCAAACTATTTTATATGGGTCTGTTATTACATGTATTTCAGTTTTCAAATTTTCAGTCACTAGAAGTATCTTCCATTTTTTCTTGTTTTCAGGCTAAATGATCATGACTAAATTTCAGATAAGGAGTAATCTTATGATGCTTAATATTGAAAGTAAGGTGGAATACAACAATGGTATTTTGATGAAGTCGATGGTGATATATGATAGAAAAACATTGACTTTTCTGTGCTGAACCATAACTCCCAAATCTTTTCAGTTTTGAAAAAAATATATCAATGGATATTCAATAAAGAAAAAATGGAAGTGAGAAAAATTGCTAAATTTAAAGTTTAAAATATCAGTTTTCAGGTGAACAAGCAGAATTAATCTCTATCATCTTTAGGTGGTTTGCACCTCAAATTAGTAGAACGATATAACTGAGTACCATAGTAAGAAACTGGACTTTAAGACTTTAAGTGTTGGAATCTTCACGTGTGCTTCTTAAAATCATATTTTGTATATTGCTTATTTAATCAATGGATCCTTGATCTTGGTGTACTGTTTGTAGTCTAGCTGCAAGACCAACCTAGACACCCTGGGTTTCCTTCTTAGGCAATAGAGCAAACTGGGATTGCATCAACATGGTTCTTTTCATCCCAAAGCAGATATCCCACAGCTAAAATATGTGGACTAAAAGCACACATTTCTCATGTTCAGTATAGCATTGTAGATCCATCAGGCAAATGCTTGTTCTGGTATGATCTGCCTACAATAAACCAATGGAAATAAATATTCCTTTGTTTGGAAGTCTGCCTTTGTGGTCCTGTTTGTAATTATCTTCCACAGGTGTTACACGGCAGAAAAGGCAATGAACTAATGGACTTGAAGATTTGTCAAATCATGAAATTAGTGAAAAGCTGGTTGCTCTGTTTTTATTTATATTCCTTCTCTAGCTGATTTTCAAACAATAAAAATCGCTAGACTGATTTATCTGTGTTCTGTACTCACAGTTAAACAATACAGGCAGCTATTTTACAAAAAAACTCAACTACAGAGAGCCCTACTGTCCTTCATGTCCTTCATGCCAAACTTTTGTTGTGCTTGACCTTCAAATGTAACTGCCAGCAGATTTCTGAAAGTGTTATTCTAAAAGAATCAGATGGTGAATAAAAGGAAGCTCTGCACTTCCTTGCTGAATAACAGCAGAAATAATGGTTTTGCTGAATTTAGTCAGACAACCTGGATAATGGTGTCATAAACAGGGAAAGTTCTCAGACAGAGCAGAAAACCCTGACTTTTCATGTTGATGCTATATGGGCTCTTTTATTTTTCATTCATCTCTTATTTTTAGAGGGACAGTAGATACATGCATCAAGGCAATTCTTCTAGACTTCTCAGATTTTATTCAAATCTAATCAAATTATTTCTTAATATTTTTACTGGTTGGGAAACTGCTAGAGATGTTTAAGTCCACTTTTAACCATCATCAGAAGAAAATAGTACAGTTTTCATCCTGAATTTTTCTATTTTTTAGTGTGATTCAGAAACTTGTAGTAGTAGTGTCAGTACACAAGCCATTCCTAAGTGTAGGTCTGTGAGAATCTCTTTTTTTTCCAGAGATCTAGCTAAGTTTTTAATTTGGTGCAGGGAGAATTTGTTACTTTTACTGAATTTTATTTCAGTTACTGTTGAAAAAAATTACTTGTTTGTCAGTCCTGGTTTGCTCCAATTTGATTCACTACCACCTCTAACTTAAATGAAACTGAGAAGGTGCATCAAGAGAAAGCAAAAGTGCTGGAGGACTTACATAGCATTTGAATGAGTTTTGTGAAACTCAGTTTAGACAAGACAGAGGTAGCACCCTTTTTCTGATGACTGAGTAGGAATTATTTCTCCTATTTCTCCTGAAAAACCTGTGTACATCTTTGAGGACTGTATTAATGGGTATTTAGTTTAGGACAAGTCATGCCAGTATTTCTGTTGCATGGGCTGGTCTGAATTAACCAGGACATAGAGGGTAAGCATTCCTCCTCTACATTGTGAACTGTAATACTGAATCTTTTGAATATCAGCTTTAGTTTATTGATTTATATTTTTTATTAACCAAAACCTGAAAATCAATAGGAAAACACAGATGAGCAATAATGCAGATGGTTGCTTCATTTATAGTATGCACTGAACCCACATTCCACAGACTAGATTGGTTTTCAGTTGGTTTCTGGGAACACATACTCTTGAAGAGTGCTTTCATTCACAGTGTGACAGAACTTCACCTTGTAGACAATTAGGGCTTGTTACAGAACTCTTTCTGTTAGAAAACTTTCTTACTTAAGCTATTTTTCTTTTCTTGTCTGAGAAAGTTTAAAAGCCTTCAGATGAGAAAATTTTCATTGGGTCAGTGACACAGTCTTGATCATACTGAGATATTGAAAGAGGAGAATAATTGTGTTTTGGGGAAAATAATTGAATACAATTATTAGCTATGCTATTAATTTCTGTAAGGTGTTTTGAACTTTGGTAAGAATTTAATATCATAGGTTGGAGTGCAAGAAGGTTTTCTTAATGTGGTGAATTAAATACACTTAGCCTCTTTCTTCCTCCTTTACAGCTTCTGCCTTCACACAGATGAAGTATCTTTCAGAAAACTTTTACATTAAACTATCATGCTGTGACCTGATTCTGGTATGAGTCCCATGTGGTACAAATAGCCCAGACAGTGGATGGACACAGGGTTTGTGTTTCTCATGCAGTTTCCCATTGTTCTCTTTCTGTGGTCATTTAGGTAGAATTCATATCTTACCTACATGGTTTACTTAGATCATGTTATCATGTAATTTATCTTTCAATTTATTCAAGGATAAAAAATTGAAATCATACAAGCAGGCCCTCCATTCAGTCCAGGGTTCCTTTAAAGAAGAAGTTAATATGTCTGAATGAATTGAAATAGTTTTCCTACATTTTGTTGCCTTGACTTTTAGAAAGACTGCAAGACAGAGAATGGAAGAAAGGGGAAACCCTGTGACTTGAACCTCAAAGTAATGTCACTTAAAAGCTTCTGTTTTCATGAGCTGTGTGAAATGAAAAAGCATTGCAGAATGTTGATGGTACCTCCTAAAGGTTTTTGAAGTTCTTCTCTTGACTGTCAGGGAAAGTATAAGCAGAGAGAAACAGAGTATCATTTTAGTCCCAAAGAAAACATTTAATTCCTTCTTTGTTACTGAATTTTGGAAGTGCACTAACTGATTCAGATAATTTTAATTAATTTCCTCCAGGCAGGATTTTGGGTGGGGACTCCAAATTTTCCTGATATTAAAAGAAGAATTTGCCAGTGAAATGAAGTCTTAAGTGTGCAAATTACAGCAGCCCTGAGAGAGAAGCGAATTCCACCCTGGTAAATAATGTAAGTTTATAAACTTGTTTATTCTGGCTTAGTGGAAAAGTACATTGATATTTCCCTTAATATTTGAGGCACTCATCATCTTTTAAAAGGATCTTATGTAAAAACAAAAAAAATACAATTTGTATTCACTTCCTCTTCTGCATTTTTGAAAAGGGTAATATTTTTATGCAGCAGGAGGCTACAGCACCTTGGGTGTGGAACTTTGTGCTTGTCGAAAGCAGACCAAAGATCTGCAGAACAGACTCTGTAACATGAACTCCCACAGTCAGCACAGGTAGGCAGTAAACATAGGGCTACAATGCTACTTCTCTTTTTTCTCTTCATCTCTGATTTATTTTTTTTTGTGTATGAGTTATCAAGATAACTTCTGAAAATTTTGTACTCCATGTGGAAATTCATCTTTTTCATTTCCCTTTTTTTTCCCTTTTTTAATTCTTCATATGATTATGTAGTTTATGAAAGAAAATGCCTCTGTACAGAAATAGATTTGTGTCTTTTCATCTGTAGAGTAAGAGACTGTTTGTGCTGAAGCAAATTGGAAATATTGCCCTTAAAAGATTACAGAACAGCATCATCCAGGCTCATGTAACATAGTGCATATTAATAAATATGAAAATTGAGTTCTATTTCATGTTTAGTGATCATATCCCTGTGTTAACACAAAAAAGTGTTATTTATAATATTTTTAAAATATTTTCAAATACAGCTCTTCTGACCTAAACTATAGATAGTTAGAAAGATGGCTTGCTTTTTCAGTCCAACTTCAAAGAAATGGTATTCTGAACTTCAACTAATTCCAATCAAGAACAAAAAACTCATACACATTTCCTCCAAAGAGTACTTAATTTAGAAATATAAACTAGCCTGTAATAAGAATAACAAGAACCACTAAAATAGCAATAGCAACAGTAACAGTACTAATCCTACCTAAACCCCAGCAAAATACACTGTGAAAATCCAGCAACAGAAATAGCATCCTTTTATATTGTGGTAGATGAACACAGATTAATTCTTTGTGAAGGTGCAACATTATCAGCTGTACCAAAGTACATACAGTATGCATATATAACAATTTGCTCCTGTCTCACCAGTCTGAAGCAATCTCTTTCTCCTAAAATAGACATAAATCCCTCAATCAATCAATAAACATTATCATCTAAAAGCAAAACCCTGAAAAAACAAAAGATCTTTTGCATGTAACCAACAACAAATGTTGACAAACTAAGAGGAAAGGTGAGTTTAGACGAAAAATTCTACCTTTGGTCAGTGCCCTTCATTTAATCCAGACCCTGTATGACAATTAGGTCTCTTCTGTGGCCTGTCATTGGTGGAGAAATTAGTTCTAAAAAAGCAGTATTCAAAATGTTTTGGAAAATATCAAATCCAGATCTATAAATCTACTCTTGAAACTGACTGCTAAATGCTGTGGATGAAATAACAGGGTTACAAAGTACATATTTTAGAAGAAAGCACCACTCAGGTAGATGTAATTTTTGAATGGTTTTGAGGTACACAACCTGATGAAGGGTCAGAAGTGCAAATTATGGAATCATGAATAAGAGGTTTCAACCTGAGTTCTGGACAACAACCAACCAGACTAGCAGCATCAGCTAGTCCGGAAAAAACCTACAGATCAACCCAGACAGGGAAGATGTAATAGATTCTACTATTTCTTCTTTTTGTTTCCCTTATTTCTGCAAATCAGTTTTCAAATGTACTTCATTCTCACTCCCTTCTTTTATCTTAATATATGAAACATGTCTAGGAATATCCTGGGCACAAAGAGCAGCTGACATAATAAAAGCTGTGTTTATGCAAGCCAGAGTTTTCAAAGTGGGGGTGGCAAAACTTCCTTTTGAGAATATTACCTGAGACCTCACAAGAACTGAATCATACCCAGTTTTGTCTGGGAGAATGTTAGTTGGCCTGAGCCCAAGGCAAGTTAGAGACCAATCTCACAGTTAGTTGAATAGATTTTCAGATTCTGGTGGCTGGTAAAGTCCCTGAATGCTCTTCAGTATACTTGGCTGTCACATGCGAGGCTTCATACTGAGGGCAATTTTCCTCCCCTAAGCTACTGCTGGAAAAAAACCCCAATTTTTTCACGCTTATACAGCCACTTGAAGCTTGCCATGCTGGGTTAAAATATTGGAGCTCCTACATGCCAACATTTTTTCTGTAAGAGGCTTCAATCTGATGCTGAGTATGAGGCACCATTTTTGTGTCTGCATTGCAATATTATCCAGTTCAATAAAAATTTCAAGTGACAATGCTTTCAGTTGTTCATTTTGGGGTGTACTTATCTGAATAAATGTTTACCCTGAGTTATCATGCTATCATCAAAAAAAAGGTAGTTATGTGCAGGTGTAAAGGTACTCTTATGCAGTTATTAGCAGGTGTAGATTTGTATATGCAAAAGTAAAGGCCCTAAATTACGTGATTAATTATCTCTTAGTCACAGCACAAGCTTGTGCTAACCTGAGATATTGCCTCTGCTTAATAAGACACATTCAAACCTCTTCCTTTTCACCTAAATTCATATTCATCCTGTGTCCATTCAAACATCCTGATTTGTTTTGCTGCTTCTGTCCTAATGGCCTGACTCCAGAGCCACACAGAGTTTAACACTATGCTATTGTCCTGCATAACATATACCAGGAAAGTAGTTCACAGGCACAAAGAGCCAGGAGGCAGGAAACTACCACCACTAACTCCAGCTTTTAAAAACAACTGTAGCACACTTGCTAGTAAGATCTGCATTTCTCTTGGCCAATATGACTAGAAGCCTCAACCTTTAGACCTAATTGAGCTCAGCAACAAATCATACAATATTTAATTAGTCATCCAATTAATATCTTATTTTCCTCATTGTACCCATAGATATGAAGGAGGAAAAATTCAAATAAACTTATTTTCATTATGAACAGAATTGTTTTCAAAGGGAATGATTTCTTTGAGTCATCAGTAGAACTTTTAAATTTTTTATGCCAGAATTACTCATGCTGAAACTGACTGCTTAAGAAACTATTTTTTTTTGCCATTAATAGGCAGATGCAAAATATTTTTAAAGCCATCATTTTGGACTAATTAAATGGAATATTGGACTCATTTCATAATATTGCTCTGAAAGTTTTCTTTACTAGAACTTCCTCTCCTGTTCCAAAATGGCCAATGAGATAAGAATGACAGCTGTTGGGGTGGCAGATGCCAGTACCGAACTGATGATAGAAATAATGACTTTTCTTTTTTTAAAAAAAATACATTTTCACATACAGTGGTGGAAAAGATGCAACAAATCAACTTGTAGTGGCAGACTGGCATTTCTTAGCCTTTTCAAACACATGCTTTAGTTTTGCTGATTGCATCTAGGGACCCAGAAAAGGTAGATACAGAAAAAATGGACATACCTGCCAGCATTGTCCTCAGTCTAATTTGCAACATATTCCTAGAACAAGAGGGGAATGGATGGGAGTGGGGCAGCCAGTGCTGGCTCACACTCAGCCTGATGCCAGCCAGCACCCCCAGATCTCTTTGTGCAGGGCTGAAAAAGGACTGAAAAGACAGTGGAAAAGAGGAATGTTTTAGTTTTGACATACACATAAGATACATATTTCAGTGGTTAGTAATCCTATGTAATATCTTCAAAGCAAGTTGTGTGTCTGACCATGCTGTTCAGTCTCCCTGTGGGCAGTGGGGACCATGCTTGTGCATCTCTCATGATGCAGTCCACTGCTCACCCTACTTTGGAGCTGAGCCTCAGCTCACAATTTTCTGGTTCCTCTGCCAAGTCCTTGGAATACTAAACTAGGTTTTCACCCTGCTAAAGATTTTCCTGACTGTGCTGAGTTTGAAGTTTCTTGACGCTTCATGAAAAAATTTTTACGCAGTTTGACTTTTTTGTTTCAGCCAAAAAATAGCTATTAGTTCCTTGTTTGACTTGAAGATGCGTTTCTCAATGACTAAATAACTTCTTTCCAACTTGTATCCATTATTTGACCTTTTTTTGCCCCTATGCTTAGAGTTATTAATACTATTTTGAAGGACTGCTTAATGAAATTGCTATATGTGACTGAAACAGAGGATGCTAATACAAGTCAGAAATAAAACCTTTACATTACCTCCTAAGGCATTGGTTTATATTTTTTTTAAATCTTCACTTTAACATTGTCCTCTTCTGCATTATCATAGTACTACACTGGTCTTCCAGGAGATAGAAGAAATCAGGAGGTGACATTTTCAACATAATTTTAATATACACACATGTATCACACATAAGATACACATATCTGTGTAAAGCAAAGAAGGATACCATAAACAGTAGAGTAAGGCATTCATCTCCCAGGTCCACACAACTTATTGAACAACTCATATTCTGACAATGAAGCACATTTATTTATTATGAACAGGTATGATTTGGAGAAAAATAAAACCCTCATGATCAAAGGAATAATTTTTGCAAGTATGTGGATTGCCTTTAATTTTATAAATGTTTGGCAACTGAACAACTTAATTAATAAACTATAAAGCAAGCTCTTTCAGGACAGTTTAAAGAACATATTTGACAGTTTGGTTATGAATATATTAATGCCTGGCTTCACTATATTAAGGATTAAGGACTGATCCCACTATTTTTTTCCATGCAAATTGTTCTTTTGCAATTATGGTCTTTTAGCCTTTCTGGCCTTCATCATATTTTAAGTTGTATTACTCTTTGGCTTTAGAAAACAACTCAATTTTACGTTTGGGAACTGAGCAAAGGGCAAATTATATAGCTGCTCTTCTGAAAGTGTTACACTCTAATTTTTCTTCCGCTTTAGAATTTATTGTATGTTTATATCCATGAGCAATGAGTCTTAATATTATCTTGACAAGCTTAGTTTTGCATTTGTCAAAGTCCAAGGGAGTAGGGAAGATCACCATAACAAGTGTTCTACCTTGGACCTTATAAATAGATGAAGACACAAAAAAGGAGAACTATTATCTGTCCAAAATATCTGTTACTGTCACATTGTTCTACTTTCTGAAAAAGGAAACTTTCAAAGGTCTTTTTATTGTTTCAAACTCGTGCTGTTTATACTCAAATGAAATTTTCAAGCATCAGTATGTGTCTGTTGGCTAAATACATCCTCTTTAATCAGAATAGAGACATTTCTTCCCTCATCCAGTCAGCGTTTTGCAAGATTTATTCCTTCATGTGCCTTTCTCTAAAAATTGTTATATATGCTGCTCAGAGTAAGAACTCTGAGGCAACAGATCAGTCATATAAAACAGAGTCAAAAGACTAGGCAAAAATCTGACAAATATGCTGATAAGAATATCTTGTGCATGACTAAACTCCAGCACTGAAGACAGGTGTTTGAAGAACACTGATATCTGCCACTGAAGTCTAAGAAAGGTGAATGAAAAACTGGGGTTTAGGTCTTCAGAAATCCATTGTTAAATGCATATCCACTCTTCCAGTATTTTTTAAAGGCCTTAGATTATCTTAAATGCAATTTAGAGCATTTCTTCATGTTTTAGAAACCTTCAGCATTGGAAATTGTTGCTGGGTCTCTAAAAGCACCGTCTAATTTTTTGCATCCTTTGGTCCCAGGAGAGATGCTTGCATCATTATCATGTGCTGCAACAGTTAGAAAATGGGATGGTTTTTACCATCATCATAAATACTCCACATAATTTGGGCTTAATCATAAAGGTCCCAAGGGTAGCATAATGGTACTTAATTAGGATAGTAATGTCATTAGACAAAGGTTGCTCTGTAATTAAAGCACAGAACCATGCAAATCACTTCATCTCTCTCTCCCTCTTTTTAAGAAGTGAAAGGTACTTTTCATGTGGGCAGATAGTGACAGGACAAAGGGCAAATGTTTTTAAACTGAAAGAAAGTAGGTTTAGATTAGATGCTTAGGAAGGAAAGTTTTACTCGGAGGGTGATGAAGCACTGTAACAGGCTGTCTAGGGAAGCTGTGGACGCCTCTGGGGCATGATGTTAAATGGGTCTAGGAGTAACCTGACCTAGGGAATGATGTCCCTGTCCACAGCAGGATTGGAACTTGGTGATCTTTAAGGTTTCCTCCAACCCAAGCCATTCCATGATTCTACGAGGCTATGATTATAAGATAAAGGAAATGATCAGCCATCCATTCCTGTATTTGGCTTGAGAAGTAACTTCTTATGTTAGTAACAGACATAAGGAAAGATGAAGGTTTAACAATCTTCCTGTGTAATATACCCAGGGCTAGTAGGTTCTGTATTCATTTAACACTCTAGTTACATCCCATCCATTTTTAGATTCATATTGATCTCTGTGGTCTCTGGATAGTCAGTGTCTTACTTATCCTTGATGGTGGGACATGCAAATACCCTCTTTAAGAGAGTTTAAGAAGTAAGATTGTCTCTGCTGCACCATATATCTCAAAAGAAAAACTTGAAGATTGAGCTTCAAAATCCTGTTCCAGTTAACATCCCTCAGAAATGTCCTTTTAATGAAGAATTTGGGGGGGGAGGGGGCGGGAGGGGGGGGGGGGAAGAGAGAAGAATTACAGTATAAATTTTTCCAAGAATAATGAATGCAAGATTGTATGTGAGGGAGTGTTTATGATTTACGTATTTGTGGCAGAATGCCTGTGTGAGAATAAGCAGTGCAAAGAGAAGACTCCTAATGTGTTGTGAAGAGTTGTCCTCTCTAAACTAAAGGAGTTTATCCCTGGCTTCTGGGAAAGGTAAGATCCCATGTATTTTCTTCTGCTGAATATTCTTCTAAATTGGAACAATGGTATCTTGCTACTCAGTAAAAGAACTTTTCTCCTAGTAATAACACTTGACAATAACAAATGCCATGCACATACTTGCTCGACATTAAATTGTGTACGCTTTTTTTTTTTTAATCTGAAGAAAATTTATGGTTAACATATTTTATAAAAACCAAAACACTTTTCGGTATGTGCTCCTCATTACAGACTCATTCTCCTAGTACCACTGGTTGCCTGAGGATGGCATTGCATAACCTCCTATAACTGTTTATAGCTGGGCTGAAAGTCTTTTTCTCATGGTGTAATTTATGGACAGTGGCAGTCTCCCCTCTCCTCTGCTTTGTGCAACAGTGCCAACAGCAATCTTTATACAACAATCCTTGTGGCTGGAAAGTGCTTGTATGGAGAACATCACAGGAACAACACTTCATTGCCCAAATTCATCATGTAGCTTCAACAGATTCTGTCCTGGGAAGAAATGAGACCCCAAAGTATATTAGCCAATGGAGAAGAGGAAAAAATTCTGGAAGACCTGTCAGGTTGTTTAAGTAACTCCCTGTATTCAGAGAAGCAAGTGATGCAACTTGGCACCCAGAAAAAGTTGTCCATTTTTTTTTTTTCCTGGAGAGTTTATTTTGGTTCACAAGATGGGGGTGGGAAAATTTTGTACACAGACATAAATATTTCTAATCTCTATTTCCAGTACAGCCCATTGAACTTGCTGTTGGGAAAAAGGTTGAAAGTCTCTTAGATGCAAATCTTCTAAGAAAATTTTTGTATGATGAATCTTTCCATAAGAAAGTATTTCGTATTAATACTGAGTTCTAGATGAGACTGCCCAGTAGATTCCATAGACATGCTTTAGTTCAGTAGTTCAGTACTTAAGTTCAGTAGTTACTGTGCTGACAACTTCACCTTTCTTCCAGCTGGGCTTCCCAAGGCCCAACAGCAGAACATCAATGGTTTTTAAAGTTCTTTCACTGCACTTTTTAGTTTATAGTGGGATATCCAGCTTTTATGTAAGTTACTGAATTCCTGAAGGAACAAAAGTAGTAATTCATAATGAATATGAATTGCAAGCAATTTTGTAAAAATGCCTGTTATTTTGGCATGATAGGAAGAAAAATAGCTTTTGCCAATTTTTAGATTTGTTCCTGGGAGGGCATACTGTCTTGACTGTAGGCTGCCATGAGTGTGATTGTCAGATGTCCATAAAAATAAATAATGTATGAATCAGTATCCATGTAAATCAATGTTCATAGCCACACACCAAAAATCCATCCTCACTAGGAAACAGAGAAGCTGGAAAGCCTGGCTATGTTACCAACAATTCCTGTACAGGGAGATTTCTTGACGTGAAAAGCACCTCCAGCATTGTAAATATCTCTGATGAGTATAGGTGAGTGAATTGTGCTTTTAAGTTTCAAGTCATTTTCAGAAGGAGGAGTGAGTGGTGAATGAAAGGCCTATGATTGCACACAAAAGAAAGGTACTTTATAAATGACCAGGTACTTTATAAAAGATCTCTGCATGCTGATCTCAGATGTCTCATGCCCTTGTGCAATTTTTAATGCCAGAACACTTAGTACTATATATTTCATTGCCTCAGATCTAATGATTTTGGAGTATTTTAATTTTTCACTTGCAAAGTTATTTTTGTGAAATTTTAAAATGTGTAAATAATTCATTGCTGAGAGGACATAAAAATACTGCATAAATATGACTAAAGGTTTATGAAACTACAGAAGTATCAGCTGTGCTTGGTAGAAGTGCTAGACAGTTTGTGGCAGGTCTTTTTTAGAAAAGACTATAGTTTTTTTTCTCCATAGATTTTTCACAAGTAGAAAAACTGTGTAAGAAACAGGTGCTGTTTGGTATGATGTGCACCAGAGGAGAAAATGTGAATTAATAACTAACCAATTTAATTTCTATTTTAATTCATAATAAATAACACCAACATCCCATGACTGTTCTTTTTGTGATAATAAGTATTCACCTGAATGGCATTTGTAAACATCAGTATAATCTGCACGAGAACAATGAAATCTAAAATCATATAAGAATAAATTAAGGTATTTTTACAAAGGAAAACTCACTTAGAAAATAGTTTAATTTCTTTTGTTTTCTAGAGAATTTATTTTTCCTGCTTTAAACTGTTTTTTTTCGGAGCCTGTGGATACTTACTAGGAAGTTGGAATGTCAAGTGCCTCTGGTCATCTGACTTGGGGGTACAGTTTTTGGCATGCCTGGTTCTGCCAAAATGTGTCTGTGCTCCTACAAGAAAACCATTGTAATGGACTGCCCAGAGAGGTGGTGAAGCCATAGTTCCTCAAGGTGTTCAAGAAACAGCTGGATGTGACACGTAGTGCTATGGTTTATTTGGCAAGGTGGTGATCAGTCAAAGGTAGAACTCAATGACCAAAGAGTCTTTTCCAACCTAAAGGATTCTATGATTTTTTTTCCTAGGATCTGTGACTGAAAAAAAGAGCTGAGGCCATAATATTTCAAGTGAAAGTCACCACACACCTTTCATCTTAAAATAAGGGCAACGGAATTGAAATTAAAGTACTTACACTGAAGTTGTAAACATGCAACCAGATTCAAATGAAACAAAACATAATATGTAGTGGAGATAACGGGATTATGTGCCTAATGATCACTTTAGGTTATTCAAGTATGAATAACTTATCCCACACGTAGCTCAATTAACACAGATTAAAAATCTGTGAACAACATTTACTGTCACTTATCTATCTCCACCTTCTAGAGAAAATTTTATTAATGCCAACAACTACAGGAAAATAATGGCTCATTATTCTTATGTAAATACCAATTCAGATATTCCTGTAAAACAAAGGGCTCATTTCTCTGTATTTTATCCAGATTAGAAGGTTTTGTTTTAGCATATTTTTTTTTAACATGCCCTGATGAACTGTCCGAATATTTTCACTCTAAAAGTGATTATTGTTGGTTAGCTGGTGAGATGTCTTGCTAAGGGGAGTTCTGCTGTAGAAGATTCTCCAGGTCAACATATTCCCTGGAACTTTAGACTGAAAATTAAGAAAATTAATTTCAGGACGGTCATAATTATATTTGCTCTGATATTAAATACAGACTGGTGCTACTGTATAATATTATGTACAAAACTTTATTTAAAGAAAATTAGAAAATAAGTTGCCTACACTACTTTGAGGAGAGATATTTGGAGAAGGGAAAAAAAAATCACATTGCAGCCAAGGACAGGTCTTGTTACTGACAGCTATGTTATTTCTGAAACTTAGGGACAGGACTTACTGATATATAGAGTCCTGACTGTAATATATGTATTTTAGTCAATATAGTAAAATACAGCTTTCTCCTCTGGTAACCATGTAAGTCTCTTTATCTTACTGTTACTTCTGTGATATCCAAGTGAAATAGAGTCAGGGTGAAAGCTAAGATAAAAATCCATCTGGATTCAGTCATTTATAAATCCAGTAAGTAGGAACAGCTTTGATGAAAAAGAGCCACTTTCTAACTGTCAAAATTTGGTATTCTTCTACCATGAACAAAGCTGAAGCTTATGAAATCTCTTGTTGTTTGTAATGCAGTCTGCATTCTCTAAAGGGTGAAAAGAAAATAAAAAAAAAAAAGAGTTCACAAATTATTTTGTTTGATATGTTCCTCTAAAAATACTTTTTCTGCCCTAAGATAGATTGGCAAGGGATAATACAAGACAAGGATTGTTTGTATTTCTTTGCTTTAATATTGTACTTGGTCTCCAGAAACAGTGGAGCCTGTGGACATAGTTGAATATTTGCAGGCAGTGCAGCGCCAAAGAGCAACCTTGCTCCCTCTCAGTCAGCAGAGATCTCTTCAATGTCACCAGCAGGAAATGAATCAGATGCCATGTGCACTGCAGTGAAAGAAAAGTAAAAAGGACCATTAAAAAACTGCTGCTTCTTGAATCTATATTACCAGCTAGGCATGGTCTCACTTGGAGGTAAATTTTAAAAAATAAAAATATTTTTTTAAAAAAATTATAAAGTCAAATGTATTCATAATATTAATAACCTCTTCATAGGCTGAAGGGAATTGCAGGCTATCCAGTTATACCACATGTAAATGGAGGGCTTGAACTTCTCTTGTAGATGCTGATATGGGTTAGATGAGTGGACAGCGAGGTGGATTGGACACACCTGAGCAGCTGCTCCCAAACAGAGCTGATCAGTAGCACTCAATCCAGATGCAGACAAGGCATTAGTGGGGTATCCTAGAGGTTGCTACAGAGGCCAATATTATAACCTGTTCATTAACTATGTGAATGGTGGGACAGTGTAGACCCTCAGGCAGTTTGCAGATGATACAAAATTGGAAAGAGGGATTGCTGCACCAGATGGGTGTGCTGTCATTCAGAGGGACCTGGACAAATTAGAGAATTGGGTAGTCAGGAATTTTTTGAAGTTCAATAAGAGAAACAATCAAGTCCTGAACCTGAGAGAAATAACTCCAGGCATAGTACAGGCCCAGGGACAAACAGCTGGAGAACAGCTTGGAAATGTCACTCTGGCCTTGCTCTCAACCCTCATTGTTCTGTCCTCTTTTAGCCAGCTTAGACTTCTGAACAATAAGCTGATGTATTGATCCATCTGAAAAGAGAAATGTATTTTTTAGAGTTAATTTTCATTTAGATACAGTTCCTTCCTTAGCCAGCACAAAACCTAATGCAAGGGGAATTACACCGATGGGCAAAAGGAATAAAGAGGGACCAGGTGGGATCAGAAACTTGTGTTGCATCTAAGTGACCACGTAATTACAGACTGAATGTGCATACCATCTGTCAGAGAAAAATTTTGCACATCATCTGCAAAAAAGATATGACTCTTTCACACAAATTATAACATAATGAAATTTTTCTTTCCACAAAACTCTTGACAGTGCTTCTTAGTCTGATAGTTCTTCAGAGAGAAGTTTTTCACTAAAGGGTAATTTGAAATAGCTTATAGTTTTTCTGTATGACAGAATGTCCAATGTCCTGGATTTATTTCCAGGCACAAAAATGGAATGGGGCCATGGTGTTAAAATACATACATTTTCAGCTTGTCTTGTTTCCAGAGCCATCAAATAAAAGTCCTAATCAGAGCTTGCAACAGTGTTGGGTTTTCACTTAGGGTAAAATGCTATCTTAATTTGTGCATACAGAAACACAAATAAAAGATTATACTAAGAGATGTGAACATTGCAGTGAGGATGAAAAGAAGATACAGTGTGCATAAAGTAATAACAAAGAGTCTGGTTGGGTGTTCAGAAGTTAAAATGTATTATAAAAATATGTTGGATTGATGAGTGCAGTATAAGTACCCTAACTTAAGGAGCCAAGATTATATATTTAAGTTTAATTTAGTCATTGTGATCTCCCATCCCACAGAGAGAAGTAAGACTAGAGAGGGCAGTTAATCTCACTCCATTATGTTTGCTAAAAAGACAGAGAATTTATGCTCTGGAAGCACCTATTTCACTTCATGCCATGTAACCATTTTTTAACATCTCCAAGTTTATTTTCATAAGGAATAGCTAAACCAACCCTAGAACATCTCTGCACATAAAAGGGCAGCAGGAGAGAAATAGAAAACAAAAGGCAAATTTAGACAGTAGGTGCCTCTTCTATTGCAGCTCCTGAGATATGGAGGAGTTTTGTACTGCAGTTTCACAGTTAATTTCAAAAGCAAAAAGAAAACCAAAGCCGCAGAGTTCATTGTTATTAACAGGCAGCAGTTCTGAAGGCAATGGTTAGAGTTCTCACTTAACTACATTCAATAGGATCTTCTGGATTTTTGTGTATCTCCCATGAGGAAACCATAACTATGCCGAAAGGTTTTTCCAAAATTTAGGCAGCAATCAACACAAGCCAGTGAAATGACACTCCATGTTATCAAACATGCAGTGAAAGTTTTGTACAATATTGAGTTCAGCAAATAAATCAAGCCTTACCCACTGCAATCCATAAGACTAAACAGGCACAACCTACCCTCTACATCTTAGAGCAATCTTCATTGCAAAGGTTTTAAAAAATAAACACTTTTGAGCTATTAAATGTGTCACTTTATGATTGTATCAGTTTAATAGTTTAATTAGCATAGCTTTAAACTCTTCATACAGTTACATTTTCTCAGACATCTGAATGAATAAACCTCATTGAAGATATGAGGAAAGATGTCCATCCACCATGTAAAATTCCACTTTACCTTTTACTTCTCATTAGGTTTTGTATTAAAATCAGCTTTTGAAGGGTTGCTGTGAAGTAGCTGTCTGATTACTTCTGAAAGTGGCTCAGTATGATTCATCATCTCTAGAAATATTGACCAAAATCTTGATTTGAAGATCAGATCCCAAGAAAATGAAGACAATGTATTCAAATAGCAAAGCTGGACAATGCTGTTTTCATTAGCATGAACATTCCAAAAAGAGATGTTCCTCTTCCTTACAGTTCCCAGTGGCTGCTGCAGACTAACTCCCTGCCTCCAGAGGTTGCTACTATTCTGTCCCCCCTTCCTAGTTTCTTCCCTTCCTTCCAACACTGCAAAAAATGTATGCTGGCTGCCACTGGAATTGTGACTGTCCTGTCAATGTGTAAATTTCATAATAGATTAAGTTTTGAACAGCTGGATGTTTGTTAATCACTCATCCAGTAGGGCAGATGCAAGGATGGAGAGGAGGTAGTCCATGTAGGGGAAGGAGAAGTGTCATGAGTGCTAAGGAAGTCAAGCATGTGTCTGTCTGTCCATCATAGCTGTTAATAATGCTGGGCCACATTGTCTCTATGCTGCTGCCTGTTCATGGGAGATAATTATTCATTGGCTATTTGTTTTCACTATCAGCTGTAAAAAAGTTACACAACGAACAGACAACAGCATAATGTAATCAAGTAATGATCAGTCCCCCAGGTAAAATTATCCTTGTATGAAATTATCCTGCCATTACTTTTAATAGGCTCCCTAATTAAGGCAATATATCTTAATATATTGAATCCTTGTTGAGTCACAAAATAATTGATACATTGAATGCTTGTTGAGTCACAAAATAATATCTCTGTAAGAAAAATGTAGAGGTTGCTAAGGATTATTTTGGGGCTGGTGAAGCTGTTTCTGACAGCTCCCAAATGAGCTCTAATATATTGTACAGCCATTATTAAATTGGCATCATATGCATTGAGATTCCTATTTGCTAATAATTTCTACATGCTTGCCTTTTTCAACAGTGTTTCTTAATAGATAATGAAAATTAGAAAGAGGTAATAGAACATATTGCAAGGCCTAAAGGAAGTTAAACTTCTCTCAACAAAATCAACAGCATTTGTGAGAGCACATAATGGAAAACAACAAGATATGGGGATCTGACTGATAAATTACTTTTAGCACTAGAAAGTTTCAGACGTGGTCAATAAACCTAGATTTATATAGATTTAGCTAAAAGTCAGAACTGTTTATGCCAAAGATTCCCTTCTCCTAATGAAACAATTTGAAAAATGGATTCCAGTAAAAAAAAATTCAGATTGTAGTCACATAATTATGTATCCTAGCTGACTGAGCATCTTCTGTGTACACTTATACATTACTTACCATTTCAGTGGTGCTTCTGAAGAAATGCTACAAATTCTATCCAATTATGAGAGGAAAACCTTTAAAAGTTATATTCTGTATCAAAAAGGTAAGGAATGAGAACTATGAAACAATATTGATCCAAATAAACGTAAGAATTGTGAAATTAAGCTCTATAGCTAGGCAGACAAAAGCCCTATGTCATTCTTGATCCATGCTTTTCTAACCTATTTCTTGTTTGTAATTTCCCTGCACTCCAGAAGTAATATAATACAGCACCTGAAACTGGTGAGTTTTCCCTTTTCCAGAAGGTATATTCCCCAGGTGAATCAATCCCTGAAGGGAAGTTATACCAATGCCTGCCTCAGCATTTTGTAGAAATGAGTATGTAGATGCAGCATTTAACTTTGGAGCCAACATAGCAAAGCAAACAACGACACCAACCAAAAAAGAAAAGGAGGAAAGGAAATTTAGATTACCCTTGGGAACATAGTCCAATTTAGAAAATCACTGTTCATACTCTGAGCTAGGCATCATTCATAGCATACCATAAAATTGGTTTTCTTGGTCAGATTTTGCAGGTGACATCCCATGCTATTAACCAAAGAAGTCCTTGCAAGTAGGTGAAATACTACAAATTGCAACAAATAGATACCTCCTGCAGCTTTACACAATTTTCAAGTCGGGGTAGGTCTGGTCCATCTGAGTTCAGATACGTTTAACCCATCATAGGGTAAATAAAAACAGCAGGAGGAGTGTAAAAAAGTTGGTCCTTATATTAGATAAGCATAGCAACAGCACAAATAGGGATCTGGATTGCAGCAACAACCCTGTAAGAGCTACTTGAAACCTATGTGGCAGCCAGGCAGGGAGATTAAAACTGTAATCAGTCACACAGGAGAGGAAGGAAAAGAGAGCAGATATTTTCCTCAGTGTAATTTTCTTGGTGATTCTTATTTGGTGATGGGATTTTAAGACTACTCTGAACTTTCCTTTTCTAGTTACTGAAGCCTACCAAAAAGCAATGGAAAGATTTTTTTCTTGGCCTAGAAAATAAATTACAAATTTTTAGGGTCTCTGTTCTGAATGAAAATTGAGCAGTGTTCCTTTGAAGCCCATGGCTTAATTATTTTAGAGCTCTTTGACATTGAAAAAAAATTAAAGTGAAAATAATTTAATCCAGTGATTAATTGGTTTGAAATAAAAATAAAATTAAAAAAAATCAAGACCGTACTTGGTTAAAATCATCTGGCCAAATATATACGCTTAATAATCAACATCATCTGTTCAGAAATTCAGTTCTGACTGGTATTTCAGGTGTCTGCTAGTGGACAGCACTAATGCATCTGAAACTGATAGCTGACATGCAAAACTTAAAAAGCCAGGAATGGAGTATTGAAAATATACTTATTTTACATATGGGTTTTTCTTATTTATCAGTATTATTGCTATAAGATTCATAAAAGTTTACAGTTTATAGGAAAGGGAAAGTAGGAGTGCAATCTTTGAAGGAAATGTTTTTTGCTGTGGATCCACGAAATGGGGTGGGGAGGAGAAAGGGAGGAAGAGTGGGATGATCTGTAGCTGAAAAATATATCCTCTTCTGATGGTTATTGAAGATATTGTGTGAGGAAAAAACTTAGGATAGATAAGGATAGAGATTCTAGCTACATATTTGTTTAGAATTATCTTGGAAAGTAACAAAATCTGTTATTTACTTCACACATGAAAAAAATCGGGTGTATGTAGGAAAGCATTACTACAGGCCTTACGAGATGTCAGCTTGCAGGAGGGAGGGCTTGCCTAAAATATGATCTCAGTCTAAATGACTGTCTATTGCCTGAGAGTTGTCTGCTTATTTTCCATATTCAAGAGGTAAATAGGCATTTTTACATGCTGGTGGTGGCTGTAGGTAATACAAGGTGCATCAACATCACCGAGAGCCTTGCATTATTTATTTCTGTTTTCCCATTCCAAATATGTTCATTGTGGCTTGCTTGAAGATTTCTCTTTTATTCCTTAAATTTTCTAATGCTTATTATGGGGGGGGAAATAGCAAAAGGATACCTACTTGTATTTAATGAAAATTTTTATTTTGTGTATGCAGTTCAAGTATTCAAGCAGATTTAGATTGACTACGAGGAAAGCTGAATTTCTGCCCTTGCTGTCCGTGGTCTGTACAGTAGCAGTGACATGAACACCAGGAAACTCACTGAACCATTGACCTAATGGGAATTGTGTCTTTTTTTGGCATTTGTGAAGTTGTCTCAAGATCTGGGAGGTAAAAAAACCCAAGGTGAACAAAACAGATTGTCAGCATTCATCTTACGTAAACTTCTTTATTCCTATTCTCTGGGCCTGACTGTCAAAGCACAGCAGTTGTCTAGGAAAGGAACATTTAATTTTGCTAAGCTTATATCTTGGACACTTCAAATCAAAGTTAGAACCACTGGATTGTGTGAGAAGCAGCAGTAGCCCATTCAGCTGTTAGAACTGGATAGAAATTTTCCAGAGAGCAACTATGTTGGTATTAATACACTGATGGTAATTTCTGCAAGTTTTACACAAAAGCAGGTCCCAGGCCCACCAGCAAGTCTGAGGCTCTTGTCTCACATTGTAAAGAACACCCAAGTTCAGAATATTATACGTCTGAATGCAGGAAAGTGCTGAAGTACAGAAGGATAGGTTTGTGTCCAGATGGAAATACCATCCATTTTCCTCTGCTGATGTAATTTCATATTGTATTGCTAATTATTCACAGGGTCAGGGAAAAATCAGGTTTTGAATCCACATTACCTGTGGAAGGAAGAAAAATTTTATACAATATAGAAATTATACTGAAGTTAGGTTAAGAAGATATAAGTGTTAATGATAGCAAATTTAATATGGAAAGGCAATCGAGACCTTTTGAAGAATGTAACTATTTCTGTAAAAATACTCAGAAATTAAAATTTTGGCTATTGCATAACATAGCTGTGGTAGTTTCATTAACATATTTTTAACCTGTTAGCCTATAAACCAAGAGGTAATTTTAAATTTACCAACCCATTTTTCTCCATACTTTTAGTTCTGTTTTACCCTAGGAGCTGATAATAATGATGTTAATGAGAGTGAATGTACAAGAAAAAATATTTTCAATGTTTTCATTTATGTTCTTTTAAATTTTACATTTTGATTTTTAAATTATTAACTCAATTCTTTGGCACCAGAATAAATGGTGCTTAAAGGTTAGTTTTCTTAAAACACCATGGTTTTTTGAGCTGTAACTTATATCTTAATGTCAGTTCTTTGAATTTTCCACATAAAAGTAACTCAATGCCTGCTAAAGGAAAATAGAGCATAATTCATAAGAAGGAAGTGTGGTCTGGGAAAATATTATTCATATTTCACCATTTATCCTACTATTATTCGTCTCATTAAAAGTGAAGAAAATAAATTACATCTTTCAATTTTCCTATCGTACTACTCAGAAATGAGACATACAGTATTCTGTCTCAGAAAAGTAATTTCATTTTAAGGTTGTTTTTTTCTCACGTTTGTGAAAACATTTTTTGAGTAAGGAATCATTTCAGGTGAAAAATTAGAATAGAAATAATATTCCTTTTTTAAATCACAGAATTTTGTTGTAACTTCAGCTTGCATTTCAGTTGTCAGATTCCTGGTGTACCATAAAATTCAATTGTTTGGTTGAGGAACCATATAAACTAAAGTTAGAATGACAGTTCATAACAGACAGAAATAAAATGGACTTTCAGAAGAGATATAAAATCTCAGGTGAAATTATTTCAGTCTTGCTGTAGGACCTAAGCTAACCACTAAGGAACACAGAGAGGTTTACGCCCTCACATTTGGTTTGTATTTGCAAGGAAGAGCCAAGATATTTTACTATCAGGTGAATGTATTTACATTCATTACAGTAAGCTTCAAGAAGAGTTTCACTGTGTGAGAAAAAAAACTGCTCTTTTTCTATTCCAGGCAAGCTCCTTAAAGACTCAGATGTCAGCAGCACATCAAAGTGGCAGGGTCCCACCAGACTCAGTGACCAAGAGGCAGAGGTTTTGCTCCCAAAGGCAAGGGGGCACTGAGCCTGCTCCTCCATCCCTCTATTCCCCTCCAGAGACAGACTGGCTTGGCTGTTCCTCCATCTCTGCTCTTTATATTTTCTGCTTGTCTTCTGTTTATACTGCAAAGTTAACTGCTAAAACTGAAAAAAAAAACAACATATCATTTTGCAGGTAGTTTGCAATTCTGAAGCATAAAAACACTACTGTGTGAGAAGAAATAAAGCTGGAGAGGCATCTATTGAGAGGCATCTATTAAATAATTGGTTTCTTCTACTATCATTGATAATTATAGAGGATGTTTTTCAGTAGACGTGCTTCTGATCACCAAAAGCACAAAACAAAAACAAAATCTGTACTATACTTAAGAAATTCAATGGAAAAAGTCTATTAAGGGAAATAACTCTGGGAGAAACAGGTAAGGCCAGCCATTAAGAGGGGGTATTTGAAAATCTATTTTATGTATCTATTTATGTATCTATTTTATGTATTTTATTTCTATATTTCTAAACCTGGAAAAGAAAAATTATATATTCCTACTACATAATGATGGACTTTCTTAATTTTAAGTCATTGTCAGGAAAATAAGGTTGTGTCTACTCTGAATATCTCAAGTTCAGGTAACTTGTACTCGAAGCCCAAAGAGTTGTCTGAAGAAATATTTAACTCACTGGTAATTTTTCATTACCTTAAAGTACTTGGCAATTCCAAAGATTGTAAATCTACTAAAGTTACAGCAGAGTAGATAAATGCCAGTGGGGTGAATTCAGACTTACCACAGGCTATATCTTCTTTTTCATCAATCCATGGAGAGATGATAAGAAAATTGACAGAACTTTTTTATTTTATATATGACTGCTCAACAAACATTTTAATAATGTTCATAAACAGATTTTTAAAGAGGAGAGATATTATCAAAGAAAATTACTTTCATTCTTTGAAGAGACACAATTTTTTCAGTAACAGTGGCTAATAAACATAATTGAGAAGTGGCGCAAGATTTTGTATGCCACTAGTGTGATATTCTGTTTAAAAGAGTACACCATACAATCACAGTAAGGCATAAATGAATGAATACCTGGCAGAGAAATTGTCAGTAGTACATCAGCTTTATATGAAGGCTTCCTTGTAGGTACTTCTGGGACTGACTTTGTTCTACAAATTGAATTCAATATGTTTATTAGTGAAATTGACTCAAACATGAAATCACAGACAATAAAGAACACAGGTAAGGAGGAAGGCTTAGGGGATAAATGAGAAAGATAAAATGACAACCAGTTATATATGATCCAGTTACCTTCTTTATGGTTGACAAGTAATGTCTGCAAAATACACTTTAAAAATATCAATTAATAAAAAAACCAAAAACAAACAAACAAAAAACCCCTACCACCTATGCCTTCCTGGCTTTTAAACCTATTGGAGTGAAAGTCCACAGAGATGATCAGAGGATTGGAGCACCTGCCTATGAGGTGGGCTCAGGGAGTTGGGTTTTTTCAGCCTGGAGAACAGAAGGCTCCAGGGACACCTTAGAACATCTTCCAGTAGATAAAGAGAACCAACAAGAGATGGAGAGAAATGGTTTCCTAGGGCATGTAGTGATAGGGGAATGGCTTTAAACTGAAAGAGAGTCGATTTAGATTGGATATTAAGAAGAAATTCTTAATGGTAAGGTTAGGAGCAGGTTGCCTGGAGAAACTGAGGATGACCTACCCCAAGAATGTTCAGTGATAGGCTGGATGGGGCTCTGAATAACCTGGTGTAGTGAATGACGTCCCTGCCCATGCAGGGGGTTTGGAACTAGATGATCTTTAAGATCCCTTTCAACTCCTTCCATGATTCTATGATTCTTTGGGCTCTAGGTTAGGATTCTCTTTTAGTCAGTAAAATGTGCTAAAATGATTCTGCAGGATATATGTCTATGTAGGGAAGTACAATATCTCTGTAACACAATAGTGTTTAGGCCAACATTAAAACACTTGATGCATTCCAAAATAGATAGTGTATTTATATTTATTAAAGTAATATTTAGAAACACAGGCACCTATTCATATATGTATGTATTTATATATGTTTATTATGTAAATTAATCTTTTAGCTGTCATGCATAATGAATAAATCAAAAGAAACTATACATTGTTAAAGTAATTTCTAATATGGCAGACTGATGTATAAGAACAAGTGCTGTGTTGAAATTGAATCAAGACACATTTAAATGAGAAGCAAAACATTATTTCTTAACAGAGAACAATTTTTCTACTGAATCAAAATACCAAGACAAGTTTTGCACATCTTCAAATCAAGACTAAATTCCTTTTGAAAATAGTTACTTTGGTTAAGTGGTAGTTAATGGAGTTTGATATAGGTTACATGCATGTACCAGTAACATTCTGATACATGTGAGGTCAGAATAGATGATCTAATGCAGTAACTCAAATGGAAATAATAAAACCCGTATGACACAGAGGTGATTTTCATAAAATCCACTATATATGTGTGTGTGTGTGTGTGTGTGTGTGTGTGTGTGTGTGTAAAATTTCAAAAAGCTGCATACAGCTAACTATAACATAAAGACACACTGAAAATGGAGTCAGTGTTCTCACAGCCTAAACTAATAAAAAAACAAGGCACAGCCCTAAGAAATGACATGATATATTGCTTAATTACCAGCACACCTGCTGTCATGGTTTAGCTGTTTAGTATTGTTACAGAATATTTAAAGCAGTGCCACGCTCAGTTCAACAGGATTTTATGATAAGAACTGTTCCCAAAAGGGCATTATGACTACAGCCACAGTCTTTCCATAAAAAATTGTCTTGGTGGGATGAAGTCAGCCATGTATTGTCATTTGGTCTCTGGGTTTTTTAGTACCATAACCTAGCCTCGTTTTTTATTTTGTCTGAGACTCAGAGTTGAATGGGAAAAAGCGATTGCTCACCAATGGTGCCATTAATTGTAGGCTCCAATGTCCATGCATGCAGTAATGTCCCTTCCAGATGATCACATTAAGCATTTTACATGTTCTAGGTAATTCACAAAGTTTAATCAAATTGGACAAACCAGAGCTGCTGCTCTGGCCTTAGGATCTGCTCTCAGGAAGGACCGAAAGTAAATCATGAGTGCTGCTAAGGTGCCCAGAACTCATTTTATGTATCAAAATATCAGGTTTTTTTTTTTTTTCCTTTATACAGTCCTGAATCCTGAATGAGGGAAATCTCAGACCACGGAAATATTCTACAGAATTTTGTCCTCCAGCTCTTACAGGAGGTAGCCCTGGAGGTCATTTCCACAGACATGCTGTTAAGCTGTCAGGGAGGGGGTTACAGAACAAAACTGAATTTTTTCATCTCCGTCCTCACTTTTATCCAATTATCCTGATTTTAGATTAGAGATAGATTTGAAGTGTTTGTCTGCCTGGGTATAATCTCAGCCCAAACAACCTCCTTCCTCTAACACTATGACCTAGCCATCAGTGGGATGAATTCATGGTCCCATCTCTGGAGCTGCACACCTGCATGTGCAGTACATATCCTGCATATTAACTTGCCCAGGAATGCGCAAAACTCAATGATGTCTTGCAAAGCTGGGCATGGGAAAGACTTGGCAAAAAATGGCCAGGGCAATTGTTCCTGTCTCCCCCAGGATGGAGTTAATTTTCCTTTTAGTAATTGGTACAGTTCTAGGTTTCAGATCTGGTATGAGAATAATGTTGATAACACATTGATGTTTTAGGTGTTTTTAAGTAACATTTACTCTAAGTAAGGATTCTTTTCATTTCCCATGCTCTGCCAGTGAGACTGTGCACAAGAAGCCACAAGAGAGCATGAACAAGACAGAATTGGCAGAAGGGATATTCCATACCACAGAACATCAAGCTCAGAATATAAAATTAGAAGAATTGGCAGGGAGGGGTGATCACTGCTCAAAGACAGGCTGGGCATGGCCAGTGGGTGGTGAGCTATTGGACTATGCATCCATCCATTGTTTCATTTGTTCTTTATTCTTCTCTTCCTGCTTTTCATTACAACTGTTATTTTTATTATTATCATTATTATTGTTGTTGTATTTTATTTTGTTTTAATTACTGAACTGTTCTTAATGCACAAGATTTACTGTATTTTTCTGATCCTCCTCCTCAGGGAGGGGTTAGGGAGGAGAGTGACCAAGTGGTTGTGTGGTGCTTAGTTGCTGCCTGGGGTTAGACCACAACAGCAACATTCCCTGAGAGACCAGTGTATGACAGGTCTCTCACTTCCACCTGAGTGCTCTCACCAAAAAAAGTGAAAATTGTTTTCTGTATTATTTCACATCGAGTTACAGTTTTCTGGTTTCTTATAGAGCTCTTCTCAGTTTAGTTGGACTAATAACAATGGTTTTACATAACAAAAGAGAACGTTAGATTAATTTCTACTTTATAATGGTTAGCTGCCAATCCAGAATGATAATGAAAAAATCAAAACCATGTTACTTCGACATTTTAGTCTGAGTTCATTTTCCCTGTATCTGTGAAGTAAATTGAGTGGAGCAGATAATAATTTAAACAATCTTGAAAACTCAAATAACATTTTGGAATAGGATGAAATATTTAAAAATTAAGTTTTATAGATGGTGCTGTGGGAGAATGTAGTACCTTATCAAGAAAATGTTAAAAATAAAGCACATGAATATATGTTGAAAAAATAATTCGTGGTTAACTAGTTGCACATGGAAACATTAATTCAACTGAAGATATTACACATTCATTAACAGAAATACAGCTACTACTCAGACTGATGGGATATATATTAGCCCTAAATTAATAAAAATAGATTAGAACATTACTTTTTTAGCCTGTTTAAAAATGCATTGTTGATTTTAAAATTATGAGAGATTTGAAAAAACTAAAACATATTGCAGCCCTGTACTGTGTTTCTTTTTGGATAGCAGAGGCAAAGCATGGAGGTGAGTGATCAAACTGCGACAGAGACAGCTGAAGTGGCAGATCTGTGACCATAGATTGGCAAAAAAGATGGGGAACTGAACTTGTTCTTCCTGTGCAGCAAAGGGGGTGGAAGTCCTCAACTGCCCATAAGCATTTGTGAAGTTACTTAAGGCTGCCAACTAAGAACTTTTTTGCCTTTGGGGGAAGGAGAAGGAAGGAAAATCTTCTCTTCTTTGGAGAAGGACCTGTGGTCCCAATTAATCCATGTCAGAACACCTCAACACAAAGCAAACCACTAACCAAAAACTAATTTAGCTATGACCCAGGTTTAATACTCCCTCAATTATTTAACCTCTGAAGACATTAGTGTATCTAATAATCATTTCTATCCTAACAACTGGCATCAGTGAAGAGCAGAGTTCATCTTTATGAGGATGTTTTGATTGCATCTTTGTTTTCTTCATATGAAACAAGAGCTCTGAGTATCACTTATTCTGCTGGCACAATTGCATATAACTGAAATCCATTATAGAATTGTGAGTTATTATGCTTAACTTCATTGTGAAAATAGATCAAGCATTTTGAATTGTATGTATAGAATAATTCTCCTCATACATCTCAGGAATATAGGAAATCTATGTAATTCATTATTTCAATCTTTTTTTTTTGTTATATAAATCCATGTATTTTCTTGTTAAGATACAGTTTATACTGCCTTTGGAATATCAGAGAGTGAAAAGGCAAAGGAAACCCTTAAAGATAAATGCATCATTAAGACAAAACCAAACAGAAATCCCTTTGTTTGTGGAATGATGCCATGAGCTTGCTATGATGGCTATTTCTTGGAAGACTGCAATATCCACAAGAGTGTATACATAATATTACAGGATCTAGATACATTTAGTAATCTCTTTTTTAATCAATATGTCTAAAAAATAAGGCAATGGGAATATTATTTATACTATTTTATGTATTGATATCAAGCAAGGAGGACTAATGTATTCACAATGCAGAAAAATACAGTGCTTTCACAGTATGGGGGACACTTTTTCCCTGAGAGAAAAGACAAATTTAATTATCCTGTAACTGGACAGTTGCATTTTTTCTCACTTAGCTTAATAGATAAAGGCAAGGAAAGTTATGCCTTCACTGAACTCAAGAAACGAAAAACAATTTGAGGATACTGAAGAGGTATCTGCATCTGTTCACATAAGGTAGTTCTGAAGCTTGAAGCACAAGAAAATTTGACAAATAGATATCCAAGCAAGTTTCACACAAGCTGTCTTGCATCCAGAAGCAGCACAGCCATGTGCATGCAGCCTACTGTAACTTCTGAGCAAAGCTCTCAGCTGCTCACTGCTGCTGTCAGCCACTTGCTTTACACACCAGTGTAATGTGCTGCTGAGCTCAGCCGTGTGGGCCAGCAGTCATGGAGGAGTCCACTCTGTGTGCATCTCTGGAGCCAACACAAGCTTTATTTCCTGAAAGGCATCATCAAGTGGATAACCCGGCATGTTTGGAAGGCTTGAATTCTGGGGAATGCTGACTGAAAACTATGATAGACTACTTCCTCTATGAATAAGCAATGTAGTTGTCTTTAAAATATAAAGGCCATTCCTGAACTAAGAATGAATATGCATAATTGTCAGGAGTAAAATTAGGTTAAAGACTAAGACAATATTTCTGACTATCAGAGCAGTGGGAATCAGAAGCCATCTCTCTGCATTGATGGGTAATAGTAATTACCAGCTCCCCTCTTCTGTCTTTTATTGGACTGCACAGAAGTGGCTGCTCTGATGGAGGCTACTTCCCAGAGAGTCTAGCATTTGCTATTTTTAAGGCAGAATGAGATGCAAATGCAAAAAAGCATTAATCTGATAATTTTTTCCCTCTCTATGAAACTAGTTATAATAGGATGCACTTATTTCTGTTATTTCTTTTCTGGTTAGGTGTAACCTTCCAATACCTGTCTGCCAGAAAAGGAGGAAAACTCTCCAGTCAGGCATCACACTCAGCTAGGTGTCAGTGTGGGACAGTGGCTGCAAGAGCCCATGGAAAGCAAACTTCTTGTTTGAATCACAGAAGATTAGCATGAACATGGCATGTAATACAGACGTTGTTCCCATGTAGCAGGATCATTTCAGTCCTTCTCTACACAAACTTTCCTCAAAACTTCCCAGCCATTTGTGTTTGACACTGAAATCAGACTGCAACAAAACCTCAACAACATTATAGCATTTGAAATAGAGGTGCAAAAAGCCTCTGGAATCTTAGGCTCATTGTATCTTCTGTCAGGGACAGCATGAAATATCCAAAGCAACTAAGAGTTTGAGAAATTTCTTGGCATAAAAACAAAACATGGAAAGAGCAACCTTAGCTGCAATATTTTCTGACTTTCGTTTTTTGTAGTACTATTTCGTAAATTATTTAGAAAAATGCCTACACTTATATTGAGGTAGCCATCAGAGTAGCAGGTCTCTATGAACCAAAACTTCCCTGACTGCATGAATGCACAATATTGTTTTATTTTCACAAGGTACTTCAGTCCATCATGCTGTGAAAATAACAAAGAGAATAAAACAGATTTAGTACCAAAATGGAAAAAGCCCAGAAAAAATCACAGGAACAAGATTTGTAATAAAAATCCATTCTACTAAATTCTGGATTGTCAAATTGTGAGACAATGTTGGTCACACGTTATGGTTTTGAGATACATATCAAACTACTGTAAATTACTGTACTTCAACAGCATTTAAGTTGGAGCAGAAAAGATACACCTTAGATAGGTCCAAGAGATTATCTTCCCTGAGCTGATTGCTCCCAAGCTTGATTTTATAAAAGCAGAAGCTATGTCATGCAGTAAAGACAATTGTGGTTTAGGACTGCAAGTATAATGTCTGTAGATGGAGAAGGAGAAAGAAACAGAAGCTCTCTCAGGAACCAGCTGGGCCAGTGGGATGTAAGTGCCATAATCTCCTAGTGAGAATTCTCTTGAGTGTATTTAATATAGATATAATAAAGGTAAGGTTTAGATTCTGATTCAATGCATTCCTGGGTAAGGAACATTTTACTTCATACAGACTCATTGCTACCATAGTGCAAATTTTAGACTGCTGTTTTAAAGGGTTCTGTTTTTCATAAGCAAGTTAGTGATTGTGTGCAGGATTAGGTTCTTCCAAGCATATATAAATATTTACAAAAAATGTCTTTATCTCACAAAAAAAGTTTAGCTGATTGATTTTTCATATAAATAGACTTATTTTAATCACATCTGGATATATTTGCAAAATCAGGAATTAAAAATACATCTGCTGAAAGTCACTTTCTGAATTTCTTGGCAGTCATTCACTGTTAAAATATTTTCTTTACATGGAATTTGCTAATGTTACTCTTTATAGCCTACCATTTCACTGACAGTTTTTTCCAGACAGGCTTCCTTTTAGCAGAGGAGGAGGACTAGGTAAAAGCTAACAGTAGAATATTCAATGACTATTTCATTGTGACTGTATTCAGTAATACAGAAAGTTTGAATCAGCTTCATTGTAGGGAAGTTTAAACAACTTAATAAGAACTAATTATTAATAACTCAGAACTTGGAGTTTATCACACATGTCCACATTATCATATAAAATATCTCTGCCAAACTCTTTAGTTTGCCTTCAATTTTTTTTCAGAGACAACAAAAGCAGTTCCCTGTTTGTTTCCACTTTGTGGCTTGAGAAGTGATTTCAGCTGTGATGTTCTTTTTGGTTGCCTGTGATATGCTATTTCACATTGAAGTCCGTTTGAGGAGACATTGATTTAATAATTAAAAATCATAATTTTTACTACATTATGATAATCCTTTATCTAAGAACCCTGATTTGTAATGTGTCTTTGAATGGAGAAAAATGTATTTTGATAGATTCAGAATGAAGATTGAGATATTGCAAGTATACATATAAATAAATAATTATTGGAGAACAGTCTTTTCCCTTTGTATATTTGAACTGTCAGTTGCTAAGCAAGACAGGATACCGTTGTCTTCAGTTTTTTTCTAAGTAGACACATTCTGAACACATATATTTACTATATACTTCCATTTCATAACTGAGATGTTCAACGATGTAACTTTTAAATGTTTTGATATATAAAATTGATATATAGAAGTGTATTTGCAAGTGTAGATTGTTTACATGAAAGTCACATTGTGAGAGTATGATCTATACCCAACTATGAGATTCTGGGTTTATCCCATGTTGTTTATTCTGACACATAATGTTGCAAGTTAATGACTTCTGTAATCAATGAGAGATGACGATTCAGCTGTTTAGGGCTCTTCCTCACCATCTGGAAAACATTCTGCTTCATGGGATCATCCCTGAGTATCATTACTGTTTTAAATCTTAGGATATTCTCTCTCATTACCTTCCTGTAGAAAATGGGGGATTTTGACCTCTGGTTTCGACTTCACTTGGGGCAACCAACAGGCTCAGGACTCTACTACACAGGGGTGTGCAGAATGCATGCCTCAACACTCTCTCTGCCCTGCTGTGCTTCAACAACCTTTTTTCATGTGTTCTTTCTGGAGGTGACTCTTACCTTTAGCAAAGAAAGGGAAATAATGAACTCACATACTGAGCAATATGGATTAGAATTCCCAGTAAGGTGGGATATACTTGTGTCTAAGTACTGCTAGAATTTGGATAGTAGCTCAGCAATGGCAATTACAGGTTTCAACACCGGAAATTCATTGAGGAGCTGAAGGCACACCTAACATCAAGCAACATCCCTCATTTATACTAATTTGGTTTTGTATGGAAGAGTCATTGTTTCTGTCTGCTCATGCCCCAGTTCTTCCTGATGTCTATTTAAATATAGATTCATTTTAAAACTGAGTGTACTGCTGGACCTCTGTTTTAACTGTTGGGTAGAAAGAGTCTATTAATCACTGCCAACCAGTGTCTCAAAGTTGTGAGTCAGATCACCAGATCTTTAAAAGTGTGGAATTAAAACCAATAGTTTTCATTTATTTTGCTTGATTCTAGGATCATAGGAAGTCTCTACAATCTGACAATTCTGTAAAGTCACGCCGCTTAAGAAGCTGAGACTTTAGGAAAGCTTTCCCCAGGCTTGGTTATCAGAGTGAGAGACAGGGACACTGATACCTCTGCTGTTCCAGTACAGTTATCCTAACTTCATGTTCTACTTCAGCCGGTGAGAGAGCAAATTAACACTTTTGAATTTAAAAGCAGGTGTCATAAATTCTGTCTGTGCACACATCAAGTCAGCTTTTGCTGGCCATGAGAAAAATGCTTATATCACATGAAACAAGTGATAATATATCATGCTGGCTATTCAATCTGAAGGAAGTCTTAATAAAAAGGTCAGAGTATATAAAAAGATCATAGTAATACAAATCAAAGCAGGCAAGGAAAGATCAGACAAAATCTTCCTTTCAGAGAAGGCAGGGGAAAAGAGATAGTAAAAGAACATTGAAAAGTGCTGCATTTCAACTAAACTTTTAACTTCAGCATATTTATGTTATACTTTTCGATCAAGAGCCAGAATATAGATGTATACACATAATTAATGAAAATTATAATTATTTGGAATTGAGAGTTTTTTTGTCTATTGAAGAACTTAATATTCCTTCCACCGAAGCAGCAGAACATTACATACTATGTGAAATGCTTTGAGAATTCTGACATCTGCAAATCTGATCACAGTTTACGTGTAACATGATCAACTCAGTCAGACTTGCAGCACTGGTATCACACATGAAAAAGTCATAGAAGAACTGTCCTATAAATAGAAATATTGAGTTACATTGAGAACATACTGATATAATGAATTGTATGAAAATCTTCAATCATAAAAGTCAATATTTTTCTTTCATTATATATGAACAAAAATGTTTTCATGATTTAACTTTCAAATCTAAGAGACCCATGTGTGCTCACTGGCATAAAAATTGCCTTGCTTCCAGAATAAATTAAAAGTAAAGTTGCTAACATTTAATATATAAATACCTAGAATTGTAATAATGAAGAATTCTAACACAAATATTTGTCTTTGTAGATTTGACTTATTGATTAGCAGCAAGGCAGACTCTACACAACTTATGATCAGGCTATATATACAAGCAGGTTCACAAAAATCAAATCAAATCCTCTGGCCACATTTTATAACATGGATGTAGGACAGCACCAGATGACACTAAGACAATTAGTGAACACATTTTCATAGGGAGTTTAGAAGAACTGGTTTCCTCTACAGTATGGCTCTGGACTGGTTACCCCCAGAACCATACAAATCATGATATAGCTCATTTTCAAGCAAAATTCACCCTAAAACAAGGCTCTCACTTAGATGTCTTATGAAATGTTTTAAGGCCTTTGAAAAAACTGTTCTTATTATAAAATTAAGGTAATTTATTTTTTTTGTCATGTTTAATATATTGGATATATCAGTCAAACCTTCCATAAATGTGAATTTTGATTTGCCAATTTGTATAAAGAGGGTTTTCCAAGTGGTAAATTAAAAATAAAAGCCTAGTATACACTAATCAATATTTTAGTCTGTAGCTTTTGATTTTTTAATATGAGTGATCCTGTCCTGAAAAATGGCTGTGCTACTGGTATTGTGGAAACCACATCATTACCTTTCAAGAATTTCTATATCAGATGTACTTAGTTTAGCAATAAAATGGGGTGTCCATGTTTGGTTTATTTTTGGATTTGTTCTGTTTGTTTGTTTGGTTTTTTTTTTTCCTGACTGCTTTCTCTGCATTCCCTAGAAGCCAGCAAGATTTTTTAGAGTGGTTTTCAAGTCACTTATCAAGGCTTGTTATCAATGTTGTGCAAAGCAAAGGAGGTCCTAGCTGCATCTGTGCAACACTAACTTCCAAATCAAGCTGTCTGTGGATGGCACCATCAGCCCATTTCCCCCAACACAACTGCAGAGGTGTGTGCAGATGAAAGCTATTAAACAGGTCTGTTGATGACATGTAAGATGAAACAAAATTTGCAGCTTGGTATTTCCTAGCTGTGCGGGCTCTGCAGGAGAGAAAGCTTATTTATATTATTGGCACCGACAGCTATTACAGAATGCATGGAGAAAGGAGATTTGCTGAATAAAACAATGTTACTTGGAAGGAGGAAGGGTTCAAAGCAGAGCTATGCTTTACGGTCTTTTGTAATAATATTCTGTAATCACAATAGTTTTTCTTCTGACATGGTAGAACAGGGGCAGATGTCAACAAGAAAAATTGCTACAAATGAGAACTTTGTAACCTTGGAGAGAGGTAATAAAATGCTATGACTTTCTCATCTACAGAAAAGTATATAAGTCAGTTATAGATGACCTTGTTTTGGAGTGTTCCCTACAGTCATGATACTCTGATTCTTATTTCAAATGATACTTCAAAATCTTTTTCATGAGATTCTTAAGATTTTTCTGCTGTCATTTATTTGATCCCTCAAATTTCTACATTTCTGTTGTTGCTTGGTATGTTCCCTTACAGAGAGGGGAACTATTATGGTAGCTTGCAATATGACCATGAATTTTTGCCACTTGGGAAATTCTTAAGAATGTTTTGTACACTCAGAATAGCAAAAAACTAAACCAAACCAAAACCCCCACCCTCTTATTTAATTAGAAAAAAGGGGAAAAAACCAAACAACCAACAAAAAACTTGAAAATATTTTGCTTTATAATTAATATGACCTTCAAGTAAAGATTTGGAGTTAGTCTTTTTCTTCCTGAATCAATCTCTCCCTTTTCAGCTAAAACCTCACCCTAGACTCTCCTAAAAATTTATTCAACCTTTAGGACGATTCAACCTTCTCTAGCATTTTTGGAAATGTACAGTGTGCAGCTGTAATTATGCCTAGAAAAAAAAGTCATCAAAAGACCAGTGATATTTGAAATACCTAGATGAAAACAAACTGGGCTAAACCCCTCACTTTAGCATCTAACTGCATATGTTCCTATAGTGCACAGAAACTTAAATGTGTAAAACTTAATTGAAGCTCACCATTTGCATTGACATTTTCAGACTGATAAAAAGTAATTTTAATCAAACCACTCTACTCAAAACCTATGTTGCTATAAAATTTTCAAACATCCTTCTACAAAGAAAAATCATTGCTTTGAAATCCTTTCTATAAAACAAAATATCTGATATTAAGCAAGTATTTACAAAACAAACTATCCTAAACTTAGCACAAAAGCAATCTAAGGAATCATTGAATCATCTCTATTAATCCCAAGTACATAAAATGTAATGAGCTAACCTGGCTTTATTTCACTCCCTGTTTGCTGACTACTTGGTCTATCACACAAACATGTATCTGTAGTTTGTTACTTCTTAATCTTGAGACCTTCCATTACTTCACTAATTTCTGAAAGATTTTGTTTATTAATATAAAAGCAGAGAACAGCAAACAACTGCCTGGAAAGGAGTCCCAGCCCTCACTGCAGCATACAGCTCCTGCTGGTTTTTATGAGTGTGGCATGTTCAAGATGTTGCTGTGTGAAAATGAGCAAAAGTCAATACCTTTGGTTCCTGAAGACTTTCAGGACTACCATTGTTCTAGGATATTTGAAAATAAGACACATGACTTGCATACTTGCTTATTATCTCTTTTCTTGTCTTGCCAGGAGAGCAGGGGTTTTTGTCTTGAGCTTTTTGAGGGTCACTACAAAGTAGGATTATAATCCAGTTTTATTTTTACTACACTGGTCTACATTCTAATTGTTTTTCTGAAAAGCTGTCATGGTATCATCTTTTTCCACCCCCAAACCCTGCATGTATTCTGAAAGGACTCCACAGGTAAATGCATGAGATCTGATGCTGAGGTGCATAGATGAAGCTCAGGAATCTCTCATCCAAAAAGGTGCCCAGTCCAGACCAATGCCTGTGTCAGCTAGTGAATCTCCTGTGCAGTTTTAGGAGCACTGTATGGCATGATAGGAGTGGAGTTTATCTGACTACATCTATGCTGCACTTGAGACATTATTTCAGCCTAGAAAACAAAACCCTTATTATGTCTATTACTTATTCAAGAGGCTAACTGATCTCTCTTTTGTGCAAGCCTGATGGATCAGGTAGAGGCAAGCACACATGTGCCCTACCCAGTGGCTGGTGCCATGGTCCCTGCACTTGGAATAGTATAATCACTTCGTTTTTAAACCTTAGCCAGTGACAAGAGTAGAAACCACATGGCCTATGGCTGTGGTTAAGATGCTTTCTAGATTGTATAATTACAAGTGGTTGCTTAATGCATATTTATTTCTTCATTCTTCTCTCATCTGTTGCTTTTTCAGTTATTCACCATCCACCTTATCTGCTTACATATACACACAGGCCACTATTTCTATTATGGACTTGTAAAGTACAGATTTTTATTTCATGAGTTTCCTAACCATTGTCTTGGATTTTACATGATTAAATGTGAGACCAACATTGCATTTACTGCATTAAAGTTAATAATCCATTCACCTACCAGATATGGCACATCAGAAGTCAAGCTAATTCTCTGTCTCATTAAGCAGTGTAGGGAATATTATAACCATCTCACACTTGTCTTTCCCTTTAAAATTATACAATTGGAAAACCCCCATTTATTCGGTGAATTAATGCTCTAAAAATTTATCTAAGCTCAGTTATCTTTTACAGGTGTCTGCATTAAAGTCTAGGAAGTAGTTTCTCAGTGGGTTATCATGTTAATGATGTTCTTAACACACCTTGCAGGAAAATAGATTTTTAAAATTTGTTTGAGGCTTATAATTTAGAAAACATTGCTTCACTGTTTCATTCCTGCTTCTTTAAAGAGCAAATTAAATGAATTCTGCTGTCCTGCTAACTGTCCCTCCATAGTATATGTGTGTTTGTGTGCGTGTGTAAGTGTAATGAGATAACCTGAAAGATTAAATTCTGTTAATTCATATTTATAACAATATTTTATGGCTGCTTAAACATTTCCTATTGGAAGTCTTTCAATGTAAAATTGGGATTTAGACCAAACCAATTTTCTCTTCTTAGCAACAACTATGTACATTCAATAGAAAAATACTTCTGTTTTCTTTCATTTTCCTTAAAGACCAGAGGCCTGAAAAACAAGTATTTTGATTCGGCTGTGTTCCTGTAAAGGCACATAAAAGCCCAGCTGGTGTTCCTTATTTTCTCTGCTAGGGGCTGGACTCCCAGTCAAAACATTAGTATAGTATGTTACAGCCAAAAGTGATCAGGAGGGAAGACTGTCAAACTTTCTAGGAAGATACTGACAAAATGCAGATTCAGATTAATTAAAGTATGTTCCTTCATCCCAATTGTAAGTCACATGGACCATGAGCAGTACTTGTTTCTTTAAACCAAAATTGTTTTATCCAAAAAGGGAGTGAGGATGAGTTATTAAAAGCTAGAAAGCTAAACAATGTATAAACTACTCTGAAAAATAAATATGACTAGAGAATAGGCAATTAAACCTATACTTAAACCCATATGTTTGCTCTAGAAACCACAATGACCAGCAAAGTCTCAGGCATCCTGAGGCCTCCAAAGTTAAGTTGCATTGTACGAGCAGCTCTGGGATGTGCTCATTCAATTTTATTAATAAAGTGCACCATGTGAAGAAGACTAAGAGATATTGGCAAAATACAGACAGAAGAAACATGTATTAGTTTGAGTGTTCAATTTTTGTTGATCTACCCATCAAAATGCATATCACAGAGGACACTGCATAAGTTAGAATGAAATTGAAAATAGCAGTCTGTACAATGAAGTGCATCTGCTGTGTATGAATATTCTCTTAAAATTGGCCACTGTTTTCTGGTCAAAAGATGAACACAAAAGCAATCTGTGCAGCAGCACAAACATCATTGTGACTGAGCTGAGCTACATTTGTTGCATGAAATGTAATAAACCATTCAAAAGTACGTAGCATTCTACAGATCCTCACAAAGAATAAGTGTCCATGATGTTAGTATGGTTTTAACTGAGGAACTGAAGAAAAAGACTTAGCTATTAAAAGTACTTTTTTGTTTGTTTGTTTGTTTGTTTGTTTGTTTGTTTGTTTGTTTTGGCTGGAAGTTATGTGGGTTAAAGTAATAAAATTAAAGCATCACTTCTAAGTGTTTGTAGAAGACTCTGTTATTCTCCTGTGCTGGCTAAAATCAGTACTCACACATACCCTCTTCTCATCTGAGCAAAAGTAACAATCCATTTCTGATTGTAGCAGCTGGGAGGTGCGGGACTTGAGTTGTGCAACAATAGCTGGTTAAAAATTTTCATGTGAAGTAATTTCCTTCAGCAAGTGTTGATTCATTAAAATTTTGGGGGGTTTTCCCCCCAGAGCATACAAAATTCTGTGAAATGTTTATTCAAGAACTTTTGGATACAGGGTAAGAAACTTCAGAGAATCACCTTGAACAGTTAATAGTCCAATGGCTAAAACATTTTTGTTTGATATTAATTTTGATCGAAGTCCCTGACCTTTCTGTTAGTTTATGTGACAAAACCTTCGTCCCACCCTACCCTCCCGACTGCCAAGGGAGTGCAGAGGAACACTGCAGCTGAGGAAACCCCAATATCCCCTGTCCTTCTGGAGCTTCACAAGAGCCACCATCCTGTCAAAATTTCATCCCCAGAGCCACAAAGCCACGAGGAGACCCCAGTGTTCCAGTGGGAGACAAGAGACCCCACCCCAGCCAGCGCTTGTGCCGGTGGTACCCGCTCAGCATCCTGTTACTGCAGCAGCCTCGCCCCTGCGGGCTTCCCGATCCGGCCACTCCTGACAGCTTCTGCGGCTGGAAAACAGCTTTATTCCACTGAGTGAGCCGGTCACAGGGCTGCTGACTCTTCCTGGGAACAAGAGTGTGAGCATGTCCCACATTTGCAAGCTAATAAGCCTGTTTGCTCTAATGAGTATTTAGACCCTAAGGCTCGAACATTTGCCACTTAATTGTGATGTCTTCTTTGCCTTGTTGTCTCTATATAGAGCCTATTTTTGGCACACTGCTGGTTCTTGAGACCTGGCAATTAGATTGTAATTCCTGAAATATTAGACAGCCTTGATTCATTTTAATGTCTCCCACTTTAAGAAAAATACATTTATTTCAAGTAATGCAAGTTATTTTTCCCTTATTCTGTGGAAGAGAACAAATTTTCATTTTACATCTTCTTCAGTAGAAGCCTTCAATGCCTGGAAATCTACTTTCATTCAATCAGGGTAGAGAAGCTTATAAAAGCAAAGATTCATTCTACATACAGCTAATTGCTTAAGCATTGTTGAAGCCTTGTTGCTGTGGCAACTACTGCCTATATGGAAATTATTTTCAACTTGTGATCCAAGGAACCCCTGCATCTGTGGTCAGCTCTTGAAAGGTCTGGCAACTAAGAAAAATAAGTTTATTGTCTGAAAGCTTAAATAGAATGAAATTCAGTTCACATCTGTAATAGAGGAACCATGATAATAAGTGCAAAAACTGGTGGGTGAGGAACAAGAAAAGGTTTCACAGTCAATCAGGGAGCGTAGTTTAAAAAGGCAATTCAACCCACCATCTGAATCACTGTCTGGAGGAATCTGTTACTTTCCATCAACAATTAAAGGAACTTTGTGTGGGCAGGCTTCTGATGCATGTCTTAACTTAGCATCTTTAGTTAGGTGGGCTGAATAATGTTCTGCACTTCTATGGGGACTTTGTGGTACTTCATACCTAACTCAGAAAAAACCCCTCAGCCTCTGAAAATACTTTCCACAAATAAAAAGGACTTTGCCTTAAATTTCTCGTATACTCTTTAACGGTAAACAAGAGACATGTGAAATATATTTGAAATCTAATATCTTGATTCTCCTATTTGTATAACTGGGAGGAGGGGAAAAAAGCTCATTTCAACTTTATTTTCCAGAATCAATTTGCTTTGGGAGAAGGCATTAGTGTAAAGGTGTGAGGTGCAGTGGCCAGTAGCCTGGATTGTGAGGCAGCCCAAGAGTAAGGAATGTAGGTTACACCAATATATGGCAGATGTTATTTCCAGCACTGAGAACCATTTTATGATTTCTAGCTGCCATTTTGTGATGTATTTACTACCCAAATTAATTAATAACATTGCTGTAATAATATTAATTTTTAATAATTTTAACTTGTTTGATGTAGACAATACTTTGAGGCACAATACCATGAAACAAATTAAGAACACCACACTATCTTAATGACTTTTAAGAAAATTATGCCTGTAACAGGTTGTTTAAAACTTTGTCTTTCTTTTAAATTATTACTCACATTAGTATACTGAGCAGTAAACAAATTCTAACAATCCTAAAATGAAAGCCAGTTACAGGAAATAGCAAATCAAAATAAGCTTCTTGAAACTTAAGCTCTTAAAGAAAATATTATTTCAATAAAGTATTCTTTAGAAAGTATTATTTCCATCAATAGCTAGTCTCATAGGGATAGGTGTTTCACATAGTAATTTTTATACTACAAGGGTTAGTAAAGCTGTTATGAGTTGTCTTCCATAAATCCAGTGCATAGGTCAAGTGTCTCATACCTTTTGCATGCATTCATTTCCAGTGTCTCCACCTGGAAATTTTATGTGAAGGAACATAAAATTCTTTTGAGGTGCTTGGACTTGGGATTTCAAAACCATTAGTCCACTTTGAAAACCTTGGCCCTGGATTTTTCATTAATGAATCAGCATTTGGATATAAATGTATAAATATATTCCACTCCAAGAAAGAAGCCAAATTTGCATATTATAGACATATGACTAGTCACAGCAACAAATTGGGAAGTAATTGCCTTCTTCATTGCAGTGTGCATGACATCTGTCTCTGCATTCATTTTCTTTGATGTGTTCCTTTTCATATTCTCTTCTAAACAGAGTATTTTTGTATGCTTTTTTCCTTCTTCTTCTTGGAAAAGTTTACAGTCCCTTTCAATGAGAAAGCTGAAGACCTTTCTTTCTTGGCTGCAGCTGGAAAGCTCTTGTTATTCTGTTTTACATAGGCTGCTACCTTTTTCATAAAAAGAAAAGAGAAAGGGTAATAAAAGATGTTTGTGAAATGCAGATAGACATGGTGCTAGTTGACTCTTCTTATCCACTTCTGTAATACTTTACTTTATATCTGGTGCTGCCATTTGATTTGCTAATTCTTGTATTCTTGTATTTCTGCATATCCCCTTGAATGTGTACAGGTGCAAAGTTTTTCCAAATAACTCTTTACTATGACAAGATGAAGGAAGAACCTTCACAGCAAGTAAATTCATCTAGCTGATATGTTTGTTTTTCCTATGCCCCGTCTAAATCTGAATATTACTTTACAGCATCACACGACACAAGCCAGTAAGGATTGAGCACAAGTATGATTCAGCCCTTGTCAAGACTGCAAGTGAGCTAATACAAAGTAAGCTGTACATCTGAAGAGCAAATATGGCACTATCTAGACTCACAAACAAAAAAGAGTGCCTTTTTTGGTTTTTCATTCAGAATCCACTTTTGGTGCTGTCAAAAAGATACTATTTTCTCTATCTAAATAGCCTTTTTTAAACATTAGTAAACAATAATTTCTTGTAACCTTGGTTTTCAGACAGTTGCCAAATTATTTTGGAAATAAAGAACAACAGTTCATTGTGTTCCAACATAATGAAGTTTATGTTGCTACTGGGAAGGAACTTGAAAGTGGTATAATTACAACCCTAACACATTTCTTCCCCGATTTTACTTTCTTTTCATTAGTGATTGGATTCCTAAAAATTGTTTAAACGTAGGAAAAAACCCAAAACCATAAGAGCTCTGAGTCGCAATAAAACTGGAATAATCTCCACGTTTATATCCATGTGAAGTATATCTGGCTAAACTGGATGCAAGCACTTTTTAAACTAGAGATTAAAGCATCTCTGAGACTCTCGTCTGGTGCAGGCAAAAGCTGAAGGAATACAAAGAATTCTCAAAATTCAAACACCAAAAAATATGTGAATAAATATGAGGGAATAAGTATTTTATAAGTTTATTCTACTAGTGTTTTGTTGGGTTGTTTTTTGTTTTTTTGGTTTTTTTGGGGGGGGGAGGTGTTGTTGTTTTGGGGGTTTTTTTGCGCCTGACAAGCAAGTGTGGCATGTAAATAACTAAATTTAGCAGAGTTTTACCACGAGAGGGCAGGAATGCTCATCAAACAGGTTTGCCACTAGCTGTTTCACCACTTCCCTGCCGGGAGGGTGACCCAGTGTGCTTTCTCTCTGTTGGTATGTAGTATCTAAGCGTGTACCCCACGCACTTAACAACATGACAAAGTGCTTTGACCTCATAGATTGACCTGTCATTAGTACAGCTGATTAATCCCCCTGGATGGTGGTGGGGCTCAGGGGCATGGCTGAACTGCAGCTGTGTAAGGCTCAGAGCAAAACTAGAACTTCTCCCTCTGGGGTGGCAGAAGGAAACAGCTGTATCAAGGCATTCATCAGGCTCACCAAGGCAGGCTGGATGGAAGGTAGATGTGAATCAGTGCCTGCCTTTCTTCCTTATAGTATATAACAGGAGCAAGAAGGAAAATCTTTAGAGACTACTACTACTACTACTACTACTACTACTACTACTACTACTACTACTACTACTACTACTACTACTACTACTACTATTATTATTATTATTATTATTATTATTATTATTATTATTATTTTTACTATTACTATTATTATATTGGTAGCACTCACTTTTTCAGGAACATTATTTAAGCTTTTCTGTAAGGAAGACTAATTTTGATTGGACTGTAACAGTAGCCTAATCTGAAGAGTAGAAGACTGTACTGGACAGGATACTGTGTAGAAAAGTTCCAGACTATTATTGAAGTGAAACAGATTTGTGTGGAAAGTCCTGGTTAACCCATAAACAATTTATAAACTAAAGCATTTAGCATAGCTTGATTAAAGGCTTAAATTCTCATAACTGTTTGCCAGCAAAATACAGTGTTTCACTGTTTCCAAAAACATGTTTTGGAAAAAAAATCTACTGTGGGGCCACTCACAGTTGTAAGATTTTAATCAGCTAAAATTAACATGGAAATATCCTCTGTTTTCCTTATTTTGCTGTCATGTTAAGTAGTTTCCTTTTCCAAATGGCAAAATTTTTCACCATGAAGCAAATAGTTGTGGAGTTGTGACAGTGACTGGATAAACTATACTCAATAGGAAAAAAAGAGAAATAAATGAAAATTTAACCTTACTCTAGTCATAACAACAGCTTTACTCAAATAATAAGAAGAAAAATTTATAGTAGTCATTTTCCATTTCTTATGGAAATTGAATTATGTTTTCACCAAATTACCACACCCTCCTCCAAAAAAAAGAGTGCTCAACAAAATTATCAGTTGTTTAAATCTAGAGATTCTTTGTTACTTCTATCATTGGGTTAAAGAGTTTTTTCTCCTGCCTTTAAACAGAAAAGGACATCGCCTTCCTATTGTGTGGCTCGGCTCTCTCCTATAAGAAGCTCTTGACTTATCCTTAGCGGGTTGCATACCTGCTAGGAGCTCTATATTCTCAGTGTCATTTTACAAATCTCTGCTTCCCAGAGGTTTTCAGGAGTCATGTTGCAACAGCATGCTACTGGGATGAGTAGGTAGAAAAGTAGGAAACCCTAGAAGATCTCCTCATTCATGATTTGGGATTTATTTCTTTGGGTTTTTAAATAATACAAAACTTAACTGTGTGGCTCTTTCCAGAGCCCTGGCAATATGCAAGCGTTTTCCAGCCCAGACTAAGCAACAGAATGCCACCTGGATTTTTGCTGAAAGAAGAACAGGTGTAACTGCAAGCAATAATATGGAAATAGGAAAATGGCATAAGGCTAAAAAGCCCCTATTATGTTAACTTTTAGGATTAACAGTCAATCCAAGTGAGGACTTCTGCAGAAGCTATGCAATCCCTGTGAAGATTGACCATCTCATAACTTTTCTAGTCAGACTTTGAAGCTATGAAGGATGTTCTTGAAGATGTCCAGTATTCATCTGCAGGAGAATATTACCTATGACCTTTCAGAGGAATGACACACAGGGTGGCTTGCCCAGTGCTTCATAAATGGAAAGCCTGTGTCATGCTTTGGTCAAAGAACAGAAGGAATTACTTTCCTTTTATTGTATTTGCTGTAGGATAAGAATTTAACAGGTGGAGGGTCCAGATCTGGGTGAATCTTATGGTTTTGGTCTTGATGCTGTAGTTCTTCCTAAGGATATATAGCAAAGAAATGGCAAAAGAATAAATTATTGTTCTTTACTTTCTTTTTTGTTTTGTTTCCAGAGGTACACTGCAAAAGGAAATGAGAATAGGATGATATTTGTTCTGGCATTTCCTTTTCTGTTACCTTTGGAACAATGACATTTTGGACAAATTTATGAGCTTGTCTTTGAACTGTTATACCGATAATGAATCTACTCACCTGTACATCCTCTCTGGATGTAGAAATCACTTTTTTGATTTGTTGCTCAGTGTCTTTCCCATTAAGTGTGATTCTAGGGAGATCAAGTAGGATTTCAGTGGATGAAAACTCTCCAGCAGACAATCACCAGGCAATACCTTAGACAGGGAGCAGAGCCTACAAAAAACTGTCTTGTCAGACTGGGCCACGTATGGTAAATGTTATTAAAATTCTCACTTGCTATTAGAGACACAAGATGTTTTAGGCAATTTTTTTGTGACAGCAGCTCCTACTCAGAATTACTGTCTAAAGAAGCCTTACCCCTACCCTTTTGCTAGTCTTGTAGTGTGCAAAAACACTCTGTGAGATTAAGAAATTTAATATTTTCTATGCAGAGTTCTGCTCCTATAAGAAAAATTAGACTTCTTCCTAAAATGGTATACCAATTTAACAGCAAAAACTAATTACAGAAAGTATCTGAAGAAATGTCTAAGTTGGCTCTTTTATGTGCTAGAAGTAGCTTAGATGCAGGCTTTTTATCTCACTTGGAAAGGTCTGGGCTAGTGCAGTTTATGGGGATACTTCTAAAGTGGTAGATTTAGGAAGGCTTTTAAATCCACTGGTGCAGAGATGTACATTAGCTCTCTCAGCCTCCTATCAAAGCAAAGCACGAGCAAGCACCTGTTAGCAAGCATGTGTTGGGAAGTTGCAGCTCATGATCACAATAAATTTAAAATAACTTGAGTTGAACCATCACTGAAGAAGATGCTATTTAATCCTGCCCTCTGCTGTACAGGTGCTCAGGGGTGCCCAGAGCAGGGGAGGGAGAGCCTAGTCCAGAATATGCAGCACAATGGCACTCCTCATTCAGCATGACACCAGGCTTAGGCTCATTTACAGCTTTTATCAACCTACAGGCTGAGAAACCTGTCACATTGTTTTGTTTTCCTTTTGGTTTAATTTTTTACTTGAATATGTGTAACTGTAGTTTTGAAAGAATTACCTTCTAAACTTGTTCTAAAATCCAAGTTCTAAAACTTGGATTTATTATTAAATGTATTATTTAATAAACAAGCAAACACATTTCTAAAACTATTAGCTCCTCACATCTAATCTTAGTTTGAAGCTTTCAGATCAAAATGTTTAGCAATACAGTAATTTTCTATGTTATCTCACTGTTTTTCAGTAATTCGCTCACTTTTCTGAATCAAAATTGAGCTGATGTGTTTCAGAGACTTATGATCCACCATGATTTTCAGATCTTGTTCTTAAATAATTCAACTTTGTGCTGACAGGAATATTTTTTCTTTTTTCATTATAGTGTACTTATCTACCATTCCATCAGAATTATGAGACCTTTTAATGACTTTGCACTCTACAGTTTTAAAGAGAATATGAGAATGCACCTAGAAATAAGCATTTGTGAAAATACAGGTACAAAGTGGATGTTCTCTATTTATTTCCCTGCTATATTTTAAGAGAGATATTTACAAGGTCTAATTTTCTTTTACAAAAATTGTGGTAATTTTCCGCTGTGATATCCTACACATTTTTCTGTCTGTAACTTCAATTTTTATCTTTTTTTTTAATTGGACAGTTTGCACAGGATTTATAGTCCTTCATTCTCAACATCCCTTTTAAGAGTCAAACTTCCATCTTCTCTTTCTCTTCAGGCAGTGACACCAAGGCATGCTATGTGCCTGTGAAATTACTGATGGGAAAAGGAGCTGGTACAACATGGATGGTGGGAGTGCTCAGACAAAAGTGAGGTAAAGAAACAGAAGTGTGATACAAGTAGACTCTTCAGCATTGGAAACTACAGTTGTCAGAGCGAGTCACATATCCCAAACTGTAATGTGAGACTACATTTCTCTCTAGAATTCACTCCTCTGACAATGCACAGCCATGCAAATAATTCTAGATATTCTGCATTGACTTTCCTGCCTTTAATTATTTAAGGAAATTTTGCCAGTTTTCCTCATTCTGATACATTTGAAATTGCTTTTCTTACAGCTCTTCTTCACCTAGCAACCTGCTCCACAAACTCTCTGTTGCTTTATTATGATTTTAAATTTAAGTTGCCTTAAAATGCTATTTTTAAAATATTATTTCTGAATTATTTTCCCTCTTCTGCTTGGCCATACTGGCTCTTTTGCGGTGGTCATTTTAGAAGTATCAGAACTGAACCAAAATTTTAATGAGCTGGAGACTTGAACCAATCTTCTCCTTGTTTGCACTTTAACCAGTAGAATATTTCCATGAAAAGAAATCATCATCATCCCATCACTGGCAGCAAAAACTAAATTATAAAACCAGCAGAGAGTTTGACAAAAAACAGTGGTTAACTAATTGAAGTCCACTGTTAACTTTTGTTTGCTTATTTGTTCCTGCCTAGAAAGTCACAGCATTTTTAACACGCTTCTACCTACAAGACTCGATCTTTTGTTTGTTTCAGAACAAACTACAGAAAATCTATCTAAAAGCCACAAAGTCACTTGAAGGGTTTATAAAAGTCATAAACAGCATTTTAGGAACACAAATAGTTTGATGTATTAAAAAAACCCCAAATTTTTTTATTATATTTAAGAGGATATGTGTACATCCTTCAAGAATTTTTTAGAGAATTTCCGAAAATACTATTTTTGTATAACATATAAAAAGATTTAATGAGATCTGAGTGCTGTCTTTTCTAGGTATCCCAGACTAACCAGTTTCTTTGAATGGAAACTGCATGAGTTACTCTTTCTCCCCCTCTGTTTGGGGTTTTTTTCTGATGGGTTTCTAGTGTAGGACCACACACAGGATTGCAAAGAGGTCAGCATGATGGAGATTGTAGTCTTTCCAGGATGGAAGGGCCAGACATTTAATAAAGACATGTTTAAAAAAATTGAACTCAGTTTTACAGATTAGCAATAAAAAAGTACATTTTTTTCATAAAAACTCATGTTCCTCAGTGCTTTATTGGAACCTATCCTTTTGCAATATCTGAGCTCCTCCGTTTTAAAAGTAAGCCATATATTTCAGCATATGTAATGTAAAATGTGTGCCAAATGTTTGCAGAATGAGTCATGGCAACATTAAAATGACTCCATCTAGAAATATGATCTTGAAACAATTCTCTTCAAATGATGTCTGTTCCCGAAAGACTAACCTCCATATACACCCTGTTTTTTACTGAGAACCTTACATCCACAGAGCTATGGATTCTGTAGTTTTGCCTTATTTTCTCTGCTTGTATGGTAAGTCTACAGGTTTGACTGTTTAATCAAAGAATGAAATAAAGCTAGTTATGAGTGAAGTCTGAAGCATTTTTTTCATTTGAACATGCAGTGTGGAAAAAAGGAATATCCAACCTTTTCTCAGCTTCTGTGATAATATTCAGCTTCAGATCACATGAAATATTCAAGTGCTATTATCTCACTTAACAGATACTTTGGAGTGTAGGTATTTGCAAATCCCTTTCCAAACAGGCAGTCACAGAAACACAGCTATCACGAGGCCTGGGTCAAGAAAGGCGATGATATTTTTAAGTGAGACTTGGAATTTAAGAACCTAAAACTGAGTTCTTGAAAGCTCCTGCTTAATCTTTGGAGGTGCCCAGACTCTATCAGCACCTCATTTCTCATTCCTGCGTTTCCTCAGATGCCTGAATTTTAGGTCTGCAAAGCCTTAAGAGAAAATCACTGTTGACATGACTGACAACAGCTTGGCTTCTGTCTCATTTTAAGTCTCATCAACAGCAGCAAGCTTGGTTCCCCCGTTCATTTCCACTATGTACCTCAACTTCAAAGGCATTCTCTCAGCAAACTTGCCAGCATGAAAGAGGGAATGCAGGAGAGAGGTTAGGCTTGTAGCGGAGTAGAACAAGAAGCTTTTAATGAGACCCTAAACCCTCTTTGGCTGTGGGCCTACACAGTTCACCATCAGCACTGCAGGATCTGTGATAATGCAAGAAACTGAGTCCTGTTTTCTTCCCCTCGGCAAATTCTTTAATCACATAACTATGACTGCAGTTGCCTATAGACTTGTCTTTCTTTTGAGTGAAAGGCTGTAGAGAGCTGGGAAGAAATATTACATCCATTACTCAGTACTGAACTGGAAGAATGAATGAAAGAATCAGCAAAGAATAACAGAACTCACAGATAAAAAATACAGTAGAGAGGTTTATGTGACAGATCAGATATTAAGAAAAATCTCATGGTAGAAACTATGTGAAGAACTGAAAGAGGCTGTGGAAGTCTGTAAGGTACCTTTGTGTTTTTGGGAATGACAAGAATATTGCACATTCTGAGCTGAACTCCTGCACTCCTTTATCTCCTGAGCAATAAAAAAATAGTGGCTTCTTCAAGCCATGTGCTACATCAAACATTTTGGAAATTCATGGATAAATATGAAGTTTAAGATCTAGGTATTATTTTTTTTTCTTAATTCTCTCTTATAGTCCTAAAATCAAAAATCAAAATCAAAATTGGGCTATAAAGGTCAGGATGAACACATTAAATTTATGTATTGGATAAAAAATTGATTGATAGATTGATTGATTGATTGATTTCTCTGAAGGCATTTAAAAACAGACAAACATGCCAGAGAGTTTTAATGAAGCCAGAAAACGTGCTTCTAAATAAATGTGGCACCACATGGCTGCAGGAGACTGCAATACCTTAATAGACACTTGAGTAATGCTCACATTACCATACCAAACTGACCAAAAAAAAAAGACAATGAAATCCTAACATCAGACCCACTGCTCCATACACATTCCTGTGCAATAACAAGAGCTACTTGGAGGGGGAACCATTTTATGATGTAGCTCTGGCTGACAAGCTATGCAAGTCTTTGGCATGGGAAGGAGATTTTCCTGAGTGTTGAGGAAGAGCAAAGAGGCTCAGAAGCTCAACAATGCAGTACCTGTGCAGACAAAAGGGCTCCTGAGGAGACACATCTGGAGAACCAGTAGAAACCTCAGCAGATTCCAAGGCTTTTTTAATGTCTCTCCAAAAGATGCCCTGAGGCAAACCAAGAGTTGGGATAGAAACACGAAGAAAATTTTAAAAAAGAAAATTTTACTTCAGGGAAACTGCATCTACTGATGCTGTGGCAGACATGCTCACCTCAGTGGCCACATTTTTTGAGGGATGTAGTCTGGTTTTGCTTTGTACCAGATATATCTGGAAAAGAGAAGCCTCATTTTGACCTGTCATGCATGCTGTGGCTGTGGCTCCCCGGTCACTAGCACAGCAAAAAGTCCTGGCAAAAGTCCCCTGGTTTCCTTTGGGTGCCTGCTGGAATATATCACACCTCTTTACACAAGCACATATACATATGTACATAGTTTCACAGAATCAATCAGGAAATAAAGTACTTAAAATACCATAATTACCTTTAATGATCTCTTCCTGCTCATCTAGAAACTGTAGAAAAATCACACCCTGTGTATCCACACGTATTTAAATGCAAGCATTTAAATGGCATACACTCAGTTCGTGTGTAAAATGTGTGCTACTGTTGCCATACTAGTAAATTATCTGTTGTTTTGTTTCCCACTGCTAGGATGTTATAATGCTTGAGCTGTTATACTGATAAAATATTCTTCATCTCTAACAGCAACTTTTTTCAAGTGCCTCTTCTCTCTTCTCCCCTGGTGAAATCCAGACTTGTTCCCTCTCCAGTGAATTTTCTTGAGAACAGTTAACATTCCCGGTAATGTAAATCACAAATAAGATATTTTTCTCACAACCCCAAGCTAAGCACTGCCCAAAATACATCAAAATGCATTGGGGAAATGCATTTTTAGGACTTTCAGTGTAAGTGAAAATCAATTATACTACAACATATCTGTGCCTAAGCTGTGCGCTGTAGACTCTTGTTGCTTTGGCTAAGATACAAAGCAAGCAGAAATGTGCCCACTCCTGACCAAAAGCTTTGCTGAGAAAAGCCCCAACACAGACATTGCTGCCTCAGCTAAGCTGCATTTTTACAGGGATAGCTGATTTATTGGGGGGACGGTGTGAATTTATAAATACGAGATTTATTCTACAGCATTGCACGTTGCATTGCATACAGAGGTGCTTTATCAGTAAACAAACTGAACACTCTGCTGAAATATTTCTACAGAAAGCTGGTGTTAGGAGCCTTGCTGTGCTCAGTCACACTGGCCTACTTAGAGGAGTACAGCTCTGCAGTTCCTCTGTGCAGGTGCTGAAAGTTGTCTCCTCTATGCTTCTGTACACCAAAATCACAGAGGTGTGTATCTTCAAAAGTACTTCAGAGCTCATCTCCCTCTTCAAGTGCCTCTGTCCAAGCACAGCAATGTTTTCAAAATGATCAGCCAGCTGCCAGTGAAGCTGTCAGGTACCAGTTGTTTGCTGGGGGTCAGTTTGTGCAAGCCCAACTAAAGCAAGGCAACGCTGCTCCTTGTTGAAAATTGCTGAGCCTGACACTGGATCTCATTTGCATCTCTCAGCAGCAGTATGGTGTTAGCACACTTCTCTTCTCTTCTCTTCTCTTCTCTTCTCTTCTCTTCTCTTCTCTTCTCTTCTCTTCTCTTCTCTTCTCTTCTCTTCTCTTCTCTTCTCTTCTCTTCTCTTCTCTTCTCTCTTCTCTCTTCTCTCTCTTCTCTCTTCTCTCCTCTTCTCTCTTCTCTCCTCTTCTCTCTTCTCTCTTCTCTTCTCACACTCCAGTTAGTTATTTCTGCCCTTGAATTGCTCCTTAAAGCTGGCACAGCTGTGGGAGTACTGAACTAAACCTGGAAATCTGCTGAAAATTAATCTTTTCAGCAATCTTCCCTTTTTCTTTCTTCCTCTCCTTTGCTTTTCTCTTTCCTTTTTTTCCTTATTCTTTCTTTTTTTGACCCTTCTTTCTTCCCCACTGTCTCCTTCTCTTCCTAAATTTCCTTCATTTACATCATTATTTTCCCTTCTTTTGCCAGATCAGTTCATCAGTCTAGTTTTCTTTATAATAAAAACATTTTTAATTTACCCAAGAAGCAGTGTTAGCCTGTGATATGAATGCTTATGCCAGTTTGAGAAACAGTTGTGCTGAACCGTTCTGATACTCAACAAAGTGAGACCAGCCATATCCTGTGTATATTACAATACTCACCACCTGTAAATTCAAACCTCAGCTCCAGATTTTAGTTGCACTTATTCATTTGTCTGCAGTGACCTCTTCTGTGGTCCTTGAAAGCCTAATACTTTCAAAGCTTCACCCTAGAATACTTTTTTAATACCTACACTTAAACTATTATCCTGGTATAGAGTAACAACCTAGACATGACCACATACCTCTGGGCTCCACTCCCTTATGGTTACTGCAAAAAAAATAACCCTGTCCTTGGCTGAAACCAGGACAGCATTACGGGAATTATTGAACAAACCCTTCAAAAACACGGAGTTAATTTTTATTACAAACTTTCCAAGTCGTTGTGTGCTTATAATATGTCTGTATAGCTGATGACACTTTGTTTTACTGTGATGTGCATGCATAACCCATTTTAACATATTTTGATGTTCATGGTTGAAAAAATCATGGTAAAATCTTACATTTTATTTTACATCTGTATTGATATTTCTAGCGTGTGTATATATATGTGTGTGTGTGTATATATATATGTATATATATATATATATATATATATATATATATATATATGACAAATTTGAATTTCCAAAGCATTTAATTGTTATATTTAATAATTTTTATCTCGTTGTTGTGTACCTGAACATGCAGGCTTGTTCTTGAAATTGGAGATACTTTTTGCACCTGTCCTTCTGTCACATCCATTTCACTTCTACAGATCCTGGAAATTCACACTCCGGAAGCTTACCAACATGCAGCTCATCTCTGATTCATCTTCTTTTTCATCTCAGAGATGTAGAGTCCTAATACTTTTCATTTAGACAAGAAAATTAATCTAATATCGAGTAGAATCACTACTATTATTTTCCTTCTGAATATATATGGGCTTTCAAGTGGAGACAAAGACATCTATATTGACTTCTGTTTCTACTAAGCTAATCTAAACCTTGCTAAGGTCAGGATTTTAAGCACTGATCAATGCAATAACATTCAACATGCAGTGTGCTCTTCTTCAGAAGCTACAGTGAGTTCAGATAATTGTTTGAAATTTGTGATATAGAAGCTCTCAAGGAGTTAAGTATTTCCAGTTACCCTTTCATTTTGAACATCATTCCACTGGTTTACTTTGGCTGCACAAATAGCTACATTGAATAAAATTTTAGATTCAGTCAAGTAATTTTTGATGTTTTCCTTTCGTAATGAAGGAAAATGCCACTGAATGGCTTTGTCAAGAGGAGCTGAATTGCAGTATTTTGCCTTTCTGGAAGAAATGTATCCTGTTTCTCTGACTTTAGGTCAGGTTGTCACAGAAACACTTTATCTCACCTATTCCTTTCTTTTTTCACTTTTAACACAGAATGTAGGAAAGACCTCACTGACTTGAATTTTAAGGCTTTCTACTTGATATTTAATACACTTAGACTAGGGCATGTATCAGTACAAATGTCCCACATATCAGTAATTGATTCACCTTTGAGAAACTGTTTAAGTCTCAGCTAATAACAGAGCAGAATAACTGACAGCACCTGGATACTGATTTTATATCAATGACAGATCCATGGCACAAAAGTGGAACTTTCATCTGTGGTGTATGACAAGTCCTTTTCAAATGAAACAAAGAACACCAGCTTAATGATTCTTGTCACAGTAGAAAGCATCTTGGAGGAAAATTTCAGAAAGACTTGAAGTATAGTCACAACTTTTATTATTTCTGTGGTTAATGAAATTTACCACTAGTGTTTTATGCCTTGGTAAATCACTTACTGATCCTTCTAAAGATCAAATTTTCCTGAAAAATACATAATTTGTGAAATCTGCATCCTGGTATTTTTTTCTGCTGCTCAGAGGACTGAGAAGTCCAGGTTGACACAGAAATGCTTCTGAGCTGGGATATATATGTTTTATATATAGAAGAGGAAATTTCTGTTCTTGCAACTGCTCTTTGCAGCTTCCTGTGATATGATTCAAAATGTGTTGCAGTTTAATCTGATATGTTTGGACTGAAATCCATATTACCAACTATGTTTAGTCAATACTTTGGAGTGACTTTTTACCTAGGCCTATAGGGACAAGACAAGGGATAATAAATCTTCAACTGAAAGATTATATGTTTAGACTGGATTTAAGGAAGAAATGTTTTATGGTGAAGATGATGATGCACCACAACAAGTTGCCCAAAGAGACCATGGATGCTTCATCCCTGAGAATGTTCAAGGCCAGGTTGGATGTGACTTTGAGCAGTCTGGTCTGGTGGAATGTGTCCCTGTCCATGGCAGATGGGAAAAACTTGATGGTTACTACAGTCCCTTCAAACCCAACCCATTCTGATTCTACAATTCTATTTCATGAGGTGTACTTTGAAATAGGGAACAAATTTAGCACAACGTGGGTAATTGGCTGGGATTCCTTTTTTTCATTCATATCAGTAACAGAATTATGTTTTGTATTAAGCAGATAGCTTACAGACACTTTTGTTTGCTTAAAAGAAATCAACTTGATAGTTTGGTAAAATACATTAATCAAAGACATTGGTTTTGGTCTGTATGCTTAGCTGTACCTTTTTTCTCCTTCTTTCTTTTAGTTTTCTCTGACTTCTATTTTTGTGTTTTACTTTGAGTGTTAGATTTAAGCAGTAGTGAAAATTAGGCAACAGTGGTTATGTTCCCCAAGTTTTCAATTTAAATATGCTCCATGATGATTTATGTTAATATAATTTAAAATCATCAGTCTCTTCACAAATCAATTTTGGTTCAGATTAACTCAGCAAGGTACATAAAACAGTTTTCCAACCTTGTTGATACTTAAGATTTCTAATTTAAAAAGCCAAATAAGTTTAAAATTGTATTTAAATCTTTGTTTTACTTTACAAAAATAAATATTTTTTTAGAATCTAATAGCTTTGGGAAAAAAAAAATCCTAGCAATAGGAAAAGCACTCTACAAAACATTTTTACTCAGAAGGATGTCCTGGAGGCTTATATTTTGCCTTCCTCTAGAAAAGAGTAAGCTAAGTTCAGTCCAGGTTAAGACATTGCTTTTGTTTCCCTCTGTGCAACCTACCTGGTGTCAAAGTTCCATAAATGAGAGCAGGTTTTGGTCAGTGTTATCCTTTGTGGCTGGAATATTTTTATTCAGACATTGGAGAACCAGCATGGAGTGCTTGACTTCAACAAAAATGTGCTGTACAAATTCTAACTTTATTAGATCTTTATTAGATTTATCAAAGCAATAGTGTAACTCATTTTGACTTCAAAAACTGACTGGTATTAGATCCCATATTAGATCCCATATCCCATACAGCTGAGTGAGAGTCTCTTTGCAAAATTATCTATTTGTCAGGCAAAAGAAAAAAAAGACAGGTTTTGAGGGACTAGAAATTACACTGAATTGGTGGAAAATAGTGATTTTTCAAAGCAACAGTTTAATTTTGAAATTATTCTTCAGCACTGCAGAAACGTCTTGGTTTGGGCAAGATATTTGATAAGAATGAAAGAAATAGATTCATGATACTGCTGCTGGTCCTATACCACAGAAACCACCTAGGAGGTAGAAGATCAACACTCAGATCCACCTGAAACAGAGGTCGAATCCAGAGCATGGATTTAAAAGAATGTTTGTTATCTCCTCAGTGTTCTAAATAGCTAGCAAATGCAGTACTTGATGCAGATTAGGAGAGCATCAACAAAAAGCAAATGAGTTAAGAATACCAGCACTCAGAATACTGGTAGGGGCATTGGCTTGGTAATTTGATTTTTAAATTTTATATTAAATGTAAAGACAGAACTCCCACATACCAGCCAAGTATGCCAATCAGTCCTTATGTCACAAGTGCTACCAGGGAGGAAAAAAGATCAGGCTACCAGGGCCTGATCTTCTATCACCACCCCACTTTCCATCTCTGCACAGGTCCCAGGCAGCTGCCAGTCACACATTCCTCAGTGGTATATGGTGGCCCAGCTTTTTGCTCGCTCCTCTACCACTGAAAAGTACCACAACTGGACAAGGGAACAGGATTCTAGGTGTGTCAGGGTGTATCTCTGCTCTTCTGTTACTGACATGAGCTTACTTGTATCATGCATCTTGGCATGAGGATGTGGAACCAACACATAATTCAGTGCAGAGCCACCACCCATTCAGAAAGGAGAGAAAGAAGCTTCTTTTCTGCATGTCTTCATGTTTGCTTTCAGGGAATCACAGAATGGTTTGGGTTGGATCTGACCTTAAAGACAGTCCCTCTTCTCCCCTTCCTTCTCTTCCAAATTGCCCTGCATTGTACTTTCAGCTTTAGTTAATAGTTTGAGATTGTAATACTGTGGACTCATAAAGTATTGATAAACAAACCTTTATTCCTTACTCGGTGCTTTCCTAGAACAAAGGTATTTCAGTTATATGTACACTCTCCTGCATATGTTCCATAAACATGGCCCATCAGAGACTGGAAAGGGGCAGGCTAAGAAGAGAAGCAGGACAGGTGAAGTATTTTAGTTCTACAAAAAACATTAAATAACCTCATAGTTTCATTTCAACTTCATTGCTGTAGCATGGTGTAAAGGAGAGGGAATATTTAGAAGGTTTCTCTTGCCTGTGTATGCAGTTCATAAATAGGTGTGCTAGAGATATACATCCCAAAAAGGAAAAGTAACTAATTCAGATATACAAGGGCTGTAATGTAGTACCACAAGGATTCCATGTCTTTCCCAAAACCATATTTGTCACTGATGTCTCTATTCCCTTGCACAGCACATGTGCTCACTTGGTGTCTTAGACACTAAACCTTATCACCTTAAGGATATATGTAACACTTCCTCAGTATCTAAGCCAAAAGGGACTTAATTTTCAGTAGAAGGAAACAGCATTCTTTCCAGACAAGTCACTGAGTGACTTCATTAATGTATCTAATTCATCTGACTCAGCCTAGACAGCTATGTCTGTGTTCATTTCTCTATTGTCTTCTACAGTCAAAGGGTGTAAACTGATACTGGCTAGCAATCAGATCAGACTTCTGGAGTGGGCTCTTCAAGCCCAGATCCTTATGTCAATTAAGCTTTAAGAATTTTTAACTTTTTAAAAAATACTTGTATGAACCACTCAGACCAATTTAAGATTAGTAGTTGAAGGTTGTTACTGTAATCAAACCATCGGATGAAAACCAAGTTCCTTGGAGTGGTGTATTTGTACAATGTTAGTACATGGCCACTTAGATTGGTACATTTTTGGTGTGTAGATTCTCCTCAAATCTCACCATCTGTTAGGTTGTAAAGCTATTTGCTTTTCAAGCAAATTAGACACTTGAGAGGCTTTACACTATAAAAAGAACTATATTTTTCCCCATAAAAGTCATGTCTTCCTAATAGCAATGAAAATCAAATAGGGGTGTATTTATCACCAAGGGCTAACAGTTGGGAAAAAGCCATCCTTTCTAGTAGTATGCATTTGGTATATTCTAAATATTTTACTCTCACTTTTTATTTATGTTATCATTTCTCTCGAAACAAAGCAACTGCAACATCTCTGTACAGGCCTTTCTCTGTCTTATATACCCATTGGATCTTTGCTGTCATCTTTGCTGCTCCTCTTGTGGCTTTACTCGTATATCTGATGCTTCTTTTCCAAGTACTTACAAACTACCAATAAAATTTTGGATTATGAATTATGTCACCTCTTGATAAGTATCTGTGTTTTGGGTGGAGGCTGTTCTTGTTTCAGTCACCAGATTCCATAAAGGAATGAATGTATACCTTATGTAAACTGAGATCTGATGGTTATGCTCCGTAATTCCAATGGATGTTCAAACCATAAGAAAACAAATACGTGTGTCTAATAATGGGGAAACATTCTTAGTAGGAAGCATGTGAATACTCTTTCCTCTACTTCTTTAACTGTTTAATATTGTAGAAATTAAGGTATTTAAGTAACAGTTCCAGCAAGTCTCCTGCTATGACTGTAAGGTTGAATTCTGGCTACATAGAGAATCCAGTTAAACAGAAAATGAGTCTGGTCTGTTGGTGATGAAAGCTTCCTGAACATCGGGCTGCGATAGCAAAATCACAGCCAGCAGACTGAGGGAAGTGATTACTTCTCTCTACCCAGCATTCACGATTCCACAGCCAGAATATTGTTCCCTCTCTGTACAACAGAGAGAAAAGAACCTGGAGAGAATCACAGGGGCACCAAAATTTTGGAAGGGGAAATGAATGTCATGTCAGGAAAGGATGGGAATGTTGGGTTTGTTCAGCTTGGAGAAAAGGCTAAAAAAGGATCCAGTTTTAGTCTTCAGCTATGAAAAAGGGGCTATGGAGATAATGAAGGTGAATTTTTAGTAGAAGTATACAGTGAAAGAGAGGATACAGTGGTTAAAAGGTGTAGCAAGGGAAACTAACTACAAAAAAAGCTAACTGCAAACAGTTAGCAAACAAAAGAACAGTGACTGTGAGGGTAGCTAAGCACAGGGATGGGTGCCCAGAGAAGCAGTAGAAGACCAGTCTTGTAAATAACTCAGTGCTTGACCAAGCAAGGCCCTGAGCAATTTCACTTTACCTGGAAGTTACCCCTACTTTGAGTAAAGGTCTAAATTAGATGATCCCCTTTAGTCACTTCTGGTCTCTATTACCCAATGGTTTAAAGCACCCCAGTGCTTGTCAAAAAAGAGGAAGTCAATAGAAAGAAAAGAAAATGTAGTTTCAAGCAGGAGGAAACCCAGCACTAATATATGAAAATAAATAACTAAAGTTCTGCAGTTTGACAATATTCTATTTAACTTTGTTCCTGTCCTTCATTAAGAATATGTCATGGTTTAAGCCCAGCTGGAAACTAAGCCCCAGTGGAATGGGGAGGGGATTCAAAGTAAGACTTGTATGCTAAGAACAGTTTATTAATTGAAAATTAAGTAAAATACAGTAATTATGGTAAAATATAATGATAATAAAAAGGAAAAAACAAGTGATGTCCAGTGCAACTGCTCACTACTCACTGACCAATGCCAAAATCCCCTTCCCAAAGCCAGATCAGGTAACTCCTCAGTTTGTATACTGGGCATGGCATTCTATGGTGTGGAATATCCCTTTGGTCAGTTGAGGTCACCTGCCCCAGCTATGCTCTCTCCCAGTTTGCTTTGTGTCCCTCCTCACTGGAAGAGCATGAGACAAGAAAAAAAATAGTTGTTGAATTAGTATAAACATGGCTTAGCAAAAAATCAAATCTACAATAAGTTACCACCACCATCCTCATTCCAAATCCAAAAGCACAGCACTGTAACAGCTACTGAGAAGAAATTAACTCTATGGTAGCTGAAACCAGGACAGTATATGTCCCACAGATTGCAATCTATTTGGTTAGCCATGTTTTAACTCCTACTGACAGAAATAAAAGTATTACACTTTTATTTATTGCTGCATAAATGAGCTTTTCACCAAAGAATAAGAACAATTCCTCTCATCAAACCAGAATGAGAATACAATAGGCATCCTCAAAATTTGAGATCAACAGATTATGAGGATTTCTAAGACAATCTATGCTATCCCATTTTCACCTAATGGGAGTGAGGACAGATTTTTTTCCTCTCAGTCTTCTGGCAAGAAGTTTACACTTAGTCTTTCATTGAACATGTACCTTTCTTCCTTTGATATCTGTTTTGCTTTTATTTTCCATGAAGCATGTCATTTGACTTTTAATTGATGTACCAAAAAACATGCAAGGTTAGTGACACATTCAATTACTGTGGCTGAAATAATTATTATTTAATACAATTTAAAGAGGCTCATGAATCCTTTATTTAACTTTAATTATTTCTGATCCCTCTGTTCTTTTATCAGCTGGAATCAGATTTATCAACTTCACACTAGAAATGAACAAAGCAGTAGTACATCTTAGAGATTAATGTAATTAATAAAAATAAGTGATGTTAACATTTTTACCTAGTAAACCACAGTGGAACTTATTGTAGCCCTATCCTAACTAATATTTAATACAATATTTTGATCAATTTCAAAACCTCTAGATATTTGGAAGTAGTTATAGATCCAAAAAGCCTAGGACTCTGAAAATGTAATGAAATAGAACATAATATTTTACCTCTGTAAGGGGTAAATATTTGATGTATATATTATTTTAATCCTAATTTTCCTTTGATACTTTCTTATTTAGTGTTTCCCAAGATTATGTCAGCTGCACATATATTTATTGTCTTTTAGAGCATGACTTACTATAAATCATCCTTTCTTCCTTATATATAAAATTTTCCCTCTCCAGAAATCCCAGAGTAGGTGTTCCTGGTTAGTGATGCCTGTTCCTGGCTAGTGATGCCTGCAGCAGACTTTCTGGGAGTAATAGGACTGTGGTGGATGTGAACTACGCTGCAGCCAGTATCAGTCAACTGTAACAGACAAGGCACTGAGCACCTCAAGGAGCAGATGAACTGACCTCGCAGGCTTTATCACCAAAGAACTTTGAGATTAGTGGTAAAAGTTGCACATCTTTTGTAAAGTTCATGAGATTTTAAAAACCACCGTGAAAATGAAAGGCTTTCTAAAAGCGTGGTGAAAATTCTGAAACTCAGTAAGCTGCCCTGGGTACAATAGAAAACCAACCTGAGAGACTGCTATTTTGTTTGTGAATGTAGATTGTTTTCTAACAGATAATTGATTGATTTAAAAATTAAATAAAACACATTATAAAACTTCAGTTGATTGACCTCTTTGGAGACTTAAACTTCACATAGTTCCTCTTCTCTCTCTCTATGGCAGGGGCAATGAAAGAAGGACTTGCTCCTTCAATTGGAGTTACTCAGAGAGAAAGATCTGAGAAGAGAAAGAAATTAAAGTCATCAGGGAGCCTTCCACAAGATCCTTCTCGTGTTATCTTGCCCTACCTGCAGACTGTGCATGTCAAAAAATAGATTTTGGCTGGATACTGTTTAAATACTAAGGCAGGCAGAGAGAAATACTTGGATTTCTGAAGCTACAACTTTCTTGTGCACAGCAATTTGTAAACACCATAATTTCTCCTAATTACAACTTTTTCCCCTAGATCATCCACATTTCATTATGTCTTCTACATGCTGTTTTTTGGCAACTAGATACTTACTAAGATTGCAGTGTATAAGAAAGCTGGTTTGTTTTCCTCCTGGCACTAATGAATGAACCTTTTCTAGGACACAGGTGGTTTCTTTGAAAACTTCCAAACCTTTCTCTGTGAGACAAGATACTGTTAATGTTATGGAGTTTGGATTTAGAAATAAATAATTCCTGAATGTGTTGTTATGAATAGATATTTTTACTATTTGGACAGTCAAGATAAGGAAGGTAAAATATTAAATAGAGCAAAAGCATGGTTAAAGCACACACCCATATACCCAAATGAATACAGCCTTTCTGTTTTCTGACAAAGAAGTGTTGTTAAAATACTACTCACAGTAAATATTTGTTATATTCTCATTGATGTCACTGCTTCAGTCTGAGGTGTATTGCTCTACCTCAAAATAAGAGCTGCATTGTGGTTGCATCTGTCAAACTTTTGTATATCATTGCCACTGTAATTTTGCAGTGCATATAGAATAGATTTTCAAATTCTCTGAGACACAAATCAGCTTTGGTTATCTTTCTGTCTTTCACATAAATTAATTAACTGTAATAATCACAGATTTGTTAACAGTTTTTTTTACATTTCTAATTGCAGAAGCAAAAACTGAAATGTTTACTAATACAGCCCTATAACTGGTAATTATGTAAATTTTATGGTTTTTAAATTATCATCCACCTGCAACATGCCCAGTTGTCAGTGGAGGTAGGTTGCTCTTAAACATTAAAAAAAAAAATCTATGTACATTATTCATGCTTTGGAGATTTGTCTTCTGGCTTTAAAGGTTGCAAAACACAGCATGTTAGAAAATAATGCATCATCAGTGAGAAACAAAAGAGCTCTGAACCTTGCTATCTCTGTAAAGACAGCAAACATTCAGGAAGAATATCTTGTACTGATCATCAGGACTTCCTCAAGAAGAGTCTTTGCTATTGTTTTATCTTATTATTGTTGCTATTGTTATCAGTACTATTCCTATTATTGTTTTCTTTGCCCTTTCTTTTCACATCCATTAGTAGAGGAGCTTCCAACACTGTGCTATCAAGCATATGGCAGAATAGATTCCCTATAGCAAAACTATAGAAATCAGGGATTAAAACTCCAATATAATCAGTGATCTTGGCTAATGCAGAGATCAGACTCAATGATTTTTTCTGTGCTATTCTGACCCATCTTATACAGTCTAGCCTTAAATTGTTATTGAGAATGGACTCTAAATATTTGACTTTTATAACTAAAATATGTTCCCTGAGAAGTTCCACTGAAGATGTTTTTCCTGACGTCTTTCTTCTGAACTTACCATAAATACATGATTTCTTTATTTCAAGTATTTTAATTAAGAAGCACACCTTTTTGCAATGAAAATAAAGAACTTGTAGCTATAAAATATATCAGTATTGTTAAACAAAAGAGTTCTGAAACTTCCCATCCAGGGAACATGTGTATGCATTTAAACTAATTTAAATGCATTTAAGTAGCATTTCATTGATAGACAAGCAAAACCACAGGCAATCTAAACACATTTCTGTATGACATTAAGATGTGTGCTAAATACATTTAAAGGGCAAACTGGGATAAAATTTAAAAGTCAGTCAACTGTGTTTACAATAATAATGACTCAACTGTAAAAGGAATTAAGATTTCATTGTGCAGCAGCCTTACAGAAATGAGAACAAAATAGTATCAAAATAACAGAATGGCATATTTTAAAAGAACATAATAAAAAAACTTCTAAAAGATTTAGCAAAATTGCTTGCAAAATTAAAACTTGTGCTTTTTGCCCAGGACTTTGGGAAAAGAGAGAAAATTTTAAGAATATAAAAGACTGTGCCAGGTCATTAAGATTGGCATCTTGAACAGGAATTTCAGAAACCATGAGAACCCTCACATCATCCTGCCCAGCCAGTGACAATGCTCACTGACTTCTTCAGTAAACACTTAAATGAGCAAGAACAAAATTCCACACTTCCTTCTACAGAACAGTTCCACTCTGAACCTGCTCTGGTACACAACCTACACATAAAAGGAAGGAAGAGAAGGGAAAGAGAAGGCAAAGCAAGGCAAGGCAAGGTGGAGCTCTAGGCTTTCTGCATTGAAGCAACTCTGTCAGCCTGGTGTTTAACAGGCAACCGTGTGCTGTAAGCACAGCTCTGGGTGACAGACCCAGGAGACACTGGTTCTCATGGAAACTGAATAACTGTAAAAGACACCAGGACACGAGAGAAAATAAAGTGGAAGCCATGTGCAAGATGCAGGACACGATTGCTGTCCCTCTCAGTGCAATTTCTCCTATATCTGTGAAACCATATGACCAAAATCTGGTTTTCTTAGCCGTTGAGCTAATAATAATAATAATTACAAAATATTAAACTATTCCTACAAATGGTGGGAGGTTTAGGGGTTTTGGAGCAAAAACTCATGGCAAATGGGTGGAATTCTAGTCATCCTCCACTCTAGTCCTAATCCTGTATATCCACCTGAAGAAGCTTCAAAGAACATGTAATTCCTGATCATATCTTAGATCAGAAAGTCTTTCATTTACTTTTCTTCTCCATCCTTTATTGATAATGAATCATAATTAGAAAAATCAACACCCACAGAGTACTTATACTGAGTAGAATCTAAGGCACAGCTCTCCATTTCTCACTAGAGGAAAATATTTTATCAGTTCTGACAGATTTCTTGTCCTTTTAAAATTGAAATAAATCAGCACTCTGTTCTTTTAATCATTTTGTCTTCTTTCAGCACATTGCTTCATCCTTTAATGGCAAAAATTCTTGAGTAATATTAGTAGATAGATCTAGTGAACCCACTTTTGGTTTAATATAATAATTAATTTAATTAGACTTTTAGTGGATATTATGTATCTTATTGGAAACTAACTTGCAAGCCATCTGTTTAAACAATCCTCAGGAATTATCACTAATCTACTCAGAAATTTTTCAACTGATTTTTCTGTTATTGATGTCCTGTATCATGACATTACTACTCAGTGTTGATTTTTTAATTTGCATACAGAAAATCCTTTTCTTTTGAAAAATAAAAAGTAATTTAGACCAATTTCAATTTTTATTAAATGCATTTTTTCATTAAGTGAATCACTAGTATAGTAACTAAATTATTTTTATGGATAACCATAGTGTCCAATTTAGCTAAGAAAGTTACAAACAATGTGAGATCACAGCGTGATTATGAAATTAAAAAACTCTTTATTACTGTCATTATTTATTCACTTATAGTGAGTTTGTTGACATAAGCTCCTAACAACATCCCTGCTTTGGAAATGATTAGAATTTCTCAGTTATCAGAAGAAAACATCATTTGTGAGGCAACTCTTTTGTAAAGCCATTTACAAGTTTCTCATCACTGTAAAGTGAGGACTCCTCCTTTCTGCACTGTAATTATCAGAGGTTTGCTTGCAGTTCCTTGCAGACCTGCTGGTATTACCTGTTCCCACTTTTATTGGCCAGTTGCAATACTGCTGATCCTTACACTTCCTGCAGTCAGTCAGAGAACTGAAGATGGGCAAATCAAAGTTTTATAAAACAATAAAGTCAGGTAGCATCAAATAAACAACCTGTTTCCAGAGCAGAAGGGCAATTTATTTTAGTGGTTTTCAGAGATGAAAGTGAGTTTTAGTGACAGACTGTACTTGTAGTACAAGGAAATGGAAGAAAAGTAACAGAAACTCAAAGGCTACCCTGCTCCAAAGATGTTTCAAGAAAAAAGAATAAAAAAGTGCAAATTGTTCTACTACACATAAGCAGAAGGTAAGGAGTTGCACAAACAGAAGACAGGTGTATCTCATGGCTATTCTGCATTAGTGTGGTGGTGTTCTTTTTCCAGCCCAATAACCAGTAAAATGTGATGGCAAAGATTCAGTGTATTTCACTTCCTCTCCTTTGATACGCCCCATTTCAGATACACAGGAAAGAACAGGTAGAAATATTAAAATTATTCTTTTTTACTTGATAGTAACTAAATTAGGTAAAGAAAAAAAGGTTCTAATCTAAGCAAGTCTAAATCATATTACAGCCTTTAAATTATTTTTAATGGTGTAAAACCTTTATAAACCTTCCGCATGTGTCCAGCTATCTTGCTAATTCTCAACCTCAATTACTGCATTATTGTGAAAGTTCTTTAGCAGCAGGATACACTGCTCTATACTAAATACAGGCCCTCAGCTGAGATCACACAATGTTTGTAGGATATAAAATTCCTATTTTGATGGCACTAAAAAATTCCTGTGAATTTATTCCTTGCAAGATTATTGTCTAAAAGAGTGAAAGCAATAGTGATTGTGTAGTTGTTCATGATGGGTTATGTGCCACTCCAGTCCTCCAAGTGCAGCTAGAACCAAAAAAGGGCAGGAGCAGAGTTAGCAGAAATTAGTTCATGTTATTGTAGGTTTGGTGGTTAATAAAGTTCACCATACTGTAAATCTAGCCCAGTTTCCTGTCTGTCTATTTCAAGAATGGTCTACAAATCTCTGCTTGCTCTAAACAGCAGGGAGGCAAGCCCTTTCTTAGACTATAAACAGGGAAAATAGATCTAGAAAAAAATGCAGAAATGTCAACTACAGGCCACATATTTGAAACTATTTCTTGAACTTGAGGACCTTTTAGAATGCTTTTTTTCTGACGAAAGCAGTAGCAAATGTTGTTGCAGAACCATTAAAATGTAAGAGGACAACATATGGGAAAGAATGTCTAAGATTCCTGCACTGCGAACAAGAAAAACAGATGGATCTAAATGGGGTGGTTTTGCAAGTGATATATTTTTTCCATCTCCAGGCTCCACAATCTCATCTAAAGAAAAGCAACACAATTTTTATCAATGAGAAATTACAGAAGTGGAAGCTACAGTGTAAAGGGCCTGTGCCAGGCATAGAATACGGTTTGTGGCACCAAGAAATTCAGCTTATCAGTAAAGGAAATCAGTCTCTCCTTATAAAAATGTGAGACTTTGAATTAATTTCAATGCAAAATGTAAATTTTGCAATTCAAACAAAATTGCAGGAGTAACAAATGATAGGTAGAAATGGTACCTAGAAATCACATTCATCACTCCCTCATTATTCTCAAACAATTTTCATTTAATCCCCTTCTTCTACCTCTGTGTGTACTATTCTGTCAAGCAGACTAGAATGAGTCTTCTGGAATTTTTAAAGGATGTTTTAAGAAGGTGCTCAAAAGTGGTGGTGTCCTCATTCCCATAATTTAAGGATGACAGATTTGGATTGCTTCCTTATGCTTGCTATACCAATAACATATCATAAATCTGGATATAAAAATAGAGAAATTGATTTGTGGTGTCAGAAGGTTAAGAACATAATATAGTTTTATATTATTTTGCAAGAGATGTTTAAAAAGGAAAAAATATTGGCTTTAAAATTTAAAAATATCCTTTCCCTGAAGAAGGTGGCTATTTAATTATTCATGGGTATCTCATCTACAGTTCTGTGTTCTTGTTCAGCATTGTCATTGGTCAGAAAAGGTAAAAAATTTGTGATCAAAAATTCACCTACACATTGTCTGCATCTGGCACCTGAAAGTTTGAGAGGTTGGATGGGTTTTTAAGCAACCTGGTCTAGTGGAAAGTGTTGTTGCTCATGGAAGAAGCACTGAAAATAGATGATCTTTAATGTCCCTTCCAACACACGATGCTATTATTCTAATAATTCAGTATGTCTTATATGAATTACAGTTAAATTATATATATTCATATGTAATTATACAAAATATCATATTATATATGTATGCAATATTATTAAATATCAAATAACAAAACTTATGTGTTCAAACTCCCATCCTATAGATAATACTCTAATATGGTAATTGCAATATGTCTCCCTGGGGGTCCATAGATTGAATAACTTTAAGTGTCTTTGCCAACATAAAAGATTCTATGATTCTAAGGCAAGTAATGTGATAGAAACAATATCACATATTGTTTATGTATAACATATGTGTTATATATGTGTCTGGCATATCACAATATACCAGAGCTTTGGGAAAAGCAGCTCCCCTACCCATTGACATGGCAGTGAAAGAGCTGTGATAGTAATTTGCAGGAATCTTTGGGGTTCAAACATATTATATGGCATATCATTGCAAGCAGAGAGAGTATTCTTGGCTGGTGCTGCTGCAGAGCCTGGTGCTGTATTGCACTGTTTCACAACAAATAGATTTGGTGGAATAGGTAGAAAAGCACTGTAAAGCACAGTGAAGTTTAGGGACTGGCTCTTTCCAAGAAATGGGGGACCTCAACATTATGCAGACACATTGAAACCATTCTGAACTCTACCACAAAGACAAGAGTATGTATTTGCTAGGATTATATATGTTAGAGAAAGCAAAGCATCTAAAGATCCAAGTGTGCCAAAAGGAAACAAACAAACTAGTTTCAATTAGCATTTAGATTAGGTTTCAAACTTTCTTTTGCCCTCTGTAACTCAACTCTTCAGCCTGAATGTAGCTCCTAACTGAGAATCTTGGTTGTCACAAGATCTTTATATCCTCATATAAAAACACTAGTGATTCTTTAGTTTCTAAATCTTAGGCTTCTCTTTGGGATTTGTTCAAATTAAGGACTTTTTTCCTCTTCCCACGGAGGTGTTTCTTAGGGTATGACTTCAGGTTATGCTGAATCAGAGCTGACTGGTGTCAGTGAAAAAAATATGGAGCTTTCATCCTGTCTTGCCCAGGAGAGTGGGTTTCTGTCCCTCCCTCACAATGGACTCAGTATGTGTGCAGCCAGAAGAGGGACTGGCTCAACTGACTGATTTCAACACACGTAACTGCACCTTTATTCAAACTGAAAGGAGTTAGGACCTGCTTGCTACTCAGTCTGCAACTTGGAAAATGCCTATATAGCTGGTCATAACCCTATTAAGACTCTAAGTATCTAAATGAACTAAAGTACATACTTACTGAACCCTAAAAGAAGGCAGTATTTGTCTTATTCTTCAGTCATTCATCTCTCCTATGTTCCCAATGTGTACTGCCAAGGTATGCCAGATCCAGTGCAATGTATTCACCAGACCATTCTGTAAGACAGTTGAACTGACAGGCCAAGCTTAATCTGAATTAAGCTAAAATTATTTTTCTTTTGCATTACTAAGGTTATTTGCACTAAAGTCCTAAGAATAAAGGTTCAATTGGATTGAAGCAGAGAAAGGACTGAGGCAGATGCTGCTTTCATATTAAAGATGTTGGACATTTCTTCTTAACACTAATTACTGCTTTCTGTATCTATGTCTGAATCACAGAAGGTGCTTTAAAATGACATAACAGAAACATTTAAACAGAATGTTTAATGATTTTTGAAACATTTTTCATGTTGACCAAAATGGCTCTTGAAAAATTCAACCTCAGTTCACATACGGCTTTGTCCACTCAGGGAGCTGTATCGTGAAGAGAGGAGAAGGATGTTCCATTTAAAATAATTAAAATTCTCCTCTCCTCTCCTCTCCTCTCCTCTCCTCTCCTCTCCTCTCCTCTCCTCTCCTCTCCTCTCCTCTCCTCTCCTCTCCTCTCCTCTCCTCTCCTCTCCTCTCCTCTCCTCTCCTCTCCTCTCCTCTCCTCTCCTCTCCTCTCCTCTCCTCTCCTCTCCTCTCCTTCCCTTCCCCTTCCCGAGCTCCACACTAGGCATTTTATAGAACCTGAGCAAAGAGCTTCTATCAAAGTACATCTTCATGTCTGTGTCAGGTAAAATGCAGGACTCCCAGCATTACAGCAAACACTCTCTGCCTCTGGAAGGCTTAGTGCTTTGACAGCTCAAGAGGATAGAATTAATATTGCCCTTGACTGGGGTAATTTTATCCTAGATTATCCTGATTTTATTTTGCGTATCTTGCAGTGTCAGCTAGTTTAGCTTTACTAAAAAGATTTGCTGCATAAATGTCAAATGAGCAAACAAAACCAGTATGAGTTCAGTAGATTTCACTTGTCTAAATTCAGTCGTGGATCTGGGAATCTAGCAGTTGGCTGGTGTACAATATAAAGTTCAGAACATACGACAAAGGGATAAGCAAATCCACTGAAGTGCACAGAAAGTACAAAACAACTGCTTTGGTCCTCTTTTTTAAAAATTCTTTCTAATTTGACCATATAAATTGAAAACATCACTGAATATCCAACAGTGTAAAACTTTGCAAATGGTTAAAATGTTTTTGCTCACTAAAGTAAGTTTTATTCTAAATGCAGAGACAAATGCCCTGCTTGGTAGAGGCTTTAACACTTTGGCAGTACTTTAACTTTTCAGAGTCCTGCAAAAACATTAACACAGGGGTGTTGAGTCCTGTGAAACAGGCAAATATTATTATCCTCCTTTTACACATGAGCAACTTGCGAGACAGAGCTGCGGCTTGCTCAGGCCCAAGACCACACAGCAAGCTGGTGGAAGCGCCAGCACTAGGATTCAAGCATTCCTGGATCCCAGCCTAGTGCACAATCCACTAGACAGCCTGTCTGCAGCCCTTTGCTGTTGCTGCATGAAGCTACCCAGTTTTTGCCTTATGAATATATGACTGTGAAAATTAATGTTTTTTGCAAGTGTTTATGGGATTGCTTCAGGGCACAGTTTCCCTATTGCTGCTGGAAAATACAGATTACTTTAGGGGAAATGAGGGGGAAGGGATGGTAACATTCTAGAATAAAAATTATAAACCAACTGGTTTACAACCAGACATTAACAAATTGTATAATATAAAAATAGTCCCAGTCAAAACTGTTGTTGAGTTTTTCTGACACAAAAGAAACAGTGAGGCGGTTATTTTATTGTTTCCACCTGTAAGGACAAATTTTCATGTTTCACTACAAACTAATGAAATCACACAGACTCAACTCACACAGAAGTTCAGTTAAGGAAGGAAAGATAACAAATAATTGTTTAGAACTATGAAAAGCTTTGTGGCTGCCTCTGCAAAATGCAGCTGCAGCCTGAGGAATGTGGACTCCCTCAATTGGGAGGGATGGAACTGCACAGCTGCTTTAAATCAACACTGCCTCATGACTAGAAAGTACCTATACCCATCCTGCATCTCCAGCAATAAAAAACATTTGTGCCTCCTTATCTTGATCAGTAAATTCATGTTCAGCAAAAATTCTACATTTGCATGCAAACACGGCAGAAGGAATAAATGCAATTATAGGGAGTTTGGTTAATGTAATTTTTGGAATTGACATTTGTCTATCAGAGATTGAAGGAGCACTTCAATTAAGAAGATGATGGAACTTCAATTATAGAAGGTCATTCTTGCTTTCCAGACCATTTTAACAGCTATGTTAAGGCAAGATTTTTGCCAAAACTCAGGAGATAATATAGCTTTATGAATATTTCCTAGTGACTCACTACCGCTTTTCAGTTTCACCATGCTGGTTTCCCATAATTCAGTTCTGATTGATCCCAAGAAAATAATGGAAGGTATCATTGCAAATACTATGCCAAGTAAAAGGCCAACTTCACAGTTTTGAGAAAACTTGCTTTTGAAATAAGAACCACTGCTTCCTACAGTCCTGGTTATACAAACTGCTGCTTTCTGCAATCCTGGTCTCACAGGCATTTTCTTCTAGAGCCACTCTCAAAAAGCAGGTGTACATGGGAAGGCTGTGTAGACAGTGCAGAGTGAATAGAGTGTTCAGGGTGAAGAAAATACTGATTCTGCATTGTGCTAGGGAGAAAAGTAGGACTCTTCATGCAGTTTGTAACTTTTATTGGAGCATTTCCTTGGACTGATGTACATTCCTTCCAACTTTCATTCAAAAAGGTTTAATAAAAAGTGCTTCATTATGTTGGTATCCCACCTCCAGGTGATGCAATAATGCTGTGTGGTCTGCAGTGTAATATTAAACACCTAGATCTGAATTTCTGCCTCAGTAATATGCTGTAAATTCTGCTGAACTTGCTCTTTTCATCTGAGTCTGCCATTTTTTCTCATTTCTACTGCATCTTGTTTTCTAATAGACTATATTGGCTCTACACTACATCTACACAAGAAAATTACATAGAGGTGGGACACTGGCCTATGACTACCTATTTTATAAGAGCTGACATGCTTCCTTGCATATTCTCAACCTTTGGGCATTATCCTGGGCATGGTTTGGGGGATCACAGAGGACAGGACACTCTCCAAAAGTCAGCAGGAACTAAGACAGGAGAGGGGAGATGTTTAACAGTAGGCATAGCAGACATGGTACTCACATTAGGGGACAGACAATTGGCCAATTTTATTTTCTTATTAGAAGTAATTTATGTGATTGCCATTTTTTTGCCACACTGTTCAACCTTTCACCAGTCTCAAAAGAAGAAAAGCAGACCACAGTAAAGGCTTTGTTTCAGTAGGGTTTTTATATATTCGTGTCTGGCATTATTGGGATTTTTATTGTTTTGTTTTAATATAAAGCATTTAGTGTTGCTGTGCTTTTATAAGTTAGGAGACCCAAAGGTTTAGATTTTGCACACCAGAAGGTAATGCAGCCTGTGATGATCCTAAGTCCCTGCAGGAGTTCATTTCTAAGTTTTGGGCCAATCCTGGGAAAAATACAGTTCCTGCACACTTTAGCATTACTCTTTGTCAGAGGGATCTCCTATCCTCGAGCAATGAAGACTTTGTAGCCTGCTCATTGTATATTCCTTATTTTACTTGAGAAATAAAGATGTTGAGTGTGATATAACTTTCTCAATATGTTAAAAAATTCTTTGAACAATTTGTGTCTTCAAGGACATGACAACCTTGCTCAGGGATGTAATGCTGTACTACTTAGGAATAACTGGTCTTTTCATTTAATATCTTAAAATGTTCTTTGAGGAATATTAGTCAAATTTTGCATTAATTTTGTTGATACTGAGTCAGAGAAAGATCAGGAATCATTCTAAAATAATATAAATTGATTTAAAATATCACATGTAGGGATGAGGATTCCTTTAGAGAAAATGAGAGGAAGGGTGGCTGCACCTGGAGTAAGCCTGGAGGTTTACAGACTAATGTAATAAGAGAGTGAAGTGCTGAGCTGCTGTGCAGTGGTCACAGAGATGTGGTGTTCTGAGAGCAGTAGCTAATATCACAGATTGTCCAACTACCAAGAAAAAGAAATAAATTGAAAAACATTATAGACATCAGGCTCCTCCCCTTTAGTGAAGTCAGTAATTCATATAATTTTATAAAAATTCACAATTCTGAGCCAGCATATCCTTGTTCTCTGATGTTCTCTGTAAATATGTGATTTTCATGTAATTCCTATTGATATTAATAATGACAAAAAGCAAAGAAAGGAGTGTCAAATCACCCATTGTTCCTTTTCCAACATGGCCATGATTCAAACAATTGGGAGATCAGACTGTATTTATAAATCCTATTCGAAAATACTGCTGCAAAACAATAGATTTCACCAGAGGCTATGTTCAAACAAAGGGTTCTCTGACAATTTATCTAGTAAAGGAGCCATGGCATTTGCAGGCATAAAATCCCTCAGAAGCATTTAAGAAAGTTTTTAAAAAGTTTTGAGAAAGTTTTTTTTTTTAAAAAAACCCATAGATACACTGCTGACTTTTCAGAAAGATTAGAACTTTATGAGATTCAGAATCAAAAACTGATGTGACCTACATAAAAGAATCACTCTGATTTCTTAATTAAACCAACCTGTAACTGTACACTTGGTTAACAGCCACCAAAATAGCATGCAATAAATCTCATGACTGTCCTCCAAGAATGTGGAAAGGAAGGCAGTGATGAAGAGGACAGTGGTGAGAAGAACAAGATGGGAAGGCTCCATGTTATTCTCTTTAATGTTCCCTCACTGAGGGTCTGAGGCTTCATAAGCCAAACTGTAATGATCACATGTGTAGCACTAGTTTGAGGGGAAAAGTCCAAATATTTTAACAGCTGCTTTTTTAATTTGGATTTTTTAGTTTTGAGGTTTTTTTCCCTTTACCTAGTTTGCTTCAGGATCTGATTTCTTTCTGAGGGGGTGGGCTCAGTGCCTGCCAGGAGCCCAGCAGGGAATATTTACTCTGAGACACACAGAGATGTTTCCCTTTCTTCTCAAGTGATTTTTTTTAAGGAGGCAGTATGAATTCTCTTGAAAAAGGTTCACTTAAAACAAACATACCTTACAAATATGTGTTAATCTGAAGGTCCTTTTTCTTTCTTATGAAAAATTTATATGAAAAATAGATCAAGAAACACAACATCACATGTTACTGTTGTGTAGCTGTCTTCTCTGTCTACAGGATCAGTCTTTGCAAAACACTTGTTATTTACAGTGTCTCAGGCAAGGATTTGAACTGCCCTGTGGATTTCCTGTGACTTCAGCCTTTGCTTGCTCTCCATCAGAACAGCCATATCACTGCCTGCCTCTAGCAGAGTTAGACAAAGATGTTCTGAGTTGTGATTTACACCAGTAGAGCTTATTCCAGCTCCATGAAAATTTCTAATATTAAACCAAATGTCTCCAATATTCTCCAGATGCAGCTGCACTTACAGTGAATTTGCCACGGATGGACAAACTCTCTTAGCCACAAACACCAAATGTGGTTTATCAGATAATAAACAATGCCAAAGATCCTGACAATGTTTCTCTTTTCTTCTCATTTCATAAACAGAGCTTCCCTCCTGTATTTGAGAGATTTCAAGGCAGTGAATATACACACAGCATACAGGGAGCAAATATGCTTAATTCATCGATGATAAATGAACAGAGTGACAAGAACAATATACTTCATTCCTTCCTCCAGTCTCCACATATGCCCACTGTTCAGAGTCACATGAGAGAACAAAAACACTTTTTAAAGACAAAAATAATATTGTCATCTTAATGCAGCTATCCAAGACAGCATGCTAGGAGTAAAACAAACAAAAACCAAAAATAACCACCAACAAGGAGACCCAGCTCACAGTAAGATTTATTAGTTTGGTGATGATTCCAATGTAATTTTGTCTTGTCACTTTGAGACAGCAGAGCAACATGTTCATGTGTGGTCCCAGCATTCAGTATGGTCAGATATTGAGCTCTGGGAAGGAGTTTTGGAACAGTCCTGCTAATTTTGTTAAGCAGTCAGTGTTTCATCCCACAAGGAATATTATGAAGCCCTGGCATTTACTGCTGTCAGTGTCTGCCAGTCCTCACTGCAGTCATCGGTACCGAACAATTCTGTTTGTAATACTCTACTTGTCAAGACTGAAGTCAGATCTTTTCCTGGTTTATTGAGTGATAGGTCTCTGATGACAATTTTTTTTTCCCTGTCTGTCTCCAGCTGGGAGTATGGAGAGAAATCTCTCTCTTTATTTCTTGGTTACACTTCAAGTCTAAATTATCTTTAGAAGATATGTTTTGGTTTAGTCATCTGTTTACAGAGACACATTTGCTTAACTTTACTGGATGGAATTTTAGAAATGGCAATCCAAGAAAACTCATTACTTACTTCTTGGAGGTTACTACCAAAATAGCAGAGGGAACAAACTGGAACCCAATTATTTGACAACTGTGCCAGGATCTTGGAGAGGTGTTCATTCATCCCGTGAATGGAGACAGCTCAGTACAGCAGACTTTAATCAACTTCAGTGTTAAGTCTAGCCTTAATCTAGGTGCTCCATATGACCCAATTTGTTGCTGGTAGCTAAGTCAGTGTAGTCAAATCCATGCTGCTGACATGAAGGGAAGTCTTGTCCCTGAAGTTAATTCTGCTGACTAGTTCTTTCATCCTTAAATCTAAATTGTGACTGGGAAGCTGTGTAGGCACTCTAATATCAAAACTGAGTTTTACAAATTCTACTGTGCACATAAAGACAGAGGTGGGGCTGGATTTTTGGGTGGCAACATTGCCCAGGTATAGAACCATATAATCATGGGAGTTGTGAGGTTCCTAAGGAGATCCTATGGTGTCAGATCAATACCTGAGCAATGTCACCTGGACTTTGAACTTATATCAACTACCCTTTGACACAGGTATACATGGCAATGCAAGTGAAAGGGACAGTTGCTGGTCATCACATAGTTACTAATTTCATCTTCTTTATATTTTAGGTAGTAAAGTACAATTATGTTTGTCCTATGGCAAAATAATTGTAAATCAGCAGTAAATAAATAAATAAATAAATAACCCCCTAAGAACTTAAAAATATTCTATATTTTTGCCAGAGAGCAGAGTCCTCAATGGAAGTCATTCTCTGCTAGTCTGAGAAAAACTGGCTTTTGATGATTTGTAGAATCATAACATTTTTTGAGTTGGAAGAGACCTTTCAAAGGAAATCTAGACTAAAAGCCTTGCAAAGAGCAAAGGCATCTTCAGTATGGCTTTGTTCCATGACCTTATTCTCCACAGCAATATCTCTACCTAAAATTTTGGCTCCAGAAATAAGAGTGAAATACACTCACGAATTTAAAAAAACATTAAACCATGGGCTTGTCTTAGCATAAATCAAGGTATCATTTCACACAGATATTATGTATGTGACACATACCATCATTTAGACATGAGCATTCCATGTAAATGGAATTAACTGAATTAATTGGTGGATTAACTGAAATCTCTTTCCATATAGCATGGACAAAACAGGAAGAAATAAAAGCAAGAAAGTAAACCTCTGTATCTACTTTCCAAATGAAGGTTCCTTCAAGGCAGAGGAAGAACTTCTATATCTTTAAAGACATTTTTTTGGTACCTATGTCAAAAAATCTGGTATAGATGGGACACAAATACGAATGACTCTCACTTGAAGAGTAAGAATGCATTTGGATTCAACAGACTTTAAGGTTAGAAATTTACTGTAGAGTTTATTGTAGTTCAGATGAAGAGCTCATTTTCACAACCTGAGTGAAGGTAATTATATTTTACTACCAGTCTGACTCAGCAATAAATGTGTCAGTGATAAAAGTGAAATTCAGTCAAAGAGTAGCAAATAAGAAGTGCTGATCTCATGGCCTGTGAGGCATACACCTACAAGACCAAGGATAAGAAAAGGCTGTGAAAGCTTCTTGGTTCTCAGGTCCAGTCAAACACACGTGATTTGTGTCAGGGGAAGACCTTTATGTGCATGGTCTTTTCTTTCTGTTTTCCAGAATATAAAAATTAATAATGTATGTGGGAAGAGAATCATGGCAAACCATGGCCTGATCTGAAGACTTCTTGTGAAGGGGAATCTGATATAAATTAGCATGCACATTTACTGTGGTGGTAGTGAGTGGCCAGTATTTCTGCATCTATGTACTTCTCTCCTGCAAAAGTTCCAGAAATATCTTTATTGGGAAACTGGCAGAAAATATAGATTGTTTTTTGCCAGGTGTATTATTAATAAGCCTTTCCCTTCTCTGTGATGCAGTGTGACTTCTTAAATTGAGAATTTAAAGTTGGTAATCCTTTGTAATATCCAGAAACTAACTTCTATACTACATACAATGCAAACCACTTGGCACAGTCTCCTGTCCAAATTTTCAAGTTGAATTTTGAGGACTTTCTCAAAGTATATTTTTATTCTCCCAGAAAATTAGTAAGCACTTTCTTCATTAAGCAGGAGATAGATCACATTCCTGTTCAAATGGAATAGCTTCCATTGGATTGAGAGGTGCAGGACTGGTATAAACTAGAGGAGGAGAGTACCATGAATCATATTTGCAAGGTGCATTAAAGGTGTGCATTATCCTTTCCACTTAGATAAAGCTGACTCTTACAGCAAAGTTGTTTGGAAACATTCTTAATTTCTTAATTTTATTTCATTACTATGTCATTCTTCGGATTAACATAACCTGAAATTTCAGTGAAGGCACTTCAGCAATCAAAAAGTATGGGTTTTAATAGCTTAATAATATTGGTTTTGAATCGACCTTTCAAAAAGATGCCTGCTTAACATACAAGGACAGAAAAGAGACAATGCCCTTCCTTTACCCTGCTACCATAGTGCTCTTTACATAACTCCCATGGCCTAAACATAACAGTTCTATCTACCCACATTTGAAGTGACATAACATTCACAGTCTCTCACTTCCTTCTTTCCACCCTGGACAAGATTAATAAGCTTTTCTGTCTGGAAGATGAGTGACTAAGGACGGATAAGGATGCACAAGGAAACCTCTCTGTGTAGTGTACAGAAGAAAATGAAAATAAAAGGATCACAGAAGGTGCCACCCCTAATTTCAAAGCCAAAAGATTGGATCTTTAGTGACACACCAAGGTCACATAGGGAATGTTAGCTGCAGGAAAGAAAACAAAGTCTGAGTTGCTACAAATAAGCTTTTGAAAATATTGATACCAGACCAAGGTATGAACCCAAAGTGCAACATGAAAGCCAAATCAATCAATACTTTGAGGAAGAAAATATATTGCATTTAGAACTTTCATTTCCATATAAAGTTATGGGATTAAATTGAATTTTTGAAAGGTAAACACATTAAAACATATGAGAAAGTCTATTGCCTGGACCTATGTAAGGGAAAAATAGCTTTAGATTGATAACTAATCGTTCAACTTTTCTCAGTTTCTTGTTTAATCTTTGACAAAACAAACAAGCCAAAGAAGTTCTGTCTGCACAGCTCCTGGGAAGAATTTTCTCTATGAAGGAAGGAGGAGGCAGGCGGAGCTAAGCTCTCCCTACGGACTCCTCTTCCAGCTCAGAGTCAAACAACAGGGGAGAGGCTGAAGCAGAGTGCAGCCCCAGCAGCAGGCAGCCAGGACTGTGATAGCCAAAACTGCCAAGCATTTCACTGGAACAGGCAAGAAAATCTGTAATAGGATATAGAGGTTAATTTACTTGGAAGGGGTCTGTTTGTAACACAGTCCTCCTTGTCATTATGGGAGGCTGTCCTGCACCTTAATCATTCACACGATCTCTAAAAGTCTTCATTCACATCTATGATATAAACATCTAATTACCAGAAGAAACTTGCTATGTTTTTGCTTCAAGGAATTTAAGTTTCAATTTGAAGAGATGAACTGTGGAGAATCATTTAGATCAGGTTGCAGTCTAAGTTATTCAGTCCTCTTTAATAATTAGTAGAGGAATGGCCTTCTCCAGGAGCCATTTAATCTCATATTTTTTATGTTAAAATGAGAGGAGTAAAATAACTTTGGAAGATTCTTTTTCTCTTTCAAGTCTCTCTTCCAAGGAAAAGTTCTGTTGGTTATTTTGTACTAAACATTAAATAGTAGCCCGGGTGCACATCTTGTCTCCGGAAGCAGACAGCAAAAGAACTTGAGAATCAGTACACAAAGAGGCACATTCCTCCTCAGCTCACAGTGTGATCCCTTCCTGTCAGCATCTGGCAGTTAGTAGTTTTGAGACTGACTGAACTACAGTCAATATCTGGATCAAGCTTCTTTGTAATCTTGCAAATCCATCCCGAATGTTTGTCTAACTCCTTGAACTCATGTTCAAGTGAAACACTTAAATTATAATCTGTGACAATGAGTTCCATCAGTTAATTGTTCCTTGTGCTCTTCAAACACAAGACTTGATAACAAGAAATGAAGCAGAACAAAGGGGTTTCTTTTTCATATTCACCAAAGGTGTGAATCTGTTCCTAGATTTAAGTTTAAATAGGAATATAACTGGAATATAATATCCCTCAATTGAGGGATAATATTTAATTGTATATTAATGTCTTTTCTGATTAATATAACTTTGAAATTGCTAGATAGAATTCTAATTGTATACTAAAATGTTCACATTATGTTTTATAAATCTATCATCTTTCATATTTTTGCTATAAATATATGTTCTTTGGCTACTAAAACTTCAGGAACTCTTATGACTGTTAATCTTAAAAGTTGGACTGGCTGTAAACAGTTCATTTTCATTAACACCTCAACAACACAGAAGCCCAGGATGTACTACTATCAAAAAGACATGCTCCTAGCCCTCATAAATACTAGGGAAGATGATAGACAGCAGTTTGGCACAGCTATATACAAGATTATGTAATGTCTTTTTAATTTATAACCTCTTTAAAATAATAAAATTTATTTTGGAAGAATAAAAACCAAAACATTTCATTAGATGGATAAAAAATATATGGGTAGATAATTACTTAGACACAATACATATGTCTTAATGTATGACCTTCCTAGGGAAAAAAACCAACCAAACAAAAAAACCAAAGCATGGTGTCTGCAAGCCTACTTCTGGTCTACAAACAATGTTTGTTCACTTCACCTAGTTCTGTGTATGCCCAGGAACTTCAGCTAACATGTTGTCAACTTAAAATATACAGTATAGATTCATTAAATCAACGTGTCATCACTGTAAATTATGAAAGAACAAAACTACATAGTAATTCTGGGTTTGAGACAGAATTTCACTACTATCCCTTTTCCAGATACAGTCTTCATTCTCCTCTTTTGATAAAGAGCATGCATACTCATATCAGCTGCCACTTCTGACTACACTGAATAAATTCAACTTGTAAGAAATGCCTTTTTATATTTGGTGCATCTTTAATAAAAGACTGAATACTCTTAAAATGTCACTGAGAAGCAGAAACCTATATTCTTATATAGTCTTTGTTCAAACTAAGTGGATCATCTTCTATTAAAGGAAAGTTTGTAATATTAAGAAGTTTGACTACATTATTTAATCTTATATACAAGTGTTATTGTGAAGAAAAACCACACTGGTAATAGAGATCTCAAAGCCCATTAAAATGTAATGCCAGGGAGAATCTGGTGTTAACACTGTCTGCTCTAAGTGGGAACCCCAGGATCCCAAGTGTGTGTGTGTGTGTATGCAGACACCCAGGGGGTGATTTCTGTCCCAGGTATCAAAGCAAATCGTCATAGCTGCTGTACATAACAGGTTAGCATGTGCTGACCCTAAGACCAATCTGTCTGAAAAAAAATCTGACACAGATAATCAGGATGATGATCTTTCCTAAGATATGCATGGCACAATTTCATTTCCTTGTGATACTAACTGAAGAGCTGTCTATACAAATATGCAGATATGCTGCCAGTGATCAGCACTGCTGTTTCAGTGTTGAATACTTGGACAAGTCTGAAGTTACTTAAATACTGCTTTTATCACTCATCATACTCAGTTTGCATTAAAAACAACAAATTTGGGCTAAAATGGAATAAAGTGAAGTGAAATCACTGCACTGTCACCCTAGTCATATCCACACATATCAAAGTTTCTACAACATGGAGCTGGATCTTTGGGTGTTTTGCAGTTTGAAAACATAAAAACAATATGTTTCATAATATACTGATTAAATTATATTATTTAAGTGTCCATTTATAAAAATATAAATCTCAGATGCTTCATTAGAAAGCTATTAAATCTGCTTTTGTGAAAACAATATACCTGTGAACAGTTTAATTAACTTGTTCTTTCTTAAATCTTCTTCCCAATAATCTTTACTGGATTAAGTATTCAACACCAAGAGATTAAATAAGTATATCCCTCTAGTTCCCACTGCACATATCTCCACATGATCATCAGGATTAGCTTTCTAAGTACATCAAAGCTTTATTTCCTTGTGGCTTTCCAATAATAAAGGCTAAGGGTAAAACCAAACTCTCATCACTTTTTCACCTACCCCTCCACAACCAGATCGTGACTAAAGAATGTGAATAAAGATAGTCAGTGTAGAAAGCTGAAGTACTTTACAACAATAATAATAAGAACACAGCAGAGTAATAAAAAGAAGCAAGAACAATTGTGAGTTACATAAAGTCTTCAAGGAGATGTGAAGGAAGACAAATAATAAACTGCAAATTTTTTGAAAGTGACTGAATAAATATTCACAAGTAACTGCTATGTGTGTCAGATACCCGAGGAGCATGTGTCCATTAATTATAAGATCCTGTGTTGCATTATGATCAGTACTTTGAAAGAAAGATTTCATAGGAACTGTCCATATCTGATCAAAGTGCTCATTCTAAGCAGTATCACTGGGGAGCTCCATTGTTAAATGAACAATAACCACATAATAATTTGAGTTGGCACTTTGCAAAGATCAATATATATTTTATTGCTTTCCTTTTTGCTCTAGATAGTCACGGACCAGTGAAAAGGTCTGTATTTATATGTAAGATCATTAATTTTTACAGGGTTATATGAAAATGGATACTTTGTCTATATGTTGAAAGCAAGGCATTCTGGGCATACACCTAAATTTTCCTACTTCTTCTGCCAGGCTTATCTGGAAACAAGCCCTGAGTGGCACTGAGTTAGAAGAAAGACAGGACTGTTACAGAAATGTCCATGCTACTTGATGGTTTTTAAAAGTCTTAGCATAAATAAAGACATTGTAGTTTTCACTGCCCAATACCTAAGGAAGTTTATACATACTCTGCTTTGCCTGAGGCAAATTTTGCACTTGAAGCCTACAGGTGTTTGCTCTGCTTCTCCTGCCTGTGGTTATCCTGTGGTAAAAGCATTCTTTTTTGTCAGCAAAAAAATTGAAAGTCAAGGCTTCTTGTGACTTTGACAAATCACTTACTCACTCTGATCCTCATTTTACCCACAAAAAAATTTACATCAGAGTATTGTTCCGAAGCCAAATTAATGATTACAAACCATTCTAAAGTCCCTGAATGATGACACTGTAGAAAAATGTCCTTGTATTTTCTTCTGCCAAAAAAGGAAAAAGGATCCATTCAAATTCAGTATTTTTGGTCAAGTACATAAATTATAGCACATTCATGTTATGCAAATAATTATTAAAACAATTTGTAATCTGCAAATTGAGTACTAGTTTAGTTATGCTATCACTTAAGTTTCTTTGTATTATTTTTTATTCTAGAAGTCTGTGAATAGTACCAAAATACATGAATCTTTTTACAGATTGTCACATTCTCAACTTGCAACAAATACATGGATACATATGGAAATGTGGACACACACATACACCTCCTCCTGCATGTATCCAAAAATTCTTTTGTAAGTCATCTAATAAAAATATCCAGAATGTTGATTTAATACAAAGTAACATTTTCTTACAAAATTTTGTAAATACCTCCATAAAACCTGTATCAAGTATTTAAAATTCTGTCTTACTTTAAAGAACCAGATAAATTTCTGAGTAATTTTTTCCTGTATTAGTTTGCACGTTAATCTAAATTTAATTAAGATAGCACCAGTGAATGAACATAAATAACATATTTTTCCACTGGTGCTTCATTAGCACTTTGAATTATACTATATGTAAAATATATGTAATGTATTGTATTTCCTATCTTCATGAAAGCCCAAGAATTCTTACAGAAAACCAGGCCTGGCCTTTACAATCTGCTGGGACCCCATCATCTAGTGAGAGAGACATGAAGGACGAGCCAGTGACATCTACAGTTAGCCAAAATTGTTTCTTGCTCAATATCCAGTTTATCCAGTGATGACTTCAACACTGGCAAAATCAAAATTAAAGTTTTGTAATTTCTCATATCTAAATCAGAAGGTGTTATTACTGCAAAATCAGATGAAAATGAAACTAATTAACAGACTCAGAGTTAAAACCCTGCAATGAGAGCCTCTAATTACAGTTCTTCCTTTACAGTATTCTTCCCAGACATTACAGACACCAGTCCAGATGAAGGTGATCACAGGTCTCATTAACTGACTCCATTGCTAAATTAATCTTCAGTTGTCATCAGGAATATAATAAACCTTGCTCATTTGATTTTTATAGCCTTGAGACCCTCTTGAAAAGAGGCCCTGGTACAATCATACTTAACCAGCAAGACCAGTTTGCACAGTGCAAACTTAATGATGTAAGATCTCTTGTGATTCAAAAGAGACAGAAAACCAGACATATAAAATATCAAGATGATTGTCATCTTTGTGGCAGAAGGAAAGCAGAAAGAACTGGAGTGATTTCACGCAAGGTTTGTAGAAATTCTCATTTGAAATAAAATATGATGGGTTAAATTGTTGTATTAGTTGCCCTGAGTTTCTCCCCATTCACTTGCCAATTACTGCTACTTGTCATTCCTATACTATTTCATGCATTTCCAACTGTCTTTTGATGCTAATCAGGATATGAAAAGAGCAGGTCCTGTTTGCACCATGTGATTATCATGGACTGCGACAAGATGCACTGCATGCCACCAGCAACAAAGAGCTATGCTCTGAAACCAGATCGGTCTGAAATTGGTATTTTCTTTTATCACTAGTGTTTATCTCATGTGAGGTGTGCAGATAATCGACTTTTAACATGCAACGCATCAGAAGTTCCTATATTGCTTTCATATTGTATGCCAATAAAATGTCAGCTTAGGCACTTTGTGTCTCATCTTCAGGAACTTTTGGGTATTTGCTACCTATATTGATTCCAGCTGGACTCCTAGGTGTTCACCACTCTTCCTGCAGCTCCATCAGTGCTGGCAACAATGGGAGTTCTGATGCAGACAAGCTGTTTGTCTTTTTATGACCAGTGTTTACTATACAGCAATAAATCCATATGGCAAAGTAGAGCAGCTGCCAAGACATTTTGCGTGCTCAAGCTGATGTCACCACTAGCTCATGTTAGTCTAACAGTGGGAAATCCTGCTAAAAGGCTCGTTGTAGACATGCTTTTCAGTACTGTAGCTCTGCTCAATAGATCATTCATGAGCACCCAGCCCCCTCTCTAGAGAGTGTGTAGAGCGGAGTCGTGAGCAGGAAGGGTTGGAGACAAGGCCAAGTTTCTTACTTACAGCTCAGGCTTGGAGCTGTTTTATTGTTGTCATGGCTACAGGCCCCACATGCCTCCAATCCCCGCTTTATGAAAAGAATGATGCAGTGTCTAGCCTTACAGCTGAATATATAAACCAAATTAGTCTACCATGCCTCTACCTGTTTTGCAGCTCACAGTGAAAGAAGTAATGTATCAAGCAATCAGTCTTGTAGCAGTTATATTCTGTAAACACTCAGTCATTACACCCAGACTTTTTTATTTGCTCTTCAGAGCCCCTTCTCAGTATAATAAACTGCAGATTTCAGTGAGAAAGATAATTCAGAATAGTCCTCTGTGATTTGTCAGAATTTTTGTAACATACAAGTTAAAAAGTGTGTTCCAAATCCCCTTTCACACTCTATTTTTGCATAATCCTGCTCACTAAACAAGAAGTGGAAAGACAGTGATGAATGCCTTTTCCAAAGCTGCAGTGCCAGGGTATTACTAGAATCAAACTATGTCTAATATAAGTAAAGAAGAGTTACAGAGTCCTGCAGGGAACCATTAAGTCTTCCTGAATAGAGTAAGAGCCTCATAGGGCCCCATCTCTACTAGGAGATCAAGTAATCTCTGAATGGCATTCAGGGAGGGAGGGAAGGAAGGAAGGAAGGAAGGAAGGAAGGAAGGAAGGAAGGAAGGAAGGAAGGAAGGAAGGAAGGAAGGAAGGAAGGAAGGAAGGAAGGAAGGAAGGAAGGAAGGAAGGAAGGAAGGAAGGAAGGAAGGAAGGAAGGAAGGAAGGAAGGAAGGATGGAAGGAAGGAAGGAAGGAAGGAAGGAAGGAAGGAGAAAAACTTTAAAAGTGTGGTCTCCATCAAAGGATAAATATACAAGAGGGGGTAAAAGGTTATCAGAATAAAAATGTGTAAATCTCAGCACATGACAATGTAGTCTGCATACCAAGTATTTGGGGGGAAAAAATGATGGTAAGAGGGAAAAAAAAACCAGCATGAGGGGTAGGAAAGGTGTAAATTGCCTTTAATTTCCATCTCGTTATACATTCTTCTTTTTTCCTAGGTTGAAAATTCCACCAGTTTTGATACTCTACATGCTCATTTAGACTGTACATGTCAGTAAGTGGAGAAATGTAGTCAGTGGTTCATCATCATTCTACATTCTTTCTCCGTGTTTAGAAAAGTGGGCCTTATCCTCACTTACCTCCAAAATTCCATTAAAGCATTTTGGTAGTGTAGGCTGTAAGTGACATTTATAGCCAAGGAAGTGTAAAAGGATCTCAATGCAAATAAAGAACAGAAGAAAATTATATGTTTTTATGGATCTGAAGTATTTCTTAAAAAACAAATAAAGACAGCTTTATTATCTATCAGGGAAGGAACAATGTAATAATGCATAAATTGAATGTAGTCCACTAAATTAGATTCACCCTGCCTACAGCAAATTGAACGTTTGGACTCATCAATATATTACCAGTATTTCATGCTACACAAAGCCTCCCATGCTGATATCTTCTATTTCCGGCTGCTGTGGAGAGAATTGAAAATGCTAAAGTATGTTCAAAATAAAATACTGGGGTGTTATAGAACAGTGCTGTAAGTCTCATCTGGGCTGCTACCTGCTCTGTAATCACTCACATGACAGGTTTTAATGACCTGGACATTTCAGAAAACATCAAGATTGAAAAACAAAACCCAAAGAAATGCTTTTGTTGTAATTATGCAACTATTTCAACTTTAAAATAAAGTATTTCTTCTACATAGCTCTATAGTGATAGGAAAGAAAAAAATATTTGGCTTTTTTTCTTACTTTTTGATAAGTATTGGTTACAAAAATTGTTTAAAATAAAATAATCACTCAAGGAAGCACATTCAACTAGGACCTTTTATGGTCATGTGAATTGTAGCACATCTGCTTTTTTAAAAGAGATGCCTACAACACTAAAAGAAGTTATAAACCCAATGGGAAAATATGTTACTGCCATGATTTATATTTATATGTGTTTTTTAAAATATATTAATATTGTCTCTATGCAATATAAATACTGACACCTTTGCAGCAATAAAAAGAAATAAAATTAATTTTATTTTAATATTTGTTGAGTGGATATCCACATTTTGCTTGGAGAGACACATTCAGTTCATACATTTTTAACCAGTGTTTTATGTGTCATAGAGGTGGGAACTACATAATATTTCCTGTAGGTCCCCCCAAAAAACAATAAATACCATGTATATTTTAATCAGTGCATTTTATTATTATTTAAATTATATGAAACTTCACCAAGACACTTCTATTTTTCTCACATTGTCCAGTCTTATTTCCATAAAATGTTTGGTATTGGGGAAAGTGTTCAGTAAATATGAGCAAACATGGCCCAGTGTAGAAACTCCTGTCTGTAAAAGATACGAATCCTGCTCTTTTGACCTTGGATCAGAAAGTGGTTTAGACCCTTAAACAGGCAGTGAGCTTCCTGTTAAAGTGTCTCTTCTTTTGAGTATTTTTTATTATTTATTTAAGATAAGATTTATTGTCATTTCATGCTGCAGAATAGAGCTACACATATATTAATTATAGCAAAGTACAATAAAACATATTTGTTATCTAAATTTCATACAAATAGGAAATTGTAAGATTAAGTAATAAATGAGGCAAACATACAAATATTGTATTTCACTATCGCATTGTAAAAATATTTATAATGCATATGTTGTATGAGGCAACATAATGTGAAAGTGGGATGGCTGTTAAGTTTCAGACACATTTAGTCTGTGTTCCAAATATTAAGTGAAACAAATTCTTTGAAATTCTTTACATTGCCTGTACTTTCAGAGTTTTCACATGCAGTGTATTATATTTTTCTTTTACCAGAATGATTGAGGTATCACATAAGTACAGAAAAGAGAGGACTTTCTAAGAAAAACTATACAAATAACTGCTAATGGCTTTCCTAGTCTGTCAGTTTCAAAAGCAGTTAAGACATTTAGATCATGTATTCCAACCTCCTGTATTCACATCCTCCCATTCACAACCGTTTCACCCAAATAACTTACACTAAAGCCACCAAATTGAGTCAAACAAAAACATTGCATCTTTTGAGGGCTGAAACAACTGTTTTTTCTCAGCAGCGAACAGGAAAGACCCAGGTTCCACTTCAGCCTGAAGCTCCTGGAGTAGCAAGGAGCTCATTGAGTAAGAAATGTTCCAAGGACCTGAAAGAGATGAATCATAACCAATGATGAGGAAAATCATAAGTAGATAATCACCCTCTTCTTCTCATGGACAAACACAAACCAATGAAACAACAATCATAAAAACCTAGTCCAGTCTGATCTGAAAAAAAGGGAATTTATTTTTGGTCTGAGCAGTTTTAGCTCTGGCATATGGATGAATACCAACCCTGGTCATACAATTAAGATTCTTTGCCCCTTTTTTTGAATCTTAACCTGACCTAGATTGAACTGTAATTCATTTACAGTATGAATTGTCCTTTTACTGAAGCTTCAAACTCAGATCTAGCCAAACAAAGAAATATAAAAAATACATCTGTCACTTGTGAAGTGAAATTAAAAGCGATAAATTTGCTCTTGCATATAAATGCCTGAAATAATCAGGAATGTTGTGTTTGATCATAATCATTGTCATGTTTTTTCTCAGTCCAATGCAAAATGTATTGTATGCAAATATTGTGAAGTATGTTCTCTTTTTCCTAGAGCAATGGGAAGCAGAGAAGACTTCCCCAAAATGAGAATAAAATGTCAACATCAAGAAAACAGTTGCAACCACATGACCCATCTGCTATTTGTTTTCCTCACTCATGGAATTTCTTCCATGAGTTTGACTTCTTTTCCTTAAGAAAGAACTACAATCTGGTTCTGACAAATCCAAGTGGTCCTGCATATGCTGCCTAATCTGATCTCCCTCCTTGTTGTTTCTCCTTCCACAAACTCGTGCACCTACAAAGTTTGCCATGAAAAATATTACCATCGTCTTGATAACCAAAAAAGTGCTGCATGACCTTTACAGCAAAATAATTTGAATACAAATGAATATTAGCATTCATAGTATAAAACTTCTGATTCTTGATCATATTTGTATAAATCTGGCATAATTTCAAATGTATCAGTATGAAAGTATAATTTGCCACTAAGTATGTACAAGAGCCTAATTGTACATAGAATCACAAAATCATAGAACCACAGAATGTTAATGGGACTTAAAGAACGTTTAGTCACACTGACCTCTGCTATGGCCAGGGACACCTCCACTAGACTAGGTTGCTCAGGGCTGTATAAAACCTGGTCATGGAACACTTCCAGGGATGGTGCAACCACAACTTCTTTGGGAAATTGTCCCAGTGCCTCACCACCCTCACAGTAAAAAATTTCTTCTGTATATCTAGCCTAAATTCCCCCTTCTGCAGCTTGACCCCATTACGCCTTGTCCCATCGCTGCAGTTCCTGGTGAGGAGTCCCTGGCTTCCATGTAGGCCCCTCAGACACGGGAACGTTGCTCTGAGGTTTCCATGCAGCCTTCTCTTCTCCAGGCTGAGCAGCCCCAACTTTCTCAGCCTGTCTCTGTAGGGGAGGTGCTCCAGCCCCTTTACCAATTGATGGCCCAGCTCCGGGCTCACTCCCACAGCTCTGTGTTTTTCTTATGCTGGGGCACTAGAGCTGGATGCAGTGCTACAGGTGGGGTGCCAGGAGAGAGGAATAGAGGGGGAGAATGACCTCCCTTCACCTGTCGGCCACAGTCCTTTAGATGTAGCCCAGGATTTGGATGGCCTTCTGGGCTGCTAAAACACACTGCCAGCTCATGTTGAGTTTTTCATCAGCCATCACTCCCAGGTCCTTCTCCACAGGGCTGCTCTCACACAGCCCTGTCGGTGTGTCTGGGATTGCCACATCCTAGGTGCAGGATCTTGCTTCTTCACTTCGCTGAATTTCATGCTTGACCACCCAGAAGCTATATAAATACCTATATAAACAGATATTTCGGTCTTGAGATTCAGAAATAGAAAGGAAACTGCAATGAAGGAAAAGAAGGCAAACCCATGAAATTTATTTAGGATCTCAGTGCCACATTTTATGTGAATTTCACAGAAAAGATTATTATATCAAATATTTTGAATACGCACTCATGCTGAATATCCTCACATTTTTTGATAGGTTATTTTTCAAAAATCATCACCTGGATTTGCCACAGTGAGATCCTCTTTGTGGTAGTAGAGAAAATTAAATTATTGTATAATTGTGCTAAAATGTATTTCATACACAGCCTCTGCTATTTGGTTTTGCTTATTTTAGAAATGTTTATGTATTTTTCATCTCTTCAAAAAGGGATTGTGAAGATTTGATGAATGGGCCTGGAACCCAGTGATCTCCTGGTAGAATGTAACGTTGCCTAGGTTTCCTGGGAATACACCACAGGTACAGATGAAGACAATGTCGTTGCATATTATGTGATAATGAATCTTCTGACTGATGTACTCACCCCAAGGTATACTGGAGCATCTGTTAGTTTATTTAGGCATGACTCATCATTCTTATTTTAAAGATAATTAAGTGGGTGAACATATTTCTCCTTAAAGACTATTGAATTGGGAAAAAAATAACAAGAAGCACACGGGATTATGTACTAGTGATGACATGGAATGTGCACCCAGGTGAGAGATGTACTTTAATTCTACCACTGTTCATTGCCTTACAAACTTAGGATCTGTATTTGAGGAAGATGATATCCAGGCTTGTATTGATTACACAAAGCAATGACAAGATAATAAGAGCAAGTGTGGCAACTGTGAAGCCTTACTATTACTGCACATATCTAAAAAAAAGGTTGATAGATCACCAGTAAAATACAGTACAGTATGGGGTAGTATCCTGTCTATCATATCAAGCCTTAAAAACTGGTTTCAATGATTTTTGAAAATAGTGGGCATCAAAAAATATTATCTGCAATATGAAGTGAATTTCATGGTGAAGGATTCTGTTCTGTGTTATACAGAAGTTAAAACTAAAGGACATATTGGTCTTGTTTCTTTTTAAAGTACAGGATGTCTAAATCATTTAGGACTCCAAATCTACCCACTATAGGTAAATACAATGTTGGATCAAAGAAGCAGTACATGTGACAGTGTGAATGGTTTCCTCTTATTCTGTAAATTACTCCAACTGTAAACACTGTATTACACAAGATTCACATTATTATCTGATTCTGATTTCTGAATACTAGTGTCCTCAAAACTTTTCACCCACTAGTGGGAAGAGATTGAATTTTCCATGTTAACCCAGCATTATTTAAGTCTGGTTTTTTGGACTTTAGCAAAGCCCTTAAAATAAACTAGGAAAATTGCAGACACGCTTGCTGTGCTAATTATTTTTATTTTCTTTTTCCTGCTAGTTTTATCATTGTTGAAGGACAATTATGGACACCAAGGAGAAAAATAAGAGGCTAAAGACCTTAAATAATTAACTATCATGTAACGAAGTCACATAGAATACTCAGACCTTTCACAACATATAGGTATTGATCCAGCCTTTAGGACGTACTAGCCATAAAACATCCTGAGCAGGAAGTGAAAGAAAGTCTGTCTTTAAAGAGCTCCAGTGATGAAGATTAATTGAACACTAATGGTCCCAGTAAAGACCCCCCCAGGGACACCACTCAACACTGATTTCCATCTGGACATTGAGTTGTGACCATTCAGCCAATTCCTTACTCACCAAAGAGTCCATCTATCAAATCCATATCTTTCCAATTTAGAGAGAATTATATTATTGGGGATCATGTCACAGACCTTACAGTGGCCTAGATAGGTGGCATCCCTAGCTCCTCCCTTGCCCACTAAGGTACTCACAGTTGCTTCCAGCCTCCAGCTGACACATTTTTGCCCAAAGACCGCACATGGGCCTGGAATTGAGCTTCCCATACTATCTGTGCTGGGCTATAGTTATTTCCACTGCAATTCTTCAGGTGTGTTAGGGCTTTGAGAGGTGATCAAGGGTGAATCTACTTTCTGTGGTTTAAAGTGTTACTGTTCTTGGTTGCCAGCTCCACACCTTTTCCAGCAGGAACACTGATGTACCATATTTGGCAGGTGAGGATATGTCTGTGTCAACTACTCTTTGAATGTATAAGCTGAACCAACATTTTGCTTTTAAATGAGTGAGACAGTGTCCATGTACAAAAACTCCCTACCACCACAAAAATTGTTTCACAAAAAAATCTATGCAAAGTTTTAGAAACAACCTTTTCAGCAGAATGTGCATGCTGATTCATACCCTAATACCATTTAACCTGCAATGTTGCAATCCTAAAAAGTTCAGTTGGCCTTGGTCTAATAAAAATGATCTGATTGATATTGCTTCTCAACGATTCTCTCTTTCAGCCTACCTTTTATCTATTTGTTATATCCATTTTCATTCTCTGTTCAATAGCCTTTACCCTGATATTTGGGAAAACTTATAGTATATTCAGATAGGTGTATTTTTTATTTCCTTTTTATGATGTCAGTTAATATGAGATACTAGGGAAAGACTTCAAGATAAAGGGAAACATACAGTGATTTTTATCTCAGGGAGGGTAAAAACAATGACAATGGTTTACACTTAACTTCTCTAAAACTTCATTCACACATTAGCTGTTGAAAGTTTTCTTGACACTTGCTCACAAACTTCCCTCATTCCTTCCATGGTCCTTACAGTATCCCCAGGCACTGTCAGTTGATTGCAGGCAGCTGGTCTCTACAGCTAAGAGAGGAAGCTGAGAAAGATGTTCCCAGAACCCTTGCAAATAATATGTGTATGAAGAGCAAGAGCAATAAACTCCAAAGAGTCTGGGGTAGTAAAGACTACTTTGGAATCTAGAGATAATGAAAAACTGTGAGCAGGAGTGCTGGCTGGCTGGAAAGATTTCCTTTTATACTTAAGAGGGAAATACAAAAATTGCTTATGGCCACCCTCTGATTAAATTCTCAAAACCCAACTATAAGATACATGCCTAAAGCTTATGCAGACTGAACCATTCAGGGTGAAAAGAAATATACCTTGAGATCACTTTGCTGCTAATAAGAATTACATCAGATTGATGCTGAGAGTCAATTTATTTTGTTGCTTCCACCATTGCTCTTTTTCAGCATATTTGATCACATTATGAACCATGCACTGATGAAAGTGTTCATTGTGCCTGGCAAAATCTCAATCATCCACACACCCAGAGCACTAAACACTTGACTCCTAGTATTTGCTGACACATTTGGTTTAATTCCTTGGGGCATTTGGACTGTTTTTACAGATAGGTAGACAGGCCAAGCACTTAATGCAGGCTTGAATACACAAAAACAAATGTTTCTTAAACAAAGTCTTCTTTCCCTTGCCCCCCATCCTCTTGCTTTCTCAGTCACAGCTTTTCACTGTGAGTTTATTTTTTTTATTTTTTGATAAAATTAAGATTGCTTAAGAGGATATGGGAAATATTTGTGGATATATCAGTTTGGTTGTTGATATTTTGAAAAATACAAAGATGTCATTTGCTCAGACTTTGCAAAAACAGCAGAACTTATTAAAAACCTGAATGGTATTTTAGAACCTTTTTTATTTTACTGAATTTCTATCCTCAAATCCTTTTAAATTATGCTTTGGAATAATATAAGGTGACTAATCTCTTACTATTTATAGCATTGAAAGTATGTAAAATAATGGTATAATGACTACTGGTTAAAACAGAACCAATTATTCTAGAGGTCATTACCTTGATCTGTAATGTCACTGCAACAAACCACAGTGGGTGAGTTTGGCTGGGTCTCCTTACAGTCCTCCTTCATACGAAGGAAATAACAGCATGTCTCTGCTAGCCCCGTTTAATATATCACTTGAAAAAACAAACTACATGCAATATACAGGCAGGATAATATGACCTAAAGCAATACAGTAAAACCCAGTCTGTTTAAATAAAACCAGAATTTCCAGCGTTTAGCATGCCTAGGCATAGAAACTATACACTTATGCCTCTAGAGAATAGTTAATAAATTATTTTCAAGTTAAAACTTCAAGTTCACGCCAATAACATGGAAGAAAGCCTAGTATTCAAAGTCTTAGTCTTAACAAAAAGATTTCCTTATCTAGCCAGAGAAAACTTGGAGATCAACATATTTAAGAAAATTAGAGTAATGTATTCTTACTCAGATATAATCTTTTTTAGAAACTTAGAGGCAGACACTCATATGCTTAGAGTCTTAAGTCAAGCTCAGCCTCTGCTTAGATTCAGATTAAATGACCACTATGTGCAAAGTTTAGATCTTGGCTGGTATTTTTGAAAGTCTGGTCAATCAGAGTCTGTTGTTTCTCATCACTGTTCAAAATCTTGCTTTTAGTTAAAGTTATGCAAGAAATTGGCTCTTCTGAAGAGCTGCTCTGAAGCAACTGAGAACTGCCTGTTAGCCTAAATAATTCTGAGGATCTTAGGCACTTCCTGTTGGCAGTATTCAGAACTTTGCTGCACATTCAACACTTGATGAATTTCTACAGGACTGAGAACATGGCACTGTGCACAGCTTCATGCATGCAGCAAAAGACAGAGGCAGTTGGAGAAAACTGAAGTAACATACAAACCAGAAGCTGAGCATCTTTTTTTTATTTATTTATCCAGGAAAGCAAAACTTGATAACATTCTACAAGGGTGGGATGTGGGGGGTTCTTTTGATGGTTTAATGCTTGAGGCATTTGTAGGGTTTTTGTTGGTTTGTTTATTGTTGTTTGGGGTGTGTTTCCCCCCACCAAAACAGGTAACTCTTGCTTTTCTTAAAGCTGAAAGGTAAAAGCTCTGACTTATATGACCCTGACATGTAACTCCAGCTTCTGGCCTAAGCTGAAATTAGTCTAAACCCTTTATAAAGCTAAATTAGGCACAAATCTTGTGGCATCATTAATTAATTTCATCATTCTCAAAGCACTTGGTGTTCATGAGGAAGGAGGCAGAGGAATGTAACAATTAACAGTAGTTTCTGTAGCCAAAATAAGTGAAGGTCTGCAGCCAACAGTCTGCACCACACATTCCCAGGCATGTTGATCATACTGTAAGAGTGGAAAAACAAGGAGAGTCTAATCAAAGAGGAGGAAGCTAGAGAAATGTTTTACTGAGAACACAGGAAGATGGATGACAAGTGGAAGAAAAAGGGAAAGTGAAGATCCCACATATTTTGCAACAACGAGTAAAATGTGGAAGATTCCCCTTGTCTAACTGCTACTGCTCATTCCTCCCTCAAGGTCTTCAAATGCATTGGTGTTGTATCAGTTGCAACACACTTCTCCAGCCCATTTGCTACACTATTGAGTTCTCTTGCATTTGATCTTGATCAACCAAGCTCCCTAGACATAAATTTTCTGACTCATTCTCACACATCAGCCTATTTTCTATGGTGTAGGAACACCAAAGAACAAAAGTCTAAGGTGATAATCCATCCTCTTCACACTTAACTCCTCCATGAAACAAATTCCTTCAGATCTGAACCTTGGTGTGCCCTCTGACACACACAAATGTGTGTTTGAAATAATCATATATATATATATATATATATATATATATATATATGAAACTCTGATCACTTGCTATTTAGCACTGAGAGCCTCAGAAGATTTAACATGCTGGATGTGAAAAAGCAGTAACAAAAAAATACCCCTTCATATTAGTTTCTTTCTCTGATGCCTACAAGTTTAAAGCAGAGAAAACACATTTTTTATTATTTTCTAGTCTGTTTTCCTTGTGGTCTCAGCATCAGATAATGGAAAAAGCAGAAAGGCCAGTCAGCTGAAATGCATCTTCAAGGATTAAGTACGCTATAGCATCATCTTTATTTCTTTCTGAAGATATACACTGTCATGAGAGCTGCAAAGAATATTGATTACATTATTGGTAGGCATTGTTTTAAGACTCATGTTTTCTCTGGACTTTCTGAGTCATCTGAATAACTCTGACAAACGTCAGCTCCATCCTTATGATCAACGAACCACTTGTGTAGTTAATGGCTCATTATTATGGAAGTAATAATCAAAACAGCTTCACATATAAAGCAATTTTTGTAATTATATACTTGTTTTCAACCATGGGCAAATATTAATTTCCTTCCAGTGATCTAAAGTAACTAGCATAAATAAACCTAAGATCAGTGAAACTTTGTGCAGTTTTATCTTCATTTTAATTTCTTTGCACATGAATCATTTAAATTACTGCTTAGAAAATTATTCCACTGAATGAGTTGCTAAACAAAACTTCAAAATCAGTCTGGCTTGTCTCAGCAGGAATGGTAGAAAAATGTCCACGTTAAGGGTTCAGAAGTACTAGGGAGGATATGGAACACAAGGATATATGTAATAAAAAATAGTCAAGCTACTTTTTTCTTACTGACACACTTTTCAAAACTCTTCAGGTAATCCTAGAGTTTCAGTAAGCTCTATTGATTTAAAGAATGATTCACAGTTGTGCTGGAAAGGAAGGAGCTTTTAAAGTGCAATCACCAAACCCATACAGTTTATTTCACATCTTACAGCTCAACTTTAGAACCAATATAATTCAAATCACAATACAATGATGATTGATGTTTTTCATCAACACACAATTATCATTCCACCATGGCACAAGACTTTAAAGCAGAGTTGTTTGAGCCAAGTAAAGCACAAAGTGAGCATCTGAAAATCCAGATCTGTGCTCTTGCAAAATTACTTACCAAACCACATTAATTATTTTCTAACATGTTAGGTCATGTTAGCTGTGTATGGGTATACAAGATGAGGCATTAATTTTAATCTTATGCTCAGATATCTCATTTCACTCTTTTCTGATTAAGAATCATATATTCAAAGAGATTTTAGTTTAATTTTAAATGGGGCTAGAACTGGAACACTTAGTTTTGGTGGAATCATTTGTAAGTTTTTCAATTTCACTAGACTTCTCTAATTATTTGATACTGTGCATTCACAGGCTATCCACATATGTTGCTGGGTACTTAGAGATGATTACAAAGCCACTAAACTGTGGAGAATATAGATATATAGATACATGCTTTATATTGCTATCTATATCTACAGATAGATAGATAGATAGATAGATAGATAGATAGATAGATATATGCATGCAGGTATGTAGGCATATATAGCCTAACACCCAACATGAAACAGAATAAGAGTTATCTCTACACCATCTGACATGACCTGACATGATTGTAGTTGAAAATTAAGTTCCATAATTCATAAGCTGGTTGTTTGGGGTTGGGTTTTTTCCAGCATTGCACAGTAACAGCAACAAAATTATGGGAGGTTATGGGAATAGGAGGAAGTGTTTTAAACATGCAAATACTTCAAAAATGTTGGTGCTAGAAGACCTACTAGTAATCTATGCATATCGTTACAGTATCCTAGGTTCTACATCTCTTTTAACCACCACAAGCATTACCTTATTTGCATACTATAGCTTAAGTGTAAGGTTACATAAAACACACTTCATATTTTTATAAAATACTGTCACCTCAGGTGGGCATAAAAACCCATTAAAATATTAAATAATTTGTTTAAATAGCACATAGCAATAAGAAAAAGATAGATAATTCATTTAAAACCTCTCTAGAGTCTGTTAGCTAAGTGCAACATAGTAACCAAAATTGGAATTTATCTTTTGCCTGACAGATATCTCAAAAAAGATAAACATTTTTAAAATTTTCATCTGTGCAAAGGATCTTGGTTTTATCTTGCAGCTCAAATTATGTTATCTCCCATACTGTAATTCCTAATTCTGAATTTGTGGTATTGTGCTATAAGCATTTGATAAGTTTACAGATTTTTCAGGCAAGGAACAACAGACATATTTTAATGAGGTGTGGGGGATGTCATTTTAATGCACTTGAACTTTGCAGCAATGACATTTGAAATAAAATAAAATGGTTGCTTTTTTAAAGATGTCTTTCAATTTTCTTAAAAAAACTCAACAAGTTTCAAAAAACACTCAATTTTTTTGTTTAATTTACCATACGAACCATATTTGATGGATTCAGTAGTTCTGTTGTTTTTTCAGAAGTTATTTTACTCTCATTTTCATTGGAAGAGAAAGGAGAAATGTGTTTTAACACATTTTAATTTTCTACTGATGCCCTTCTAAAAGAAATTATATGCCTCAATCCAGGAGAAATAGAAGAATGAAATCATACACTACAATAAAATGCCTTCAGGTACATGCCCTGTGATCATTGAAACGTATTACTGCATCACCCCAGACATGTGACATATACCTTCTATATTTAGTTGCCTGTTCTTTTTAGATAGCCATTTAAAACAAACAGAAAACCCCCCAAAAATCCCAAAAAACAAAACAAAACAAAATAAAACAAAAAGAAAAACAAAACAAAACAAAAAAACAAACAAACAAACAAAAAAGAATAAACCCCCCCCCCCCCAAAACTTTCACATAAAAGTCTAAAACTTTCTTGACTAACTGCTTGGGTGACATTTTGATTCCAAATCTATTTTGATTTGATATTTCTTTCTGTTGTACTTCCTATATTTTACCTTGAGGAAGAAATTTATTAAAGATAATGCCTGTTAAATTTGGTTTCCTATCTTATGAAAACCAGTGAGAACACAGTATATTTTCCCGTAAGATCTTTGGAAATGTCTTCAAGGATTTCCAAAGACCCCTTTATACCTCTCTGGCAGTATAAACCTAATATAAAGTGGATGCAAATAGAATATTCATTTCCTTTAAAGACAATTTGCATTGCTTATACACAGTGTAAACAAGAGCTATGTCCCAAAATGCTTGTTTCCAATGGACCAATTTTGTTGTTTGTTCAAAATTTAATTCAAACAAAAATATCTCTAGGAAAGGGAATTTATTTACCTCAAAGGGTCCCATAACCTAAACCTCTAATTTTTATGACTCTTTCACTTATGCACATTACCAGATGTCTGTTCAGACTATAACCCTGTGGAAAATAACTTCATTATGTGCAGGTAACAATACATCATTAGCTACCAATTAGAAATTAATGAGAGACTGTGGAAGCACTCTACATTCAGTCTGGTTGCTTACAGCATGTAAGACCTATCTTAGAAAGAACAGTTCAATGTCAGGCAGAGTTCTGTGCTGTGCTGCCATCCTGAATGACAACTCTTCTGTTGCAAATACTCACTCTCCTTTTTTGACATGTATACTAAAGTATTTCACTTGGGGTCCCCAAACTGAAGAATGGGGAATTTAAAAGAGGAGCTCACTACACCAACATAAATTAATTTTTTTCTGCACTTATGAGCATTGCAAATGACATTAGCTTAACTGTCCATGCCTGGTTTGAGATGAACAGGGGAAATGGCACCCCCTGGGTGAAGTTCATAACTGTAACTGGAAGTGATATGATATCATTTTAAAAATATGATCTTCTAATTAACAGCAGAACAGATAAAAAGTGAGAAGAGAGTAGGAACAATTGCATGGTATTAAATTACTTTCAGGAAAATTGCTTCTCGTGCAATCACAAAAAAATGCAATATGGCCTCTTGAGAGACAAGTACAGTTCTTCTCAGTCTTTGGTCAGTGAACCACAGGTGCTGATACCACTTCTTTTCTTGGTCAAAAGTTAAGTGGTGCATTAAGTAAATATGCTGATAATCATTTAGACTGATGCCTTATGCATACATCAAGAAAAGTCTTTTTTCATGCTGAACAGTTATGGGCATCAAATGTTGCAGAAGAAAGCAGACAGCACTTATCTGCTCTGTGTATTCAGGTGGGATACAGTTCATTCAGAGGCCAGCTCATTCCTAGGCAACAGTCATCCATGTGCACAGCTGCCTCCTGGTGCCACAGCCACAGGTCAGCCTTGTTCTGCTCTTTTGAAGTTACTGCACTGTCTAAGCCTGGTGCTTCAGCCACTGTTGGACAGGTACCAGCCTTCTCTAATTTTATGTGAACTACTTGATCATGGTAGTATTTTGGTTCTCAGGTAGGTCCAAAGATATCTTCACTTATTATATTTTCAGAGCTAGTGTGGGTGCTAATTTTTCAGCAAATGCTGATAAATGCCTTGATTGTACCTATTTCTAAGAGGGGCATATATACAAAGCTGAAGACAGATAACATGAATGATAACAAGATTACTATATAGAAATCTGGACAATAACTTATGTGCTGTCTGGACAAGACAAGTAACCCTAAGCAATGCAAATTTTAACACTGGATTGTGAATGGTTGCTATATTGTATGAGAAGCAAACACAACGTGTCCCCAAGCTGCCCACTGCACACCACTGTGTGCACAGTGCATGCGTTGGGGTGAGACATCAGCACATTAACACACTTTGTGTTCCAGGGCACATTTACAAAAAGCCATGATGTATGGTGGTGCACTTTCAAAGTGCTCAGGTGCCAATCCTGGCCACAACTTCCCAAGACTATTCAGTTCATAATTGCACATGAAAACACAAAATTAAATGTCCATATTGCCTAACTACATGTTTATACTCTAATGGCATTGTTAAGATATCCAATTTTAAAATTAGTATGGCATTACTCAGTAAACAGCTTTTCAAAGCTTTATTTTACTCATTTTAAATTACTTCTAGAAAACACAACTTTCTGTGCATAGTACAGTACACTGTAAGAATATTTAAAACTATTTAATGATGCATATTCACAGGAAGCTAACATTAATAGACATACTTGACGATCTGTGTCTTGATTTTTGAAACCTTAGCAGTATGACTTTAATATTCTGTGATTATGATTTGTCTCTGATTGTTTGAAATAGTTTCTGGGTTTGATTTTCTAAAGAAAGTAAATTCCTGCTTTTGAATTGTGTAATCCATCAGCAAAAGTCTGCACATTTCATAAATGAAAACAATGTTGTTTTTCTATATTATTTTATTTAAAATGTTTTTGCAGGAAATCAATTAACTTATCTGAGGACTGTCACTTTTATGTCTAAGCAGACATGAATTCAATGTGAATCTACTTATACATTGTTCATTATTGTGTTCAATGGTTCAGTGGATATATTCAAAGAGAAATTATTTTGTGGAAGGCTTTCTTCCATGTCTCTTTTGATCTTGGAAAATCTTGCCATTGATTTCAGCAATATTTGCTTTTTAAAGCAAGTATCAACAGACGTCCTCTACTATAAAAAGCAGCAAAGTGCAACAAAATTTATTTTGCTTCCAGGTGCCAACAGGGGGTAAAAAGCTGCCTTACAAAGTCATTTTTGCAACACTCAGTACACACCAAAATTGAACCCAACACTCAGTCTTCATCATCAATGTATTTTCTGTATTCATTTTTTTCAGTACCTATGATAACTAATAATTCCAGAAACATTTATACTGAAGAAAAACATTACTTTTCCAATGCCTTCTCTTGGGAGTGGCTAAGTGTTTCAAAATTGAAGAAAATAAAGAATACTTTAGGGAAAATAAAAAGGTTCAGAAAGTGTTATTTAAAAATAGTACATGTTTCAAACAAACTTGGAAACTGACACAAACACAGAATCCAGTCTAACACCACTGGCAGATAAACTGTGACCAGAAGATTAATAGGATGTGTCTTTGTTTCTCCTCTTTGACTTCGAACTAATGATTCCAATTACATGATTTAGCTGAACTACTGCACTTATTTTAGAAATATAGCAAGTGTTGATTTTAAAACACTGGTTGAAGAGATGTCCACAGAGCACTTACTGGTTCCAGTGACTAATTGATCTCATTCCTAACTATTGTGTCTATTGATTTTTCTTGGCTTTAGCTCACATCCACTGGACTATACCACAACATTTTGCCTGAGCTCACAGTGCACAGATGAATACAGACCCAGGTAAGCACATAGTAAGAAGTTACTCACCTGAGACTAAGCTGTGACTCCTGAGGAATCTTGCCTCAGGAGTGACTGACAAAAAACAACTTCATATGGCACATAATGTTTTAATCTATTCCTTATACCTTGTATTTATCTTTTGTCATTTAAGTTTTTGACTGATAAGACTATGTGATATCAAGCAAGGTATTACAGAAGTCTAGTACAGTGTAACTAACACTCATTTTCACCAAACTTACAATCTCAATAAAACAAGTGGTTATTTTGATAAGATCACATTAAATAATCCTCTGAACATTTTGATTGCTTATTAAGAATTATCTAGCATTGAGTGTATCATTTACCATGTCAGATGTCTAACTACTTATTTCAGAATTAAGAAAACATACCTAGAATAAGAAGGCTCTTCACTCTCTTTTTTTGAAAACTATCATTAGAAACAGTAATTTTATTGCAATTTCTGAAAATGTTCATTGTTTCTCTGATTTATTAGCAAGTAGCACAAGCAGATTGTAATTATGACTTTAAATTATCTAAAAGATCCATATTATGTGAAAGACTCTTAGTTTACAGACAAAAGGCTATAATAGAACCTTTTCGATAATGTACCTAGACACAATTGAAAATAAAAAAATTAGTAATAATAATTTGGAAAACACATATATCCTATCTTTTTCTCCAAATGCAGAAATGGAGTATTTGTCAAACCTATCCCTGATTTTCACCCCACTTCAGTCAGGAAGAGCTAGGCTAGTTTCAGCAGGTTATAAAGGGACTTTTAGACAACACGGATCATTTTGACAGAGGACGTGGTGAGCGCTGGGAACAGTAAGCTGTGGAAAAGCACATGTGGTCCAGCCATAGCCAGCGTGGTCCCTGTGAGGTGCTGGCCTAGAGTTCCAGAAGCTCAATTTAGCCCATTACTTTTATAAACAAAAACAGGCTTTCCAATGAGCTCCTTAATTATAAATACACAGAGATGGAAAAGAAGGGAAAAAAGATATGAGCGTAGTCAGACAAATTCCAGTTACAGCAAGGAAACAAAATATTTAAAAAGTCAGGGTGAGTGTGTTAGAAAAAGAAAATAAGGACAGAGATTAAAGTAGCAAGCAGTTGAGCTACAGATACATAATTAAAAATATAAGTGATACTCATGACTACAAGATGTCACATTCTGCTTTTGAAATACTGTCCCACCACTGTTTTCACTTCAGTAAATCACACAGACCTTGTGAGCTATCTGAAACCTGGAATCAAATCAATAAGAACAGTAAAATCTCTTTTTTTAAATACCCTAACTCATACACATTTACTTATGGTTTCTGTTTGTTTGTTTATTTTTCCCCAAAAGTAATCCGTTTAGTAGGTGGAACAGCTCACCTTTTTTTTTTTTTTCAAGGAGAATTAGGCTGTCTGAAGTGAACCAAGCCAAAGGGTCTCAAGTCAGGCACACAGCTAGTGAAAGTAATGTTTTTACGTTCAAATTAAATAAGTATCTTCAGAATTGGTGTTAGGGTTTCTTGGGTGTGGGTTTCTTGTTTTTTTGGTGTTTTGTTTTTTTGTTTGGGTTTTTTTTCGCACGGCTCTGATATCACTACATAAAAAAAAAACAAGACATTCTGCTTTTGTTAAAATGATTAGGCAAAATTTAAAGCTTCTTGAAGAAAAAAAAAATCTATTGACAGTTACAATATTCACATTCATCCAAGGGCAGAACATATCCTTTGAGAAGCTGTATGTTTTCAGTAACTCTGATTTCTTCTGAAAAGGTAAAAAACAATAAAGCAGCCAAATTCCTAAGTGACAACTTACTAGTGGGGAAAACCTGATTAGAGAATAGTTGCAATTCACAATCCTTGGCTTGGCTACTGCTATGCTGGCATGACCTGAAAAGGAATGAAACCCCTCTCAAGCATTGCTTATGTTCTTAGCACAGAGAATTTAGAAAAAAAAAAAAAGCACACTGAAGAAATCATGACATGCAGTAAACTGGACATGCAATTACATTGAGAAAGGCATTGCTAATGTGGCAAAATGCCAAATAAACCTCATATCCCCTGTCTTATCTGGTGGTCTGCATTTGCATTTTTAAGAAATCAAACTGATGTTGCAGTAATAGAAGATGATCAAAAATCACAAAAGAAAAATCTGGGAAAGTAGAAAGTGAGCTCAAGCCTAAATTTCACTAATGCTCTCATGGAGCCATTCAAAGTTTTACCTTAGCTGATAATGGGGAATACTGATAACTTTAGGCTTTGTGTTTTATTTATGCTTAAAGATATTAAATGGCAAATACATAAAATATAGTCTAGAAATTAAATTAGGGGTTGGATTTCATGCTTCTGTGAAATGATTTGTCTAGTGGCTAGCCCAGTATACTAGCAAGGCAGATTATTAATAATCAGGATCAAAATTCCATGCCAGGTATTCATCCTTTTATCTCAAATATCAACAAAATATTATTCCTTCACTTCAGGATTGTTTCATCTGATTGCCAGTGATGTAAACTAAGGTAAAGTGTGGCTGTTTCCTTGTGCACAGAAGCTTTTTAAATAATTGCAATTTCATTCTCATTCTTGGTGGTCTTATTAGAAGAACAGCATTTTTAGTCATAAACTTTTCAGTTATAAAATCACCAGCACTATTTTAGAGGTGGACTTACATTTTGGATTTAGTAATTGAAAAGTATGGGGTGAGCATACATAACAGGATTTTCAGTGCTAAACCCTTTTCCCATCAGTTTGCTCCAGTAAGTGGATACTAAAAATGCATATAGGGCACTTTACAGCCAATGGAAAGAGAGATTTCGGTGGTCTAGCTAATACTCTCCACTGACCATATCATGAGCCTGGACACCTCACACAATCTTGATAGGCTGCTACTTTTAAAAAGGGCCTGAACTAATTTCAGGAGCATCATCTGATGTAAAAATGCTGGGAAGTCTGGGCCCATGTTAGTTCCATAAGTCCCTCCTAGCACTTGTCTGCATCTTTAGATGGTGGAATACTTCTTAGTATCTGCATGCTGGCTTGAAAATCTGTAATGTATTTGGAAATGTATTACATTAAAATGTATTTGGAAATAATTTATTATTGATTACCAGGTCTTCTTTTTTTTTTCTTTTTTAAAATTCATTGTATCTTTGCCAGCAGGTCTTTTATTACTAAAATATATAATAAGGTGAGAGTTTGGGTTCACAACACCCTTATACACAATGACACTCCCACTGTTACTCATGCTGGCATGTCTATGTATCAAATCAGCTCACAGCTTTTGTGTGTTCCAGAACATTTCTAGGTATGAGACACTCAGTGAGTTACTGATCTGGATATTTCATCTTTCTATTCCAGTCTTTGTTGCTCTCTTGATTAATTGTTCACTTAATGTCTAGAGAAAATAAAGTCATCAATATCAATAATAGTGCCCATGAACTGTGGCAAACTAAGGGATACAGCAGATTAGCAATATTGCATGACAGAGGCTTATGGTTCAATGATGATGATGATTATTGGAATACAAGTTTGCCTCTGCAAAAATAATATTGTAAACAATTGGAATAAAAGATAAATTTAAACTATATGTAGCCTGCTTTATCCTTAGTGGAGTATTAAGTATGAAGTTATAGATGAAAAATACAAGATATTTCAATTGTTTCTTACACAGATGCAAGGGAAAACCCAAATTAAACCTCAGTGTGGTATTTGTAAGTAATATATATTTTAAGCTACAATATATTTGATGTATAATACTATAAAACTTGCACTCAATTTAAATAAACTTCTTCCAACTAATGTTTAAAAATTATAAAGTTAAAGAAAATGTCATGGGTTTACCAGTAAGATTATTTCTTTAATTTAGGAATTAATGCTATCTGTACCCTACCAGAATGGCCTTGTTTAAATCTTTTAAGAAATTAACCCCACTGATGTGATAAATGTATTTTCATGTCTATTGCTGCTATGAAGAAGGAAGTTGGCTTTTTGCCAGCTTCTGCTTATTCAGTATACAAAAGTCATTAAATGACTTAAAACTGTTCACATCATTGTGTAGTCACTTTCCAGCCAAATGAAGCCTAAGTCTAAAGCATGCATTAGCACTCTCTTCTGACACACAGTAATTGGTCTAACCTCCCAAATGAAATTAAATTTACCTTTCTTTTGATGACTCAAGTCTGAAAGGAAATAAGCATACCCATATTTTAAGCTCCTATTTACCTTTCCCTTTGTCTTCTTAACGGAGATAATCTGGAGCATTGTCCTAGCAATATAGATGCTAATTTTACTATCTGGGAAAATCATGACTTGTGACTCTATAAGACCACATAAAAAAACTCCGCTTCCACTTTCCTATTGTCAGCATCCATAATAAAGTTTTGTGAATAATTTTCTTTTTTCTCTCTCCCTCAGACTTTTATACAATTCATATTAGTAAAGGTTTACCTTCTCAGGACAAAGTAGAGAAAAATATATGAAAACTGAAATTACTAGGAATCTGGAAAAGTTGCTTTATCTCTGAAAAAGACACATGTACCAGGTGACTCTCCCAGTAAACATACTAAAAGTTTTTTATCAAAAAGTCTGTAACCTGGGAATTACAAACACAAAAATACACCCTTAGAATTTACTCCAGATGATGCCTTCTCCTGAAATTGCTTAGTATTACTGAGATTCAGTCTCATCTCAGCAATGGCCTTGCTGGCACACAGAACTGACATTGCACTTTCCCCTCCAGGCAAAGTGAAGACTGGGCATAATTTTATAGACATCTATTGCTCATTTCACCCCAAGCTCCATCTTCTCATTCCATTAGACCAATCAGATCCACCAAGATTAAGTGCTAATGTACTTAATTTCTACCCTGTTTGGTAAAAAAGATCAAGGTTTTTGGCACTTCATCTCTTGAAACCGAGGTCTGTGTGGCTCAACTGGTTAAGGAGCAATTGCACAAGCAATTGTGACAGTGGATCAAGGCTGGCTGCTGCACACCTGATACACAACAACCCATCCCAATTCCTTCATTCTCCCTTCCCCAGGCTCCCCTGGCCCTGGCAGAATTTCCTGAAGCTTCTAAATCTATAGAAAAAAAGCCTCATGCAGGATCAACCAAAGTTCAGATCTGGTAAAAAGGAGGTGACAAGAAAAACTACTCAAGAAGAAACAGGAAGGAGGGGAGAGGTTTAAGGAGGAAGTCAGAATCTAGGAATAGCAGAGGTTGCTGGGGACAGGGACATTCTCAACATTACTGTAGGCGCTCTGGATAGTGGAGGTGACAGACTGCAGAGCACTTGTCCCTGCATTCCCTAGTCTTTCTCCTGCCACACTGAGGGGCATTCTGGTAATAGATTCAATGAGACCAGAACTGGAGTCGGAGAAACAGAGCTTACTTTAAGAAAGACTTGATTAGGTAGTGGCCTATTCCAAAGAGAGATTTAAGTGCATCCAGAGCCTTTAAACCCATATTGCCAGAGATTTCAAGACAGAGTTCTTGAATAAATGGGAGAACTTCCTACCTAAGGTATTTTTATTATTGAACTCTCTCCTAAAATTAGGGCAGGAGCAGATGTTTTCTCTTTTCCCCAGCTGGAGGTTCCTGCCCCAGGCCACCTGTGACTAACTCAATCTGTGGGGCAACTCCCTACCTCACCCCAAGGAAATTCAACCAAGCTGATGCCAACAATCTGCACTGTTAGAGCTGATCTCTTTTGTTGTGCCTGAAGCGTATTAGTGTGTTTGTGCTGACAGCCTGAAGAAGGTAGGGATGAGCAGCTGCTGTGAGCCAGATCTGGCACCCCTGGACCCAGCAGAAAGCATCTGTCCTTGATTGCAGGTCCCTAAACAAACCCTTTCTCAAAAACACAGGAGGAGGAGTAAAATTACACCTCTCTTATTCTACAGTGTAATGATTAAATCTCTCACCTCAGACTGGGAGACAGAGTTATATTCCCCTGCACAGGGAAATGTGCATCTGCATGTTTTGGATGTTCCGTTTTCAGATTACTGAGCATTTCAGAGCATGGTAACTTTTTCTTCCCTCTGCAGTGAAATCTAAATCAGGACACAAAAACCCTTACCATCATCTAGTGAAATTCTTGTTATTTAGAGCTTTCTTGTCATTTAGAGCTTTCCAAGATAGGAAAGATGAAAAGTCCAGGCTCTTGCCACCTCCCCAGTGAACATTCCCTGTTTAATTTGAACAGAAACATCTTCCTGCTCTTTTAAAACACACCCCAGACAGCAGTAGTTTGACACAGCTCTCTGTCAGAATGAGCACCTCATCATCCACTTGCTGAGATAAGCACTCAAGCAGAGGAGGGAATTAACTACAGGATAATGCTGCAATGCTGTAACCACAAAAGGGGTATTATGTCATCTGGTCTCAGTTTAAATAAAGAGCAGAAATTAAGATTTGATCTGAGTCTGCTGGCTGGTTTAAGCCCTACCAGCCAGCCAGGCAGAACGATGTTTGATTTATATATGCCTCAAATATGTTTGAAACCTAAGCTAAAGGCTGTCACATGATGATGTTTTGGCAACTCCAATGTATGGGCAGTTGCAAACTTAGACATGGAAGAAATTTAACTGATAAAAACTTCAGTTTTTATAATAATCAACCTCTGCAGAGTTAAGTAACAGCCAAGGAGGCCCTTTGAGGCTATTATATTTTAGACTTTGCAAACACAACAGCCACTCAGATACCTGGAGCTATTTTGTACATCAATAATAAAATAGCCTAAAGCACACTCTCACCACCTTAGAGGACAGTGCTGGTATGACAAGTATCCTCTGGCATATGGTTTCAGGGAGGGTGGGAGTGAGGAGAGATCTGGGAGACCTTGCTGGTGCAACTCTTCTCTGCCTTTGTCCTTTGCCCCTTAACAGCCAACACTTGAAGTTGCAGTGACCAACCCTTAAGGGTTGTGCATGAGCAGTTTGTTTACTAAACCTCCAGTCCTGGCTTACTTCCTGCTGCCAGGAGTTTTAGGGTCTGTTTTCCACCAGCATTCATTAAGTTATCATATAGTGTGCCAAGTTTCCATCAGCCCAGCAAAAACTTTTTCAGTTCCAAACCCTGTTTTCCTGATGGCAGTGCTCTACACTGTTAGACTTTCAGAGCTATCTTGGCCAGAAAAATCTACTTATGAAGTTAAATTTTCCTAAGAAGCTGATGGGAAATACACATTTCAATAAGGCAGAGGATTATTGGCCACAGGGACTAGTGCTTTCTAAAATCAAAACAATGTGGAGGGGGAGCAAACATAAAAACACAGGCACCAAAAAAAAAAAAGAAAAAAAAAAAAAAAAAAAAAAAACAAACAACCAAGCTGTAGACATATATAGAATTTTGGAAAGAGATGCCCAAGGCTTCAGGTCCTATAAATCCAAATACTAATCCTAATACTGTGATCCTGAAATTGGTTTCGTTTTCCTGAAAATCAGGAACCAAACCTCTCCAGACCTTATTCGGACATGAAACAGAAATCAGTGGCAATAAATGTAGCAAATAAAAGTCTTTCCTGCCTGAAGGTGTAACTTCAATCCTTCTCAGCACGTTCCAACTCCCAGTACAATTAGGTAAGTCCTTAATTCCTGTCCACTGAAGTCAACAGAGATGAAGTCACTGATTCAGGTGTGTTCTCAGCATTGTCCCAGTCTGCAGCTTGCAAGGATGTGACTGTAATGACTAACTGCATTATTAATACCTGCTTGTTTCTTCTGTGAAGGAAAAGCTGCTCAGAGGCTGCTCAGCGGGACAAGAGAACTATTCTAAGTAAAGCAGAGTTTAACAATTGCTTTTTACTCCACAGAGGAGACCAAGAAATCCTAATCCTCTTTTTAACTACACAGCACAATTAATGACAGGTCTATATTTTTGGAAAGGGAGTTGCAATTTCTTTATCAAATGGGACATGATCTCAACAACAGACTAATGAGAAGTATTCACTGTGACAAGGATTTTTTAAAACCTTCCAAGAAGGAGTAAGGAACTTCAGACTCTGAAATCTTGCATTCAGATTGGGAAAACTAGTAGAATCCTTCATAATATTTGCAATCATCAATCAAAAAGTGATAAATATTTTATAGTAAGGAAGAATGGACAGTACTATTGCAGAAGAAAGTTGTACCTCACAAATTTTCCAGTGGTTTTGGAAGGTTCTCAAGAGCAGGCAGACATAAGAACTACAGGTTATGTAGTGAGTATAGATTTTAAAACCTTTCTACAGCATTCATTTCCAAGAAAAAAGTTGGAACCATAGCATAGAAGATCCCATAAAAAATTCAGATCTGATCCAAGTATACAAGGAAGGAGTAGAAAAAATTAGTTGATTTTACAAGAGAAGGAGATACCCAGGATCTGTGCTGAGGCTTGCATTGTTCAGTATAATAAATGATTTAGAAAAGGAAGATGACTTTACAGTTCCTGTCAATTCAAGGTTTTAAAAATGAATATTCATAATATTTGCTGGCTGGGTAATGAACTGTCAGGGGAGATGTAATGCTTTCAAATGCAGGATCATAAGCAAAACCAGTTCTAATGAGATCTATGTACTGGTGGGCTGAAAATTAATATTACTACTATAGAAAGTGATCTTGGAATTTGTGAGTAAGTTTGTAAAAATCTGTTCAATGCTCAGTACTGGTTACGAAGGTATATAAATAGTGAATGTCTTAGAATAAAGTAAAAAAGAAAAATTATTATGTGATTATTATAAATCTGACAGTTTGCCATTTTGATTATTATTTCCTTATTAGTGTCAAAAGAATATAGTGGCATAAGAACAGGCACAAAGGCAAAAATTATAAACAAATGTACTGATTTCCTTCCATATCAGCACAGGTTGACTAGAACTGATAAATTTGGAAGACAGAAGACTCAATGGATTGTGCTAGAAGTCACTGGTGAAAACTTTAAGTCAGTAAAGATGAAGACAATCTAGTTATTCAGGCATTTATAAACAAAACTAAGGGGCCACAAATGAAGTTATCAAGCACTAGTGTGCAAGGAGAAAGAAAGACCTGTGCACACACTGTGTATAACTACTTAAGTCATAGAATTCACTGTAAATAATAGTAGAGAAGCCAAAATATGAACTGGTTAAAAGGTAATATAGAAAGTTTATAGTGAAATAATTCATCCATGGCCCTAAATTACAAAGATACAGCTGTGGTTTCAGGAAATCTATGAACTACAGAAGGCTGGAAAAATCAGGCAGGTGAAATATCATGTATGATGCCTTTTTCCAAGGCATATACTGCTTTCCCCAGAGAGAGACAAGGTGTTTCACTCTGACCCACTATTGGTTGTTCTAATATTATATGCCTAATTATATCAAGCTATCAAGCCAAATATCTGAGCTTCTGTGGGAATCACATTAAAAAATATTTCCTTAATAAATCAAAACTTTTAAATCACAAGAAATACCTCAAGTGTGAACATTTTTCTTTAACTTCTTTTCCAGGACAAATTCAGATAAATTTATTTTCACTGAAGGCAGCTGGAATACTTCTAGCAATTCCACTGCCTAATTCTGCCTTTAGCATTTTTATCGCACCTATATCCATAGCATTTTAAATACTGACTAGAGAAGGCTCTCCCTGGAACCTTTTCCAAGTCAGAGACAAAATTCCCATTGATTGCTGTGGGTTCAAACATTGTTAACTCATTAGGAAGCAACTGGCTTTTTGGCAGTTGATTTAAAGGCAGGGAACTGGAATATGCAGGTGTTTATACTTCATTGCTAGTTCTGGGAACCTATTATCATAATATTTTACTACATTGCTTTCTTATTACTAAGTATGGGCAGAACTACAGTGTGTCTCAAGCAGCATGATGCTTTCCCACAAAAAATTAGCATTGCTCTTTTTCTTATCTGGGAGCTTTGCCACTGGTTACTGAGCAGATCACCCCACCAAGCACCCGAGCACACTCTGTACACTGCTCTTATTAACCAAAGACTAATGTTTATATAGGAAGTTTACTGGAATTAGTGCTTCAATCCTGCCAACAAATTTACCAGATCTGTGAAGAAGCCACCCCATAAGGATGGGGTTTCTCATGCAGTCTGCATAGGTGAGGAGACCACAGAACCTCATTGTTAGCTTTATGTTACAAGAATTAGACTTTAACAGCTTATACTAAATTACCTCTGTTCTACTACCTACCTAACCAAGAGCGAATAACAAAGAGCAATCTTGCTAAATGAAACTTCCTTTCCTATCATTTGAGTGATAGCTTCTTACCCCTTGGGACAGACTACCACCTTTCATGTGGACAGCTGTGGAGAAAAAGCTCAACACAGCCCCTTGTGTCCAAGCCCTTTGACTGAGTATCCACAGACTGAACTTTTCCTAGCACTGCATGAGACCACTGCTACTTTGCAAGGCTTATTTTTGAACTCTGGAACCTCATGTCCCAACCAGAAAAGCACCACAAACAGCAACATCTGCATCAGCTGAAACCAATAAGGTTAGCTGTTGTCTCTTAACCAAGGTATTGCTTCATGAGTGATGTTGAAGGAGCTGATCCTTTGAGTTCACAGAAGAAACTTTGTAAGGATTTTGGAAAATACTGTAAAGTCATTCATGTCCAATTTAAAAAAAAAAAAAGACTGGCTGAACACAATAGTCCCTCTAACTTAATTTATATTCTCATGATCAGGATTTAATATCACTATACTATACTGATCCATGGTTATAAATTCAGTGGACTTCACTTAGGTCTTTCACATAAAAATTAGGTGAAGTTGTAAAGGCCACATGAATTGGATGGCAGCAGCTTATGTTAGTGTATAATGAATGCAGCCACTACCTTATAACTTCACAATACTTCTCTACAGAGATAGCAATGCTTGAACTGAATGCATCATAGAAAACAAGATGTATTCCAAACTAGGTAGGAAAGTATTTTATGGTCCTAGAAAAGAAGCCTAATCCATCAAAACTCTGTAGCGTTTTATTAAACGTAAAGCTGTTTACAAAGTACTTAATCATACATATTATACAAAGGCATTGTGATTTAGAAGACACTGAGGAATGCTCAGCCAAGACAGTAACTTTCATGTGGCAAAACTAACGGGGAATTCAAAATAGAATTTTTCAATTACTATTCCTTCAGACAGGCCACACTGTGAATTCAATGTATTACATAAACTAGCAGATATTCTAAAGCTGTATGAATTACAGAAGGGCAAACAGAAAGAATGGACTTGTATCACAGGGCAGATTAACACTTCAACCAGTTCTTACAGCAGCTGGTTAAACTGTGGCTCCTGCCAGTCCCCTCCACTCCTCTGCTGCACATTAAATGGCTGTTTCTGTTCAGACCAGGTTTTCACTGTTTGTGTTCATCATCTAGTATTTCTGACCAAGTTCAGCAGATCTGCTTCTGTTCTCTCCTAAAGACCTTGACATAGTGGATTGGCCACCATACAGCTTTCATGCTGGAGAGCATTTCTAATTTTAGAACAAAGAGACACAGGGAAACAAGCCATGAGAGAGCCAATTGCACCTATCTTCAGTGTTCTATGTGTCAGGAGCTGTAAACACAAATTCATTAAGCTGCTCTGTTCTCTTTGCCTGTCCTCTCCATTCCACTTCAGGCTGGGGTCCCATCACCTGCCTATCTCATTAAAAAAATTCTGGTTTTATCTGTCTTTATGAATCAGGGCACCTTTCCCAGAGGGTGGTGTTTTCCCAGGCTTGTTTACCTGTCTGAGGAATTTGCATTAAACTCTCACTCCAGTGATCTGTGAATATTATACATAGAACACTGTTGAACAGAGAACTTTTTTTTTCTTGGTGTGGGGGGCAGGGGAGTATTGAGTTTTGTGAGGGTTTTATTTGTTTGGGTTTGGGGTTTTTTGTGTGTGGTTTTCTATTTGTTTGCTGTTTGTTTGTTTGTTTGTTTGTTTGTTTGTTTTGGGGTTTTTGTTTTGTTTTTTGCATTTGCAATTGCATTTACATTTGCTGATATTTTAACATACATCTCAGTATGTTTTTTTCTCAGGTTTTGAAGTTTGCAGGTTTCCAAGATCTCAATCTAAAACAAGTTATCACTAATTAATATAGATGGTATAGAAGCACTTAAAGGCTGTCTGCTCTTTTGTGAGGAAGCCAGTGAACTAAATCCATAGATGTACAAAGATGCAAAGCCTACCAGAAACCGGAAGTAAGAATATTAAGATATCATAGTATCACAGGTAATATACATTCATAAATCTTGAAGGAAAAATATAATACTGCTATTTTTTTTCCACTGATTCTGTTAGACATATTTGCTCAGAAAATGTTTCATCTGAAATGTGAAATGGATGTCCAAATCTTGCCAGAGTCTCAGAGAAAAGTACAGTCTGTCCTAATTTTCAGAGTTGTCCCATGTAAACTACATAAATTTATTTGGTGACATCCTTTTAGCTTAAAAACTTCTGAGGTATTTATCTTCAGTCTCCCACAAATACTCAGAAGTGAAAAATGGATGCTTATCTCACCCCAATTCCTCTCATTTAAGGCATGAGTTGGATTGCTACTTGAACTCAGTTAAAAGTCCCCAGAGAAGACTCAAATTTTAATTCTGGCCAGGACTACAATAAGCCACATCTGATCCTGTGGTAGCATAGAGTACATAATTGCTTAGTTGCTAGAACCAGGAAGTTCTCTCAGGAAATGAGAGAACTGAAAATTATTTCTGAGTTATCCCAAGGGACTAAATGCTCATCTCCAGCACACCAAATGGCAAGGTACCAAGCAACAGGGTAACTTGGGGAAGATCACATCCCCTGGGATGTGCAGGCAGGAGTGACAAGGATAGAAGAGCAGATTGGAGATGTCCCTGCTGCAGCCCATGTTTGAAGCTAGACCCTCGGTTTGGAGGGGCAGGGCTTCTGTCCCCGACTCCCAGTGCTACTTGTGCTCACTAGACAGTGACAGTTTCATATAAAACTTCTATGCATTTCAAGATTCAGCTGCATCTGTTCTGACATGACCACTTTCAGCATCCAGCACAATAATTTTTCATCTCATCTTGGTAATATAGAAACAGGAGATGAAATGGATGAAGGCCTAAGTTATCTCAATTGAATTCAGGGGCAGAGCATTTTAAGTGAGATCACTAATCAAACTTAAATTATGAAAGCAGCTCCACAACATAAGTTATGGTGAAAGTCAGATCAGAATAGATAAACTGCAGGCAAGATTTACACAAAGACAAGCCACTTTTACTTCTGAGACATAAGACTGCTTAAGACTCCACTTACACAAAACTGTGATCACTAAGAATGTCATGAAACAACTGGGACCATTACAGTAATATTTCTAAAATGAAAAAAAAAAAATTAAAAAATCCTAAATTAGGTAGTACCCACATGCTTGAAATACGGGCAGGATGCTTATCAAAGTGACAAAGGTTTGATTAAACCTTAAACACCAACGTCATCAGAAACCTATTTATTTTGTTTTACCTATCGTATTGTGCCACTAACACAAGGTCTGCATGATATTTGTCCACCTTAGACTTCTCCTTACAGAGGGAGCAGCAAGCATAACTGATTTTTTTTGTAGTGTGTCACAGGTATCTTCTGTGCTATGTAAATGGCCAAAAAAAAATAGAATCCTCTTACCTGCTTTTATATTTTCTATTGAATATAAATCTGAAAAATGCTACACCAAGTATTAGCAATGAATTTCATAGAGACTCTTTTTCAGATCTGCATTCAAGCACATAAATTATTTGGTGACAGCATGTAAATCCAAGATTCTATATCCCAGAACATGCTACACAGGCATCCTTGGTAGAAGTCAAGTGACTGAGGTCTTTGAGGGAGGACATTCACAAGATGAGCATCCTTGATCCCAGGACAGAGCAAAAGTGATAGATGAAACTCTTTTGCAGGTAGGTCCTTGAAGGTCCAGGGAAGCATAAGTTTAGGTCCTCTGTTGATGCAGGACTCCGTGCAGCAATCATACACCTGCAGTTGAAGTGAAGCTGCAGCATTGGTGCTGGAACTAAGCAGTGAACACTGCAGCTGTCAGCACTGTGGCTGCAAAGTGGGGAGAGAGGTGAATGCACAAATCCTCATACAGGTAGTCTGTATTTTGTTATTTAGTATAAAATAGATGGGTCAAAACCCAGTATACTTCTTTCCATATGACTGACTAACCACCAGACTCTAAACCCAGGATTCTATGGCTCACTGACTTGTGAAATTGCATGCTCCAGCTCCACAAGAAGTGTCTGTGTGAGCACTCTGTGTGTCTTCTTGCTGCTCTGCCCTTCATCCTCTGTCAGTGTGTGGCTTGGGGCTTCACATTTCCCTGGGACGGAGGTGGCAGATATGCATATGAATTCTTTCAGGGTGAGAAGCTAAATTAATTAAGTGCGTCCTTTGCAACTGCTATAATCTCCAGGCTTTTATGTTAAAAGGTCCTTGTCCAGTCAATAACTTTCAGAAGAAAGGCTGAATCCTGCTGAATTACTTAAGGCAATGGTTTCAAGTTTCCACTGCAGGGGGAAGGGGAGCAAGTGGCAGATCTCAAATAGACAGAAGCACTCTTTGGCAGACATTCATTGAGCACCTCAGTGTATGTCAGCTTAATATATATGTCTGACTTCTCTAGTGACCCTGAGCAGGTCTCTGCACAGTATAAGGACCTGGGGTTCCATGTGAAGTATCTGTTTCCCCAGGCCTGTCAGGGGAAATTAACCAAAACTTTTGGATTCCATTCTACACTTTGGATGCAAAACAGTTAAGAGCTTTGATGCCTCATTTATAAATAACTGCTGACTTTCTTCAACAGAGATACTCTTTTAGAGAATGTCAAGCACAGAAGTATATTTGAAAATATCAAACACTGATATTTTAGAGAATTAAAATGGAAATAAGATTTTTTATATATATATATGCATTATAAAATATGAAATATAAATTATATATTATATGTTATATGTTATATGTTATATTATATAGATCATATATATGTGATAAATCATATATCATATACCATCATATATCACATATAATGTAATATATAATATTATAATTAACATTAGTCATATTATTAATGGCAATTAACATGACATAGTTTGCCAAATTTTCATTTTGCAAGAGATAGGGAGGGAGAAGATTAAGCCAGATGACATGAACTGTCAGTGCCATTTTCCATATATTGCCCACCAATGCAGAGGTTAATTCAAGGAAGCAGAATATGCATCAGACTCTGATTTGCAGGTATAAAGTCACAGTTGGGTACTATGGTTGTGAACAGCATATATTAAAAGCAGCTAGCTTTAAATAATGCTCAATACATAGTAATCTGCTTTTTGAATCACAAAGCCAGAATCAACAATTTTCTCCTCTTTCAGCTGACTCTTAAGAGTCATTTGTCCAACCAGACAAACCAGTAAGAGAGTTGTGTTTTCCAAGTGACTTTACTCTCTTGACTTGGAATACATTTTCACTACAACCCTTCTTCCCATTAAAGTCGTTGTTTGACAAAACAGTAAATCCAGATTAGGGATTTTAGTACCACATTCTAAAAATATCTTGGCTACAGAATAAAGAAAAAGCCCTCAAACAAAGCCTGAACTCAATCTACTGCAAATCTGTTAAAACCAAACCAAATCTGGGATTCTTGTTATGCTGTCAGGCTTTGTGAAGAATTGGGAATTGTTTGTCCCTCCACTCTAACTTTGTGCCAGATTAGGGAGCATTTTGCAGCACCTTCAACTGCCAGAAAGTCCAGATAGAAGCATAATGTCAACATACTGTGTTTGTTGTGTGCTCTGGGTAATTCAGCATAGATGTGATTGTTTGCACATAACTAATCCATATCCTGTTTGAATTGCTGAGTCACCTGGTAAAGCAGAGGTTCTGTAAGAGTTATCATGGAAGCAAAATTTTATTTACCCACCATGGGAATGGAAAGGAAATACAACAGAACGTAAGCAAAACAGAAATTTATTATAAAACCTGCAGAAGCCTAAGGATGCCAGCAATATCTTTAATGACTATGTGCAGTCAGTGAGATTGCACTGGTGCACACACTCACAGCCAGTGCCTATAGCCAGAGAAGGTCCAGAGAATGGGTCTTGGCATATGAGACTATCATGACTGCCTGACCCAGCAAGTCTGGTACTGGACAAACCACATACTGCCTCTGAGGATCTTCTCAGAATAGCAGTCCAGGCATTTGTCCACAGGAGCTACCACTTGGAGGGCATCCTGTGAAATACCTGCATGATTTGCCCTTCACATTTGTGTATACATGTGGTGAAAAGTCCTAATTCACTAAATCTAAGTTGGAAGAACAACACACTCTCTCTTTAAAAAGGGAGTTGGATGGGAAAAAAATAACAAAAAACTCCACAACTGCCTTTTCAGAATTAAAAACCTTTAAATACTGACTGCACACTGGTAGAATGAATATGTGTTTTCCTTATTCTTTGTAGCTGTCTTTTTTTCTAAATTCTTTGGAGTCTTAGTCCATTTGTTAAGAAAATCCCTTTATTTTCTCATCAGGCTTCCCTTTGTCATAGCACAGTATCTCACTTCCCTCATCTTTTCTGTCCCCTCTCTCTCCCAAATATATCCTAGAACATCTCTTCTCATTAGAGAGGCCAGTAGGCCAGTGCATCACTCCAGTACTAGTTTTTAATGTGTACAACTTGGAAAGTTCCATAGACTGGCACACTACTAGATATGTTCCCTTCTAGATGAAGCAAATCAAAGTGAGACAAAGTTCAGTGCCCTGCTGCTTTGGCTTCTGATCACTCTTGTATTCACAGAAAAAAAAGAAAAACACAACAAACCAAAACCTCAGCTAAGAGTTTCTTATTGATAAACTGAGCAGAGAATATATATTGAAGGTATTACTGAAGCCAGTTGAAGTAACCCACTCAAAGAAAATAGATTTTTTTCCAGTGTACTGTATTCATTTGAGGTTAGTGGTCAAATACAAAAGATTTATATCAGAGTTTCCACTTAAGGAAAGTATTTGTGTGGATCATCTCTGTATAGTTGCTGTTAGTAGGGGTTTTACAAGATGTAATTTTCAACAAAGCAGCAGACTATCTTACTGAGACAATTATCAAAAGTTCATATAATTAGAGATGTTGATTGGAATACAAGGTAAATGTCACTCCCGATTTCTTCTGCTTTTCTATGTGGGAAGAGGAAGGAATGTCTTACTAGAGAAACTAATATATCTGCTGTTCCAAGAGCACAAATTGAATCTATTACCTGAATATCCTGTACCTGTAGAAAATAACTAACTATATAATCCCACCTCATGGTACATGATGATAATATACAGGAAATAAGGGAGAAATCTTCTGGTGTTTCTGTAATACATTTTTTAAAGCAGGCCAGACTGAATATAGGAGAAAAAGATGAGGAATCAGGCAGATGAGGAATCTCTTTTATATTCACAGGAATTACTCACATATACCAGTGTCTGAGGTGTTCAACCCTGTCACGTGGAGTTACTGCCTCCACACTCCTATCTGGACCACAGTGTTCCTCTGTTGTGCTTCCCTGGGAGTTACGCTGTTAAGTTGGGGCTCTGCTTAAGCTGGACCTGTTTTATTCATTCATTGCCCATAGTGCGCTTTTCTTTGAGTCCTTCCCAGGTTCTTGTCTTGTCACAGCTCCGCTTCCCCTTCTCTCTAAAGAAAAAAATGCCAAGAGGCAATTTGTCTACAACAGCGATGAAGTATTTAATAGCATGTGAAATTATGGATTTGATAAAGATAACAGTGTAAATAAATCAAATATTATTTGACAGGACACCACACAATATTATGAACAGTAAACTAGAATGCTGTAAAGTCAATAGAGCAGACAGTACAGATTATAAAGCAGCAGCTCTTGAAATGCAACTATAAACACAGTATTTTTTTAATAAAGTCCTACAGGGATAATCTTTGACCCTAATTTGCATATATATTTTAATTAACTAATTAAATGAGGAGAAAAAAAACCAACTCAGATATCACTACATTTTGCTTTTGGCACTTTTGTGAGAGGATTGGTGAAAAAAAAAACCAAAAATGTTGCTTTGCTGGCATTGTTTCATGTCACTTGCTTAGGTAACGATATGACTTTTGTCATGATCAAAAATTAAGTCACGTACTTAATCAGGAAGACTAACCGGCTGTTATCTCAGGACTGGAGGAGGGGAACCAAAAGGAGGAGACTTCGGCTGGACCTGAGCCCCTGGCACGTTAGACTTCCCGAAGTGATGGTTGCAAAAAAAGGACAATAGAGCTCATTGACATATAAACGGGGAGGGGGGGGATAAGGTCTGAAGGGGAAGATTTCTTTGTGGTACGCTGCAGATGAATCAGACCTGAAGCAGTAATTAATATACAGCAAACGAAATGCCTTTGTTATGTATGAGGTCAGACGAACAATCCCTTCTGGTGTTAAAATATATTAATTTATGTGCAGGGGGGAAAAATACCCTCACAAAGCTTTAACCAACCTGAGAGAGTCAGGGGAGTGCACAAGGAATATTAATTAATCGTCTAGTTATTATTTCAACAAGAAAATTGCAAAGCAAATCCCAGCATTTTTTTTATTTTTTTTTTTTAATTCAAGGTTTTCCAAACTGGAAATACCAACATTTCAAGTGTTTAAAGCTTTGCATTCCTGTCTTTTCCCTTTCCCCAGTGAATGAATGATGCTCAGGGAATTCACTCCCACTTCCAGTTGTCCTTCTCCCTCTTCTCTCTCTATTATTCCCAGGAACTCCTCATTTTTGAAATGGTTACAGAGCAGTTCTAGGAATACCGAAGGTCTCCAGTCTCCAGTCCCTGGCTGTTTCCCCCGGCTCGCTCTGAGCAGCCCTGCCTCTCACCAGCTGCCAAAGCCCGCACAGGGCAGCAGCCAGACAGCCACAGCCCCACCAACACCTCCCTCCCCTCTCCACCCTCCGCTGGTGCCTGCGAGAGCTTAGCGGAGGAGCAACTCCTGCAACTCACCACCACCTGCACTTTTCCCCCAAGGAAAAGAATCTGCAAGTTTTATGGGGCGATTCGAAGTGGCTACAGCACTTAGGGAAACCTGGGCGCCTGCACTGCTCTTCTTTTTCGTGCCTTCAATGAGGTGTTACACGGCACATGCAAATTGTCTTGAAGAGAAAAAACGAATGAGGAACCTTGCACACGTCCATAGAGTGAAATCCAGACTGATTGACAAAAGAACCAACAATATAATAAGTTAATGATTGCTACAAACCAGGACTTAATAATGTACTCACGGGTTATTAAAAAAAAAAGTCACAGTGTTGTCTTCAGACAATTTGCTAATACTCAGTATATAAAGTTTTCTTTAGAGTTGTCTGGCAAGAGACTGGGGGAAATGCAGATTCTACCATTAGAGACATTTAGGAGTAGTTTAATCAATAGTTGGATTATGAATGTGTGAAAATACCGTTCCAATCCTTTCAAATTGCTATTTAATTCGTATTTAATAAAAACCAAACATTTTTAAGAAGAAAAGGCATCACAGAAAGAGTTTTCTTAAACTAGCACAATCTGGCATTGAGGAATTTGGAAGGTATGTTATATGGATTTTTGTGGGTTTTAGCTGGGTGGCTAAAGCATACTACATTAATTTTGAGTCTGCACTTAGGACTGCAGCAGAGAGAAGAGTAAACAATTAGGTTTGTTTGCTCTCTGAATTGTGATACTCTTGGTCTTTCATTGATTTAAAGGTATGTTGATCATATTTTATGCTTTGACAGCATCTGCCAATCCAAGATCTCAAATGCTTTATAGTAGTTAATTAGCAAAACGTACAGAGTTTCTCCCTCTTTAAGTCAGATGCTATAATGCTGAAAATGCTAATACTTTATATGCGCAAATGGAAAAAAAAATGCATGATAGTGGAAAAAAATCTTTTGTTGTGACAGGTGTTAGGAATCCTATTTTGTATACAGAGAAAAAAACATACTAGAAAAGTTGATAGTCACAGTCAGCAGGAATGCAAACATGTACAAACTACAACCACTGTAGCAGTAACCACGACTGGAATATGGATTTTGAGAGGTGCTCAGTACCCAGTAATTCCCGTGCTTCTTCAAGTAAGTGCCCAAATAAAAACAAGCAGAGCTGTAGTTCATACAAACAGCCATCTGCCAGTTCCCTTCTTTACCTTCTAAACAAGTTTCCTCCCGGTCGGAGATTGCAGGATGCGAAAGGCTTGCTCCTGCTGTGATGGTAATGTGGTAAAGAGAGGCCAGAGAGAGCGTGTGCTGCCCCAGGCAACGCTAATGAGGGGCCATTCATTAGGACAGTAGCCTTCCCTGACATAAATCTGCCCTGACCTGTTAACATTCGCTAATATGTAGTTTACTGTAATAAATTAGAATAAATTGTACCAGCTAAATTGCCTGTGAAGTTGCAGTTTCTGTTTGCAAGACTTGAGCCGCCTATTTGGTTCACCGGTTTGTTCATTGCTCTGCTCTGTGCGGCTCCCTGCACCACCAGCCCCAGCTCCCCCTTGCACATCCACATGCACCCAGGAGGCCCAAGCAAAACAAAATCCCAGCCACTGAGTTTCACTTGGTTCCAGTCTGAAATCATGCAAAACCAGACACCTTATTTTTAGAGAAGGTAGTGAATGAAGTTCACAAATGAGTTTTCTAAGAAGATTCCAGACAACCCGGGGTGAGATTTGGAGTAGGTAGTCCAGACTGAGACTTTAAGCCAAGACAGTACTGCTCAGAATATCAAGCTGTTTTGCAAGAGGGTACAGTAAATTGTTGATGCATATGCTGCCATCAGCACTGTTGACCACAGAATCTTGTTGAATAAGTAGAAAAATTAAAGAGTTGCTCCTTAACCTGTTCTTTTTCTTAGGATGAAATCTGACATGGTAGACAACAAAAGGAAGGGGAAACTACTTTTTTTTCTATTGACTGTGAATTCCCTTCAGGGAATATGTATACATAATAATATATAATACTATACATAATATATTATATACATAATAATATATACAGGAAATACCCTTCAGGTATCACTAATGCATGTGATGCATGTGAGCAGATTTAAGAAGCCAAACAAGAAGAAAAATTATTTTTTTCCCTCCATGGGTTTAGCATGCTGATGATCCAGAAAGCTGATCCCAGTTCATTTAAGAGTCAGACAACTGGCTCAAGTGAACCAAACATCATTGATCATGAAAGAGGAAGTGTGCTGCTCCCCTTTCATAAGAGCAGAAGGAATATGAGTTGAGAGATCTTCCCGTAAAGCAAAATTCCACCCTCAAAGATCCTACATATTATTTAAATAGTCTGCAATCAGTAGCATCGTTATGTAAATATCATTAATAGAATCTAGATGTAATATGACAAAATGGTTGAGGTTGGAAGTGACCTATGAAGGTCACTTGGTCCAACCCTCCTGCTTAAGCAGGGCTGCCTAGAGCTGGTTGCACACAACTTCCCTGGGCAACTTCACACAGTAAAAAGTGCTTAAGTTCAGACAGGTCCTTCTGAGGTTCAGTTTGTGGCTGTTGCCTCTGGTCCTGTCACTCAGCACTGCTGAAAAGAGAAAGACTCCTTCTTTGTACCCTTCCTTCAGATATTTGTACACATTAATGACACACCTCCCTCCAGGCTGAACAGTCCCTGCTGTCTTGGCCTTTATCTATATGAGAGGTGGCTTATCAAATTCTTTGAGGAAAACTGTATATATTTCTTCTCCTGTGAGGTCAGGTGATAGAAAACAGGATGCAATGTGCATCAGAATCTATTATTTGATCATATTGAACTGTCTCTCTCTATAATAATTTGAAATCTTGTGTATATTTTCAATAGAATCTGAAGAGTGATTCATCCCATCTTAAAGTAACTGTCTAAAACAGGTGAGATGAACTATGCTGTAAAATTTCCTACTTCAGTAAAGAAGGCATAGTGCAATTACTCACACTGAAGGAGAATCAACTTGGACAAAATTGTCTCTTGTAAGTTACAGAGACCTCTAAAAAAGAAATTGCTACAACATAAAGCAAAAATACAACTGACGTGTTTATCCTGCACAAAAGATATGCAGGGGGTATTCTAATGTGCTGAATTAATACCGTGGTCTCTAAAAATAACATTCAAATTATTTTTAAAAAAATCTGTTCTCAACAGCAGAAATATTATGTCTTTGACATAACAAGATCTGGAAATTTCAGCCTTTAAAAACAGTCCCTGACAAACAAATTTACTACAAGTACGTTATTATTTGGTTCATGGGAAAATATTACACAAGTTGGTGTAGACCACAAAGGTTTTTATATCAGCTGCTGTTTCTGGGGTAATTTATGAAGCAGGATAGGACACAGGATAATTTTCATTGCAAGAAAGAGACTTAATATATTGAATATTGATCACATAGCAATTTGCTGTAGAAATTCAGTTTCGGTATACTATGTATTCTTTTTGTTTAATCAATAGCCTCTGGTTTGTCTGAAGCTTTTTGCACATGAAAGTATGTACAGTGGGAGAAAGGAAAAATTATGGATCAGCTTCAGAGGAGCTTTGATAGGATACAGATTCAGCTTCCTTTTAATCATCTGGATATCATCTGGACAATCATCTGCTTCTTCACAAAAGAAAACAAACACCAGACATTTTTGGCATGAGATTTAAGTTGGCTGGTATTAAACAGCAGCTGTAGATCAAATCCCTCTGTAGTAAACCCTCCGCCCCTCCCTTGGTATTGATACTTACTTTAAATATTTAGGTTTCCATGTAGATGAGATTGTGTACTTCTGGAGGCACACTCATGCATTTGCTTATAGAAAAGGGGTTGATATTAAATTAGGTGTATTTTATTATTTGAAGACTTGTTACACTGTGCCTGTCAGGAGAGGTTTAGCACTGTAATTAATGTTTCCATGAATTAAACACAGAAGTCTAGTACATACAGTGACAGTATTTAAGTAAAATATATGGTTGCTCTATCATCTGTTTAACAGATTTTTGTCGGCTCATATTTAATGTTTATTTTGAATATCAGTGAATCTCTGATTGTTCTTCCTCTAAAATACCATTGTTGCATTACATGGGAAAGAAATGAAAATCTATAGTACTGCAAAGAACAAGAGAGTCTTTCCAATATTCTCCAGGTACTCAGAATATTTGACATGGAGTTTAGGTGCAGATATATATCTGGGGTAGCCATACACCTCTATCTCATACCTCTAAGTATGCCTTATTGGTCCTGAAAATAATTCCAAACACTGAAAACACTGAAAGTTGAGACAATGCTTTACATATCCTATTTCACTTCAAAATGCTGCAAATAATATTCAAAATATTTTTGCCAGTTTACAAGAATATAAGCTAATAAGCAAGTAGATAAACATGCTTTACTGGAATATCTCAATTCAGATTTTCAGATTTTCAAAATTTTAAGGGTCTGAAAAGAAGTTATCAAGATAATTCAGATACCCACTTTTGTTGTTGTCAGAAAGGTCTTTGACAAGAGGAAAGCATTTAAAAGTCCAGGTACCTTTTCTGTACATTTTGTAATGAGAACTGCTAGATGTTGTGAAAATCCATTTGATAAAGAGAATAATCTTTCAGCCCAGCTGACAGTCAGCGCCCACTAATCAGAAGGATAAAACTAGTTTGGTTTATTCTCACTTCTTGTCCCATTATCTGTCTGCAAATTGGGTCCTGAAGAATTTGTGACTTCAGTGTTTCTCTGACATTGGATCTGGAATAACTGGGAAACTCCATGAACTAAAATCTTTCACCCAATTGAAGAGGGCTGAAATCAGACATTATTTTTCAATATTCTGAAAGAAAACAATACAGCAGCTGGAAGCAAAAGGAATGCTTGGGAGCCCACAAGCATAATCCAGAATGAAATGTACACAGAGCATGTCTTAAGAGGTTCTACCATCCAGAAGCTAACCAGAATGTTATTTTCTTGCCAGCAAATAAATAAAGAAGCATAGTAGTGACAAGCAGGACGATAGGGACATGCTGACATCAGGAGATAGATTTTGGGCAAGACAAATGCAGGAGAAATATGGTAGATTACAGACTAGAAATAAAGATAGAAAGCCACTAGGGAATATAAGGAGAGGTTTCCTTATTTTGCCATGTCAACTTCTATTTCAGTGGTTCAAGTCCTTTACTCTGGCTTTCAGTGTGGGGTCCAGATAGTTTCAATGACAGACGTGACTGTATCTCATAACTGTACTGCTCCTCAGATGAAGAATGCAGGACTAGCTCCATAGAACATTCCTTCATTATTATATCAAATAAAGGATGTTCAGAGTTAAAGAATAAGCCTATTTTATTCAGGGAGATGGAACCATTATGCTTTGGAATTTTTTAAGATTTTCATTTTCAGAGAAAATGATGTGACATGATACACTTCATATTTCCAAAGCTGCTTTCCAAAAGTATATATGAATTCACACTAAGCAGTTTTGCTACATACATTTAGCTCTTTTTTCACTATTGAAGCTATTAACTAACTAAACCCACATTAAATTAAGAAGCTATAAAACGATTTATGTGTCATTTATTCTGCAACGCAAACTTAGTTGAACATATGATTTTACCTAGAGAGGAGCCTATTTGTTTACCTGTAACCACACAATGTGGTGAGATTGCCACATAAATGGACTGGGCAAGTGAGTGATGAATTTGGTCTCCAGTATATCTGACCTCTAATTATGTCAGTGAGGAAAATACAGACTGAGGAGATACACAGTGAAGTGAACTTTTTCCAGAGACAAAAATAAGTAATGAAAACTGGAATATAACAGAAAAAAGATTAAGATTTCAGAAGAGAGAATAACTTCTTTCCATTATTTTTCTTTACATTCTTTATGATTCTGTATTCTAATTACTTTTCAAGGCCGATGGTTAACTGTCCCCATTTTAATCAGGAGAAATGTAAAAACACCTATGATTAAGTAAAACATTTTAGTACCTATTTACCTCTTTTTCTACCTGTTCTGTCACTGAACCTTCTACATCAAAATAGCATGTTCCTTGAATTGCTGACCACTTTTCCTTAACTAGCCCATGGGATGGTTTAATATGTGCAGAAAATTATTCACACTGCATGTGACTTAATCTTTATAGCAATAGACTTTTCCAAACAATAGTTTATAAACACAAGCCATTCTGTTATTAGTGCAGAGGCAAAGAACCAGATTTTGCTCTAGAGTGTATGGGCAACTCTTTTCCTCTATTGAAATGTGCAGAATCAACACAAACTTGCACCCGAAAACCTGGAGGTAGTGTTTTTCCCACTGTACAGTGCCTTGTATGGATATGATCACACTTGCTGAAGTTAACACACTGTTATGCCCCATTCTGCTCAGTGAGTTTGGGGAAGGATTGTTTGGTTCACTTTAGCTGGTACACAGGAGAAACAAAATTCTTTAGGAGGTTCAACAACAAACTTTTACTTGCAAACTTTAGAACATTAAGGTAGAATAAGGTCCCAGACAAATTTTTACATGTAGCCATTTTGGTTAGAACTGCAAAAACATAAAAGCATAAAAATAACACTTCAGAAAATGTTTAAAGGAAAAGGAGGAAAGAGAAAGAAAGGACAAGAGTAGAAAGGTAAACAATCACCACCCATGGGTACAGCCACAAGAGTTGGTTGTTGCACTTCTGATGTCTGCTGGTCAAAGAGATGGTCGCAGTCTTGGTCCATCGGGGGTGGGGAAAGCCCACGAAACACAAAGTCTAATGGGTTAATATATGTTCAGGTATAGGTCTGAACACCCAGGTACCTCCCTACCCTGGGGTGGGGAATTTTACACTGTGTGGGTATGTACCCTGTATGAGAATGGAGGCTAATTTAAGTGACTTGAATAACATTTTGAAGATGTTATATTAACTGTAACAAAGTTAGTCTTCTACTTTCAGTGTGTAGGTTTGAATCACACCCAAACTAGATATTTCAAACAGTAAAAAATCTGCTCTAAAACTCCCATGGGGTCTCTTTTTGGATGAAAAAAATTACAAATCTCAGACTTTTTATGGTAGAAGAGTTTCTTTCCACAACATCCCTGAAGACTGTTGACATTAGAATAATTCTGATTTATTCTGTTATGGTAGCAATAATAAATGGACCTGAAATTTATTACCATAAAAATAATTTAGAAAAAAGAAACTGGTTAAAATATTTTTAATTGGACTACATTAACATACACTCTGTTCCTATGGCAACTTCAGTGATCGAAAAGGGAAAAATACCCAAATACTGAGAGTTTAACTTAAACAGGTTTGCCTGATGCTAGGTAGAATGAACATAGCAGAACCATAATAAAATTGCTCATACACTGACTTGATTTAGCCAGAAAGCGAGCTCCAAAAGGATATTTTTACAGTAATTTACGAAAGAAAAAACTGTTGTTTACATTCACACTACATGAACAATTGTTGTGGATGCTGTACGTAGTTCAGAGATTCATTTTGGACTACCTCTGCTCTGATTCTATGGACTGAACACCCATGTCTTGGTTAAAACTGATAGCAGGTCCAAATGATAGGAGATGATCATAGAGTATCTGACTTGGAAGTGACCCACAAAGATCATTGCACAAGACAACCCTAATCCTTGATGACATGACAGGCAAAAATATGGAATGACTGTTCAATCCTCTAAACTCCATTTTCTTAGAAAAATGTAGAATAAAGCACCAAAACATTACCAAAATCACCACAGAAATCTCAAAAAAGTATCTACTTGAAGGAAGAAAGTTCTATATAAGCTTTGCAACCAAACTTCAGGCTGCCTCACTCAGCATGTGAGAGCAATGGGACACTGCAGATTTTTTAGCTGGAGCCACTAGCTGTTAAGAAAATATCTTTTTTTCAAACTATTCACTTCCCTTTTTATTTTAAGTTACAAGGGCAAACAGAACTAAAAGAACAAGACGAAGAAAAGAGGAACAGAAATTCTGCAAAGGAACCAACCAGAAAAAGGCATTCCTTCATTTTCTCATATTCGCACAAATGCAAGTCTGAAAAGTGAAATGCTAATGATACTTTCAAAGTGTTGAGTATCTCAGGCAATAGAAATCCCTACTGCAGAGAGAAAGACATTTTTCCACAGTTACTCTCTGCCAATATCAGAAATTCCCCATTATTAAAGAACTTCAAGTAACAGTTCAGTGCTTCTAAACTTAAAAGAAAATGTGAACTGTTGTGTTTTCCACAGAGCAAGACATATTTTCTTCTCTGGAATAAGTAATTTTACATTAAGTGAATAACACAACAACAACAACAACAAAACAAACAAACAAACAAACAAACAAACCAATAATGAAAAAATAAAAAGTTCAATCTGGAAACCCCAGCTTACATCTGAGAGAGTCAAGTTCTGGAAGCATATCCCACATGGAAAATAGAATTGTTAGTGCTGTATGTGACAAATTTCATATACTTCTGTAATGGTACTTCTATTGCTTTCCTCTGAACCAGAAAATACTTTACTCCACGATTCAAAAGTTTCACTGTATTTGGTATTCTTGACTTTCTGTCAGAATCAGTTAATATTCTAGAAGATTATAAAATATTTGTTATAAATACATCATTTATATAAGAATAAAGTAGCATGGACCCATCTGGAAGTGATGACATTAACAAATATGACAGGTTTGCAGTAAGATAATTTCTTAAACTATCTAAGAAAATAACAATTTTTTTTATTCAATCAAGGACCCAACTTTCTTTCCTCAAATTTCAATTTGAAGTCATTCCTAGAGAACAAGCAAGGATAAAGAAATTCAAGACAGACAGACTGACTACAAATGTCTTGGCTAGGATGGTACAATTCCATATTGTGGAACACAACAAAGACAGGGAAAAAAAATACCTATATTAAAAGTATGTAAATTGGAACTCCATTGTATCTTAATGTCACTTTAAGAACTTAGCAGCAATGCATCCAGTGATGAGGTCACCGATAGACCTGATCCAGGACTCTTATATCTTTAGGATTTTTAGATGATTTTCAGAAAATATAATATAATTTCAGATGTTCGCTGAGAGAGATAATGTTCCAAATGTACGGGGCAGCTAGAATTGCACTTTTTGGAGCAGTAGTAGCACTGCATGAAAACCCAAGTTCATGTTCTCTGGAGGGGGATGAGTTACTGGCATGCATGGTCTCATCATCATTAACCATCACAAAGAAACCATCACATGCTGTAATTCACCTTACCGAGATGCTACTGCAAGGATAAGGAGCGATTCACTAACAGCGTTACTAAGGACAGAGATACACATCAAAGCGTGCCTTCCGGAGACAAGCATAATTACAGCCCTGTAAAGGCGAAAATACCTGCAAAGTAAAATACTTTGTTTATCCTGTGAGAGTGCTGAGAATGGGCAGAATGTTCATACTCCAGAGGTAGCCATATCTCAGGAGAAAACACCTCAGGAAATTAGTCCTTATTATGGATAAAGCCGTAAGATGGAGTTTTGTTTAAAAAGGCAGGATAAAGCAGTAGCTCCGGAGGATTTGGAAGCTGGCACAAAAGCTTCCATCACATGTTTGAAATAAGCTGAGGCCCATCACCAGCAGAAATGCTAAATCAGTAGCATACACAGATTTATGAAAAATTATTCCTAGTTAAGCAATCAACAGAACTAGGAGGTAAGTAATATATATGTTTTAATTCTTAAAAGTTACAGGAATTACAATTCCTGTAACTAGTAATTAATAGTAATTCCTGTTATTAGTAGCAGATTAATACTCCATTTTCTATGAAGTGCACTGAATGGAGGGCAAAACTAAGGTCTTAGGCAAAAATGTCTGTATTGCTTATAAAGCCTATCAACTGTTTGCTCTGGTTGTGTTGTGAACTAACACCACTCTGACCAAGAGTTTCTTCTTTATTCTTTGCACTTCCCTATCATTTCTACTTCTGTGCAATGATTCTCGCTTACAAATTCAGGCAGAGACTCTTTTGATCTTTGACAGATGTGTAACAAACCTGACTTGCTGAGACAACAGGCCTCCATGCCCCACGGTAGAACACAAATCAGTCAGCGTCAATGGGGAACTTAGGCACAAATTATCATCTAATAGGTGCTCTGTAAGCAAATGAAGACAGAGTTGCAAGACATCCTAGAGTGTCACAGCAGTTACCAAGCATACCGTGAAAGACCTCAGAAAAGAATGCATCAAAGAACAATGGTTTTGTTTCACACTAGCAGGAGAATGAATGACAAAACGAAAAAAAGCAGGGATGATAATGATCCAAAGCCCTTGTACTCAGGTCAGCTGATCTGAGTACAGCTCTCAAGAAGTACTTTTATACTTTCAACTACTTTTAATTAAAAAGGCAAAACCTAAACTGCATTGGAACAAAGTGCATGGGCAACACGTGGCAGATTGCAGTAAGGCTTACTCGAGGCTTGTAGTAAGCAAGGCAGGCAATGAAGAGTTATTAGTGACCTTGTCATAAGCAGTTATGTCATGTACATGCCAGGATCTGAACTTAACAAGAATTTCATTGGTCAGTGACACCCTGTGCTTCTGATTTTTCGGCAAGATTTGCAAACATCACATAATAGAAAGAAAACCATCATCATGAATCCAGAGATTACATTAAATAGGACCTAAACAATCACATAGAGAAGACTAGTACAACCATGATGATGTGGAGGGAAGAAGACGGATTCCTGGAACATCTGTGCACTGTTAGTCTGGCTCCAGCAGGTCAAGAAGGCTTCCACAGACAACACAAAACAGTTACTAAAGGAACCTGTGCATAATTCAAATCAAGGGATATGGCCTGCAACTGTTCATTAGTTGCTTCCTAAGGTATGAGCAGATTTCTTTAAGAAAGCAAGACATGTCTTTTCCAGTTTTGAGAAGTTCCTTTGAAATCATACTATAAAGCCGCAGTCCTTCCATTAATTCCATCCTTTCTGAAGTCTGTGCAGTCACAAAACCTGCATGAAGTAAATGGGCATCTGGCTATTCACAGTTCATAGTCCAAGCACTGGGGTTGATTTATGATCTGTTTTCCATTTGTTTCACATGCATCGTCCACTGTCCAAAGGATAGGATGTTTGGTCACAAAACAAGGAAATAAACTAGTTAGAACTGAAGCACTGCAAGTTCCTGACTGGTATGCATTGTTGCATTTGCATTGTAGGTTTTGGTTTTCTGGTTGGTTGCTTGGTTGGTTGGGGTGGGGGTTTTTGCTTTGTTTTACTTTTGGGAGGGATGGTTTTTTTGTTGTTGTTGTTGTTGTTTTTTTTTTTAATAAGCGATTCTCTTAACAAAAGTTTGTGTGCTCACTTTTTCTATTACTTAAACGTAAAACCTTGTTCCCCTAAATAAAGTCCTTTACATTTAGAGGTAGAATGGTAGAAAGTGGAAGAGTTGGTTAATATATTCCCTGGCAGTTTCCCACCAGCACAACCAGAGATACGACTGTTCTACATAATAATCTTTTCCCTCAATAACTCTTAGTAGAGGTTCCCTTCAAACCCACCATGGCTGAGCTCTGGCATTCCTCAAGTGCAGTTGATTTTGCCATGCTTCTTTAGGTATGTAAATGAAGTTATTTTAACTATATTTTGCTATAACCCTTTAAAAAGAAAAAAAAATAGAAGCTGCCAGCTTTTGAAAATCCGAACAGTGACAATCATCCCACTGACTTCAAAAATTTTATGGGTCTAATTTTCTCATTCTATTGTAAATGTTTTGTAGTCATAGTAAATTAATTTTAGAATGAAACAACATCTAAAAAGTGCCGAAAGGGTTTTTCCCCCCTTTCTTAGGCAATAAACATCTTGAGACTTCACAACAGGTCTCTCATTTGTTTTGTTAAAACACATCTTTATTACCTCTTCCAGCTAACATGAAAAGGTGTAAGCATTTCGCTATACTAAAAGCTTTTTGCTGTGCTGAGCTCAGAAGAATAAACAGACTTGAATCTAACAGCGATGCTCTTAAAAAGTAATTACCAAGGCGCTTCCTGAAAGGATTATTGCCATTTAATATCACGATTAATCAGCTTCTAAACAGTGAAACTGTAAAATCAAAACCGACGTGTATTTAATTGTACAAACAGAATTCTTTCCAGAAAGGGAAAAGCGCTCGGTAACACCTTCACTGCCTACCTATTCTGTCCGGCCGAACGTTTCATCCGAGGGTTTTGTCCCTGTGCCAGCAGCAGGCAGCAAGCGCCGGCGGAGCGGACCCTGCCGGAGCGCACGGGACCCGCCGTCCCCTCGGTGCCCCGGGCCCCGCTCCGGGAGCTGAGCGGGCGGCTCCTGCGGCTCCAGCTGTACTGCCGTGCATGGGAAAGGGCTCCTCAGAGCTGCTTATGACCTCCCAGTCCAAGGAACCTCCTAAAGCAGGTAAATAGCGGATAAATGCCTTATAAAAGGCCAGCTAGAATTGTTATTCAGTTAAACACAGGAGTGCTCTGCCTTTTTCTTGAAAGCTAATGTAAATCGCAAAGGCTTCTTCAGAGGCTTGTCACACCCACGTCTTCACGTGAACTTCATGAACGGAAAGTGTCAAATGTCCCGTTGGGTGAAAGATTCCCATCTTCCCCCCGTGCTTCGTGGTCAGCTAAAGCAGGGCACTTCCCTGGTCTCTGTCACTTATACACCCACTTCTGTCTGAATTTTCTTGGATTCTAAGTAGTCCCCTTTACTGCAATCTGATTTTCAAAGTACACTTCGCTATATATATATGGATTTAACGTGTTGTACAAATTAACTCCAGAAAACACTGTGCTCGTGTCTTTTGTGACTTTAGATACAGCAGTAGACTTGCTGGAACTAAAAGACCGCCACACTCTTAAAATTAAACAGCTCTATAATTGTTTGCAGAATGGAAGCCTACATTATTTGTCTTAATTTCTAATATCTACAAGTTGCATTTTTTATTTGCTGTCCTTCGTTGTGTTTACAGTCTTTACTAATTATAAATATGTATAAAACACTTCTTTTACCCATTCTTTAAGGCCACAAATTAAAACAAAGAAGACAAGCCTTGGTATCAGGAGCTGGATTTTGATGATCCTTGTGGGTTCCTTCCAACTCAGGATATTCCAATTCTATGATCCTAGAGGATATTTTTCACCAGTGTCTCTCCAGACTGTTTGTTGGTCTTTACAGCTGATCATTTAATATATGATGGATCAGTTAGGAAGAAAAAAAAAAACAAAAAACCAAAAAAAACCCCAATAAAACAACAACAACAAAAAAACAACAAAAAAACAACCAAACAACAACAACAACAAAGAAACACCAAAAAACCCCACCAACAAAACAAAACAAAAAAACTCCACACCACCACACCAGATTTAGTGATACAGACTATTGAGCACTCGATTTAATTTACCAGAATGGACCAAATTTGTTTCCAAAGTAATTCATCAAATCCATAGCAGCATAAGGTCACTGGTAGACAATATGAGATAACACTATTAACTGTGGGACAGACAGCATCTTTCTGATGATGAGAAATGCCTAGCTTTTTCTTTCATGTGGAGAAATACCAGCCTTTTTTAGACCATGTAATAAAACACCCATTAGCTGCAATGTTATTCTCCTTACTTGATGGTTTGTTTGTTCTTGTTGTTTTGTTTTTTTTACTGTGTGTGTGGCAATAACACATATTCCAAGTGTAGCGTCAAAGACACTCAAAGTTGCAGTTGTATAACAATTTGGTGAGTTTGGAAGAGTGAAGCAAAGGTTTCTCATCTGGGAATTTCTAACACCTCAGCAAGGAGGATGTTTCCATCAACACTGCAAATCACAGAAATCTGTGGGGTGCAGCAGGATTTGCAGGTTTTCCTGCCAGGCTGTTGAGCCTGAGGCTGACAGAGATAGTCTCAATTGAAAGCTGCACTGGCTGTGCTTGGAACCTACTGTACTTGTGACAAAAGCACATGCCATACACGAATTTAAATATCATGTGCACGGAAAGTTAAAGTACATATGAAATATATTTATGTGTATATATGAATTTACAGGTGCAATATACAAATGGGTGTCTGAGCATTGAAATCAGGACAAAAATGTGCATTAAAGAACTGCAGCATGCATGCAAACTTCGTGGCTTCAGACAAGTTTTAGACAGCACTAGAAATGGAAGAACTTAAAAGTACAAGGCCTGATGCATGCTGTCAGGTTTGTTTTCAACTATTTTTCAAATTTTGAGCCTCTACACATTACTTACTGGTATTATGAATGTCTGCCAGGCTTTTGAAAATGATCTTGTCTTTCTTGTACTGTGGGTTCCATGATCATTATACCACACCTGTTCATTACTGGAGTAAATAGAAGTGCACATGGCAGATAGATGAGGTTTGAATACATGACTGCATCCCGCTAAACTGGACAGAAATATTTTTAATGCTGTCTTTAGGATCTTACTCTCATTTTTTGGGGGGGTTTTTTGAGCTACAGATTGATCCATTCTGATCTTGCATAAAGCAAAACCAGAGGAGACAACATTTGAGACAGCAAAGCTTCAACATCAAAGATGTCTATGGGAAAAAAATATTTAATTCATTTGAAGAGGCAAAGTGAGGTTTTTGATCAAGGAACTGTTACATTTCTAGACTCAGACTTGGTGCACAAAGATTGGATTTACTACCACATTAAATGGTACTCCTTAGGGCACAATATATTTGACATGCTCTTTTCAGTGGTAACAATCATTTAAGGTGCACCTAGGACCCCTAATGCCTTGCCCCTGGTTCATATTATGGCAGCTGGCATCATTTGTGGGGCCACATGACTAACCAAACAAACGAAAAGAGACAGATTAAAAATTATTCTAACAAACTGTCATGATCTGGCTTCGTCTAAGGCACCACAAGCAGCTGTGCTCACACCATGGAAAGAGTGGTTAGGGCAGGTCTGAGCAGGCAGTGTGCTGGATGGGAAAATCTGAAGCCACAGCTGCTTGAGAAAATGGTGTGGGGAACCATTCACAGGGATACTTACTCTGTTTGCTCTCCACTACCTCACCCTGTCAACTTGAAAATTTGTCTATAGGTATGCAAAGGTCCTCGGGCCACAGGCAAAAGGCTATTCAGGAACACCTGCTCTGCTGAGGGAGAAGTGCTAGAGACAGCTTAGGGAAACACGCTCAGAATGCTTGCAGCTATGATTTTCCCCATCCACTGTATTCAGGTCTGCTTTGTTACAAGTCTTACACTCAAGTCTAGTTAATGAAGGTGAACTGGTCAGAAATGGTTCTCACCATCCACCTTACTGGGCTTACAGTTCTGTGTTCAAACCTCCTTCCTAAATACATGCTAGAGTGCTCTTTAAATAAACAACATTTTTCAATAGTCCATTTCAGCTCTGGAGATCTGTGTATGCTCCCAAATAAAGATGACAACAAAGGATTGTTTGCATTTGCAAAGCAGCTTCTCTGTTAGAATTATTCATTTGTGTGAACTGCTTTTACATATTTTACAATTAATTATACACTTAATTTTTTCTGTTTCCAAAAATTAGAGAATTAAGTATTTGGAAAGCAGTAGAGTAAGTTCAAGAGATTTAATATGCAAGGGAAGTCAGGCAGCTATACCTAAAAATTTTTAACAAAATTGTACCCTTTTATATTTAGCTGTTGTCATTTTTTAGATAATCACATTTAGTTTTAACTTTGAATGCTCTCTCCTTGTTGATTTTATTTTAACATGCTTTATGGAATTTTTTATGACATGCATTCATATATATGTGTAAAAAGAACATTTCTTTATCATTTATATTAATTTATATACCGAAATATACACAATACTAAGTTTCTTGGCTAAATCTCTTTTGATCCTATTTTTAAACAGTATTATTTTACTAATAAGATGCAAGGCCAAGGGTTTAACATTGCCTCAGGAGAATTAGTCTCTGAGGAACACATTGCTCACAGCTGCAGTGAAATACCCATCACTGAAAATTTCAGCACTTTTAATTCCCTCTCAGTGACATCAGTGGAATAACTGAAATGTTACTCACATGTGGTCCTCAGTAAGGGAATGTATGATTTTATCAAAATTCTAAAAAAAGTAATTTTGTGTTTATCATTAGCATTTTGATTTTCTAACAAAAAAAATCAGAACAAAAAATTATTGTGGTAATATGGTGTATTTGTGGTAGAATTTTTTTCATTATGATTAAAATAAGATGCAATTTTCCCAAAGTTTAAAATTATCAGCAAACCTCTTCCTGTTTACTTTAGTTTATTGCTTTTTTCTTTTAATTCCCCCACAAAATTGGGAAATTGATACTGCAGCAGTGGCTTAGCCAACCTTATGGAGAATTCACTGATTATAAGTCACTCAAAAGATATCTTAATTATTGAGTGTTGGCAACTCAGTGAAAGCCATGGCTTCTTAAACACCATTGCCAGACTTGTGACCAGCCTGACCATGCGTGTAATAGTACTGGTTTGATTTTGACACTGCACACGTACACCAAGGTACGCAATATCCTACACTGTGGCACTGTGCCTTCTCATCCTCAGGTCCTCATACCCTAGATGTGGTAGGATGCTGACAGTGTCGTTGATATCTTTCTAGAAGACTGCTTTTTCTAATGCTGAGGTCAGTACCATCCAAGGAGAACTGTACACTAAACTGTTTGTCTAGCAGCAGAGCTAAAGCATTGCACCCTTATATCCTATTTATTTCCTTTCCACAAGCTGAACAGCAATTGAGAACACAACTGCAAGGAGAGTCCCTGAACCAAAAGTTCCTTCTTTGGAGATTACAGCACACTACCAGGAAAGTGTTTGAAAAACCAACATGCGCAACTCTGACGTGCTAAGTATTTTGTCTGATAGACTGTAGAGTGTAGAGAGGTTAGTGAAAGGGAGTAGTTAGTGAGAAGAGATGAGGCTTCAAACAACAAAGGGAAAACAGCAAAGGAAAAACTTCACAACTGACAACATAGGGAGATGTATGCTGAGGGTTACCTTAGCTTACCTTAGCAGAAAAATCATTTGATTAATTTACTTAGGATCAAAATAAGTGACGTGACCATTAGGAAATTGACAAACCTCAGTTTCTCAGTGTTCAGTGGCAGCTAACAGGGTATTTGGAAGGTGACATCTCCATTTTAGAGACTTCCCAGAGTATTATTGTGTGAATGTCAGAGATGTACAAGAGGCCACAGGAACTTCTGCTTGTATAAGGTTCCCCAAAAGGATTCATACCAGGATCCCTTGCAGTTTCTCCTGATTCCATATGAACAAGATCAAAGCAAAGAGTGTGTTGCAGATCACTGTTCACCAATCTGGCCAGCTGGTGCACAGGGCTGGTGTTGGTTGCAACTCCTGCTGGGATGTAGCTGGCACCCAGCCCATTCAGATCTGTAGGCTGCGTGCTGCTGTCAGATCCAGCCTGCTCTTTGATGCTCCGGCTCAGAAAGTCAGATTTTATTGGCAAACATAGGTATTTCAAGTAACTACTTGAACAGCTGCGGAACTGGTGCAATGTGTGTTTGGCCAACTTCTTACTGGGATAGTGCTTGCTTATTTTGTTGCATATAACAATTGGGAAAACAAGAGACAGCAGAAGGGGGGGAGCAAGTCCAGATGACACTACAGGTTGCTATGACTCACTGTTTTACCAACGATGGCAATGGGATAGCTTTGTGCAAAATTTGAAGTGCTACTTGCTGCACTGCGACACTGGATATTCATTTTGTGAGAGCTGGAAATTCTGTCTTCCTGACCTTGCTACTGGCTTTTTGTAATCTACTCCATTCCTCTCCTTTAATATGTGACTTCCAAGTGAGACATAATACTTCATCCCAGAACATTATTTATTTCTTTTACATAGAAAACTCGAGGTGATGTACTCCAAAATGCTTATGTTGTCGTTGTTGTTGACGCATACTTATTTATTTAGTGATACACTACTAGATCATTCTTCCATATGGTCTTAATTTTTTATTTGTACATGATACTTCACTTATGCATAGCACTTCCCCCTTGGTCTACTAAATATTTTAAGATTTAACCTGTTAATAAATCCTTAGTAGAACTTGTTACATCAGCAGGAAACAAAGTAAACTATAACAGGGGCATAATAAAATTTAAAACTACAATTCATATTTGTGATAAATTTTGCTTATTATTGTTACAATGACATTTAAGGTACTGTCATGAGTAGATGCTGGCCAGATGCCAGGCACCCACCAAAATCACTCACTCACTCCCCTCTGTAGCTGGACAGAGGAGAAAAAATTCAACAAAGGGTTCATGGGTTGAGATAAGGACCAGGAAAGATCACTCATCAAATACCATTATGGGCAAAACAGGCTCAACTTAGAAATATGAAGTGAATTTATTAATAACAAAATCAGAGTGGGATAATGAGAAGTAAAATAAACCCTGAAAAATTCCTTTCCCCTTCCCTTTCCTCCTTGGAGCTCTACTTACTACTCCAGTGGCTCAAGGAGGCAGGGAATGGGGGTTATGGTCAGTTCACCATGTGAGGCTTCTCCCACTGCTCAGGGGGAGAAGTCATTCCCTGGCTGCACCATGGGGTCCCTGCCATGGGAGACAGTTCTCCATTAACTTCTCCAGTGTGAGTCTAACTCAAACAATAGCTTCCCACAAACTGCAGCAACGTGAGTCCATCGTATGGGCAACAGTCCTCCCAAAACTGCTGCAGCATGGGTCACTCTTCCATGGGGTACAGTCCTCCAAGGACAGGCTGCTCCAGCATGGCAGCAGGGCTCCTCTCTCCACAGGCCTCCCATGGGGTCACAGCCTCCTCTCAGGCATCCCAATGCTCTGGTGGGGGGTCCTGTAAAGGCTGCAGGTGGATCTCTGCATTCCCATGGTCCTCCATGGGCTGCAGGGGCACAGCTGCTTCACCATGATTATCACCACGGCCTGCAGGGGGAATCTCAGCTCCACCACCTGGAGCACCTCTTCCCTCTCCTTCCCTGACCTTGGTGTCTGCAGAGTTGTTCCTCTCACATATTATCACTCTGTTCTTCTCTTGCTGAAATAAAACTATGCCACAACTTTTTTTAGCTTTCTTCTTAAATTTGTTACCACAGAGGCATTATGAGCATTTCTGATTGGCCCAGGCTTCGCCAGTGGCATGTCCATTTTTTAAGCCACCAGGGAATGGTTATACTGGACATGGAAGAAGCTTCTAGAAGCTTCTCACAGAAGCAACCCCTGCAGCCTCCGCGCTAGCAAAACCAGGCCATGCAAAACTAATACAGGTTCCATTTATAGAAAGAAATTTGAGAAATATGCTCCCATATTATTCTACTTAGCTGAATGTGTATATTTGAAGGCAGACATTGAGAATCGTCTGAAAAAACAGAGCCTAGACTAAACTAGTCATACAGCTCTTTTTAGGTAAAAGGAGAAAATCTCCAGAGACTGATTCATCCTAAATTATTTTATTGTCTATTTTAGAAAGGTAGTAATCACTTCCTGGATTTTTCTTTTTCCACTGACTACATAAGAAGCCAATACAAATGCTTTAGAAGAGATACCAAACTTCCAAATTGCTAAAATTACACAAGATGAGTCCCAGCTGCAGCTCATTCTCCTCCTAGAACAGACAATCAGACATAAATTCTTCAAAGATTTAGGGCCTAACTCCAATTGATTTCTCACTGTGAGATTCTTTAAGCAGTTGACTTCAAGGAGAGTTACACACCTAAAGGTAGTGAGTATTCAACATCAGTCTGCAAAACACTGATAAAAATCTTACAAAATCGGCCTGTGGCTATTTAAGCAGATACAGACTTCAAGCCCTTTTTCCATGTGGCAAAAATTTCCATCCCACTGCAGAAAGGAACTCATGTTTGAGCTTTAGGTGCCATAATCTCCCATCCCGAGGAAGGGGAGCAGGGAAGAGCCAAAGCACTCTTTCAGATTCCCTTTTCGGCCACTTCTTGATCTTTCTTACCACAAAATGTTTACTTATTTTAAAAAATTATTTAAAAACCCTCAATAAACTAAAACAACAGGTAGAACAGATCCGGCAGGTGTTTCATTACAGTAGCAAATTACATCTACTTATTTTTTATTCAAATTGACAACATTTCAACCTGAGTGTTCTGTAATGACATAAAACTATGTCTTATTTTTTCCTCTTTGAAGTTACATCATTGTAGCTGTTGATTGTTTAATTGTCCTTCCAATCAAGCACTTAACTTCCTACTTAGCCTTACACAGGACATGACTTGAAGACATTAACAATCGTCACTAATGTGGATTGCCTTAGGATGTTTTAAGTTTATTTGTAATGAAGGTAAACACTCACTGTTTGGAAGAATTCTATAAAAGCTGAACATTTTTTGCCCTAGGGAAAGTCTTCAGAGTTCATATGGTTTTTCTGGTTGTAATCAGTGCATTCGAATTATGCATAATTTGGTTTTCATGGTTTCACTGTTGGATCACTTAAAGTCAATTATAATTACTACAAAAAATAAATTTCTGTATGCACCTTGGAATATTCACCGTGGAGTTATGATACACTAGAAGGAGATTCACAATTACTAGGAAATTATTTAAGAATATTTTATTCTTTTCCTCAAATGCAAATGAAATTGCAATGGTCAATCACAGGGTTTGCAATAAATGCTCATGAAGTCTTAGTGCAACGATAATCTAAAAAGTAGTATCAATTGCTATGCCAAATGGGCAGAAGCAAAGGAAAGTGGAAAAGCTCTTTGTTTAGAGTAATTTCATGAAAAATATTTCATGATATTGGATGTGATTATTGTTTACACACAAAGAAGTGAAAAGGCTCTTCTGCATACAGTACGGAGCTTTTGTGGGACTCTTTAGTAACTTCCAGACAGGTGCCTGAGGCAAAACTTTCTCTTGCTTATTGCAAGGTATTTCATGTAGGCAAGTGGCCTCCACAAAAAGCATGTCCTGCTCCATTTTTGTTTTATAAGCAGGATGGGTCTCACTGGTTCATCTCTCCTTCCAGCTGTGGTTTTAGAAAAAATGTTTTGTTAGCCTTAAGATTATTCTTTTTAATGGACTAAACTGGTGAATCTTCAACAGGCAGTAATAATCTTGAGAGCATGAACTCCTTATTTCCTTGTCTCAGCTCTAAACATCTTCTTTGACAATAAATAAAACTGAACTGTGAAAGTTTAGGAATAAATAGGCAGGACATTAATTCTGCCAATGCTCTTACAGGGTTATTTACTGACAGGAAAGTAAATGGATGGGCCGTTGGTTTCTTGAGATGTGCCAGAGTGTAAGCAATGTTGTTCTGCTTTGCTTCTGCTTTTTGCTGCTGAACCCTACCCAATCACTTCGTTTACCCATGAAAAATAGAAAATTTGAAATGAATACCAGACACAGATTTGGACTACAAGGTGATCCAGAAGTGCATGGGAAGACTTTTAATTCCTGAGGTGGCCTTAGAAGACAAAATAATTTAGTATTTAGTAGATATAGCTGTTCAGTCCTTTTGACCTTCTGATAGTAATCCTGCAGATCTAACTACACATAACTATACACAACTATATGTAATTGTCTGATGTAATGACTAGATTCCTGTGCAAAATGAATAAAACCCCTGTAATTAGATTAATTGAGCTCCTACTAATGTTATAAAAGATGTTCTTTGAATTCAGAACAGAAAATGTATAGCTTCTTAATTTAGCTTTGCTTAATTTAGCAATAGGTGAATTATTTTTAATAATCTGCTAAACCCAGTCTGATTTAGGGTTGACCTTTTGTGGAATTACATTATTTGAAAGCAGTGCCTGATTTCAGTGCATTAATGATATGCAAAAAAAAAAAATCATACTTAGCTTCTGGGTGTGTCTTTTGCCTGAGGTCAATATATATTTTAAACAACTTATGTTTGGACTTTAATCTGTAAACCTGTGTTTATCTGATTTAAAATAAAGACTGAAAAGAATACCATTAGAATCAAGCCAAAACATCCATAACAGTTGGCTGTATCTCATTACACAATCCCCTGTCCTCCACTCCCAACTCATCCAAAGGACTATGCCTGGTAATGTTGTGGAGGAAATTAATTTCGTTAGCCAAAAAGAGAGCTTGAGGGTCTAGTTTTACAAGAATCTTTCTCTGCAGCCATGCTTCCCCCTCCTCAACATCATTCCTTCAGGCCAACCTATATTCTAGCTGTCATGGAGAGGACCTGCCTTTGCATAACCACGAGTAAAGTCTCTTCCTTGTGCAGCTAATGGAAAACTGGATAATGAAATTGTTCCAACTTAGAATTAAAGACAGAGAGAGAGAGAGAAAGAGAAAGAGAGAGAGAGGGAGAGAGAGAGAGAATGTGTGTCATGTGTGTCTGTGTGTGTGGTATTATTTTTAACGGGTTTCAGTCAAATCAGTCCCCTAATCCTGGTGAATCTGTAGTTATGCTAATGCCAAAGAATGGTCACCAGAAGTTTCCTTGTTACATGTGGGAATAACTGGGCAGATGACTGGGAGACCTCTTATTTTTATATAAGCTTACTTTTAAGATTATAAGATATAGTCCAGCCAAACTTGTGAAGGAGGAACTTTTATTTGCTTATGTACAGTCACAGTACACACTCAACCTAAAACCAATGATGAAGAGACTTGTGGAACTGAGGGTTTCCAGAGCTTGCAGTGCTCATATGAGGTGCAGAATCAGTCCATGACACTTCTGAAGAGAGCAGATCTCCCTGTGGGAAGAAAGACTTTCTGTCATGGACTTTGAAGTACACATACATATAAGTATATATAAGCATTGTAGGATTCATAATATTGATTATTTTGAGAAAAGAATCTGCAAAGATAAATGAACTAATTTTCTGAATTGATTTACCTTGCTTAACTTAAAACAACTTCATATATTACTAGCACTAAATATGCATTAGGTTTTTCTAAGAACACAGTATACCCTGTCTGCATGAGTGGTTTTCAAAATTACAAAACCAAAAGTTCCTGCCCTTTTCATCTTTTCCTCCCCTCCTTTTGTTTCTCAGATTCTCTCTTGTTCCATAGTTCACATATGCATTATATGTATTACTGACTGCTATGATAAGTTCAAAATGCTTTGTTTCTAATTTTTCTTTTTCTTGGATGTTAAAACTGCCAGCTTAATGACTCTCTCGCCACCACCACCCTTACCAACACTCAAGATAAGAGAAGCTCACTTTTCTCAGAAAAGTGAGGTCCCTTGCTATGCACTCTGGGAACTATAATACAAAGCTTAGTTATTTTATATCTGCTTTAATCTTTGTAGATCATTCAATAACTACCTGGAACAACATAAAGATCCTTCTTTTGAATTTTTGATTACTTTGCAAAATTAGCAAGTATAACATATCTGTATATAAACACAACTTGTTCAAGTGTCTCTGTATCTTGGTGGTATGGTGCGAAAAAATTGGACAGCTAGAACAAATGCTAGAACTTGAGAAAAGCTTTCCCACTGACTTCCATGGAAAGAGGTACAGACTAATGATGGATAGCTTCAGAAATCCAGATTTGGCACTGTCCTGCTGTCTGTTTAGAGCAGCTCGGTGTTTCACAGGCTTTGTGGATGTAATGTCACCCGAATGTTTTCCAAAGGAAGACTGGAAAAGAAACTGCAATACTGACATGCCATTGGTACCAGGACAGTCTTCATTCACTTTAAATAAAAAACAGCAGCTTGTAAAGACATACCAAGGAATTTCTATTCTATATTTTGTTCCTTTGCTTGTATGCTCGCTTTTAGATCTAGAAAAAAATGTGTTCCTGCAGCATTTGTTTGTTTTCCCATGACAATTTCCTTAAGGAACAGAAGTGATCAATGGAGGACAAGCCAACAAAACATTGCACAGCTCTGCACACCCTATACATCTGAAACAGTCATGTTGATAGTGGCACATGAATGTTTGTAGTTACTTAAGACTTGTCAGTCTGGCTTGCAAACTCATGACCCCTGGCTAAAATGTAGTTTTGTTTCTTTAGCAAAAATCCCCCTATCGTGAGATACACAAGGAAACCAATAAAAACCGGGACAAAGTTTCAGCCTTACAAATCTTGATACTGGAGCTGTCAAATTCTTTGACACTCCAGGTTCACAGTGTGTAAGATGTCTGCCATTTTTCAGGGGTACGTGTAAAGGTGGGAGGGAAGGCAGTGTTCCTGTGCTTCCTTTGATGGATGCTGCTGCAGGTTCCGGGGATGTTCAGTAATTGAATCAATTTCAAGGTCCGGGCTTACATATGGAACTTGAACAATAGGTATTTACTTAAATTACATCGATTACCTCAGAGATGTGGAATCTGTACATTCTGCCCACTTCCCTGAACCTTTGGAGCCGGGATCCTGTGGGGAACATAATGGGTTTAATTACGGTGTCTGGACTAGCCGTGTAGGACCCGGAAGGCAGGAGTTAACCTCACCTCACCTTTTACATGCCAGTGACCCCAGGCTTGGCTGGGAAGCCCTTGGGGTCTCTGGAGCAGCTTCTGGATTACTACGACACGCTACCTGGTTTGATGGCGAAGGGAAACGCCGCGCGAGCACGGCCATGGTGCCCGTGCCTTCTCGCCTCGGCCCGAGCCTGGTGTGCGACGCTTAGGGAACACAGGGCCTGCTGCCCGCTCCCGCACTCCCATGGAGAAGCCGAGGCCGGCAGCAAAATCCCACTAGCACCCGCCGCCCTGCGAGGCCGGCCACGTGCTGCGGCCCCGGGCGGGCCGGGGGCCCGGGACTGCCACCGCTAAGGCCCGGCGGCAGTGGGGTACGATGCTGGCCCACCCCCGGCCCGGGCCGGCCCGCCGCTCCGCACGCCAGCCCCGCGGGGCCCGGCCACGGCTGTCACATGGCACGGGGAGGGGGCTGCGACGGGGCGGGCCACGCTCGGGGCTCTCCCGGCCCCGCGGAGGCGGACTGAGGTGGCGGAAAGTTTGCGGAGTAGCTGGCGGCGGTGGCGGCGCTGCGGTCGTCTCCTGCTTTCTTGTCTTAACTTTTTCTACACACCCCCCCTCCCCCTCGGCCCCCCCCCCCCCCCCCCCCCCGTCTCCCATCGCCTTCCCTCTCAGCGGCCGATCTGGGGCATGAGCGGCAGCCGCCACCCGCGCTGAGAAGCAGGAGATCGTGCCGCGCTTGGCTTTGTCAGTGGGGGGAACGCCAAGGACGGGAGCGCGGGCAGCGGCTCCGAGCCCGCCATGCTCCGCCGGCCGCGCACGGCGCCCGCCGTCCTCCCGGCGCTGCTCCTGCTGCCGCTGCTGCTGGGCGGCCGCCCCGCCGCCGCCCGCTGCCCCGCGCCCTGCCGCTGCTCTGGGCACCTCGTCGCCTGCAGCCGCCTGGAGTTGAGCCGGCTGCCCGAGCGCCTGCCGCGGGGCGCGGTACAGCTGTGAGTATCGGGGTGGTGGGCACCGTGGCGGGCTAGGGGCACCGGCCCGAGTCCCCCCGCCCGCCATCTTCTGCCCCCGGGCCGCGGACGGGCGGGCTTTGAGGGGATCGCGGGTGTGGTGGCGGCAGCGAGGTGCGGGAGCGGGCGGTGCTGGGGCCGCGGCCGAGCTGTCAGCGGGCGCGGTGAGGGCGCCGGCGGTCGCAGCGGGACAGCGTCCATCGGGGCGGTCTGCGGCCCCGAACGGGGGTGGCGATGAGCGCCCGGCTGAAACGGGCCCGGGAGTGCTGCTCAGCGTCTCGGAGAGGGCGAGGAAAAAGTTTTGTGAACTCTCTTGGACAACGTGCAGCTATCATCACGTTAACGCCGTTCAGTGTGTCGGGAAAGCTCTTCTTCTGTTTCCTTCGTTCAGCCCTTCATTCCTAAGTGGGTAGTTTCTGCGCTGGCGATAGTGCGGGGCCGCTCGGCCCCGTAGCGCGCAGTGGCCGAGCTCGGAGCAGCGCGAACCCAAGTGCTACCTGGGGAAAAGTTACTTTCAGTGACAAACTTTGAAAGCAAAAGTATAAATTAAGCCAGCTTTCTAAAAGCTTGAAAATGGCCGAGGGAGTTCTCACATTTGTTTTTAATCGCTTGTCACTGAAATATCTTATATATTAGTCGTATTAATTTTCTGTTACATTTTCAAAGCAGATCGAGATAAGGGCTTTAAAGTAAACAGGAAGACTTTCAATTAGTTGTGGCTAATTCTGTTGAATTGCCTCGTCTGGAGGTCATGCTGCTTTACTCATGAATGTGGATGGCTGTATTGACACCATATGGAACTGAACACAGGCATGGCTCTGGGAGTTGAATATTTCCAGGACTGGTATAGGAAAGTGTGAGGGGAAAGAAACTTTTTTTTTTTTTTAACTTATGTGACTGAAACACACGGATCTACTATACATTCTACAACTGATTTTGCTTTCTGTTATATTTCATCAGTCTTATTCTTTTGAACTGTTTCAGTATATGCCCACTTAAGTTTTTTTGACAAAACCTAAGGATTTTATTTTGATATAAGGTAAGCTTTATAGTTTTGTTTCTTAGCATACATCAGTGCGGTTGAAATTCAGATGGTGGTAAATAAAAACACAAGGGGAAAATCACAGAACTTTTAAATTTTTTAGAGATGCTTTAAAAAGCATTTTTTGTAACTAGTAATCCAAATTTGTCATTTCCATTTATGCTCCCGAGAGACAGTAAAACACATTGCAGGGCTTTTTTTGTTAGCACAAGGGACATTTTTCTAATTAGAATTCCCTTGGTGGTGTAAATTGCCCTTATGTAAGTTCACATTCCTTTAAAAGTGTGAGAAAATAAGATCCGCTTGTATAAATAAGCTTTGGTGTGTTGTAAGAAACCCTGCTGTGATTACTCATTGGACAGCTGTGTCACTTGCTTTTAATCTCACAGAAGTACATCTTTGTAGGTGTCACCAAACCATGTGGTCTGGCCGCTTTTGTGTAAATATTTCTTTTGTTTGTGACAAATGCCTTAGAAGTACTCAGCTCTTTCTTCCTTCCTCTCTTAAAAACAAGGAAGAGTGGGGCGTTTTGTCTGTTACCTCCAGCTACCCCAGTACCTGGACCTGGGATTGTGCAATCTCATGCGTTCAGTTCTACATGCGCAAAAAGAGGTTTGACTAGTCTGGATTATTGCTGCAACAAACTGCACATTACAAATTGTAAAACACTGTTTATGAATTTTATTGCTATATGTCTACTATGTTTTCCATGAAACTCTGTAGTGGGTATAGCCGAAGGCCAGTAGTTTAATTGCAGGCTTTTCAGTCCTCTTGAGGAAACAACAGTTTTTTTTACCACTTTCTCAACACACGCAGGTGAGACCCAGAAGAGTGAAGGTTCTTCTGCCTGAGAAGGCCTAGGCCCATTTTTGGCTTTACTCTTTCCTTTGCCCATCTGTACTCACCCATCTGGAGAGCAGGTTTTTGAAACTCCTGCTGCATTCTTTCATGCTTTCTTTTGTTCTAATTCCCTGCTGAAATCAAATGAGAGTGACCTTAGAATGGACAAAGAGGGGGGAAAAAAAACGAACCTGAGTTCTTCTTGGTGGCAGGTGTGAGTCTTCTGTATGAAAGCGGCTTCACAAAGTGGAGTGTAAACAGGCTACAATTGCCAACTTCACTGATTTTAGCCAAAAATACCTTCTTCTATTACCTTGTCTTCATGAGAGATAATGGTCTGCTGAAAACTGATAAACATTTATAATGGCTTTGTGTACGGATAGTTTTGAAGTTAGATTTCCATTTAATTCCAGGATGTGTATCCTGATATTGTAAGAATGCTGTGTTAGAGCTTGTGGAGGAGGAAGAGTGTTGAGCATTGGCCAGCATCCTCCATGTGTGCAAACTCCCACTGGCACTGCAGTACCCTTTGCCAGGTTCACTCAGGAATGCTAGAACTGTTGGTGGGACAGGAGGGAAAGTCTGAAAAACGGTTTGCACTTGTGTTTGTATTACATCTCTAGTATTTACATTTTATAAATCCTCTAGTTCTCTACCAGAATTGCCAGAAAAAAAGCTGTATGGTTTTCACAGCTGTTTTTCAATATTTTCCAGACTAGAACTTGAACACAGCAAGCTGATTTATGAGTCACTTTGGATCAGTGTCTTAAAACAGCTACAGCCCGGCTTTTTGTTTTTCAGCTCTGCTGATTTTTGCTGAATTAGCAGCTCTATAGGCCCCAGTGGGACTGATTAAGGAACTGTTGCTGGATTTGCATTTTAAAATTTGACTTGGGGCTCAGGTTTCTGAGTTCTTTTAGGAAGAAGATTATAATTGTAACTAAGTGTTGTAAATTAAGTTAGAGTCTAAAAGTTATATCTATAAAATGTGTGAAGAAGCACTTGTCTTCTCCCTCTATGCATTAGGCTTCCTTTCAGTTTTTAATCACACGTTCATGTTCAGAGTTAAGTTTCAGCTAATGCTGAGACTTGTGAGTTACAAAAGATGGTCATACAAACATAACGGAACATAGAAAATAGTTTCTTTCGTAGAACAGGTTCTCAGAGGGAAAACTGTGACATGATTGCTCAAGTGGAGGCAATTCTACTTAGGTGTCCAGTCACTTCTATTAGAAAATTAGTAAGAGGTAAAGAACAGGTATATATGCTTACTATTGCTATAAAGAATTTCTTAATATGTTTCTGGCTTCTGACTTTTCAGAGTGTGTTCTGTTCTGTCTTCTATGACTTTTGAAATTCTAGTAGCAAAAGTAATCACAGAGGGAATTTTCTCCTCCCTTGCAATTTGGTTTTAACATACTAGGAAAATTCAGAAATGGAAAACACAGGGTAATAATGTTTGAACAATGTCAGTTCCATTTCTGTGAAGGAGAAATAAAATGTAATTTTCCAACTTTTTCTCTGTACTTGTTTTATGTATGTTGAGAAATGCGTTGGGCTGAAATAAACTTGAGGCTTTGCAACGGGGATGATAGATTTTTGTGTTTAAAAAAATTGTGCCAATCGAGTGCTTATAAGTTTGAGAAACTTCTACAGGCTTAAGCTTCACTCAGATTATTAGTAAAAGGCAAATATTTTAACCTGTGGTTCATTTCCAACCACTCTGATTGAACTTAAAATGTAACTTGCAAGGCTTTTTTTCCTGAATTTTCATGACGTTTCCTATGCCAGTAGTACTGAAGTAATCTTTAATAAAGTATTTATAATATGTATTTTATGCAGCTATTGGTATACAACTGTATATACTATATGAAACAGGCAATTCAGTATTGTTTGGAGGGTTGGACATTTTTTGTTGCTTTTTACTTTGGGATGTTTTTTTTCCCATCTTGTATTTGACAACCTGCTGTAAGTAAACCAGGCATAAGAAATTTTTGCGTATGTATTTTTTAAAGTAGGTGTTACTTGGAAAATGTGAATGTATCTTTAGTGTTGAAAAACAAACACACAAAAAAAGTAGTTTGAAACCTATAGTGTTAGTTACATGCTCACGGTTTCCTTGATAGACTCCAGATGGATGTGAGCTTGAGCTATGAGTGAAAGTGTCTGGCTCCAGTGTGGTGATCATGCACAGCAGTGGTTGTAATTGCAAGATTTTTATAGTTTAAGGACTCTGCCAGATTTTTTTTTTTAACGTGTTATAACTCCAGCAGAACAAATCTACTCACGTCTGTTACTGTCTGGTAGGTCCTTTAGGCAAACATGCCTTAAATAAACCTTCTGCAGAATTTTTAGGTGAAATGAAGAAATGCAGGGTTTTAGCACTTATATTGAAAACTCTTTGTTGAAATAATTGATTCCTAGGTCTTAAGCATGAACAACAGTAACATGTTAGGCACTAACAGCTGTAACTTAGCTGAATTTTGGCTGTTTATTTGCATAGTTCTTATAGTCCCTTCAGACTAAAGCCAAATATTGAATTAAGTTTAAGGGCAAAAACTGTCTCTGCTTTTAAGGACCAAGTTAGATTGCTGTCTAGATTTTTGTAGCAGCATACTTTTTCCATGTTTACACTTAAGAATGCAGTGTGAGAATTTAAAATCTGTGAAGCTAGTGCCTTCAGATGTTAAACAAAGGGATTTTTCTCCAGTGTATGGCCTGGAGAATGTTTGCACTAGATTTTTAAGCAGTGAAAGATACAGTCCTCTAACTTTAGTGTGGTTAACCTAATATGCAGGAGAACTCAAAATCATAATGGTGAGACTAAAATTAGTGGGTGTTTGAAAACATTGACAGTATATTGGCAGTATATTGGTTTTCCATTGTTAAGAGGAAAATATATAGGGATTTAGAAACCTGGAAGAAGGCACACACACACATATATATATATATATATATATATGTTGGGTGCTTGATGCCAGAGCTGAGTCTCTGCAAACATCTCCTCTGTTGCCACCTGAGTGGAGTGTATTCCACATCTGTAGGTGGCTCTCCCCCAGCCCTTAGCCCCCTTCTTTTGTTCTGGAAAATGCCATTCACAGCTGCAGCTCTCTATGTGCACTCTCCTGTGCAACCCTGGCTTGGGAAACGCAGCGCATCTCATTTCCCTGCCTGTGGCCCTGAGCCAAGGTCTGGTGCCACAGCTCAGCAGCCCACTGGGCCTGGTCCAGTTGGCTAGCTCAGAGCACACCTTACAACTGAGTACTGGTGGTACCCTCATAATACCCGTAGGTGCCTAGTATTATTTTATGCTTAATTTTTATTATTACTGGGGGATTTTTTAACTGCCAGCTGCTGGAAGGGACAGAAGTAGCGATGAAACTGTCCTGGCAACATTGAACAAGTTGGTTGGGAGTATCTAAAACAGTTTTACTGTTCACATGTTCTGCTAAGAAAACCTAGGTGCCTGGCTGGGTTGCAGAATTACACCTGTGTCTGAGGATGTGGAGTCCTGGGTGCAGGGAAACTAGAGTTCTCTGGATCTGTGGGTTTTCAGGCCTTAGTCACAGAGCAGAATGCCTAGCACAGATCCTGAATTTGGTTTCATTTAAGCCAGTTCGGGTCTGTGTGCAGCAGGCATACACTGTTCATCAGCTTTCTTCACTTCTGGAACTGTGGATGGAGAGTAGACATGTCCATGGCTGTCCAGACTGTGTTTGGCATGCTCAGCATGGATGACTGTTCTGAGTCATCTTACCCAGATAAAGTGAGGAATCATATAGTTTCCTCATAGATTCAACTTGAAATAACACTTCATGCCTGTGTGGCTTGATGAGGACCCCAGGTGGATGACTCTTTAGTGCTTAATTAGCATGGGGAAAAGTATCATGGAGTGTGCACAATATTTTTTTGAAAGGGCGCTTTTTAAAGCACCCTTTACCTGATGCTGCAACTGCTCACTGCTGAGGTGTGCTGAATAATTTTTTTATATGTGTGCATTACAAACACTGGAGTGAATTTAAGAACTCATTAAAAATAATGTCATTTTTGTTTGCTGGCTTGGATAATGCAGTGTTCTAACTTGGAACAAATGTTTGCAGATGGCTGAATTGATGTTGGTGAGATAATGATAATCTGTAGCAGGAGAATAGAAAAGTGCTTGTTTTGGTAGATGAGTGATTGAGAAGGGGGAGGGAGGCCTTCAACAGAGCTAGTTGTGGTTACAAGACGAGTTATGAGTCTGTACCACTTGTGCAGAGGTTTAGAGATGTGCAGGTTTGAGTTCCTGCAGTTAGCTTTTTTGTCTTTTACTTTACAGTCACTCTTATTTCTGTTGTGTTTCCAGTACTTCTGAGGCTACAGCAGAAATTTCTTGGGACTCTTGTATGGCATCAAATGTTTGAGAGGGTAAAGATGCATGGCACTGTAAGGAAAAGTATTTCTTGTGGTCAACAAGAAGTGTTGCATTTTTAATACCTGGCTTGTTTTGTAGCAAATGCTACAAAGTTACTGACGATTGCTTACAAACTGCATCCATATATACTGGGGATCTTCAGTACAACATGGCACTAGATAAGTGTTTGAGCTACTTCTTCAAGTGTAATTAAGTGGGGTATTAATATCACTAGTACACAGACATCTTAAAACTCAGAATTAGCCCTTGCTATATCTGTTTTCTTCTGCTATTTCTTACGACCTCCATTAAATTTGGTTATGTGGGAATGGTGTCCTCAATTTTGCGGAAGCATGAAAATACAATTGCAATTTATGGGCAGTCCTCATTGTGTATTTGCGAGCTATGCATTACTTTTGAGACACGGGTGAGAAGAGTAAAATGTTATGATTAACCCAAGTAATGAGGCTGCAGTGACTGTTGTTTCTTGAATTTTCCTTTTTGAAGTAACCAAGAAATTGTTATAGCCGAATCTTTTATTGTGAGGGGATGTGGGAGAGGGGTTGTTGCTGTATCTGAGTCAAAATCTTTAGATGTTTTTCATGGGTCCTATGCACATTCCAACAACAGTTCAAGTCTGTTCAGAGATACTAGGAATTTCTTTGACACTGCTACCAGCGATCAAGGTATTTGCATTTGTGTCTGTATATTTATACCTTGTATAAGCAAATGAGTTTCTATTACAATTTTAAAAATACAAAAAAATCATTCTGTATACTTAGAGACAAGTGAGAACATAATTGGGATTGAAATTGTACTGCTTTACCTGATACTGTATGGCAAAACTGACAGGGTGTTTATTTATGTAACCTCATAGGGACTTGAGTCACAACAAATTATCTTCAATCAAGACCGGTATCTTGGATCACCTTCATAGTCTTCAGGAAGTGTAAGTTAATTTGTCTTAATTAAAAACCATACCAAAACATAAACCCCAACCAAAAATACCCAACCTGTGTTTGTGTATGCTAATTGCATAGTTATTTCTCTAGGGATGGTTGCTTGAACAACAAATTTGCTGTTCTGATATTTTACATTAAGTGAAAATGGAATTATTTTTTAACTTTGAGGTGACACAGTTCAGCAGTTTAGCGAGTCCAGTGTATGTACTTCTGATTAACATCAAAGCTAACTCTCTCTTTTGTAATATTAATAGGAAGTTGAACAACAATGAATTGGAGATGTTTCCAGATCTGGGACCAGTCTCGGCAAATATAACTCTTCTGTCTTTGTAAGTAGATCTTACTTTTGTCCCTGGTTAGTGGAACTAACTCTACAGGGTTCATGGAAATGTGTGCATTAGAGAGATTAAAGTAAAATAATTGGAAATAGAGCAGCTTGTGGTTAGGAAGTTGATTGTGTCATATTATTTAGTAGTTCTTTAAAATGTGTATAATTGAGCTTAATCCTTGTCGTTTTTGTGCTTCCCAGGTACAAAGACTGCATTAGAATTAATTTATGTTGTGGTAGTGCCCAGAAGCCTCAGTCCTGTTGTGCTAGGCGCTGTACAAGCATCCATAAATGTTATACAAACTTGTACAGTGCTGTCTTTAAAACAAGACTTATACTCTGTCGTTAGGCATCTTGGCTGAGATCCTGATGGGTTAAATCAAAGCAGAATTCCATTAATTTCACTGGGCAATACAGGGAAATCCCCTCGAGATGCAGCTTCAGAACAAGTATCTAGATTAGAAGATGTTTTTGCCAATGTCTTGAAAAAAATTTTGAGCCCATTTTAATGTGTGGCACATTTTTTATGACTGCAGTTAATACATAAAATTGTGACAGATGATTGTGTTCATGTTCATGAAAGAAATGAGTAGGTTACTTGGTGTTCATTTGTAATATGAGTATAAAGTTGTCAAAGGCATATAGGGCCCATAACCAAAAAAGTTGATTTTAAAGGAAATCTTATTCCTGATGTTTTAACGATATATTAGTTGGATTTTTTTTCTGTGATTTAGTTTCAATAAAGTGTTGAAGGAAAGTGTAGAAAAGTAGTTGCTGTCATACTGTTTCTTAGAAAAAAAGAAAAGGCCTGGTTTTCATCTGTGGGATTTGCGTTTTATCAATGGGAATCTGAAGTGTGTAAAGCTAATAATATGTAGCCCTCTGGCCAAATCCTGTCCTTGAATACAAATTGCAAGTTACCTTTCTTGGAGAATACTGAAGGGTTAAAACAATACAATAAACTTTGGAAAGCTGTTCAGTTAATGAAATTGATCACTATTCAATTACTTACATCTGGTGATTTATAGGGGTTTGTTTTTACCCTAGGCCTAGGTCAGCCAAGTCAGCTGGTGCAGCCGCTGTGTCTGGGCTGCTCTGTTTGATAAAGAACTAAGTGACATTTGATACTGATGTGGTTTCTTACAGATCAAAATCAGAAAAGAATGAAGGAAAAAAGCAGATGGTGTCTGAAAAATAACTGTTGAATTTAAGCACATCTTTTATTTTGCAGTAACACTGGCATTACTTTTACACTAGCCTAGCATTCTGTATTTAAGCATTTAATTGACCTAAAGATTATATTTCTCATACATACATATACATACATATATGGATATAGATATATACACACATATATATATTGCTAAGGTCCTTTTTTCCACAAGGCTAGAAATATTAGCATAATAAAATGGTTTATAGCATCTTGCTTTGCTTCTGAATTCTTAGAATTTCTCCTATTCATGGAAACTCAACAAGCTTAGAGTAACCTAAACATACCTTTGCAGCTGTGAAAAATTTTGGTATTCCTTCGAGATAATAAATGATTATCAGTCACTGTTAAATTGTTTCATATCCTTAGGTCCCTGGCTTGGGGCATTTACTCAAGTGGTCAAACATGGAAAAATCTTCGTTAGATCTGTTCTAGGCAATATATATATGCTAACACTTGAAAGAAAAAAACGTATTTTCTGAAAGCTTTTAATGCACTACTAACACAGTTAACGTAGCTCTGGTTGGGTGTTAGCTTGTTTTCATTCTAATTGTGTGTGTGGATAAGGAGATGACTGAATGTAATTGTGCTACAGCTGAGATTTGATACCTATTCTACGACTACAGTAGAGATTCCTGGAGATTAATATGGCAGAAATAATTATTCTAATATTTTGTGTTGACTTACAAATTCCAATCTACAGTAGTTAAGATTACTTTGTTCTATATCAAAACAGATGGTCATAGAACATAAAATTAGAGTGGCGTTGTATTGTTCAGAAATAAAACACCTTGTCTCTTTTGCTCAGCTTTTCTTTAAAATGTAGAGTAGGATCATAGAATCGTTGAAGTTGAAAAAGAACTTTTAAGATCGTCAAGTCCAACCACTAACTCATCACTGTCAAGGCCACCACTAGACTATGTCCATTAAAGCCACATATGCACATCTTGTAAGTACTTCCAGAGATGGTGGCTTCATCCCTTCCCTTCGCAGCCTGTTAAAATGCTGCACAACCTTTGCCATGATGAAATTTTTCCTAATACCAGTCTAAACTTTCCATGGCACAACTTGAGGCCATTTTCTTTTGTCTATTATCCTGTTACTTCAGAGAAGAGACTGACCCCCACCTCCTTCCAGGTAGTTTTGAGAGCAATAAGGTCTCCCCTGAGCCTCCTATTCTTACTGTTTGGATGTTATTTAGGTAAAGATACTAAACTTAATTTTATAGAAAATAGTATAAATAAAGAGAAATAAGCATGCACCTGTTAGGCATAAGAATATATATAGTATTGTGGTAGCATAAATGGAAAAATACTCAATCTAATGATACTTTTTTTTTTAAAAGTGAAAAAATACATGCATTTGATTTTTCTGTGGTGGATGTTATTTGAAGGGATTGAATCGAACTGAGTTAATATGTCTTAAGTCATGCAAAGAGAACACATATGGAACAATAAGATTATAAGTTTTAGAACCACTCTTCAGGGACACATCTGACGACTTTCTCCAGGATTTTAAACTTCTATAAGAGAGGAGGTTGTGAAGCCTTTCCATAGCAAACCACTGTTTCCATGCTGAGTCTTTGTTCTGGCTTTCAAATAATAGCTGAAAATAGGGTGGTGGTAGTATTCTGAAACTTGATTTGATTACATTTCTTATGAGATGGATGTATGTTGGTTCATTACTGTCACTTGAAAAGCCAGCTTTTTTTTCCAAAAAATCTTCAAGGAATGCTATGGAAGTGATACCCTCTTTTTTCCCAATATCTTCATTGTTGAAGAAGCTCTATTACAAGATTTTTTCCTTTCGTTTGTTAAGAATTCTTACTGAGCTGGGAAGCCTTAGAATTTTACCTGTTCTGCAAGAATTTTCTTGCCCTGCAGAGGAAATGATACTGCTGGTATGTCTCCATAATAGTGCAGGTATCCCCACACAGCCATGTGTGTCTGTCTTAATTCTTGGAAGAATATAAACAAGCATGGGTGGATTATCATGTTCATCCAGTTTCCTTTTCTGGAGCTACCTCATTTCTAGCTATCTAGTTGATATTTTATCTAAATAAGATATTTACATACTGATGAATTATTCAGGATAAACATACCCAGAGCAGGAGATGTTCCCAGTCTCATGGTCCCAGTCTGTCTGTAACATGAAACAACAATGCTAACTCTCTGTTTTTACTGATGCCAGTTGAGGGTTGAGCATCTTGGGAATGAAAAGTATCAGGCACACCCCCTCACCACCACCCTGGGAGATGTGTCAGTGTGAAGGAGTGAGTATACAAGGATATTCAGGCACACTCTTATTATGTGGATGGAGATGTATCTTTGATTTTATTCATGTGATGAGTATGTGTCTTGTTATATGAGAGCTTGTGAGACTCCTGGGAAGCTGGGTACTACTGTGAGCTGCATGGGTGGTAGTTTGGGTTAATATGCTCAGGAGGCTTAGGTCAAGTCTCTGAAAATTAAATTTCAGGGTGTCCTTTTTGCACAGCCACCGAGCTATTTTATATACCTTCTATGAGAGAATGCATGAAGAGAGCAGCATATTAAGGCAGGAAGAGTGAAGTTCAGGTACTTGCCAGGGATTGTTACCACATTAGCCCTAGCCAGGAGGTCATGTCCCCCATGTGCTGGCAACAGAAGCTTTTTGGGGAGAGTTTTGGATTTAACAACTGCTTACCACAGGTATATAATGTGCAGACACCACACACAGTAATGTAGGTGTATTTATCTATCCCTAGAAGTAAAGTGTGTTAGAAGTTTTCTACTTAGTGTTCCTGAAGGAATTGTAAAATCAGTTAAATTAATGGACAATTGCTTTAAATGTTTGTAGTAGAAAATTCTACACTTCTTGGAGAAAAAACAATTTACTTTTTGCTTTCCCAAGGTAGGTGGATTGCTTTTGTGTCAGGTACAAAAATTAGCACTAATGCCCTCATTCCAGGAGAACAAGTGAAAGTTCTGAATATTGTTTCAATTCTAATGACATTGCTTATCCAAGAGGTACCAGTTCTGTCCTATTTATCCTAAAAGTCTGCCAGAACCAGTCATCTTGACACATGGGAAGAAAAATAATGCTGCCTTTTAGGTCTATCGCAGTTGTAGTTGTGGACTGAGGGTAAAAATCCAGAAATAGATTGAAACCAAATAGTGTAAGAACAATAACCTTGTCTAGAAGTCCTGTTTGGTGTTTTAACTACCAAGTACGATTTGCATAGGAGTTTTACTTTAAAATTCTTCCAAAAATGTTAACTACTTTTAATGTTACTGGTACTTTCTAAGAGACACTGATTTGCAAATTCAGCAACGTTATATAAGATTTTGTTTAAGGATATGCAGTTTAAATAAGAAACCCATGCTATTTTTACTTGCACAGTATAAAAAAATATATAGTTGTAGACACTATCCCATCATCAGTACAATGTATCCTTGAGTACTGTGGAAAATGGAAGGATACAGTGACTATTAAGAGACAGAACAGCTTTGAGTATTAAAGTATCCTACCTCTCCAACTAGAATTTATTGTTCTTATCAAAACATGTGTAGAACTAATATTGAAACCCCCATGTTTCTCATTACCCACATCCAGGGTTTGTTCTATAGTAATCCACTTGCACTCAGTACAGACTAGAAAAGCTGTACATGCCCAAGTGCATATAGTGAAATTCTAATATTAGACTAGTTTTCAAGAACTGAGTGTTTTAAATAAACTGGTAATTTTACGTTTTATTGAATAGGAGATATTTTATTTAAAGGCACTAGAGCATATGGCATAGGTGATTCAAATTGTTATATTATAAGGACTGATCATGGTAGTCTAGAACACAAGCAAATATTTGGTCTTAGTAAAACCAGAGAGGAAAATGCAAAAGTCATGGTGTGGAAGTTAAAGGGTGCATGAATGATTCATAGTTCAGGAATGTTTTTCAAGCCTTACATTAATGTGTGTTTTATATTAGTTTTCTGCTTCACTTTTTTTTTTTTTTATGATGTGAGATCTTTTGTTTATAAGAGACAATGAAAATGTGACATGGTAGAGGTTTTTCTCTGCTGTGCTGAGGGAATCCTCCAACTCTTATCTGTACAGGAAGCCTTTAAGGCAGGGACCATTCATTTTTGAGTTCTGAGATAGCTCAAAATGCTGCTAAAATCGAAGCAGTTTTTTGAAATGTGACCATGTGTTTGTTGGATGATGAACAGAGTCCAAAAGTCACTTCTCTGAAGGTCTTCTACAGCCTTTGGTTTGTAATGTCTTTCTGTCAATATGAGCTGAATTTAAATTCACGGTCTTTGATGATGTGTCGTGTATCCTGTATGTTTAAAATGGTAAATGAACAAAAAGTAACAGAAAAGGTCAGGAGACAAAAACAGGACAAAAGAACAGTAAAGCAGCCAGCCCTATGTGACTGTGCAGGTTACAAGTTTTATTAGTAAGAAAAATTAATTCAACTTTAAATTTAGCTTTCTGATCAGCCACTACAAGATTAGCCTGATTGCTTATCTTTATGCAGAAATATAGTTACTGAAGAAAAGTGGCAGTTAATCCCTTCTACTATTGAGAAGGATTTTTATTTATTTTTTTTTTTCTTTTCAGTGTGTCTCTTTCAGTTTAAAATGTGGAAAAGTGTATTTATGTATATTATGTGATAATGGGCATCCCAGATCAGGCTTCAGATAGTCATATTGAGAAATAAAATTCAACTAAATGGAAGCAAATTTTCAAAATAAACCATGCATTTTTCCTAGCTGACAGTTTGGAAATAAGAGTGATAGTTTGCACTTTGTGGCAGTAACTTAAATCCCTGTGAAGGGCCTTTAGTAAGGACAGGAAGGGTAAGTATGAGAAGTTTGCCTCTTTGTCATCTCACAGTTGTCTGGGAGTGAAAGCTGTGTATAAAATCCAGAACACTGTCTCGGTATGCAGTTAGAAAGCTGCAGTCACAAGAAAGATGTTTAGATGAAACTCCTGAAAATGAAAGCTTACATTCAGTAGGAGTGGATGCCTTTCCTGGCTATGCTTGCCAGAGAAAGTGGTATTGTTTGTGTATAAAGCTAGCATACTAAACTGGAGTCTGGATTCCACTATGAAGAAAACGTTGGTCAAATATTTTACATCCTTGTCATCTCTTCAGCTACCACTTTATTATGGGAAGGATTAAGATTTGGATGCTGCCTGGAAGAGTTTGTTTTGAAGGTTGTAAAAAAGGATAGAGGAATGCCAGACTGGGCTGCAGGCATAAGGCTACTTGGAGAATGTCCCAAAACTGAGAGTGGTGGTAAACCATGTGTGACTTGGTCTGAAGTTGTGAGCAAAAAGCTAGAGTGAGGAACTTACTGGAATTAGTTATTGCAGTCTTTTGACATTTGCTGTGGAGACTTAAGAGGAAGTTAATGAAAGAATTTGAAAAGGAACCTGACTTAGTCAGACTTGCAGACATGGAAACTCAATTTTTATGGCACCAATTTAGGCTGAATGATGGGAAAGAGAAGAAGTACATAGAAACCCAGAGTTTATGGTATTAAAAATATAAGGAGTGAGAGCCTAGATTAATGCTTTTTCAATGAGAATGGGAAAGAATGCAAATTGTATGAGCTATTTGCAGTGGATGAATCTATCATGATTTTCTCATCATAGTGGTAAAAGAAAAGGTGAATAAAGAAGGATAGTAATGGGCTACAAAAATAGAGAACACTGCTCTGGTATGACAGAATGGAAGAGTGGTAGCAGTTTTACAGAGGGGCAGGGCATATGATAAGGAAAATGAGAAAGGTGAGAATAAAACTGAGAGGTCAGGTATAAGTGTTTGAATTATGTTTTAGAGAATTGGTGGTGGTGATTGCAATAGACCAGTGAAATCACCTGTGTGTTGAGCAAAAGAGAAGTGGATGGGACGACATTTCTCACGTTGTATTGATGATTGAAGTTGGGGTACATCTAGAAGGGTGTGCAGTCTAAAATGCCTAGACTTTGGTCTGCATGCTCTAAAAGGGAGGGTTACTCTGTAACAATGAAGAATAGGTGTTTTAATTAGGAGCTCTATACATTAGATTAGAAAGATGATTTGTAATACTGAAGGGCACCATACTGGTTTTATCTAGGTCATATCTAAAATTTTCCAAGATTTTAGTATTAACTAACCGTTACACAGGTCACCAAGTCTGCAATGGGCTATTCCTGTTGTCAGCTCTTGCAAAAATAATTATGCTTGCATTGCTTTTGTTTATAGTTGTTAAAATAAAGGGATGAACTTACACATTCACTTGCCTATCACATGCTAAGTAACTTGTGATTATTTTGGAAAAGCCAGAAAACTGAATTGCAAACAAGACATTAAGGTATTGAGAGTTTGGGAGGAAGGCTTAATTAGTTGCATATTGGTACTATGACTGGGATCAGAAGAGAATTGTTATGGAAGTATCATGTGTTTGAAAGTTTGGATTTGTCTCTTTCTTCTTTTGGATGGTGAAAACATATCTGATCACAGAGTAGTTTCAGTCTGCATCTTTCCCCTTTCCCAGTTTTATGTTTTATTTGAGAATCAATAAACCTTTGGTTTCAAGTTTTGGACAGGGTATTAGTAACCTACAGAGTTCTGAGTTTTCATTTTCTATGTTACGCCTGTATACCATAAAAAAACATGAAATATAAAAGCATAGTCTTTCTGACATCTGGCTTGAAAGAAGAATGAGAGGCATGGATCCTAGAATGAAGGAGGCCTTCAAAAGAACAACTGCTTGCCACAAGGAAGGCAAGAAGCTTGTGTGTTATGAAGGCATCAGACTTGTAAACCTACTAGTAGAACTTGAAAGTAAGCCAGAATCTGGGCTCTATTTCTGCTGGCTTTTGGAGAAAAACAGTTTCACTTCTAATATTTCTATGACTAGCAGTTGCAAATATTAAAAAAAACCCTCAGGCTTTCTTAATTCACTCCAGTTGGGTATCTTAATGGTGAGAAGAGCATGTAGTCCCATTCACATCAAGGCAACATTTTAATAAGGGTGGCGCTGAGCTTAGAACTGCATTTTCAGTATTTTAAATTGTTAGTTATTCATTACAATCTGGGTCAGTATTCAAACAAATAGAAATTGAAGAAAAAACATTTTTGCTCTTCTCAAAGTAGGAGTTACTGAGGCTCTTCTGATAAGAGTTCCATAAAGTTGTCCAGTTTTTTCCTAAAAGCCAAAAGGTATGTATCTGCCAGCACTTCCAATTACAGTCTTGATCCTTTGTACTTAATATAATTTGTATTTTAAATTTCACTTCAGTTTTCTTCCACACACTATGTTTGCATCATGCTCCCAAAGGAGTTTGGGAGGCGGGGGAGGGGGAGTGCAAGAAGGAATATGCCAGGTATATGAATATGATGTCAGCTAGTGAGGGTTGGGAAGAACAGGTGAAAAACCCAGAAAAATTTAAAAGGAGGCTGTGAGTTGTAGTGGCATGCAGCAGACATGCTCAGATGTGGATAGTTACATTGGTTTTGCAAGGACTCTGACATGGCTGCCTCCAAAAGAGCTCTAATCAGGTCAGACTAGATATCCATGAATTTAGAAATTTCTGTGAGTTGGCCTCAGCACTGGTCATAAAAATACATCTAGTCCTAGCAGAAGGGTTTTTTTCCCCCTCTTTACATATCCACTGTTTTCCAGCAGGAGATTCCTCTATGGTTTAATTTTCCTCTTTGTGATTCAGATTATTCTGACTCTCAGGGCTTATTTGAGGGACACGAGGTGCTGTATTAGTCCAGATGTACACATATGTTAAGATAGTTACTTTGCACTAACGTTTACACAGAACAGGCTGCATGGACTCTTCTCCAAAGTTGTCTTTCTGGACAACTTTTTTTACCAGGTTGTTCCACCTCTAGGCTCCTACACATACTTCTTGTCCTCATAGTAAGGGGAGAGCCAATATGAAGTTTTCAACACACTGCAGATCTGGATATAGCTGGAAGAAAAAGTTACGTTGGGAGTGCAGGAGTATTTTGGGTGGTGGTTTGTTTTTTGTTTTTTTTTTCGATTGTGGTGGTGGTTTTTTTGGGTTTTTTTTGTATTGAGATTTCAAAGAGAAACAAAAGATAGGTCTTCAGGTCCTAATCTGTTCCTACCTTGGATTTTCCATGTTAACCATGAGGCTTACATGGATATTTTTCTTAGGTAGAAAACATTTCATACTGATAATCTTTATCAAGAGACAGTGTGACTACCTCAGATCTTTAAAAACCGAAGGGAGGAGGATGTTTCAGCACTTGAGTGCTTTTATATCTTAAAGGTGTTAATTATATGCTCAACAGAATGAATACAGAAGTTTCTGACCTGCTTTGTATTTGCCCAGAGTAAGGAAAATAGAAGTCATTATGTCAGATACGTGGTAGCTGGTTATACAGATTGACTCTTAAGATCAGGATTGAGAGGGCTGCTAGAGGATTTCTGGCTTACTGGTGCATTTAAAGTCATAAATGTAGAGAGAGAAAGCAAAGGTTTCTCATGCCTATTATGAAAAACTGGTATTCTCTCTTTAAGCTGGTATTCACACAGGCTTATGTAAAAGTAATTAAATCAGGCTGTATGCACTCATGGTCATTGGTTTGTGGAGTTTTTTGCTGCAAGTCAGGGTGTAGGCACTCAGATTGCAAAAGGCACGTTCAAATTCATGTGGATATTTTTGGTGGGTTTATCTGCATTCCTTGGTGCTCCTGCTGCTTTAGCTGTAACAGGAGAAGTAAGGAAGCTGCAGCATGTTGCTGTTCGTTCCACATGAAGAAATTGCTGCAGGTTCTTTTCTGGCAGAACTTGATGTGCTGGTTTTCTTGTTGCAGAGGATCTCTATTTCTCTCATCTCCCCTTGAAGGTCTGTGAAAATAAACCAATGGGGTGCATGCAGCTCCTTTTGTCTGAACACACCAATAGTGGCATCTCACAAGATAGATTGTCTTTTGGGTTTTGTTATCCCCACCCTCCTCTCAGTGAAAAAACTTTTATGTCATTGTGTCCACATGCGTACTCTTTGGTTGTGTCTTGACAGTTAGATAGGCTTGTGTTTTCAAACATGTCCTTCTTCACTCATTTTGATGAGTATTTGGCAGTTATGAGGAGGATGATATTTGGGTTTTTTTGCTATTTGTTTAAGTGATGATTATGAAGAAAAATCAGAGTTAAACTTTCTCATGTTAAATAAAGTTGGGTCTTAAAGTAGAACTGTTTGGATATCTTCAGTGCTGAATAATCATCCAGGTGTCAATTATTATATTCTTTCGAAGATAAACTGGACTAGGGTATTGGAGCAATAGGGAGTGAACCATTCATCTATTTTGCAACTGAGTAACTTCTACAAGTATCATTAAGCAGGAGCATACAGTGAAGACTGGTTTGATTTTGATGGTGAGGTGGACTTGAACTATGATGTGTACTGCAGTTTCAGTGAGCAAAAGAAGTTGCTGGTTAGTCTTCAATATGGCCTTACCATCTCCAAAAAAAAGAAAAATGTTCCTGAAACAAACTGCAGGTTTTTTGTTTGGTTGGTTTTGTTGTAACCTGGTCTGTGTCAGGTAATTTGCCAGTTGGTTTAAGTGCTATTCTGAAGACAGTGTAAAGGTTTTATTCGGTTTCATTAGGTCCAGCTAAAGTTTGTAATACAGGGGCTATTATCCTGCCAGTTGTAAGGAATTTCTGTTTTATGGAGCAGTGCTGACACAAAGACAGTACTGTGCAAGCTGTCTTATAACTGAACACTTTCACACTGCAATTTAGGAGGCGTGCAGTTCAGGAAATTGCTGGCTTCTGCTGGAGCACACTTTTACTGCAAGGAAAATTTTATTCGTCACTCAAGTAATTGGCAGTTTTAATACCTTGTTAGTAATTACCTTGTAAACAAACTAATGCATAAAGGCAAGGCTCTATGACCTGTTATCTAACTCACATTCTTATTTGGCTGGTGGAACTGATGCACGGTGGTGGTGTTAGTTGTTGTTTTTTATTAAAGTAATTTGTTTCCATTTATTATAAATACTTTCAGCTAAGAGTTTAAAAATGCAGCCTACCTCTACCAGACAGCCTAAGGAATGAAACATGATACAAGCTCAGGATTGGAGGGGCTGCAGGATCACTTACCCATTCCCATATGTGGTCAGAAAACCCATTAATCTCACTTCTGGTTCAGTTTGTGAGTTAGGACTTTTTTTGTCTTGAGGGGTAGTTCTCCCACATCCTTTGAATACATGAGAGTTGTCCATGTTATCCTAATGTGTGGCTTACTGTTTGATCCAGAGCAAGTATTTCCAGTAAAAGTAAACACCCTCCAGAATTCACATTCATTCACATAGTAGTTCTACTAAAATTGCATTTGCCTGCAATCTCTGGGACCTGGAGAAAGCTCCTGAATTTTGGTCGTTATCAAACAAGGTATAGAATGTACCTCAGCTGGAACTGACTTGAACTTATGAGGTAACAAGAATAATTTCAGGTTACATTTGTTTAATTGGTCATGATCCACTTTCACCTATGTACTAGTAGCCCTGAGTGATAATGTTGCTGATACATGTCTGTGATTGTGTACATAATGCAGCCGAGATGGAGAAGTGGTAGGTTGCTGGGTATGAACATGAGCTAGGGTCACTGGAGAAAGTTCGTGTGTGAAAGTGAAAGAAAGGGTGTTCCTTAGGGTGGACCACAGTACCCGCATCTTCAGATCGTTCCTTGCTATTTATTGTGGGGTGATGCTGAGCTGAAGATAGACCAGATGTGAAGTCCAAAACTCCTGTAATGACCTCTAATATGTAGAATTTTTGTTCTTTGCCAACTCATTGGAAAAATCTGTAGGTTGGAATACTAGGTCTAATTCCACAATTATGGAATGTTTTTCAGGAGGCTGCACTGTCATCCATCAATAATCTAGCTCTGTGGTTTTTTTCTGGAATTCAGTTGGACTTCCATGCCAAGGGAGTTTCCAAAAAACCCCAAACGCTGTGTTAAGCTACTATGATATTAATTTGCTTAAAAGAGAAAACAGCTCTAACAGCTCTTATTTCATTACAATACTGTGACATACTGTTCCATGCAAGTTCCAGATATTTCTACTGTAAAGAAATGGGTGGTTATAGGGTTCAAATCTCTTTTTAAAAGCTATGAATTGCAGTAATTTGATTATATAGCGTATTTTTCATAGTTTCCTGGAATTATATTTTAAGAAATATTAATGAAAATTTATTTAGACTCTTCCAAATTGTGATTCCAGATTTATGTTACGCATAGAGAACATACTTTATTGCTTTTCTGTGACTGAAAATAATTTTCAAGTAGGAGAATTAAGAACTAACATTTGTCAGAGTTGTGTAGTTACAGTGTGCTGACTCTGGAAATGACAGTCTTTTGCCTACTGCCCTTACATTTTAGGACCAGTAACAAGATTGCCAACATTTTGTCTGAACATTTGAAGCCGTTTCAGAGGCTAGAAACTTTGGACTTGAGCAACAACAACATATTAGAGCTAAAAATTTCATCATTTCCATCATTGCAACTCAAGTATCTGTAAGTAAAAATTGCTACTTTTTTTTTTGTTATTTTCAAAAATCCTGTCGGATAATTTAGATTAGCAGCTGTTTATTAAGATTTAGTATCTTAATACTACATTCTTTTAATTTGAATTACATTAAGTATTCCTACTTTTCACCTGTCTAGCTTAACATAAGCTGCTAACTTGAGTTACTATGAGTTTTTCCGATGACATGTTTTAATTCATTAAAAAACTGAATGAAAACAGAGAGATGAAACAAATAGATGTGTCTCTTGAGAAATAATTATGTGATAAAAAGAATTTTAAGTTCCCCATGGATAGGCTAGTTTGTATTTATATGGAGTTTGATAGACTTCTTGTGAATACACTAATTCTTACTTAGGAATATTGCAGTGCCAGATATAGTGGCTGATAAAATTAAGTAGCAGGATTGCCACATATTATCTTCTTCCATTATCACACTCTGGCAGAATAGAGTAGAATGGTGGTGGTGAAATACTGTTTGACTATAGAATAAGCTGTCAAGAGCTCTAATTAATACTAAAAAATTCTGTTTATAAATGACTAAGCAGCACCAAAGCTTTGTGTTTCACTACTTGGTTTTAAGAATTTATTAAATAACTGTAAATTTAACCTTCAAGACATTGTTTCAACAGTTATATTAACAGTAACCGAATAACCTCTATGGAGCCTGGTACCTTTGACAATTTGTCTACCACACTTCAAGTATTGAAACTGAACAGGAACAAAATTTCAGCAATTCCTCAAAAGATGTTTAAACTGTCCCATCTGCAGCACCTGTAAGTGTAACCTACAATTGACTAATTGTTTTCAGGTTTTCCAAAGCACTGGCAATGCTTGAACTTTAGCCTTTAATTTAACCAGAGGCAGAGTGAGACAGACAGAGAAAACATATTACTACAACCCTTACTAACTGCAGTGTTGTCCTGAACAAACCTAGTCTTATATGTTGGTGAGATGTGAACAGTCTTTGTGTTTAAAACTGTGTTTGCCTATTAAAAGTTTAAAAAAATAGACTGGAAAAGGGGTAGTAGCAATATTTCTGTAAAAAAGCATCAGGAAAATAGTAATTAAAGTAAACTTACATAGTTCACTGCAGCAGTCATTTGCTTTGTGTTTTCACAGTGAAATGAAGGAAATTCATTTGCTTTCAGATGGCATGACAATAAGCAATATGCTTGAATAAATAGACTTTCAGCTTGACTGATACAGTGCTGTCCATAAATGTTTTACTGAATAAATAATAAAGTTATATGAAAGAGACTGGTTTTATTTTTTTAATTGGAAAACTTAGTGCATAAAACGGACAAGAGAATGGGTTGCATTTTGTCAAACCCTGCATAATTATTTTCCATATCAGATAGTCAGGAGTTAAAAATGACAAAGTGTCTCAGGTTAGCCTTCAAAGTGATAGGCTGTAAGGACACTGAAATATTAGGGTGCGTGATGGTTCTGGAAAGAGTGACTGTGTTTCTTGTGTAGAACAGTTTTACTGAGGCCTCAGTAGAAGAGTGTGAGAACAGTCCTCCAAAGTTCAGGATTTGTTAATAATCTCGGTAGACTTTATGATCTTGTGATTCACCTTAAATTTTGGATGTTGGTTATATTCTTGCCTAAAAATGTTCCCTTTGTTCATAGTCGGTATGCTGAGTTATGTTAGGTAGCTTATCTGCAAGGAAGGCCAAGAATTTGTGTTATCACATGAAAGTATTCTGAGAAGAAGGGGAAAGAACTAAAGCCTATTCTTACTGAATGTTCTTCACTTTTTATTCGTATTTAAAAACAGGATGAGAAGTAGGGTTCTCCCTCAGGTCTGTTATCAGGTAGATTTTTTGTCAAACTGCTGTAGAGGAAAGCTGATTTTTTTTACAGGCTGTGTCTCTGAAAAATAATGATTGGTAATAACTATGAGAAGGGGATTATTTAGACCTTTACTTTCCACAAGGAAATAAGTTTTGAAAGGATTCTTCCTAGTTTGGTAGACCTAAGACTTCCTTGAAGGGACAGATGATCACTTCTTTTAGTACTATCTTGTAGTATTGTTTAATCCTATCACTGCATCTTGCTCTCCAGCTAGTTATGCCCTACATCTCCCTCGCAGGATACACATTGCTCCCAGTTTCTGACCTTTGCACAGGGTGAGTGTAGAAGTGGCAGAAGGGCGACTGCCAAGACCACTTAAGAAAGAGGGAAAGGCACTATGTGTAACTGATTGTGGAGGAGGGAGAGATGTAATGAGTGCTTGGCTACAGATACAGAAAGAGATCATTCAGGATATTCAATTCTGTCTAATTATCACAACTAAAATTTTAACTTTTTCTTGACTGTTTATTGATTGCAATTACAACCTTAACAGCTCTACTGCTGGATAAACACCGCTTTCAGTTTTGAATTTGGGAACAGGATTAACCATGATGTTCTAGGTCTACAGGGATTCTATAAGCCTGAAAATCAAGGAACTACCAAGTACTTGTCCTCAGTATCAGAAAGGGAGAACTACATTAACATGGTTGAACATAATGTGTTACAATAAGGCATTTGATTTTTATTACTTCTTGTCTTTGTTTCATGTGCAAGAAAAGTATCTAAATAAAGTTGGTTCCAGAGAGGGAAGAAAGGTTGTTGGCATGTAGGCAAAATTACTGTGCTGTAACCATAAATTCTATTTATGCAGGGAGCTGAATCGAAACAAAATCAGAAAAATAGACGGGCTCACTTTCCAAGGACTTCCTGCTTTGAAATCCTTAAAATTGCAGAGAAATGGAGTTACGAGGCTCATGGATGGTGCTTTCTGGGGTTTGACCAACATGGAAGTCTTGTAAGTATCAAACATTCGCTGGTAGGTTCTGCTGGTAACATACAATGTAGATTTGCACAATATTAATAGAATTGCATTATAAAATTTAAAATGTAATTTGATTTTTGAATAAATTGTTTCGTTGTGGTCTGAAAAGCAGTAAGCAATCAGAGTAGTGAATGTGTAGAGCATTCTAAAATGTAGAACATTTTAAATGCATGCATACAGTTCAAGATTTAAATAGAGACTCCAGCTATCTAGCCAGTGTCGTGAGGTCAGATGTGGACCTGTGGCATAGCATGCATGCTGCTGAGTTTCTGAACATTATGTCTTTTTCTGTTTGTGGGTGTTTGTAGGCAGCTAGACCATAACAACTTAACAGAAGTAACCAAAGGCTGGCTTTATGGCTTACTGATGCTGCAGCAACTCCATCTCAGCCAAAATGCCATCAGCAGGATCAGTCCTGATGCCTGGGAATTTTGCCAAAAGCTCAGTGAGCTGTGAGTACCTTTATTCTCTTCCAGTTTCAAAAGTCAGGTACATGCCAAAGCATGAGCTTCTTAGCACTGATCTGTGAATTTTTCATAGCAAAGTTTCCAAGGTGGCAACAACTTTGCTGTATAAGACAGTTGTAACTTGCTGAAAGAAGTTGAAGTTAACTGTGATTGCTCCATTTCACTGTAGCAGTTGTACTAAAGCCGTAACACAGTCATTTTCGAATGAGAGAAACTAATTCTGCAGTAATTTGTGAGTTCGAAGCAATGCAAAATGTTCTGTGGTCAGAAGTGGTGTAGTGGGTTTTGTGATAATCACAAAGGGAAAAATTGTGCTTCCCCCCTGAAAATTAATGTGGGTTGAACTACATTAAATAAGCACTGCAGCAGGAACATTGAAATGCTTTTTTCTCCTCTTAAATTTGCAGAGATTTGACATTCAATCAATTAGCAAGGTTAGATGATTCAAGCTTCATTGGTTTAAGCGTGCTGGTTGGACTGTACATTGGAAACAACAAAGTAAATTACATAGCTGATTGTGCTTTCAAGGGACTTTCCAGTCTACAGATTTTGTAAGTTGACAAACCCAATTTATAAGGTTAAAAACTTTAAAAAAATCCTGTGTTTGTAGGTTATTTCTTTTCTTTATGAAATAGACAAGAATGTTTTGTTAACTTCCCCTGATCAGTGTATTATTTTCTTCAAGTAAGATTTCTTTCCAGAATAGCTGAGAAAGGGAGGAGTTCCTCTTTAGTTAGGGCTGTGCACAATGGATGGTGCTCACTGTGATCCAGACTTCCAGTAGAATTATTGTAGGTGAGGTACATACCTGGTTGAAGGCAGCAAGCAGAGCACTTTTACCCACAGTTTTAGGGATGTGGATGATAGTTGTGTCTTAACTGAAAAATTTTCCCTGATAGCAGAAATAAGACAAAACTTACTGTCATGACTGGACAATTGCTTTAAGTATTAGAATATGTTTTGAAATAGCATTTCTTAAAGGAAGGGAAAGAACAAAGTAAACTAATCTAAATACATTCCTCTTCATTAAAACCTTCCAACTGCATACCACTGACCCAATCTGTCAGCCATATGAGCAAAGTGATTGCCTTTCCCTCTAGGCTTTATTTTCAGGGGTTTGCTCACATATTTGCACTAAGGGCATCAGGAAAGATGCAAATTAGAGGAGTGTACACTGTGTTTTTTAAGATTATAGAGAGTTGGAGATCATAAAGAGAGGAAGTCAGAGAATTGCAAGGTGTTTAGATATTAAGTGTTATGTTTTCTCTCCTAGATTATTCTTCCTCATATAGCCCTACCTGGTAGATTTTTTTGCTGACACACCGTTCTGTACACAAATCTCTAATCTCTTTATGCTTCATAGATAATGAAGTGAGTGTTTTGGGATGTTAAAATGGTTCTCTAGGTGTTAATGTTAAGGACTCAAAAAGTCGTGAGGATGTTTTCGTTTCAAAGGAAGGACAGTTAGTCCTTTCCCTTCCTGTGATGCATGTTCTCTTGAGATAGTCCTGTATCTAAATATATTTGGGGGGGTATGTGTGTTGGTTTGCTCACAATTCAAAAATTGTTGAGTTGCTAATATTTTTAATTATCAGTGATAGTCTTCAAAGCCTCTCAGTAAAAATTGAAATGATAGTTAATCAGGAAAAACTTCTCTTAACAAACCTACAAAAAACAACTGAATAAAAATCCATCCTAACGGAATGCTGTTTTAGAATGTTTTTTAAAGTAATACATGATGTTGAAGAAGTATGTGCCTTCTGTGGTTTGATTCCCCTCCCCTCTTCAACAGGGATCTGAAAAACAATGAAATATCATGGGCTATTGAAGATATGAATGGTGCTTTCTCTGGCCTAGATAAACTTAGGAAGCTGTGAGTATTGCTACAATATTTGTATCTCATCATGCTTTTAGAAAATTAGCTTATTATTTTTCAAGGGACAAGCCCAACACCTAAGGATATTTAATTTTCCATAGCAGAAATAATTTCTTTCTCCCTTACCACTTTGTTCTCTGTAACATGTTCCTTTTCAATAAAAGAAATGCAAGATTTTCGAAGTCAAACTAATCTGAAATATTTTAAGTATTATTAGTATTTATGGACATATTTACCAAAGAATGAGGTTTCCCCATACTAAGAAATAATAAGTGTATCATTTGACAAAGGCATAGTGACAGGCTTTGTCTTCAGTAAGGTAAAGCAGCATCCAGTGGAAGTGGCTCCATTGCATTGAAATTTTCAAATGCAGATTTATGAAATGGAAAGATGTTTATAGTTACGCATTTAGAATAATCTGTGTCACTTAACCTTAAATGTCTTCTGAAGTCATTGTAAAATCTAGATATTTATTCAAGGGGAATAAATGAGTATCTTTTAGATATGATACATTTTGCTGCATTGGAGATAGGTGAGTGGTGCATACTAGTCACAGTTTAAAAATAAATACCAAAAATGCAATTGTTCAGCTCAAAAATACTCCCATTTAATTGCATTTCGTTTGCATCATGTGTTTAAATTTTTTAGAATACTCCAAGGAAACAGGATTAGATCCATTACAAAGAAAGCATTTTCTGGTTTGGATGCACTTGAACACTTGTAAGTAGTGGAAATTCACATTTAACTCAAAGTTGGAAAAAAATGAATTTAAAGTAGGACTAACAAGCTTTACTTATGACTTGGGATGAAATACACTTACCATGGTTGCTACTGCAATCTTCAGAAGATTTTTCCGTTTTGGAGTTACATTGAATAGGAATTTTGGAATTTATGCAGAAATTCTTACCTATTGAGCATGCTATGAAACATGTCTCCCTTTTGAGTTTGAGAGTCCTTTGTGTATCGCTAAAATAGCAAACTGTTGCTTGAGTCTTAAATCCACTCAGTTTAATAAATGACACTTTTCTTCTAATCCTATTTCTCTTTTTTCTTCCTAGAGATCTAAGTAACAATGCAATTATGTCAGTTCAAGGAAATGCGTTTTCACAAATGAAGAAACTTAAAGAATTGTAAGTTTCTATCAAAAGACGTAATCTCTATTAAGTATATATATCCTAATAAATGTATTAAAAAAAGCCTCATAGGACATTGCCTGATGCAGAGATAAACCCCTGCAGTAATCTCTCTGAAGTAACATTAAAAGCTTATGTCAGTGTTTTTTTTTTTGTTGTTGTTTTGGTTTTTTTGCCTTTTTTTTTTTGTTATATGATGGGTGTATTTAAGTCGGAGAGATTAGGATATGAGGCATTCATTTTCTGCTACATTTGTTGTCTCTAAAGTCCTTATTTTAAATTGGGTGATCTCTAACATGTTTTAGATAAGGGAGACTTTGATGTAATGTGCTGTAAGATCAGCAGTGCTGTCACTGAGCTAAAGCTTGCTGGACCAGTGAAATGCAGTGCTGTAATTCTTTTGTAAAGACCTGGTTGTCAGTGCTTGTAATTGGGTCCTTCTCTCCTGTAGTAACAGAGAGTCAGATCTTCAGAGAAGTCAGGAAGCGGTCACTGTGAGAAATGTATTTTAGTGAGGATGGGTTTTTGTCCTATCACCCTTTTTTTCTGTTGATCAATGCAGAACAGCTCTGGCACATGGGTTGAGTGCAGAGGGTTGTACTGAAAGGAGTGACATCAAATTGGCAACCTGTCACTAGTGGGGTTCAGCAGGGCTCCATCCTCATCCCTGTGCTCTTTATAAATGACTTGTATGCAGGACTGGAAGGGACACTGAGCAAATTCACAGATAGTGCAAAACTGGGAGGAGCTGTTGACTTCCTCAAAGGCAGGGAGGCCCTGTAGAGAGACCTCAACAAATGAGAGGGCTGGGCAATCAGCAACTGTATGAAGTTCAACAAGAGAAAGTGCTGAATTCTTCACTTGGGATAGGGCAGCCCCAGGGTGTACGGGCAGCCTGGGGAATGAGATGCTGGGAAGCAGAGCCCTGAAAAGGGACCTGATGTCCTGGCTGATGGCAAGTTGAATTTTAGTCAGCAGTGCCCTGGCAGCTGGGGGGGGGGCATCATAACCAACTGGGCAAGGAAGGGGATAAAAGCTGAACTATTGCCATCTTTCTTTTGCAATATGTTTGTTTACCCTAAAACCTTAGTTTTGTTACAAAAGTGTGCTTTTGCAGATTTGTATTACAAACAGGAAAAAACAAACAGGCTTTGATTTTAATTGCTTTTCCTTAGGCACTTCAACACATCAAGTCTCTTGTGTGACTGCCAGTTAAAATGGCTACCCCAGTGGATGTCAGAGAACAACTTCCAGAGCTTTGTGAATGCCAGTTGTGCCCATCCTCAGCTGCTAAAAGGGAGAAGTATTTTTGCTGTTAGCCTGGATGGGTTTGTCTGTGGTGAGTGTAGCATCTATTTCTCACTCCAAAAAACAAGCTTTGCTGTTTGCTTGGGATTTTTTGTGGTTACTTGATATGTTGCAATTTTATAACAAAATGGAGATGATGTGATATTGCTAACATTTTCATCTGTTCCCAAACTGTGAGGTAGATGCTCAAGGCTTGTGGCTTTGTATAAGACAGGGAGTGATGATGTTATTGTGACTTTTATTTCAAGTACAACTTGCTAACAGAGAACATACCATAGCATGTGAGTGAAAACTCTGTAGCTTGTATGGATAAATGTGTGTGCCTCTAGATTTAAAAGATACTGCTTCAATAACTATTATTTTCAAATGAGATATATTTTGGCGAAATTACGGTGTAGTTTTTGGGTTGATTATTTGTAAAACTTTTTCATGCTCCCATAGTCTTGAGTTTATTCCAGGGCTGATAAAATTTCAAGGTGTAAAAACAATGTGGCTCAGCTCTGATGTTTTTTATGTGTGCTTGTTGTCTGCTTTAAAAAGTAGTTGGAGTATGTAAATTGCTGCCTATATATAAACTGTGTTTAAAAAACAAAACGATTACCACAGTTACGGTACTGATATTTTTTATTTCAGTTTGCCAGATAGTAAATGCTAGTAGAATATTTTTAATTTTGGACCTGAGAATTTGAGGTGGTAGCATCTGCCCTAAAAACGAAATCTTTCTGTATGCGTTTAGCAGCATTTATAAGCACCTGTTTTGTTCTGTTGTCAGTTAAAGCTGGGTGAAGCTAAGCTTTCAGAGTAAGGATGTGTGTCTAATTACTCTGATATGTAAAGTGAGAACTTTGAAAATATCAGGAAATTTAAAAGCTAGCTGCATTTCATGTATTTCTGTTAAATAAATTTTATTTTTCTTACTAAAGAAAATTTAAACTTTATATTTCTTGGAGACAATAATCTTATCAATAACTTCATCTCATAGCAAATATAACTAGTTATTTTTTACTGTTGCCACTCAGACCCTTTTTTCAGTGGGAAAGCAGGTCCAGAATATAAAATAGTGTACCAAAACGTTGGTTTTTTTCCCTCCTTTTAGCAGTCAGATATTTAATAAATTAAATAATGAGCAGATTCTAGCTACTGATGAGAAGGAGAGGTTGATATGATACAGGGAATTACAGATTTCTCAGTGGCTAGAGGAGTAGATGAGAAGGAGAGGTTGATATGATGCAGGGAATTACAGATTACCCAGTGGTTAGAGGAGTAGATATGAAGAAGATGTCCTAATTTATGATGAATGCATTCTGTCAAAAAATTAAACTGGGGATTTAAATGTATATCTTCCATTTGTTAGATCAGGGAATTGTGATCTTTCTTTTGGCTGCTCAATGCTATTTTTAATTAATTTATTTTAAATAGTATAAGATGTATTAGCAAAAAAGAAATGTACCAAGTCAGTTGTTGTGCTTGATACTTAATACAATTGCCATGCAGAAATAACTAAAATCTCCTAATACAGTCATTATTTCAGTTTTATCTTTAAAATGTGTTATCACAGACATTGAGGTGTATACACCTTGCATTAGAGGTTTACAATGGCTACTTTTACTTTCACTTTTATAGAATTTTTGAGTGGAATATATTGACTCCTGTCTGAAATTAAAAGGTGTGTGTATATATGGATGTCTTTGTGATACATTCATTCAAATATGCTCTAATATTATTCTGTTCTGACAAAACATAATGCTAGTCTTATCCTAGTCTGTTCTGTATTCTGTACTGTATGCTTATTTGAGCGACCTTTTTATCACCCCTTCCTGTCAGATAATTAAGATTGAAATACGTTCTCCTGTCCTTTCACAAGGCTAATTTAAGTACTTAGAGTGTTTTACTTAGTTATTCCTGAGCAAAATCAGTGAATGTATTAACTCAATTTGCAAATGGTAAGACATGGGTATGAAGTGCAAAAAGCAAATGGCCTGTGAGGTTCTTAAAGCCCATGGTTAGAGTTCCAGATGCATGTTGCCCTGTCACTGGAGCACAGCTTCATACCTGCAGGGATTTTGCAGACAGTTCAAGGTTAAGCTCTCTGCGCATCTCATTTTCTTTTGTAACAGAGTGGAAGTTCTTCAAGGAAATAACACTCTGACCCCATAGTTGTTCCCAATCATTTGAGATGACAGAGAGGCTAGGAAAAACACCAGGGTCTGTAGGGAGGAATTTTTGGAGCACAGGGCTTTCCCTGCAGTTCTGTGAAGTTTGTCTGGAGGTTGGACACATCTTGAAAGTTGGGAATATACTAAAGCTTTTGCTTTGTGAAACCAGGTATTTACTTGCCCACTTTTTTTTTGCACACGCAATGTGCACACAATTGAATAAATAATTCAGAAGGCAGCTAATTCTGTAAACTCAAAAATGTTTGGCACAAATGGCACTTTGAAGGTAACTTTCCTATAGTAAAGGGACCTCCAGGAATTCTTGATATTGTGTTCTGCCCTGCTTAAGGGACCTTCCATCCCATTTGGCCCGAACAGACGCAGATCACTGGAACACTGACTTTTGCACATGATTTGTTTTTGTGGGTTTGGGTAAAACCCTCAACTGCAACTTGTACTTTCTGATAGCACAAGAACTATGCTTTCGATAATGAAAAACTCACAGCAGCCTGAGTTGTAAAGATGAGAGGTAAGCTTCATGATTGAGTTCAGAGTAGTTCCTATGGATGTCAGGGGGTAGTTCTTCCATCTTTAGTGCTGCTAGTGAAGAAACTATGCAGACAGTCTGCTTTTAAGTGTGCTTTCTCTCCAATAAGAGATGGCTTACAACTCATGATGGCACACTAAACTCATAAATACAGCATCTTTAAATGCCCTAGGGCTAACAAAATTTACAACAAAAGCATTGTGGATCCATTTCATAAATACTTACCTACTCTTCTCTTAAACCGATGAAACAGGCTTACTACCTGGGAAGAGTCCTCAGGCATCACATACATTTTTTTTTTCTTTTCCTCTGTGCAGATGATTTTCCTAAACCACAGATCACTGTCCAGCCAGAAACCCAGTCAGCAATTAAAGGCTCCAATTTGAGTTTCGTGTGTTCAGCAGCCAGCAGCAGTGATTCTCCAATGACTTTTGCATGGAAGAAAGACAATGAATTACTGCAAGATGCTGAAATGGAGAATTACGCACACCTCCGGGCCCAGGGTGGAGAAGTGATGGAGTACACCACCATCCTTCGACTGCGCAATGTTGAATTCAGCAATGAAGGGAAATACCAGTGTGTTATTTCAAATCATTTTGGTTCATCCTACTCTGTCAAAGCCAAACTTACAGTAAACAGTAAGTGTGTTATGTTTTGCTTGTGAACTTAAAATGCTTTTCATCATGATAGGTAATCATAGATTCTCCATTCTCATCATCTTCATCTTTTAGAAGATCCGTAATATGAGATTACTTCTTAAAAATGACATTTCCAAAGTCACCATTCAGTTTACCCCTGGTCCCAGTGTGCTGAAGCATAGTATAGGAAAAAACAAATAACATACCAAATTCATAGTAAATCTGGTGAAATCAATGTTACAAGATGGAAAAATGTTAACTTTTTCTCACAGGAGGTAAGTGTATGTTCTGTTTCAAGATGCTATGGAAAGGTCATGTAGGAGGCTGTTAGCAAAAATGAAATTTTGATCTAGGTGGTGTCACACATTTCACAGTTCCCTCCCTTTCTGCTAGCAACTGATCAATTTAAGTTGAATATTTCTCTAGTGTTTTTAGGCCCATCAAAGATGTTCAAGAAAATGCTGTATAAAAAAGGAAAAGTATGTTTCATGTATTGATTTTGGTATCACCCACTTTTCTTTAGTGCTGCCTTCATTTACAAAGATCCCCATGGACCTAACCATTCGAGCTGGGGCAATGGCACGTTTGGAATGTGCTGCAGTTGGGCATCCTATCCCACAGATTGCTTGGCAGAAAGATGGTGGAACAGATTTCCCTGCAGCACGCAAGAGGCGCATGCATGTCATGCCTGAAGATGACGTATTCTTTATTGTTGATGTAAAGATCGAGGACACAGGTGTTTACAGCTGTACAGCTCAAAACACTGCTGGAAGCATTTCAGCTAATGCAACATTAACGGTACTAGGTAAGATATTGGCAAACCATAACAGCACAATCAATATTATGAATCAAAATAATGAAAGTTAGTTATGTTTCTCAGTATACACATCTGGTACTCATGGGGTGGAGGGAAGGAGGGGCTTCTGTTTTCATTTAGAGACAATAGATTTGTTTAACTTTTGATTTCTTGACATTTTGTTAACCATTTTATTTGTAGTTCACTGCAATCTTAAGTATGTATGATTTGGCATTTTTACCTCGTAATGTAATCAGGCATGTAAATCGGATCAATTGACAAGTAAGTTGTAGGCTTTAAGTACAAATTCTTGAGTTTCTTCTTAGAATGAGAGTAAGCTTTATTAGGCCTTACTGATGGATTTAATTTAGCTTTTCCTCTTGAGCTGTGAAGGAAAGAGATATTTCTCACTCTTGCAAGGTCATTTAGGATATAAGGCTTGTGCTTTCTTTTCAGAAACACCATCATTTTTGCGGCCTTTGCTGGATCGAACTGTAACAAAAGGTGAAACTGCTGTCTTGCAGTGCATTGCTGGTGGTAGCCCTCCACCCCGACTGAACTGGACTAAGGATGACAGCCCTCTCTTGGTAACAGAAAGACACTTCTTTGCTGCAGGCAATCAGTTACTAATTATTGTGGATACAGATGTCGAAGATGCTGGGAAATACACTTGTGAAATGTCTAATACACTTGGAACTGAACGAGGCAACATCCGTCTTAATGTGATTCCTGCTCCCACCTGTGACTCTCCTCAAAACATTGCCCCATCACTTGATGATGATGGATGGGCCACAGTTGGCATTGTGATCATAGCTGTGGTTTGTTGTGTGGTGGGCACTTCCTTGGTGTGGGTGGTCATCATCTACCACACCAGAAGGAGAAATGAAGATTGCAGCATCACAAATACAGGTGTGTAAACTGAAGGTTTACCTTGGAAAGGAAAAAAAAATGTTTGTGGTCGCTTTGCAGTGACTTTATTGTAGGAACATTTGTGTGCTTTGACTCAGAGGCAGAAAGCTGAATTATTTGTTGCTTTCAGTGCTTTGCTGGCAACTTCAAAAATGTTTCTACAAACTGAAGTATGCTGATGGCTTTTGTATGTGTTCTGCTTCCCCACAGATGAAACAAATTTGCCTGCTGACATTCCAAGTTACCTGTCATCCCAGGGGACACTGGCTGAAAGGCAGGATGGATATGGCTCATCTGAAAATGGTAGTCACCATCAGTTCCTCTCATCTTCTGTGGGAGGGTATTTCCTGCAGCAGAGGGACAGTAATGGTAGGTAGAAAATGCTAAGCAGATTTTTCATGTGGCTTGAGGAGCTGCAGTTTGTCTGTTGTCTTTCTAACTAATAGAAGTAACACTAAAGAAGCATGTTTACAGAAATTTCACATAGGATGTGAGATTTATTGCTTGGGATTTTTTCAACAGGATAATAACTGGAACTAGGTTCTGTTAATCCGAATGACATTATAGTGTTTAATAATCAGGAAGTTTTTCTCTACTCTCGGGTAAATTTAAACTGATGAGGACATGAGCAAAACAAGAGTGTCCAAAAGAAATTACCACAGCATGTCTTCCACTCTTACAGCTTGAAAAGGGTGCTTTTAGTGGAATGCAGGCATATGTGGTAATACCAGTGGAACTTAAGTATAACTGTTTAAACTTGCCAGTTAAAAGAATCATTATGGTCAGAGTCAGTAAAGGATTTAAGGTGGCTACAAGTTAAAACCTGCAGTAGTTGACATTTATACATGTCGCCCCGAAGAATCCTGTACATACCTGTGCTAGAGAGGAAAAGGCACCTTTCTTGGAAAGGGCTTGGGGTTGAGATGCAGTCAGGGACTGGGACAGGTGGGAACTGAGTGATGGTGAGTTAGTTTTTCAGTTGTACGGTAGTGAGACAGAGCAGCCTCTTTGTGGCTGAAGAACCAAAGATTATGTCCAAAGCTTTCAGAAGCCATTGAACTGAAAATCTTTATAGCAGTTCAGCAGCCAGTGACTGACTCCCTCAGATTCTTCCAGCCAGGACTTTGACATTGACACTCAGCTTTGAAAGGTGGCTGTCAGACAGATCATGAATTTGTCTTCTGCACTTTGGAAGAAGGAAGTCCCTGATTCTGATCCCTCTGATTGGTTTTGGTTTTTTTTGTTGTTCAGGGATTGTACAATAGAGTGACACATTTCTCTGTCGAGCTAATTAATTGAAAGTTGCTGGAATTAGAATTCTCATCCAAAGGTTAGGTTAAATGTAAGCAAACTCTTAAGCTACACTATGAAATGTAGTTGAACATGTGGGGTTCTTAAAACTATAAGCTGAAGATTCAAAAAAGACTATGTGCTGACACATTAATTTTATTTTTAAGGCATTTACCATCTAGATAACAGCAGTGAAACAGACTTGGAGGGTGTTGCAGATCCATTCCTATGCCAATATCTGGGGACTTCAGGGACTTTGTATTTAAAAGGCAGTGCTTACAGTTCTGATGCATTTGAAGCATACAGTGCAAGTAAGTTGGTGGGGGGGCAGCTTTAGTCCTAATTCAGTCTTTGTTATGATGAATCTATATGAAATCAATTTTTTACTTCAGGTTGCAGCCCTGACCAGAGAACAGCAGGCTTGGGCCCTTATGAGTCTGGCTATTTAAAGAAAAAGGAATGCTATCAATACTCACCTCCACAGGAAGATCCCTTTGACCAGTGTGTTGGCATTATTGGGACACAGGCTACAAATAGCAGATTGATGAACTCTATTTATACTCAAAATGAAGGAACTGGACTGAAAAGCAAAAATCTCAACTCAGACACATTTGAATTAAACAGAAGTTTGGAGCCCTCATCTATTATGAGTAACAGCACTTTCATGGGTATGTTCTAGCTATTGTTTTTTTTTATTCAAACTGCTATTTTCTTTGCTGTCTTGTTTCTTACCTACAGCAGTAAGCAAAACTGATTTTTCAGCTTTTTCTTTCCCAAATGTTTGAAGCTGAGGAACAGAAAAGTGATTATAGTAAAACTGTGTAATGAGGATATTTAGATTACTACATCTTAATAGCTCACACTTATGTAAAAATCTCATCAGTGATGTGATTCTTATCTTCTGCTTCAATATGGCTGGCAGATTTCTGTAAATGTTAGCATACATAACTTAAGTATACTTTAACAAACTTCAGGCATACCAGAAGTTTTGCCTGACAGGCAGATGGTATGCAAGGAGAGCTCAGGTGGGGCAACTTGAACCTGTATGTGTATATATTGTGTAACACAGCCAGAATTACTTACCCTTCAAAATAAGGCACTATGTAAAACCGCCCTCTCTCTCCCTCCTTTGTCATTTTCTCATGATGTGCATGACAAAAGAATTCCTGAAGTTTAGTTCAGGGTTTACAGTTTAAATCCAGACTGCAGGGAGAGGTAGGGAAAAGAGAAAATCATTGCTTTATCCTTGAAGCTCATGAAATTTTGTATGTTTGTTTGGTTTCTTGCCTTAAAATGCATATGAAACCACATACTGCTTTCATCCTTGTGATATCTTAGCTCCAGGAACAGCCCTGGTACCATGGATTGTCTCCTGGCTGGTGTGTCAGCACTGGCTGATCGAGATCTGGGTCTGTTGGCTCTGAAGGGGACCTGGGGGAATGTGCATCACTGGGCTCTTTGTTCTCAGGGGGTGGGGAGGGAGGCACAAGTTCTGAAGTTTTCCCCCTTCAAAAGCCAGATGTTTGAACTGTAAAACATTGCAGATGCCAGGACATCTGGCATAGACCCTGGGACTGAACACGGCCAGCCTCTTGGCTGCCTGCCACTATTACTGTGTGGGACTGTGCAGATAGGGCTTTAGCAGTCTCGTGCAAAAGGCAGTCCAACTGTATGTTCGTATATCCAGGAGTTAATGTCACCTCAAGGGCACATAGTCCTGCCCTACAAATCTATGCAGATTTACTTCTTTCATCAGTTCTCTGAGCGTACTACCCCACTTACGCTGTATTGTCATTGCCTTAGATGCTTCATAAACCTTAGGATTCTTCCCTCCAGGAGCCTATGGCTAGATCTTGGAGGTGGTGGCTGTAGAAGGAGTTGTGGTAGATTTGTCTTTAACTGAGAATTCGCTTCTTCAACACGATTGTCAAACGCAAGCTCCCTTTTGCTTGTGCAGTCACAGGGAAGAAGACAGGTGGCATTAGCATCACAGTTGATGCACTAGCCAGAAAGTTTATAGCTTGGATTTTTGTTTTTAAGGCAGTTCATTTGTAACTTTGGTACTGTGAGGAGCATCTTTTCATGTTGCTTTAGGTTAAAATTGCTCCACAAATCATTGATGGAAGTAGGGATTTTGTCCAATTCATTTTTAGTAACTTCTCAGATCACAGTTTTGCTTGAAACCCTTGCTTTTAAAAAAAAACAGAAGTGTTGCGTTTTGGGTTCAAAAATTGCTAAAAAATGTAGTGTTAAATGATTAATAAAAACCTGAGTTCTTCAAAGTCGGCCTTGTGGAACATTGTCCTCTGAAAACAAGTCCTTGCAGACACTATGACTTATGATGCCTGTATCTTTGTTCACTGAAAAAGGTGGCCCTTCTTAAAGAGGTGTTGAGAATAACAGCTTCCCAGTGGTGAAGGATGACATACACTGATTGTTTTTTGACTAGTAAATCCAGATAATTATTAATAACAATAGAACTGAAATGTATCATTCTCTTTGAGTTGCTACTGTTCTTTTTGCCCACAGCTGGCTGGATGATCAGTGGCAAATGGGGCCTGTGGCTGTCTGCATCTTTATAGATCATCTATCTTTATTATTAATGGGAGGTGCTAGCCAGGAAAGCTAATTCCATTAGCTTTTGGATTGGGACAGTGGGACAGTGTTGTATAACCTGATAGAGGTTGTGGGGTTATGTTTTTTTTAAATTCCTTTTTTATTTTTTCTGAACTGCATGGCAGATTGCACATGCCATTCATTTATTGAAGAACAAAACATGGAGTGACTTTTGCCTTAGAAATTGTCTTGTGATATGTTTGCAGTTTGGTTTGTGTTGCCATTTCCCCCCTTACTAGCCTTCCCAAAGAAAAATGGGCATGGAAGTAGTCATGAAAATAAAAGAAGTGGTGTGTGGCTATACCACTACTGAAAAATGTTTTTAATGTCTCTGGTGGCAGAATCTTGCCTTATGCTTGTGATCGCATGGATGTTTTCTTTTAAATGGTAAAGCAACATTTAAGTAAAATCTCACGTTGGTGAACTTTGTCAAACTTTGGCTTGCATTTCAGTGTCACTTATATACACTAGGGTGAGACACAAAGCTTTTAGCATCAGTATTTCTGTGCTCACTCTTTTACTTTCTTTCAGGAACATTTGGAAAGCCTTTATGGAGGCCTCAGCTGGACTCTATTTCAAGCTGTAGACAGCCAGCAAATTGCCAACCAAAAACCTCCCATAATAATCATCATGTCTCACTGGACTTTGATGCAGAAGCAGATGAAGAGGGAAAGGAAAGGACAGTTTCTAGAAGAGAAAATAACTTTTATACTTGCAAACACTCATTTGAAAACTTTAGGACTTCTACTTTCCAATCCTGTGATTTGGATACATAGCTCCTTTTGGACTTAATGATTTCTGGAACCAAAGAAATAATTTCACATACTACTACCTCAATATGGAACTTTATTTTAAAACTGAATAAGGAGAAGAAGGGAAGAAAGAAACCACATGATCCTCTGAAATCAAAAGAAAAAAAATTATTTTTTTCCAATAAAGCAAAATTTCCAAGATGCTCTACATTGGTTATACAGGGAAAAAATCCTTATAAAAAACTATATTTGTAATTATTTATAGCCTTTTTAATGCAAATATGTTTTGTAAATTAATGGTGTAAATAATACAGTGTATGTATTTCTGTGTCAGACTTAATTTTCTTAAAATGAGTATTAAGCATTCAAATTTTGTACTAATTTTGCAACTAATTTTGTACCTTTTTACAAATGGAAGCTCCATGCTGTTTGCAGGTATCATGCATCTTATTTGCACATTACTTTAATAAAATATGCTGCCCTGTGGTCTCTGACCCACATTAGTGTATGAAGAATGAAAAGTGTGAATTACGTTTGTAGACTGTTGCAAATGTAGGTGCTTTCTGATGCATGTTTGCACCTTTATTTGACTTAAACTTGTACCTTTACAATCACTGTGTGAAAATATGTTCATCTTCAAAGAGCGAGTGTGTTCCTGCCACAGCTACTGGGAAGGTGCTTTGCAGCTATTTGAACCAAAGCAAGGCTGTAAATCCTCCAGTCTGTGAATTCCCCCTGTCAGATGTGCACACACGCGCTCTCAGTTTTCATGCCCAGGAGAGTATAGTACCAGCAGTTTGCCTGTGCCTTTGTTATTGTGCCTGCGTCTGGTGGAGGGATATAGACTGTAGGTGCACGAATTCGTATCAAGCTATTTAGCAAAAGAAGAAAAAAAAGGCACTGGATACCTGCCTGGTAACTTAGGTCTTCTCTGAGCGGATTAATGTCAACTGTGTGCCAAATATGCAGTATGTGCTCGAGTCTTTGCTTTCCCATATCCTTTCTCCCTCTTTTTTTCTTTTGCAACCACTCCCTGCTCAACATGAGGAGGTGTAATCCAAGAACAAGATAATGTTTTCTTTGGTTTAATTCATTCTTCTGTTCCTTACTTGGCTGCCCTTTTCTGGTTAGAGATGGGATCTCTGCTTTATTTAACTGCTCAGGTTGAGCAGTTGTAGACTCTTGCTGGATTATATTTGTAGTAATGAACCCAGTATCTTAAACTATACAAACTCAGAGAAAGAAGATTGCTTACTATAAAACAGCAGTTAAAACTGAGTGAAAACTCTTTATTTTGTGTTTCCATGTACAGATGCCTGTTGTTTTAAAAAGCTGTGAATCCTGTTGTCATCGCTGCACTAAAACAGCATGACTTCAAAGTGGTTAATTCTACAGGACACCGACTTTTTAAATCTGCCTGCTTTGAGGGTGCAAGCTTACATGGTTGCCAAATAGCTTATTTTAAATTAAATTAAAAGCAGCTGTTGGTATAAGCCATCAACAGGCATCAGGGCTGAAGTGAGAGCAAAGATTTTGTTGCCTGGTGTAGCTGAACTAAGGGCTTTTAGTTGTCTGCAGCCAGAAACCTGGTACCCAGATTACAATGCAATTTCCCTTTAATTTAGGCACCAGTATTAGAGACAGGAAGTTAATCCATCCTTAGTCACTGGTGGTCTGAGCGTACCGAATGGATTTTGTGTGCTTTAGTTGATCATATTGCCAGATTTTTTTACTTATTGTTAGTTTGTCTTCATTGGTGCCAGATGTGCTGATGTGGTGACAGACATTGGTACGGGTATTTGATTATAATTAAGTGCATTTGAAAGAGATTAATTTTTCCTCAGTTAAGCACAAACTTGTAGGTCAATACGGCAAGAAATCTAAAATTTGATTCACTCAATATCTCTCCTTTTTCTCCCCCAAACCCTCCTCCCTAGTGACCCTGTTTTTAGGGAGAGGAGACCTGGGGCCTGTGAAGGCTCCTGTTTATAACCAGACGTTGTTTTTTTGACACGTTAAAAAATACTGAAGTTAAAAACAGTAACTCCAGATCTAGTGTTTATTCTTAAGAACTCCAAGTTAAAGGTCCCTTATGAAAAACAAGCTTTAAATTCTGTAGCGGGTGAAGGTTGAGAACAGTCACAATGTCATTCCTTTTTCATCTCACTCACAAAAAGTCTTCCAAAGGCTTGGATTTCTGTACCTAAATAAATGTTCAGGGTCAATGACTGAATTTTAAATGCTTTTCATCAGGTTGAATTTAGCAGTCTAGACATAGGAATGACTTAAAAGTTTTAATTGATGCCTTAAATTGCCCAGAAATGGAACTCAAATCTCCCAAGTCCTCTTTTCTGATAGCTTTTATGTTTTATAAGTGAATTGTGCTTAAATACAGTGGCAATTTGTAAAGTACAGGATAGTTTCAGTATTTTAGTAGCTCTTTTTAAATCGTTGTAACTAAGCACCTGTTTTAAAGGCTTGGAAGTTTGCTTGCCTTCTCCCCCCCTCCCCCCCCCCTTCTAAGATGCAGATGTTATTGAGCCAATAGTGGGATATTTATCCAGCTGAAAGTTAAAATCATAAGTTGATATGATGGGGAAATAAATTGCAGCCAACCTTGAGTTAAGCTTACACTGCATCTCAAGAATTAGAATGAGAAACAAGTGTTGTGTTCCTGAATGACAAAACAGACATTTTGCAGTTTTACGATTCCACCAGCAGCTGGAATCTTGCCATGGGCTTGCTTTAAAACCAGTAGAATGTTCTTTAGGGGCAGTATCCACTTAATGCTTTACACAGCAAAATGTGTTACCTGTCGAACTCACACAAGTAATTGCTGAGGTATAGTTTCTGCAAGCCCTAAATAGTTTTAAATAAATGGACTTACTCATTTACCACAATCTCTCGTGCAAGCATTTCCTAAACAAGTAACCTAAATCGTGTGTATTAGATGACACTAGGGATACCTGCATACTGGAGAGCATTAAAATTTCAAATACAACCTTATGGAGCATTACTGTATTTCAGCAGCAAATGCTTTAATTTAGAATTCTTAACTGTAAGGGAATCTTGAAAAATGGCAAAGAGTTAGGTGCAAAGCTTTGTCCAACTGAGAGCTCATTAGTGTCACCAAACATTCTTATTTCAGTCTCAGGCATCTCTTGAACACTTAAGCCTTATTCGTTGAGCTGCTTCAAAGAAGCTTAAAATTAAGACCTAGCTTTGCACTGCAAACATTTGTGTTCTGCCAGTCTTTACAAACCAGAACTATAATTGGGGATTGTGTTCCTTCTTGAATATAAACATAAGCAGAAATTCTGTTAGCTACTTGCAAGATTTCTTGTGGATATGACACATCTCAAAGAATTATACTTTCTCAGTGAAGTCTTTTTTGCTCACTTTGTGTATTGCTTTGTCATAGAGAATGTGTCTTGACTAGTTGGATGTTAGTTTACAAGTCTTGTGAAATTATTTCATTAAGAAAATAGGGAGAGAGGGGAACTTCAGCCTGTTTAGTAAAGGTAAAAATAAATGTATAACAAGATGCAGTTTGTGTACATACCATTTTACTCCAATTAAAAACTTCCTCTTTTTTTATATTTCAGGGAAGTGTTATAGGAGGGAATAAAAGCAACGTCTTGGCTCACTAATGTGTGGTAAAAGGTGCTTCTTCAGGCTGTTGTGCTTAAGTATTAAAGGGTCAGTTGTTCCCCTGAAATAAATATGTACACACCAACCTCTTACCGAAAGGCACAGGTGGCCTCTCCTGTTTCCTGTGCTGATCAGGGGACTCTCGCTGGTAACCTACACTCAGTTTCCAGTTTCTCTGCTTGCCCTGTTACTGTGGTGTCAGGCTGGGACAAATGGACTCAGTTTGCAGAGCACAGTGCAATTGCAGGCAGTAAGTCAGCAGCAGTTGTGTGCTGCAAGAGAGGAGGGGAAGTGTTGGAGAGAGGCTAGCCACAGCTTTAGGAAGAACTTGGTATGGAGTGTGCAGAAAATGCATCATTCAGGAGACAGGAATAAAATATTTATAGTGCACAATCTTATAAGCATAATAAAGAGCATTTTTGTACTTCACAAGCTTTACAATGCTTTTGGTATATTTAATTCCACTCACCCTCCATGCTTTCAAGTGTCAAAAGCAGCAATGAACCAAAGGGCACATCATGTGGAGAGTTACCTCTTACTGCATCTAAAATCTCCTTTTCTGGTAGACAGGAAACAAGATCAGTTTGTTTGTCTGTGTTTGGGTTCAAGACTGAATGTTGCTGGTGCAGTGCATAGTTTCCCAGAGTCATGTGGCCTGTGGGGTCCATTGTGTCACAATGCATGTGATCAGTGTGACTCAAGAATGCCATGAGACAGCAGGACCTGAGGGTGAAGCCAGTAGCAATTCTAAATTCACTGCTTGTAAAACAAATTTAGGCTTTGTGACTTAAGAATTTTTTTTTTTTCCCACACAACACAGAGCAGAACCATACATTTCTCTAGATTAAGGACTACAGAATAGCACTTCCTCATGGTCCCTGGACCTCAGCCATCAACAAGGGCATTGGTGTTCTTCCTATTCAGTTTGGCTGTTGACCGTGGGCTGTTAACCAGCAATTTCAGTGCAGGAGTTTGCAGTCTTGAGTACATGTATGTACTCTGTTTTGAAATTAATGGTGGCCTGTTTTAAGGCATGTGAATTTCAAATGCGGCATTGGAAATGAAGATCTAACATACTTGACAGAGGCAGTAAGATCCCCTGGATATAAAACAGGCTTTGGGATTTTGTAGGCCTCTACTTTGAAAGACTGGTATGCAACATTGTCTAAAGACACTCTCATTTGCCATAGCAATATGCAACCTACTTATTTTCAGCACTTCCTTTGTAGATGTGTGTGCAGAAGCTTAATGATTTGCGTCTGCTGCTGGATTATCAAAATTCAGGTATTGATTATAGAGATGTGTGAAATAACTTTTTTTTGACAGTGAGGCTTCAGATTCTTTTATGGCAAAATGATGCAAAGCCACATTAGTTCCTATCCAGTTGCAGAAGCAACCTTTGGTACTATTCTTGGTGTTCAGCCTACTTATTTAGAAATCACTGAAAAAGTTGGAGGAATAGACATTGATGTCCTTCAGTTGCTTGCTAAATGTTTGCAAAATGCTTAAATTTTTTTTCTGTGACGTGGAGAATTCAGGGCTCCATTCAGCCTCTGTTCATCAACAAATGGTGGTCTGCTTTCATCCCAGTTTTCATAGATGTGCCGGCACTAGACAGACATACCTAGTTCTGTCCTGGGCTGGCATACTAAATGTTAGGGGAATAGTCAGAGCTACTGTAAGGCAGAGCTACAGAGGTACCTTAAAGGGAATTAATTCAGGGGAGGAGAGCTGTAGTTCCCCTCCATGGAGGGGTTTTGAATAGTACCCTTGTTCCAAGGGGGTAACTTGTGCAGGTTTTAACATTTACTCCTCATAATTCTATAAGCATATCAAGGAGTTAAAACTGCCACTTTATTAGCCCTTAAATGTGGAAGGTGTGCATTTTCTGCAGGACAAAGTACATTGGAGTTTTTGGCACTGCTTTTCAATCTCATTGTGATTCTAGACTCTAAAATATAAGCAGGAAGACTTGATACTTCATTTGGCATATGGAGGTCCCTCATGATGTGCCTAACTGCATACAGAAGAATTTTGCAGTCTATTGATTAACCAGAGAGTTCACACACAAAAAAAATATTTGATTCACTGGTACCACATAATTTTTAACACATCTCCAAATAAGTCTTTTGTTCTGTTTTTTTAATAGCTGTGACTGACTGGCATGGCAATGAAGAAGCTGCTGTTTGATTAAGTGGTAGAATACATATATAAGTAAGCCAACTCATAACTGAAACTAGCCACTCTCCTGACTTAAACTCTATTTGTACTGCTACCTGCTGTGGGTCTGCACACCAGCATCATTAAGAAAGCATCAGTGCTACAGCAGCCAGCTGCCTGTAGCCTGGCCTCTGCCACAGAGTGATCAGATTCTTTATTAGTGTAAAGTTCTTTCTCTATTAACCTTCCCTCAGGAAAGGGGAAACACAGCCTCCATTGTAATTAGCTTACACAGCCTTCCATGTAAGCTAAAGAACGGAAAGTGTCAGGGGTGCTTGCAGCAGCCTCGTAGGTATTTGCTGTTAGCAGGGAAAAGTTAATCTGCTCTCAGATTTTGGCAAGGGCACAAAAACCCACGTGTTAAAATGTTCTTAGAATGAATTAAATTTCACATAAATGTGACCACACAGTAGGTAAAGTAGTAAAATGGCAGTGATGATGGAAAATATGACTAATCAGAAAGCTGCATTAACTTAATAAATAAAATTATCCTTTAACATAAACTGAGGTTCTTAAGTGCCTTTATTTTAAAATTTTGCTTGTTTATTGTTCTGCAGCATATAACAACTGTTTTATTTCACCTGCCAGCACACTCTAGCAGTTTTGTCTGAAACAGCATTTACATTCAAAGTACAGGGCTTTTGGAAAAAAAAAAAAAGATGAAATCAAAAAGCAGCTCTGTGACGCTGAGTCACTGAACTTGTTTTACTAAGTGGCTTAAATCAGAACGTGAAAAAAAGTGTGAAAAAATAGAAATGTTTTGATTTTTCACTTTGAAATTACTTGTCTCAAAATTATTTTCATTTTTGTTCTTGAATTTTCCCTTTTCCATTTAGATCTGGAATATAAAGTGCAGAACCCCTTGGTTTATCAGGGCAACACAGAACCAGGCACACACCTGGAGTGTTGCAAAACTGTTGCTTGTTCTTTCCCTGCTGCACATCCCTCTTCCCTAATCCATTTGATCTGAGTTTGGCAGGTCCTTGTGGATTGATTCCCCTTCCTGTCAGAGCATGTTTCTCTCCTTGATTTCTTCTTGAAAGTACTGATTCAACAAGTTTCTATAATCGTGAAGAGTCAGGCTTGATATTTTTCTGTGTGATTAGGAATGCTCTGCTCCCTGTGCACTTTGAGAGGTGTAGGAGGCTGGTCCCAAGGTGGATTCTGATGAGCCCCGAGTGGTCTCTCAGCATTGCTGTGTGTGCTTTTGGCAGGGGAGCCACAGTGTCAGCCTTGCTCTCCACGGCTCCTGTGATGGGGGTGCCTGGATCCAGCAGATCTCAAGCAGCACCTCAAATTCAGGAGCTGTGCAAGCAATGCCCGAATCATCTCTTCTGTTAAACTGGAGTGCAAATAAAAGGCTGCATCAGAGAGTTACCTCTCAGACAAGGCAGCTGGGGGAAACATCTTTAAGTCTGTAATGTCTGGTCAGTAATCAGGTGCAGAGGCTGAGGAGAGGGGTCTGGGAAGGGCATTCCTACCTCTTTCCTCCACCCAAAGCTTTCCAGCTGTTCAGTAGTGTTGGATCTCTTTTCTCCTCACAAAACATTCTTACATGGAAAAGCAGGAATTTTCTCATATAGTTCATAACAGTTCCAAAGTAACCCTTTTTAAATTTTTTATTTTTTATTTAGGTCTTTCACAAAAGAGTGTTAAGTTTATGTGGGCTTCTTTTTCAGAAAAGAAAAAAAAAAAAGGGGTCTGCTTTTTTTAGGGCCAGGTGTTTTATATGGCTAAGTTAAGACATGCCTGAAAAGGCTGTGGTTATTTTCTTGTATGAGAAGTATTACATTTATTTGTTATTTTTTCCCCTTCCCTTTTGTAACATTGAGCACATAACCTTTCAAATGTGCTATTATTTTCTGTGTTTTCTGTTTGTGAATCCCTTACGACCACTAGTTTCTTTTGAACACTGGAATCAAAAGAGGACATTTGTTTCCTCCTCTCCTCAAATATTCTTACAGATGTTGCTGCAAATCAATTGCAGGGCTGACATAGCATTTGGCTTCCTGACAAATGTGCTATTATAATGCCACTCAGTAAAATGTGGAATTTCTGAGGTACTGCTTGTAACTTTTTTGAAGCAGTTGTAAATTCTCATCTATGTCAGCACAGGTAGAAAGAGAGCCACAAATAATGTGTGCACATGTGTTGTGTGCACACCTGCATGCACGTGTGTGTGTAGAGGGTGGGGTGTAGATGTTTCCTGAACTTATTCCTTCTAGAGAGTCCTCTAGGTGGTTCACCATTTCCATTATTAAATTCAGCTACTTGAAGCAAATTAGAAAAATAAATACTCTCATTAAGCTCAAAATTATCTTGCTGACAAAATTTTGGAGACAGAGTGTGCACCTGCAAATTGAAGCAAGGAGGCTGGGCCTGGTAAACCATAACAGGCTTCACAGCAGCTCCTCAGGTAATGATAAAGGAGCCATTTCAGGTACCCACCATGAGTTTTTCTTCTGAGAGGGCTGAACCAAGCTGGTCTTCATCTTCAAGAGAATTCAGCGGTGAGCTGGAACACTGCGCTGGTAGTTCACAGCACTGGGCAGGGATGGGAACGTGTTGTCCCAAGACCTTTTGCTTTCTTGTTTCCTTGTGTGATGAGTTCCAAGAGGCAAGATGTTTGGATATGTTTAGGAATATAGCTAATCCTACTGAACAGTCAATGCTGACAAGGCAGCCCCCATTCAGCCTTCCTGGCTGTGCCAATCATTCTGCCTCCCTGGTGAGAACTTGCCTTTCATCTGAACACATGGTGAGCAAGGAGCTAGACTATCCTTTCCCCAAAAGTAAGAATTTTCTGTCTGTTTCCTTTGAATACATGAGTATAAGACTACTCAGGAGTTGTTACAAAATAGCTAAGACCAAAATATTTGAAGGGATTTTAGAATTTTATGAGCTGCTTCTGCTGAACCACTCCAAGAGGAAAGCCACACAGAAATTCTGGAAACATTGATTTTAGAAATATCACCTCTTCTTACAATGAATGGTAAGAAATATATTTGCTTAAAAACTAAATAAACTCACCCTAGAAACTTCTTTCTTAGCTATTATTTCAATCATCACTACAGAAACATGATTTAGTACAGAAATACTACTTACACTACATAGTAATATTTGTAGAGCATAGATACAGTGATGAACATCAAGCTGTACACAAAAGTAGTGTTAAAAGAATATTTATTCTCATAGTTTGGCACTTTAAAAGTATGGTTTTTTAAATGTTAAATGAATATTATTTGCCCTTTTCAAAGTCTTAACGAACTGCCTGTCTTTAACTGCTTGGAAAGAAGCAATTTTCTAAATCTATCGTAATTTATTCTAAATCTAATGTAGCAGGTATAAGGTGTTCTCACTTCGTATATTTTAAATAAAGTCCACCACTAAATGCAACACAATTATCAACAGACAAGGATTAGTAGAATTTAAAATTTGTGGAATAAATGAGATAGCTTACTTGGAAGACTAGCCAGTAAGTATTGTATTTTTTTTTTCCTGGTTTATGGTTACTAGTGTTTATACCAGCATTTCCCAAAAAAGAGCATGTTTAAACCCAAGTGCTCTCATTCATCAAAGTATTTGATTTTATGGAAAATTTATAATTCTATTCTCAACAGACTTCAAAATTGGCTGATTACTATTAAAAATTATAATTACTCTGCATGTTCCAAATTAGCATACTTCTAGGTACCATAAAATTTAAAACCAGTTGATCCAAAAGATTACCCAAAATAATGTAATTTCCCTTAAGTGGTAAAGCAGTGGCTCCTTGTTACTGCTTCCTGGTCCTTCTCTTATGTCAGTGATGAGCACAAGACTGGCTCCCACTTGGTGACACTCCTGCCTTGGACCTCAAGCTTTCCCAGAGAAGGCAAGGGCTAAAGCAAGGACGTGGTGTTGTGAGGTAGCTTGTACGGTTTTATTAGGAGCTTAGGATGGAAGGACTCAATAGATGTGGAAGGGAACAAGTGCAGGAAAAGAGAGTGACTAGGGAGAAGTAGGGGGTGGAGGGATATAAGGAGTGAACCGTAGAGATATACATAGACTGGGAGGAATAGGGGTAATCAACTACCTAAAAACTCTGAGAAAGTCCAAACAAATCCACAGAAAGAGTCTGACTGGATCATCCCTACAGCTGTGTCTGTAGGCTGGTTGGGTTGGGAGAAAGGAGAAAATTGAACAGTTGCCACAAAGAGGTTGTGCTGTTCACAGTATGAGCTATTCTGAAAAAAAATAAATATCTCTTCTGCCAGAGATCACTATAAAATGCTTTCACTGTCTTGTATTAGCACCACTCAAACCACGCACCTGAAAGACAATTCACATCTTCAGGTACACCAGGTGCCCTTTTCTGTACAGGCAGTCTTCAAAGGAAGTTTTATCTCATACAAGCAGGTACAGGTGGTCGTTAGGACTTGGGTTCTTCCTGATTCCTTTTAGTTGATGGAAGGCTGGGCCTGTGGCCTCTGGTAGCTGTCCCGGTTTCCTCAGGGGATATGTGATAAGCATCGCTTCGCCCCATGTCTTGGAAACCCATCTGAGAAGGAGCTACACTGCTGTTCAAGGCTGCCCACAACTCTGCTGACAACCTCAGAAAACAGATCAAATTAAAAGCTTAACTTCTGGACAGCTAGGGACAGGTCAGTAAATCTCGTGCTATAACAATCTTTGTTATTCACTTGAAATGAGAAAAAAAGTACAGTTCCACTGACTTCAGAAAGCCCCAAACAAGCTTATGGAAGCTGCAAATAAAAAGCCCCCATATATTTAATTGTAATTTGTTGCATCTGATGATGAAGCTGAAATCATTAACATGATACGTTTTTCTGCTGACTTTAAATACTTATAATAGGAATGGAGTTAGGTCTATTTTGACAAAAAAATGTTTACTGAAAGTATTCCTTTGTAAAAGCCATCTACGTTTCCTCTTTCAATCCACTTAGAAAGGTCTGTTAAAGCCAGCTTTTTCACAAACCTAGGAGTCTCTGATTTTCAGCCCAAATTTACCCAGGACAGATACTTGCTCTTTGGAATAACAGCTTTCTGTTACTGAAAGTGGATGGCACACTATCCAATATATAGATTCCGATGTTTTCATATAGACCAAGCATATGCCTTCTCTGCCTTCCTGGTCTAGAGAAGCCAAATTTCTGTACTTTCCTTTTAATACCATGTCTTTTCCTTAACATTTTGGGCATCTCTTTCCTCCAAATTTATAAATGAATGAATTTTTCAAATGAATAATCACTTTAAATCAACAATGGCAATAATCTGAAAAATTAGCTTTATTCAAAACTTTGAGTTAAATATTGACTAATGTAGCTCCAGGAAGGAAGAAATTATTTTCTGTTGAGAAGAAGCACAAGAGGGTTCTGTCTTGTTCTAAAACAGGGTGCGTTACATTAGGTGCAGGTTGGCCTTGTTTGAAGTGAATGGTAATATTCTTATTTAAATTAGGATTTTATCAGTGTTCTAGCAGTCAGGAATAGGATGACTGAAGGGGCTTGTGACAGTGAAAGGGAACACTGGGTTTGGATCTTTTTATTAAAATGAACTAATCTCTCATTAATGCAGCAAGCAATTAATTGGCATCTACAACTAATGGAAATAAATCAATTTGATCAAAATTCAAAATGTGTCACTTCTCAGAAACCTGAATTTTAATGAAAAGCAAGAACATATTCTGACACTTTAGTAGGTCTGATCTCCATTCTAATCGCACTGAATGTTTGTTGTTTTAAGCACTTGAATAATTTTAACTACACTATACCAATTTATCATTCTAAGTTTAAACCTGAAATTAAATATACAGAAGGTAGTAACATTAAAAAAGCAAAGCCTCAACTTTCCTAAGCTCAGGAAACAAACTCAACTAACTAAGCAAATTAAGTCATATTCAGACTGCTCACATGCTCAACATTGTTGTGGCTCCCTTCAAATCTTAGTGGTCTTGTTTTCTTTTGCTTATCTCTGTTTTGCTTTCAGCTGAGATGCACCATGAAAGAAATATGGCCTTTCCTCTGACTTTATAATTGCTTGAGTTATAAGATTCCTGTGGGAATGGTTACCATGCTGCTATGCTTAGGCATTTATGAAATGTCTCTGTTTCTGTCTGTCCTGCCATGGGGCAAATGCCAAGCAGGAAAAGCAGGTTATTCTTTAAAAGGGTCATTCCTTTGGGAAGCAGAGAGAGCCTCACAGCTGCCTCCAGAGTGTTCCTCAGTTCCAACTTATTTCACCCTTCAAGACCAGCTTTGGGCACCAAATGCTATTTTTTTTTTCTGTGATTCTTCACACTCCTCATGATTTCAAAAATCAAATAGGTGACTTTGCTCTGCAGCTGCAAGATGAATCTGAACTAACTCAAAATGTGCTTACTTCTAACTTCGGCTTTGGTTTGACTTCTGATTTTGTGTATTTGCTAAAGGGTTTTGCCCTTTAATCCAGCCAATGTTACTCAAAGGGAATTAGTTTTCTCACAACAGATTACTTAGTCCCACATTAATACTTCCTTAATGGAAAAGGTTGTTCAAATCCCTCACCAGCTGAGCGTAAAACCACATAAAAACATTTAAAAATATACAAATTAAAAGAGAAAATGCTAATTTTTTACTTTTTCAATGCATCCTCTCGCTCCTGAAACACATGGCAAGAGTGCTTTAAGTGTACCATACTCATCCATGCCTTGCAGAGATTGGCTCAGCCCATGGCCGAGACAGCCCTTTGGAAGTGCCTGTGTTTCTCTAATGACAGGAAAATGTGCTTGTGGCACAGACCTAGGGAAACATCTTGGTTATCAAGAATCGCTCCTGGGCTTTTCCTTTGCTCTTCTCACTTGATGGAGAGACTACGTCATCACTAACACCTATTCAGAAATGTATTGGTGTATGAGGTTCTAACAGCTAGGATTTCATTACTAAGCTGGGTAGAACTATGAAGACTTTGTTTAAGCAGACAAATGTGAAAACAGGCACAATTGTTATCACACACTCCCCAAAGACCTAATATATTCAGTCTTATTCTGGATCCTGGGAGGTGAGGCTGTAGAACATAAAGCAATATTGTATTTAATTAATTGTTTATTTATAAAATGATCCATCAGGTAGATATTTATTTTGTAAATCTGAATGGGAGAATTATATTTTGGTGCTGTAAAACTCTTATAACTTTATACAACCAGGAAGACAAAGAAATAAAAGATATAGTGTTTCTTAATATACAGAATAGAAAAGGAGATTAACAATTTTTTTTCCAACAAAAATATTGTTCAGTGTTTAGAAAATCCTGGAAAAAAACCTTTGACCTTCTGAAATAGGTATAGACTGAAAAAAATATTTTGTTTTGTTTTCTTTTTTCCAAGTTTGAATATTTTAATTTTTTTTTCATCTACTGAAATTTTAAGGGACTTCCAAAGCAATATCCTCAAGTTTTCATAAATATCCAAATGTCTTTATAATTTCATTTGATGAGCCAGAAATATCTGATATTATGATACATCAAGGGCTTGTCTTTCTTATATCAGAAAGATTCACTCTTTGTATCCATTAATTTGCACAGCAAAATGAGATTTCCTGACTGGGACCCTGCAGAAATATGGGAAAATCTTTATTGTCTTAACATCGCTGTTTCCCTGTTCGGGTCTCTCTTTTTTTTTTTTTTTTTTTTTTGGAGTGAAACAGTTCCTTCACAGATCCTTCTGTGATTAAATTCAGATGTGCTTCTGGGGACAACTGTGTTTGAGTCTGTTCCCAGTAGTCAGCAGGGGAAGGAGTAGCAGTGGTCCCCCTGTGGAGCCTACTCATGTGCCTTCAGATCAGGGCTTCCACAGCATTTAATAGGATGTAACACAGTCCTGACATCATATGTGGGAAATAGGAAGGAAAGAAAGGAAGGAAGGAAGGAAGGAAGGAAGGAAGGAAGGAAGGAAGGAAGGAAGGAAGGAAGGAAGGAAGGAAGGAAGGAAGGAAGGAAGGAAGGAAGGAAGGAAGGAAGGAAGGAAGGTTCTCCAGATATAAGGAGGTGACCCAGGCTATTTGGAAGAGCTTCTGCCAAGGTTTTGTAGCAGAATTTGTCCTGAGCAGTGTGTACTCAAGCCTCACTATGTCATTTGATCTAGAGCCAGGTATTGGTACCTTGAATGGATGGTTCTGATGACTCTGTGATGCAAGACAAGTACTGGCATCTTGAAAGTGCATTTTAGGTCTTTGGGTCTTTCCTAATTTTTTAGGAATTACCAACCTGATCCCCGTTAGGAGCTATAGCATCATCAATCTCCATGTGCAGCAAGGAAGAAAGGCAAGAAATACCTTTAAGCATCTGTCAGTTTGGGGTTATTTGGGGTGTTTGTGTGTGTTTCCACTTATTCAAGAGGCCTCTGAAGAAAGTATATGGTTACACATGATTTGAAATAAAACTGTGGTTATGAACTTTGTTTCCATAGTGAAGGCATATGAAATAAGAAAAGGGAAGGAAAGGGTTGTGAAAGATCTTTAGGGGGGAAAAATGGGAGGCTGTCCCAGCTTTGGCCCCTCCCAATGCCCTTTGGACCCCCAGCACAGATGCAGAAAGGCCAAGATGATGTGAAAGCACTGGTCAGCAATGGCTAAATCACCAACACTGTTCCAGTCACAAATACAAAACATATTGCTTTATTCAAACCACTATAAAGAAAGTTAGTTGTATCCCAGTGAAAAATAGTACAGGAGGAAAAGGCAGAGATCATAATTGGGGAATATTTTAAATATTTACCTGATAGAATTATTTTTTACTTATTTTTAAATGTCTTTTCTGTTTTATTCCGTTGCATTTTTAGTTACTTCCAAGACATGCAATATGGATTCTTGTCCTTGCTAAAATCAACTAGCTTTAGATAAGTAAGAATTTTACCTTGTAACTTCTAAGGAAAAAAAAAAACAACCTTGCATTAAAATATAAAAAAATTTTTGCAGGTAAACACTATTTGGGGGCTTTACATAACCAGTAGAATATGAATTTGAATATGAATATGTGTTTCCTGGGAAAGCAAACTATTCTAAAAATTAATAAGAAGTTTTCAAAAAAAGAAATCTGCAAAAAAAAATCATAGTTTCAAAATTTGGAAAACAGCCATAGAATCATCTAATCAGCATTCCTTGGGGAACATTTGTTCAAGGAAAAATAAATCAAATTAACTGAAATAAATACCTTCCAGAAATAATTTGATCAGCTGTCCATTTAACTTGACATTAATTTGACCAAAAAAGAGGAAAACAAAATAATGTCTGGGCTGTAATCTTCTGTTTATTGTTCCTTCCTTGTTAAAAAGCTCACAGATAATTTTTATTGGTAGCAATTTGGTGTTAGTAGATAACCAACAATTTATTACTAGATTCATGCCATATTGCTCCTTCAACTTACAAAAACCCATTTCTTTCATCTATAAAACACTTTTTAATTTATCACCTCTTGAGAGCACTTAAACAAATGTGATTCAATTAAACCAGTGTTCAATGTCTGTGCCTGTGTTTCACACTCAGCTGATAAAAGAAAAAGATGGGGCACATTATACCTATTGATGGACTACAGCTTATTTATGGTTTTAACCTCTAAGTCTTTAACAGTCACATGAATTTTCCACGTGTGTGTGTAGAGAGAGCTGAGCTGATAAATGAAATCTACAAGTGCAATCAACACAGAGAAAGGAGAAACATGTTTTAATATTTTATCTGTTTATGTAGTGAATCTATAGCTTTTGGTTTTGTCAATTCCAGAGAGCAATTTTCCCTCCTTGTATGCACACCAGGGATGCCATAAGCACTAGAAGTGAAACCTTTCCTAAACTGGAAGAGCCACCAATGCTGTTTTATAGAATTTTTGCAGGGATTCAGTCTCTCATCCATTCTATTTACTTCCTAAACTCCTGTGATATGCTATCTGGCAATGATGTGATTTCAGCTTGTGATATTATTGCATCAGAGAAAGGAAAAATATGCAGGTGAGGAAACTGAATCAGACTGTAAACTGATTTGTCCAAAGTCATGTAGAAAGAGCCAACAAACCTATTATATATATGAATATACCCACATATATAGAGAGAGAGATAATAGATGTAGATATAGATATAGATATAGATAGATAGATATAGATGATATAGATATAGACATAGATATGTAGATTATATATAGATATATGGACATTGGAATGAAGAACACAGAAATGGATAAAACCCTATCTTGTAAAATGTAAAAGGGAGGAAAAAAAACCCAACATGTTTGCACTGTTTTCAGTCTCTATTTAATCTGCCATATTGCTCTCACAAGGAAGCTTTGAAATAAAGACAGAATCTCAGAACAAAATGGAAGGATAGATAGTGAAAGGTAGTTGAAGTTCTTGGTCTATTAATCAGGAACAGACCCTGATGTCTATTCCACAGGCTCATCTGAATAATGCCTTTTGAAGCTGTTCGATGGCAGGGGTTCAAAAGAACAAGGCAGAATATTGTTTGTGTTTTTATTAATTCACTTGTGCAAAATGAAGCTTTTGGGGATGTTGTCTCACAAGTAAAGCTGCCAAGATATTGTCTGGGAATTGAAACACAAAATCATACTGAAATAAACAAATTTGGATGAGGCTTCTGTACCTGATAAATCCTTCACAGCCCACGGAAGAGACTGGGTAAATTTAAAGAGCACAAAATATTCTTGTAAAGAGAGGTTTAAATGAACATGAAACAGTAAATTGGAACAGGTGGAATATTTTTATTTAAAATTTTCTTTGGCGTAGAATGCCTTTTCAAAAACTAATCTTTTTTGTCAGAGTTCTGATGTTTTATATTTTTTCCACTTTTATATATACCTTTATTGTAAACAGAGAAAGGAATTTTGTAGGATTCATATCAGGTTCTTTGTTGAGGAAGAAATTTACTTTTTCCCAAGAACTTCATTGTGTCCAGCAGGTAGTGACGACGATGATGACACAAAGGTGTCAGCAAGGGTGGCTGAGCTGTCAAGTGAAGGTGGGAACCAACAGTTCCCCAGGGAATGTGCAGTCTTTCCCCAGAAATTTCTGATAGTTTTTCTTGAAGCAGATTTGAGAATTAAAGATTAATAATGATTTAATTTTTGTTTTATTATGATTTTCTCCAATTTTTCACCACTGAAAAGGTACAAAGATGAGGGTTTTCTTCATTTTGTTTTGTTGTTTGTTTGTTTATTGGGTCTGGGTTTTTTCTCTCCTGACTCAAACTCTTCTGCATTGTTGCTGCTCCTGGTGCTGTTCCCAGTTTATTTAATCCAGCTGTTTGGTAGGCATTCTGTTTTACTTTGTGTTGAGCTGCTGATTTCTGGCTGTGGCTTCTGCCTCTAATTTTGTACATAATGAACAAAATAGAAGAAAAACAAACAATAGCAAAATATGTCATAACCCTTTGCATCTTTTCCATGCTTTTTGATTATCATATGTGCATCATTTGTCATGCTGCCAAGAGCATCTGAGCTTCAGTCAACTACCTTTGGGACTGTAATTCCTTTATGATCCATTCTCCTATTTATGTTGTTCTGAATGGTTTAGCAGTGCAGCTTGGAAAAGATACAGGCAAAGGTCTTTGGACTAAGTTTCTGTTGAATTAACATACCATTGGCTATGGGCATAATGCATTTTGGGCTGGCAATTGGCCTTGAGAATGCAAATCAAATGAATTTATTTTCTTTTTCAACTCCTATCTACTTGGAGCAGCAGACATTCTTATCACAAGTTAATGCTATACTAGCAACATATTACAACCAGAGAAGGGAAATGGATGCAAGTCCATTTATCTATTCATCTGTGTATCTTTCTATTTATCTTACATACGTTAATAGAACATGTCTGCTGCACAGAATTCATTATATTTAGTTTCTTGTGCTTAGTTCTTGCATATGGAAATATAACTGCATTGGGTTTCTTTTTCTTTTTCTTTTTCTTTTTCTTTTTCTTTTTCTTTTTCTTTTTCTTTTTCTTTTTCTTTTTCTTTTTCTTTTTCTTTTTCTTTTTCTTTTTCTTTTTCTTTCTTTTTATTTTTTTATGAGGGTTTTTTTTAATGATTATATATGATTTGCATTATCCGTAGAGGAAAAATATGGACAAGAGGTAGGTTGGGTGAATTGAAGTAACTCACAGGGTAAATAGATGATTAAATTTAACTATCTAATGTACATAAGAGTCCCCCATTATAGCTCTCTGGCTGTGTTTCACAAGTTGCCTTTGCAGTCAGACAACAATGGTAGTTTTCAAATTGTCTCTAGTATAGGTGTCTGGTTGTGGAAATCTATATCTAATGGTATTCCAGTTTCCTTTTTCAGACTGCTATGAGAAACAGCTATTCCTAGGAAGGACTTCATCTCACCCTGATTAACAGAACTAAAATATCATCATAAATGAAAGATTTAGTAATGCCATTTGCCCTCCAAAAAAGAATCTAGCTGAGTAACCCAGATGTACCTGCCTTCTGCAGTTTGTTGAGATGAATGCCATTTGCAATTTTATAGAATTTGAAATCTTGCATTGTTTTTTGATATTGAGGTAGAGTTGTGTTCCCAAGCATGGCATGCCTCATGATAGTGGATAGCATCCTTTCATGATAAGAATGGTATATGTTATATATTCAGGATCCTTAATAATTCTGCAGTGAATGAGAATCAAATATTGATCAGTGTGCTTCAATACAGATATGAGATTTAATCATATGCTTGAGTACGATCATCTAGTATTTATGCATGTAGATCAATAAAGATTAAGAATTAATTTAGCATGATACACACAACAATTACTTAAAAGAAAAAAATACTATTTTCTTATTAAGTAAAAATTAATGTACCTATGTACCCTTGTGAATATATCATAGATAAAGACTTGCATTTGTGACCCAGCAGATGGTGAGAACATGCAACTGCTCAAAAATATTGAGGGGTTGGCTACATTGCTCCTGCCCAGTAGCTGAATTAAAATTCACTTACTTTTAATAATGATATGAAAAATCTTGAACTGAAATCCCTGTGCCTGTCTAGCTGCAGAATCCTAGTTAAAGGGAGCAGTTGAGACAGAGAAATCATAAAACTGTATAATATGAACCTATCATTTCAGGGAGTGAGATTAGAGCAGAGAGTCAGCACAGCCAAACTCTGCCATCTGCTTCTGCAGTTTCTTGACCAGGTTGCAGGGCAAGCAGTATCCTCCCTTTTGTGCTATTAAAAGTGCCATGTGCTGTCTTCTGTGTCAAGGTATTTGACACAGTCCAAACTTCTCACATTCTGAACTGAAATTCATCAGAGCAGACTTGGACTGAGCCTTAAGACATTATCCTACAGGAGTTGTCCATTGAAGCATTGAACTCACTAAATTTAAACACGGAGTAGGCAGTGCATAACTAAGCCATAAGAACCAGTCCTAAATGAGCTAGAATGTGTACTGGAAGACAGGAGTGTGTGTTTTTCCTCATAGTGTTTGATTCCACTAAAGAAATTCTTCTGAACCAAGTCTCTAGGGTAGTTCATTTAAAGTTAACATGGATATTTCTACAAAGCTTTGCCCTCCTCACACATAGCCATGCAGCAGTCTGCCTTCAGCAGACTTGTCCAAACTACAGCAGAAGATGTATTTACACATGTGAAATTGCTGCATCAGAAATATACTACATGGAGAAAGGACAGGCAAAATGACAAGAAAAATAATTTAACTATAAATATTTTACTCTTTTTACCCTGACTTTTTCTATCAGAATTGAAAAGCTTGATGATGTTATTTTTTAAAATTAATTTTTTCAGTATTTCTATGTACATCCAGTATATCTGTGTCTATTATTTCAAAATATAATTTCCTTTAAAGAAAGCCATCATTTAAATATTTATAAATGTTTTGCTAAAATATGAAAATTAATTTTATTTTTTTTCAGACCTATGTCAGGAACCAAATATTACTTAATTATTGGGTTCTTAATACTAAAGGTTACAGCCTCAGAACAAAGGTTTCCATATAATGGAAAATATAATTTTGAGGAATGTGCACTTACTTGTGTGCTTAAGCATTATTTAAGAAATTCTGTATTATATTTATATTTATATTTATATTTATATTTATATTTATATTTATATTTATATTTATATTTATATTTATATTTATATTACATTTAATCATTAAAAGGAAGTTGATTTAGGAAATTTATTTGGTCAGCAGATTCTATTCCTTTTTTCCTCTTCTTTTCTTTTCACAGTCTTTTCAAAACAAGTACCAATGCCTTTCGTAAAGAACAGTGGAAGAAGTGTGAAGAGATGAAGAATCTAGGTGTACTCATCGCTGGCTGAATGTCATTTTAAGAGAGCAAGAGAAAATAGAGAACCTTGGTTACACAAAGATGGGTTCAAGGGATGAAAATTCCATTAACAGTGCAGAGAACAGAAGTGAATTAATGAATCACACTCATAAAGGATCAGAGAGTGAGGGTGAGGACTCAGCCAGCATCTGGAATGAGAAGTCCATATCAAGCAAATGGAAATACCTCAGCTGCAAGTACTTTATAGCCATCCTCCATTCTTTTATTATTTTCTTTGTTACTTTAATTGCACTGGGAGTTGTTCCTTGCTGTGAAATCCACTGCATCATTTCTTAAAGAAATACAACTGGTTTTGTATGTGGCTTTATAAATTTCATAGCACATTATAAAACTATAATTTATTTTTAATTTACAAAATAGAACAAGATTTTCAACCTGGGTACACAGAATCTCCTGTAGTGAAATTTGGGTATTTCTTGGAGTTAATAAATCTAAATCATTTCAAATCTCTGATGCAGTAGAAAAACTATTTAAAATCTAAATGTATGTAAAATAGTTTCAGGGGAAAAAAAATCAAAATCAACTAGTGCACAATTTAATTAACTACCCCCCAAAACATTTATTAGCTGCTGATGTCTCTTGATGTAATATGCTTCTGTGACATCAATGCTTTCCCATATTGTGTCATTCCTCTTAATGCCTTAACCCTTCTGACTTTGTAGGATAGTATTTCCAGTTGGTAAAATGTAATCAGTTATTTTGTCTTTGAATTATCTCTTAAAAAAAAAATGAGCCAAGCTAATTATTTGTATTCTGAAGGCACTTTCACCTTGTCCTCCACTTTTCAAAGGTGTATTCAACATTGGGCAAACAAAGCGAAATTGATGATGCACTGTTAGAAAGTAACTCTTCCAATGCTGTGCAGTGTTACAAGTTCCTGACGAAGAATAATTTTAATCTTTTCTATTTTTAAGCATGGGACATCCTCAAATATGAGCACTTTTTAAATGAATCACAAGGAGCAAAATCCAACCTACTGTAATTCCACAAGAGTTTCAGACCAACATGCATGTTATTTTTTGTCAAAGACACCGAAGATGAGGGTAGAATCTAAAGCATAATGTCGGATTCTCTTTTGCAAAAAATGCACATTATGTTTTCTCAGGTGAACATTTCTAAGGCCTTATACAACACCCAAAAGTACAGAACACTTCCTATGTATTCATTTTAAGTTTCACATTTTATGCTACATTCTTTTTGTCCAATATTTAATAATATCATTTTTATCGCTTTAATTTTTTTTTATTATCACAAGTTCAAAATTTATTTTTCAATTTCTTGATTGTCAATAAGAGACCACTTTCAGCTCAATAAATTCAGCTAATTGTGTGTATGTATACAGACAGTGGAACAAAGTTGAACTAGTCTATATACACTCAATTCACTTGGGTCTTTGAACTAAGCCAGTGAAAGAAGGCAGCTGGGAATGCCTGGTGGCAGCCAAATCTTGAAATGTTAACAGAAGCAGCTAAAGAAACTCTTGCCAATTCAGCAACACAACTATCCCAATTGCATCCATAGCCCTGAGTGCTGCCAGCAAAGTAGATTACAGGGTTTGGTTTATGAGTTGTCTGCCAGGCCAGCTTTGTGTGTGGCCATGTTTGTAACAATTAGTCCTCGGTGAAGGAAGGATGGGTACCAGTGCTAGTGTGCAAGGAGAGAATGAACAGGTGCTCAAAAGTGTATTTCTCCTGTCTCAGACATCAGTGTCTGCTATCCATGACATTACAAGGCTGATCTGCTCAGTGTGGTCTGAGATTCAGTTGTATGCAGCAGTCATTGAGCTCTGTAATTAATGTGGCTAAACTAAAACATCCAGCTGTTGGGTCCCCATTTTGCCCTCCAATGCATGTGTGTGGCTTCTGTGCTTCAATGGGAACAGTGTGTGCCTAGCTGGGGATGGGATCTGGCTCTGTGTGTACACATTTGAGCTGCTGTATACACAATAGTTTTAAGGAGAAATATATTTTCCTGAATTATAATATTCATTAGCTTCCCGTTTTATTTCTGTACCAAATGTTACTGTTTGCTTTTAGAGTTGTGGTCTTTTGTGTGTAGCAGACTTCTTTGGCAAAGCATATAGGTAATTTGGTGACCCTGTTTCAACCAAAGCAAAGCTTTTGTCCTAATCTGTAGTTCAGCCTGAGCTGTTTAGAAGAGTTTGAAGGGTGGGGAGGGAGAGAGAAGGAGAGGAGAGGAGAGGAGAGGAGAGGAGAGGAGAGGAGAGGAGAGGAGAGGAGAGGAGAGGAGAGGAGAGGAGAGGAGAGGAGAGGAGAGGAGAGGAGAGGAGAGGAGAGGAGAGGAGAGGAGAGGAGAGGAGAGGAGAGGAGAGGAGAGGAGAGGAGAGGAGAGGAGAGGAGAGGAGAGGAGAGGAGAGGAGAGGAGAGGAGAGGAGAGGAGAGGAGAGGAGAGGAGAGGAGAGGAGAGGAGAGGAGAGGAGAGGAGAGGAGAGGAGAGGAACCAAATGTTCTGTGAAATGTGAATCTGAAATGTGAAAGAACAATGCTAAAATATCCCAGGAAGTCTTTTCTTGCTGTACTACTGACCCAGCCAAAACCAAGTGCTTCTGGAAATCCTTCAAGAAATCCTATTTGAGTTATTTTCAGTCTTGCTTCCAGACCAGAGAGGCTTGGATGAGACATTCAAAAATTTGAATGTTTATCAGCTACTTCTTCCTTTTGCCTCTTCCTATCTAAACAAGAGCCCAGATTCGTCAGCAGCTCTTCATGGATATGTCACTTCCTTCTGCAGACATCTCTGACTGGTTCTCCACCCATGCAGATCAGAAAGCTGAAACAGCTGAATTTAGCTTTTCTAATCATAAAGCAAAGACCCTAAGACAGGCAAGTTATTTAAAAACATAACTGAGCGAGAGTTGAAGGTGATATTGTCCTTCCTCCTGTGTTCCCATTTGTGCACTGAAATATTTCGAAAATCAATAGGTATCCTCTTTAGCTCAATTACTGCAGTTTATTCAGGAACATGACTAACCATTTGCCTCTTGTTGCAGATGTGGTGTTGCATTTCTCTCTGAAGCTGCCTCTGTGTATCTATGCGAAGCTGAGCTTGTAGTTCAGGCAGGAGCTGTGACTGTTATTTTTGCTCAATTTTTTCAAAGCAGAGCTAAGGATATGAATGATTTGTTCTTTTTAAACTTAGTGATCATCTGCCCTGATTTCATTTTTCACATAGTCATCCACATTTGATTGGAATCTGGGACAGAGGTGGTTTATTTCATGTTCTAACTATACTGTTTTTCTCATTCCTCATTATCCCTAAGAATTAAGTGTTGGAAATAACAGGAAAAAAAAAGTCAGTTTGACTAAGAATCAGAAAAGAGCACTATCTTTTTCATAGCTATTCTGCATCCTAAAAAATATTAGTCCTTCAATTTTTATATATATTTATATATATATATATATATACTTTTTTTTTTTAAATTATGCCATTCATAACTAAGCCTCCTTATTCACTTTTCATTCCTGCTGGGTAGGTCCTCTCCAGTCAAGACAAACCTTTTAAAATAGGATCTCTTATAAAAGCCTCAAAAGTGTGATCATCTATAATCTTACCTCGAATTATTCAAATTTAATTTGTAATTCTGTTTGGTTTGAAATAAGTAGTATTGCATGACTCACAGGTTGCATGTTCAAATATGGACCAGTGTGGTCAACTACCTCGACCTGTGACACAGGACATCAGGCTAGCCTGACTTAGATATTACTGGAGTTAAATCATGACCTTTGGAACAACTTTTTATGATTTTCTTTCCTTACATAGGTCTAAGCAGGCCAAGATCCCCTCATAACTTCAAAAGTTAAAGTGCCTGGATTTTTTTGCTATGAGTCATATTTTCTTATAATCTAATTATTCACACAAATCTTCTCTCAACTCTTTCCAAATATCAATCCTTGTGCTGCAGGCAAAGGAATTTACTTGAGTATTCTAGTAAAGTTTACTGTGGGAGAAATAAATAAATAAATGTTATTTACTCTTTACACTTGCTCAGTAACCCCTTTTTACTAAATTCAAGGATCTTAGCCTTCCAAAACACAGACCTTCATGTGAAGCTCAGATCAATTTAGAGTATAACCATCTCATTGGTTCTTCCCAGAATTACTCTTTCATGTGTTAGCTTATCCTCTTCTGCTGGTATAATTTATGTCCTTTCTTCTTTAGCCTCCCTCTCCCTCTCTCTCTCTCTCTCTCTGCTTGTTCAAATCAAAACGCTGTTTGCAAGCTGTTTGCAAAACTGTTTGCAAGCTCATAAGCTTTATAGCTTATCAGGCAATCAAGTCTGCCCTTTGTCAATAACATTTCTTCTTTATTATTTGCCAGACTCTATTTCTTCCTGGTAGCTGCAAACTTTGTTAATGATATTCTTATGTTATCTTCCAGGTCATTGATAAAAACTCATTAAAAATTTTTATGAAAGCATTGCCTATGGGACCACACTAAAAGCACACCTGCTTGATGATTATTTCTCTGACGTCTGTCACTTAGTTAATGGATAATATATGTAGTGTTCACTGGGTTAAATTTGTAGCAATTTAGACTTTTAATTAAATTGTCCTTGATACCCAAAGTTTTGGCTGAGCTTTGTTATATGCACTGATATTACTTCCTTCATCCACTCAACTTTTAATGTAATTTAAAAAAACCCTTATGTTTCCTTGGGAGAACTTGTTCAGCAGAAGAGTATTTTGAATGGCATTAATAATATTTTATTATTTTTTGATGTAATGTGTCCACTCTACTATTTTGTTTAGGGTCAAGGTCAGCCTGATAGAATATCTTCAGGAAGTTCATCCTGTTTATCCCATTTAAATACTGGTGTAGCATTAAATTTCTCCCAGTTTCTGAAATTATTCCAGTATTTCTATAGTTATTGACAATAGCAATAATAGCTTAAAGAACCTTTCAGTCATCTCTTAGGATTCATAACTTTTGTAGTGCTTAAGTCATAGTTCATGGATATATGAATGCTCTTGAAAACCTTATCCAAAGTCCTGTCCTGCTGAGGCACAAACTATGAGTAGTGTAAGCGTTATTAACAAAGAAAGATAGTGTGCTTTTTTTATCTTTTTCACTATATCTTTCTGATATTTTTGTTCCATTTTCCTCCATTAATAGGAGAAACCTTCAGTACTATGACATATTTGAAAAGAAAAATATCTGTGGTTAAGACTCCTAGCTTAGATGGCACAAAAGGGGTGGCATAACTAAGCTTCCTAAGGTACTTGTTATAGCGCTATTTATAAACTCAGCTCGCAGTCTCTCAGTGTATGCTTGCCTAAATAATTTTGAATGCTTTAGATAACATCGAATGAAACCAGACTTATTCTACCAGATCTCCCCTGACAAAAAGATGCCTTGCCCATATAGATCCCAGTTTTGAAAATATTTTATTATGGGTAAAGAAGATCCTAGGAATATTCACTATGAAACCAGGAAGAAGAAAGTGTGAGCAGTCTGGCCATGCTTTCACACTGCAGCTGAAGCAAAACTGGTCAAACCTTGACTAAATGTTTGCTATCACTTACTCTTGTTCTCCCTTGCTGCATTTCATCTGTTGGTTCCGTGAGCTATTTCTGCTTCTCCCCTGGCTCCTGTAGGGGTCAATTCAGCAGAAGATGGCAGGAGAAAATTTGAACATATGGAAAATCAGAACAAATGAGAGCTACTCTACTTGGAATTAAGCTGTTATATGCAGTTTAGACACTAAAAAAAAAAAAAGAAAAAAAGAAAAAAACACAACTGACAAAGTAAGAACACATTAGCAGGTTTTGAATACATACTTTACATTTCTAGTTGAATCTCAACCATCATTGATTAACTACAGATTATACTTATGCTAAAGATGTACTCCAGGTTGTGACCTAAACGTATGTATTTAACTTTCTTTTATTTTTGGCCATGAGCTGTAAGTAGAATGGTCAATGTTTTTTTATTGCAAATTACAATGAAACAACAAGAAATAAGATTTAATATAGTAAGAATTCTAAATTTCAACAATTTTACCATCTGAGAACATCAATATGAAATGCAAGAGCTGTGAAAATATTAATAAATCTAATATCTCAAGATGAGAATTTCTTTGTCTTTTACAGCTCATTAGCACAATTGAAGCATGGATAAATTACAGAGATACATATGCTTCTAATAAAGAAATGTGCAGTTTAATAAATAATTGAACTTAAGTAGAATAATGTTTCAGAAAAGCCACAACTAATGCATTTGTTAAAAAGACTTAAAGGAAGCAATATATAGTACACTGTTTGATTATTGCCCTGCCCAAACACACATGACCACATAAATGCAAGACTAATTTGGAGAAGCAGTTTCTAGACTGTAATTCTGATGGTGAAACCCGTGATTATGGTTGCAATCCTGCAATCCCCAGCAGTTGTACTGGGTTTATTCAAGCCAGTAACTGAGTTGGGCATTCCCACATTCTGACTCCTGCTAAATTTTTCTGATTCACCACACATAAAGTGCCTAAGCTCAGTGTTTTCTACCTTCTTCGCAAGTCCATTGCTACCACTTGTTTAGTTCTCGACTTGATAACAGCCACCAACTAATTTCTAGACTTGCATACAGTTTTATATTGTTTGTTATAGTTTAGTCATCTCTAGATTTTTTTTTTACTTTCATTCTTTCTCAAGGTTTCCTCTCACCATAGGCAATCTCTAATGTCCTTTATAATCCCATCTTTCTGATTTCTGTAAGTTATGATTACGGTTTCTGTTCTTTCACCATGACCACTTACAGTGGCCATAATGCTACTACTGATGATGTTGTTATCTTTATCTTCCTTGCTTTGTTTTTTCTCTCCTTTCTTTCTTCCCTAGTAGAAAGAAAAATCTGTGAAAACTCACTTTTGGCAAGATAATGCTATCAAACCCTGGCTTAATTTGTATTTTCTGGTATTTTCTATATTTTCATAACATGGTTTGGTTGACTGCTTATTTGACCCGTAAAGAATGATCTGTAACAGTTTCCTTTTTTACAATTCTCAATCACCTCTAAAATCACATAAATTAAAATTTTAGACTTGAAATTAAAACTTATGCCATCAGGGCCCTGCATTTGTAGACATTTAGAAACAGTGTCATAGCAAAATTTTCAAATAGAAGTCATAAAGAGGGGACTGATGATGTAAACTCTATACTAGGTCACTGCTGTGAGAGAAGACACAACAGGTGAAAATAGTTGAAAATGTTACTGGCTACAGAGAAAGAAAAAACCAACCTGTTCACCTGTCTCTACATATAATGATTGGCCCTATAGTGACTCTGGATGCAAGGGGAAAACATTGATGAGTTTCTCAGATCAACCATGTAGAGTCCATGTCATCTACACTTAACCCTCTGAAAACTACAGACTTCTGAGGGTCTGATTTTTTCTCCTATAAACACCTCTAAAGCATGAATCATCAAATTAGAATAAATACATTTGGAACCAATTAAATCAATTAAATTCTGTGTGCCTGGTTTCCCCCATTAACTAGCTCTTTTTAAAATTTTTCATAGATTACCATTTTTAAGATGATAACTAAATATTAAAATAATATTTTAGTACTGTGAGAGAGATACTGTTCATTTTGCTGCTCGTGACTTTCCACAATTAAGCTAGATTCAGGTAATTTTGTTTGCAAAAATCTCTGTTTCATGAGTTCTTGTCATGCCCCTCATTACATATTCTCAAAATTATCTTACTGGTTATACAAATATAAAGGCATGTAAAGACATTTTGCTAGAGGTTAAGAAGTAATCAAAAAATCATCTCCAGGAGTTCTCCATCTAACTGTTGAAAGTTTGCTCAACATAGACTGAGAAAGAGATAGAAACAAAACATTATCTTTGTATAAACAGAAAAAAAAAATTAGACGAGTCTGACTTTTTGTCAGGAGTTGCAAAGCTGTCAGTGACAAGTGAATATTCTTTAAAATGATTGAAAGAGATATCAAAAAGTTATTAACTATTTGGGGATTGCTGATTCAATTTCTTGAGAGCTTGAGGGGAAAGAAAAAGGTATATTATTTTTCTAATATTTTTGAGGCAAATCCCCAAGAGATGGAATTTCCATCAGAATATCCAGAAAGTGAAATTAAAAAAAAAAGAAACAAAACAAGAGCACACAAATCTACCCATTTCTTTTCTGTCATTGACTCCACAGTTTTACACTTAGGAAGGTTTCAATTCAAGTAAGTTGGAAAGCTAGAAATTGACTTGATGAGCATTAAAATTCAGGCAATATGCAAAGAAAACCAATGGCCAATGGCCATCTTACAGGTGTTATGGAAATTGCACATACCTGCCACCATAACAGGGTTCAGCTCTGAGTCTCTGCTGAATTAATAAGCCAAAAAGAGATTCTTCTATAAAATCCTATTTACTAATAACACTGCAGGTTTGAACAAACAAAGCCCTGGGCAATTCCACCATTATAACCTGAATTCCCTACCTGTCTTGTGACACTTCAGACCAGTTGTAATATTGTGGTTTGGGATCTTCCTGTCACCACTGTCTCTAGATGAGCCATTCCCTTCTACTCTCAAAGGCTGTGGTTCTGGTAATGAATGTTGCTTTCCTATTTCTGGCTTGAGCTGCCTCTGGGTGCTACTTTTCCTTGACTAGGTGACAGTTGCACCCAGCAGTCCCAAGTTTCAGCAAATTTAGCTACTACTTCTCAGGAAGTTGTGCTAAACAAGTTCTAAGGGGGCAGAAACCAAATCACACAACACGGAAGATTAGTAGGAAAGTTTAAAACAGTCTGAAACATAAATAATAATTATTTAAATATTATTAAATATTATTGTTTAATATGGGAAATAGCCTTGTGCTACAGAATTCAAATCCATGTTTGAAGCCCAAATTTTGGCAGCTGTTTTTGGGTCTAATTTTTACTGTGGCCCTTATTTTCATGTGTACTTTTTTTCCCTTAAGGTTCATAAAAGAACATAGAGTACCCTTCTTGAGAAAGTCGTGATTTTTGTGACAAACCAACATGCTTTTCTTTATATCAATAGTAATTAAGTGAGCTAGCATGTAGCTTAAAACGTTGCCTGATCATGTTTTTCTCTGTGTGTTTTTACATCTCTTTTACAGCACAGATGGGTTGTTATAACTTACTGAAATCAGGTAGATATGATGGATTATATTTAAAAAGTAAAACCAATACACTAGCATGTACCAGAGAAAAAGCCTGGGTGCATGTGACGTAAGGTAATTTATCTGTGGAAAGTAATTTCCAAGTGAGGGCTTACAGTGAGTTTGTTCAAGGACAGGTAAATTACTTTAAGAAGTTGGAGTCTCTAGAAGACTTTTCCTCACATTTTTCACTCTCTGCTGAATAAATTTTTAAGTCCACTTCCTCATCTTGATGTTGAATGCAAAGTAAAGTGGGTGGCACCAAAAATAACCATCCAGAAAGAAGTTTTAAAATATGAGCAATTAGTATTTCAAATAGCATGTCAAAGAGTGGGTGGGTGGGAGAGAGTATGGATTTAGCTTAACAAAGTCCCATGACACTGCTTCAGAGGGTTAAGGAAAAATCTTACTGGGTATTTTTATGACTGATAGTCAAAGTTTGACTAGATTTTTCTTATGGTAGACTTGGTATTAAATCTATTTTCATATCTTCAGGTAAACAAGGATTTAGTAGATCCATGCTATATTCAGGCAACAAGAATATGTTTCAAATAAGGAATTATTTTGCATCATTGAATTTCAAGTAACTAAGATGCAAGTACATTTTATAAGTTTACAATAAAGCAAAAAGGAACTTTCAGCCCACTCTTAAATGTGTGATAAAGGTAGGTGTGCTGCTGTTTGGTATATCTAGAACCCCTCTACTAACACAAATATAATGTATTAATAATATGTGAAAATCCTGGTTTCGGTACTTGCACGAATATTTGAAGCTTGAAATAAGTCTGAAAAGGAAAAATGCTAATGTAGGAAAACCAGTTCAACAAATACTAGTTGAAGAAATATACGATGCAAAGTAAAATTTTCTATACAGTACAACCTAGCACAGTGCTCTACATACCTCATGCATGTTATACATGAATTTTAATTTGGAGGGACTTTCAAAGGAAGAAGGAATAAGATGAAGAAACAACAATTGCTTTCTTTCCCTTCGGCTCTTAAAGACAGCTTAGTTCAGAATATCCATCACTGTACAGAATGACACAGGACCCAGCTCCATGGCTCTTTTTACTCTACTATAACTCATCTTTGTCAGGAACTGTCACCACATAACAACTTAGAGTTTTCCCTTGGCTTCATTCTCACAAACAGTGGCCGGGGAAAATGATTCACTGCATCTGCAGAGGCAGTGCCAGAGGAAGAGATCTCTGTCAGGGCAGTGCTCTGACAAGCACGACGTGGATTTCCCAGCACCCCCACCAGCATGAAGGACTGACTCTCCTTCGGTCTGTTCAGCAAAACCCAGTTTGCTCCAGTATCACTGCAGCACTGCAAGAGTGTTTACAAGTCCTGAGATAGTACCATTGTTGTGGGAGCCTTTGATATGTGCTGAGTGTGCCTTTAAGGATCCTGACCTTGGCTTTTTAGAGGTGTAGATGTGTGTGTGTTTCTGGTACATTACTAGTGAGATCACTTACTAGACACAACATCTAACTTCATCAATTTTGTACACAGCCAGCCCTGAATGACCGTGGCCCCTTTACTAGGCTTGACCTTCACCTAACCCATGGCCCAGGACCTGTTCTGCCCATGCCCAAACTGACCTCTGCACATCTCCAGGGCTTGGTCTGTGCAGGCACCTACCAGCATTTAAAAGCAAGATTGTGGAAGATGCTGTGCTGTGGAGAAGTAAAGTTAGAAGGTGTTTCATAGAATACTTGGTTTGGATGGTGCTCAAGAGAGAAGATGCTTAGTAGAAAATATGGTTGAATATAGTCACCGAATTACTGGGCTTTAGATTTCTCCCTGACAAATGGGAGAAATACGCTCATAGTTTTTTGCATCTTCTCTCCTGTTGCCCATGCACACTGAAGTCTGGGTGTCATTCTTACTGTCTGACTTGAATTGTGACTCTAATGTCAAACTGATGGCCAACAACACCTTTACTCTGTCAGCATTTATGTGTAAATTCTATCAGAACCCATGAGCTTATGTATGTCTGATGTGCCCGAGTATTCCTTGACCTCATCCTCTTCCACCATGGGTACATCTTCCTTGCTCCAGATTATTCTGCTGGTCTCTGGAAGCTGGGATTCCTGAAGGACAGTCTTGCTAGCAAAGACTGAAGCAAAGAAGGCTTTCAGTACTTCAGACACATTCTGTGTAATCAGATCCTCTGATTCAGCAATGTTCCCCCATTGTTTTTTGTCACCCACATACTTACAGAAACTTACTTGTTGTCTTTGACATCCACTGGCAGGTTCAATTCCAATTGGGCTTCAGCTTTCTTAACTTGAACCCTAGATGACTGAACAGTGACTCTGTGTTCCTCCTAAGTTACCCAACCTTGATTTTACCCTCTGTGTGCATCCTTTGTGTGTTTGGGTTTGACCATCTCAACTGATAATCTTATTGAAGGACTCTGCCAGTATGAAAAGGAGCTATCCTGTCACAAAAGGAAAATTTGTCAGTTTAGGAAATTGTGTAGCAGCTTTATTGGGACCAAAAGTCATTAGAGAATTTTAGGTACTTATTTATTAATTTATTTGTTCAAATTAAATATATATTTCAGTTATGAGGAATAGGATTTAAATCAGGTTATAAAATTTTCAGAACGAAAAAGTTAACAGGAAAAAGCTAAAACTTTACATTGTCTTCCCAAATGGATCATCTGTCTGAAGCATAAAAAACATGAAGAGAGGAAACAGAAGCATGTAAGTTTTAGTCAAGTTGAGAACTTCATCTAGAAGAAGGTATTTACTTTATTGTCCTCTTTAGGATGAAGCTCACTTTTCAATTGATACCCAATGCTTTTCTCATACTGATTTAAGTTGCAGAATTTACCTTGTTACCTTTCCAATCTGACATGGACTCCAGTTTTGCTCTTTTACTGCTTTTCTTGTGTTTTTTTTCTGGATAGAATTTTTCTGCCCTGTTGTTAGAGTTGGGTAACAGAGTCTAGGGCTTCTGCAGCCTGAGGACAACCTCCTTCTGGTGGAATCTGTTCTCTCACAGTTGTTTTATCTGGAATATTTATGACAATGGTCCAACCTATCTCAAAAGACTGAAGTAGGGAAAATTCTTTCTCAAAATTTGTTCAATAAAAAACTTGAATCATTATGCAGACATCAATTTAGGAATTTCTTCAGCAAATAAAGACAGCCTTTTCCAAGTAAAATATCTTGATTTATCATTTTTCTTATATTATCTCACATTAGTATTTTCTTTTTTTCTGATCTTGATTTATTGTCTGGATAAAAAAGAAAACTTCTAAAGATTTTCAGTGTATTGCACCAGTGTCACAATTACACAAATGACAAGGAACCATCTTGTTTATTTGCATGACATCATATTATTTACTAACTAGTAGCAAATTTGGAGTGATAACCATATAATTTATGCTTGATATCACTTGCCCTGAATTTTGGACTTTGACCACATTATAGGAAGTAAAAATGGAAGCACACCCATTGTTTCTCACTCCAGATGTAAAATGACTGAGCATTACATGATGCTTGAACTATTGCTCATTACAAACTTCAGGAAAGTAGAAAGATGTTTTAGAAGATTTCAACATTTACTCATTCTTAGCTATCTTAACAAAATCTATTTTTAAAAGGCTACACCATAAACAAAAACCAGGAAAAATGTTTTTGGGGGCATTTTTAATAACTTTCTTTTTGCTTTCTTTTTCTTTTAATTATAAGTATGGGAAATCAAAGCAAAAAGGAGGAACATTCTAACCTTTGATTACCACCCTGTGTTTGACAAGATATGGTATCACCTTCCAAGTGAGGAAGCAGCAGGAATTACCTCAAATTCTCTTGAGGGGTGTGGTTCTGCCTAATGAACCTAATCATCCCTCACTGTGGGATCAGGACCTGCTACTGTAGTGAAGGATGGACTCTTGTGTTTCCAGGTTAGGAAGCAGCAGAAATGGAGCAAGGCATACTGGCAATGGTCACTAGCAGCTCAGTTTACTACATGAGCATGAACTGCCTATAGCACAACTCAGGATTGCTGAGCGTTCATAATTCATGAAAAAATTCCTTTACAAAAAAAAATATACAATAAAAAACAATTGGATCAAACACACAAGGACACTTATTCACAGTTGTTTTTTTTTCCAATCAATCAAAACCTGTAAGTTCATCAAGTTTATGTTTAATTTCCCCCTCAAAAGGGAATTGTGATTGAATTTCTAAAGTATCTTCCTAATATCTAGTTGAATTTCTATGTCTACCTAACTAGCTTATAACTTTTGGTTGTCAAGACTGTGATAATAGACATGGGAAGAACATGCAGAGGTCTTTAAAAATATTTTTGACAAGTTATTCTTGTCTGTTTGATAAAAGTGGAATTATAATTGTGAATTATATTTATTGCAAGCTGCATGAACTATACACACTTTGGAAGTGATTTTGCCCCTCAGGTCTCACATAGTTCTATAGCAGATATATTCAGCAGGTTAGACTTCCAAACAACATTAGTCATTGTAAAATTTTCACTGATGTTGGTACCTTACCCTGAGGTTTTGTTCTCTGTGCAAAAATGTTGCAAAGCCTTAAATGCAGGGGGCATGTCAAGGCAGTTAAAATAGTTTTAAGTAGCTTGATAACTTGCATACCTGATAAGAGGAAATCAGATACTTCAAAGAACCAGAAATCCTCCACCCAAAAGGAAGGCTTGTTTGGACTTAGCCAGTAAGAACTATCTTACTGAAGACACAAATGTGTGTTCACTCAGAATTCGGAACATGAAGGGTGTGTGGTTTTTTTTTTGTTTGCTTGTTTTTTTTTTTTTTTTTTTTTTTTGTTTGTTTGGTTTTGGTTTTTTTCCCTCTTTATTCCCAGGAAATGCCTCTATCAGCAAGCTGTAAGCTAGTCCAGACAGGGAAAGTATAGATGGTGGACATGGAGGAGAAATATAGGGCATATCCTGAGTTAAGAATAGCGATAAACTGAGGTTATGGGTTGCATTTCGCCATTAGTGAAAATTTCTCATGGTAAGCTAAAACTCAAAGTGTTCATAAGGAAAAGATATATTTTGTATCATTAGATAAGTGATGGTTTTCAGGCACTAGCAAAATTCTGTGAGGATTCTTAAAAATATTGAAGATGTTTGGATAAATATGCCTTGTCAGTAGTATAACCTACCATATAATTACCAGCATCATTGCAGCTTTACTGAACAGATGTGGTCTGTAGAGTCATAGCAGTAGATCTAAATGTGGTAGAAGATGTGATAATGAGATAGACCTAGTCAAGTATCTTACTGAGCCATCAACAAGCTAAGTGGGTAAAGCAATCTGTTTGCATGAAAAATGTAGGTGGTGGGCATGAATGGGGAATATAGGGCTTTCAAGGTCAAAGCAATCCATGGTATAGTAGCTGAGCTCTTTACTCAATTGTCTTTTGTTTCTACCTCAAATATGGAAGCAGAGTGAAGCCAAAGTAACGAGGTCATTCTGAGACTCGGACATTTGATGGCTTGACAATCATTAAATAAAAAATGCACTGGTAAAAAGAATCCTTTTAAAGAGCAATGTTAGAGAAGTGTGCAATGGAATACATTTGCATAGCAAAGAATTTACCCGGTGGAACTTCCACTAAACTGAAGAACAAAAACAAATGTTTTGACATAATGGGTTAGTTGGGGTCAAATAGCCCATAAATCCACCATGTTTGTGGGTGTAATGTGTCCACAGGGTACATTGTCTATAATAGTGTAAAGAATTTGTTACAAAAACCTACTTCTTATGTTCTCTAGAGAAGCAAGAAAATAAGTAAGTTACATTAGTTTCCAAATTTGTGAACAGAAAATCTGACTGCATTTTGGAGGCAGAATAACTAAAACATTATTTTAAAATTAATAATAACATTTTTAATGTTGGCATTTTTTCCCTAGTAAAATAAGCATTTCAAATTTTAGTTCATGATTAAAAATTGGCAGACTGCACAAGGCAGACTGAGTGGCTCCACTTCAAACAATATAATGAAAAAAATATTTAAATAATATCATATTTAAGAACTATATTTGCCATAAACTCTGCCATTGCAGAGATTGGCTATGTACCCTGTGGCCTTCCCCAAAGTTCTTGAACTTGATTCTGGTAATCAGACCAAAAGTCATGAGATGTTTTCGGAATGGAGAAAAAAACAAAAGTCAAAACTGGTGCCGTTCCTGCATCTTGGAGGATGATCTGAGTACTCATATAGGCTATTTCTTCCTTTCTGGATGTTAGCATGTCTGATACAGGAAAGATTATTTCAAAACAGCAATTTGATCCTGCCACACTCAGTGAATAATCCCATTGCAGTCACAACATATGTTCTTTCCTGTCCAAGAGTATGTGGGAACAGACAAATTCAGGAAATGACACCTACCCCCACACACTTCATACACGCCCCTCAGTTTGACCTGATCTTTCCAATGTTCCAAGAGTGCAGCTGGAATACAAAATTCTCAGGTAGATGTCACAAATAAGTAGTACAGTTCAGAAGCTCAGCTCTCAGTGTGTGGACTCATGGATTGTGAACCAATATGAATATTTTACTGTGGTTTAGTTAAAGCACCTTCCTCTTGCATGCCCCTGAAGCAAGGATGACATTTGCAAATACATTCCTGCTGCTCTAAGAGGAAGTGGAAAGGAATGTCAGAAACCAGGGGCTAGTTTAGTCATTGCTACACTCATAGAAACACAGAATGATTTGGGTTGTAGGCGCCTTTCATGGTTATCTAAGAACTCTGTCATGGGCAGGGATACCTCTTACAAGACCAGCTTGCTCAAAGCTCCATCCAGCCTGGTCTTGAACATTTCCAGGGGTAAGGCATCCATAGATTCTTTTGGCAACCTGTTCCAATATCTCACCACTCCCACAGTGAGGAATTTCTCCCCAGGGTCTAATCTGAATTGATACACTTTAAAAACCCTAGTTCTTGTCACTTCAGGCCTTGCTAAAAAAAAATTCACTGTTTTTCTTGTAGGCACTCTTTAGGTACTGTAAGGCTGCTCTGAGATATCCCTGGAGCCTTCTCTTCACTAAGTTGAACAACCCCAACTCTCTCAGCTTTTCTTCATAGGAGAGGTGTCCCAGCCTTCTGATCATCTTTGTGATCTCCTTCAGGACCATCTCCAGGCATAAAAGCTGGACACAGCACTCCAGGTCGGGTGTCACCAGAGCAGAGTGGAGTAGACAATCACCTTCCTTGACCTGCTGGTCACACTCCTTCTGATGTATCAGAACAAAATTTGCTTTCTGGGCTGTGAATGCACATTGTTGGGTCATGACCATTTTGTGATCCATCATGCCCAAGTCCTTCTTCACAGGGCTCTAAATGAATTCATCTTCCAGTCTATATTGATATTGAGGATTGCCCTGGCCCAGGTGAAGAATCTTGTGCTTGGCCTTGTGGTTCTTCAGGAGGTTCAAATGGACCCATAGTCATCTGGGTCCATCTGGATGTCATCCCCTCCTTTGAGTGAAGCAACTGCACCACACAGTTTGGTGTCATTTGCATATTCAGAAGTATTCTACTGTTAGTTTATAGATACAAGACATGAACCATTCTTAAAGCAGCAAACCATTTACAAAAGGAGAAATATATGGTTAAAATTCACATGAATTGCAATAATAATCACAGTATTGTGAATTAGCTTTTCTTGTCACATGCTGAAACTATGCTACCAAGGAAAGAATTAAAAAAATTTTAAACTACCGTCAACAAGATCACCCAGCTGACATTTTGCAAGTATTAAAGGAGAGTACATTTACAGGACAATACTGAGATTTTTAGGAGGCCAGTTACAAAGACTGATTAGGCCTTATCCAGTTTACAGCTGGTGATTATCTTAATTTCCATCCCACCTACATAGCTCATGTAACATACTAAAAATCTATAGCCTGGGAACGTAGCAAACTGATAGACTGAAACAAAGCCTTACCCTGCTCTTTTCCACTCTTTGAGAGCGTGCTTACTGCACAAGTAGGTATCTAGTGCTTGTGCTCTTATTCAGAACATATGCTGTCCTGTGCAATGAAATAGTTCATGTGCTGTGACAGGTTTGAATGTAATTATATAGTACAATGCAAGATATACACCTGAAGAAAAAGAAATTAGGGTTGTATGTATTTTGGTACTGTGTAACGTCTGCCCTTGGATTTTGTATTTGGGTTTGCAATATTATATTCTTTTAATGCTCTTCAGACTGTGTTTAATAATCATGCCAAAATGTCTCTCATGTTACTCGGAGTTTCTACTGACTTAAAAGTTTGGCTCTTCAAGACATATTACTGATACTGAGTCAGATCCACGCAACACATTGCCCTAGATCTATCCACACATGCTGAAATGTCCAGTCAGCATCTATGTCTAGGTCATGAAATTTCAAGGATTTGGATGGAAAGTACCATACTTGTGCAACTATGCTCAAAATTGCCAAGTCCAGATTAAGTATTTCAGTGCTGGCTGTTCATTTTGGTATACAAACTTCACTGCAGATGATTGGAAGCTGCAGAAGGGCTCAACAGTTTCAAGGAGCTTCACATATGCAACTTTTGTGAGGCATGGTGAAATTCATTGTTTACTGAGTTCATTTCTACAAACAAGACAGTGCTTGACCCATAACTGGACTCCTTTACATTCCTGGACTCCTTTACAAAGTTGATACTAGAGTCCTGTAGCTAGAAATAGTTCTCATTCAAAAAATCGGACAATATATCACATATATATGGGGAGATTTTTTTATTCAGAAAGATCTCAGTTTTTCAGACTGACTGAAACTTCAAGAAATAGGCAAGGAGGTAGGCAAGTCTCTGGAATAGAAACAGAAAGAAATTGTTGAATCTAGAGACGTATTTAAATTTACTTACTGGCCACTGGGGATTTTCTCAGTGTGGATAGTATTCACTTGCCAACCCATAGGAGTGTAACATCATTCCAGATGCACTATCGTATCCTGTCCATCTTCTGACTTATTTTGTAGAAAAGACTCCTGTATAGATACTATACTATACATCCTGGCCACAGACAACTGGCTATCTTTGCACATTTGAAATGACACTACATGATGGCATTTAAGCAAGTGAATCCCAGCCAGTGTAATATTTTACTTATTTCCTTGCATTCAATCAAAATTTTGCATCACCAATTTTTAATTTTAAGGGACTAACTCAGGATTCTTGAACCTCTGGCATTAATTTTTAATTTGTTGTGGAAATCTTTGAAACTATTTTCATTGTGCTTTGTAAGATTTTCTGCTTACTAACCTGGTTGGATACAGATTCAAAAAATATCAGCATCTCCTTGTGTTGCAGAAAACTAAATATTTTTTCCCACTGAGTTGTCCCATCATTGTCTTTACAGCTACCAGGGTTCACTCAAGAATGCATTTAAAGGAAACAGCACACACAGAGAAAAAGCAGCTGACCTGCTGTTTGATACTGCTTTCACAAATGAATGGTGAGTGTCTCTGTAAAAGGGAAAAAGAATGCTGATGGCAGTACTGTTAAAAAACAAAGGAAAATGAAGAAAACCTTGGGTGTCCCTTGGAATGAACTCACTGACATTTTTCTGTGATACAAGTTATGTGAACTTGCATAGAAAAAATGTGCTAATTTGCATCTTTTGTTAAAAAAAAGCACCATGTGAGTACTTTGATTTACTAGCCTAATTTGTCGCCACAGCTACTGCAACTATCAGCTGTATTTATGGTAACTCTAATACATCACCCAGAAACTTATAAATGTCAGCACTGCAGCTCCCTGTAATAGAAGTTTTTACTGATGGAAGACCACAGACTAATTACACAACCCAGTTTTTGCTCTTATTCGCCTAAGACAGTATTGCAAGCCTCCCAGTAACTGAGACCAGTAAATTAGCACAGCTAATAGATGTACTTAGAAATTCAGGTGTGGAAATCTCATGTTTTTTCCCAGCAATTTTGAAATTCCTCACCAGTACTTTTCTCCATCTACTAAGAGGCAATAGGGGCAAAGTTTAAAAATTCTTTCAATAGTGTTTACAGTTCAACTGATCTGTTGTAATATCCCCTTTTGAAGCTATTCAAATAAACATTATAAATATGTTTGCTATTAACATATGGTGCTGATACAAGAAGAAGACTTAATTCACTGTGTTATTTATGCAGCAAAACATCCTAATGGTTCCCAGACTAAGATGAAAAGCTGTTGCGGCACCATCCATGTATTAGATAATGTCTTGGCACTTTCCCTATTATACTGTTATAAATAAATGTAGCAATTAAACCAGGGTGCTGCCTGGTGCTTTAAGATGCAGTTTTGTTTTTCCCTGTTTCCAGACCAGATCCACCCCCTGCTGGCAGGAGGCTTCTTTACACAAGCCCGATGGAGAAATAAAGCCAATAAAAAGCACAGGGGTTGTTTTAAAGCTTTTGAAGCTAATTGATGAGTTCTAATCAAGCTGGCAGGTCCTTGTAGTGTTGCATTGGTGACATATAAAGGAGCAGTCTCAAGGGACCTACCCTGCCATTAGATAAATAAATGAACATGCCTTAGCTAGGTGTTATTTCAGAGAAAAGGAAAAAAATAATTCTTTTCTCTCATATTGTTTTTATCTGCAGAACATTTCCATTATTTCTCTCTGTTTGCCCTCCTCTTCTCCCTCTCTGTGTGAGATATCTCATCTCCCTCTATTCTTGCCTTTCAGAGAAGCAGAAATAAACAGGTTCAAACCAGCTGTGATAATGAATTTTCATTATATCTTGCAGCTATCCAACATAAATATTAAACATGTGAAACAAGAAAAATTTCCATCATAGTGCTATGCTAAAGACATGGCAAATGAACAGGTAACCATGTGTGATAAGTTTGGGTATCAAATGGCCCCTGTATCTGCCTGTGTGAATACTTGGACCCTGTGGTAAGTCTGAGGTAAACAGCAAAGAACGACATTCCTGAAATGAGCTAATGTGCAGAGACATTTACCCCAAACCGTAAAAGCAGTTTCATATACTTTATTCCATTCAGGCTCCTGCTACCATTTCCTGATCTACATGAGCACCCTCTAAAGGGAATATTTCATGGTCTGCTTCCTGAGACCCACAGATCAGCTTGTGTTTAGCTGGCTACTTCCCTGAAGTGCATGATCCCATCCTGGGGGCCTTTGTGTCCTGGCCATCATGCTGATGGGGAGAACTGGACCCACTGGAGGCATGGGATGCATCTTGCAAACTGAAGATCCCAGCCAGGAGAGTTTTAGGCCCACAGCTGAAGAACTGGGAAGCAGGTGCTGATGATCAGATGGTCCTCCTGGGTAGAAAGGACAGGTGGTGCCAAGAGGAAGGTAGTAAGGATAAGAGCAATAAAGCAAGGGAAGGCAGATATTATCAAAACCATACCCTATGCTTCTGCATTAGCATTGAAAGATACAATGTGGATTAGTATTAAGCCATAAGGTACAGAGAAGAAGGGCAGGCAATATCTATGACATCCTCTGTCCTTCCTTACAGAATCCAGACCTTTCCCTTATCATAGTCTTGCTCAAAGCCCCAGCCTCACTGCTGTCAGCACTTTCAGGCTCACTGCATCACAGCACAGACACAGGCTCTCAGATAGGAAATATTTCCCCAAGGCTGAAGATGTGGGATATATTTACCGTGAAGGTGTGTAGCTGTTTAGTGAATGTTTCATTTAATTAGGGCAGAGAGCAAGAGGAGTTGACCTGGGACAATACAGCTTTTAAATAAGCTCATAATTTGAGAGCACAGTCTCCAGAGCTAGGACAGGGATTTAGATTATTTTCATGTGTTGAAATTTGCGCTTTGTTATTGCAACATTTCAGTCTGTCTAAACTAATGGCAGGATGCCAGCACATGATAGCATCTCACATTCCTGTTGTTTGACAAGCACTTCCAAAAGTACCTAAGTCACCAGAGAACTTTTAAGTCAGAATTTTGCTATTTTGTGGAATACCAACTGAATGCAGCTATAGATCTGATCTGGGGACTTATCTAAAGACGCACAAACCTCTTACTTATGGCAATTTATTTTAAATCATCCATACCTTTAGTTGCTGCCTTCAGCCACAACCCCCTCTTTTCCTTGTCAAATTCCATTCAAATAAAGCACATTTCCTGCCCACTTGTCTACAGATAGATCTGATCAGAATTAAAAAATGTGCCTTGATGAAGGATATCTGTTTTAGTAAAGCACACACATTTTGGGAAGATGTATGACTCTCAAACTCATCACTGTTTTTTTTGTAGGGCAGAACAATCCATCCATTTCTCACCAGAAATGTTGTAAACAATGCAAAGAAATACCTACTTTTAAAAAGAAAAATGATAGTATTTTTGGCAGTCACACTTTATTAAAATGCCTGACATTTCTTGATTCTGTTCTAAAATAGAACAATGTAACAAGATATCCTGAAAGGTACCAGAAAAAAAAAGTTCTCTTATGGCACTTCTAAATAATGTTAGTACTTGAAAAATTAAAACACTGACTTCTGTGTTCACTGTGGAGCATTTAGGAGGATTTATAAATGCAGAGAAAAAGAAAGCTGCAAAGTCATGAAACAGAATAAGAAAATTATATGCTAATATGTTTGTCCTTATTATTTATTGATGATATTTCTAAGGCTATGAGTTTGTCTACAGTTGGCTAGAGAAAAACACACACCCAGAAACACAATACATGTATCTTTGCCTGTAAGTTAAATATCTAGTTTTGAATTAGTTATTTCCACAGTCAACAGAGTGAACACCAGTCAACAGAGAGGGACTGCATGAAAGTGGATGAGTAAGAGAACTCCAATGGAGCAATGGGAGAGACTAAACAAGTAGCTTAAAGTGCACATCCATCTTGTAGGTGTCTAAACACAGGCAGATTAATTCACCTGTCCTAATGTATCACCACCATGACCACTGCATGCACTTAATGTAATTAAAATGGTTTTCCTTGGCTGGAATTTTTTTTATTATTATTATTGCAGAAAATTCACTGCTACAAACAAATAACTAATTCCAAGAAGTACTTCTCAATTACAAGTAAAATTATCCTCAAGTAGAAAATGTTCTGTGCTAATGCCTGTATATATTTCCACAGGAGCTTGAAAAATTAGTTTGGGTACAGTTTTACATTGAAAAGTAGATATTCTAGTATTCAGAGAATACTAAAATACTTCATATTATTATTTTAATACTTCATATTATTATTTAATATTATGATCTGTGCCTTTCTCTGGAACCAGAGTAAGATCATATTCTGCTATTATCTCCTTTTGAAATTTCCTTCTTACTTATTTTGAAATTTCTTTTTTACTTTTTTCAGACATGCAACCAATCTAGCAACCTTACAAGCAGCAGCAAGGACTAAGATCTCCCTTTCTTTCATCACTGATTTAAACAAAAACAATATTGATTGACAATATTCAGGTTGTCTTCTCCTCATCCCTTCCTTGTTTTGCCCTCTAATGAGATAAGGACAAAAATGATTTGTTTCTCTCTCTTACTTCGGTGCTAGAGTATGCAACCTTTTTTTTAATGCAAATTCAGAACACTATTTGCATAAGTTATATTAGATGACTGAAATTATTTATGTCATCTAAACAACAATGTCCAGAAGGCCCAAGAGAACAGCTGCTTCTTCTGCTGTGCCACATGCACTTTCATTTTCCTAAAATAAGCTGCACTTCCATTGCCATACCTTTAGCATCTTTGGGCAGCAGAAATCAAGCTACTTCCCTCCCTTATGCATCATCCTACATATTCAAAACCTATTTATTACCAAAAATCACAGGTATATATACCAATATACTGAGATGATTGTTTTTCTCTCTCCTTTTCTCTTAGACTTTTGTTCCAGCACCCCGAAACAAAGCCCTTCTTTTGTATCTGTCTTACTAGATCTGCTTTTCTTTTTATGCTAGATCATCCATCTACTACTAGATCTACTTTTTTTTTCCCCCATACAAATCTTAACAACTTAAGCACCATCTCTTAGAGAGAACTGGCAGAGGTATTTATGGATTCAAGCAGAATCCAAGTATGGAGCAATGTGTCTCTCGAATAAGATAAAGGTAAAAATTTTAATCAGTAAAATGTCAAAGCTTGTTTATTATAGTGTATATCTTCATATTATCCCAACGTGTAAATGTGCTTAATTTGTACCTGGGGATCCAACTCAACAAACCTTAATCAACAGAAAGGCAATACCAAATTTAGGACAGATGTCTCAAATTTATTCTGCAGTGAATTGAATATTGGCACCTTCATAGCAAGATTCCTGTTCTCCCAAAAGAGGTATCTGATAGAAGTTCATCTGGGATGAACTGTCTTACAGACATGCCTCTTTTCATTGACTGTAGTGAGAACCCAAATAAAAGTAAGGTAGACAGTGAGATTACAGATAGATTAAGTAAAACAAATCATGACAAGGAAGCCTTACGTACCAGGTTGGTATAAGGAGCCATGTTTGAAACTAAAAATTAGATGAATCATCCTTCATCCATTTCAAGAACACATACATACTGAAGAAACTTCAGCAATCTTGTGTAGCATGACCCACAGAAAACAGTTTGCATCACTTATTTCACCACGTACTTCCTGTGTTTGCTTCAAGGGCAATACAAAAAAATTGCACTTGCAGTCTCTCAGTGCTTTTAATGTAAAGTCCTTTTAAATATGAATTTTAATTAGATTTTAGTTCTACTTTCAGACAGATCTGTATCTTAATTAAGGACCTGGAGCAAAGCTGTGTTTAAAAGTCCCATAAATCTTCCCATAGTGCTGGGGTGATCCTCTGTTCATCTTGCAGGTGTTCTGGCCTCCACATTTCATGCACAAACAATTTGCCATCACATAGTTTTTGCATCCACTTCCTCTCCCTCTTCTCCCCCTTCCCAGCATACAACTTCTCATTGAAGAGGCAGGTGGGCAAGTAGGCAAATAGATGGCCGATGTTTTATTGAAGTGCAGTGGATGAAAATAGCCTTTGATTAATTCCCTCCTACCTGCTCCTGTAAACAGGGCACACAAATTTATGTGCTATTATTAATATTATTTCACATTTTAAAATGCATTATTTGCTGAGAGCTTTTCTTCCTGCAGCTTGCCTGCAGATCTGAGTTTTGGCTTTCTACCAAAATCATATTGCCTTTGTCCTTTGGCAAGAGAATAAAAATTGAAGTTAAACTAATATCAATTCCCTTTGACCTCTGTGCTACTAGTTAAGTGCTTTATTTTGTTTCAGAGTTCCAGTTCTGGGGTGGTAGAGTGATTCGGCATCCAGATACGGAATCCAGTGGAAAAGTTTTTCTGGAGATTAGAAGAAAGAGAGAGCACTAGCAAGCACAGTGAAGCCTTAATTATAGAGATGTAAATCTGCCTTTCTGGGTTGTGAAGTTTGTGCCTCTCCTGAGTATTGATTCTGGCTTCTCCACTTGGCTCTTCCAGCTCTGCTCTTTGTTTTTTGCCAACTCTCCAAAGATACTAGGGACAGAATTGTACATGACTGATGGTAAAACTGGAAAGGAAGCTTCCCAACCTGACTTATGTTCCAGATGAATGGGAAGAGTATGTGTACTGCATCACACCTTCATGAATTAGAAAGTAAACCACCTCAAGGCTACATGTGTGCCTGGGTGCGTGACCACATCAGTTTGGAAAAGTTCAGCAAGAGACACTGGCTTTCTGCTGGTATGGCCTTAGTGGAAGTGGGTAGTGAATCCATGCTGCTTGGACAGCTGATCTCATGCCCAAGTTCTTAGTGGGGGACCTGGGACAATTCTGTCCATACTGCTTGGAGAAGCAAGTTTCATTTAGCAGCTATTCTTTTTGAATTCTCCCTGCCAGGTGAGGCAGGCAGGTGACCCCAAGGCACAGGGAGAACAGTAGTCACTGTACCTGCTCTATGGACCATCAGCTGGCTGGATTCACTCTGAGACACAGGCTGTGCTACCATTATGTTAAAAGTAAGTAATTTGATCCCCAGCAGTGGTGTCCTCTCACTGCCCCCAGTCATTCTTGAACACATTTGATCCTCTTGAAGAACAAAGGCTGTGTGCAGTTTGCTGGGCAGTGACTGTTATTTCCCCACTTTTCCTTTTGCACAAGGCTTACTGAGCAGACCTCAGCACAGTCACCACTTGACTACTGCAAGTATTTGAAATTAGTTCTACTTCTGAACTACCAAATAATTTCTGTTGCCATTCACATTTATGCAGGCAGAATTTTGTCTTGATGTTTGCAAAATGTGCTGTACAAATGGGATATACCCTTGTAGAGGGGTATAAATTTCATGAAAATTTCCCATTACTTATGTAGTCCTAACAGCTGTGAGCTAACTTATGTCAGATATAGCATTTCAGTACATCAGATAAAAGTATCTCTGTAGTTGCTGAGTGCAAATACCCATACTGAACAAGAAATATTTAACATCTTTAAAACAGTTATAACTATAGGAGATAAGATTAAAGTAAAGAAGATATAGTTTTCATCTGAGTAGGATCTGTAAGTAGTAAGCACCTCCTATAGGAGGTATTTAGTGCATTTTAAATTGCCCTGGTCACAATTTTCTTAACGGTTTCATGATGAGTAAGCCTAACATGTCACAACCATGAACTACATAATTAAAGACCTCATAAAAAAATTAGACTGTCACTCAAGAGAAAGACTTTATCTTCATGGAACCTCTGTGCAATGTCAAATGAAACACTGAATCAAGATCCCAGAGTTTTCAGATTGTCTCTGAATTTAAAAAGTAATAATAAAAACTTGACATTGGTTTTGAACCAATTCCAGCACTCCCCCAAAGAGCAGAAGCAGAACTGCAATATACTGAGCAAACATGAGGGTTTCAGTTACTGCATGGGTTGGATTTCTATTGCTACACCTGTGAAAGGGAGTACGCAGACACACCTTCCTGTGGATGAGATCACTCCAACACTTTCACTCAGCTTGGCATGAAGAGAGTATAAGGAACACCATTCCAGCCCCATTTAAAATAAACCTTGGGATCTGCTAACCTTCTGTGCTCACCTGCATGTGAATTTATTCATTACCACCAGACTTAAAAGAAAGTGGGGGCAGGAGGTAACTCAAAGGGGAAGAGTGCACAGAACTGAAATTGAAGTTTTTCTTTTCAAAGAAACTTGTTAAGAAAATAAAACTGACTTCAAAACAAAAATTAAAACTAAGTTCAGTATAATAACATGAAAACAGTAAAATATGAAAGTATTTCCTTAGTACATTCACTCTAACACTTATTAAAGATATAAACTAAATCCAAGATAAACAAATTCCAGGTGTGGAAATGTGGTTAACATATGACTCAGTTTAAATTTCAAATGTAAAATAAAACATTCAATGTTCACCAGTTTGCTTTCATTCTAGACAGACATTAAAAAGAAGATAGAGCCTTGCAATTCTCCTTGAAGAGAACCCAGTGCACAGCTGGAGAGCTGTGAACAGCCTTGTAACAAGCTTTATGAAACAAGAACACACCAAACTGAAAGACCTAAATGTTCATAGCTTTTTGTGTCTACAAATATGCATGAGCTACAGTATGCCTGATCAGAATGCTGCCACATGCAGAGAGTTGTAAGGAGATGAGATGTTTTCTCTCCTATATGGACTTATCTTCTCCTATATGGACTTTACAAATCAGAAGAAAGTGTTGTCACAACTGCTATTACCTCTTCTCCCTGAAAGAGGGTGCATGGGTAACAAATAACTACAGTCTTAAGGTGGGAAGAAAAAGTGAGAAACACATGCTACCAATTCCTTAGGAGGATGGGCAATACTCTTACTATGGAGGAAATAGAGACAGTACAAGAAAGTTCATCTGAAGCTTTCCTGAAACCAAGTCTGCACGGTGCCCTTTTGAAAGGCTAAGACTCTTTACCCCCCCCCCCCAAAAAAAATAATTTAAATATATATATAATACAATTTTCATATCCAAGCTGAGATATGGGTTGATCCATCTTTAGCCTTCTTTATTTTGGCATTTTGTGTCCGAGACAGCAAATTTAGCAACATTAATCTGTAGCAAGGAGTAGTCTAATCTAGAGAATGAACAATGTCTTGTGATATCACAGTCTCTTTTCACTGGGCAAGAGGAGGAAGGGAGAGGAGCCTGGAAAATTAGGATCACAGATTGCATGCCTCTATTAAGTGAGGAGTTACGAAGATTAAACATTAAAAAAATTAATCTAGTTATTGGAACACTGACCTAGAAAAAGGCATCTAGGATCAGTAACTTACTCAGAAGTTTCAGTCCTCCACCTTCTATGCCACTGCAACCCTGCAGAGAGGGAAATTTAATAGTCACAGAAAAGGTGAAATGGATTTTGAAGAAGGGAGTCTAAATCTGTCATTCAGAATTTCGGTGCTCTCATACAGAAAGGAAGAAACCAGCACTCTTGCCTTTGCTCCTAGCAAATTCTGTCATACATATGCACAGGTTTAAAAAAATTAAAGAATCATGGTAAGAGAGACCAAACCTCTATGTGTTCCATAGATACCAGCAATACCTTTTATACTTCCATTCACATTAGAGGAAAATTAGATCAGTCTTAAGATGAGAATAATCAGACATCTCATGAGAAGACTAAGAGTGTGGACTCAAAACAGATGAAACCTTCTTGCATCCATATCTGTGTCTATGGGCTCTACGGAAAATGTGGTCTTTTGGTACATTGGTCTGTTTAGCATTTTTTAATCTTGTTCAACTGTAGTGTTCTTTGACCTGTCCAAGTGCTTCCCATTTGATGCAAGATGACAGAAAGCATAAGTGACTTCAGCTACTAGATTTTAATTACATTAGGACTTTTTCCTATTCAAAGCTAAAAAATAGGAACCTACACAGTAAACATCATGGAACCTAGCAAAAACAAAAAAGTATCTTCTCTATAGCTGCCAGCTTTAACTTTCTGAGTTCACAAGCTGCTGGAAAACTTTGTCTTGCATTGTGCATATTTTCAAATGCACATAATTCCATTGGCATTTATCTTTCTCTAGAAGTTTTTTTTAGTGCTTTCACTCACTTCCTTATCTGCTCATTATATGATTTGCTTCTGCTTTTTCCATTGATGTTGAACTTAATTCAGAAACTACTTCGATGTATGTTTAAGGAAATCTGAAGTCAACACCTAGATGTAGAGAGTAGGATGGATCTGCCCAAAGGCAGACACCTGCATCTTATAGGATCCATCTTATTTGTAAGTGGACATCTGATATGTATGTCAGATAACTCAGCTGATGTAAGAGTCCATTTTTTGCTCCTTTAGTTAAAAAAAGAGTAGTAAATTACCAAATCAGATATTTTCATGTATATTGCAACTTTCTAAACTATACCACTAAAAATCAAAATAATCACAAAACAAGAAGACACGAAATGGGTATTGGCACCTGCTCCTCACACACCAATTAATAGTGGACTCATGACTGACACAAATCAGTTCCTCACCTCAAAAATTTTCATACCTGCCTCTCTATGAACTTCCCACAGGCAGCTCCACACAGCACTGACTCTTCCTCTCCTTCCTTCTGTAGGACTGGCTACCTCCTTCCTGTGCCTTACACAACCACCTGACCTCATCAGTCCCCTGTACAACATCCTACCCTTTCAGTCCCTTACACAACTACCTGATCCTTCCTCCTTATAGCACAGCCAGCAGACTTCAACAAAACCTCAACCAGCTAACCCACTGTTTTATAACACCCATCCCATTGGACATAGCTGTGACCTATTAAGGGGCAAGACTGTTCCCACTCTTTGGTAATTAGTACAAATGCAATTTATCAGGGGCAAGATTGCCTTCAGCACTATCTTTTTTCTCTAATAATCTGTCCTCCCACACATGGGGAAAGTAAGTAACGAGGTTGGAGATCATATAGAACCGAGGAATTGTTTTCCAGATGAACTACCTGCAAATAAAGGAGACATGCAGAACACATCTATGTGTCCCATATTCCCATACAATGTTTCTAAAGTCTTCCATTACTGATACATTATTCCTGGCATAGTGATCCCATGTCAATATCTAATTATTTACTTTGTTCTGACTCTCAATAAAGGTCTTTGCTTTCACATAAAGCATTCACTAATCCACTTTTCTATTGCTCTAACCAGTTGAAAACTATACAATTAGAATCCATCTGTTTCAAACTCCTTGTGAAAATTAATCAGGGAGCATAATGTTTATTTCCCCATGGACAAGGCACTTGCATGTGTAAGTTTTAAACAGTCAAATCAGGAGCACTGCCATTTCTGTCTCTACATTTGCACTAGCAAGAACACATATTTATAAATATGATGCTTTTCCAAATGACATATTTTCCTAATCTGAAGGCCTGCCTCCTCTCAGACCTGCCATAAATAACCTTGACTCATTTTATAAATAATCCTTTGTATAATGCAACCAAAGCAAAAAACTTTTTTCCAAATAATTTACTTCAGAATCATGATGGTTTTATTTTCATTTGACACTATTAAAATGTCCTTATGGTCTGCCTTTTTGCGAATAGAATATTTATTAAATTGCAAGAAGCCTGAATTAAGTTTAAAGCACAAAAGGAGCAGAAAAATGAGCCTTGTATCCAATCATTAACCTAAGCACCAGAGGCGTTCTTTCCCTCTCAGGGTTTCCTTAATGGAGTAGTGGCAACCAGTGGAGCAGTAACAAACTGCTGGACATCAATGAAGTCTTAGGCCACTGCAGATCTTTGTGCAATGAACACAAACTAAAGCTCTACACCTAAAATAAATACATATTTTAGAGCAAGGCAACTAACAAGATTTTGGGAGCAGGATGAAAAAATCATGGATATGAGATGAAAAGGTATTTTATCACTGCTTTCTCAATGCAGAAAAGAATTTCAGATTGGGTATTAACTAAATGCTTGCTTTCTGGCAACAATTTGCATATTACTTCCCATCTAGTACTTGCTCTCAGCCACACCATACACTCTATATTGCTTTTTGGGACAACATGAGGTAGGCTTCATTTATAGACCTGACACAGCCATTAAATGTTTCTGACCCCTGTCTTATGGAATGGAGGAGTCCTTGAAGTGATGCTTTCTTTTGCTTAATTTTGTGCTAAGCATAATAAAAACATATGCCAAGCATTTACTAAATAGAATTTCTTGAAACTTTTTGTTGTTCAGACAGAAAAGTATGAATCACCAGCGAATGTGATTGCTTGTGCTCTAATATGTTTTAATTGATTTTATTTCCATAACTTTGGATCATTACTTTGTAATAGTAATCTATCTTTAACTCATAAAAAAATTACTACATTTTTCCTCATAAACCTTATTAATACTAACTGATACTTTAACTACCTGCACTCTGTCTGTATGCTCCAAAACCACTGACGTGTTATGTCTTGTTCTCAGTTGTTTTTAGGGGGCTTGGCAGATGTTGTCATTGAGAGAGGCTATATGGAGAATGGTAATATATGACTGGAAAGCCACTATTAGCCCTCAGTCACCACATAAAAACAAATACTTTTTTGCTCTGTCTACAGTGTAACCTAATTATGTCATTTTTATTGTTCAATACTGTTGCAGGCCTTGTCCCAATATTTTACTTCTATATTCTGCAAATAACAATTATTGCTAAAAATCTTTAAATTTATTACTATATGCACTCACACATACTCTATATTTAACCTTGTATTGATATTTAGGCTTTCATTCACCTAAAATAGTCCAAAAAATGCTCTGACCTGAGGGTATAAAGCCATCATTTGACGATATTCTGGCTTTAATGGAAATATGACTTATGCAGTTTCCCTCCCACAGCCTTCCACCTCCCAATCTGAACAGTGCTCCTCCCTCCCTTCAGGTTATTTTGACACAGATGACCATGGACTATGCAGTAAATACTGTAATTGAAAAGTAACCTTCTCCTGACCTCCAAAATAGAAAAAAGGGTCTTTTTTAAACTTGGATCATTCCATGGATTTTATTTGCTTCTTGACCCCTCAAATGTTGCACTGGTTAAACAGAATATTAAAGAGTTATTGAAAGGAGCCTACCAGAGGCAGGAAGGAGATATGAAATCTATCAACTGGTCTCATTTATTTGAGTGCCAATATCGTGGAACTATGATCTCAGTCTAAGTCCTGAGACAAGTTGAATTCCTACTTGCAGCAAAGTATATTAACCTTTATAATTCTGATTTTCATGGTTATATTTTATCTTCCCTTTAGACCAATCACATCATTCCTAAAGGAGATCCATAAAGTCATTAGAAAAGTGGCATGGGAGGTGAGAGCTCAAGTTTAATTTTTTGCTCTGTCACAAATGTCCCATGCTTTTTGAGACAAGCTGAAATTGGCTCCTTAATTTTGAGATAGCTTCTTGGTGGTGGATAAGGAGCATTTAGAGTGGTGCTGCACTGATGTACTGACAGGATGATGCTGAAAGGATAATTTCCTCAGTCCTCCTGCCTTGCTGGGTAAGCTTCTTGTGGCTTTAGCTTCATAAGGAACTTGCACACTAAGGTGTGTGTAAAAGAATCAGAAATAGCAGACTGGTGCAGAAAGTGAAATGGCATCACCACTTTTGCCAGCAATAGCAAATCAGTTTTGCATTAACATTAAAATATGCCCTCAATTACTTGTTGATAAAATGGGAATTATAACACTTTCCTTCCTGTGTTGTCATAAGGATAAACATATTAAAATCCATTATGTGTTTTTCAGTTACAGGGGCCAGTAGACACTATCTAAAATATATTTTACTAATGAGATTGATAAAGAAATTAAATTATGATTCCCTATGATTTTATCCAGTGGGATTTATAAAAATTCATTTATTTTCCCTTATAATTTGGTTATTTAACTAAATCTCTGATAACTAAGGTTCATACTGTAATTTCTGTGGAGATGGACATAGGTAAATTTGTAACATTGGTGTCTCAGAGAAGAAACTGACAGAAAGGATACGTGAGCTGAATTTTTCCTCCTGTGCTCCTGAGAACCTCTTCTTCCCCACCAACTTTTGTGTCTCTCCTTGCCTTGTCCTGCCATCCAGGCTGAGAAGATGGCACTTTATGTTATGCTTATTTAATCTTACTGAGTCATATGGATGACTGTGTAGTCTTGTCATTTATGCCTTTGAAAATATGTAGCAGAGATACAATGTACAAAATCAGACTACATGGTGAAGATATTTTTACAATTCTAGATCTCTTCACATTATTGTATCATTTTACCTCTGATTATTTGAGTTCACACTAAAATTTCACTGATTTTCTACAAAATAATTTTGGTAATAAAAGTGTTTCAAGATTTCGAGTTTCAAGTACATAAACTATGAAAAGACAATTTTTCTGTCTTATCCCTACAGTAGATACTTTCTCTCTACTCTTTCTTTTTCTTTCATCATATAGTTACATTAAAAATCCTTTTGGCCAAATGTCTTCTGTAGATACTCGGAGATTTTCAGAGCCCTTGAGAGAAATGCCTGGAAAATTAGTTCCATGTACATTTTAGGAAATCTTGCTAACAGCTGCACTTTTCCATTAGAAACAGTTTCAAAGGCTACATAAAAACCCAAAGCCAAATGAGGCAAAGTTTAAGTGAGAAAACATGTGTGCTGTATTAAGCCGAGAAAAGGGAACAGTTACTTTGAGAAATCCAGACCTTCCTTTGCAATGCTTTTCAGAGAACATATTAGGAAGTGCAGGTCAAATCTTCATTTAGTGTAAATGTGTGCAGCTCTGCTGAAATCAATGGAACTTCCTTTAAGTAGTTGAACTCAGGATTTGGCCAAGTTTCAGATTTCCAAATGTATATCAAAGAGCTGCAAATACCTTAAAATTAACTGACTATATTAATTTCCTATTTTGCACTATTAGAAATGAAATGCTTAACTGTGTGTACTGAGAATTAGACAATTTGAAAGTATTTAGATAGCACATACTGGGGAAAAAAAATAATTGAAACATTTAAAAGATGTTAAAAAAGAAAAGAGATAGTTTATACTTGCATCTGCTGACCCTTCTATCCTATTCTACGTTGATTTATGATGAATGAAGCTCTAACTCTATTTTCCCTGCTTGTTTTGAATCTGCTTCTTTCTGCCTGGAACTCTGCATCTGAAGAACTGGGATTGTGTTGACATCATCAGAGACAGCACTTGGAATTGTTCAGAGAGAAAAAAAAAGAGTTGCACAGTTAAAAGTGATTTCCTGAAACAAGGTTAGGAGAGAATGTAAATCAGTTTTTAATTTGGCCTCAAGACTGCACAGACAGATTTTTAAAGCATTGCCTCATTTTTCACACCTGTATTTTCAAGCACAAATAAAGTCTCTGTTTAAATGCTTTTTCTTCCCTTTGATTCATTTATGTGAGCAAAGTCAAAATTATCAGAAATCAGGATTCTCTCCTCAGTTCAAGTCCAGGAGGCAGGACATAAACTCAACATGCTAAAACAAAGTAAATCTACTGTTGTATCTCTCCCTACAGCAGACAAAATACAGCAACCAAGTCCATTGTCTTCGAGTAGCAGTTTTACTATTAAATTTTAATTTTTTGTTATTCAGACGTTATTGGCTCAATCAGACTCACCCTGGGACATTAATTAGAACTGATTCAATATAAAACTTTTGCAAACCTGTCTTAAAGATATCGAGTTTCTTTTTAATCTTTCTTTCTCTACCAGAAAAAAATAAGTTTTATAGTAGAAAAAGAAAATAAAACAAACCCAAACGTTTGTAGTTCATAATATGGCTTAAAAAAATTCCACCTTGAATTTTTCCTCTGTGTTCTAACACCTCATACTTCTGTCTCTAGTTCTCTCTGTTTTTCTTGGCCGTTTTTCTAGTCTTTCTACAGCATTACTTTCCCCTGGAAAATGCTGGGGATTTCACATAATTCCATCTGCCAAAATAATCAGCAGCTAACCTAATGTGCACCTTGAAGTGCCATCCTAAAGCTAAGCATTTAATTTAATCTTTGCAAAATCTACAATCTCCAAATCCTTGGAAATTTTCCTTTCCAACTATATTTTAATTGAAATCCAATCAAGAAGATTGAGGGGAGAAGGAAAAAACTCAAACGTGCAAACCGCGTTCGTAGGTTCATAGAATCATTAAGGTTGGGAAAGACCTCTAAGATTACCAATTCCAACCATATTTAGTAATTTCATCTCCGTGGCAGCCCACCAGCAGGGCTGTGAATCCCTCGTGTGCCACTAGAAGCTTTCCTAGTGGGCAGTGCAGGAGCCTTAATGTCTGGGGAATTGGAGAGCAGGAGAATCTGGAAGCCAGAGTCAAAGGGATTTTGGCTGTGTGCCTGGAAGGCTTCCCAGAAGATGGAAGTTTCTGGCAGGACTGCCTTGGGTGGATGTGCTGACAGAAAGTTGAGCAAATCTCCATCTGAAATCCACCTGGTGGTAATCAGAATTGATTTACTGCAGTGAAACATCTTGGCTATTTTCAGAGGGAAATAATTGAGATGCGTCCCTGCCTTCTCCCTGGGATGTTGGCTCTGCATTGCAGCATTTTGGCAGCTCTGTGGGAAGGTGTGTGTGCAAGTGCAGGTCTCAGTGGCCAGCAGAGCTCCTGCCATGACCCCAGTGCCATGGGACTATAGGCATTGGAATGCTGGTTCCTTTCACCTCCTACTTCTTCTCCACTGACTGACTTGGAGGAAGAGAGTCAGAAGAGAAGACAGACTCATTAGAAATTTTTTTCAGGGTGCCTCATGGTAATCAGGAGGAAGAAGAAAAATAAGAGAGAAAACTAAAAGGTTGATTATAGCTCTGGAGGGTTCCATTTAGCATGACAGGATTCAGAGAAAGCAATAGAAAATTGATATTGTAATATGAAGTGAGGGTAGTCTTACACTTTTCCTGAGGAATTCTCATCATTGCCTGACCACAGCAAACTAGCTCATATCTTTTACTTTAACAGGAAGTATCACTTGAGGAAGTCCTCAGCACCTGGCAGCTGTAGAAGTCAGGGTGACAAGGTGATTTCCTGCCTGTCTGGGGATATTCCCTGGTGTTTCTGCTCGTTTTCTTGTGGTTTACCCCTAGAAGCTGAATTATAATGAATCCTGAATCGGCATGCTATCAATGATATGGAGCTGGGTGTAGGAACAGAAGGTAGAGAAGAGATAGAGAATGGGAGAAGAGAGCCTCTCTTTTAGCCTCCCTACCATGGCTGTTTAACAGGTTAAGAAATGAGGCTCTTGTAGGCACTCTTATGTTTTACTACACCCTCCTTAAGGTGGTTCTCAGATAAATAAATAAATAAATAAATAAATAAATAAATAAATGTATTGAATAACAAACTGGGATCCTCAATGAAACCAGTAACAGAGAAAATGGAAGTGCCTGACTTGATTTCCTTGAACAAAAGAGTAGCTCAAAAATATATTGTCAAAGCTGTGCAATGTCTATACTCATCAGATAATACAATATATTGAAGGAATTTTTCCAAAGAAGTTCTTTCTTCACACAATTTAAACTTCAGTTCCCTCCTGTTTTCCAGTTAATAAACGTTTCATAAAAAACTGCAATTTACTTCTGCAATCTTGGCAGTAGTTTGAAGTACTCTAAATCTGTTAAAATGATTTGTGGATTTTTTTTAAGACACAAAATTACTGGGGAAGGGTCTGAGATCTAGCTCAAAGAATTTGGCCCACTGCATTACATTTAGATCTTCTTTATAGAGGTACCCTGAAAGCACCCTGGTCTGCTAAGTTCTGTATGTCTCTATAGTTACAGTATAACAGAAGTATCAAATAATTTCATTATTTTCCATTAACTATATCACTAAAATTCATCTTTATTCATGCACCTCGAGGATTTTGATGCCAGGAAGAACCAGAAGTCCTAATCACGTTTTTTAGACAGTATTACATTCTTCCCAGGGCAAGTCATTAAGTATTGTAGTGAGAAGACTCTGAGGCCTTAATCAGATTACTTAGTAAATTGATATAAAACCCATCAAATCTAATTTAACTTTCATCTCCTGTGACAGAAGGAACAGAAAAAACATACTCCAAACTATTTATTTCTAGAAGCTTGTATCTGACAAATTTCAGTGTAGTAATTTCTTAGTACAGAAGTAACTTCTTAATACAAGCAGAGGCTTGTATTCTCAGTGAGTTAAAATTTGCTGGCATAATCAGGAAATGTGCTTGTAAAAGCTAGAAATCAGCAGGTGATGCATTTGAGTACATTTCCAATATCTCAGCCTTTCTGGAGCACACCAGCCAGAACCACAGCAGCTAATGAGAGACACCTCTCTTTTTGCAGAGTTCAGCGTTCATCATGGCATGCATTAAGATGTTGCTAGGAATGCCAGGGTTTAGTAGCCCATCCTATGTGCTGACATAATTCTGTTATTGATTTCTGCCACCCTGCACTATCAAGAGCTAATTTCCCATTGCATTCCAAGGACAGCACAGAAGGCAGGGACACTGTAGCACAGAAAGGACACAAATTGAGAGAACGTATTTAGTTTACTGTACATTGTGATGCCCTGTGTGCAGCTGGGCCCTTTGAGGGGTCACTCCTCTGATGGCATCCAAAAACTGAAAACTGCTGAATGATCAAGTAATGAGGAGCAGGTAGGAGAGACAATATGTGCTGTTACGTGAAAAAAACAGTGTTACTTGTAGCTTTGCTCAAAAATCTAGCCTTCAACTAAGTCAACCAGAACATTCAAGTTACAATTTTTTGTTGCAAAGAAAAGGGGGTAGTGACCCCCTCAGGTGGATGTTGGCCAGGCTCTAAAATTTTTATTCACTCCCAAAACAGTGATGTGCATACACTATGTTCACAATTCTGGAATTTAGGACAAAGATGAAATGTTCAGGAAAGAAGTCAGTGTCTCCAGGAATGTGACTGTTTGAATTCTGACTCAGGCAAATATTTCAAAATTACTGTAATTTGAAATTTGGACTGGATATATGATAGAGCTTATATCTGCTTGTTTCTCATTGCACAGATTTCTTATTTCACATTGAACTGATGTAGGAAGTGGCACTATGATAAAGTTATCCTGGATAGTATCTCTCAGAGAAATGAAACACATTGGTTTGAAGCAGCAACTGTTTGGGTTGGTAGCTGTTAAACAGCAAGAGCTCTCTCTCCCTGCTTCTGTCCCCTTCATTGCTGTTTTGCTATCTTCCATTGCAAGAAAAAAACCTCAGAGTTTTAATGTCAATCCAGAGCTTCCTTCAACCAGTTACAAGAACACCTGGTATCAAGAAAAAAAAATCTTTCTTCTACAAACTAGAAGATACTCAAAATTAAGTTCTGTCTCTTTATGAAAGTGAGTGCTTCCAGGGGATTTTTCTTTCAATTTTTCTGATCTAGAGACTCTAGACTTCTTCAATATTGAAGCATACTAAGTAGCTTTCTAGGGTGGCATTAAATGGCATAATATCCAAAGTATACTTACACAGTGAACTTGTGAAAGTTTTTTTGCTTTGTGAGAAACAAAATTAATTGATGAAGCAACTCTGAGTACATTTATAACATATTTCGGTCTGTAAAGTCACATGTACAGCCTGTAGAGTCTTATGGAATCTGACATCAGGTATAATGAGGATCAGCAACTGAAAAAATTATGCTGCAAACTCATGAAATAAAAGCATAAAATCCCTGTGAGATTTTGCCAGACTATGGAGCAGAATCAGAATAACCTTTGTGTTGCCAAAGAGAAAAATCATAGGAATGGTAAACAAAAGAAAGGAGAAGACTACAAAGTGAGGCAATGTGTATGAAACTGGAAAGTGTGAAAGAAAAGACAAACCAAGACTAAAACACATCTTCAGACTTTGGACAGAGCTGAAAAACAAACAAAAACCAAACAAACAAACTTGCAAAATAAGTTGAACTTCTTGGAAGAATATATGACAGATATATTGTTAGCTGGGATACAAACTGGAAAATAACTGAAATGTTGTTTATTTGTTATATGGCTAGTGCAAATGTAACTACAGTTATAAAAATGGCTGGTCTTATATTTAAATATATGCATGCTTCTCTCTATTAAGTATAAATCGATTCTAGAGGACCACTTCAGGTGAAAATGTCTAAATTTGAGATATAATGAGGTAAGGAGTCCCTGAAACAGGTGCTATGTATTAATGTGAGGAGTCCACGACAACAAAAAGAAAAATAGAATTTAAAACAAAATAAATTAAGACATAGTAAGGAAAAGAAATATTCCCTGGGAAATTAAATATTCCCTGCAAAGAATTATAAGATAAAAATGTTGTCAAAGAAGGTGAATGAAACAACAAAAAAATTACTAGTCATTATTATGTAGGTAGGTAAGTTTAATAAGACAGTTACTGTCTTAGTCTCTCCAGGACTAGGCACATTTGCTTGCATGCACTGGTGAAAAAATTGCGTTTTTGCCTTCTCACCATGAAGAAACATTATCACAAAAAATGACATATAATCTCACAAGACTTGTATTTATTAGATACAACATCCATGCTGTTACAATGACAGATAAAGGGTGACAATTAGATTTACACTGGTTTAACTGTTAAAAAAATGCGTGATTTATGCATATAATATGAACATACGACACTGTAAATCTTTTGGTATTATGTAAAAAAGGTGTTTTAATTTCCCACTAGCAAAATGGGGACGTTCTGTTAGCATTTCCCGGCTCCCATCCTTCCAAATCCCTCTTTCCTTCCCCGTTCTTCACTGATCTGCATTCCTTCCACGATTGGAGTGCCTGACCTGGCTTTCATCCAATTGGAAAACTAAACTAACAAAGAAAAATAGCAAGTTAATTAATTGATTTTGTTAAAAAAAAATGCCTGAAAGAAATTAATAGACATCCTGAGCTTCTTCCAGAAGCAGGCAGGAGGAAATGGCTGTGGAAGAACCAGGGACCCAGACAATACCATGGGAATGCGCTGACTAGAGTATTAGAGTGACCAAAGACTGCAGCCATCTCTCTTCAGACATCTACAAGCCAAGGAAGCCAGACTAGGGACAGATAGAGCATTGACATGTGCTATAAAGGATGGAATTCTTTTTTTCCCTCTGGAAAGGGAAGAGGTAAGGCTAGCCACAGATGCAATGAGAGAATAGATTTTATTGATCTAAACTGATGGTGCTAACAGCCAGACTAAGTGATGTGTACAAATCTTTTCTTCCTCACAAGTAGCCTCATCTTTTATCTGTTTATTTTCACTTAAATGCTGTGGCACCTTGTTTTGAAAATTTGCCTCAACATTTTCCCAAGTGGCCTCAAAGTCATATCTCCTCTAAACTAAATAAGGCTAGGTCTAGGGTTGCGTAATGGCCCCAAACTATCCCTACAGCCACCTGGTTGGCATAAACCTTGGCAAGTTTTAGAGTAGGCAATTTTTGAGCACAACTTGGGGTTTAAGAACAGTGGGGGCCACTTGGATGAAAGGTAAGACTTTGAGGCTATGTGGCAACAGCCCTGCCAAAGGCTTGTGATTAGGTCAGGAGAGTTCTCCTCAGCTTGTTTGATCTAATAGCATAGACACCGGCCACAATTTCCCTACACACTGTTTACAGGTCTGGGTTTGTGCCTGTGTACCTGAAGTTGTCACATAAAGGAAATACTAAGGCTTAACAGTGCCATTACTCCTTGTAGAAAAGAGTGTTACATTAATTTCTTTGCGAAGTTGCCATACCTGTTTGGAACAAGAAACTTGGGGTTATGCACTGTGTGTGGTTGGCTGCTAATGACTTTGAGATGCAAGCTGAAGTGCAAAGAATTTGTGCATATGTTTCTGTGGAAAGTGAGAGGAAATAGCAGAGGATTAAAATTCAGAGTTTTGCAGAGCACACATAAAATCATCCAGCATGTCCTAACTGTTTTCTGCCTCTAGAATAACATGTCCTGAAATAAAAATATAACCACCCCCAGCTTGATTTCTATCCCTTTGTCGTCCTTAAGGCTGCAATAGTATCTGCTGTTGTTCATCACAGGATTTAATTCCTCCTCTTTCTCCACAGAAGTTTCTCTATGTCATCTGTCATTCTCTATGTACCTGTTCTTCTCTTGCTTCTGATAAGTTTTGACTATCAATTAAATCAACTAATTTAAATATTTTATAAAAGACAGAGGAGTGTGCAAATTCTGCTGTTTCCCAATGGTGGAAGAGACCATTGTCTTTTTAGACTCTGCCAGTTTTACAGTTCTGTATTGGATGACCCTTGTCTACTGGAAAGAACAACTTCTTAAATTGAGACAGTGTAGCTTTTCAGATTCTACTTATATGTCTAATTACATTTAATATTGTACCAATATGTCCATATTAATGATAAATGCTGCAAGACAGGGTTTTGATGGACATATGACTTATTGCAAAATCACTTTGTAATATTTTCAGCTTGTGAATTAGATTATTTGGAGTGAATGAGTAACAATGCAAATCTGTTGCTTTTCTTTTTTACTTCACTTTTCTCAGTGCACTGTATTGTATTTAGTTTGGGGTTGTTTTTGTTTTAGTTTTATTGACTTTAGTAATGTCAAAATCCACAAGTGTCTGAACGCCATTGTGTCCCATTCTGTGCCTTTTATAGGCCATGAAGGGATACAAATATAAAGGGAACCTATACATTTAAAAGCTCAACACTGTCATTGTAACTAAGCTGAAGTTTAGCAAAAAGCAGTGCTAAAGTCACTCCTATCATCAAGAGAAGCAGCTCTCCAAGACTTTTCTTCCCCATTTCTTCTGTAGTGCATGCTGCACAGATGTTTCACACTACAGATGTGTATTCTGAGCTGTTCAGGAGTTACTGGTGGTACACTGGATTTATTCACAGCATTTTAATTAGAATTCAAACAAACTGCATACCTTTTCCATTTGACAAGCACATGAACTGTTTAGGCTTACAGCTACTTTGCAGCGCAAAAGTTTGCAAGCAAACTCTTATTCCAGAATAAGCAAACATATACCCTTTCCAAATGCTAGATGGATATGTATGTCCCCAGGAAACAAAACATTTTGTGTTTCTCAGCAGCATTATCATAAACTTGATGAACACATTACAGAATCAAGTTGGGCAAATATTAAGATTCTTTATGTTCTATTATAATTTTCTTTTAAATATATATTTCTGAGCTAATGAGTTTGGTTACAAGACAACTGCTTTGAAATATCAAACCCTAATACAAAATTTTCATCAGTACAACACGGCCTTCAATTGAGTATTAACACACACACACACACACACACACACACACACACACACACACACACAAACAAAGAAAAATCACAAAATTAATACACACAAAAAAAGGAAAATACCCTACTACTATTTCACAGCATTTCTAAAACACTTTGTTACTCGCTTGTCAGTTGACTCTTAATGTACTGCATTTTTCTGTTCCCCTGTAAATGAGGGCTTTGTAGACTTTTCAAGGAAGAGCTGAGATTATTATTTCTTGGTGATTTTCTTCTTCACAGAGGTAACCTGTCTTCCATTTCAACCTTTATTTTTCTCTTTAGGAGTAAAAGCTTTGTTGTTTAAACAACAAAGAAGAAATAACAAAATGAAAGCTTTGTCCAGCCGAAATACTTTTCTAAGAAGAGTTGTCTTTTTTCTCAGATATTGAATTGTAGAAAACTTTAGAACGTAAAACCAAATAGTCTGGGAATGGGGTTTCTTTAGTATTTGGATGGCTCCTATTGCCTTATGATCTCTTCTGTAAAGAAATAAAAACAGTGAGCTCTAAAATCCATCACAAGGGAGCAAAGTGGCTGCATATATTTGCCTACAAATGCCTTACATAGATACACTGTTCCTCAAGGCATTCAGTGTTATTTAAAATGGAGAATAGCCTCTGATGCCCAAAGTAAGCAGCAGCAAAATGACTCATGTACATATGGGACACTCAAGGCTGGATCAGCTCCTTGAGTATGCATGAATGAGTGTCTTCTATTGAAAAGTAATATTAATCACAAAATTCTGATGAGCCACCTATGCAGAACATAAACTGAGGTTTGCTAAAATACTGAGTCCATGTCTCATTTCAGTGTCATTCTAACATTTCTCTAGTGTCAGGTAGGATATATTTTTCTGAATTGTAAGAAAACTGATATATTTCCAAGTCAGGATTTTTTGTGGAACCACTACACATCTTCTGTTATGTCAGCACTTACAAAATAAATGCAACAGATTACAAACTAAATGTGAGAAATTCAATTATTTTCTCTGTCTCTTCAACAAAGTATTGCTTCTCCTTTGTTTTATACAGGTTTATCTCTAGAGACTATACAGAGTCACATCAAGCAAAAATAAGGCCCAAAGAGCCAAATTCTGAGAGCAGTAATTCCAACATTCTAATCCAAAATAGAACTTCTGTTAGACATTTTTCTTCCATCAGTATCTTTTTTCCATGCATGAAATGAACTATTACATTTTTGGAATGAGGGAATAAACTCCAAGCTAGCAGTTAAAGGCTTGCACAAACAAGTAGGAACCTGGACATGCTGCGCTGAGGATCATATCCAATCCCTCTCTGTAAGGTTGCTTTACAATTCAAAGCCTGCTATGTTTGTTTTTTGTTTTTGTTTTTTTTTTTTTGTTTATTTGTTTTTTTAATGTAATTTGATGTTATATTGTTATGCTGTAAAACATTTGCAATGTATAATGATGTAAGAGGCCAGCTGGCCGCTAATGGTAACAACATACTTTACCAGAGCTATCATCAGAAGGACTGTTGAAGACAGATGGCCCTTTTTTCCCCAGCTTTACCCCGTTAGAGATCCTACCAAGGACAGGCATCTTACAAACCTCACAGTAATGAGAAGAACATTGCTTTATTGACTATAAAGCCTTCCTGCAAATAAGCTGGAAAGCAATATGTACTGGAGAGCACCAGTGGCACGTATGTTTATAACCAAAATAGAGAATTCTGGATTGAAGCTTTGCTAAATGACTTCAATGTCCTGGAAAACTTTTTTGAGAAATACTGGATTGCTATTCAAAACTGCTGTAATACAGAGAGCTACTTTCCTGTCTTTAATTAGAGAGAGGCACAGTACCAATTATGGTGGTTAATTATTGTGCATCCTCTCATTTCATACCCATACTGCAAGGCGTTAAAATACAAACATAAGGGGAAAAATGACCCAGACTCAGCTGATCATACGGAGATTAATTTTGATGAAAGCATTTTTGTTCTAGAGTTTGATAGTGCTGATGCACATTTTCCCTGGGTAACAAAGGTTCATTTGGTTATGTTTCTTTCATGTTTAGGGCTATCAAAAATAATATTGTCATGGTCTCAACTGCTTTTTATCTTATGACAGAAAAAAAATATAGAAAGAGTATGCCATATTTTGTATGACTTACAAGTGCTATTTAGCTTTCTGGTGATAGCAATTTTGTTCTTTCAGTTTTTGGTGTTTTTTCAAATGTGTTTTCCAGTGATTTGTCTGTCAAAACCATAGTGCTTCTGCTTAAACCATTATTTTCATAACAAGTGGTCTTTGTCTTTCCATACTCCAGTTACCTCATTTTAGTACAGGAGAAGAAAAAATAAGCAGTTTTCTATATCCAATTCACCAACAGCTTCCTTGTAGCAAAGATAGTCATATGTACAGGTCTGTATTAATATTACTTTTATGTACCTAAGAACTAAAAGAATTAATACGTTTTTATTGGAGTTATTCTGAGGTTCTTCTGTTTGTTTTGCTTAACTCATGTGATTAGACAGAATTTAGGGTTCTGTGGGCTATTTCCTCTAGGAGGAAAAATTGTTAATTATTTCTTTGAGGCATAATCCTTCCTATTTACTAACACTGATAAAATGTGTTCCCTAGAGCCCAGGAGTAAATTACAACAGAGGATAACATATTTTATCACGATTACTACTCTCCTTCTTTTTCTTAGAGTACTTAAACTCCAAGGTTTTTATCTTGCATTATCACAGTATTGTACTTTTTGCAGTCCTTTTGTACCTTTGCCACTGCTGGAATTCTGGGCCTTCATTGTTTGAGAGGTGGGTACTTCATCATTCTTTTTCTTAGATTGTCCTCTGCTTATTCAGTTTAAAACTGACCATCTTCACAGATGCCTTCTTATAGATCAGTTGTGTTATTTTGAGTTTTTACTGAAGATCTATAGTATTTCTTTAGCTGCTTTCACAGAGAAACTTAATGATTCTTGCAAGGGAGGATATTGGCTTTGTATTCTTTTGTTCAGTAAGGATTAACTCAGTGCAGAATATTTGCTGGACATCAGTAATTCATTCTCCTACCAACTGTGGAGCATACATAGTTAAGACAAAGGATGTTCAGTCTTCAGTGCAGCACTCCATGGATTGGGGGAGTTTGCAGAAAGTTGTGAGCACATCTCTGGAAATATTTTCACCAAAGAATCAGCATTTTCCTGTGGCCTTCCCCTTGTCCTACCATCTTTCATAAAATAAAGTCTGAATCTGAAATGAAGTTCTTTAGTCTCAAGACCATTAAAATACTTGATTCACTTCAGAAATTTGATTTTTTTTTTTCCATACAGTTTTCAATTCACTGAGCTGTGGATTTTAACAACTTGACCACACAGTGGCATTTTCAGATTTTCCAAGACATTGGGGAATCAAAGGCCAGTCAATCACATAGTGTTAGTTGAGGAAATAACAGTCAGAAGATTCTGTCTACATTGATTTCATTGCTTGGTTCTCATGGACAGGTTCATATTTTATTTGATTGCAGGCAGACTTGGGACAAACAGTTCTTCATCCAATGTCCATGTTGTGAGTCAGAATTGCAGTGTTGTCCCATTCCACATAGAAAATGTCTTGAGAAAGGAAGACAGATCAAAAATGACCCTAAGGCAATTGCTGGTGTTAAAAAAGTCCCCTGTTGGACATTTAGTCTCCAGTTACTCTGATCAGTATTTTGTGATTCAGGAGTTTGACCTAATTTCTTGGTGAGATTCCTCAAGCATGTAGTAGCAGTGAACATGAAAAATCTCAATGAAGACAAATTCAGAAATAGTAGAACTTAGAGATTTTAGAACCTTTATGTGGCTTTGCATTGCAAACCCTATCTTTGTTATTTATGATAACATGTTAACTTAGAGTACTTGGCAATGCTTTATTTTACCTCTTTATTTTAAATTTGAAAATTTCTACTGTGAACATTTCTAAATATCTTGGACATGGCAGAGCATGTGGTTTTGTTCCTGCAGGGACTTGGTCTCTCTAATCTTGTATTTTGACTTGTGCATAGCCTACTTCTCTTAGTTGATTGGAAATTGTCTGGTCTAAACTAGCCAACAAGAGTTTTTTCTAAAAGCAGTGAAAAGAGCAGGTACCTCCACAGGGTGAAATATTTCACCTATATTGGAGATCCATTCTAAAATGAATGAACTTGTGTGTGGAGAGATTCCAACCCTCCCTCTTGATCATAAAGAAAATTCAAGGAATTACATCAGGGAAGGCACCTAATTCTTATAGAGCTAGAGAACATGAATCCTACCTTTCCTCCTCTGTGTTTTATGAGAATGTGGATTTTACCCGCTCCAGGTATTTAGGTGTTTCTTAGGATTGTTACATGCTGCAGTTTTGATCTTTGGAGGGATCTGTTTATGGTCATTGTGATTCAAACAATACTGATATTGATTTTTATATTCTGAACAAAACAACATCTCAACTTTTACAATTTGGAAGGTGCAGAAGCATCACAGTGTTTATTTCTTTAGCATCAACCAATGTTGTTTGCCAGGTTGTGTCAGGAAATGTCTGTGATTCCAAAAACATGACTTGTAACAGGTATGGTAGGGAGTTGCTCAAGGAGTTGCTCAAGGCAATGGCAATTTCTTCATGATACAACACCCCAAAATATGCATCATATAATGGGATGGTAGTAATGAGACTCTGAAACCTACCTACTTCCCCAAAATCCATTCTATGCAAATCAATATAGAAGACTAAAATAAAATTTAATTTGATTTTTCTTGATGGTTTTATTGCTATCTTGAGACTGGAGAGCACTTTTAGATAATGACCATGTTCCCTTTGTACTACAGATAAACACAGTACTTTGAGTGCTGTAAAATGAATTTAATAATGAAATGCAAGTTCCCAGCAATTATTGCTGTGTTTTTGATATTCAATTTCCAAAACCTCTTTTAGAAAATGCTTGTCAAATCAGGTGTTTTCCCAAAGAATTATTTTCCATCACTCTATTGATGAGCAGAAGAAAGGACTGCTATTTTACTACTTAGAAAGGAATCTTAGATCATATTTAAAGAAAACAGTGTCTGCTGATGGTCTTGTGAGCTGATCTGCAGTGGCCCAAGTGGGTATTTCTCAGCTGTCTTCTTCATTGCTCCTCTGCAAGAGCAGCACTGTACAGGAAAAGGAGCTGCACCTGAGTCACTGCACTTTTCAGCCTTATGTATTTAGCTCAAAGCTTACCTGCTCACCTGTGAATGGTGGCTGGTCACAACTTGGTACGTAGATTGCTTCAAACTTACTCAGCCTGCAAGAAGAAGTCAGAAGAGGAGAGAAGAATAGGTGTTTGTTTCATCCTGGTTTAGCCTTTCACCCAGTATCTCAGATTTCGGGTTGGATGTTCCTAGGCCTGAAGATATGATAATGAGTGTTAGCTCTAAGTCATGATATCACTGTTGTGTCCCTCTATAAGTTCCTGGCACCAAGGCTGGAGCGTCCTTGGTTAAAATTAATGGCTAAGAGTTTAGTTCATTCTCAACTATAGAATTCAATACAGTAATCAAGAAAAAAACTGCCCCAGTAATACCTAAATAAATAAATAAACAAAAAGGATCCATTTTCCTTAGGATTAATGAGCTCAGTTCAATTTTTCAGTGAAGAAAGGCCCAGCAAACCACTGGAGTTAGTGCAACAGAAGGAAGAGGGTGGCAAGAAAGGGACATGAGTACAGGTGAAGGGATGATGAACAAAGTTTGGCTAGAAAAGTTGTCACGTGGGGTCAGCCACATGGTGTAGCTACACCTTCAGAATGTTTTATCCTGATGGGTACTTTGGGTCCAATATACTGTAAGAATTCTTTAAACTGAAAATATTTTAAAGTTTCATTTGAAAACACTGTCTCTGTTGCTGATATTCTGACTGGCTAAGCAAGTTATGTTGAGCTATGTTGATATTTCCAGGGCAAAAGCACTTCCCTCACCCCCCAAATATTAGGTGTCCCACTGACAGTCATTTGTGAGTTAAACCAGTTTGTAACTTCACAGAAGCAGATGTTTATGATATGTGTTTACAGGAAGAAACTCAAGAATATTTTCATGCAACAACATAAAAATAAAACTCTTAAACATATCAAATGTCCTTGCAATTTTCTTAAGCTTCATTTAACAATTGTCACTTCTTTTTTTTCCAATAAATAATGTAACATTTAATATTATGCAGAATATACAGTGAACTAAAATATTTATCATACTGTACTTTCTTAGTGGGCTTTTATTAAGTCTAATAACTGTACATTAAAGTAAATGCCTTCTGCCTGCTAAAAAGTATTAGTAACTTGGAGCAATAAAAGTTTAAGATATAAGAAAGCAGGGTGGTTTGTTTGTTTGATTTTTCCAAAATGTACACATTTGCCAAGATCTACATCCTATCACAGTACAATCTTTTTGCTTTGAAAAAATTTAGGTTGGTCAAATCTGAATGTAAAACCATAAGAAACATAACTGATACAGAGATTTATTTTTTCTGGCAAAGCTTTTTATTCCATCTCTTGATTAATAATTACCTCAAAATATGAGGTTTATATCCTTTTTTAGATTCTAATAGAAAAGATGTTTTAAAAAAATATTCAAATATGACATGTATATTGAGATTTACACTTACATAGGTCATGTTAGGGTTAGTTTCCCTGTTAAAGTTTCAAGAGAGTAAATTTATAATTAGTTACTTGAAAATGAATAATTTCAATACCAGCTTCTATGTAACTTATTAGTCTTACTGTGACTAAGTTCTTCAGTGTTTTGAAAAGTTACATGTAGTCAATGGAAATGTCTAAAATCTGGTCATGTTTTTTTAGCACCATCTTTCCAGTGGGGGAACTGTGTGTAGTGTAGGATTTTTAAAAATTCTAAATTTACACTATGGCAGAATATTTGTGTCTATAAAAATGGATATATAATATGCCTGTGTGCATTTGTTGCTTTTATATTTTCAAAGCCGCTATTCTTTGGTCAAGTTGAAAACTAAACAGTTAAATCCATGGTTTAATTTAAACAGGGAAGTACTTGGACTGCCACAAGAGTGCCTAACCAACAGAGGAAGAAGATTAGGAAAGTCCTGTATATTGCAAAGAATTATGAAATAAAATGTAGATGGAAACCCATATTTGCAACAAGCATCTTTCTTAATAAAATTCTTCTAAAGACATCCTTATAATGTTCCAAAAATATGCTGAAGTTTTGTAGTTTTATTATTTGTATATTTTTTGCACAGATTTTAAACTATGTTGAAATACTCAGGCAATTTTGAACACACAACTTATTAAAATTGTGCTGTTTTGCTGAGGTAAGCAGTAGCCTATATTAAGAGTTATTATATTGTGATATCTCTCTTGTAGAAGAAATATGTGCAAGAAGCATGTAACTGAAATGTGTTGGCAATTTTGATCCCAAACTAGTTGAAGTGTATGTGAGTAATTTTAAAGTAACAATCAGTTGTGATACTTAATATTATTTAAAATTATTACTCATGTCTCATTTTTGTAGAGGAAAAAAGGGGCAATGAAGCTTTCAATATAGAAAAATAGAAATTAGGAACTCCTATTATTTTTAGTAGTAGTAGTAGTAGTAGTAGTAGTAGTAGCAGCAGCAGCAGCAGCAGTATTAATTTCACCCTAGTGGCTGAGAGTATTAAAAAAAATTTCAATTATCATAAGCAGCAAGATAATAAACAAGAAAGCCAAAAATACGCTTCAGAAGTAGTTTTTATCCTACAAGTCAATAGGTTTGAGCTGAGGTTGAAGTGTATATACTGCTCTGTTATCAATCATTATTCAAGCAAAAGCAAATAATCTGCCAGGAGTTATGTTGTTTCTTAGAGCACTGGTTTTTATTAACTTTCTAGTCCTATTAATTAACTACATTATCCAGTGCTTAAAGAGAAGCTGTTACACTTTTTGTCAGGGCACTCCATGTTCTCCAGTCCAACTATGTGCCTTCTGTGCAGAATTTAACTCTGAGGCCACAAGCTGTAGCAGTGCGACGTGCAGCTCTGTGCACACAAATAATGCCATCTGGGACTGCTAATGAGGGATTTCACAGTTCAGAAGATGCTGCTCATTTGCATCATCTGTTGAGGGGATGACAAAGATAGGAGGAGGCATTTAATTTCCAAAACTGAGTTTTGATTAGCTTTCTCAGCCCAGCTGAATTTTTCCCAGGAATCGATGCCATCTCTTGGGATGCCCTCTGCAGAGTTTAACGTCAGGTGTGCCATGAGGAGCCCTTGCCTGCCAATGCATCACACCCCAGCCAGGTGCCCTCAGCCTGGTTCACAGCCTTGATGGAGACCAATTGGAAATCTGCAACTGGCGGATCAGATTTGTCAGGGGAATAAGGGAAATTATTACAAGACTGGCTGATGTAAGAAGTCATGTCTGTGACTTACAGTGATAGATGGCTTAAAGAGAGGGACTGGAGTCCAGAGGTAGAATCCCCCAATTAGCAGTGGAAAACTTCCCTCCTGTCTAATATGTCAGGTCTGCAACTATCCAAATCTTTTAGTTGTTTTATAGCTGCAAGAAGCCAGCATCCTGAACATATGAAGTGCTGAAGTGCATTTTTCCACTTCTTATCTTTAATCAATACCATCACACATAATATGACAACCTGGACCCTTCCATCACCTAGAGATACACATTACTGTGTGAAACCACACACATATGTCATCCTATCAGCACACCAGACTTTTTCCTTGCTGCTGTTTCATGTGGCTCCCCAAAGTTAGTCCTTTAGCTTTTCCTTGGAAATAGAAAAAGAAAGAAAATATATAGACATTTCATTGTACCACTCACTGGAAAAGAGCAGCTCCACGAATTCAACATGCATTCACTATTGTATTTAAGAACCTCATACAAAAGACAGGTCTCTTGGGTTACTTAGACTAATCTCTACCATAGGCAATGACATCACATAATCCTTTTTAAAAAGTATTGTCTTTAACTGGCTAGGATTTTTTTTTTCTGCTTTCCCGGAAGACTACCTTAGAATTTAACTATTTTGACTGATAGAAGCTATCTCATTTGTAGCTAAAATTGGTTTCTATCTAGTTTACATCAGTTTCCTGTGACAACATTGTTGCCTACTTTTAATAGCTTTTTCTTCCCCAACCTCAGTCAACATTTCAGATAATTTTATACATGTGACAAATAAAGACAGTGCTTTACTTAAAAATTAGTTTTATATTAAATCATGAATTTGAACCTTAAATTGAGCCTTTAAAATATTGGATTTAACAGAACATTACTTTCAATTAACCTTACAGTCCCTGAGCATCAGAGGATATTTTTCTTGCATTCTGTCTTTGTTCCTCAGATTCTTTTTTTCAATTAATAAATCCTTTACTCTTTGCACAAGTTTAATATGCCTCCTGTTTCTGCACAAGAAAAAAAAAATCTAAGAAAATGTTGCTTCCTCCCCACCCACAGCCTGGTGTGTCATTGCATGTGAGACATCAGGTTTCCTTGCCCTCAGTTAAAAATCTTCTGTGACCCACTTTGTTTCCACAGCTGCTTCCTCATTCTCATTGTACAGAGCCATAAACATTAAAGAGTAAGAAAATTCTGAATGAGGAACACATTGACCACAATTAACCTTCAATTTTCACCTCGGCCATCTAATAAGTCACAACAAACAATATTTCCAATGTAAGTTATGTTTTACACAATCAGTAAGCAAATATTTTTCAAAGTTTGTGCTATGGAAATATATAACATATTGAAAAGCATGATCTATACTATACATACAACTAAGCTTTATTTGTAATCTTTTCTCATCAACTTTTCAAACCATTTTTTTCTGAATAATGCTATTATTATTAGTTTCTTGGGTTTGCTTTTCAAAACTATATAGAATTTCTTGTAAGTACAAACATTCCTTTTTTAAAAGAAACAATACAGAAGAGAGAAACAGAAATAAGGAAAAATAGGGAAAAAAAGATAAATATTCCTTTTTCACAATCTGAGACTTTAATGAACTTGGAATTGAATGTTTCTGTACTTCCTTCATTTGTTCAATGCCTCCTTCTGTACTCTGATGATGTTGTATTCTGGCCAAACAAAACAGAAGCTGCAGCTCAAATCGGAGAGAAATTATCTGGGTCAAAATGCACCCTTTGGTGGAACTCAGATGAAATTTCCAGTTATTTTCTGTGACTCATTACCGTGATTTTCTAACTCCCTTGGCCAAAGAGGCTCTTGCCTAAGTTAAATGTCAGAAAGATAGATGTCTAAGCTGGAGCTAGTCATGCTAGTATCCCTTTATATTCAGTGGAAAGAAATAAGCCCTGCCAGGGAATGACTGATCTGGCCATTTAAACATCTAACTTACAGTAGTGGTACCCTAACTCCATTTGTGGTATCTTTACATGCAGTCTGTCCGAGATGGAGTAAGAATCACATTTTACAGGTGAGGATATGAAACAGAAAGGCCGCTTCTAGACTACAGCTTTGAGAAAAATATCACCCACCTTCCAAAGGAGCTGTGAGTTCCCCAGGTTCCTGGCAAGGCACAGCATGAGCTATATGTAGAGCTTTTACAAGCAGGCTGTGCTCAGGCTGAGCTCAGTTACCCACAGAGCCCATTTATCCTCACTCCATAAGTCACAACACTGGTGCTTATGCAGACCAGGTCCTCTGGGCATCCTGTCTGCTTGTCATTCACAAGGGCAAATGGGAACAGTTGTAGCTGAAAGGATGCTTACACTTGAGATAAATACATCTTGGGACGCCATAAGAACCAATAATAACCATGGTTTCTCACTGACAATACATGCATGATCAATTCAGAGCAGGCACCAGATACTGCCTCTGGCAGAAAATGTACATTTCTTGATACTCATATGGGAGCAGCAATATAAATCAATATTTTTACACAGTGACATGTAGAGATGTGCAGTAGACATGAGATTGCTATGAATTAAATATGTAAACACTGGAAGAAATTGTAAAACAAAGGATTCAAAAAAGGTCTGCATGTGTAACAAAGAATATTCCTCCCAAGAAACTGCTTCAATTATACTGTTCCTAGCAGTAGAATGGACTACATGCCTTTGGACAAGTCTTTGGAAATCAGTAATAGGAAGATTAGTTCACAGTTGCCAGTCAAAAGGTACCCAAAATCTAAGTACTTCACAGTAGCTGCCTCTTTTTCTCTTGTGTTGCCCACACTAGTGATCCTGCCCAAGCTGTTGAACATGTCTTGATGTTTGTGAGCATGTGAGAGTGCATCTGTAAAATCAACACACTTAAAGATGCTGTTTAATAAAATCACTTTCCCTTCCCACAGGGACTCCCACTTAGTTTTGTTAGACTAATTTTCCTACCACGGAAGTTACTTTGCTTTACACTTGCCTTGTAGCCCTGCTCACATTATTGTTAAATTCAACCTGAAAGCTTCATAACAGGTTCTCCAGATGCCAGCTGAAGATAGCTGTTATTTTATGGGTCACCTCTCTCACAACAGCCTAGTTTAACCCCATATAATTTGCTGAACGCTGTGAAAATATTTTTCTGGATCATAATTGGCTATGATTCCCCATGCACAGGCAGGCATACTCTTAAAGACGGCTACTCAGGGGCCTGAATTGACACCTAGAAATACCTCTTTGTATATACTGAATATATGGCCTCTGTTGGCTTACTGCATTCCAAACTTTGGGTGCTCAGATGCTGAGCTCCATGCCAGAGTGTTTAAATTTTACATTAACTTTGGAAGGAATGTTGCAGTGACAGAGGGCTTAGGGCTTCTTGTAGTTGAGCTGAAGACATGTCTCTGAGCCTTCTGCATACATGCTGAAGGTCACATGCAGTCCAAACAGTCAGGAGCAAGTACCTGCTGACCACTCAGACCCAGGAAAGAGAATAAGGCTTTATACAATAGATGATTTTGCACTTTTAATATATGTATCTGTAAATACATATCATGTACATAACTGAACAAACTAGCATGGCATGTACATACAAGGGCCAATGGCTAGATCAAGCTGAATGGACTAATCAGTCTTCTTATTAGCATGTATGGAAAAAGTAAAATCTGCAGTAAAAAGAAGAAACTGGGAGTTAAGTCTTATGGAGACCAAAAGAGGTCCAGCTTCTTAAGCTCTCCTTAGGTAGTTTCTAGTCTCTCTCATATGGCTTGCACAGTTCTGATAGGCTAGAAAAGTTGGTAAAAAAAGTTATTTATGCTGTTTTGAGTGCGTTTTTATTTCTGCATGTTTTCTGCTTAAGCTTTGGGTTTGAGCAGTTACATTTGGCCATTATTTCAAGGACAAAATTGATCTCATCCATGAGGCTAAGTTCAGTTTTGTAAAACATGCACCAGTTTTCTTTCCAGAGAGGCACTACAGGATTAGCTGCTCTAAATTAAAATGATTTAGGCAGCTAAGTAGCTATAGCATAGAACTCTTGCTAGAATAGCCCAGGACCATAACCACTGATTAATGTCTTTACCTCCACAAAAGTCATTCAGAGAATACATTAATCTCCCCAAATCAGAGCTTAAATCAATAGTATGAAGTTGACAGGCTTCAGGAGGGGGCTTCTGAAAATTTCATGAAGTTCAGTAAGACCAAGTCCCACATCTTACCCTTGGGCTGGGGCAGTCCCCAACATCAACATAGACTTGGGGGATCATCATGGGACAAATTGATTGAGAGCAAAGAATATTTTAGAAGTGCTGCAAGTTGGATGTGACTTGCATCCTGATCTAGTGAAAGAGGTCCCTGCTTGTGTCAGGTGGAGTGACTTAGATGACCTTTAAAAGTCCTTTCTAACTCAAACCACTCTGTGAAACTAAGAGACTAGAGGAAATTCTGATTCAAGTAATAACTTAAATCTGATGATGATTTAGAATTTTTATTCTTGAATGCTTGTCCATTGCAAATGTACTGAAGAAAACATATTTAAGCATCAGGTTTGGGGTTATTTTTAAAGCTCACCCTTAATTGATTGTGGCTGTTACGTAGGATTTAGGAAATTCTATGAATTTATGAAGCAATGAAGCAATACATCAATCAATGAGGCAAAAAATAAACGAATTAACATTTTATAGGGAAATTGAACACTAGAAATAATGACACTTATCTGAGAAGCAATCCATGAGATTAGCATTTAAGCTCTTAAACTTCTTAAGCCATTTTGGAACATAAATAGTGCTACATGAGCCAGATTTATTTGCTATATATGAGTTCTAAAATATGTTTTATTGGCAAAAAATCCTAAAATTATTTTAATATGCCTTTTTGACTATAAACAAATGCTTTATTATGTATTCAGTTTTTATATTTCCCCCAGTTTCTAGATGTTACTATCCCAGAAGAACAAAATCATAGAATGGTTTGCATAGAAAGAAGACCTTGGAGATCATATAATGGTCCCTGGCTGTGGTCAGGGACAGCATCACCTAGATCAGTTTGCCCAGAGCCCTGTCCAGCTTGGCCTTGAGCACCACCAGAAATGCAACATCCATGACTTCTCTGGATATCCTATTCCAGTACTTCACAGTAAGGAGTTTTTTCCGGACAACTAATCTAAACCCACTCTCTTTCAACTTAAACCCATTCCCCCTCATCCTCTCACTACATGTCCTTGTAAATAGTTTTGCCCCTTCTTTCCTTTAAGTTCCTTTAGGTACTGGAAAGCTGCAATTAGGTTTCCCCAAAACCTTATTTTTTTCCAGACTGAACAATCTCAATTCTGTCAGCATTTCCTCACAGAAAGGCGCATTATACCTCTGATCATCTTGGTGGTCTCCTCTGGACTTGATCCAGCAGGTCAATGTCCTTCCTGTGCTGGGTCCCCAGAGCTGGATGCAGCACTGCAGGTGGGGTCTCACCTGAGCAGAGCAGAGCAGAGGGCCAGAACCCCCTCCCTCCCCTGCTGCCCACTCTGCTTTGGATGGATCCCAGGACACGTTTGGCTCTGCTGTGAGTGCACATGGCTGGGTCATGTCCAGCCTCTCCTCCAGCAGCACCCCTGAGCCCTTCTCAGCAGGGCTGCTCTGATCTGCTCATCCCCAGCCTGTGTTGATCCCAGGGTTTGTCCCCATCCAGGTGCAGCACCTTGAACTTGGCCTTGTGAAACCACATGAGATTCCCATGGGCCCACTGCTCAAGCCTGTCCAGGTCCCTTCTAGATGGCATCCTGTGCTTCAGGTGTGTCAACTGCATCACTCAGCTCGGTGCCATCTGCAAACTTGCTTGATCCCTTCATCCCTGTCATTAATGAAGATATTAATTAACACTGGTCCCAGTACCCTGAGGGATACCACTCGTCGCTGATGGCCTTTGGATGTGACCATGCAACCAATTCCCAATCCACCTAACTGTTCACCAGTCAAATGCATCACTCTCCAATTTGAAGAGAAGGATTGTGTGGGACACTATGAAAGTACTTGCTTTCAGGCTCTTCTGTTGCTGTTCAGCTGTTTTTCTGGAGGCTCTTCTAATGCTTTCCTTTCCTTGAGTTTGTTTTTGCTCAGAGTCTACATAAGTGTTTCAGTACCTTGTGAACAGAGAGCAAAACAACAGAAAGAATACAGAGTAGAATCCCTTCCCTGGACCAGGTCTTTCCTATTTAATTTACTGGGGCATTTAAAGATAGTATGTTAAGAGGTAGTGTTTTTAAAGAAAATGTAGTTCTGGAGGATCAGTCCCTCACACAGGCTGATCCTTATCTAGAGACACTTGGAAAATTTTCAGTAGAAAACTCCAAACTGGAAAAAAAGAACTGCATGAAAATACTCTGTATCCTGATTTTGCTAAACTTTGGCCTTAGAAGAAGATTTTAAAAAACACATCACAGTGACCTGTCTTAACAGTTTTTGTGTTAAATGCTTCACAATTTAGAATGACTTTTCAATTCAATATTTTGGATTTTTTTTATACTAACTGTGTCATATAATGGAGGGTACTAAAAAGCTAAAGTCAAAACAACATTTCACACTGCCAAAACTGACAAAATAAAACCAGACTGGCCACCTAAAATAGATGGATTTGCGATTAACCTGTTAAGAGGATAACCATTCTCCTACCCTAGTCCTCCATCACAGTCAAAAAGGTGTCAAGTTAAGTGTTACTATACTCCAGCTTCTATTTGCCCTTGTGCTACGGGCTACAGAAAAAAATACAAAAACTTTTCACAGTGTTCTTTATCTTATGTCATTACCCTTATGCTGCCTTAGGTCATTAAAATAAATGTTTTGTGCTTGGGTCCATTTATTCTATTGTCAGTGATGAATGTACCTGCTTGATTTAATTTTGTATGCATTTTATATTGCCCATTGTATGTTTTCAGGTTTATTAAATAAGTACTCCATCTTATTTCAAAAAGCTCTAAACATGATATATATTTTTTTATTTTTAATGATCTCATTTAAAAGCCATACTTTTTTGCTTAGCACATGGTAAATACTAAGTTAAACCTGACTGTGTTGTTTTGTTAGTATTTTTGGACGGTTTCATATGCTTCCATATAGAGAGGGAGGTCAAATCATCTTATATGTCAAGAAATGAGGGCTTGGACTTATTCTTGCTCATTTTCTCACCTCTTTTCCATCCTTATTACTATGTAAATTTAAGGAGACTTCTAGTCCCCTTCCTCATTTTTCTGCATGTTTCTTCAGCCAACTTTTTCCCAAAAAAACTTATTATTTCACTGAAAACAATGTTTTCACCCCCTTGTCAAATCATACGATGAGATAAGTCGCTGATAAAGGGAGAGCTATGCTGACCCTTAAAGCTCTGCTGGGGAAGGGCATGACAGTGCTCTGCTGAAAGCCCATGAAACTGGCTCTTTGGTCTTCATAGGAACAGAAGTGAACCCTGCAGATCTTTCTTCTTCAGACAGCTCTAATTGGCACCTCAGCTGGAAAAGATGCACACACTTGGCCCTCTTTATTCTATTCCTCTGCTTACCTAGCTATCCCTACCTATGTACCTAAATACAGCATTTCTTTTCTCGGGTGTGTGAGATAAGGAAGATCTCATTTGCACTGACAGAATTTAACCTCAACTCCACCATCAAGCCAATATCCCAAGATTGCCTTTGGGATTATAGGGAGTCTTCCCTCCAAAATGGAAGGCAAAACCAGGAGGGACTTTGAAAATCATGTGCTACAGCAGAGCTACACATCAAGAACATTAATAACTTAGAGATTCTAAGTATATGTGTAGGTGAATGTACATATTATGTAGACTGTATAGAAAATCAAATAAAGATTTTGCTAGACCACAGTTCTAACTCAGTGTCCAGGAAATTCTTCCTGATATTCACCTCATGTATCTGGTTTCTCAAAACTATGGCCTTATGAGGAGACTGCATAGAGTAATACCTTTAAAAAAATCCAGCAGAAATTACAGCAGCTTCTAGTCAGAATTTATATTAACGGAAAATAAATATTTTTGCAATTCCATTCCAAAAGCTACTCCCCCTATTGCTTTGATATTTTTCAGCTTTTTCTTTTTTTCTGAATCCCTCCAATTTTTGACAAGGATATGAAGAGATTATAAATAGGGTGTAACCTAATTAAAAATATATGCAACAGAAATCCTGTAGGAAAAATATTCGGTATCAAAATTTCTAAGTTTTAAGAAAATTCATTCAAAGTTGTATTAACCTGAAAGACCTGAGGTCAAACAACAGTTTGCATCTGTCTGTCCTGGCAGCATGTTGTGGTGAAAACAAGATAGGTTTCAAGCTGTCTAAGCACAGCTATTGCAATAACTAGGTGGTAAATGCTGTTTTTTCTAGGAGATCCTCCTGAAGATCACACCAGGAACACATCAAATGCAGTTCCCATTAATAGAGATAGTGGCTCATCAGCCAGAAAAATACAGGAATGATTCTATTAAAACTTTTCCTTCCCATTTATTTTCATTTTCACATATCCTCATACTTCCTGGTCCTCTTCCTGATAGTATTTGGGGAGAAGCTCTTAGTTTAACAGAAAGAGAACAGCCTTGAATTCTCTAGAGGAAAGTTGAATGATTTGATTTTTCCATACTGTTTTTTCAGGCTTATTTTTAAAAAAATATTTGGGTGAAGTTCAATGCTTACATCTCAAGTCTTGTGTGCATACACTAACTGAATTGAAATTCTGACCTTTGTAGTTCACCCATCTGTTGAACCCACTATTTTTATCAGAGAACTATTTCAATAAGCTGAGAAACCAGGATCAGAATCTTCTTTATAGCTTTGTTCTCTACTCAACTCCATTGAAAAGTTCTGATGAGGCTATAATTCTTCAAAATTCTTGCTTAAGATAGCATTTCAGGTATTTAATAATACTTTGAAAACCTAGATTCCCATTGACTCCATTGCAGATTTCTTCTATTATGCACAGAAATACCTTAAACTCATTTACCAGCTGTGCTACATGGTGCTGAGTTGCACAAGACAGCTATACAATGACTTTAAGAATGTATTTTCTTACTATCCTCAATTTATCTAGGAAAGTGACAACATTGCTGGTATTTCTGATTGGTGAGAGCATTAAACTTTGACAGGTGCTTGCACTTTGTCTAAGGTCTCAAATATTTTGAGACAACTGCAAATCCAATCTCAGTTTTTATCAGAAAAAAAAAAAAAGATTGGAAAACAGTATCCTGATATTTGCTGTAGATGATAATGAAGTATCATGTCAATAACCCCCACCTTACTAATAATGAAATTGCAAGCAACTGAGAAGCTACTGGCAGTACTGAAAGATGTTTCAGTAAGCCAAACTACTCTAAAAAAGTGCTGACTTTAAAGTTAACACTAAGTTAACACTAAGAAGGCTTTAAGTTGTTTGGAGAGATCTGCAGCCATATATATCTGAAGAGTACTTAGCAAGTATCTGAAAGCTAACCCAAGCCATTTTTAAGCTGTACAGAATTGCAGAGGGTTGTGAGTATTTTACTGCAACTCCAGTCAGCAACTTGGATTAGACATCCATCCTATATAGTGTTGTTTGTGTCTGGATTACTCTCTAGATGAGGTGTTCACAGTCTTGTACATTTGTCAGCTCTGCAGAGACAACTCAAGAAGAAGGAAAAAATAAAATACTAGCTATATGGTCAGAGTCCAAATTCTGTAAAAACTTCATTTTGTTGGACATTTCTGTCAGTGTATCATAACATGTCATCTCTTTTGAGGGGATATAACTCTTAGAAGCCCTCACAGGATGTCATGGCCCAAACAGTAACTTATATTTTCTTTATAAGTACAAACACCAAGTTGTAATAAGTACCTGTGTTGTAGGCCAAAGGACTAATCTCTTTTTCAACAAGGCAACAACTTCCCATTTCTACACATCAGCACTCTAACCCAACACAAAATATTTCTACAACACCATTCTGAGGTCTGTTTTTTGCAGATGCCCATTTCTGAAGATAGTGACCTAAAGAGAGGATCAGGAGTCAGAGGTCTGTGTTTATCACTTCTGAGTCTTCTGCAGCCAGAGGAGCTGGTGTAATCAGACTACTATCCATCATTTGCAGGATTACTTTGCACCAGAATCTTCAACATTTTTCCTGAGAACCCTTCCAAAAGTCTGACTCAGTGTTGTCCTACAAATCCATGTTGACCTCATGTGCAGACCAGTAGCAGGCTTCTGAGTCCACTTTGGCAATCAGGTAGTTCATACAAAAGATCACAGATTTTAGAAGTGCTTTTAGAAGTAACAATGCTACCAGCAAGACCTGAGTACCAGCATGTGATTGTCTACAAACACCACCCACACACGTTCAGGTGTAAACAGATGTATCTTTCTTTTCTCCTACCCGATTCTTAACTTCAGAGAAACAAAATGAAATCAAAGCAAGACAAAAGAAGACAACATGTAGAAAAAGAGAAAGAAGTTCAATGTCCATGGAGGCTTCTCTTCTACAATACATCCTGCTAATCCAAATAATGCAGATATAATTTTAATCAGTCATCCATCTTTGTGAGAGTTCATTAATAAGCAATAATATGAGGTCTGAGAAAAGGTCTGTGCACATGTCTTTATTGCTTCATTTATTTTTGGTTATTTTTTTCTTTACGTTTCAGTCAAGGACCTAAATACTATTTTAATATAGTTCCTTGTATTTAATTATTAACAGGTTTAATAACAACAGACTACCTCCAGTCACACCAGAGGGAGAACCTTCTTCATGCTCATACTTAGATTTACACCCTTTGCAATAATACAATTCATTTCATAGGAAGTGAATTACAACAATAATGTAAGAGATAAAAATGCTACACAAGTCTTTTTTCCCTGTAATTCAAAATATGATATCTGTAGGTGAAATTATACTGTCACAAACAACTGATATTTCTGTCTCTTCTCAGTGAAAGGAAGCAGTTATAAGAAAAGGAAACCAAGAAAATGACTTCAGATTCCATTCTTTCACTCATATTATATAAAGGCATGAGTGTGAGTGTGAAATGTTTTCATAACTTCTTCATTATCCTTTGGGGTTTGCTCTGCTGACAAGGGTTGAGTGATACTTTCTTATTATTGTTTTGTACTACAGATTTTCAAGCAATATTGCTGTCAGACAAAATAATTTTTAATGGAACTTTTAAACAAGAAATATTGCAGAAATATTATATTATTGGATACCAAAGAAAATAAAACATTAATATTACAATTTTTAAAATTTTTGTTCACTTTGTTTTCTTTTTTTCCCCTCTCAGTTCTGCTTCATACTAATATGAAATAGGGTAGGAAAAGCTAAAATAATGGTCAGAAAAGACTTCAATGCAATTAATTATTTATGCTTTCTGTGGCACAGAGCATAATGAAATTTTCCTTTTACACTGTATTTATAGATGTCTTTGAATTTAGAAGTCCAACCTAATGAACATATAGCTAGTGGCTTATATGGGACTGTTTATTTGACTCAAAAGATTTTTCTGGGGTGGATTTCTATGCCTCTAAACAAATAATTATTACAGAGTTTCAGCCATTAGGTACAGGTATATATGAAACTAACAGTGTTAGTACCTGTTGATGTAGATAGGAAAAGAAGGCACAACTGTCCTTTCTTGATCGGCTTCTGCTTTGGTTTAGAGGTATTTTTCAGGGTCTCAGATGGTAAAAAGAAGAAAATGCCACCATCTTGGATTTCCATATTTTCTGATGTACAAGATGTATTCATATTGTATGTAGGATATGTCTACAGTGAGTGATGTAAGAAGCAGTGGGTTCCTCCTCACAGTCTGGAAGGTTTATGGATTGTGACATGGCTCTATGGCCAAATGCCTCCTGGGTCAAATCTGGCACACCTCTGATCTGTTTAAATACTGACAAAATGAGATAGCACCTGACTGCTGCCATCCAGATACATGCATCCTAGACCCTGCACAACCTGCTTATTATTTTATTAAAAACCACTAATCAAATTAATCTGAAGTGTAGAAAAAAAAATCTGAATGGTAAGGGTGTTAGTCCCTGGTTAAGGATATTTAGAGGCACCTCATACTGATTTAGGACAAAAGCTTTGTTTTCTTTCATATCCACAGTCCTACAAAATACTATTGACCTTCATGTTAGGAACAGAAATTCACATCTTGATTTATTTTCCTATTCATTGGTATTTCATACCTTTTGAGACTTCCCAGGTGTTTAAAACATTTCCATGGAAGTAACAAATATTACAACCCAATGAGACTTTCCAGGATCTACTGGGCATTTTACTCTGGGTAGATATTTACAAAGAGGTTCATACACAATTCATGAGTGCATAAAATGATCTTATTTGTTGGTTAACATACCCAACAAATATCTGGACTGTAGACATAGGCTTATTGTTGATATTCTTATCACTTGTAAGACAGATCCCTGTTGAATCTTTGATGGCCAGGCATCAGGCACTCCTTAGTCAGGCAAAAAAGTGTCAGTGTCCACAGCACTTGGTCTGATCTTTTACCTAGATAGATTTTTATCTGGAGACCTTAATGTAGCAACTACTTCTTAAGCTAATTATTTTATCTGTTATTTTGTTTCACTTAACATAGAATCATAAAGTCATAGAATAATATAGGTTGGAAGGGTCCTTTAAAGATTTTCCAGTCCAAATTTCCTGCCATAAGCAGGGACATCTTCAACTAGATAAGGCTCAGAGCCCCATCCAGCCTGACCTTGAATGTTTCCAGGAATGAGGCATCTTCCATTTCTTTGGGCTACCTGTTCCAGTCCCTCAACTCCCTCACTGTAAAACACAATATCTTCCTCATATTTAATCTAAATCACCCCTCTTTTACTTTAAAGCCATTACCCCTTGTCCTGTTGCCAGGATGAACCATGCCATCTCTCAGTCTGTCTTCATAGGACAGCTCCCCAGCCTTTGATCACCTCTCCTCTGGGCTTGTTCCAGCTGGTCCATGTCCTTTGGGACCCCAGAGCTGGGTGCAGCACTGCAGGTGGGGTCTCACCCGAGTGGAGCAGAGCAGAGGGGCAGAAGCCCTTCCCTGGCCCTGCTGCCCACTCTGCTTTGGATGGATCCCAGGACATGTTTGTCTCTCTGTGCTGTGAGTGCACATGGCTGGGTCATGTCCAGCCTCTCCTCCACCCAAGTCCTTCTCAGCAGGGCTGCTCTCATCCTGAAGTCTTTGTTGAGATTGATATCCTGGTGCAGCACATGGCTCTTGGTCCTGTTGAACTTCAAGTTCATGAGGTTCAAGTAGACTCACTTTCTCAAACTTGTCTGCCGAACAGCCACTCACGCCCTCTGAAGATTCAGAAAAGCCCTTTGACAACTTCAGAGCATGACGATTTGATTTCAAACAAGTAGTAGCAGCCTATCAACCCCATTTATGTATCCAGATAGTTCTGTATTTGATGGTCAGTGCAGGGAATGTGATAGGACCATGACACTTTGCTCAAACTGAAAGCAATGTGGAGAATAATTTGCCATTCCATAAATTGTGTGAGATAGTCTATTTTTGAAAAATTGTATATTTTTGTTGTTGTCTGACATTAGGTAACATCTGGACTTTTATTTTACAGGCCCAGTGAGTAGGGACGCAGATAAACACCTGCAGCAATCATGGCTAAAGTGAATCTCTGACTTTGCTGTTTTGTTAGCTGGAATTCTTTAGGGACATGATTCTGTAACCTTAAGGTAAATGAGAGTTTTACGTCCCGTTTCAACTGGGATGTGATCAAGATGTATTATGCTGCTGGACACAGACATGGTCAGGAAGACATACAAAAACTTATCAGGCACCTCTTATTATCAGTCAGATTTCTCTGAAAATATTGCTTGTACTCAGCACTATTTGGGAAAGTATTTTGGCAACTGGACATTTTAATTCAGTCCTTGTCCAGGTAACTTCCCACGGACTTGAACAGAAAAAAACAGTTAAAAATCATGGGCTTTGAGGAAAATTGCAAGTTAGTAAATGTTTTGTGAAGGAATCATGCTGCTTTTGGAAATATCAATGATTTCCCCAATACAGAGGCTATAAGGTAGATGTTATGAACAGAGTGAAATTTTATTATGACCCTAAATTATGATTAGTTTTTTAGGTTCCTCCTTGAATTTGAGGCTCCAGGCACTAAAATCTGCAATTAAATCCATCTTAATAGGTTTCAACATATCTGTCTAACTCAATACTATGGTCCATTTTCCAGAGAAGATTAGGGTAATAATATTTTTTTTAATATTAAGCTTTCAGATTACCAACTGTTCAGTCTAATAGTAGCACATAATTGAAATTCTCAAGGATCACCTCCTTTAATCACAGAGCACATTTGATTTTTATATTGTTTGAGTGTGTGGGCAGTTGGTATGTCATCATCCAAACAACATCTCCTTCGCAGTGACAGAGAAGTTGCCTTATCTTGGCACAGTAATGGACACAGTGACTAAGCACAAATGACGCAGAATATTTGACAGTGAGTGTTATTCAAGAGGACACAGTGCCTTAGAAGTGTTTTAAAAGTTTTTCTCATTATTTTTCCTCTGGCATTCTATGGGGCACTCTTTTCAAATGCATTCCCACCTAAGCACCGGTGGTCACTTAACAAAAGAAAAGAAAGAGGAGAAAAAAAGAGGGAAAAAAGGAAGGTATATCAAAGGATTAAAGTTTACTGTAAAAAAAACCAACAAACCTAGCCCACAGTTTCCTAATACTCGTCTCTGCCTTGAGTGAAACACAGAGATGTAAGAGTTAGTTTCTTAGTATCTGTTAATGTATTGAGTTTTCACGGCAAGGTTTTCTGGGGGGGGGGTGAAGAGGGGTTGCAGGAGTAGCTTCTGTGAGAAGCTGCTAATAGCTTCCCCCATGTCTGACAATGCCAGAAGGATCCTAGAGCAGCCCATCAGTTAGTTTAAGCCAGTGAAGGTTGGTAACATCTCTTGGACAGCGTTTAAAAAGGGGGGAAATACCCCAATCCCAAATTACCCAAAGTATTGCACATATGTAATTGTGGCCAGAAAAGAGCAGAAGAGTGGAGTGAGAACATGTGAAAGGAACAACTCTGCAGACACCAAAGTCCATGGAGAAGGAGGTGGAGGAGGTGCTGCAGGTGCTGGAGCTGAGATTCCCTGTAACCTGTGTCTGTGGTGCAGCCCATGGTGGGGCAGCTGTGTCCTGCAGCCCACGGACGTCCATGGAGCTGCAGAGATCCACCTGCAGATCATAAAGACCCACACTGGAGAAGGTGGATGAACAAAAGTAGTCTGTGACCCCATGAGAGGCCTGCACTGGATCAGACTCCAGGAAGGGACCTGTGGACCCTTGGAGAGAGAACCCCACACTACAGCAGGTTTGTTGATATGACTTGTGACCCTGTGGGAAAACTACACTGGAGCAGCCTGTTCCTGAAGGACTGTATCCCATGGAAGGGGACCCACATCAGAGAAGTTCATGCAAGGCTGTCTCCCGCGGAAGGGACCCCATGCAGAAGCAGGGGAAGGACTCCTCTCCCTGAGGAAACGGTGGAAGAAACAACACATGATGAACTGACCTTAGTCCCCATTCCCTGTCTTCCTGTTCCACTGCCAGAGAGGAAGGAATGGGAGAAAATTAATCAGAGGACTAATGACTTCATCACAGGATTCCCTGCTCATCCCTCCAGAGGACAAAAGTTAAGTTCCTAATCAGATGCTTATTTTTCTTGGTGAAGAGAAATACATTTAGACATGAGAAATGCAATATTTTTCAATGGAATAAAAAGAAAATAATGTTACATCACAAAAAAGAGTAAGCTGGAAATTACTAGAGGATCCTGCTCAAGGCTTCTGAACATCATATGCAAAGTTTAATTTTGCATGGCCAGAAATGAGGAAGGCCATGTGTGTGTCTGGCCATGAGGAATTTTTCTGTTAACAATCTGCACTCTCTAAAGGGATTTTGTGGACCAAAGGCACTACTAGGCTCCTTAGACAAAATAATACATGGATGTGGTCTATGCCCAGCTTGATTCTGTACTTCTGCCAGTGCTGAACAGCTGCCAGCTCTCTCTGATACGTGATATTTGTGGATAAAGAGGAGGATCCCTGACTCTTGCCTGGGGTGAGCTGGCTTCTCTGAGACAAGCTTTTTATGAGTTTCTAAATCTTGCTGCTTTTCATGAAAACTACAACAGCTTTCCAGATCAGTCCCTACCTCTCATCCTTACAATATCTAGAAGTTTTCTATTTCCCTCTTCCCTGAAAGAGTCGTGATAACATCAGTGATAACAAAATTGAACAGAAACTCAGAGCTCTCAGTGAGGAGTTAGAAAGCAAAATCTGAGTTTATGTTCATCCGCCACATCAGAAGTTCAACCTAAATTCAATCTCTGTTGAAGCGTTGCACTAGTGTATATCTCAGATTAGATATCCACCCTTGCCTTTCTTCTGCTTGACAAGATTGCAAAGATTTGTCAGCAGCAGCTTTGGAAACCAAGGGCAGATGCCAAGGATATTAGGCAGCAACTGAATGGCTTGAGAAACTTAATGCAAAGAAAGAAGGAAGACTGTGCACCCCCCAGGCAGTCTCCAAGGAGCTTGCTGACTCTTCTCATGGTCTTCAAAGAATCACTGTTAGGTTATGGAAGTTGATTTTTGTTTTGTCCTTATCATTAGAGCCTAATGAGGAAGCCTGTGATTAAGGAAACTAGGAGGGAAGCAACACATTTCCTGTATTTCACCCAGGAACAAGGTCATGTATAGATAAAGATGAAACTGATGAGTTTAGAACTAAATGGGAGAACAAATTTTGTTTTCCAGATGTTGTTTTTCTGGGTGGCCTCCAGAGCTTTGAAGGGCATTTTTCTCATAGACAAGCGACTTTCTGCTACAGATGGTGCTTTTAACTCTCCCAAGTCAAAAAAATGACAACAATTCTTAGAGGGGCAGCTGAGTCCTTATTTTCATGGATTTCCATTCACCACTTTGAAATTTCAGGTGCAGCAACCTCCCACAAATCTTGATTTTGGCAGTTAGTTGATACAACAAACTTCAAATCAACTTAATTTCTTTAGGATATTAATATATTCGTAGGGGGATGATTTTTAACTAGTAGCAATTTTATGCCTTTAAGACTGCATATACATAGATAAAAATATTTTCCTTACAACATGTTGGCTCTTTTTTTGCTGTGACCCACCACTCCCTCCCAAACTTCTGTCCAGACCATTTATGGTTGGCTCTGCCTAGAATCTAAGACTTTGAGCCAAGAAAACAAGAAACAACAATGATGAAAAAACATGCTCAGGCAAAATCTTTTACATTATGGAAGAATGAACATAGGAAATTACTGAGAAAGAATGTGGTACCTGGAGAATTAAATTCAAAAGGCAACTGAAAATGTATTTTTCCATACAAAAACATTTTGAGAAGAAATAAAATGGTTCATGTGAGCAAGTCATAATGATGAGAAGAAAAAATAACTATTTAGACAAAGCAAAAGAAAATCAAAGTAAAATACATGGGGTCCTTCAGTGTGAGCAATTTATTAATAAATAGACATATGTTCAGAGACTCTTTGTCCACAATGGATTTGTGTAACTCTATTCTATTTGGCAAGATTCAGAGTTTAAATGAAGAACACATACATCAGTTTCATCTCCAGTTCTGTGCAAGCGTTGCCCAGAACACAGATACTTCAGCTTTACTTCAGAGTTGTGCTTGTGCAGCAGTTTGAGCCCAGACTACAATGCCTCAGCTGAGAGCAGCATATTTCTGCTGGTTCTGAAATTTAATCACTTTATGCTATCTGTATCCAGGCATAATTTCTGAGACCAGGTAATATTATTTGACATAGGTTTGAAAGATCAATTAATGTTTGGAAAATATTTTAAGTGCAGTTTGTAGGCACTAATTTTATTCAGAGTATATGCGATGGATTTTCTTCAAATTGCTTACATGAAAATTGAAATTTCCATCAAGAATGCAGCTCGACTGTCCCCTTGGATGCTGAGATTATGCATGACACAAATGGAGCAAACTAAAAAGAGCAGATGGCCATATATTAGCTGTTAAGTGAAGAGAAGCATCCCTCAGGATCTCCAAGAGGACATAATGCTTGGAGCCCTAGGGAGGAGGTAGGAAGATCACCTTTTAACTTATTGTTTGAGATCTCTGAGAGTACTCTAACCTGCAGTCAGTGCTCTGCATTTCTCAGACTCTGCAAAAAGTATGATAATGTGTGTAAATATGAAATGCTTGGATTGTGATATTTTAATCCCTTCTCTACTGCCAGGACCAATGTTAACACATCTCAGTGTCATGAGGTGAAAGAGAATAGTTCATTAGATTTCTAGGGCAAAAAGCAGGGTAGGAAGAGAGTGGGTGAGCCCCACAAATATCTCTATCAAATATCCCATCTTTTCTAGTAGAGAACAAGAATGGTGAAAATTAAATGGTTCTCTAATGTAATCATCTTTATGGAGGATCAGGAAAGAAATGTTAATTTTAGTATTCTAAATCTTCATTAACATCTGTGGGGAGTGTGATCTATTGGGGGGAGCAACTGTTAAGTCAAACCCTCACTGGGAAAAGAAGAAAGTCACAAATGCCAGCATCAATGAGAAATTTGCCTGAGGGAGAACATAGATGATGTTTCCTCTGGACATGAAGGGAGTTGAGCATTGATGAGGGAGGCCAGATCTATACAAAAGAAAGAAAATTTGGTCCATTCAAAAGGTTCTCCATGTTCTTTTTTTTACAACCATTTCTATATCAGCACAAGGACTTCACTTTTCAGGAGCTGAACTGCATGCTTTAGCCTGCAAGATCTGGTGACAGAACATTTTTAAAGTGTGTTTTGTAACTGTGGAGTGAGTTGGTACCTTCTTTTGAGAGTTTTATCTGCCCTTTATCTGGTTTTTAGGTAGAATTTTATTGCAACCACTCTCGACATTTTTTTGACCTTTCCTGCTGCCCCAACTTTCTCTCCCATGATACAAAGTCCTTTCTCAAATCATCTTTCCTGTTTTCCAATCTATTACCTTAAGCCTTGTTCTTTAAAAGTTAGTACACTTGTGAAAACCAACATAATACAGTTAAATGGATCAGAATTCAGACTTCCTGTGAAGAAAATCTAACTCTTCAAATCAACTAACGCTTTCTTTTCCTATCTTATCCTTTCGAAAACACTTTAAAAGGAATGTCTTAGGCAATCTGGCTTTTAAATATGGTGCGGAAACTCCAGTTTTCTATCTGCAGTTTAAGCTATATCCATAAACTGTGTTGATTTTGAATGAAGTAGCAGAGGCAGCCTGAAAACAAAGGAGTTAATGGAGCAATTTTCACAGAATATCGCATTTTACAACATTGTCATTTCCAAGGGCATATTTTTAATCACATGTTTATTCTGGATTAGAAACATAATTAAAAGGACAATCCCCCTTCCAGCTGAAAGATTATAACCAACAATGATTCAGTACACATACAGAAGGATGTGTTAAAGGCAGAGTAAAATCACCTTACATTTTGTTATTCTTTGATTAACGCATTCCCCTTAACTGTAATGTGCTTTTTTTTGGTGTGTGTGATAGGGTTTTATTATTTTAGCAAGAATTTCTGGTTTTCAGTTTGAAAAAGCCTTATGCAATTTCTGATCAGTACACAGCAATTTTCCAAGAGTATTTTAATCATACAACAGGCCAAGCTTATGAAAAAGTAATTGATTACGTGATTTTTATCATACCGAGAGGCTATGGAAATTTACTGTCGTATTGATTAAGGACTTCGGCTTTCTGTACAACACATGTTCCTTTTATTTCCTGCCTCCAGCCAACACAAGGTACAAGAAACCAGAGATAGTACCATTTGTTGGTAGTATCCAACAAATCTATGTTTAAAATCAAGTTATATATTAATTTTGATTCTTATTAAATTAACTAGGAAGAGAGGGAATATCATGTATTTTGTCTCCCTCAAGGAAACACAATTCAAATTTGTACAGTTTGTGACCTGTAAAGGGAGTGGACGTGTTAGTTTATTTAGTATTGGTACTGTGGAATGCCAGCACCCACCCGAGTCACAAGAACTGGAAAGCATATGTGATACAGAATAGTACATGGGAAATCTGAGGCAGAGAAAAGACAAAAACAGTAATTTCTGAGTAACTTTCAGAAAACTGCTAGCTAAGAGGTGGCTGATTCCTCTCTGAAGTGCATTCTTTGCTGCTGAGAGTGCAGCTCTCTGTTTAAGAAGTCCTAGTGATGGTTTCAGATGATTTTAGGCTGTTCTCTTCCCCACAACAGAAATTTTTTTCATACTGTTATAATTCAAGGAAGCCTCTTGTGCTTTGCTTAGACAGTTTAGACAGAAAAGAGGGTCAGAAAAAAATTAACCCAAGTTGAGCATGGGAACATTTCCTCTACTCTGTTTAAGTTCTGATTTCCTCTTACCTCATACTTCTCAGTTATCTGCTTTTTTAGCCTCAGAGAAGACAAAATAGGGATGTGTTCATAGAACATTTCAGTCTGCCCATACTTTAGTGAACATATGTTGTCCAATTATAACTCACAATAGAAAACATTTGGACTTTCAACAAGTTTAATAAAAATTACAGAGGTTTATTCTTTATTTTTTTTTTACTATAAAAGTTATTGTAGAATTGTATTGGAAGTAATGAATAAGATATTTGCAAAAAAATTTTAAATACTTCCTAAATTTATCTGCTGGAGGAATTAAATAAATTTATATCACATGCACACAGATAGAAATTAAAACTTCCTTCTTTCTGTGGAAATAAATACAAGGCCCAGCCATTTCTAGACATGGTTCTTCTACTTTGTGAGAAGAACAACCACATGATAATTTTGATGTATTGGACTCTACAGTTTGGAACTGAATACCTATAAAAAGGACATGGATGAATCAAGAATTTTTCTCATTCCTTCAAAGGACTGATGTGTTAATCTTGCTTGCATAAATAAAATTCTCTGAATAAAGTAAAACCCCAGGGGTACCATGATGTATTGAATGGGACAATGAAAGCTCTGCCTTCTAGCTGGAGTAATATAGCTATTTGCTACCAAAGATGATCTTTTATTTTCCTTTTTCCTTTGCCAAAATAATGACTGTATCCTTCTATCAAGATGAATAATCAAATGATGACATAGGTATTAATTTTAGAATATGGTGAATATTCTGTCCAAGAATACTCCTAAATACAGCAATAAAGCTTCCTCTTTATTTTCTTTTGTTAAACTGAAGTGAAAACATCTGAGAAGTAGCACTGGTGTGTGTCTCTACAGATAATTTTATAAGCTGTTTGTTTTGACAGAGAAGATGAATAAAACAGGATTTTCCTCCACAGAATTTTTATTTTTATAAATGCATAATTAAAAGAAGTCTGACAAATATGTCTATAGTTCTATGGATTAATGGAGAATTGATCCTGATTTTCAGAAAGTCCTAAAAGTAGAGTGCTTTCAATAAAAGCAAAATCTGTTGTCATTCCTTAAATGGTAAACAATAGAGGCTGCAATGGTTCATCCTTTTTTCAGTTTCATTATTGCCTTCCAGCTTCCAATCTAAAAGCTCTATTGCCTTCCAGCTTCCAATCTAAAAGCTCTTAGCACCATAATTACCTCTTTTGGCTTTTGCAAAATGTCATGGCTCTTGTTTAGCCAATGGATCACATCACACGAGTCTACAGCTTCATTTTTAAATGCAATATTAATATTTGAAATGTCTGACAGGCTGAATTATAAGCTTGGCAACAAATTGGTCTCCTTTTTCACCTTTCCTGGATTTGCTGTTATTTTGGGAAGCAAGAAGGAGATCTAAAGTCACATACGTCTCTGGATTCAAAGACATGCCTATGAAGGGTGATGTGGATCTAAGCCATCCACACCCTTTTCTAGACATCTAAACACTATACTTGCCACTTTGTTACATTGTAATTAATCATTCATAGGTTTTGTATGCATGGTGGCCTCAAATGCAGGACAGTTTGAAGGCAGAGGTTAAATGGCATTAAATAAACTGTTGTATCTGAACAGAAAGAAAAAACTTCCAATGGCTGACCTAATATGGGAATTAAAAAGAAGCATATGTCTATTTTTTCCAGCTGTATCAAGTAGAATAAAAAAATAAATTTTTACCAACAAAATCGTTATTCTGCATATCTTCAGCATTTGATTCCACTGGATTGCTGGGGCATCTGACTTCCACTCTTCCTCTTTCCCCTAACATTATGAAATATTTTCTGAGTCTCTCAGAAAGTCATATTACCTCTGTGGAGTGAACAGTCCTTCCAGCCTTTCAATGTGGTGAGTTTGATGTTATTCTGCTCTAACATCTGCTGCTTAGCCTTTCATCATGTGTGTGTATGTATCTTAAAGTTCTTCATCTGTTCACAGGCAAATATTTTCAGCTACCTTGAATAAACAAAGAGCTGTCCTACTAGGACAGGTAAGCTGTGTGAACTGTCACTTTCTCTTAGCAAAGTGCTCTTTTCCAAGACCAGAACACTTTCTATGTGCAGAATCTGTGTTTCACCCCTGAGAAAAGCCTTCCAACATGAATAAAATTATGAAAGTTTGGTTTCTCATTGTCTTCATGGAAGATGATAATGTGTTGATGAGGTAGTTCAAATGCTCTGTGGGATTGGCAGCATGACAGAATGTGGTTATTTAGTGAGAACATGTTGGGTGAAGGGAGAACAAAAAACACTCATCAGTGTACTAATTTGATCCTCAATATGGCCAGCACTGTGATCACACAGAATTATAAGATTAGAAGCAAAATGAAAATTGTAACTAAAGTTTAAAAAATGCTAGTGTTTCGTGATCTTTACAAGTAAACTTAAAGATACATTTTTAGGCTAATATTTGAGAAAAGATAAGATTAATAAGGATTAAATCATCCAAAGAAAAACCCCATTTATTAGTGGAATAAAACTGAAATCACATGCATGATTTGTTAGATAATTGTGGGGTAAAAAAACCCACATTCTTTGTTAGATATTTATAGACAATAACACTCTGATAAGGAATGTGACTGGAACTGGAAGTTTATAAAAGTATTTGTAAAAGCAACAGGTGATTGCTCCATACCTAGAGTTCTGCATCCTGCTCTGGGGCCTGCAGCACAGGAAGGACATGGACTTGTTAGAGTGAGTCCAGAGCAGGGCCACATAGATAATTAGAGGGATGAAACTCCTCTCCTATGAGGAAAGGCTGAGAGAAATGGATGTGTTGAGTTTGGAGAAGAAGACTGGTTGGTGATCTCATTGCATCTTTCCAGTACCTTAAGGGAGCCTACAAGAGAGCTGGAGAGGGACTTTTTACAAGAGCATGCAGTGACAGGATGAAGGCAAACACCTTAAAACTGAAAGAGAATGGGTTTAGATTAGATGTTAGGAAGAAGTTCTTTACTGTGAGAATGGAGAGGCACAAGAACAGGTTGCCCAGAGAAGCTGTGGATGCCCCATTCCTACAAGTATTTAAAGCTAGGCTGGATGGAGCTTTGGGCAACCTGGTCTAGTGGAATGCGTCCCTGCCCATGGCTGGGGGGTTGGAATGAGATGATCTTTAAGGTGACTTCCAACCCAAACCATTCTATGGTTCTATGATTTATCAATAAATTTCATTGTTTGAAATGAAACTGGGGTGTCTTTGTCTAGGTTCTGAAACAGACCTAGAGAAAAAACAGGGTTTATAGGAGAAAAAACCAGGGTTGTTAGGATCTGATCCATCTGAAAACATGAGACAACACTGAGAGCATCTATAGAAAGAATAGCTTTTTTCCCTTTAATTTTATTATTGTGGAGGGTAGAAAGATGTATGTTTTGCTTTGTTTTCGTTGTCTGAGATTCTGAGTCTTGGAGTTTGATCATCTGAATACTGATTAGGCTCAGAAATTACGAAATCTAGGGTATTGAGGAGCTTGACGGTGTAGGAACATGGTATATAATGAGAAGAAATTTTATACGCATTCCCATTTCCCAGTGATGCCCTGTAGAATTTGAAATTTTATCAGTTATGAAAGGGTCTTGATAGCTCAGATTAAAAATATGAGTCTAATTTTATAACAGCTTCAGTTCTGAGATCCAGTCTAAAAAAATTGTTTTGAACATTACTGTTAAAAGAACTCAAAAAGATCTTCAGCTTTATAGTACCTACAGTAAAAAAAGTGTTAAACCTCTTCTTAAAATAAAAGTGAAAAATTTCTATTCAGAGTTACTTTTTATGAATTTATGAAGGAGGCTTTGTTGTCTAAAGAGTTGGAAAATTAATTAAAATAATATTAAAATGTATTTATTAATTTATTTTTTTTGCTTAGATGAATGAAGTACTTGTAGTGTTGTTTAAAACTGCAAAAAAAATTAATTCACCAAGACACACATTAATATTGATCCTCATCAAGGAAGCTGTTTTCAAAATTTTTGCCTGGACTGCTTTTCCCCAAAGGTGCTTATTTTCTTCAATTTTGCAAAGTCTTTGCAAATGGAAAAGGAAAAACATTATTCTGTTGCCAGAGAGTTTCTCCCTTACACTTTGAAAAGATACAAATTCATGATTACCGTAAAGCCCCTGGGTGGGCATTTAATAGGAATCTGGTTTTTTGTGAAAATATTGCCTCTGAGATGTTATATTTTTGGCTCAAGGAGTTGATGGAAACCAAGCTTGCTGACTTCATGTTTATCATGAAGCCCTAATAAGAAAACAGTAATTTGACATGACAAGTTCAATGTTTTCATATTTAACAGTGTCTATTCAAACAGGTAAGCCTTTTGGGCTCAGCAAGATATTTTCTCATGTGGCTGTACATTCAGTCACTAAATTTTATTTCCTTGTACATTTCAGTTATCTTTAAAACTGGAACCATCTTCTTCTCTGTATTTTGGACTTGGAATTTTTGACATCAGGAACATAACAGATTGTCAGTCCATACTAACTAAGGCTGCCTCTGGCTGGTGTCAGAGGAAAATGTACTGACTCAGATTCACCTTTAAGGTCTTGGTCAGCACATGCTACAGGCCAATTGAGCAAGATGGTGAGACTGATGATCCTCTTTTTGTTCTAAACCTGTTCTCTAGTGCAGGCTACCTCCCTGGATCAGGGAGCCAGGCTTGAGTCATGGAAGCACACCTCACTTCAAATACATGTCTTTCCTTTGCATTGCCGTAACTCTGAAGAATTATTGTGCTGGCTTTTGCATCCCACTGTGACACAGCAACCTGTTCTTCACTGTTATCCAGAGCCTGAGTCATGTCCACCAGACATTTAGTTGCCTAATGGGAACAAATTGCTGCCTTTGCAGTCCAGTGACCAAATTCTTCTGTGAATTGAGCCTTTGGGCAATACAGAAAGGAGAGTAAAACATCTGTTGGTTGGAAAAAAGCAGTTGGCTGAAATGGTCTCCCAAAGTCAAACCATTTCCTCATCTGAAAATTATGTTGTGTTATAATAGTTTGAATAAGATCACAAACCATTTCAGTCCTATCACTAAGACATTTTAAAATGTCAGATGAAAGTAGATGCCTTTGTATGACACCCAAGAAGTTTGTTTGCACTTGTATTTTTGTTTTTTATGTAACCAGAAAAATCATTTCATATTGACAGGATAGTTGTTGATTAAGCTGAGCCATGAAGTAACAGATCCAGAGAAGATGAGATGATAAAAAGTTTAAATCCCAAGCAGAAGGTTGGATAAAACGTTTTTATTGTCTGAGATATACTTGTGAGTTAACTAATTGCGAAGGGATAATAAATGATTTAATTATTTCCCATCTGTTAGTAATTCAATTAGATCCTGCTCAGTTTGCATAGCTGCAATCCTTTCATTACTCTGCTTTGCATTCCCTACCAAGTCTGAAGTCCCTAGAATTAAGTTATGCTATTACCCTCTGAGGTAAAGATGAGAAAGTGGTAAAAAAGCATTTTTCTCCCTTAAATCCATCATGTGTGTATTACTATTGGGTTTCCAGCATCTTTTTAACATAATAAATACTGCATTAATTTAGTTGGGGAAAACACAAACCCAAACAAAACAACAATGCTTGAATTGTTTTTTGGAAAAAAATATTATTGAAAAAAAAATTGTTGAGAACTTAGAGGTGAAGATTTAACCATACATTAAGTACTCTTAAAAATACTTATTCTTAGAGTAAGGACAAAAAACCAGAAAGTTAGAGACAGAGAGTGACCTGCCCCACATGTATGGTGAATACACATGGTATACTCTTCTACATTTTAATGGGAATAATTTATGGTGTTTTTGTGTGACAAAGAAAAATCCATTATTTTGCCTTTATTTCTAGGGCAACTGAGAGAAAGATACTTAGTTTAAAAGGAAAGATAAGGTGAAGAATATTTAGCTAATGAACTTGTCATTTGCTCTTTGTCATTTTTTTCCTTGTGATTTGATGCCAGTGAAAGAGGAGTAGGAGGAGGTTCTCCCTGCCCGTACATTGGCTGATGTGTTCATTCAGCCCAGAGAGCAAAAGCAGGGGTAAACTCTCACTGGAAATGTAGGATGGTTATGCAATTCTCACAGTTAACACTCTCTGTTCTGTGCTTGTTATAGTGTGCTGATTTTGGCCAAGGTAAGTTAATTTTCTTTGCAATGGTTGATGTAAAGGCTATATTTTGGATTTGTGCTGAAGTGAGGGTTAATAATACAGACTCGCTTTTCTTATTGCTGAGCAGGGCTTACACAGAGCCAAGACCTCTCCTGGTTCTCTACTGCAACACTGGGGAGGAGACTGGGGGTGCCTGGGGGGTTGGGAGGAGACACAGCCAGGACAGGTGACCCAAACTGACCACAGGGAGATTCCAGCCCGTGTGACATCATGCTGAGGTATACAGTGTGGGGAGGAGAAGGAAGGGGGACGTTTGGAGTGATGGATGTTACTGTGACACCCCCAGTAACCATTAGGTGTGATGGGCCCTGCTCTCCTGGAGATGGCTGAACACCTGCCTGCCATTGCAAAGCAGTGGGTTAACCCCTGCTTTTCATTTGCTTCAGTGTGCTCAGCTTTTGCTTTCCCTATTATCTTTATTTCAACAACAACTTTCTGTCTTTTACCTCCTTAATTCTGTCCCTGATCCAGATAGTGGGGTAGCAAGCAAGGGGCTGCATGGGGCTTGGCTGCTGGCTGGGGTTAAACCACGGTGTGAAGGAAATGGGATTTGTATTTCCCTCCTTAACTGGCCTCTGGGGATGGATGAGGGGAGGTTTCTAGAAGGTTCAGATGGTGTTTCCCTCTATTCTCCCTCCCTGTCTCCTTCCTTCATTTCCATCCTCTTTCCCTCTCCCTCTGTTGTTCTCTCCCTCCTTTTTTCCCTGCCTCCATCTTTCCCAATGCAGCAATTTCTCCTAGGGCAATTTCTCACAATTCAGCGTTACTGACCTCTTCTCTCTGAACCCCAGTTCTAGACTAGAGGAATACCCAACTACCTTACTCCCACAAAAATCAGATCAGAAATCCGAAATCCCCTGAGGACTTTGGCTGTATTCAACAGAAATAAGGAAAACTCTTTTCTAGGTAAAAAAAAACAAAACATGAATGAGCTGAAAATTAAGGAATGCTCACAAACATCCATGTCCCAAATATTCTTAAGAGAGATTTTAAAAGCATTTAGCCTATTTCCCCTGCCACTCACTTAGCATAAGTAGTCAACAGCTTTGTGCTTCACTTTGTTTTACGCTGTCACTTTAAGCTGTGTTTAAGAAGCTGTCTCCTCTTGCCCTTGATAAGATACACTAATTAATTGGGTGACCTAACTGCATTTCTTACACAGTTATATTAGCTCTTGGATTGATGTATTTAAACCTAAGTAAACCAAACAGATTTTACCTTTCTTTCAAGCCAACTCTCTTTTGATATTGTATTTGCCTTTGAAACTATGCAGCAAGTTCTCCTGGAAGGGCATAAAGGAAAAAAAATCATTATAATCTTTTTCAACTCTATGACTGCTCTTCCCTCAGATATGAAGAGCCTCAGGTGACATGACTTAGGCCAATTGTTTCACTTATCAAAAATAGGTAACATAAGCCCTCAACAAATCTGTGTGCATGGTTGTTTTTGACCTCTTATTGAGTGCTTGTCAATTGTCACTTTGACTCACAGTCCTATATTAAGAGGTTTGAGAAATATTGCTTTGCTGTGTCAACATATTGACACAGTTGGGTTTTTTTCAGCACTACATCAACAAGTTTATGTTTTGCTGCCCTGATGATCTAACACATAAAAATATAGCACCAGACAAAGGACAACAGCAAGGATTGTATTTATTTTTTTTCTGTTTTATGACATTTTACTCATGCTGAACATCAAAAATTTTAAACTCCATGTGGGCCCTGTAGACTTTAATACTGAAAGACAATTTCTGTCTATGTGAGCATCTGTAAATACATAACTATTCAAAAAGTAAGCACATACACATTTTCTGCTCTGGTAATTCCACTTAACATTGTGTAAAGTGGCATTACATCCTCTGAAAATCCTTGTTGAAGGGTATTTCATTGCATAGAAGCTTTGGAGTGAATTGTAATTTGTAATTGTAAATATGTGCTAAAACTGTAATTTTTTCTATCTCATCTTTTTAACCCCAGGACACAGAAAGAGAAGGAACATGTGCTTGGTCAGAGTGGCTGTTTAAGAGTCACAGGAGTATGATAGAGGCTTCAGTTCAATAATATACATTGGATATGGACTATCTCTGCTTTAACATGTACTGAGATTGATCAGTCATGGGTCATGGAGCAGGGAATTACAAACAGCTCTTTGCCACCTCTCTTTATCAAAGAGAACAAAGTAAAGTTCAGGCCCAGTGAAAAATCAAGGCAGGACCATATCATGATAAATACAGATATCATTCCATATTTACAAAGGAAAAAAATAAATGAAAAGGACAAATATGCATACAACATATAAAGAGGACAAACATTTTTATATGGTAAGCTACCAAGCTGTTTTAATTAATTAATTATTTTACTGTATCTTTTGCTGTTATCTTTCTCCTTTTTACTCACTCTGGACTTAGTGTTCCAATTTTCCTGATCCACCTCAAATAAACAAATTCCAGAAAGCACTATTAGAAAAAAATGCACTTAGTGATTGTTGAAGAAGTATTTACTGTGTTCTTGAAATGTACTAAACCCTTTGTCCATGTGTAGCCAGGAGAATATTTGAAATGCATGTTCAGCAAAAGCTTTTAGCTGGAACTCTTTTTCAATTTTTCAAAACATGACTGCTGGAGCCTGTTGAGATTTTATTGCAGGACATGGGTTGGTCGTTCAGAGCTCACTGTTTATATTGCAGGTTCTGCAAATCTGATATCCTACCTACAAAGGAAAATCACACACACTGAATAAAGTCCCTTTTTTTTTTCTTAACACTTTTATCTGTACTTATCCTCATTCCAAGAAATTCCTATTTCAGTGTGCAAAAATGCAATAAAATAGTGACCCACCAATTTGTTTATCAGTGTTCAGAGGGCAGCTCTTAGATAGCTGTTTTTCTTGTTTCCCAGACCAGCTCTGCAGCTGGATGTGCCAGCCCCAGGAGCACCTGGGTAAGTACCTGGACCTGCTGGCAAGAGGGATTGAAATGGGCAGCTCAATCACATCAGGAACACACTGCTGAAATCTAAACTGTTTGGGAGCCTCGTGGATTTTAATTTTTTTTAAATTTTATTTGTTATTTTTTACTTTTGGAAATGTAAGTGGTTCTTTCCCATTTTAAAGCTACATGTTTGAAAAAGCAAGAAAATACCTCTGTAGAAAGAGCAACCAATCATACATTATTCCTGTGAAACACATCTTACATTCTTTGTTCAGCATTTCTCAGGAAATGAATACTCGTGCAAGGTCTTAGTGTCTCATCTATAAGAAATAAACAAACAAACAAACAAAAGGCCAGAATGGCTTGACAAGGCTTCTGTGATCTCTGCCAAACTCAGCTAATATTAAACTTGCTATTAAGAAGTATGAGCTGCAAATTCCTCTGCTTATGAACTTGAGATTGTGCTCTGGTCCAGTCAAAATAGACTTTGTTTACACTGATTTAGTGGCCTTATGAGATTGCCTGGTTGCTTGCCTGAGTTCCCCCAGCAGGTGAAATTACTTGCTGAGCTGCACAAAATCATGCTGGGGAATAGCTGTGCCATGTCTTGCCAGTATTTATTTAATGTTGTGTTATTGCTTGGAAATGAAAAGCATTTATTTTTAAAACGTAGTCCATGTGATTAAGACCTATAAAAGAAAAGGAAAAGGCTGGGTAACAAATGAAACTATAACTTACATGCTGGTTTTGATGTCATTGTTTCTACTGCTTCAACAGCAGCTGTTTTGTGGTTTAGCAAACCACAAACAGTATGATAGTTTTACATCCCTCCCTTTCTCTAGTTATAGGTCCCTCTCTAACCACTGGTGTGTTTTCTCATTAAAACTCATGTACTATAATCTGCTTTTGGATTATGAAGGCAGGAGATGGCTGAAAAGTCATGTATCAATCATGGCACCTATATCTGGAGGTCCTTAGGAGCCATACATCTCCCTAGGATGATTCCAATGGTACAGACACCTGCCTTCCTCACCTCTGAATATCCCAGAGGACTGAAACTTGTTTGGTTGTGCTACAACAATAAATTCAAACCCAGCAAGGACATTATTATTATCCTTGCTCTGAAGTGCTTACATTAAAACACAGAGTCTCATTCAGGTGATTAGTGTAGATATTAAGTAATTATGGCCCTTGTGTCAACACTCTATCCCAGGAAAAGAAAAAAAAAATAACAAACCAAAAAACAAAACAGCTTACAACCAGACATTGTACTGCAGATCACAACCATCTCAGCCTGGCTATTCAGCCACTTTTGAATACACGGTATTCAATATATATTGTTGTACTCTTACACTTGAGGATGTCCCAAGACATTGTGTATAATTTTGCTAAAATTGAGACAAATACCACCCAGTCCTCTTTCCTTCTCCACCAAGCAAATTATTGTAGGATGTTGCCAAGTCACAGATGACTTTCTGTTCATAAATTCATGCTGACTACTTGCAAATACCTTCATGTCCTCCGTGTGTTTGGAAACTGGTCCCAGGATTATTTGCTCCATCACTTCTCTAGGTCCTGAAAAACAGCTGACCAGCCTGTCGTTCCCTGGATCCTCCTCCCTGCCATTTTTGAAGGACATCTGCTTTTCCTCCAGTCTGCAGCATCCTCTCTTGTCAGTGTTATTCCTAAGATCTCTTTTTAAAGTTTCTTTCTGAAAAGTTAAATGTAAAGTACCAATGTCAGCACTGAGCTTTTGTTCTAGTTCTTTCTTTCTTCCTTCCTTTCCAGCAGAACAGGTCTTTCTTCATAGTGGTTTTTTCTAACTCATTCCTTAGCTGCTTCAGACCAACCTGTTGAGCAGACTCAGCAGGCTAGATGATGACAGAAGGTGCAGGGTGGCTAAAAGAAATGCTAAATTTACAACTATGGCCTTGATTTTGTATTCCCATTTCATAATATCCTGTTATACATCACAATGGGTCCTGATCTTCCAGATTACTTTCCCAGAGTTGCACTCTGTCATTTTAGGACTTTTGGGGTAAACAAACTGTATTGGTATGTATACATACACATGTACATACACCTGAAGTGCTTTTCTTCTCTTTACACTAAGCTCTTTAAATTGTAAGGTGAATACTGGGAGAAGTTCTTAGAGCTTCATTTTGCAAGTCCTATGAACTACTGGTGTCTACTATATGCCTCTGTATATACAAATTTTATTGACAGGCAGTAGAAAATAGGCTGAAAATTACTGTCTGCATCACACAAGAGCAGTGTTCTAGATGGTTGAGTCTTAAGCTATTGTGCCTCAAAGCAAAACCTCAGGGTTTTTAAACGACAGATCTCTAGTTGTGGCACAATTCCATGAAAAGATGCAAACATGAAACTCACAATAAACCCTGAATAATATGCAGCTTAAGCCTCACACAGAGAGTTCATCCTAATTCACTTGCCAAAGCAAACGGCACAGGAGAGTGAGAGATATGCCAGTATTCCATGATTTTGAGGACAAGTGCAAATTCTATTGACATAACTAAAAGGCTGTTATCTTTAACCTGCAGCCTTGGGTGCTGTCAGTTATCACCAGCTGCTGTCTAAATATTAAAGTTCTTAAGGATGGAATATTTGAAGAGCATATCTGTGACAGGAAGGAAAATAGTAACAACAATGGTGGCAATAATAATACAAATATAATAAATGACAAGAAAAAGCATATTCATGTGGAAGTTGAAACTTTGTCATGTATAAGAACCTCTCCTCCCATAAAGAGATCAAATTGCAAGGAGCTGAAGGTTTTCAGATAGTCTGCCTTAGGGTGGGTTGACTATTTATATGCTAAACAGAATACCTTTATTTTCCTCTATATGATTTTTCCAATGCATTTGAGAAGATTGTGGTTTTTTAAGTGTTTCTAATCTTTGAAATAAAGAACAAAGGAAGTAAAAGAAGCAAAGATCAAGGATTTGATATCCCAAATAGGAGAGATATATCCTGTTTTCAGTAAAACTGTATGAAATCAGGTGTTAGAATTTAACTTCTTTATAGCTGCAGCATAGCAAGGGCATGAACAAAGCTGAGCAGTTGCTGATGGTCTCCTTAGATTTCTCTCCACCTAATCATACTCACAATACTAGAGGCTTCAGTCATTGCAGGAGTCGGCAGAATTGAGTGACTACCCAGAGAAATGCCTTCTGGAGATCTGTTCTCAGAACAACATTCTGAGCAAATCAATGCAACTAACAAAATAGCTTTGTTCCTCACATTCCCAAAACTTTTATTTTTTTGCAGTTTGTGTCTCTATCTTTTTCATTTTAAATCTGGTGATATTGCTATTAAGATGCAGAATAGGCTTTTCAAGGATTGTAGGTTTCCTCTAAATTTCAATGGCCAAGAGAATTGCATTGTTTATTTAATTTGAGACTGGGGGCTAAAAAGGCTACATACAAGTTGTATTTTCACAGCATGTTTTTGCTTCAAATTCAGTGATCCATTTAGCTGCAGTAGAAGGTCACTGTTACTAATCTACTCTCATTCATTGGTCTCAGTGACAGAATTTAATTATTTCAGCCTAGTTCATAGTGGGAGAGCAGCTGCAGTGCTTAAAACGCTGTAATGAAAACCAGTAAACCCTCACCTTGTCTCAGCAAAAGACCAGGAAAGCCGCAGTTAAACTTATGGTCTGTCACCTCAACTCCAAAAAAACCCATGTGCATTACCTTAATAAATAGGAGAATTCATCTGTCTTACAGCTGTGTAATTGTTCTGTGTGTTACAGCTGCCACTCACTAATATCAACGGAAGCCTTCCTAAAATTTGGGGAAAATGCTATATTGAGTAGTGTAAATATAAAGAATAAAGGATTCTTTGAAACAGGATCCACAGTCTTTTAGATAAGGTTTGCAGTGCTTTTCAGGGCAAACGGGGTCTCACTCAATGGAGAAAGGACAGCACATTGAAGCCAGTGAGAACTGCTGGGATGATAAGCTTGACACATCACCAGGCAGAGGGATCTGGCCTATTGATTCGTTCTAGGATAACTAGTAAAATGACAGGAAATCTAAAGGAGCAGCTAACTCTTCTTCCACATAAACATGTGACTAGCATGCTACATGGCCTGGTTGCACTGGATAACAAAAAAACCCAAAAAGCACTCCAGAAAACAGGACAGACATAAGGCCTTCCTGGCTAAAGGGACTGACTCATCAGCCTGGCCAAACTCAGCAAGTCAGCTTAGGTTCAAATTCAATAAAATGTTCCACTGTATAGTTATCCACCTCAATAAACTACTTTTACAGTCTTCTGTGCATTTTGGCAGAAAAAAGGGAAGATAAAAGCTGAATACTGAAGCACTTCTGCAGGAATTCCTTCTTGTCCAAAGACAGAGCTCCCTGTGAAAAGTCCTTTCCCTTTCCTTTGCCAGAAAAGCATCATTTAAGATTCCTGAATAACATTAAACACATTAAAATAGAATGCCTGTCCTTAATTCTTTAACTGTGTTCTTATTGAAGATCTAGATGCAAAACCAATTGCCATTGCAGAAAAGAGATGTTGGAGATCCTTATTGAAAGGATGCATTGCAAATGAAATTGCATGATAAGAAAACTGTTCATCACAACAAAGTTGCTAGAAAGTGGTTTCAGGCATTTCCAAGACAACTTTTAGAAAAGTATTTCTAAAGTAAGAAAATAAAATATTCTGTTCATAATTTGTTGTCAGGATATTTGACAACTTATTAAAATTCATAGTGTATCTACCCTTTCACTCATGGGAAAAAAACTGTTCCATTTTATCCTACGCGTTTTGACACAACATATAATTCACCTGCTTTTGCATAAAAATATTAAATATTCTGTAAACAATAATTACGGACTGGAATATGTAGGTTCTCCCTATTCACAGAACACATTAATCGACTAATATTTGCAGTATGGTCTTTGATTAAATGCATAGGTCTTCTGGATTAGTTATCATCAGTTGCCCATGAATGAGTTTAAGTTGTCAATATGGCCATTCACACAACAGAAAAGGCTTTTTTTCTTCACCACTTGCTCACTGTTTCTGGAAACACTCACACTGTTCAAGCTCGGACTATTGTAGGTCTAATTTTACAAACTATAATTTCCAAATTTAGCTTATTAATTCAAGACATTCGTGTCAGTGGAGTACAGATTTAAACAGTTCTCATTATCTTCAAAGGGGTGTATGTGTGGAGTATAGATATTTGGAACAGGCACATAATTTCACAATCTCAGAAATGAGTGAATGCCTTCACGACTGCCACTGAATAAGGTAAATTTCTATTAATCTGTTATTTTAATTCTCACTAATTAAAAGGAAAAAAAATCACTTTTTATAGTGGACCAGCAGATTAATTTGGAACAACTTTGGGGAGAGGCCCTGTTAAAATAAAGGTGATTTTAAAATAATTTTCTTGAAATCTTTCTTATTAGAGTTTCCCCTAAAAATGGACTATTATTCATGGATTAAAACTAAATTTCTGGAGTTTTATCTTATTTAACCAAGGCTTGAATCCATCATATATGACACCAAAAACTCACAGATGATTGATACCTGTCTGATTTGGGAGTGTCCAAGTACTGTGTTTAGTAAGGAGTATTAAAACAAATCACTCCCTTTTCTGTGTTAGGATAGACATTTCTTAAGTTGAAGAAAAGAAGACTCAGAAAGCTGTTTTATGCTAACCTGATAACAGCACTGGACTAGAAAAAAAAATCACTTACTACTATATAGTGAATCAAAAAAGATTGAAACACTGGGCAAAGCTCCACTCATTTTAAGGGAACAATAAGTATTTTGATTGCTAGGGAGTCAGCAATATGATATTTATGCTTTACCCATCTTTAGACCACATTTTACATGTACAGTTTATAGTCATAAGGGAGATCTGAATGAAATAGGCTGAAAAAGGGTGCTCTGGAAACTTTTGTCTTCACTTGCCTGAAATCAAATAAAAACTCTCATCAGCATATCATGTTCTGGCCTTGCATCTAGCTCCTTCCTTCCTTCCTTCCTTCCTTCCTTCCTTCCTTCCTTCCCTCCTTCCTTCCTTCCCTCCTTCCCTCCTTCCTTCCTTCCTTCCTTCCTTCCTTCCTTCCTTCCTTCCTTCCTTCCTTCCTTCCTTCCCCCCATATGGATAATGTCTGGCCAGGAAGGAAATGACTGCATTTTCAACTACAGGAATGAAATCTGGGCTAATGGAAAGTTGAGTTACTTCCTGCAAGTAAATGACTAAAGAGAGCTTTTCAGGGGGATAGCCAGTAAGAGCCATAAAAACCTAAATTGCCAGCCACATGGATTCTCAGAAAGCTATCTTCTGTCCTGAGCAATCTGGGAACTGAGGGCTAATGTTGTTTGTAAAATAGGGATAAAATATTTGAAAAATAAAACAGGCTTTACCTTTATTAACCTGATATGGTCTGTTAATCGATGGAGAGTCTCAGAAGCCCCACTGAGCCAATATGTTTGTCAAAGAGTATTCAGGAGAATAGTAGAAATGACGAGAAAACAGCATTTGAGGGGTCACATCCCTTCTCAGACGCCACTGAAAATTGTCACCTTCCAACATGGAACTTTCATACTTTCATTCATACTGTACAATTCACATTTCCTGTACACAACACAGAAATTTCCTGTTTTACTTTGATTTTTCTGCACATATTCCTGAAAGAATATTATTATGGAAAGAATATATATTACTTAAAGAAGAGATGGATTTGTCACTTTGTTGGATGCAGGGAATGTCTAGAAAAGAAAAAAATAAGTGTTTCCCAGGTAGCCACATGAAAAATAAATAATAATCAAGTTCAAAAGTTCAGCCAGTCCAGACAACTTCAATTCATTCAATGTATCTCATTTGTATTTGCATAAAATTTACCCTTATGCCTTGGGATTTATATTTTCAATTTATTATTATGTAATATACAATCTCCCTTGATTTCAGAAGAAACCAATTTTGGTGTGACCTCTTCTTCTTGAGCAAATCAAGATCATCCTAATGTGTCTGGATTAGCCACTTGGAATGGCAGTTGTTTTAACCAATTAGAGTACAATATCACAATCTGTTTCTTAGAGAAAATGCAGTACGTATTCAGGAAAGTTAGATGTATTTCCTTCTTTGACATCTTTCTGTTGTCCAATCACCCCTTTCCCTAAATCTGAAAAAACAATTATAATTTATAAGAAAATAAATTTAGACTTTACTCTCCAAATAGTGTTAGTGCATTGTTTGGTCTCTTTCATGCTGCCTGCAGGGATTAGCTGAGGTGACAGAAATTCTAATAAAATTTTAAACCATTAAACTTGCCTTGAAGTGCAGATGTAGAGGTCCTGCTGATTGTCACACATTTAAGCACTCATTCACAAGGAAGCCCACTACTGTGCATATGTGGGACGTGATTTTTTGCTATGCCAAAAGCAAATCTTCATGCTACTGGATTGCTGCATTTCCCACTGCTACTCAAAATGCTGTTCTGAATACTCTTGCTAGGCAGCTCTCTCTCCATGGAAAATGCACATCTTCAGTTCAAGTCAAGACGTCTGACTTGTACTCTATTCCCAATTCTTTGGCAATTTGCAGCCAATGTTTTCTTTATCCCCACAAATGAATGGGGGAAAGATTGCAGCACTAATTTTTCTTTCAGTGTGATGTTATGAAAGAGATAATAAATGGCAAGAGAAGGGAAGAAGAAAACAAACCAGAGATTTTGCAAAGATAAATGTAATACCCCCTTCACCCTCAAGAAATGAAATTATTCTGACAGGGTCAGAGATTCTGCTTGGCAAACCATCTTAAATTAATTACCTGCCTGACATTTTAAAGGAAGGTTTCAGATTGTAAATTTAACCCAGACAAAGCATTCTTTTTAATCTTGTCAGTATGCAAACTACTTTGCACTGCAGTCCGTGAATTATTTATCAGAAAAGCGACCCCAAAAGGGTGAAAGGAAAATCGGGAGTATTTGATCTCAGGTTCTGCAGGCTGAGCTACTTCTCTACCCTAGATCCGTACCTGTTACAGTTGCATAAATTATTTTTGTTTGATGTTGCTGGTATATTGCTCTCACACTGTGCCTCTCTGAAGCCTAAATATTTTTTCTCCATTTAAATTGCTTTTAAAGCAGTGTCCCAGTGAAGAAATGTATCTTCCTTCCAGGGAGAAACAAAATTTAAATAAAGGGGCCAAACTCACCTGTCAGATTTCTGTTTTATGTCTTTTCATTAGCAAAAGCATGCAATATTGATGGCTGTTGATTTTTTTCCCCCCTGCACTTGGGGGAAAGTACAGTCTGTAATAGTAACTACAAAGGCTAATTTTTTAACTTGTAAACTGCAGAAAAATTTAATCCTGTAACAAGCTGTGTAACAGTAATGATGGAAGATGATTACCTGCAATAAAAATACCTTGGAAAATGTGAATCCACAATCCAGTTTTGATACAGGATTTCTGGTTAGATTGGGGTTTGGGGTTTTTTTTGCTTAAAGTCATTTAATTTTAGTCTCTTGGTTTTAAGTGAAGCCTAGAGAACTTCTAGTTTTCTGTCTCTTGGTCTTTTTATGTTGCAAGTTTATTTATTCAACAGTATTTCATTTAGGCTTTAGTATTACTGCAGAAAGAAAAGACCTCTAAGTGCAATGTAGAAGACAATTATAAGTGAGGGATCAAAACAAATCAGAAAATAACTTAATACCTGGTCTTGTCTAATGCTGGACCTTCTTTCTTAGTCAATCTGGATTTCTACATGATTCTCTGAAGACATCAACCAACTTAGCATCTGATATCTAGAAGAAAGTCAGATTTGGAAAATCAGCAAGGAAGAAAACCCCATTAACCAATTGTAATAACTTAGAGATGTAATACTACTATTCCACATATTTCACTTTGAGAATGTTTACTTCCTGGATGTGCTTTGTTAATTTTTGATGCTTCACGTTTCAAAGGAGTATTTTCTCTTTTATCCCTATGTAAGGTGAACTTTAGCTGGTCTAAATGGAAAGTTCAGTAGAAAGTCTATCAATTTAAAGAGAGAAATTATAACCCCCTTCTGCTATGTAGTATGAAATATTTTTTATTGCAAGTTTCTGCATTTTCATGTGAGCTGAAATAAAGCTGATGAAAATTTTTTACCCTTCTTTGGTTTACTATGGTATCTATGCCTTGTTTTACAATTTTTAATTCTTTAGTATGGAGGGGGTTTTTCCTACTTGCAGGATTTCTTCTTCCTTTGTGTCAATGCTTGAAAGTAGCAAGAGCAAGACACAAGACACTTCATAATAAAAAGCTGTCTAAACAAAATCTGGACATGCTTTTATTTCACTCTGCACTCCTAATGCAATAAGTCAGTTCTGACAGATAATTCTGTGTTCAATAAATATTTGTCAGATTTCTACTTAGGCTTTTAAGTATCCCAAGCACTTCAAACTTGATTCCAGCTTCCTCTGATAATAAATAGAGTTTGAACTCCTTATGAGTTGGTGAAAGATTAACTATGTAGGACATAAATTTAGGGAATTGACACAATTGCAGGTCTCCCCAGTTTCAGGCTGTATACCCTTTTAATCTGTTTTTACCATAAAACTCCCAAAAAATAGTTACAGTATTGTGTACATTTACCACAATGTAAGTATCTCGCTATAAATTCCCCTTTGCAGATTTGTGTATCCATACAAAAATGCACATTTAAGCAACTGAAAACTTTTGCTTACTGAATATCCCAGGTCCCTCTTTAAGGACATGTATGTATAAGCTCTATTGTCCATGGATACATTTTAAGTAGGGATTTTGGCTATTGTTATCTATGATAATTTCCTTTGTGATTTTTGTTCAGCTGATTTCACTTCTCCCCTTAGCCCCAGCGCAAGGCTTCTGGAGCATCAGTGCTGAGGCTATGATCGGAGACCATCCCAACAACAGCTGCAGGTCAATGTCTTTCTTCTCCTTGAATGATTTTTTACAATTCCTAACTGATTTGTGAAGGTGGTTAAGAATCATAGGAGGGCAAAGAATTACCTTTATCTAGATTCAAATATTATTTTATGCTAATTCCCGAAGCCATTCTTTTAAGATAAAATAAATTTATAGTTCTTGGTTATTGTATTTACCAATGGGAATTAAACTTTGATGTTCCCTCTCAAGACTGCTTTTAGATATTCTGACATTTAAATTACTGCAAAATTTTTTCAAGCTGTTAAAGTACTTTTTTTTAAAGTCAAAATGAGCAGACTATGCATTCCACATTTCCTGGGTAGCTGAGGCTGCACACTAGTAGAGAAGTAATAAAATTCTTCTATCAAAATATGCACTGGTGGTCTTGGCTGTGCTCTGAAGCCCAAACCATTCTGAATGAAATTCACCCCTCTGCAGCACCAGCGAAACCTCGCTTGTGCTGTGCTTGCTGAAGCATCAGCTTTTCCTGGTTGCTGTGCACAAAAGTGGATTTCAGACAGTGTGTGTTCAGATCCTTAGCATTTCAAATCTATTTCATTGACTGTGTGTCTTCTTTTATTTCCCTGAGAGCATTATTATGAGATTCTACTATTCTGGTCTGTACTGAAATATCATTTGTATGGGTTTGGTTTGGTTTTACTTAACCTTGCATTTTCATTGATCATCCCTGTACTTTGTTCTTTCATGATGACTTTCCTTTACCCTTCACAAAGACCTGATACTCATAATGAGATATATATAGTGCAAAGTAACTGTTGAGAATTGCTCTGGAGAAGCAAAATAGAGGATCTAGCAAAACTTTCTTCTCTGCTGGAGGGTGGTGGTACCTCATGTTGCACATGGAGATGGCATGGAAAAGGAGATGTTCCATAATTAACATTATACACATTGCTAATATTATGGCTTTCCTCATGGCAAAGTGTCCACACTTGGCTTGCTTAAAATTATTGTCAGAGGGTGAAAATGTTCCTGAAATGTGGCACAGCTCAAATGAGTGATACACAGGGGCAAAGCTCTCGTTTTTCCCAGTAGGCTGGTGCATAAGCCTGAGGCATCACGTAGAATTTTAAAGCATATTAGGGTCTATAAGGCAATTTTAGTGTTTAAAACCTAAAGTTTGGGGGTGAGGATGTTTTTGTCTGCTTTCTTTTGCTATGTACTTTCCACCATAGATTAGTTATCAATAGATAACTATTCCATTTGTTTTCCCTGTGTGCTAACAATTTGTGGTGAGAATGCCCTTCCAAACACAGCATCCCTAACAATCCAGCATGCTACCTTTCACCTTGGATAAGGCTTTTATTTATATTTAATAAATTCCACCTCATTTCTAACACATTAAGCCTCATTATGGTGTGATTTCCCTTGGTATGAAAAGACCTCATTAATTGTTCCATTCAAAACCGATTATCTCTCAGGATAGATGCTATAAGGGAAATGTAATGGATAAGGGTTTTTTTCCACATTCTGCTTGAGCATTAGTTTTTCTCAAGTGATTAGTTTTGCTGCATCTGTGTTTATTTAAGAACCTGAAGCTAAAATAATTGGTAACAGGTGGCTAAGGTCTTACTGATAATCTGCCTGCTTTTTAGATGTATGTCTATATGAAGTTCTCTATTCCCACATTCTGGTTCTTTCCCACATTAACTGCAGTGAGAAGTAGTCTTGTATGGTATGGTACCCAGATTTAATTTCTAGGAGAAATTTTATTTTAACAGTTTTAACTGACTGTATGACACCTATTTTACTCTCTAGTAATGATATACTGTGCTTCATCTCTTCCTGTTTTGTAGGGGTTTTCATGGTAATTGTTTTCTAAGGTCTGTTTTTCTAAGGGTATGCTTGCATTCCTAGTTTATTTGGTATTTTCACATGTGTTCTTTCCTGATTCTATTCTCAGAAATTTTGCAGTGGATTTAGCCTCAACATTTATTCACAAAAATTTCAGATCTTTTTCTGCCAACTCTGGTAATGTTTAAGAGACAGGTGTTAAGCTTTTAATATTGCTGCTTTTGGGAGGTCTTGAGAATTATGACTGAAACTCTTTAAAGTTATGTACAGAAGATGTTTACCTAAAATGTGGTATCTGCCTATGTGAGCTTCTTAGCTATCCAGCTATGAATGCTGTGAGAACAAGAAGTCATTCAGCTGTGCATGATGGGCTGGATATGGTTTATTGACATTTATGACTGCAGGTAGGAGATTGCTACAGCTATTTGAACACCCAGGCAGGGTGGTCCTGTATCAAGACCGGGATGGAAAGCCAAGATTATGAAACCATCCATGCAGCTTCTCCACAGCCAAGTGGTTTTGACATATGCTAAGGATATATGCAGCTATAATTCAAGAGTCCCACTGTGCCTAGATCATTCCAGGAGCTTGAGGTGCAGCTTTCCACATCCCCAAGTAAAAAAAAAAAAGGTGGCGGGGGGGGGTTATATCTTTTATTGAAGCCAATCCATTTTCTGAGGATTACATTTGAGGACACTGATTTGGGTAGGCTGACATTGAATCAGATGGTGATTGGAATTATTTTTTTTCTGAACAATGGGTAAATGCCTTTAAAAAACGTTTCAGAATCTTTAAAAACATTTTAGAGATTTGGGGGTGGATTTTTAGGATGTAAAAAAAAAATAAGAAATCCTTGCAGCTGTTATGCAGAGCATAAGATAGCTCACATTGCTAAGACAGCCTTGTACTGGAATCAGTGAGAAGGACCTGTGCTAAACAGCACAGGTTTTACAGTTCTTTCCATTAATTTAGTGTCAACTGCACCCATCCTGACATAAAAAACAACTGTTAGCTAAGAAGTTTTCTCAGAAAAATCTAACTTTTAAGGATGGTTATCACTGAAAAAAACAACAAACCAAACAACAACAAATAATCTGTTATCTTGCAACACTAGGAAATACTTATGCCTTTTAATAAGTATTATTATTCAGGTTATCATTAAGTTTTACATTATTTTCCAACCACATGATTTGAGCACAGAATTCAAGATCTTTGCTCTATACCATATAGGAAATACAAACCACAAAAAGAAGCTGCATACTTCTGCTCTCCCTTCAGTACCCAAATCCCATGCAAGAAATAAAACATGAAGAGAGGCAGATATCTTGGGGTTTGCTTTAGGTCCGAATTCCCACATTGTCCTAATAGATTTTTATTCTTAAAAAAAGATATTTTTTAGCAATGGTCAACTTTAAAAATAAGTATTTTATATAAAATAATATGATATAAAATAATATGAAATTTTTAAACTGCTCATTGTGGAAAAAGTTAATAGTGGCATGCAAATAACATCTTTCTAGCTATAGGGTGAGATAAAACAGTCTGCAGAACTAAGCAGGAAAAATTGCATCAAGTAAAATGGAACTGATCTAGAGAGAGATAATAACGGTATACTTTTATTTCTTGATGTAAAAAATTATTAAGGAAGATTATGGTGAATTGTCTTTCACAGTTCAGAGAAAATATACTTACATGGATGTCTATTTAAATTAAGAATCAAATTATCATTCTGCAGTTGATTGAGAAGCAGTCAAAATATTAGTAGATCACCCATTCAATCTCAATGATTCAGAATAGGAAGAAAAAAAAGCACATTACAAAGGAATGTTAATATAATTATTATTTACATTTTTTTTCATGGAAAGACAAAAAATAAGATCTTCAGGAGCAGAACCTGTCAGACATTGTCATGCCTGACCAGGAGCAATGAGTAGGGGAGGCAAAACGGTCTGACAGACCCCGCTCCCTTGAGGGGTCCTCCATGGGCTGCAGTGTGATTATTTTCTCCATTCTGGTCCTCCATGGGCTCCAGGGGAACAACTCTCGCCCAGCTGCCATGCAGAGTTTTTTACCCTTTCCTAAATATGCTGTCACAGACAGAGCACCAGCACTGCTGATGAGCTCATCTTTGAGCAGCATCAGCACTTCAGCTGGAGCTGGTTCTGTCCAACACGGGGCAGCCCCTGGTCTCTTGTCACAGAGACCTCCTGTGCAGCCCCTCTGCTGCTGCCAACACCTGGACATGGACACTCAGAACAAGCTAACAGGGGGAACTGACATTCCCATAACAAATAGCGCTGTTGAAGGATCAAGAAGCCTCTTTCCTCAGGAGTAGTGATAGTCCTCTATTTTCTCTACGGAATGAAACATAGCACTGTATCTTTTGATCTCTCATATTTAAAGACACCTGTTTCCATTAGTGATGTTGAGTTGTCTGCTGCCTGTGTGGCTCCCAAGTCAGCTTACAAACTTTTCAGATGCAATGGTCCAGACCCTCTTTTACTCAAATTATTTTATTCCCACACAACCCAATTACAGTGTAGAGAGCCAATGCTCTGATCTGAAGCTGTATTTCTCTCCTACTTATGTTTTCTGTTCCAAGGGACAGAAGAAATTATTCTCTATTTCTTTGACTCATTTTTTTTCTTTCAGTCTGAAGATTAATAACTGAAATGTGAAAGTATGTGTGGATAGTTACATGTTGTCTGAATGCTCACAATCTGAATGAGTTTCTCTAAAACTCTTGATACCTGAATGGTGACCATTTGTATCATTTGGTGATGCTATCAGAAATCTACTATATAACAATCCATATGCCTCTTTCTGGGGCTGCTACTGAAATGTGATTTTCAGAGATGTTTCATAGACATAGAGGTTTTCCTGAATGATTTTGGTGCTCTTTTCCTGCATTAATCTGCTTTTTTCACCATTATTATTATTATTATTATTATTATTATTATTAATTATTATTGTTGTTGTTGTTGTTGTTGTTGTTGTTATTGTTGTTATTGTGACTTTTATATTTATTATTTTCTGCCAGGTGCTAACAGAATTATACTACTAAACAGTAAACCTAGTAAGTCAAGAATTTGTTCCTAATCAGAACACTGAAATTACTACATAAACTTCCAAAATTTAGTTGGAGAACTAAAGTCATCCTCTTGATAAACACTTTGTAGAAGACAGTCAGAAGATTGCAAAGAGAGGTTCCCTCCATGAAAAGGTACATGCGTCTTTTCCCTACTCTGGAAATTCCCCACTAGCTAACTAGAGCTGGTGCAATAAACAGAAATTGATTTAATGGGCTTTGCAAAACACAACTTTAAAAGAAGATACTGGTCTGTATGGATTTGTTAGCATTGTAGTAATAAGCATGTGAGACAAAAAACATTACATTAAATATGCAGAAGTAATCCTGAGAGGATGAACCAGAGATGAGCTCCATGCCTTCCAACTGTGAGCTCAGCTGGAGAAGTTAGGCTATCACCTGTTGCCTTTTTTATGTTTATTTATTCTACTCCAGAATTTTTTATTTCCTTGTCTGTGAGGAGGCACAGCTCTTTCTGGCACTGGGGAGCATGTTGCCCTCCTCAGACGAGGCTGCTATACAGGTAGGTAGAGGTTGGACTGTCATAGAACATGGAAGTCTCCCAATTTCTGGATAAGCTTCTAACCGTTCTTTATGATATCCGTACTTTTACTGCTTAATTGCTGCTCCAGCAGTTATTTTAAAAAGACCACTGCAGGCATATTTTATGAGGGACCCATCCTATTACTTTGTGTTGAGCTTGCTCTGTGAGTCCCTGTGAGATCAGACTCCTCTCCAATGGTTTTATGTTCACAACAGGACTCAAGGAGGAGCTGCCCACCTCACTGCGCGGGCCAAGTGGATTTGGTTACGAAACAGAGCTGCAGGTGTCTAGAGAAAGAGTTGTATGGACCTTTCTTTTGAGGTGGGATTGTGGTGTGAATATTTTGGATGTGAGTTTTAATTCTGAACCCTAATTCTACCTACATCTAAGACTCTCCATCACTTTCAGGGATTAGCCCTTAGGCAGATCTGAAAATCCCATCTGCTGTGCTGAACACCTTCTTTCAATGTCTTTGCCTCCAATGTAATATTCTCTTGGAATGGCAGTTAATTTTTCAGTGCTTTATTTTTATATTAACTACCAGGAGAAAATAAAATGTGAGTTATCCAGAAGAAAAAAATGCATGTATGATAGAGTTGGGGAAAAAAAATCTCTGAGGATCTATTTCAAACTTTTGCTACAATCTAAAAGGGTATAAGAGACAATTATCTATTACAGAGAGGAAGTTGTGGTTTCTAACAGAGATACTTGCTTTAGGTTTGCAACACATTCAGAGAACAGCCTTGTGAATCCCCTGGGCTCACCTTCATCATTTTACTCACAGAGCCTGTATCTGCAATTACGTCTGAGCAATGTGTTACACTGTGGGAAGAGAGTGGGCACAAACAGCAGGTGACCAAAGCAAGCATAAATGAATCTAGATATTTTCATTACATTTTGGTTGTAAGCTGGGAAAAAGGAAGAGGAAAAAATGATGTCTCGTAAGAGACATAAGCATAGTGTTCAGTGCCTGGCAAGATAGAGCAAAAAATGTTATGAGATTTGCTGAGAGCAAGGCAATTCAGGGTAAGGCCAATGGAGAAACTGTGAGGAAGCCTCTTGGAACACTGCTAAATGTCACGGGCAAGAGACACGTTTTATTTCCACAGTGTCTCCCAGTGAGCTGCCTGCTTTGTCCCAGGCTATCCTCATGATGCTGTTTATGCAGGAACTTGGAATGGAATTTAGTTACATTAGAAAACAATGTACTTTCAATTACACATCAAATTAAAGAAGTTGTTTTCTTTTATTCTAGAAAAATCAGAACTTAAGTTTAAAACAAATCCATCATCTTTTTTTTTTTTTCCTCCTCTTCATTCTCCAGTTAGCCTGCTGGTATATTCTGATCCTTCACTGAAGTAAATGTGAGTGACTTTTCCTTGCATTTCACAGTATTGTCACTCACACGAAGTTTTACATTCTGCCCAAGCTGTGATCAAGATAACCATTCCATAAATGAGTTCACTTTCATTAGCATTATCTGTAGCATTCACACACAATGATGAGCTCTAAGATAAGTCAGAGTGGCAGACACCTCCTACAGACTCCAATGGCTTTTCCCATGAGGCCCCTTGTATCCTGCTGACGTCTCAATATGTTTCTCCCCAAGGGTCATGAAATCAATTTGTTGCCAGGAACTTTGTCAGCCTTGTTCTACTACTTGACTTTCAAATTTACTGTGACAACTGTTTTAGATGAGATGGCATGACCATAGCTGCTTCTGATTCTGGGATCTGGTCAAGCACAAACAGATGATGCCTGGAAGAGCAAAATACCTCTACTCACTTGATTAGTGAGCTTTTGTGTGCAGAATCAATTGACACAGAGCAGTTGAAGGAAGACCCTGGTACCAAGGTTAAGGGCTGAAATCTCACCCTTTTTGCTTGGAGCATCTGCAGAAATCCTGACAGCATGGCTTTTTATGCATGGAAACAAATAGTGAGTTCCCTGTGCCACAGAAAAAAAACTGTGGCTTTATGATGTCTCTGGGATCATTTTTTTAAGGATATACAGGACTGCAATAAATCTTGCAGCCCATGGGAGACAAAATATGTGATTTCTCCAAGAGACAGTTTAGGGACCAATTTCCAGGCAGAAATTTTTTTCATCGGCTTGGCCACCCAGGAATTAAAAAGAGCATCAAATGATTTTCCAGTCCAAATAGTGTTCTGGTTGTTTCAGTCTAGATAGACAACTGGTACCATTCAGTACACTAAACCTTTGCAATTTCAAACTACTGATCGTTACATACCTTTTTTATGCCGAACTTCTGAATTTTCTTTCCACCTTTTCAGTAGTTGCTTCCTGGTATGAAAAAATATTTAACTCAGAAGCCTACTCAAGGCTAGTGTGCTACGTGAAACCTGTCCAGAACTTGCAGAAACTCAAAGGCTTTTGACATGCTGTGATGCACCTACCCTGAGTTTGTTCTCTATTTCTGGGGCCATAAGTTAAACTGGAGATACTTAATGTATTGAAAAAGTATAGACATTCAGTAACATTAAATGTGAGATATTTATTCTTACATCCAATGCTGTATTTTCAGATTGCTAAATTTTCAGCATTTTGTGGGAAAAAACCAAATCCACATCTCATGGAGGATGGTTTCAGAAGAGAAAAAGCTTTTTGTTTCCTGATGTGTTTCATAAATAATAAAAATACTGTTATATACATCTGTATATATGTATGTATGTGTGCATATATATATATTTGTGTTTGTATATGTGTATGCTCTGGGGTTTTTTGACTTTCTTGATCTCTTAAGTTTAAATTTAAATAAAATAAAGGTGGCCAGAAACAGAAAATATCATAATAAAGAAATTATATGGTTAGAAAATTGTATTAAAAAAGGAAAAAAGAAAAAAAAAAGAACTTGGTAACAACAGCGCAAAAAATAAAGGGAGATTTTTTACCCATTGTGATAAAACCTGTCCTGGGCCCTGAGTTTACTTTGCATTTACTTTGCATCTTCCTACGTTCTAATACGAACTTTTGTTTTGAAAAGAGCAAATTAAAATCTCTTAATAAGTGCTCATATAACAGCTTGTAATTTATGCAGGTGTTGTCTAAGACCACCTTTTGAGCAACGAAAATAAAGTTCTTCTTTTAGGGCAGAAAAATGATTGGGTTTTTTATTTGTTTGTGCTTGTTTTTTGTTTTGTTTTTTTGTAAAACTGTATTTTTAAATTCACAGAAAACACAGAATGAAATACAACACTCAGCTCACTTTCAGGCTCACTTGTTTGGAAGTCTACACTTCCAATCATTCAGTAGCCCCAAACTCTCAAACTGTAGGGAGGTGAGAGTAGGTCAGAAAGGGATAAGGAAGATAAGGAAGTAGCTGCAGATGAGTTTAAGTACAAATGTGAAATATGAATTTTACTTTCTTTGGGATTGGCTGACTGATTTGCTGCCTTAACTATATGCTCTTGCTAGTTTACAAAAACATTTCTTCACAACCAGATCTTCTGTGACAGGGGCCCTTTCTGTTTCCTTCATCAGCTCACACTGAAATACCCTTCTTGGAAAGGTCTCCTGTGCCCCAGTGGCAGATACTGCTTTGTGCACACCCAAAGCTGTGTGAACGTCAGCTCCAGCAAGCTGGAGAAGAAGGAATGCCACCTCTCAGAACCTGCAGATCTAGGTCATAGGAGATCTTGATTTCGATGCCACTGAAGCATGAGTGGATGAGGACTTGCATGCAGACCAAATCCCCTCTGGGATTTCAACATGTCTCAGGTTATTTATTTTTGTGGTATCAAAGAATAGGACAATCTGTTATTAGAATAATTTTGTATGTGTCATATATTTAACCATACCTGTTCCACCTGGATATCCAACACTGGAGAGATCACTTTATATCCTTTTTCAATGTATTTATACCTCAATTCTTTATTTTTCATAAGGGAGACCATGATACCTGCTTTATATTACTTCTTGTCAGCTGGTAGGACAATAATACATTTTTTTAAAATTTACTTTGTACTGTTTAATCTGATGTGGTCCCAAACAGGGATTCAAGAAAGTGTTCTACATGCTTAAATACCATAAATAAAACGTGGCTAAATAACATCAAAAAACAGAAATTGTTGAGTGATCACCTGCTATGACAACCTTGTCTTAAGCAGGATACTTAACTTAAAAGAGATGCTAATTACACAGGATTTTGGAACAGACTAAGCTTTCTTGGAGTGAGTCTGCCAAAAGGAAAGTGATGGCAAGACAAACCGATGAGAGTATATTTCTAGCCTCTAATGAATATGCTGTACTTGTCTCCTATGCACCTGAGCTGCCAAAGGAACAGGCTTATTACAGGTGAGCACTGTCCAGACACCAAGACATGAGTGGGAGGAGAGAAAGGTGTGGATTACTTCAGGGTATAAAGCTAGACAGGTACTGAACTAAGCTATAGGATGGTACTTGTGATTTGAGACAGAAAAAAAAAGGTGAAACCTTGTCTGATGAACAGCAGCATCAAAAGTAGGGGAAGAGCTCATGTTCTTCTAGATTTATGTACAGAACTCCCACTGATGTGAATGGTAGTCTGAGGACAGAATAAAATGCATGGGGAAGAAAAAGAATCAGAAAGAGGTAGTTGTTTAGCAAATACCTATAAAATAAATTTAAATGCATGTCCTACTATGATTAACCTAAGGCTTGATTTAAAGTTTACTGATGTCTAAGGGAGTCTCTTTACTGACTTTTGTGGACTTTCAAATCAGGCATGAGAAAAGATGCTCATTTCTTCTGAGAAAGCAACATTTTATTGTGAGCCGAAAATTATGCTTTCCTGTAATTTTCTTGAAATGTAAAATCAGTAGAAAACTTTGAAAAGACATTTATAAACCCATCATTTATTCTGTGATAAACAGTGTTTATGTCTATGGTGGAAAATCACAATAAGAGAGCAATCTGGAATGTTACTGTAAAAGCAGGATCTTTCCATAGATGAATTTTTACACTGGTGCCATTAAACTCTGCCACATGAAGATCTCATTGTATATGCTAACTTTAATCCAGATTCAGAAACACAGAGATATCTTAAAGAAGTAGCTTTTAAATTCTCTCTGGGCTCTCTCAGGACTAAAATTTAATGCTTTAAAACTGTGTAATATTTTGATTATGGATTTATAATTTTACTTCCTTCCTCAATTTGTTTAGAAATTAGGTTGAAATAATGTTACTTTCATAGTTAAAGGGAACCGGTCACATTCTCATGGAATGATGCCATCTTAAAAAATCATCTGACTCGGTATTTCTTACTGCATATTTTTATTGTGATTTTTTTTTTCTGTTGAGAGATGTGTGGGTGAGTCACATTCCTTTATTCTCAGTTGCACTTTGAGGTACTGTAATAAAATTCTTCTGACTTCCTTACACAATTAAGCAGCCCCAATGGGACTTCCTTTTACAGGTTAACAGCGGCTTTTTTGTATGAATGTGCATCTTCCCTGTTTGACAGCGACTTCAAAAAGACTCTTTGGAGTATTTCTTTCTTCCTTCTGTTACAAGGAAATGCTTCATTCTATACATTAAAAAGATGTGTTAGAGCAGATGACATGAAAGAAACTTTTTAAACTGAGAAATATACTGCTGTTTTCTTTCTTATACTTGACAAGATATTGAATATATCCATGAACTCAAGATTTCCACCAGCACTTGAGAATAGTTTGAAAATGATCTTTCGTAACTATTCTGTGAACGGACATCTGCATGACTTAAAGCAAATAAGGAAAATCCCATTTACACACATCCTTCTGCATCAAAAGCAGCAAGCTGAGGAAGGAGAGTCTGACCCCCTACTCTACCCCAGAAATTCATTGTGCTAGAATTACCTTCTAATATTTTATATAAGTTGAAACAGATTCTTTTGCAGCTAGGATATCACATAAACCAACAGTAAATTATCATCTGCATAGCTATATACAGTACCTATTCAGTAGTATGCTCAAGTTTGTGAACATTTTAATTTCATTTTCTTTTTACTGAATCATAGTGTCACATTTAGCTGAAAGACACTGTTCTTCAAATATACATTTAAAAGAAAAACAAGAAGACAAAAGCTAGTTTGACTTCCAAATAACTTACATTCATCTATATTTTGTCTGACCTGAATTTCCTCTGAGTTTTTTTTAGGCAATGCCTTTTACTTAGTAGCCTTACTTTGCTCAGTAGCCCTGATTAGTGGCCGAGAGAGACCTGAACCACTCTGCCTTGAGTGAAGAGTCCCATTGGAGCAGTCCAGGGAACTTTTCTCCTCAGGAAAAATGGAGGACATTCTAATAAATTATCAACATCTTTTAATCAAATAAAGAAACTGCCAAACAGATAGAACTGTTGGAGAGAAACATATGTAGAGTTCTCTTACTGCCTTGTCCTGATGTCCTGGTCCATCAGAGTAAGAGAATGGTGGAATATGAGTACATGGTGGTCTCTGCATTCTGCTACACTGAGCGCTCCATCTCAGGCCACAGGGAAAAGACAGTGGCTCCTTGCACCTTTTCTTGGCTGATTATACAAAAAGGATAGATGGTGATCTGGAGCTTTCCCAGTTTATAGTGTTATACTGAAAGGCATTATGAGCATAATGATAATGATATAACCCATGGCACTTTTCTTAGGTTTAAAGAATGGGTTCATTTTAATTTCTGATACAGACATACACTCAATAATTGGAAACAACAGTCAGATCTCTATACACAATGATAAGTTTGTCATAGTTACTGTTATTCAGAGAGTATTAAATAAATATTTGAAGCTAGAACAACTAAGAAATTGAGATTCTTAACTAAGAATTAATTCAGCACTACAGAGATAGATGGAAGATGGCTACAGAAAGACTGAGGGTCCAGTAAGTAGGATATCAAGGAGAATGGGATTGATTTCTTTTTCTCTAGGTTCTGACTTTTGCAAGAATTTTAAATTATTCCAGCCCTTCATTCCTTATACCTAAAAGAAGCTCAATTTTTATTTTCTGGAGTATAAATCTTTCTTTCACATAGACAGTATGAGTCAAGTTCTTTTACATTCATCCAAACAAAACAACAGGTACCTAATTCCATTATTGATAACACAGAAACCTTGTAAAGAGAGGGGAATCTTGTTCCAGAATGGAGCAAAGTGTAAACTTTTTCCTCTTTTGTAAAAGGAAAAAAAAAAGGACACTGTCTACATACTGAATTAAAATAAATGAATGGTTTAATTTAAATTGTGGAACTCTCTAATATTTTTCTAAATTGTACTAGTTTCTGGCAAATTTCCTCTGGTTTTTTTTTTTTTTTTCTGGTATGGCTGTTTGATATAATAACATGAGTTTATAAATTTGATCTGATTCAAAGCAAACTTGGTGGGATAAATTTATTGTTTTGTTAAAATCCTCCAAAATTCTGGAAGAACAAGGTCTTTTTCACTGTTACTAAATCTTGCTAGGAATAATGTGATGGGATAGAGGAGGAATATGGCCACATCATTTAATGCATTTATTTATTCCAGCACATATAAAATAAAATTAAAGAATATAGTTTGTGCGCTATGGGAAGACAGAAGTGCTTTTCTTCTTTACCAAAACCTGAACGAAATTCTTCTGCTACATGAGATTGCTTCCTCCACTTCTAAAATGCTTTTGAAAATTAAGTGTTTCATATCAGAATAGATCCCTGGAAGTTATTAAGAATAAATAATTGGATAAGGGATTATCAACTGTCTCAGCAAATCTCACTACTTTAAAAATTGCTTACCCTGTCTGGTTGACTGGATTAATATTCTGAGAGTATAATAGTGCAAATGAGAAAACTTGAGTGCAGAAATTGCACTGCCCTACTCAAGCTACAGTATTCAATAATGAAACTGGGACTTCTGCTGGGAGTCTGGAATGTTTCAGACTCACAAAGGTAGTCGCTGCGATACTTAAGCTTTTAAGGTGACTTTTTTAATTGAATCAATATGACTCAGATCCACATTGAGCGTAGCTGTGGAGATGGAATCTCATCTTAAAAAGCAAAGGAAATAATATGCACTGCATGCCCTCAGCCCACAATTGCCTCAGGCACTCCAAGAAAAATGCAAACTCCCTCTCTTCCCCAAATCTGGCCTTAAAATTCAGGTTGAGAAAAGCAAATGATGAGCTGGTAACTAACAATGTTATTTTATGTATGGCCTGTCTTAAAATTCAGGGAAAGAAGACAGAATGAAGATCTAGGAACTAAGACTATTTATTTACTCATTTTTGTGTGTCTTTGTTCTCAGGTGAGCATAACACACATTAGTGTCAGGTGTTTCACACTGAAATTGTAAAGACGGTTTTCCCCCAGCTTTTGAACCATGGAATAAATTTATATGCTAGCAGTACCTCTATTCTCATTTTTCAAGTTCTGAATTCCTTTTTCTTTAAAAAGGGCATCCTCTATAGGAGATGAATGGCCTTGGAATGCCTGCTCAGTTGGATCTGAGTGAAACTAAGCTTTAAATCCTTAACATAGAAAGAAGGGAGTTAAAATAGAGAAAAAAAATAAGGTTTTGAAATGTGTCTTGCATTCATGAGAAAACTACAGAAACTGTGTTGAGAAGAAAATGATCTTTAGTCTCATAAACAGGGGGAGTAAATCTGTCTTTTATTTATTAGGAATAAGTAACTCTAGGACTCCTGGAAGAAAAACAAAGCAATGTGCTCTGTGTTTAGTAAGGGTAGAGACCCTCAAGTCAACGTGCAAAAGCCCTGTACTACTGTACAACTACACTAGCTGTACTTTGGCCACTAGTGCCTCTGAACCGTGCCTGCATGGATGCCAGGGGCTGTTTTCTGCAGAGGGAAGCTGACTCACCCAGCACAGCCCAGCAGCCCTGCAACCTGACAAGAATGCTCCAGGAGATCGTAACTCAAGGGAGGCTGTAGGTTTGATCACTGATTTATTCTCTTGTGTCATACGCTGAAGTATTCTTCATGTTGGTCTCCATGGTGATGAGTTTGACCGTCACCCCGGGGCAGCACAGAGTGGTGTAGAGAGCTCACCTGGGCAGATTTACACCGCTGCCGTGTGCCACAGGAACCGGTGAGAGCCAACTATTGACGCAATGAACTGCTGAAAGTCACTTCCCATTGAGGCATAAAAATCACATTTTTCATCTGGCAGGCAATCCAAACTGCTAATTACTGGCAAAAACATTTCCTTTTTTGCTAAACAACTAGCGAATGCAAGTGAGTCTTGCTTTTTTGCCAAGGTTGTGAAGAAGGACCTGACCTAGAACATACCTAAAACTCAACCCAAAATTTGCTGCTCTAAGTCCAGTACCTCAATCTCTGCCTTTGCTTTACCCTCATTACCCAAATTATATAGTAAATCAAAGAGATAGAGGTCAACTAAGTTATATGAAATCCCAAAGCAGGTGTGAGAAATGAAAACTGAATGCCAATTTGACTGTTGGTACTGATACTATGTCATATACTAGGAGAACTCAGTATTCTGGAAGAGTGTATGGCAGTGAAACATCAGATAATTATAAAGTTCATTAAATAAATGTCAATGTAGACAGTTTAAAATCACAGTAGTTTTCATTCTGTTTTGGGTATGATGGTGTGTTTTTGTCTGTTAATCAGGATTTTCAGTAAACTGAGTTCTCAGGGAAGAGCAGAACATTTTATACCTTTTGCTAGTAAAGTAGAAAAGCACAGACAAATTGCCATCATCTTTCTATAGGACTGAGCAATTGTGCATACTTTATGTAGGAAGAGAAGCTCTTATAGCAGTTTGGGGACTGAATTTTTTGGATGACCTTGAAGAACTCAGTAAGTATATTTCCCCCATCAAATCATTAAGGTAATCTGCTGTTACTAATTTCCTCTATTAATGATAGAAACATATATGTACCTTTGTGTTGTGCATGATATGTTTATTTCATTCATTTATGATATTACATGAACGTATCAGAAGACAAAATTTTAGTGACAATGCAAACCAGTCTAAATGTGTATAACAGTCCCGAAAATCAAGATTTGATACCATTATGTGATGGATTTTTGACCATATTAACCCCTCCCTTTCTTGTCCTGAAATCTTTGGATTGTAAGCAGGGACTCTGCTAACTATGGGGATTTTAGCTGCATGTTATCTGTTTAGATTCCAGAGATGGATGTGTGTGGTTAAACATTCCTGGATTTTGCCTTTTTTTTATATAAAAAGAAAGTATGTTTTGAAATCAGTATATAGATTCACTGTTGAATTCCCAGAAATGCTGATGGTTTCACAGAATGAAATAAAGCTTTGCAAAACGTGTGGTTTGTTGTGTTTGGGACTTTTTTCAGTATGATTTACACACCTGGTATTTACCCCTGATTTGTAGATGGATTATGGACTTATCATACATAATTTCTTTCACATAAATAATTTCAATGATTTCTTGTGTAAGTACTATCATAGCCTGGCAGTTTAATACAGTGTCTTGCATGTGTTCAATGTAGATAGAAAATACAGGCTTTTAGGCCTTGAGCTGAAGATGTGCTCAGTGAGTTAACTTGCATATAGTTACTGAAACCACTAATTCTGGGAGCTGTGATCATAGGCAGATGTGAACTATTTTAAACATGTAAACGGATTTGAAAAATTACTTTGATTATGATGGAATTTGCGCAAGTGTGCATCACGGAGCACATCAGACATACATTAGGTTGCTTTAGAGTAATCACAGATATTCTGCCTTGTCTGGCACTGTGGAAATGCATTTATACCATACAATCTTCCATCATATGGTACAGAATTAGTTTCATTTGACATTGCACTGTTTAACTTCAGGAGTGGGCACAAATGTGAGGTCTGTACTTGTCATGACACAGAGCATTTAAAAGGTGGAAAATATGCACTTGCTCATTTTGTAGAAATTAATGCACACAGCTTTTCTCTGGATTTTTGGATGGTATTTGGCTCTGGATTAAATTATATAGATAGATGTGTCCGTATGTGCTAGGTGTCTAAACTCCCACTTCAGTCTGGGGAGACAGGGAGCTCAGTTCATCCACCCACACTCAGCTGCCTGGTGTAATCTGCATGGGTTGAGAATTTGCTCATCTGGCCTCCAACAAAATCACAGGTCCCCCACAGATCAGCCACTCTCCCTGTATCAGGGACATGTGAAGCTCTCAGATGTCACCAGATAGCCCCTTTTATGTGGCACCTAAATTCTTAAAACTACATCTCCACTGAATGCAGTGGGAGGTCAGGGAACTCTCTCCCACGAATAAACCTGTATTCAGACATCCTTGTTCAGATATCTTCATCTTGAAATGAAGTGTACCTTCAGCATTTCAGTCTTCTGGGACAATCTAAGTGAAATGCATGAAAAAGCAAATATTCACAGTCAGTCCTGTTGTAGTGTATCTCAAAATTTTAAGCACGTTTTCTTACATTAACTGCTATTTGTGGAAATGACTTAAAAAAAGATGTGTAACTTACTGAACTTCTCTACTTTATGCATCACATGATTTTAGATGGCTCCCATTTCTTCTAAAATGGTATCAAAAGAGATGAAAACCAGAAAGAATAATGATTTTTCTTATTTTCTGTCATTATTTTACTATGTTTAGGATTGTTCTTCAAAATGGGTTGAATGAAAGAAACATAAATGCTGCTGGTAGTGTACATCTTATTTTCAACAAATATATTTCTTGCTATAGCTAATATTTTCTATTAATTTTAAAGCAATATTTATTGTAAATTAACATTCAGTGAAATTTACTATTAATATGGAAGGGCAAGAGTCAGAAAAGATGCATAGAGCTGTACTGGGAATAGGTTTTTATGCTCACTGTCAGCTTATTTTTGTTAGTGTGTTAACTCCTTGCTGGTCAAAGGGAGGTGCTTCCTCAAAATAACATTCTAAATCAGTTGTCACTGCTTTTAAGTATTGCAGAAGATATACTGCTGCAGTAATTTGGCAGATATCATCTCAAAAAGCTATTTTCCTTTTTGATTATGTAAATATGTTAGCTGTTTCTCTAGTGATTTGTAATGATGTTTACTGAGGTACAGGTCCCATAAAGGTAAATACTACTTAACCATGAGGAATAATAGTTGCTATAGTGTCTGCAGGGACAGCATAGAAAGAGTATTTCCAATTCAAGTACAAAATTTATATACAAACTTGCTGTTGATCACTAATTTAAATCTGTATTTTTCTATTATTTCCTGCCGAAGAGTAAATTAAAAGAGAAAAACATATTTCTAGGATATGCCAAATTTAAAATATTGGACAAACCCAATATTTTTTGTATTTCTTTATCTCAACAATGTATAACTGCAATTTAAAGGATTAATAAAGCTCATGGGTCACAAAGAATGAATAAGATTTACTCTTGACAGTCTTTCAAAAAGTGAAAAAGTGGTGTTAAATACTCTCCTAAACTCTGTTTAAGAGAGTCTGCTGTTGAAGAACAGAAGTATTCTGCTGTTGCCTCAGCTCTTGGCTCTCTGTCATATGCAGGGGAGCTCAGTCTTAAACCTCCCTGACATGAAGATCACAAGCTGTATTGTTAGTTATCTTGATCATAGGAAGTGCTCTTGCTTATCAGATGCTCAGAAAATAGATGTTTGATCAATACTATAGACATAACAGGGCACTGGCCAATGGATTTAAAATGTTCTCTCATTACTGGCAGTGCGTGATTACTGGTTTCCATAATCTTTACCTGTACTTATTAATTAGGCAATACAAGCTTAAATAGTTCTAAATTTTACATTTTAAATTTTAATACTTAGAACTTAAATAGTTCTAAGTGATCATCACCACTCTAGAAGATATGCTGTGTAATGTCAAAAGAATATTCATTAAAGCAATTCAGAAAAAGCATCTTTTACTTAGTGCTCTGTTGTCAATGTCATTGCCAAGGAGGAGAAAGAACTTCCTAGAATTTAAATTGCCATCTAAGAGAAAAGTAGAATGTTAGCTGTGGTACCACACAGACAGCAAGCCGAGGGAAGTGGTGCTTCTCCTCTACTCAGCACTGGTAAGACACATCTGTAGTGCTCAGACCAGTGCTGGACTCCCCAGTACAGGAGAGGTATGGACAGAGTGTAGTTCAGCAGTGAGGCTGGGCTGCTGAATATGATTGGAACATCTGTCATTTCAGGAGAGCCTGAGAAAGCTAAAACTGTTCAGCCTGGAGAAATCTCATGGAATGCCTTACCAGTGCATACAAATATCTGATGTGGGAATTGAACATCTCCCTCAGACTCTTCTCTGTCGGTGACCAGGGAAAGAACAACGGGTGATGGAAGCTACCTGAAGTACAGGAAATTCATTCAAACAAATGAAAAAGCTTTCTTACCATAAGAGTAGTCATCAGACAGAAGCAGATTGCTCACATAGGTTGTAGAGTTTCCATTCTTGGAGATATCCAAACTCCAAATGGACACAGTCCTGAGAAACCTCTCCTGCTGGCTTTGAACTGTAGGGTTTGACTTTCTGTCCCTCCAATTCTTTTTCTTCACATCTGGCCAGGTTCTTAACAACCAGACTTGTCTGACAGGTTCTGTTTATAGGAGTTTTTTTGTAGCCATCTCTACTTTTTCTACAGAACATTAAGAGTTGCACTTCTATGTATGTGGCCTTCAACACCAAATGGATGCTTCCAGGCCTTTCTTTTAAAGGAAGCCCTCTGCTGTGACTGTTACTGAAAACATTTGTGTTCCTATATTCCTCACTGCTTGACACAGCCATAATATTCCTTCTGTTTTCATTAGAACTATTTTACCACAGCAATTTCTTTTTCTCCTCTCTTTTATTTCCCTATGACTTACTGACATCAGAGTGGATACTTTGGTTTTTCATTCTTTCGCTTCCTCACAATGCTACAAAACACCCAAGCCCAGTCTCAGAATTTCTGAGTGGTGTGCTTTACTGGATGACTGTAAGGCCAAGTAATGAAAGCTTGATGTGGCACTTTACTTCCTGAGTTATAAAACACTATCTGTGTGTTTTCTAAGAACCAGGACAGCCAGAGGAAAACAGAGTCAGAATGAGTACCAGAAAGGTTTCTGCTACTTGAAATAAAAAGTCCTGGTCTGAAGACAGGTAGCAAAGTTTTCCAGTATTCAGTACTACCACTTCTTCATGGTGCTGCTAAACATTGACACACAGGCATTTTCTTTCTAGTGTTTTTCTAGTTTTGTATTTCAAAGCTAGAAAAAGCATCAAAGGACGTTTCCAAGGTGGTAGCAATGCTTACAGTTAAATCCTTAATTTTTGTAACTTTGTCAGGCAACAACATCTGGTACACCAATCTTACAAAGTATAAAGCAATTTCTAATTGTTTTATGGTCTGGAAAGAGTCCTAGTTTAGTACAGGTTAAACTGAAAATCACTCATGTTTCATGATTCAGGAAATAAGAAATGTAACTAGATGCTGAGACATGATGTTTTTTCACCAATAATGTCCCTGAAAAGTGAGATAGGGACTGCTTTGTTTGTGTTCCCTTTTCAATAGCTGATTGTGAGACTTAAAATGGACTTGCTAACTTTTTAGGAAAAGCTGTTGTCCTCACTGAATTAATGTCATAAACAGAAATGTGAAAGAAATGAAACCAAATTGCCCTGAAAGGTATCTCATTCTTACACCGAGTCCCAAACTGGGGAGGGAATCATATCTCCAGGCAATGCAGAATGCAATGGATGAGAGGTTTCTCACATCCCACAGCACTGGCATTTTGGATAACATCTGCTGCACAACCACTCTGAGCTGGGATTGAGTGAGGGTGGAACATGGTTCCTCTGCATATATTTGTATCCTCTCCCTGCTTTTCCCCACAAAGCTCCTCCTTTCTCAGCGTCCTTAGCAAAACATAATCCAAATGTGCTGGGATTACCAGGGCAAGTTGTGTTTGCCAGTTCATGCAATGACACATACCAGTGTCGGAGGGAAAATGATTCATATTTTGCTCTGGATTGCAGATTTGTGCTAAGAAACATGTCTCTGTTGGCCTCACCCTTGGCCTTATATGCTTTTCTGGTTGTAAGGCATTTTACACTCCTAAGAATTGGGGGGAAAGGGAATGTAAATATAAAATGAAATGTAGCATATTGCCTGGGGAATAAATTTGGTGAAGTATGTTGTATTCTGGTTGTATTACAACTTTTCTTTAAAAACTGCATTGTATGATTATGCTAAAAGTTTAGTGAAAACCTTTAAGGTATCTCAAAATAACCCCTGCCAATTATGCTACAGTACATATGTTTGCAACACTGAAATGTGGTCAAAAAATCTATAAAATGCTTTGAATAACATCCTGTGGGATTGCAAAGTCCTGCTTGCCTGGAAAACTAGATATAACTTTAATAGTGTTCCCATGGCTACCATCGTGCTATGTTTACTAATAAATCTGAGGAATCTGAAAAAAAGTAGTAGGGAAGGGTCACATACCTCTGCATGTAACTAGGAAAGGGAATTTTACTGATTTGCATACTCAGCTTTACTCATTGTCAGTGATCTTTTAGTGTTCTCTTTTCCCTGCTGTTCTCTCCAGTTCAGCTGAAATATGACATTTGCTCACTGCAACACAATCCCCCAAGAAGCAGTGATTCTGACCATTCATCTCTCACCCCACACGAAGTGAAAGACATCCTTCCATTGCTCCTGTTAACTGAGGAACTAATCAAGCTGCCTGTTATTCTCATGAATAGGAAAAAAAACCCCTGACATACACCTTTCCTTTATCACTGTACACTTTAAGAAAAAACAGGAATTGTGATTGAATTCCATTTTGCATTTTATCATCTTATTTATATTTGTCCAGTTCTGTTAATGTGCTTGGCTTTTCGTAAGGCTGAAGGAAAAAAATACTGCTGTCCTAGGGAAATCAAATGTGTATGAACACTAAGTATGTACTAATTTAGCTGTTATTTTACAGAGCCCACTGCTTACAATGAGAAGTTGTAAAGGTTCAGTCCTGACGCCCTCCTGTGTTTTTCTTGAAAGCACAGATGTATACCAGAGGCACATTACAGGGAGAAGGATGTGCAGGCATTCTAACCATTTAAGAAAGCTCAAATTTCACAAAGAAAAGAACATATGGAGAAGAAAATATACAATCAGTTGTGTAACTTTTTACATAGATTATGAAATGCTGACCTGGAATCAGCATGAACAGTGGCATGGTATCAGCAGGTCTATGACATGAAATATGACATGAAAAGCAGAGGAAAGGGACAAAAGGAAAGGAATGGACAAAATGAAAATAGGAAGCCACAGAAATGTTGCAGCAGCAATCTAGATGAAGGTGCAGGTTGAAAGGACGTTGTGGCATTTTAAGTATGAATTAACTGCACTGAGATACTCAGAAACATTTTTGTTCAGGAACACAAGATGAAAAAGATCGTGTTTAAAACCTAGAGGGGAATAACAAGGGCTAGAAATAATTCTGAGTTTTTGAAGCCCCATATGATAATGGGGAAAGTAAATGAGTGTGAAGAATAAATGCAGGGAGAGAGAGAGATCTTACTTTTCAATGTAAGAACAACACTGGAAAAGCTGTTACATAAACATGTATATGCATGCATATGTTGACATGAACTCCAGTACAAAAAGCTGAAGATAAAGTCTATTTTTTTTTTTAATAATATAATCCATGATCAGGAATAATATACAGAAGGGAAAGAGAAATAAAATTAATGTAAGTGGAGCCTCATGAGTCTTCAATGTTAAGTGTAAGGGAGGGGAGGGCAGTTTTAACAAAGACACAGTTGAAGGGCATTTAGAAAGGAACTACAAAACTGAAGTGCCATGCAGGATTAAGGCAGAGAAAATGATAAGTTTTGCTGAATGTAGCCAATAGACTGAGATGGATGAGAGTAGAAAGGAGGTCTATAGGGAGAAGAGGTCACAGCTGACCTTGGTAAGGGTTGTTTCAGTGGAGTGAAAATAGCAGAGAGCAACTTAGGGGGATCTGAGGGGTAGCAGAACACAGAGAGAGCCAGAGCATCCGAGGCAGGTAGCATGTGAAGGGTCTGTGACAGCCAGGGGAAAGCAGGGGACCAAACCACACTAAGACATAGAAAGAGAAAAATCAAATAAGAAAGAAAAAAAGAGAAAGAAAAAGAAAAAGAAAAAGAAAAAGAAAAAGAAAAAGAAAAAGAAAAAGAAAAAGAAAAAGAAAAAGAAAAAGAAAAAGAAAAAGAAAAAGAAAAAGAAAAAGAAAAAGAAGCATATCTTGAATTAAAACTTATGGGTGACTGTAACTGAAGAGAAACTGGAAAGGTGGAAGTGAGTGGGAGAAGAAAAAGGGTAACAGATGAAAAAGATTCCCATGCCAAGGATGCTGGCAGAAGACAGACAAATTATGATGTGTGTGTAGGCAGGGAGATGAGCTGAAAAGAAGGGATATAGTGTGCCAGCTCAACAGAGGCTGAATGATATCTGGTCAAAGTATAATCTATCATGCTTGTTACGCTATTCTAAGATGTGACAAAGTTTAACACAGCAGAAAAAGATGAAATTTAAAATATTTTGCTTCCATTTGTGAGAAAAAAGACTATTTGTTCATCTAGTCTGCTCTTAAAGACAATGCTGATTTAAGGGCCATTAAAATTCAGCCAGGTATCCTTGTAAAATGCACAGTACAAACAGACAAAGGCATCTGGAGAGATGAAAGTGGCACATAGGGAACTCATAGAACTCACAAAGCTTTTCTGGTTTCAGTGTTTCCTGTTCCATACCCAGATGAAAATAAAATGTTACTGAGCTTCTTTCTAATAAAAGAAACATAAAAACTCAAATCTGAAGTAGATTTTATTAATTTTCTATCCACATGACAAATTCAGTTTCAGATTTGTGTTTGTGTACATACCAACAATTTTTGTGTACATTTGATTTGAGTTGATTTAAGTAATCTAAATGGAAAAAAAAATAAAAAACAAACAACCAAAACAAGGCATATACCATATACCATAATACCAGAAGATTATATGTAAAATTGTCTTTTTCAATTTTTTTGCAGTTTTTGAAGATGTTTAAAATTTGACCTGTGGGTAAGATGGCTGGCTAGCTGTCAGACTAGCTACTTTCTGCAGCTGGAACACCAAGGTTTGCTATTTCCTCTAACCCCAAAATATATTGAAGACACAATCTGCAATTCCTTGTGAACCAGTATTGTTCTTAGGACAGAAATATATTTATTGACTTAACAGAAAGAGTGTGAGGTCCTAACTAGTTACTGAGAGAAGCAGTAATGGAAAGCAATGTACTCGACTGATGAAACTCAGTTTTCTTAAGTTTTTGTATGCCTTTTCTGATTGAATAAATACATGTAACTTTCATGCTTTTACAGCAGTTCTTTACAAAGCATTCTTTCTGCCTAATGCTCCAGGTTTTACAGTCTTGCCTTGAAATTAGTTTAACAGAGCCTTTTTACAGAGGCATGGAAATCAGACTGTCCTTATAAACAAAGCAGTACATTCCTTGTTTCCCAAGCCTGTCCAGCAGTCAGAACTTCCCCCCCACTTGGAAACTAATTAGAGTAATTGTTAACTGCATAGACTTACTGTCAAGTCATTTATCATTCCAAAATTATAACAAAATCAGCAACTTATCTTCAGTTAGAATTTCTTACTTCTTTGTAAAACCTTCCTCTATTAATTATTACATTGATTATGTTGACACAAATTTCCTTAAAGATTATATTTGCAAGTTTTAAGTTGCTGAAATAAGAAAACATAGAGGATAACAAGAGCAATGCAAGGAATACACATCTTGCCTACTGCCTGTTAGCTGGAAGCACATCTATTGACAGTATGCCTTATGTATTTTCCTTTCAGGAGGTTTAATATTTTAGTAAATCAGAAATTCAGAACCAATTAGGCCCTTTCAGATATTAAACAAATATCTCAGAATTTTTACTGTACCTTAAATAAAGATTACCTTTGCATCCATATTGACACTCTGAGGTGCTGAACAAGAAAGGCGTGGGGATGATTGTGTTGTGTTTCTCCCTCATGTGTACATTTTCACACTAAACGGTGGAAAATGTGAAGGGAAGGTTCCTTTGCTCCCTCTCTTGTGGATCCATCCCTGATTTAATGCCATTTTATTTTACAGTGCATGGATGTATTATAAAACTGTTAAAATTTGGAATTTTAATTGGTACTGTTCAGTTCCACACATAAATGATGAGGTTCAGCTTCTCTCATCTCTGCTCTGAAAAGAAAAACGCTATCCTCATTGAATTGAAGATTGCAAAAGTCTTGTATGTGGCAAAACCTTGCAAGTTGCAGAGAGCTCAGGATCATGCTTAGACTGTTGTTCTCACAAACCCATCAACAGCATGGAAATTAGTAGCATCTAAAAGTAAAGGGGAAATTTCCAAATGGAAGCTACATGGAATACCGAAGTGTTGGTGCAGAGCAGTAGAGACCACTCCTTTGTGTCAATCATCCAAATGATGGAAGCAGACCAGCCACTCCCTTGATTCTTTAAGGAGTTGGTGATTAATTCACTCCTGAAATCCCAAACAAAGGAGCAGTCATTTAACTGCTAGGTGTGCCTGCTGCAGCAGGAATGATCTATCTGAGCTACAATTGGAAAGAGTTAATTTGTAGATGAAGGCAAAATGGGAAACACCAGTAAAGTAAACACTGGAGAATGACTTAAGATGGACTCAGATAAAAAAAGCAGAGCAATTCTCCTGTGGATATGCTCACAAAACCCCCCTCAACGAAAATTACATGCACAACACATCAAAAAGAAACACAACCTTAAGTTCATATTTTTCGGTGATAATAATTTAAAGATTGTAACACTGCATTTTTAGGCACTGATATTTACTCGCACTTCAAGAAGTGGAATGTGGATTTGGAAATAAGATGTACCTGATTAAATAAGCAATTAATTATCTTTTGTTTAAAATTATTATGAAAAATACAGGCTTAACTACTGAGGTGGAAAAGGCATGATAACATGTATTTAGAGGTTGAATAGAAGATAAAAAAGCAGTGACATTCAACTAAATAATACTAAATTTAGATATACATTGTACTGTGTCAAAAACTAGGAGCATATTATTTACAAGTTATTAAGATCCCAAATCAGTGCATTAGGTACAGATTTTTAATGAAATATAAAGTTGTATAGATATTATTCCTTGAGCTTTGATAAAGGTGCTTAAAGGTAAGAAATTGATATACGCGTTTATGAAGCATATAGTGTAACATCAGTGTACAACGCCACGGCCTTAACAAAATTTAAGAAGATTTAAAGCCTGGGATTCAATTAACATATGGAACAAATAGAGATCAGACTTTCAAACAGCAAAGATATTTGACAAAAAAAACCCCAAACCTTTAATGGTGATGAAAACTTCAGACGGAATAGCAGACAAGTGCCACATGAGCAGAAGTAGGTAACAGGGCTGTTTGAAGCTGGGAGGATGGAGAGCTGATTGAAAGTCTAGGAGATCCATTCAAGGACCCTAAAATTCCCTCAGCATTTATTATATGTTTACTTCCAAATGAAGAAAAAAAATATGAAAACCAAGAGACACACTGTCACTCATTGAGGTACCTCATTGGAAAATCTATTTCCAACAATTCCCCATTAAGAACAATTTCTAGAGAGGTGTCAGCCATCCATGATTAAATCAATTTTAACACATTTTATTGATGCTACATAGCATTAATTAATCAGAATATAGGCAGTACATGCAAAATCTGTTATGATTATGGGGTTACATTTAGTAAGCAAACCTGCACCCTTATCAGAAAATTAAATATATGCTAAGGTAGATTTCCTTAGAAAACTACCACATTGTTGGCAGCAGTTCTTACTAACTCAAATTGTTATCTGAAGCATTATATCTTAGTTTTAATTATTAAGTACTCTACAGTTACTTGAATCTTTGCACTTACCTCATGAATATTACCAAAAAAAATTCCAGATTTTTCTAATACACTAAATTTTTTTCCTGAAAATCTTTATATTATGAAGCCAGAGGTTTTAGCTGTCTCTTCTAAGACTCCAGGGTACAAAACAGCTCTACTAATGTTAAAATAAGTGATTTTAGAAGGTGCTGTTTAGCATAATCTGAAGTTATCACTGGAGAGCAAATTCCTTATGATTAAGATATGAATTTTTATTTTCTTTATTTTCCTGAACAAAAAACAATCATTAATATTTTGTTATCTCCATGTAGTAGTTGGCACACAGCACTGAATTTTGTTTAAAGATATCTCTTTTAATTTTCCTCACTCCTTACAAACCTTTCCCTGATTTCAGCATTTTCTTTAAAAATCTATTCTTCAGACAGATTAGTTTATATTGATTACTCTTTCCTGCTTCTAAAATACATTTTTTTTTCTAGTTGTTTGTTTACTTGGTTAGATGTGGGGAAATTGCCCCCCTTTTTAACTATAAAATCTTAAGTTTCTCTATTAGTATTAATAAAAATTTCTAGCTGTTACTCATGTTTTTTGTGTGTTTTTTTTTTTCTAAATCTGCCTTGGTCAACTTCACTTATAATTTCCCTCAATTTTGAAATTCTCCTTCTTAAACTGATTGGACAGCCTACCAAACAATCAATAAAGAATAAAATTTGCTTAATTAATGCATTTGTGCAGGGCTGAATTTAATGCTCTGATCTTCAGTTCACAGTTATAGCCTCACCTAGCAAATTACTTTTCCTGAAGTACCACAGTTTTGAAAAAACACCTTAATGCACCAGACAGCTAGCTTAATTTTCAGTGATGTTCATGGGTTTTGATTGTTCTTAACAAGAGAGACAATAAAATCTTAAAAGGAAATAAAACCACAGGAATAAAGTATGGTGACCAGAAAACCGATCACTTTATATCTATAAATTGGGAGGAACTTATTCTAGGGAAAGTCATCCATCTCCTTCTTATGGCTAATGAAATATTACTAGACTTCTAATAATGTAAACCTGCTTATTTCACTTGCATCTCACTGTCCTGTCTCTAGTTATAAACTAATGTGATGATATTGCATCAAATATCTCAGAAAATTTATGATAGGAGATATTTTGCAACTCTGTCATTCAGCTGCTCAGCCTGTAACACACACATCAGAGAAGTCATCACTGCTCCTAGAAAGGTATGTTTCTCTCTTACCAGAGAAGATAACTCTCATACCAAGTACCAAATGACTACATGTAATTGATCTCACTGAACACAAATCAAACCCAAATTATCAACAGACTCAGATGCTATTTTGTTGTTTGTTTCTTTCATTGTTTTCAAGTGAAGCCCATTGTTTTGTGGAGACCAGACCATTTATAAGGATTTACTCCTAGTGAGAAACTGATTGGAGTGATTGACAGTTCTGTTGCCAACAGTCACCAATTTGTGGGCATAAAGGGTAGGGAAAGGAAGTTCAGCTTGCTAAAAATTATGCTTGCTGTAATAAGCTTCTGCCAGTGGTGCAAGTTCTAACAGTTGTAGAGCTCATTTAAGTATACTGTAATGAGCATTTGAGCTCAGTGTGAAATTTCCACTGATGTCCAGACCTCCCAGAGTTCCACATTGTTTCTGTGGACTGACTGCACCCGGACTTGATTCAAATCTACTGCCTCTCTGAAAGAACCTTTCAGTCCTTGTGAAGAAGGTAGACACAGCTGTCCCCTAATGTAGTCTACATTTTCATGTGGACAAATCCAGACTGGCTTTAAGTCTCCCCATGCTCTGGTAAAGATAGCCTCTGATAGCCTCTGTCTAGATTTTCTCATTTGCAAATTAGAACTGGGGTTGGACCTGGCAGGCAAAAAAAAAAAAATCCTTGGCAACACCTATGGAAAAAGAAGATGCCTGACAGATTGGTTGAGCTAAAAGAAAAAATGCCAGTGAAATCAGGTGTTTTTAGGAGAGTTCACGGACTTAAATTATGGTTCAATTATCTACAATACTATTAAAATTGAGTATTTAATATATTAAAATACAAAGGACAAAATTAGGAAATCTGACCAGCAGACTGATTTTTGTATTTAGTAAGTCGGCACAAATGCAATTTTAAGCATGAGAGACACAAAATTAAACCCCTCATTTAAATGGAATGTAATGCACACTTATGAAACATGTAAAGAGTATGACTACAATCTAATAAACTCTGTTCCTCTGTACCTATCATAAAGTAAGCCATATACTCAGGAGAGCAAGAAAATACCGGTGGAGAAAACCTACTTGAAAAATGTACATTGCAGATCAGAGACAGTTTACAAATTAAAACAAAACACAGAAATTAAGTAAAGGATGATGCATAAGTTAACAGTGCCTGGAGGCAGCCTTAGCTTTAATGCCAACAAATCATGCAGGTTTAATATAGCTATTCATGTCGGTGTTCAATAAAAAATGAGGTTACCGTAAGAATACCAATCATATCTTTAAAGAAACACACTCAGCAATAAGTCATATGAACTTTACACTGCAGTGTAGAGGGCAAATATATTATACATCTAAATAATGCATGTTTTCTTAGGATTTGAAATTTAGCAAAGCTACACATTGTGAGGTAGCAGTGGAAAGCTACTGTCAGTGAATTGAATTAGGAATTGCTATATAACCGCACTGTATTAGGAAAGTTATTACAAGGATTCACTGAAACTGGCCATATTATCTTAAATATTTTGCAATTTTAAAAAATCTTACACAAAATGATAGTTCATTCTCTAGTAAAAAGATTTCAGGGTTTTTTAAAGTTTCACCTTTTTATATGGTGAAAATTGAATAAAGAAGGCATAGTGAAGAATTAAGAGAGAAAGAAAGAGAAAAGAGAGAAAGAAAAATAAAAAGAAAAATAAAGAAAAATAAAAAAGGGGGTGGGGGGAAAGGCCTAAACTCCACTTAGTAGCCTTAAATATTTTTGCATATTTAGGAGAAAAATGAAAGCTCAAAAAACCCCCCACATTAATACATAAATTTTAGCTCTCCTTTCCCATATAAAATGCACCCCCACTCCCAAACTCAGATTTTCTTTAGAATTTCATGATTAAATATTTCCTAAATAACACTATTTTGGAATGATTTTTTTTTTAATTTGGTAATTTCAAAAAGCTTTTGACACTGAAAAAATTGTTGATTGCCATTATTAGTGATAGTTCTGTTGCTAGTGTATGTTTTATTATGCATGAAAACCTCTTCATTCTGGCAAAAGTCTTAGCCTTAAACAGACAATCTTTTCATTTTTAATCATGTAATCACTTTCCTTACTATTTTAAGATGCGTGTATATTCAATTGCTTTAGGAAGTGAAAGAGAAATAACAAAATAGAAAATACTGTGCTTAAGCTATCCTTCTTGTCCAAAGAGCGTGAATTTAAAGACCAAATTGAATTAACATCTGAATAATTGAAGATTACAATCTTCACAATTATTCACACAAATGACTGATTTTATTTTAATGTTTCAGCAGTATGCACTTTCTCGTGACAGAGGAAAAATAGAATTTTAGGTGGTAACATGAGGAAAAGAACAGGTAAGAAATAATTTCTTGGGTTTACTTTTGCCTTTATGTAAAAATCTGCCAAGTGGTTCCATGCTGGGGCAGAGTCAGAACCAGCTGTAACTAACCTATCCATTCCTTCAGAGGAAAAAGCCACATGTGTTTCCTTTTTACTGCTAAGGGCTGCTTTTCCTATGGCCAAGCAGAGAAGCAGACTGAAACAAGGTGCCTCTTAGTCACTGAGTATACAGTGAAATTATACTAATGGCTTGAGATGGACTTTTGGAAAGTCCCAACTCTTCTTAAAACATGTAGCTTTTGGAAGCTTGTGGTATGGATCCCACCTCTGACAGATGTCCACCTTGCAATGAGAGCACAGGAACAGGTGGGACATGGGACAGAGACTGCCTTTCAGGCAATGATTCTTTTAGCATTAAATACAGAAGCATTCTTGGCAGTAAAAAACAGAATAAATTGGAAGTGGCCTGGCCACATAGTACAGAAAATACAAAAGGTACCACAACACTGATATTACACCAACCACATGCTACAGATTTCTGCTAATTTTGCCTAAATGAAGTTAAAATTCTTGTTTGCATTGAGACTTTCCATGAAAATGGGAACTGAGTGTGTTTAAATCAGTCAGCACTACTCATACCATGAAGATGTACACTTTCTTGGAAGAACCTACAGGTAACTAAACCACACAAAGCTGAAGTTTGGGTAATTTTGGTTGTTTTCCAGAATCCTGAATAAATAAATAACCAATTAGTCTATTAAATAAAAAACAGACACCTGAAAATATTTTGGGTATCTTTGGTTCTTTAGACGTGCATAAGATACACTGAGAGGTCATTTATCTGACCAAAATCCTTAGGGGACCTTAGCAAAAAACCTACTTTGGCAAGATTAATCTAATCTATTTCATATGTCTTCAGTGCAGACAGCCACTTGGGTGCGTCAAGGCTGTGATTCATCTTCTGATATAGACATTGAAAACAGACTGGTTTAATACTGCAGCAGAAATACCTATTTCTTCCCATTGATTCTGAAGAGATTATAAAATCTGTCTCTTTATAAAACATTCTTTCCACTGGTTCGCACAGATATAGATGTCTGAACATTAAAGACATCTAAACTTAGAGGACATGAATTTTATCCCTACTTTGATCATGATCAGACAAGAGTCAAGTCCTAAGTTGCTCAAAATTGGAGTACCTGGTTTCAGACACTTTGATATGCAGTTTGAAAGGCCTTTTGCTTTTTAAAACAGATGAAGTACCCAGCTAGTAAATTGAAGCACCTCTAGGATTAGGCAACAGCAAGTATGGTTTTGAGATCATCATGCAGGCCTTGCTCAAAATGAAACTTCCTGCTTTCAGAATGCATACTTTTATGAGACTAACTTTTGGATTCACATTTTCATGTAAATTAGGTTTTTCTTTGTTTAGAAGCTATTTCTAAACATCAGTACTAAACTCTCCACTCTGGCACATTTGTCCACATTTGGGTAATGTATATAGCAACTGCCAATTTACTTGCCTCTGAATGCACTTCTATTACCAGCAGCCCAAAATATGCATCCCTTTTTCAGGAAAAGACTGAGAAATAATCTTGAGTAAGAAGATTATTTATGAATTGCAATAGGCCAACTAGTGATTTTTCTACCATATCCCTTTCACAGCAGTCAGAATGAACTGGTGCTGTCATCTACAGCTCATAGGCAGAGCTTGCTAGAGGTCAATTTATGGTTTAATTTGGAAATGACAGCTACATCCTCTGTTATTTTCACAGTTAGCACAACAGATATGAAAAGATCAAAAGACAGGAAAAAATGTCCAAAAAATACCTGATACTAGATTCTAAAGAGGCACATTACAATTTTGCTTTTATATGTAGATAAAACAAATAAGGTAGAATCATTCATACTCTAATATCCTGCATATAATTGACTGTGCCTTTGTATCTTGTTTCTTACTAATTTTCATCGTCTTGCATTGCAGGCTGTTCTGAATATGTCTCGTGAGACTTAAATAGATTGTACTGAGCTGTGCCCCACACATTGACATTCTTTCTCTTTGCCAGCCAGAAGGTTGTATTAGCTTATTTCTGTTCTGAAAGACACACAAAACATTGCTTAGATTCTCACTGAGTTTGTAGCACCATGTATTCCACCTGCCAGAACTTCTGCCCACGTTTGCTCTATCACAGCTTTCCAGACAGTATGATTGAAATTTCAGTGTTAAACTTCCATGACTGAGCCCCTAAACACCAGCTGCTTTCCCATAGGCTAGAGACTGCAAGACTGATATCTGCTCCTTCCTTTAAAATACACTGACTTGAGTTGATCAGCTTCTAAAATCATTCCTTCTCAAGTTATTTGATCAATATCCTGTCTTACAGTCTGCACTCTGGTATTTGTGTTTGAGTTGAAGACCCTTTTTTCCTTCCAAATTAAACATTCTATCATCAAGGATCATTTTATTTTAAACAGCAGATAATTAAAATGGGATAATAAAAAGCTTAGAATTAGCATTACCTAATGACACTAAGCTGAATCCCTCTGGTTTATTTGTTTGTTAAGCTATTGGTGTCTTACTCCTCAAGAGTAAAAAAATATTCTATAGCTAGATAGTGTATTCATTACTATAACTAAGGATCAGCTTCTTGTGCTGGTGATCCTGGAAGCAGCATTTTGTAAATAGAAAGCAAAATCATCTACTGGGAAGTAGTGATGTTTTGGAAGGAACTCCCTCAATTACATTATCACCTGTTTCATGGTATACAAGTGATTCTGAATTATTATGTAAGTATACCACACCATTATTATGTCAATAATCCTATAGTCAGATTCAGAAAATGCTGTGGAAAGATAGTGCAAAGCAATAGAATTCAACTGGCGATGGTATCATGCAGATCCACTCACACAGAGGACTGGGCTCTATGCGTGAGTATAGGTTGCCAATGTCTGAATTACATGAGGCAGATTTTTGAAAAAGTTAAGGGTTTTCTGTCTTCTGGATTAATGGATGTGGGAGCAGGTTGTCTATTTCAGTGTTTGGGATTGTTTTCAAGCTCCACTGCAAAATTTCTGAATGTGTTTCAGAAAGTATTTCATCTTGCATCTATTGTCCTCATTTAAAGCTAAGATAATGTGGGGTTTTCCTCCATGCAGTGAAATAGCCAAGTACAACTAGAAGCAAGTACTCTCAAAGGCTTTGATAAGAAAAGATAAGCACACACAGATGAGGTAGTAACAAACATTATGTAATGGCCTGGCTTTAATCATTGTGGTGGCTGTTTTATTTCAAGGCCTTGTACTTCTGTTTCATGTGTCACTACATAACAACTGAACTGAGGGTTTTCCTGGGTTTCAATGCCTGATTTTTATTCAAATCTTAAGAAAAAAATTGATCACTAAAGCCAGCAGAACCTTTGACTTGGTTAAGTTAATATTTGCTGCAAATTAGACTTCTGTTCGAAAACTTTGGCCAGCTCTACTGATTTTGGATACCTTTTAAATGCAGACTCTTTAAGTGACTGGATATCTGCATTCAGAGCATCTCTGTATCTGAGCATCCTCTGAGACATGTGCTAGTCCCCTCCACTGCAGTTTAGTGGGGATTGTCTGCTCAAAGTCTCAGCAATCCTGAGGGAAAATGCAGAGAAGATACAAAGAATTCTGCTGATGAGGTACATTTCAGAGATGAGCTGAATGAATCTGTACCCCTAATGACTTGCTGAAGGTCTGAACTCCATTAGTGTACATATCGATGCAATCAAGGAAAACAGGTAAATATTTGACAACTAAAATTTTAAAAAGTGATGGCAAAAAAATACTTAAATTGTATTATTGGCATAAGGAATAATAAAACAACCGGGAATTATGACACATAAAACATTTTCCATTACTGAAATTGTTATTATGTGCCTCAGTTACACTCAATAGTCTCTTTCTGCAGTTGGGCTACCTGAAAACTCTGGATGCGTTTTGTGTTAAACATAATAGCAAAGGGTGATCCAAGGTAGCACAGTAAAAAAGAGGGTTAATACTTTGGACTAATTTCTATTTTTTTATTTTCTTTTAAATTCATGCATGGGTAGATGTTCATTATCTCTTGAGATTTCTTATTTTCTCTATTGTAGCAAAGCTACTTGCCTTGATAATTACACATATTTGGAAAATTACTAATAATTTTCTTTTTAAACCAATATCATTCTAAACTCCTACTGTGTTTCTCAGATTATTTTTCTTAAAATAATTATGTATTCTTTTTAAATTCTGCTTCTCATACACTAGAAACTATGCATTTCAATAACTGTGTAAGTTGGAGTTTCAATAACAAATTAGAGCCTCAGAGCAGGGCACAGAGAGGATGGGTTATGCAGTGCATGTACACATCTGACTGCATTATTAATTGATCTTAATTCTTCTTTACTGTTGAGCTCTTCAACCAAATACCTTTCTATCCCAGAGGAAAACAAACAAACAAATAAATAAACAAAACAAACCCCCAAACCCCAAAGGTAACAGAACAGAGAAATAAAGCAAACTGTTTTCCTTGTGAAATAGGATCAGCTACTTAATATAATTTCACATTTAACCGTACACTAATAAAATGAGTTTCACAGTAATAGGCCTGGTTTTTATTTCTCTTTAAAATAGAAATATTTTGATTGTTTCAATGAGAGCATGCATTGTAGAAGTACTATAGATATTGAGGCAAAATGTTCTTTTGTATTAAAGAAACCAGTTTTAACACTCAAGTTTGCCAAAAATAATGTAAAATGCTTTACCACTGTCCCCAGAATAAACGAATTAAGTGAAGAGCATCATTAGAGCAACATTGTCCCCTAGTGGTTAAAGAAATATTTTATTCCATACAAACCAAAGGTTGATTCCTGCATTGAAATACTCAGTATTGTGGATTTACAGAGAACAATACACGTCCCAGCAAATATGTATTCTGCTAAAATCTCACTGGATTCAAATGTGGTGGCCCCCTCAATAAATTGTATTTAGTTTTAATAGCAAGTAGATTATTCAAATGGCACAGGAATTTAACTTGACCTAGTCTAGCCCTCAAACAGAGAAGCTCTTTGTATGATGATCAAGCTGAATCATATATTTATATATATATATATACACATGTGCACAAATGTGTATAAGTAAGATGCAGTGAATTTGCAGACAAAAGACAGCCTGCAAATTGGTGAAGTGAGAAGGAAGGAAACCCATAGGCTTTACTCAATTTGGTAGAGGATGATGAGCATCAGATTTTTTGTTTCACTTGGCAAAGCCAAGAAATTTTACATGCACAGGTCTCACTGATGTGTGTCATGGCACGCAAACCTGAGTAGTAACACTTGGGACGAGACCTCAGAAACTGTCCTCACAAGAGAGGGCCCTGGTGACTTTCATCTCTATCCACTAATTTATAGAGCTGTGCAAAACTTAGTAGTATTCCAAGTCTTCCTACCATCTTTCAGTGATGTGAAGCAGAAAAACTGAGAACAATCAAATAAGCTCTGCCAAGAACTTTCAAGCATTGATGTTCACCCAGGATGTCTCAACAGAAAGACTGCCCTGACAAACTGGCTGCTCAAAGACAGGACCAGCTGCTGGTCCCTGTATTGGAGCCAAATGTCCTTAGGTTGCCAAGAGCCCTACCAGATTGTTCAAACTAAGGTCCATTAACTGCTGTAAAAGAAAAAAAAAAACAGACATGGAGAAGATTCCTTGTCCAATAAATTGACATTTTCTTATTAAATTGATTTCTGCTTGAAAAATCTCTGAGAGTTCTAGTGACGAAATTGCCAAGGTCTGATAGCCTCTCATAGATTCTATTGGGACATGTACTCTCCTTCTCATATTAAACTTGTTCCTTTTCTTCCCCTTTCTCTGCCTTCTCAGACTAAGCAATACTTTCTCAAAATAAATTCTTTTGAAAAAAAAGAGAATAAAGAAATTAGAAACTGTTAAGATGTCATGAGACTGGCAATACTTCCAAATTTCACAGTGCACAATGCACCACTTCTTCCTACCCCTATTTTGCAGGCTCTTGTTTTCTACCTAGCTAGCTTGTATTGATATTTGCTAGAAGCTAGAGCTGTATCTTATTTCGCTTTGAAGATGGGAGAGAAAAGGGTGGAAACAGCAATTCTCACAACCCTCCTTGGGTTTCCCAATGCTTGCATCATAATGGAATAGGAAAAGGCCATGAGGTAATTGAAATGGTAGTAAGTCAGGAACATGTCTGAAAAAAAACAAAAACAAATCTATGCAACATGTTTTCTTCAACCACATAGACATTAACAGCTTCAGCCATTAACCATGATGTCAAAAATTAATATATTTTCCCAGGAGGTAGTAAGTGTCATGTTGAGTATTCCCATGAGGAAAGTTTCATTCAGCTCTTCTACATGTTAGATGAGTACACAAGAAAAAAGGTTAGGGTCTAAGAGATTGACATTCATCTTCCAGTCCTGGAGGTGTAAAACATAAGGAGAGTTAGACAAAGTCCTTTTCCAGGCTCCTATCAGACTTTGATATTAAGTGTGTGTGGGAAGGCTCAGTCTTTTCAGCACACACAGTGTGTGAAATTGTGCAATGAAACTAGGCGCAGAGCCCCAAGTCTAAGCCCATGTTTCACATTGCCTGGGGTAAGGCTGGAATCTCCCTGGCTTAGACCTAGATTTTTTTAAATAGTCATGTGGAAAGCTTCATGATGACATATTGTGTTCTAGCAAAATCAGGGCCTCCAGGGAAAAAAACCCCAACAACTGGTTGCTATGTTTGTTTTACACTGGTCATGCAATTCTTTCAAAGGCAGATAGGATAGGTTGTGTTGGTCAGAGTGAAAGCCCTTTGCATATTGTTGTGTGCTTTTGTGTGCACTCAGGTATGTATTTGGGGTTTTCCCCAAGGAAGACATCCATATAAAATCAAGTAGTGGATACATTTCTGAGGGCAAATACTATGGAGAGTTGATGAAAGCCTCAAGTCAAGGCTTTAAAACCCTCACGGAGGCTTGTGGAACACCAAAATTGAGTGGGAAGAGTCTGAAAGAGGTTGTAGCAGCTCAGTGGAGGCTTCAGACTTCCAATTTCATTCATGTGGTACTTGGCTCTACTGCCTTCCTGCTCCTTAGTTTTCAGTTCCAGTTTGTTTCACATCACCTGTAAGTAAAGTGCACAGCAGTGGAGAACCCTGAGATTTACTAGACAGAGCGTTGGGATGGTCTGGCTTCTGCCAAAGTTTGTGATGATATTTTAAATAATTAGCATGAGGAGCTCTCTGTAGCTCTCTATTACACTATAAAGTAGGGACATTTTGAGTTAAAACGTTTTCACCTCTTTCCTACAATTTTGCTGTCTGAGACAAATAATTTTGTAAAAACAGTAGTTTTCACTACTTAATCGAGATTCTTTCTTCTGACTTAATCTTGTTTATTACTCAATATGCTTTCTTCTGAATTATTAGTGTTTTTTAAATGAAATTTATGCTTTTTTCATTTTCTAATTTCTTATATTATTTTCTATTTTCATCCCTTCACTAACTAGAATTAAAATTCAACATTTTTAAGTTGTCTAGTTTTGTTATGGAAACAAGATATTTCATTTCATGTCATAAGTTAAAATGTCAGAACAGTTTTTAATATGTTTCTGTATACATTGTACTGATACTTAAAAGTTACTTATGAGTCTTTTCTAAAGAGTTAGCAAATCTTTTCTAATAAGTCTAAATGAGTGTTTGAATGATAGTTTATTTCTGCATTAGGTAAGGTAGATAATTCCATTTATCTTCTCCAGAAGTGGTAGGGACATGGTGAGCAGATGGGAAATTAGAATTTACAGCTAACTTCCTAATGCTAAATTAGAATTTTTAAGAAGAGCCACCAGTTGTATAATTCATATTTATGCTACATCATAAAATGAAGCTCAATTTATGTAGTTTTAAATACATCCTGTAAACAGTGTTACATTGCCAGCTTTTCTAAACTACATGAAAGAACACTGAAGCATACTATACTGAAAAAAAATCCTCTTCTTACTTTTCAATAAAAAGTGTTGATTGTAAACAGCCAGCAGTATTACCGGAATGCAAATGTACCAGTAAATGTGGATTAATTTTCATATAAACAAGTAGTCCAAATGTGATTATTGTGTCATGGCTGTGAATAATGATTAGTGTCCTCTATTTCAGTGGAGCGACCACATCATCAAACCCTCTGGAGAGGAGTTATCACTCCTGATGCTTCCTCAATCTTGACCATCACAAATCTGAGGAAACCTTTTGCAGAGAAAGCCTAGAGGACACTTAGTCCAACCCCCTGATCATCACAAGACAATTTCAAAATTAAATCCAACAATGTAGACAGAGCAGGTTCCTTTGGGTCATATCTGGTTATGTGCTAAATAACTTCAAAGACAATTTTCCATGATTTTTCTAGGCAAAATAGAGGAAAGCTATATGAAAGTGAGAAAAAAATGGCAAAGACAAAGAGTAATAGATGATGGCAGAAAGAAGTAATTAATACTTTGTATAAAGAAAAAGCTTCTTTTTTAGTTAAAAATCTAAATGTATGCATAGTTGAGATAGGAAAACAAACTAGACACAGTAATATTTCAAATAGTACAAAAAGAGAGTCTAAGTATCACCTGATACTGAAAGTAAGAGTCTACAAGCAGAAACTTCAAGTTATTTTCAAGGCCTTCTTTGTTCTGGCTAATGTAGAATTATTTGTTTACAAGACTGACTAGATACAGCTAAGACTGTCATCTAAGATCAGAACATGAGTAAAGGAAAACATGACCTTTTTACCATTTTTGTCACTGAAAGAGTATTGTAACCTTTCCCTGAGAACCTGTGCACACATATGCTTATAGACCCCTGCCTGCTTGCATTCCATGCAAGTCCTTTTAGGCTTGTCCTTGTACTTGCCATTATATGACTGCCATATAAATTTGCCCTGGTAGATGTCAGACTAATATTTGAATTCTGCATGGCTACATTTAGATAGAACTCTCTAATCCCTACAAAACTTTCTGAAAATCTTGCTAGCATGCTTCAGAAATAAAGAAACCTTTCTGATAGCTTTACAGTTTCTGCCAGCTTAACAAAAAAATAGGAAAAAAAGCTGATGCTTTTTTCCTCTTAATAGTTAGCAGTAGTGTCTGTGGTTCCTGAATGGGATTGAAAATTTCTAGTTGTTCCACTTACTCCCTAGTCATAGCAAGGAATCTTATGTTTGCACTTAAATATTTTATCTTGGCAGGTTCTGACTGAAGTTAAAGGGCCATTAGCTTTTTCATTATGAACCCAATTAAAATGTCCCAGTCTTTACTGATTTAAGTAATATTAAGGATATTACTTAATAATATTAAGGATATTATTTAAACATAGTTTTGTATTCATCACAGAGCTACTTTTAAATCTAACAAGCAATTGTATTTCTTCTTTCCCTCTAAACATTTTCTCAACTTTCCAAATTATCCATAATCCTTTATTTTGCATTCTGGAGTTTGTCTGCGGTTTGTACTCTATTAATTGGTTATAGACTATTATGTGCTCCGAGGTTTATTTTTTGACTGTCTTGCAGTGAAGTGAATAATACTTGCAGAAGCTTCCTACAGAACACCACATCTGCCCACAGTCTGAAATTCAGTTCTGTCTTCCTTGACAAGTTTTGGCCCCCCAGAAAACTTCTAGGGCAATTGTCAATAAATCTTAAATCTTTCTCTAAGAGTAATGACAAAGGAGTTCAAGTCACACAAGTTTCAGTCATTTAAGAAATTATTTCTTAGACTGGTTTTGTCCCTCAGCCACAACACTGAAAGCAGAATTTAGCATATATTTTGGCCTCAGCTTTTAGCTTTATAAGAAATGTCTTCATTTCAGCATCACTGAATCCTTCAAAAGGCTTTTAAAGGATTTTTATTTAAGCCCAAACTGAGGCTGCAAAAAACGAAGAAGGTGAGGTTAGGTTAGGTTTGGTTAGGTTAGGTTAGGTTAGGTTAGGTTAGGTTAGGTTAGGTTAGGTTAGGTTAGGTTAGGCAGAGCTAAGCAGTGCTAAATTACATTGGTTTGGATTAGGGATATGTTATTCAGTGGCAGAAAAGAAATTTACATATTTCAGAGTGTAAATTTTACACAAGAATTTAATATTGTGACTTCTCTGGTTTGTGCAGGTGAAGAGAGCAGGAAGGGGAGATCTTTTGGGTAAGATACAGGGCAGTTGTGCTTGCAGAGACAACTGGCAGCTTTTCCTTGAATTTTAGAAGACACTTCTTCAGTGTCCTTGAAATTCCAAATCAAAACCAATTTTGGAAATTACATGACCTATCATAAATACAGTTTTCCAGACTGTGACATTTATACACTGTGATGCTCAGTAGCACACAGGTATTGGGTGAATATCCAACCCAGAAATTAAAGTCAGAATTTTGAGGCCAGTGTTTCAGACATACTGAGGACAGGTTTACAGTAATGATGATGAGAGATTCACCCAGGACTTCACTGAATGACACCTAAGAAAGTTTGCAAAGAAAATGGAGGAACAAATTGCATCTGCAATTCAATGTTTTCCAAATCAGTGTCACTGAGGGTTGAATTTAGACATCCTGAGGAGCTGGGATCTACAGGCTAATATAGCTTCTCCTGAAGCTGGCCACCTGCAGCATCACTGTGGGTAGAGAGGAGAAGTTCATCCTTAGCTCTTAGAAGGTGGCTCACAGTAGTCAATCTCATCATGGTTAATAGACTTGCTCAAGAAGTGGGATCCCCTGTCTCAGAGTGATGCCAAGTCACAAACTCCTGCATAAAAGTTATGGCCTATGTCTCCTGCTAGTGCAGAGTTCATGGTTCTGAAGATAGAAAGAGATCAAGCTAAAGCAATTCTAAATCTCCAGATTACTTCTTGCAACTCTCAGCTGCAAGATCTGAATCTCTCCATAATTTTGAATAAACCACTTATGCTGCATCATAACTTGACTAACCAATCCTTATTTTTCCAACACAATACTGTAGACTTATATTTACACTGGATTTTTTGGGGGGAGCAGCTATTTTAAAGTGCTTTATTTCTTTAAGATTTTCTTTCTTCTGAGGGCACTTTCTTGCTGACCACTTTCTTGACCTACACAAACATGAAACTGTAAAATAAAAATAATGAAAATACTTAGACTATCTTGCCAAGTTTCCATGCTATAGAAAATGAATTTAATTCTTCCATTGTTACCTTTTCTCTTTACAATTTTTATTAAATAAGATGAGGCAACTTCTTCATTGAAATTTCCACATTTTAACTTTGGAGTAGCAAACCACCTGATTCTTCTTTCCCCCTCCTCAAACCTTTCAGGCAAATGAATTGTAGGTGAGCACTCCCTAGGAATCTCAAAAGAAGGAAAATTTCTTACTCATTGAGACTTTTGTTAAAATATCTCTTAAGGAAAAATCCATATAATGTTTAGCATTATCTAGATGGTCTTAGATCTCAAAAGTCCTCTGAAGGTTAAATTCATTGCCTTTACATGAGCCAGAGAATTGTTAGTCTTTGAACAATTTTTTTTGTTTTTTCCAATTTTCTGTGATTATTCAGTTCCAGGTAGACCTTGGTTAAGAATTACTCAGACTTACGTGGTCCAGAAGCTTTTTCAAATATCAGTGACACTATAGATTTTATGGGCAATTCCAAACACAATATTTTTTTGCTGAAATTGTGAGGACAAACATTTTGGGGAAAAGGTGATATGGTAAATATAAGGATTTAAAAAGTATGCAGGTAATTAACTCTCTCTCCCAGCCAGGAAGAAATAGAAAGAGGTACACCTTCAGAGGCATGTCCAACAGTTAAGGGAGGAAAGCCAAATTACCAGGAAATTTAAATCAGATAAAGAGGGCTAATCCCTGAGCACAATGTGGATAATCTTGTCTTCTGAAAACAAAACGACCTAGCTACAAAACATAGTTACCTCACTTCTTCATATATTTGGGTTTACAAGGACTGGAAATACTCAAACCAGAGGCATGGCGGATCTGATGGGTTTTGCTGTGGCTTGTGACTGTCAGTTGCTTGAAAAACAGCTAAAAGTCTCACATTCCTGATCCACATCTTCATGAAAAAAAGGCTTATTTTCCCGAAGACTTCCCTTAGCTTGCTGTTAGTCCAAAGATGTAGTCACAAAACAAAACTCAAAGAACAAACATCCTGAAGGGAGCAGACACAGGAAAAAAAGCCCCACATAACGTACAACACCTGCAGACACTTTGATGGCCAGAACAGTGTGCAGTGAGACATTATCTGACCACAAAAGCCCAGCAGAGATTATTTGGTTTTATAATAGCATCAGGGTGCAATTTCTGGTCCCTACCCCATGTTGCTTGATTTAATCCAGGGATCTCAGTACCATACTCCATTAAACACACTACGTTCACATTTACAGGCTATTTGCCTATATTCAGGAGCTCACCTCTTACCCCAAATATAATGACAAAAGTTATTGCAAATTCAGAGTGAATTTAAGCATCTCTTCGGTGCTTCCTCCCACTCATCAAATTCAGTTCTGACACGGGAGATCAGTTCAGGTAATTTCTCTTTCACATACGAAAGTCAAGAGCACTAAATTATCACGATTTCTAGTGTTATTTAGCAGTAAAGATTTTAGTGTACAGATAGTACACAAGTTTTTAACTTTGATGGCCAGCATGGTCACCTAGGCTACTGTGTTTCTGTATCTGGCAGCTCTGAGGAAAAAAGGAAATTGGCCAAAGAAACTAGCACTTTTGGTGAAAGATTTTTTAAATTTTCCTTCATTTTGATAAAAAAAGCCTCATCCCATCCACAATTAGCTCTGCAAAAGAGAGAAAGGATAATAAAACAAAGTCTGTTTGAATCTTCCCATAAGTCGTTATTTCTTGTAGATGCTTTTCATTTAACAAGTTTTGCAAATGTTCTCATTAATAAACTCCTAATTATTCAGAAGCCCCTAAACATTGACAGATGTAAGCTTGGCATAGGCCTGAAAAAATTATCTCTGAAAACAGAATTCTTAATGTGATTCTTAATGTTTATTCAGGTTTTCTTGCTATTAGAATTTCTTTTCAGGAAAGGTAATACTGCTTAGTCTAACTCAGTACAGCACCTAGGACATTGTGTGCACTGTCAGCAACTACTGCTAAGTAATCTTCTTCCCATGCATTTATGTTTATTTCAAAAGTAGTCCATTCCTTGGTGCGTAAGTTAACATCCTATTAAAAATGTAAATAAATTAGCACTTGATTTCCATGTATTGAGTTTCAATCTAAGTAAATGTACAGAGGAAATGACTTTTGGGGACTGTGGGGTGCAGAAGAGGCCTCCTGTTTCTAGTGTACAATTTCTCTTCCTGATTGCCAGAGTTGTGCACCCTCTTTTAGTTATTAACATTCATCTGCAGCTCATGTACATCTAGTAGTGAGGACAACTGTGAAGGCAAGGGATACATGTACAGGCTTTGTATTCTTTCTTAAGAACAGTAATGTTGTTGTTCTAAACAAGATAAGTGAGGGAATTGATAAATTTTTTCCTTTCTAAAGGATGTGTCAGAAATATCCAGTGGTTCTATTATGTTGGCTCAAATTATTGTTAGTGTGAAGAGGATTGAATTCTCCTGCTGCTTCTCATTCAGAAGCATCCAGAGTTACTAAATAAAATATAACCTTCTATATTTCACAGTCTTTCTTAGTACTGGTATGACATTTTGTTTTCTAAAGAAAGTCTATCCACTATCCAAATCCACCTACAGAAGGATTTCTAATTAAATTTAACTGTTTCCTTTGGAGCAGTTCAAGCCTAACCTTACACTTGATTATTGCAATCTCTAGCTTTACATTTAAACAAATATCATTGCAGGTAATGAAATTAAGGCAGCAAAGATTTTTATCTGGCTAATGATTTCTGGTAGTTAGGAAAAAGGTTCATTCAGATTACAGGGGATTAGCAAAGTATATTTGTGCAGAGGATCTCTGTGGTCAAATGGAAAACTGGATCTTTAATTCTGAATCTCTCTTCCTTCTTATAACACAAAAGCTTGCTTTATTACAACACACAATAAGTTTCTTGTTAACTATTCACTTGAACAAGAGAAAATCCTATCCCTCTACTGTGATTTGGATTATATATTATAATTGGCACTATTATGCTGCCACAGAAGAATAAAGGAAATTTTTGGACAAGTTCTAACACTCTACCCACAATTAGCATTAGGAAATTACTAAAAGCTAAGGAAAAAAGTTAAGTGAATCCTTCACAAAATGCTAAGAGAGAATTCTCAAAATACAAAATAAGCTTTTCAACAATGAAAATCAACAGTGAAAACTGGCATATTTTAAAAATATAAATATACTTTAAATATAATTTAAATATACATATATATTTTAAATATACACACATTTTTCCCTTCTTGATGGACTTGACCATTCTTTGAATTTCATTTTCCTAAGTGATCTCTGCACCCTTGCTTCATTGAATTTATTCAATTTGAAGATTAAAACCTTTTGAGGTGAAAATGCTTGACACGTTAATGAAAGATGATGCCTAAGAGTAACCTATATGAATACACATTGAATGAATTTATTATCTACAAAAATAGATTTTGGTTTCAATAAACATATTTTTTTTAGTTCTATTCAAGTAAGAACTTATACACCTTAAAATAAACATCAAAGCTACAAAAAAATCTAAACAACAAACAACCTTAGGCATACTGACACTTGTGTATAGCTTTCTGAGTTAATTTAAAATGCAATTAGTTGTCCCTTGACAGGTCTTCTTTCTCAATAGCTGGGAAAAATAGCATGCAATGCTAATATTTTTTGGGACTGTAATGAAGGACTTAATAAAAAAGAGATGAAGAAAACAAAAGTATTTGAAAAACAAGATTTGGGTTATTAAAAAATTTTAGGAGTGGAAGTGACAATGTAATGAAAGGACTCTAATCATTACATTTCCAACCAGAAAAATGAGGATCAGAGCTAATAGTAAGAGCACCTAAGCTGTATACTGGTGTCCACCATCTGTGACTTCTGGGAGTGAGCATTTTCCTTTGTGCTTTTTGGAACATAATGCTATCCAGGCTGAAGTAGTCACAGTAGTTCCCCTCTTCTACGACCTCCCTGTACCTCATCTCATATTTTTTCATATTTGTAATAAAAAGTCTTTCACAGCACTTGCAAGATTTCCTGAGTGGTTCTTGTTTATTTTTTCATTAGTGGAGCATCCCTGTTAGCTGTCTTTGTAAGATTTCTCCTGTGGCTTGAAAAATAATCCGTTTCTTTTGGAAACTTTTAAGATTTAGTGACTTTCTGATGCAATTTACCCTTGACTTTTTCATGTCTAAATGACTACTGCCCTCATTCAGTAACTCACCATAGTTTCTAACTACTTTGTATGAATTTCTGGCTATTTGGATTGAAGCCACCAGCTGCCCTTTTATCCTTTCACTACTGGTAGCCTCAGAGAGAATGGCCACAATGGAAGTGTCGTTATTCCTACCTGGACAGAGTCAGGTTAGCAACAGGGAAAGCAGGGGCCTTTTTTGTCCTCTACTTGTGAATGCTGCTGAGAAATTGATGGCGGGGTAAAATAAACCCCATCAGAATGGAGTACGAGTTGAAAAGCATCCAGGAAACAGAAAGGAGTAAGGTGGAGGCTTGGAGAGCTGGATGTAATGAACAGTGAATGAGAAAAGCTAATGACAAAAACTGAAGAGTCAAGGAGCAATAGTAAGAAGATGATACAGTAGAGCAGCCACGTCAGCACACACAGCAAATACTGGTTGCTCCAATTCTCTCTTTTGATCATACAGCTCTTTCAAAGATACCTCTCAGGATCATCTGCCAACTTTGAGAAATGATCACATTTTATGATAATTTTTCTCAGCACACAGCTATGCCTGATAGCACATGAACTTACAAAGAAAGGTAATTTTTTTTTATTTTCCTCTCTCCTGAGACAAGAATCAAACACAACCGGCAGTTCAGGTGTTTACTCGGAATGCCACCAATATTCCTTTCATAAATTTTATAAAGAAAATGCCACCTCTTCCTTCTAAAAAAAGGAAAGTCCTCACAGAAATTTGGTTTTTTACATTTAATCAAACAGAAAAAACTGCTTTCTGGGGTGTTTATGTGATAGTGCCTCTATAGAGAGGTGATCTGAGCACTTTCAGATTACTGAATCACTATTACTAGTCTTTTAAAAGAAGTGCTACAAACTGCCTGAAGAATCAAAATTGTCCTGATGCAAAGTATTTGATTCAAGACACATAAAGTGCTGTAATATGCTTTTAGTAGAGCATAAAGTTATTTTCTCATTTTATGCCAGTATATTGGGGTATGGATAAACTATTTTTTACCACAGTGGCCTACTAAAAATACAGTAAATAGAAGGACAGATTGTCTTCTTTTAGCTGTAAAGTTATGGACAGACAGGAAAGATGATAGAAAAATATGCTTAAACTAGGCAGATGGAAACACATTATTAAAATTTTCAGTCAGAATGTGCAATTTTGCCCAAATTACGTAATTTTGGAGAAATACAGCAGCTTTTCCTGGTTTGTTTTCTAATGGGAAGAAGACTCAAAACAAATTATGAGTTCTCATTCAATTAATTTAATTCACGTCCTTCACTTATTATTAGCTGGTTCTTTTAATACAGAACTTTAAGTTCACAGAAGGGGTGAGACTATTGTGTCTCTACTCTGCACAAGGCAAAGGCCCTGAGAATCCCGAGGAAAGAGAAGAAATTAGAAAGTAGACAGGAAGGACATGGAAGGACAAGTCAGATGCTATCACATCACCTGGAAACTGGGAGCAGGTGGTTATGGACGTCATGAGCTGGGCTGGGAGAGCAGCTTAGACCACTGAAAGTGATGATCAACTCCTCAGAATAAGGCAGTTTGAAAATTCTTAGAAATCAAGACAAGAAAGGGAGGGGATAAATGGGAGCAGGAACTGAGAAATCAAGGAATTCCCTTGCATTTGCAGTGGGCTTGGTTTAAGTTCCTTGTCCTTCCCACCTAGATCTTACTGATCCTAGGGTGATTCTGAATTGTATGCTTTTATCCATGTGTTTTCCAGATCCTGTCCACATTATCCCAACTTTCATGCAAATTCATACACGTCAGTGTCCAGCAATGACACTGAAAATAAACTACAATTTCAGTAAAAATATAGTAGTTTTTACTTCCTCAAGTAAGTTGTCCTTACTAGTAAGTTCTTTTAGCATTGGCAGAATACGTATCAGAACAAGCTCCAGACACATAGCACAAATTATCCTTCCTTTCCATGTACACAGGCACTTGACCTTGTGTGCATATTCATCATTCTAAATAAACTTATGGCATTTGACATGGATGCATATAGTGCCTATGTACCTGGGAAGCTTGGAATGTCAAATATCACTTCAGGAAAACTGTATTTACACACATGCTGACAGTTCATTTTCAGGTAGGAACTTCTCAGCTGATTTGTACACAGCAGCCTCAATCTCCAGTCTTCCCACTGTGAAATTTTAGACAGCTCATCTGCTGAACCCTTGCCAGACCTATTAATATTTATATATTCCATACACATTTCAGTCAGAGCATGTAAGTTGCAGATCTCTCTGATTTAGAAGCTATTAAGATTCATGACCTCCTTAGCTATTTCATCTATGGTCCTAAAGCCTTTGCAATCAGCTTACACTTGAAGAAGAAAGGACAAATCATTACTGTTCAAATATTGTCCCTCACAGTGTCCATTTGTAGTCCATCAAAGAGTAGTTAAGAACTTCAATGTATTCATTTATCTCAGAGACTCAGGTTATTATAGGAGCCAATTTTTTTCTTGGAAGAAGAGAGAATAGGAATGTTATTTATTCAGTTGCATTTAATTTTGGATTAATGGCCTTTTTAGCTGTGACTGCTTCTCTGCATATGAAACTAACCTAATTAATTTTTTTTTCTTCTCACATCTTGTCATGCATTTGGTTACATTTTACAAGGGTACATTGGTATTTTGTCAAGGATATCCATGTAGAAAAAGTACAGTCTGCCTTCTGAAAGGTCGTGGTCACTACACCTGAAGGAGTCAGCATCCTCCACTTCTTAAAGCTTTGTATGTATCTTCTTAGAATAGTGCAGTGCTCCATCACAGACTTCTTTGGGATCCATGAGAACTCTCAAAGACAGTTTTTTCTAAATTGAAGTCAGTGATTCTTCTGTAATAGTTCAAGAGTGACTTAGATGGCCACAGATCTCAATGAATGCAATGAATGATAGGAAGTTGGCATCTCTAAAGATTTATATCTGAAGTCTGTAAAGGAGTACACCTCTGTGAAAGAAAGCAAAGATGAAAAAAGACATTTAAATAAATGTTAGAAGTCCAAGAATACCCAGATTTTAAAGCAGAATTTTTAACTATGATATTAAGAGCCTACTGAGAGCTTCTATTCTGTATACTTAGGAGTGGGTGTTCTTTTGCTTTGGGACATCAGTGATTATCATCTTACAATCTGTATCACCACTGTGCTGCTTTCTTGGAAATAACAAGTCTTATACACTGGTGGATTTTGAAAACCCTATCACGTGTGTTTTAAAATTTTAGTGGAAATTTTTGCCTGAAAATTTTAAAGAAAACACTGAAATATTGTACTGGTATTCTTGCAAAGAAAAAGAAATATTTCTTTAAATGTTGCTCTCAATAAGGTTTTTTTAATTTTGTCTTGTGTGGAAAAGCACATTATGTTCAGAAAATTCAGTAAGTCCAGAACTTTGTTAGTAGAAAATTATGTTTCTAGAACTTGCTTACAGTCTAAAAGGCTAAAAAAATAATAATGCACATGCACCATAAATATTGGTGGAAATTTTCACCACTGACTTCAACAGGAAGAAGACGTATAGCATTTATAGCATATGCAGTCCATCATACATATTTTGCACTCTTTTTTTTTTGCATTTTTTATGTCTAGAAATACTCAATACAATCTTTTATTTAAATGATTTATTCTCAGCTGCTGCCTTCTTACAGGAAGCCATGGAGTTTCTGTCAGCAATAGTTTTGTTTTCTGTGTGATAAAATGATGTGTTTGGCAACAGCTTAAATCACAATTTATCTAAAAGTTTATTTCTTAAGCAGTTTGTAAAAAGTTAAGATTTAACAATGTGTTACTGGTAGCAGTAAGCAACTGTTGGCCTCCTAGTGTGAGACAGGCCAACATTTTGTGCAGATCTTAGAGTGGAACCCTCTGACTTGCAGTATTTTCCATCACTTCACTCTTCAAACAAAGATTCCCATTGACAAAATGTGACTGAATTATGACTTGAGGAGATGGCATTTGAAATTCTATTATCAGCAGTGGGAAGATCAGGTTGTAAGTGGAGCTGTCCTGAAAACAGAATACTCATTTTGCTGGAAATTTTGAAACTCTGACATTATTTTCTTTCCACTTCAGAAGGGACAGGTGAAAAATACACGGTTTTTATCAGATGTCAAGGGTTATAAAAAGTATTTTTTGAAGAAAAAGAATTTGAGTTAGATATTTTGATCCGGGAACCTGGCTCATAAGCAAAAATCTTTCAAGATCTGGAATATTGCAATTTCCTCATATTGAGAGTAAAAAATATTTCCTCTGAAAATTTCTTATAAATATACCTGTTGACTTATTACATCATGTGATAAAGACAGTACAAGAAGAGAAAACTGACAGAAATACTTATGCTTTCCTAAATTCAGGAACAAGTGTATACATGCATACAGTGATGTTTGAGGAAAACTGGGGAAGAATTTTAAAAGGAATGTGCTATGGGTGCCAGAACACCCTCTGTGGCTGCCAGAACTTACCTCTGATTCATCTGTTGGAGAAGTTTGTAAAGGAGCTGATTGCATGGCAGTATGACAAAAGCAAAACTAAAAAAACCCCAGCATTTTGTCAAATTCTTAGTGAGTATTCAAGAAATTATAAAGTCTTGGAAAATTGAAATTAAGGGTCTGGAGAGGATTATACTGAGTTCGGTGATGGGGTAAGAGTTGGTCTAATCTCTGAGACAGGACTGGAAACCAGTGATGCCCAGTTCTCCCCAGACACCAGCTGCTTTCCTGGCAGCAGCTCAGAGGGTCCTCTTGGGAGCCTGTAACTTTTCAGTTACCTGGTGGTCCTTAAAATCTCAAGAGCTTGTGGGCCTCCATTTCAAAATACTGACTCTCTTTCAGAAACTGCTATGCTCAAATGTTTCTAACTTTAATTTGTCTTCAGTGCACCGCAGTCCACTTTTTTTGATAGCAGCAAGGATGTCTTATGACAAAAAAATAGTGTTCAAACAGCCATATCATGGAAACAGAATTCAGATCTGGAAAGCCACCTGCTGCATTTACACTGTAGTAACATGAGAGATTTTTAAATTTTTTGTTAATGAAGTAAAGGAAAATAAATCATTACCATATTGACCTTCTAAATGACAGTTTTAATGTAAAACAAGCAGCATTAGGACAGATGTCGAATAAATATAAGTTTCCACCAACAGACAGATTTGACACTTTTTCTGACAGTGAGAATTACATATTCCTGGCAAGGTGAAAAGTCCTTCCATCTAGGTCTGGGCTGGCATCCCAGATCTTCCAAGCCATTGTGCAATGGGCAGTTGGTAGCTGCTGATTTTCCCATGATTATGCATAAGACATGCTACTGTTGGGAACTAATTTATAGTGTAAAATGGGGCAATATAGCAGAACTTCCTTCAGAGCTCTAAAGGGCAAAAAAAAGGGCTAAATCATTGGAGGGCTTTGAAAGCTGTCCCTCCCCTTTGCACCTCCCTGCAGTGCAATGTATAATTCACACACGGGCAAAGGAGTGTTGCAGCTGTGCAGTGTCAAAAAAGCACAAAATCACTCAGTGAAGAGATCTGTAAGAATCTGATTCATGCTGTCTCTTTAAAATGCTGATTCCTCAGACCCTTCTTTCATTTTCTTTACCTCCTGCTATACCACTGACAACGTCTGACCTGCCTTCCATTACAACCAAACATTCTCTTTGGTAATGAAACTTGAATTGTGCTTTTCAGGGAGGTTTCAAGGAATCATTGACTATTTTGGTTGCTTGGCATAGCGGCTCATCATTGTAATTATGTAAAGTTTCTGCAAAGGTTATCATAAATTAGCAGGTTTCATTTTTGTGTCTAAATAAGTTCCAAGTACATTGTGAAGTTCTACAGAGGAAGGGAGAAAAGTGAAAACAATATATGCACACAGTGTTATGCTGTTGTCATTGAAAAACTCTTATTTCATGGCAATTCACATAGTAATTGAGCTCGGAAATGCTTGTAAGGATATGCAGCTAATATTCAACAAGTGGTAATAAGATGTATTTACATTACTGCAGCACAAACTGTGCAAATGCAATTCTCTGGATGTCTCAAGGACACACTCTGTGAGACAAACATCTAAATATAGTTTTCCAACAGGTGTCGATAGAGAGGTATTTCTTCTGCTAGGTATATTACAGATGAATTACATTTGGAACAGATCCATTTAGTTATAAAGCTACCCCATATGCTTGTTTTGTCTTTTGAGGCCCCCAGGCAGAAAACCCTATATATGATAAGCCATCTGGAGATGTGTTATTAGAAAATCATTACTGTAAGCTGTCCCTGATCCAGTTCACAGGTATTGAACTCAGTTAATTTCAGTGGCATTTTAAATAGTGGCTGGTTAGATACTTGCTCTTCATAGTAGGAACATTTGTCTCCATATCAGGAGTGTGGTATGTGATTTTCTTTAAGTCACAGTCACTTGGCAGTTTGCATATTTGCACCATACAAAACTAATTAATCCATAAAGCTTTTCTGATCCCAAGTCTGTATTTCCCAGCATATATATATATTTATGTGAGCAAATTAATGAAGATGCTGATTTGTAATAACAAAGGTAAAATAGAAATTTAAATTATCTGACATGGTTTATAGTACAGCTTGCGCAAAGAAAAAAATGCTGAACTTCATTTTCCAATCTTCTTTTCCTGTGAATTTATTGAAATATCATGTAAAGGAAATAAAGCCCAGTTGCCTCTTCAGAATAGTTTTTTGAAACACTTTTATCTAAGAAAGAAAATTAAGATGGGTTGGAATAGGTATTGCTTAGGCAAAATTTACTGTATTCTTGATCTTCCCTGTGAAAGAGAGAGCTAAAACTAGTATTGTGAGATATTTTACTTGCAAAGATGAGTTAAGCCTCAATTCTACTTAAAAATATTTGAATATAACAGGATAGGTCAGTGGCAGGGATTCAGCTGGCAGAGATCAGACTGGCTCCAGTTAAATGATAATATTTTTCCTCCTTCAAGGTTTCCAAATGTGCCTCTGAAAGGGAAATTGAATGTGTTGCAGGTTTTTCTCCCATCAATTTCTCTGAGAAACTTCAAAAGAGGATTAAGTCCTGGGCCTAACACAAAGGACACGGTCCCTAGTTTTGGAGAGATTTTTAATGAGAAGTTCCAAATAAAAGATGCACTTTTTTTCCTTTTTTTTCCTTTTCCCAGCAATGATTGCCCATTGTTATAAACTGAAAATAAGAATACAGCAGAAATATAACCTGATCTACAGCTGGGGAACAGGGAGAAAAATATGGTATTTGCATGTACTGTTACTCAATGGCAGAATCCTTGAGGTCTTGCTTGGGTTCTAAATGGAAAAGTAATAAGAAAAATGATTATTTAAGTACTCATAATTTCCCTCTAGATGACCTCCTAAAAGAGCATATGTTTAGATTAGCTATTAAGAAGAAATTCTTATTATCAGGGTGGTGAGGTACAGGAACAGGTTGTGCAGAGAAATTGTGAATGCCCCATGCCTGGTCAAGGCCAGGTTGGATGGGGCTTTGTGCAGCCAAAGGAAGTTTGGTTTGGTTTAAAGGAAGTTTGGTTTAAAGGAAGGTGTTCCCTCCCATGTCAGGGAGATTTTAACTAGATTACCTTTAAGACCCCTTCCAACCAAAACCAGTCTGATTAGCTGAATGTTACGGTATGCTGATGATCACTTCTGGGGAGATAACTAGTTGTGTTAGCAAGAAAATTTTAGTGCTTATGCAGTGCAGAATATTTACTGTTGAAATAATAAGAGGCTACTTTAATCAGATTATAATCTCAATGAAATTTAAAATTAGACATTAGTTGCACTGTGTTCTAATGTCCCCTCATTCTTTACCTTTAGATTTTCTTCTTTGCTTGAATGATAGAGTTCTTGCTTTTAAGTGCATATATATATATATATACACAGACACAAATATACTTTATTTAAAATTGGTTTTAAGAATAATTCTATTCTTATTAGAATATATGTTGATTGAACAACTATTTGACAAATGTACTCTAACTAGATGCATGTAGAAAAATATTTGATATACATAAAGAAAATTTGTCAAGCAGTGTTGACACCTCGGATGTTTATCAGCGACAGAGAATCATGCCTCTTCTTCCCTTCCCCCTTTCTAGCTCTTCCTTACCCAAACATGATCCTAGAGGAGCAGAAAACCCAGCTGCAGTACCAGTTCATTTCCCAGACTGCACAGTTTAGAAAGTGTTTTGCCCATGTGTGCTATCTCCACCTCTGGGGTTCTCTGTTCCTCTCCTATGCAAGATAACGTGACAAAAATCGAAGCCTGTATGATCCCACTTTAAAATTTCATGCAGATTTTTAATTAATTCAATTAGCTTCATGAATAAGGTAACTAGAAATTAAGCAACATAAAGGTGACCTACCTGTACAGCCAGAACTGAATTGCCATTAAACATGTCCATCTGTATCTCTCAGAATGTGAGTCATACAGATAAGTTATTATAAATAAATAATCTGATATCCATGTTAATTATTATGATTTAATTATGGAGTTTTACTCCTTGCAGGCATATTTATGAGGTATTTTTTCTATGTTGTCCCAGAGAACATCATTAATACACATCGAAGGACGCAGTTTAGCCATGAATACTAATTACCCATTCAAAGTTATGTATGAAATTCTATGAAGTAGTAGCTTTCCCTCATTAATTTCACTTAGAGTACCACTATAGTTATGTTGTCATTAGATAACAAATACTACATTTTGTATGGAGGTATTGCCCTTCCATTCTCGTTATAGCAATTTTTGATATGTAAATATCACTCTCATATGTGTAATGTAGAAATCATGTATTATAATGAAAAACCAACCATATGCAGTATATTTGGAGCTGCTTTATAGATTTTATGAGTTGCTATTCTACATAGTAAGAAAGAAAGTATCATTTTCAACAGCAAGATAAAATCCAATTTCTTTTAGACTGAAGAAGAACTTGGTGAAAAAATAATTAACTCTTAAACAGGAAACTTTAATTAATTATCTGTACTTTACCCAGTTTCTAACACAACTTTTTTAAGGTGCTTAAAAATTTGGAAGCAGTTGTCTCACAGATGTTCTGGTTCGGCTGTCAAAGCAACTTAGATTTTTTCTTGTAATCAAGAATGAAACCAAAACTGAATGTTTTCTAGATCCTTTTAATGTGATACTTAGCTTACTATCAGTGGATCTGTTCAAATGGATAAACCCAGACAGCAAATGTTATTCTGGACACCCCAGAGACACTCTACTTAGACAGCAGATGCTGCTGCAAGAAGGGTGCCTGTATTTCATAGGTCTCTGTGCACATCTCAGGCTATTCAGGATATTTGGAATGGTGTTAGATGTCTCTGTTTATGTTCACAACCTTCTTTATAGGCAGCAAAAAGCTAATATTGTTGCCCAGATTTCCCGTGTGATTAAGTGAAAGCCAGGAGCATTTCCAGAGTACAATTTTTCCTAAAGTGTAAGTGTAAGATAAGATGCTCATCAGTTATGTTTTACTGTAGTATGGTGTGGATAACCAACTTCCACTTAGACACATCAGGCATGCCCCAGACTCCACAGACATGGTCTAAGAAAATGCATGCAATTGAGAATAAGCAGATGCATCAGGATATCCTACAGAGACTTCTAAATTGTATTAAACATCTGTGATTGCATAGATGAATTTTAAAATGGCATTCAGGCACCTTCATCTTAATGTCCATATTGTTTTCCTTAGAATTAGTTACTTCAGCTCAAGCATGCTCAGAGGTGGTGTACAGCATAATGGTTTACTTGGATGTAGAAACTTAGTGCCCTGTAAGACCCCTAAGAATATTTGACACAACCTTGTGCATAGACTTAGTAGAGACACATGCTCCTGTGAAATGGCATTTGGAGTCCAGGTCTCATATCCCAGGGCATACTAAATGGATGAGTGAACCTACACCACTGACCATACAGACAGTAGTGTCAAGAGAGGTTTACCATGACCAACTGTGAGTATCATGTCTCAAATGAACCTAACTGTTTCTGTTTAGAAAACTGAATTGCAACTTTCATTTTTTGTCAAGATGAGTAATTCTGAGGGGACTGCTTATCATATGAATAATGGTGGGGCTCCAGAGACCATCATGGAAACTGAGACACCATTATAAAATATATACAACTGCTCTTTAGTCACCTAAATTTAAATACATAGCCAAACAAGACATTGAAAAAGGAAAAATAAACCAAATTTCAGATGTTAGAGACTAAAATCTTGTCTGGGGTGTTTTTAAATCTTTCTCACTCTAGTCTCTCTAGCAAACTTCAGTCTAGAGTGAAAACTTGTGTGTGTGTGTGGCTACACACAATGCCAACATCTCAACAAGTCACTGAAGAGACAAAGTAGTATGGGTTTTCACTCGCTTATGGATGATTTCTAAAATGTTTTTTAATGTTAATGTTACAAGCATTCATGGAATGTTCTTCTTGAGTGATCTGGCTTAAAATGAGTCCTGCATGTTTGGAAGTAGCCTCTGCTTCAATTCAGTGTTAGCTGAGCTACTGTCCATTGACAGAAGGCACTGAAGTAGACAGGTGTACTCCTGTAGGAGTACTTTTCTTGAAATCCTTAGTTTAGTGAGAAATCTCATAATTATTTTGAATCCTATTATGTTCTGATAGAAAGAGAGAAGTAGAGTTGCAACTGAATGATTTAAATCCTGTTTATGCTCAAGTTTCCTGGCAAAATGGAAGTGTTTGGAATAGAGAAAGACATCATTACTAAAAAGGGAGTTTTAGCAAAAATCTTTAAATTATAAAGGCTGTATCTTTCCCTTTGATGTACATGTGAATCTTCCACTGAAGTCAACTGGAACAGCATTCATACCTTCAGGATCTGGATTTATTCATAATCCTCTGAATTTTAAATTCTCATTCCATTATATCAAGTAAGGGAGAGAGGATTAGTTGGCAGTAGCTGAGAGCTTTAATTTTTTTATGGGATTTGTACATCTAGTTGAAAAGTAAATGAAAAATTGAGAATGCATTACTCATGAAGATGAGCATTTTAAAAACGTGTCTTTTACAAACCTTGATTTTTGCATCAAGAACCTTCTCACTTTCTTTATAATTAACCAGTGGTTAGGAGAAAAAGAGATTAGAATTCCTAACAAAGAGAATTACTTTCTTTGGATTGAATATACACAGACAAGGTTCATAAAATCTGCATGTTCATATATTGCTGTTGGCCTTTTACTGAGGATGGTCTATCTGTTCTGAATTGTAGGCAGCTTGAATTTCCCTTATCACTGCATTGATGAATGCCATGGTAGCTTTACAATATGTTATTGTTTATTTATAACAGTTGGTGTGAATACAGGTTTTCAGAATGTCACATATGTAGAAGAAAATAGGACGCTACAAAAAAACTTGTCATAGTGCTCTGTTAGATCACTACTCCACAGAATTATCAGCAATAATTTAAATGTGTTTAATCTCCCACAGACAATTCAAGTAAAGCTTTCATTGCTAACCAATTAATGTATTTTCCACTTATTTTAAAAGAATATATTGTTTCAAGTATGTTTATTCATGGACATGTGACATTAGAATTCAAAATTTTTAGTTCCTTAATGTAAGGTTAAATGGATTGAAAGAGCATAGGATTTATTAAGTTACCATTTAAACAGTTATTTTATTTGTGTATTCGTGTAAAAGAAATAACAGATACCAAGGAAAATTAAAGATTAAGCACACAAACATTTTTTAGTAATATGAAGAAGATGATATTGGAGACAGCAGTGAAGAGCAGATTTCTTTGGTTGCTTCCTGATGGGCAGCATCATTGGAGGATTTTCTCAGGCACAACCTTTCAGAGGGTCAGTCCAAAATTTGTCACTGAAAATAAGGGGTCAAGGTAATAATTGTGAGTATTGTGGGATAACAGGAGGAACTTGTGAAACTATGTTAAGAGGTGTTTAGGGGAAGAACCAAGGGTGTGGAAAGGAAAAGATGAGAGTGGATCATGGAGGAGCAAACATGGGAGAATTAAGAAGTGAGAGTAAAAGGAGTAAGACAGATTTAAGTTGGCCAGTGTGCTATTCTGTCTGAGCCTAGAGCCCTGCTACAGCCTGTCATATTTTGCTACTAAATCCTATTAATTTTTTCAGTGCAATTCTGTCTCCTCTATGTGTCTGCTGCAGTCTAAGTGCCAGCAACAGGAGAAAAGGTCACAACTCCAGTAGGTCTAGGTCCCAGCAGCCAGAGGTGCCAGCACATAGAACAGGGTTGGTTGGCAGCAATCAGAGACCTGTGGGTGTTTGTCCTGTCCCAGTGATTTACACAAGAAAACCTATATTCATTCACTTTGAATATGTAATTCACTGACTTTGAGCTGGACTTGCTCAAAAGCAGGAGATCTGCACCTGGAAGGACTCAAGGTCTGAGTAAATGATGGGCAAGGAAGTCTGAGGTCTGGGCATTGACATTAGGCATAAAATAGAGAGGCCATACAAAACCTAAGGGAACTGTAACAGTGGGACTGCCTGTGAGATGAGTATGAGTACATAATGCTCCAGGAGAAGATCAAACTGGACAAGCTGCTCAGTGGGGGAAGGTCTGCACACATGGAGAGGGGACCCAGGGTTTGGACATGGGCATTACACAGAATTAGAGACAGTGCTGCTATTCAAGGCCATTATCACTGTGGGTATGAGTTTGGAGAGTGAATTGGGGAATTTTCCTGTGAATTATCTCCTGAATTTGGATGCTGTGTGTGGGGCTGGTTTCATTAGCACATTTTAATCTTGATCAGCCACAGGGGAGTAACTGGATATGGCCCTCTGTACCTCTGTTTTCTGGGGGTTTTCACAGAGGTACATATTCATGTTTTTAAAGACAACAATCTGCATGACCAGCTGTATTAGTGTGCACGTGTGTGCTCCAGTCTCTCTGAAATACTCACTGAGTTCTGCAACTGGCTGCACCTGTACATGGGCACAGCATCAGCAGTGGCCTCATCTGCTGGGATGGAGAGACCCTCAGGTGCTGAGACATCCTGGCTGGACTGCAGTGACCAGGAGGAAATACCTTCCATATCCTGGAGACTGCTCCCCTATATCCTTAACACTCAGCATCTTCATCAGCTGTTGTCAGTTCTGCTTTTTATCTCTCATTCAAGTTTTTTGTGTCTGGCCTTTAAAAAACATATATTACTTTTACTGCTACAAATGGAATTAGAAAGCCTGATACAAATGAAACTGACTGGTTTTGATTTTGAGGGGTTTATTTTTCACTTTAGAGTTTGGAGACCTTGACGGATGCCAGTCTTTTATCATGCCATCTAATAGAAAAATGGAGAACGCAAAAGAAAGTAAACCAAAGCAAGGATATGACCTTTTTCCAACAAAAAAAATCTCTCTGAAAGTGGCAATAGTTACCATCTGTCTTAGAACAAAACTTAGAAAATGCTAAAAATCAAAAAGAAAAAATGAAATTGATAATTTAATAGATTAAGCTACTAAAAAACACAATCCTATTACTTCTTAAAATCTGAGTAGAGGTCTTTTTTTCTGAAAAAACAGATTTCTTTGAGAGGAAAATAATCCGACCCAATTAAATCCCAAGCAATAAAAGATAAACCTTTGCAGAATTTAATAGTTCAAATCTGCAGGTATTGAAAGAAAATTCTACTCATGGAAGTGTTATTTTTTGCTTATACTGATATTTTGCTTTTTCTCTAAGCATCTGCTGCCAGCAGATATCAAAGATGGAATACAGACTTAGATGAATGTTCTTACATTAAAAAACTTATTTCTGTTCTTGCCACTTTTGAGTTAAACCGCTATGGACGTCCTGTTAAAATCATGGCATCAAGCTCCTTGGAGTAAAATTAGAACATAATACCATTGGTACCAGGATAGTTCTTTCTTACCATGGTGGCTTTTAAAATGTTTTTTGAGATATTTACATAATTTTACACAGCTTGCTCAAGTCCAGCAAAAAAAACTCCAGTGTAAGTTACTAGGCATTGTAGGGTCAGGTCCAAATCCAGTAAGGCATTTAAACTCCTAACATCTACTTAGTTCTTCAACTGCCTATTTAAACAGCTAGGAACCTAAATATGGACCAGAACAATAAATGAACTGGATTTGAGACTCACTTCTGCACTGTGATGCAAACATACCCTCAATAAAGGCCAAAATAATTTTGTCGGGAAACTGTGGCTAATTGAGATGCTACCAGTTGTCTAGACAGTCACACTGAAACCACTCCTGGAAGTAATTAAAACTGATGGCCTTCAGCCTTTTGATGATCTTTGCAACAAGGGAGCATCAACTCTTATAGTCCACTTGACTCTGTCACAAAAGACTCTCAATAAAAGCCAAGTAGCTGGCTTTATTAGTTACTCAATGTTATTAGCAATGTGTTTCACACTACTGATTTTGAATTCACTAAGAAGCAATGCTTTTTCCTTTTTTCATCTCCCAGCACAATTGCATTTGGGGTGTGTGAGAACACAGGCAATAATTCACTATTGCTCCTAGGACAGACTAACCTAAGCTTCCATAAAAGCTGAAAAAAATGGTAGGGAAGCAAGAAAGAGGAAGAAATTTTAACCTTAGCTCATACAGCTTTAGCAGAGTGTCCACTCATATACTGGCAGCAATGTCAAGAAAAACAGTGCAACAGAGTGTTCAAATTTCAAAATTGCTTGCAACTTTTCACTGAGCCTTTTGTGTTGTTACAAGACAAATATTTTCTCCCTTTACTCTTTGTTCTTTTTTTTTTATGCAAATAAAATTGCTGCTGAACTTTGTGTGGGAGGATTGAGGACAATGTGTGAGAACTGGATGAGGAATAAAGAGCTGCAGCACTGCCCAGTGGGCTCCTTTCACCACTCCCCAGTACTTGTCATCAAGAGGAGTGAACCAGATACAGCAAGATCATAAGCACATGCCAGACTTTTACACAATGTTGAATCTACATTAATTCAGTGCCACTGGTTAGATTTATGCCTGTGGAAATCAAGTACTCTGTTTTGCCCTTCTAAGACTTTCTGTTTCTCCTAGCCTCGGGGCACTTTATTGAACAACCTCCAGGCACCCTGAGCAATGCTCCTGCCATCATGTCATTTCCACAGCTGTTAGAAAGTAGAAAAGAAGCCTTCTGGGTATGTCTTTTTTTACACACCTTGAAACAAAGTACATTAAATTTGTCAAAAAATCAGTTGAGTGATTAGAAAAATGCCTGTGAGTATTAAATGCCATCATATTTCCCAACAAATACTCTTTGCTGAAATAAGATTGCAACAAGTACTTTGATCCTTTGAATGCCACCTGACAATTTTTCTTTAATATGATGTTTCTTACCTGTCTGAGATGTGGCATGCATTGCTGTTATAAACAATTTAAAACAATTTCTGCTCTGTTTCCAACAGTTGAAATACATGCTATTGATTTTTCCCTCTGTTATTTAAGGTGTCTCAATGGCTTATCTTGTTGGGTGTCTTTGCCACACTCAGAGCAGCTTCAAGTACTATCCAAGTTTTGCTCAAAAGAATTAGAAGTTAGCTTTGAATCCTGTAACTTGACTTGCTTATCGAGGTCTGATGATAAATCTGCATGCATCCATTGTAAAATTATACCTCTGGAGAAGGTGATGCTGTTGTTCAAAAATTTATTCTTTATATAGATAAATATATGATCTTCCAGAAAACGCATTAATCACCAAGATACAATAAAACAAGTAGATTTGAAGACAATGGCAAAAGTTTATGTCTAAGTATAGGGAGGCCTGGCTAAAATATTATTTCTCCTTCCATAAGGTTGAAGAGCAGATATGAATGTCATTTCAGATAAGATTGATCACTATTCAGGAGCTTACAGTCATGGAGAGTAGGCTGTGCATTAGTATCGCAAAAAGGTTTCATTGCTACTCTGAGGGTGCAGTGTGTCTTGCTGCTAAAAGATATGTGATTTACTATATTTTTAAAACAAAAATATAATCCCTTCGGCAAGACCAGGCACAAGAGATGGTTTTGTTCCCATCTGACAGAAAGGTGCAGTGCTCACAGCAAAGCATGTTTCTAAGAGTGTGTTAACAAGTTAAATGCAGCAGTTCATGACACTCTTTAGAAAACAGGGAGACTTTGCAGTATTTTCTGATGGAAAATTTCTGTATATGCTATGGAGAACTTTAGTCAGTGAGTATTAATTCGTTTTGAGTGGAAAAGAGGCTACAGGATGAGGCTACTAATTACAAATACCTGAAGAGGATAACAACTGATCAAGTTACAGGTAATTAATTACCATCTATTTGACTGCAGTCTCTAAAGTACTATTTTTATAATATAAAACCAGTAAGAGATTGTTTTTTAGATGTAGTCAGCTGTTAAATGATCAGAAAATTTTCTTTACAGTACAAGTGGTTAGCTTTTCCTTTTTACTATAAAAAAGGGGGGAAAAAAATTGTGTACTATAAATGGATCCAAAAGTGACACTATGCTTTTATGGTGTTTGGAATAGTTAGTGTCAGTGTTTTATAAGATGATTGTTTTGTGTTTTTTTTTTTTTTTCCTTTCTCTTTTGTCAAAGGACAATTTGATGGGTTAGGATTTATATATCTTTTCCTTCTAAAAAGAAACAGGAAACATAGGATTTAGCTGTGAAAAAGACTAAAATTGAAGTATTTTGTGGCAGATGGGATTTTTATGAGCTGTTTGTCACTATATACCAGTCTTGTTAAGGAGAAATCGTTTTCTGCTTCATTACACTAAGATAGCTCTGTTTAGGGTTCCACTCAGCTGTGAAATTACTTTAAAACTTCTATAAGGAATAGAGATGGGATTTTTTATTAAAGAAAAAAAGGATTGCTAACACAGTACAAGGAATAGAAATAAAATGGTCAAACACACTGTCTTTAGTAGCAGAGGGGAATATAGAAATGTTTCATTGCATGCTTACACTTAATCTCCTGGTTTAAGATAAAAAGAGGCTCCAGAGTACTATTACTTTCTACACCTAAAAAAGGCAATGTTCACATTAGTCTACATAAAAAGACTAAAGAGATATTAGGGGAAAAATTTAAACGATATTGTATTCTTTATGCTGTTTTAGAGGCAGATAAAGTACAGACAAAAGAATTAGATGGACACAGATATATAAGTATGAAAATACTGGGCCAGATCCTCATTTGCCATTCATCCATGGACCCTTGAGGATTATGCTGTTCTTATGCCTTTCTCAAGTATGTCTCCTTAGATCTTTGCATCTTACCCTGGGCAATTACAATACAACATATCCCCCATAACCTCTCTCTGTGGTAATTCTTCACTTTGACTATGTTTCTGTCTCTTTTCTCCATGTAATTTCTCTGTCTCTCTTTTTTGATGCCACATCAAGCCTTTATTCTATGATATACATTTTATATAATCTGCAATAAGCCCCCTTTTATTCTTAGTGTATCTTGTCATGCTTTCATGGAGAGTTCATCAGGAAAGAGATTTGCCACAAGATAAAGCCAGGCTGCAAGGACATGATTGACCCCATTTATATCTAGGGGTTAAAAATCACCTAGTGGGCAGCTCCTCTTTGTCCTGTCCTGCTTGTGCTGGTGTGACCTCAAAATTTTGGTATATGGTCATGTAGAAAACGTTGATCCCTGTCAGCCCCTCACTCACTAACTCCATTCTTCAGGTCAGCTCTTGGGAATGGTCTATTCTTTTAGCAGCTGGAAGCTTTCCCTTAACCTTCAAGATCATTGTCAAGCTCTCTCCTGCTAATATTCCATGGGCTATGTGGAAAGACACATTCTCTGACTTTCCTATTCTTTCTACCAATGGGCAAGAAAGAAAGGAATTTGTACCTACTCTAAGAGTGTTACACACCACAGTGTTCTGGGAATGACTGCACCTGGAGAAGCCCAAATGATCTGTTTCCTCACTGTTAGTCACCCCAAAGTCCTACTTCAACTGAGACAATCTTCACCAATGTTGTATTTCCCTTGAGACTCCCCAGCAGGAGAATTTCTAAAAAACTTTTGGATTCTATATGTAATTTGTTGTATTTCACAGAACATTTCCTTAATGTTGGAAAACCTCAACAGGACATCCACATATGAGGTAATCACACCAGACTCTATTATAATGGATAAAATAGGCACTTAATACTGTTGTCTACTTTTGGATGACAACTTTTTTGGATGAGCTGAAATATGGTCAACACTAAGGGCAGAGTAAGTGCTTCTGATAAAGAAGGCAGTAGCTGATGAATATTGATGAGCCCATTTTATTACCCCAAGTTTTATAATGAATAAAACAAGTCTTTAGTCTGGACAAGAACATTTAAAGTGGCAACTTGTACTTAAGAAATTTTTACGTCAGAATTCTGGGTACATATTTTCTTTATATATATGCATTTACAAGAGTGACATGAGTAAGAATTACCTTCTAATCTTCTAAAGGGCCTTGGATTTTAGATTTACTTGTATATTCTTCTTAACAGTTAAAAAAAAATTATCTCCTAACCATGTTGCCATGAAGAGTTGATTATTTGAAAGTGCATCAGTTAGGTGTTAACCTGAATGGAGAAATTCACAGGTCAAAAACCTTGAAGGAAAAAAGTAATTGATTAGCTTTAGACATACCTTGACTAGTGAGAACAAAAAGGCATTTAGACTTTTTTATTTTGTAAAAACCATTCATCATATAACTGCGTAAGCAGTACTTGTGTAAGCAGAATTATGGCTTTTTACCAAAGGTCCATTTCCTTATTACAGAAATAAATAAATAAATAAATAAATAAATAAAAAGCAACATAGCAAACTCTAGAATGAGGTTCTGAGACTAACATTTTTATTTTTATGAAGTAATACATTTTTTTTTAATTTCATACAATTCATTACTGAGATAGAACTCCAGACAAATGCTCTGGATTATTCTTATTTTTGGGGACCCTTTCTGTATTGTTGTCATGTCTGTAAAAAATGCTGTGCTTGCTTGAGCAAATCCTCATGTATTTGGGCATCATTGTTTCTCCTAGTCATGTAGTTAGTTGTGCATGGGAAATGCAGGGATTGATGCTTACTAATACAGTTACATTTAAAAGTACTGTGATTATCTCTCAGAATTTGATAATAAAACTAAGTTATTGAACATAGCTTTTTCTGTCCAAGTGAAATAAAATTGGAAAATGCAAAATAAGTAGTACACAAGGGGAGAAAAATTGAACTGCTTCTTGAGTTTTGAAATCAAATTGGAGTCTTAACTGAGAGAAAAAGACATAACTCTGTGAGTGCCAAAGGCAGTTTATCTAAGCTGAGGATCTCTTTTACAATATTTTTTCTCAAATGATGTCCCTAAGCAATTAACATGACTAACAAGGAAGTCAAAATCTGTCCTTTGGCCACCAATTATGGCCTGATGTGTAGCACGCTAACTGAAGTCATATTTCAAATTGAACATACTTATAAACTGTGAAAAGGCTTGAGAATACAGTTAGAGAAACTGTAAATGACTAAACTCACAATTTAAAAGTAAAGCAGCAGTTGGTTTGCTTGCCTACAGAGAATTTGCAGGCAGATTTTATTATGCAGAAGCTTAAGTCCTGCAGGCTTAGTGACAGCTGAATCCTACAATATGCTCCACTTGGCAGTAACTCTTAGAAGAGATGCACGTCTCCTTCTCCTGTTAAAGATAGGTGTTACGTCTTCAGTATTACTGACACTGAGTATAAATGCTTCTGTCAAAAAGATGAAGATCTGGATGATTGCTCTCTGGTGACCCTACTAGATAGGGTTTTATAATCTTGCTATACTTCATAATGTCACACATTTCTTTATTTAAAAAAAAATGTAGAAAGATAAAACTCATAAGGAAGGAAATTAGTATTAGAGGAACCAACTAAACTTTTGGGCAAATCTACGTTCCTTGCTGTCTTGTTCACCTGTTTCTCTGCTTCTTTCTTTCTTTATGCTCCAAATTTCTCAATGCCTTTCTGCAGTGTCTAGGGGGAATAATTGAGTTTGTTGTTTTGGTTTTGTGGTTCTTCCCCCAGAAAATTAATGCATTTATGACTTGGGATATTACAGCTGTAGATTTTTGATGTTAAAGATGAAAATCTTCTCTTTAAATATGATAGGTCATTTATTCCCCTTATTCAGACAGTTTCCTAGGGCTGGAAATGCTGTCTTAGTCTTCCACAAGGGCAGCAGAAATTATGGGTCACAGAGAGACCTAAGCAAACATTTGTTGGGAATTAGCTACTTCTGGAAAGACATGCATTTCCATAATTTTTTTGTTACTTCTTAGAAGATAATTCCACAAAGAGTATATAAATTTAAAAAAAGTTAGAAGATTTTGATCGTTAACTAACTGCTGTTAGCAGGTGCAGGTGTTCACACTGAGACAGGATCTTTAATGAAATTTTGTTTAAGTCATGACTCTTAAATGTGGGAGCAAGATCCACTCTGTCCAATGACATAAAAATATTGCTCAGGGAGCAGTTATAAAAGGAGACTGAAGAGCCTAAATTATTTTGAAGTGCAAAGGACTTCTGAATCCAGGGTCTTCTTATTTGCCATTCTATAATCTCTTCAGTGAACAATAACATGATTTTTTTACCTGAAACTTCCCTACATTCTTTCTGTAGTTGCTCATCATTAGGCAAGCTGCCAGGTGGCTTAGTTTCAGAGTTGCATAAATGAAGTCTGGCAGTGACTACAGCCCATGAACAATCTGATTTAATAGGGATCCACTAAGGTACAGTTCATCACAAATAGTACCCTCGGCAGAGGCCTTGAAGCTTGGAGAAAAGCAAAGACCTATTCAGACTCAGAGTAAAGTGACTCAACTAATTTTTCTCAAACACAGTACTCTAGTGCCATTCCAGCAACCTGGAATATTCCACCTCTCCTCTGGCCACGTTCCTAGATAACCACAGCTACCTCAAACCCCATGTCATCCTTACATTATGTGTATCTTGTACACCACAGGCAGTGCTATCTCACTGTAAGAAGACAAGTAGACAAGGCTCTTAGGAACATGGATTAGTGGTGAACATGTCAGTGTTACATTTACAGTTAGACTTGATGATCTCAATGGTCTTTTGCAACATAAATTATCTTAACATTTTGTGATTTTATGACTTTAACACCTACATTTGGACAGCCAAATCCTGCCTTAAATTACCTACCTTGCTGCTGAAATATTTTCCTTCCTTCCTTCCTTCTCTCATGTATTTGGTGATATTTTCTTCTCTCTCTCTCTACTTTTTTTTTTTTCCAATATTTTGGATTAATTTTTAGTTAGGAGACGGCATATTTTCTAAATTCACCATGATCATACATCTTTGCAGAAAGCCTCTGAAACTCTGGGGTCAGTTTGTGATCAGACAACAACATGCTCGGACAACATCTGCTATAAAGGATAAGAAAGAAAAGAAAAGAAAAGAAAAGAAAAGAAAAGAAAAGAAAAGAAAAGAAAAGAAAAGAAAAGAAAAGAAAAGAAAAGAAAAGAAAAGAAAAGAAAAGAAAAGAAAAGAAAAGAAAAGAAAAGAAAAGAAAAGAAAAGAAAAGAAAAGAAAAGAAAAGAAAAGAAAAGAAAGAAAAGAAAGAAGGAAAGAAAGAAAGAAAAGAAAGAAGGAAAGGAAAGAAGGAAAGAAGGAAAGAAGGAAAGAAGGAAAGAAGGAAAGAAGGAAAGAAAGAAAGAAAGAAAGAAAGAAAAAGAAAGAAAGAAAGAAAGAAAGAAAGAAAGGAAAGAAAGAAAGGAAAGAAAGAAAGGAAAGAAAAGAAAGAAAAGAAAGAAAGGAAAGAAAGGCAAGAAAGAAAGAAAGAAAGAAAGAAAGAAAGAAAGAACAGAAAACATAGAAAATGTTTATACATAAAACGTAACCATAAATGCACAAAGTTGTACTTATTTAAGGAGGTAGCAGCCTCCTGCTGCAAGTGATAGCTGGGCATAAGAGTGGGCCTTACCAAATTTTTTGAGAAAGGATGAATAATTATCAAAACTGAATTTGATGTAAAGCAACCACAGTATTTGTCTGTATACTGAAAATGGCAGGTCTCAGTTCACACTGACAATAAGCAACTTGGAACACAAGTATACAGCCCATTAATATATATCTCTGTGAGTGGGAAAAAATGGGTGAAATACATAGCATTTACTCTAGGGTACTGAAAACCTGTCGTCTCTAATGTCTCTACAGGCCTTACTCTTTGCTATCCTGCAGTGACAACTTTACTATTTACCTTTTTTTTTTCCCCCTCATAGGTATGGACAACCCCAGAGCCTCTTATGGCAGCTTGCTATTCTCAGTGACAAGCCAGGGACTACTGCTTTCTTCTGCACACCAGATAAACAAGCTGAAACTCAAATATATTGGGGAAAATAACAGATTTTTTTAGCATGGATAGTAAAGGGATTTAGACTAAAATAATTGACTCTTCTTCAAGCATAAGCAGTAAATTCTGGGGATTAGTGTTCCTTATTTTTGTTCCCTTTTTGATAAGTCTCTTGTTGTCAGTGTATTTCTTATTTAATTAATACCACAGACAGTAAATAATTTCCTTGTTCCCAAATTATGACAGCTTTAGCCATTTTTAGAATAAGAGATGTTGTAGTGTGAAAGAAAATCCAAACAAATGTATGCTTCAAAATTATTATTTCACCCTAGAGACTTAATTTATACAAAACAGATTACCAGAATACAGTAAAATTCCCATTAAAACATAAGTCATCAATTTTCTGTTGAGTGAAGCATAACTTAAATTATGAGGATTTAATTATAGTAATGATTATGCTGCTGGGGTTAAAAGGTGATTCATGCTCTGAACCTGATTTTTTTTTGTGCTTCCTTTTCTGTATTTCTCATTAGCTTCGCTCTATATGTTCTCAAAAACCTTGCTCTTGGAAGAGTAACCGAGTCACTCCATAACTGTGACTTTGTTTTCCCAGAAGCTAGTTGAATTCTGAAGGTAATAAAATATGATGTTTTTGAAATACAGAGCATGTCTTTGGTTAATGCAGTAGCTCACATTTGGCACCTAGGGATCTGCAGGGATTGTTCCACAATGGTTTAGCATGCAAGACTGCTATTTTGAAAATACTTCTGACTTACAGATTTCCCTGTCACAGGAGCATGCTGCCTCCAGCTTCCTTCTTCCCTCCAGCTGATTCTTGGCTGGAGACTCATCAGCAACTTCACTATGGTTTCTCAGTATAAGTATTACATTTTAGCACATTTGTCCCCTCTTCCTGTTGCTTAGCACCCTTATTCCTCTTTGTCTGGCTTTGCCCTCTGCCTGGAGGGAGTGCTGGTCTGCCAGCCTCCCATCCTGCAAAATGTGTGCACCTGTGGAAGGAAGCCTCACAACCCATTGCCTTGGCCTTGCCTCATCCATGCACAGCAGAGGCCAGAGAAAGGCAGGAGCTGGGTCATCAGTCACAGCTCAGCCTGCAGAAGGAATGATCTGGTAATTCCCACAGAATGCAGCAGCATGCAGCTGGAGAGGGAGGAGTTGCAAGTCTACACCAGAGTCAGCACAGTGTGTCTGCTGGCATGGAGCACAGGGTGACACACACTGATGGCTCAGGCAGGAAGGGGCATCAGGAGGTCTCTTGTGCAGCCCAAAGCAGGCTCAGCCCTGAGCTCAGACCAGGTTCTCTCAGACCTGAATGGCTTGATCATCCTTACGGCAAAACAGGAGAAAACCTTTAAATTCTTTAAAATTATACCCTTCATGAAGGCAGGAACAGAGGACTTCCGAACTACTATCAATGTGATTAAGCAGAAGCCACTTTATTGTTTACCTTGTACCCTACTTATACATTCTAAAACTACTGTCCACGTAATCACGCATGACTTGATTGCTGCCTCTACCTTGTCCATGAGCTCTGCACGCGGCTCTCAGGAAATATGATTGGTTACAGTCCAGTACTTCACCACCCATCTTTATCTCAGTTCTTGCAATCTTGGTATTCTGTTTTTCAGCTGCTTCTTCCCCAATTTAGCCCAATGTATGTTTCAGTAGCCTTGACGAATTCCAGAGCATTTAATAAGAATACCTAAAAATGGCTTGGCTGGTGCACTTGGTATAAACTGTGGCCTAGGCTGTTCAAATACATTGCTACACATAAATTGCTCCCAACATTCCTGGCTGGGCCTAGTTTTCCATCACCTCTAGGTATATAAACATCTAGTCCGGTACTCTCAAGGGTCACAAGGCAAAAGGAAAGCTTCATTCTGATTTTGCATCTAAATTAATGCTATGATTTTCAAAATTTAAAGTGATTTTTCAGGCTTCCTAGAAAAGATATGTGTCCTTTTAACATATTATTAATCTTTCAACCTATCTTTAGTAACTTTACTACTCATTCATAGCCTTTATTTTCAGCTAAATATTTTAGCATGCTCTGTTTTAGGGTAATAAAGATGGCTTTTAAACTCCTATATATTTGGATTATCATATATGCCACATGAAAAGTGAATTTAGAAGGATATCTTGGAGTTCAAAGTTGTCTCCTGCTTAGGCAAAGAGATTAAATTGACCTATGTGGGATTTCAGTTTTAACACAATAAATTAAATCAGTATTCATATACTGAAAATCATATTAAAACCTTACTAATTACACAGGGGTTTTTTTGTTTTCCTTTGACCATCAGATATTTTAGTTCTTGAGATATTTTTAAAACTTCTTTTCAATCTTATAAACCAAAGTTCCCAGACAATTCCTGACTTAATAGAAATAATAAATCTTTCTTGGCAGGATTTTTCTGATTTTTTTGAACATGACACAACTACAGAAAGACCCAAACCAAATTAAGTCTTTTTTATTGGCGTTTAATTAAAATTTAAAAACCAACCAACCAACCAACCAAAACCCCACAAGCACATAAAAATAGTACCTCTGACATCCTTAGGGTGTACCATCACAAAAAACCAAAAAAAAACCACCACCACAAAAAAAACCACAAAAACACAAAAACACAAAACCAAAAAAACCCACCAAAACAAAAAAAAACCCCACAGAATGAGAGAGACATATAATCATTAATATTTTGACAGCACTTTAGTTTTTAACTTCTTGGTTCTGAAACAAACTGCTTGAACTCTAAAATGAGGGCATACATTTAAAATACATGATTTTTCCAGATAAACCTGAATATGATTTTTGTTGGAAATTGGTTATTTTTATTACTCTACTATGAAACCAACTGTGAAGCTACCAAAAGTAACAAGCATAGCTGTTAATATTCAGATAAACTGCTGATTGAAAAAGTTAGAGTTAAACCAGAAAAAATAGTTCCCCTGACTTGCAAGTAAAAATAAATTCAGTAGAATCAAAATAGAGTGAAGTTACCTGAGCAGAAAGTGTAAGTCTGTTTTATACAAAAAAGGGAAAAAATAAAACCCAGATCTTTCACAGTATCAGCTTGTAAAGCCAATACATGAACAACTATGATCAATGCTTTGCAGTCTGAGCATTTAAATGTGCAGAATTTCTGTGTCTATAAGGAGACACCAGGTGCATAAATACGCCATCTACATATGAACCACAGCCACGATAAAAGACATAACAATGAAAACTAATGGCAGATGTTTTATATACAGAAGTCTAACAAGTTAAACAAAAAGTCACTCCACCTTTTAATGCCAAGAAGTGAATCTAGTGGATTAGGTAATTAGTGCACTTGCTTTCAGAAGTTAAACTTACAATCATTTTTTAAAATATTGTTTTTCTTATTTTAAAGAACATACTTGGATTCTTAGTTTGAATAGGTTTTTGTCTTCAAGAAGTTGTCTTCTGGAGAACTTACACCATGTTCTAAACAAGTGAAGTCTGACTAATCTCTCTGATGTTGGGAAGCTCTATACAGAGCTATGAAAAAATGTAAATTAATCTTTGTAAAAGTGGACCTGCACACTGTGTGAACTGGGTGGACAGATAGAACAAACTCCTTTCACATCACACTTTCTTATAGTGCCCAGGACCTGGACCATGATTTTCTTATGTATCCAACATCTGCTTCAAAACTTGGATTTTCTTCTCTGCTCCTGCAGCCTCCAAGCCACATAGAAATTATGAAGTCATAGAATGCCTTGGGTTGGAAGGGTCCTTAAAGTTCATCTAGTTTCAACCTCTACCATGGGCAGGCCCAACTTCCACAAGACCAGGTTGCTCTAAGCCCTGTCCAACCTGGCCTTGAGCACTCCCAGGGATGGGACATCCACAACATCTCTGGTAACCCATTCTTGTGTTTTACTACCCTCACAGTAAAGAATTTCCTTCTAATCTAATCTAATCTAATCTAATCTAATCTAAATATAATCATTTCAGTTTAAAGCCATTTTCTGTTGTTCTGCCACTACATGTCCTTGTCCAGCTGTTTCATCCTCTGTCTGTTTGCTCACATCTGTTTTGATGCAGTTCAGAACACAACTGACTCATGTCCAGCCTCTCCTCCAGCAGCACCCCCAAGTCCTTCTCAGCAGCACTGCAGGTGAGGTCTCACCTGAGCAGAGCAGAGCAGAGGGCCAGAACCCCCTCCCTCCCCTGCTGCCCACTCTGCTTTGGATGGATCCCAGGACACGTTTGTCTCTCTGTGCTGTGAGTGCACATGGCTGGGTCATGTCCAGCCTCTCCTCCAGCAGCACCCCTGAGCCCTTCTCAGCAGGGCTGCTCTGATCTGCTCATCCCCAGCCTGTGTTGATCCCAGGGTTTGCCCCCATCCAGGTGCAGCACCTTGAACTTGGCCTTGTGAAACCACATGAGATTCCCATAGGCCCACTGCTCAAGCCTGTCCAGGTCCCTTCTAGATGGCATCCTGTGCTTCAGGTGTGTCAACTGCATCACTCAGCTCGGTGCCATCTGCAAGCTTGCTGAGGGAGCACTCGATCCCTTCATCCCTGTCATTAACAAAAGAATTAAATAACATCAGCCCCAATACAGACAATGCGTCATGGATGTCCATCAGGGCTCTGAACTTTTGACCACTACCCCCTGTATGTGACTGTCCGACCGATTTCTTATCCAGGTGTCACAAGTGACTAAGCAACAAGTTGTCATGGAATACAACAGATGATAGTTTCACCATCAGCAATTTCCCTACAGCTCTCAAGTATCTGTAAGCAGATCGCAGAGCCTGATTATTGTACACTCTATCAGGACTCTCAAAAAGCTTCTTCCACTGGTGTTTCCACCAGTTTCTCAGATTCAACTCATAAAAACACATTCCAGTTTGGGAACCTTGCTACTCACCTCACCAATGCTAATAATTTACTCCACTTTTTCTGTTAAATCAACATTTTTCAAATTATCCCTCTATTAATTCTTGGTCTCATCAAGACCTTAGGAGGTTGATTTTTCCTCAGCCTGTACCTTTCTGGAAAACTTCCTGTTTAGCTAAAGTATATATAATTTCAAGTAATCCCTGTACTGCCTTTCCAACTGATCTTTTTCTTGTGTTTTCATTCTTACAAGACTGTTGAATGTGAGTGTTGACTGTGCTCGTACAAGATAAATAATTTCTTTACTTTCTCATATTTACATCTCATGTCCTACCCACAGCTGCATGTAGGACTATTGTGTCTCTCCCATTGGACTTTTACAGCTTGCTGTTCCAGTTAGCAATGCTTGTCTCTAATATCTTCCTCATGACACAGCGTAACTTTTACCCAATCTGCATTGCATATTCTTGGAATGCCTGATTTGTGCAGACATCAGATTAAAAGGTCTCTCAATCCATCTGAATTATTAGGTGTATATTCATAAAAAACATATTGACGATATATTGGGTTAAAAAATTTCCTTTCTTCCAAGCAACTGAGCCCATGCCTACTTGCAGTACTCAGTTCATCTCTGTTACTTCTCTATGAGCACTAAATGTCATCTGAGCTGTGTTCTCAAAGACCTTAATGCTTTGTTTGAAAGCATTTTTTTGTCAGTCTTCCAAATTTTTCAGAGATCATCTCATTAATTAATTTCATGAATGAAATTTGTCTTTTTGATGAGCTAAAGCCTTTTCATGTTCAGTGTGATGCTCATAATATTCTAGCTATTGTAACAAATTTTCTTAGAGCTAAATATGCTTTTGGATCTGAAGGCATTAATTTTATTTGAAGTAGGAATTAATGATATCTAGAATATTTTTCCTTTAACTAAAGTACAATTTAACATAATTTTAAGACAAACAAGACACTGCAAATTCATACTGTATATATTTCATTCTCTGGTGTTTATATTAAATATTGCCTAGGTATGATTCAGCAGTCTTATTTGTCTTCTAGGATGAAACTCAAGAGCTTAAATCAGGAGTCAATGAAATGTAATCCAGGTCAATTGGAGTTCTGCCTTTTAAGACTACCTATCATATACTGTTTAAATTATTTATTGGTTGCTTAATCGCTTCACAAATACTATTCAGTGGCTAGATAGATTGTACTGAAACTCAAAATTTTACCAAATAATTAAAAAAATATAGTGTTACAGCTGTGGTGAATCAGGTTTGTTACTTTATCATCCCATAGGTCTTAGATGGAGCAAGATGCCATTCTGTGGTTCTATATGGGTTTGCTTTCCTTAGCTTCTTGTGATAAAGATGCAATTTGTAGCAAGAAGCATCCTAACAAGGCTGTATTTCCAGCAGAAATATAGAAGTATATTATATATCTGAAGTATAGAAGACTCTGGAGGAAAGCATTGATAAAAGTTAGCCTAGTATAACATGAACACTCCTAAATGTACAAAATGTTAGAAAAATTAAATTCCTTTGGCTGCATCATGGAGACAAAAAGACTGCTAGGATAGTAAGAAGTGCTTATTTCATTAAGAGCAGACCAGAGAGCTAAGTCTGGTTTGTTTCACGAAAAAAGAATAGGAAGGTTCTGAGTGAACCCTTCAAATGGTGTATGTGAGTTACTCATTAGGGAGCAGAGAAATCATGCTTGGTTTTACCTTAACGCTTAGCAAATTTATGGGAGGAATTATTTAATAAGATACTTGTCTCTTCCCCCAAAAGATGTCTTCCATTCCTGTAATCTCACAGTTCTATTTCCTAGCATGTTATCAACTGTCTTTATATCTAAATTTGCATTTGTAATGCTCAGTCCTTCTTTAATTTTTTAGCAGCACTAGGAGAAATCATTGCTGGGGATATTTTAAATAATCCCAGAGAAATCCTGTATCCTCCTTTCTTGTTCAAAATACCAAACTTCTTTTTACAGAGCTGATTCTTCAAAGTGTTTGACATATTTGATGGGCACATGCTTCCAGTTTGCTTAGTCATGAAATGGAACATCCTCTGCCATTATCACAATGTTTCTTCTAATGCTGTCTCCTAATCAAAAACTCCTTTTACTTAATTCAAAATTGCAAAATTCTTTGGTTTGATAAGATGTCCTGAGATTGACTATAAGAATAAAAGGTAAAAAAACTGTTCTAACAATGGGCGCTATGTGCCCCTTAAGCCTGCTTGATACTTTTATCACAATTTGTAAGTGATGTTGCAAATTAATTTGACTGTATGTCATAAAAACCTGATGCTCTTTGTATCTGTTTGCAGTATTGCATCACAATTTTATATATATATATATATATAAAACTTGAAATAACCAGTAATATTTAAATACTGAACCAGTAAACAAAGAGATTTACAAGCAATCTGATCCATTTCAGTGTTTGCAATGTGTTAACTAAATTTGTCTTTCAGCTGCAGTCCTAATCTGAGTACAAAAACAGGGAGTATTGGGAACTAAAAATCATGGGCAAGAGAAATAACCTAAATATACTAAATAAACTAAATATACTAAATAACTGTATGCAACTGTCTAGAAATAAATAGCATGGCAAGAAAAACAAACAGCTGTACCTAAATAATTGTTATAGCATATATTCAGAATGAATTGTTTGATCTTCTGGTCAACAAACCCGATCAATTTGCCATTCATCACCTCACCTTGACTTTACAAGAAATATAGTTGGTACCTTGATAACATGTTTATGCCAACAAGCTAGACCTCTCTAGATAAATACGTAAATGAAATGAGGATTTCCAGGTGTTATGAAATTATATGCAAACATCATCACTTCTACATGTGAGAAGTACCACATAAGAAGGTATTGTCATATAAAGGAAAAATACAGAATAGGAGACATTCATCATTTGATTGTAATACTTTGAGGGTAGATATACGTTCTGGGAATACCTAGATGTATAACTTTCAGATGTCTATCAAGGCAAGCTTTTGAATGCATAGAATCCATGTTTTCTCACCTTTCTTTATTATACCCGACATGTTTCCTAGTGTTCATCACTTCCTTAATTCCACCGATGCTGTTTTACTGCATGTCTTGATAAGTTTGTCTGATCTGCATACCATCAACAACTGCCACTGTAAAAGCTGTCAGTAGCTGAGGAAATGTGCCTTCTATTAATAGTAGATATATCTCTTGCCTCCTACATTATTCAAAAACTTTTTTATTCTGTCACACCACAGTTTATTAACGTCAAAATTACAATATTCTATTTGACAGAGTAGTTAACACTGGCACTTTTATAATGGGGAAAAACCCTTAATATGTCATTCTGAGATGTTGAATGTGGGGCACAGCTTTGAAACCTTGTGATTGCAATGTCTTCTTTGGAAAAAATAAACTCTATGCAATAAAGTTCAATTGCATTATTTGTACATTTAATTGGCAGAGGAATAAACTGAGATAACAGAAAGAATCTTAACCAGGAACTTTAGTTTATTTTCTATTTTTAAACTATTTCAGTCTATTTCTATTTTAAACTATTTCAACTCTGGAGACTGATTCATTAGAGGAACTTTTACACAACCCAGTGTATGGAAAAGAATGGCAAAGACAAAACTGTACCTTAGTCCTAGTAATTTAAGGATCATAAAACTAGATAGAAACTATAGGTGCACATGTGTGAGAGTGCATTGTCAAAACTTCACCACCTCTTCCACACTGTCTTAGTTTTGCAGAAAAGTATATTAAACTGTGCTAGTAGTTTTGCCTCACAGTAACCTTTTATCTTTAGAGGCATTTATCTCTGTTTTTATCCTTGATAAGATTATCTAATCTAGAGGCATGTATCAAGAAGCATGTTATATCTTCTTTATTATTACAAAGATAAATATTACATAATGTAAGATGATTAAGATGGGACAAGATAAATTCTTAATTTTAAATCTGGAAAAATCCTGCAAGATGTCTTCTACACTAGTGAGACAACAAGACTGAATGATTTGGAACTGCTTAACTGATAATATACTTGCAATAACTTTATAATAATGCCTAACATTATTAATAAATAGTTTTTTTTTCAATTTTCATTAATTTCATTTGTTCATGAATTTCATTAACAAAATGGCCTATGCCAGTTGGTTAGCTAGGAATAGATTTTTTTAATATAACTTCCTATAAAAGTCCACATGTACTTTGTTATATGTAATAACAAAAAACTTACACTGCATTTACCATAAACTACATAATATTTTACTTCTTATTTTTCTAAGCTTCTACTTCTCATACTATAAACAACCTAACAAGCCCTCTGCAGTGACAATGTAGAAGTCACTACTGAATGTGCCTTTTCCTTCTCCCTTGCCTCACTCAGTACTTCAGTACTTCCATTATTTATACTGAAATATGTTACAGCTACTGGGCAAGAAGAGGTATTTTTGATGTGTTTCAACATTGCCTTCTTAAGTAATTTCTTATTAAGATTCATTTATTATTTTTATTAATATGCATTTATTTTTGCATTCTTATCTCAAGAATTTGTATAAAGGATTAAGCATACTAAGAAAATGTGGGTTCTGCATCACTAAACCCAGGCATAAATGTAAACGGCAGCTGAGGAAATGTTTGTCCTTCCGGTCTCTCTTTCACAAACTCTAATCCCAGGAGAAATGTTGAGCAGCAGCAACAATGTCTGTGTGGATGACTGAAAGAATACATTTGCTCAGCATCCATAGCACTGCCCAGTTATATATTTTTCAGTCAGCACAGTTCAGGGTCTCTCATCCTTGTCACACTTCCCAGTCTGGTCTGGTGATAGCAGTATAGAGGAACTAAAAAGCATAGACTGATCCTTGTACTGCAGAGAAAAGGTGACAAATCCTGTTTAGTAAGGGAACGTTACAAAAATACAAAACAGTAAAATTTCCTAAAAGAAATGTCAGCAGACCTCTCATTAGAGGGTGGAAACAAGCCAAGACCCAGGCTTTCATTCCACAACATGAGAGGGGTCCCAGTTTATTCTTCTTTACAGCTCAGCCATCCTGACTCTGACTGCAGCAATCTCCCACTGTAGGGTCCAGCTGCAGACTCTGACTGTTCCTATTTCCTGCTGCACTGTGACTGCAAGTATTGGTTTGCAGACTCTGAACTCAGCTTTCACCCAGCTCAGCTATGACTGCAGGCTCTGACTCCATCAGACCCAGACTGACCTCACAGCACATCTTCTACTGCAGCAGCTCCCTTCTTGTTTTGGTCTTCTTTGTGTCTCTCTGGATCATCCCTTCTTCCTCAGGGCTCCTCTACATCCAAGGTCCTCTTCCTCCAAGATCCCCCTGACCAGCCAACCCACCCTTTTTATCACACTTATCTTTATTAGTAACAGCTGCAGTCAAGGCTGTTCCTCTTTGGTAATTAGTACAACTGTGACTTACTGGGGGCAAGGTCCCTGTAATATCTTCTTCTACACCTACAGTTTACAATCTTATTTTTTATCAGTTTATCATTTATACCAGTCTAACATTTCCATATTATTTTTGTTTTATTAAGCATGATTATATCTAAAGGTACAGTATATATCTTTAAGTTTTTCCATGCAATCCACTCTGCAGCAGCTGGCCTCAAAGCCAGATCATGCTTACTAACACTTCTAATTTATTATATAGTTTTATTCTGAATGAATCAGAGGGTGATTGCTTTACGCTTCATAATTTCTGAATGCATTAAAAAATATCTCAAGAAGAGGAATGGAGACTTCTGAAGCTCCACCAGAACTCTTTGAAAACCACTAAATTGGGTTCAAACAAAGCTTCATTCCCTATCTCCAAGCCTCAAGAGACAGTAAAAAAGAAATAAAGAAGAAAACAGCTTACTCTTTGGAAGTAGCTGGTTCTTCAGAACTAGATAGTTAGCCTTTTATAACTTTGTTCAACTAATTCAGAAAATGTTAACTATCAAACTATATTATTTTAAGCAGGAGGAAAATTGTACCAAAAAAGCCCCAAACTAAACCCCCAAACAACAAACAAAAAACCCCATCTTTTAGATTGATTGTACTGGAGTTCTTTAGTTTACAGAGTGCCTCTTTAGGATTTGAGTTAAACATGTCAGAGCTTTGCACAGTTTTTCAAAACACTCTCTATGCCTTTTTTCCAAAAGTTTTTGCAGATTTCTCACAGTCTAACAATTAAGTAGTATCACACTGTCTTAAAGTCAATGTAACTCAGGAATAGGAAAGTAGGGAAAGATTTTTCTTGAACAAATGGCAAGTTCACTGAAAACTGAGGGTTTGGAAGGTCTGAAATTGTTCACAAAGTCAAGTCAAATGGACCAACATATTGTTTCAGCTAAATAAAAACATGGATAGTAAGCAATAAAATTTATTAATTCTGAATAATTTCCTAATCCTTATTTAATTCTGCCTTACACAAGGCTCAAAAAAGAGACAACTCATGAAGAGCCTTAAACTTTTAATTGCCCTTCTCTTATGGTCTAAAGACAACCTACATCCAAAGGCAGTTTTGCAGGTCTCACACCATATTTTGATGAGCTTGGGCTACCTTGTCTGACATATGGGAAATGCATCATTTTGGGAGAAGGCACTATGTATACTGCACAGACTGACATCCTAGGGAGTTCTAGGGTTATTAGCCCTCCTTTCAGAAGAGCTGAAACTCACAAGTTAAATGTCTGAGCAGACACTATCAAAGGAAGTGTTTCTCATGAATTTTATTTTATTTTTGTTGCAAATTTTGGCCCAATTTAATATCATACTCTGAGGACTGAATAATCCAACTCATACATTGCAAGACATGTATTTCATGTAAGAGTAAGTTTGAAATATAGCATACCACTCTCAGTTGTTACACCTAGGCACTATATAGGAGATTGATAATTTCAAGCCCTCATACCACAGAATTTAGTAGTGCATTGTATGATGTCTTCCTTTATTAGAAAAGGGGAGGGAAAACAAGCACAGCAAGCAAAAAATATGACTTGCATTTGCAATTGAGGCTCAAGTAATTATGTTTACAGCATAAATTTAAAACTTTTTTGGCTTCTCGAGACTTTGTCTGCTTTTAATTAAGGCTTGTGTGTTGATTGTAAAAATAAAGCATATTTGCATAGAAATAACCATGGCAAGCAGAAATCTTAATTTTAAGTAATTTTAATCACTTTCCTGGGCTGGTAATTATTTCTACTTGATCTATTTGAAGTGATTCCTTGCAGCAATTGAATATATTCACACCAATTGAAGTTTTCCCTGGGACTGAGAGATCATATGCATTTGATATCTCTGGGAGGGGGCAAACCATATTTTTTTATCGCAGCCTAACAATTAATAGTCCAAATTCTTAGTCCATCTTGCTTGAGCTCCAAAAAAATAACATAATTACTTGTAGCTCTAGGTAAGGTAAATATTTGATGTTATAGTAGTGAATCAGTTTTAGAGACTTACAAGTCAGCTCACAATATATATGCTCTGAGCCTCAGCCTTTAATAGTACTATAGATATTAATAAGAAAGGCAAGGTCAAATCTACTGCATCTACTGTTGTTGTTTCCTGCTACAGGCAGATAACCTGGGAGACAGACCCACCAGAGCATCCAGCTAATGAACTCCCTTGAGACTGATGCTTTTCATAAGCTGAAAAACAGAAGATTGCTATTAGCAACCTCAGCGATGGAAAAATAGTTAAGAATATATTTTGCTGTTAAGATGTCTTAAAAAGGTGATAAAGTTGATCCTCTTCAATGCAAAGAAACTGTACCATGTTCTAATTTAAACCTGCAATTCTCTCACAAGCTGAAAACAGTGAACAAAACCTGAATTTCTTCAGACTTCTTATGAGTGTTGCTTTGTATTTGCTTCCTCCTGAAATTTTCAAAGGAGAAAAAAAATGGACATATTATAAATTACAGACCCCTCCCCCCCATTTTTAACTGTGAAAGAACAAGAAACTTGGTCTAGAAATCTACTGATGCTGTGACAATTCCTAACTGACACTGATGTTTAAAAATATGCTTTAGCAAGAAAACTTCACTAATAGATGGAACATCCAAAGAATACATTAGCCTAGTGCATTGCACTCAGAAATCTTAAAACAGCTGTTTTTTGAGTACTCTGAAAATATTTCAGAGGGTATTTGATGAAGGACTTGATATAATTTACAGACTGAATGGTACCCAAAGGATATATCTGCATATATGATATATCTGAGTCTGTAAACTTTGCAGTTATGTAAGTTGCAATGTTTGCATCCCACCACTTCAATTCCTGCTCTTTAATTTAATCTTGCATTTAGCTGAGCATTTTGTAGAATTACTTCACATATTTTTATTTTACAGGTTCATATAGCGCAGGCATGAAAAAAAGCAAATGTGGGAAGGAAGTCATTGGACTCAAGGGTTTAATATGGAGGTGAGAAGAGGAAAGAAAATTATGACAAAATTAAATACCTTACATGCTCACAAATGTCTTCAAATTTTCTGAAGGGAAAAATCTATGTCTGAAAGATATCAAAATGAAATAATGAATGAAATAAAGGCATCGCTGAAATATAAGTGGAAATATTCATGGCAAATTAGGAAACAAAATTTCAGAAAATATTGAAGAAGAGGAAGTTTGTGAAAAAAACATCTTTATTCCAGGTGTGAATGCTAGCATGGGGAAGAATCCCAAGCTGCATTGGCATTCTGCTCATATTATTTTGCCTACATTGCAAGTCTTCAAGGAATTAAAAATACTTACTCTAAAAATGTGGAAGGAGTAACTCAAAAATCTTTTGTAGTTTCAGGCAAGCATAGGAAACTGAAAACTTTGGCGAAGAAATTGAGATGAAGTCAGTATGGAAGGCACAAGCTTAGGAGTAAAGGGGAGGAGATAGGCAGTTCACATTTCATGGTTCTTAAAAATCATAAATTTTGCACAGGGATAACATAGTCCTAGACAGGATTTGTCACTGAGGTATTTTGGTAATGCATGTGTTGCCAAGGGCATGAGAATAAGGAAACGGAAGGATGCTCTTGGCAATATTCAGTTATCTACTTCTGTAACTATAACAATTAAGTTTAGGTTTCTTTTAGCACACACATCAGAACTAAACTTATGATGCAAATAGGCTTAGGTTTTTTCTCCCATCCTCCCTCCTTTTTTTTCCTATTCTATTTTATCTTTTTGTTTCTATGTGAGAGATCAAAGGCCGAAAAAAGAACAAGAACTATATCTGGGGGGAAAGAGCAAAGAAGGACACAGAATAGCTTTCTTTGCTAGGTGTGGATAGCTTACAAATTGTGATGGTGGATAGAGAGATGATAACAACCCTTTTCTCTGAATTGTCTGCAAAGTGCAACCTGAAGGCCCACACCTGGATTTATAATCTCCAGTGTGTTTAGGATGAACCAAATAGAGAAGCACAGTGGAAAAGGCAGGACTAGACCATAAACACTCCAATGTATCCAAAAGTCATGCCTGGGTCAGAATTCACACTGGATCTTCTTACACAGGTTCCTCTTGAGCATATAGCCTAAGAGACTTTTACTCATCTAGTCTCCAAAGAGAAATAGTAAAAAGTCTCCTTCTCTACTCTTCAAATAAGGAAACTGATAAAAATGACATAGGATTTGTGCATTTTTTTAAATGTTCAAACACTTTTAGTATATCATACACTGAAGACCCTGACACTGAATGTTTATTTTCAGGTCTGATTCCATATCCTGTGCAGGAGGAACCACAACTATTAGGCTTCAGAACAAGTGCAGTTTATAATAAATAAAGCAAGAGTTATTAACATGATATCTGTATTAGTTTTTCAAAGCATTTCTGTAAGGCGTACAGGAAGGACAAAATTATGTAACAGGTATGTATGTCTTTGTGTTCAATATGTGTGGGAACTAAGAGTGAGACCTTTGGATGAAAATCTCTTCACTAGCTTCACTTACTTGGAAGGATAAGACTTAGGTATTCAACATGCTTTAATAAATATAAAACTCTGTCCTATATATTAGTTGGACCCCTACATTCATCATTTCATCTTTGTGGATTCAAGAAGTATCAGAAATGGCCAAGAGAGCTTACATTCTAACAGGATGACTGGCTTACCTAATTGCTTCAAATGGAAACAGAGAATTAAAAAAAATAATTTCTACATATTACTATGTTATAAATAAAATAATGGCATAGCAGTTACATTCTTCTGCAAAAACAGAAAGCTCTACATACTACTTTTCATATTATTTTTCATTATATATGAAATTATTTGAGGGAGGAAAAAACAAGTTATTGGAAGTAATAATGTTGTCACAAGAATTTTTTTCTTTTTACAAAAATGATCCCTCATTTAACTTTTGCTAGGAACTACAATCTAACTAATGCCATAATTTTCCACTGCATTTTTTTTTCTATTTGTCATTGGTTAAAAATTGAAGTGACTGTAAATTATCTTTAATCTTATGAAAGCCATACATAAATAATAATAATAATTATGATGAAAATAATAGCTTTAAGTTAAAAAATAATCTCCATAGTTCTTCATTACATATAAATGAAATACAGAGTTGGAGAGCTAAATGCAATTCTTAAAAAGGTCTGCCTTGATTTTTAATTCTAGAGACATTATACATAAAATGGGACAAAATGTGCATTTTCTATCAGCCTTCTTAATCATCATAGTAGTTACTATTAGCCAGACAAGTACTTATGAAGTATGGCATTGCTGTCGGCAAAACTATTTAATTGTATGACACTGTATGTCACTTTTGAACTTCGACTTGACATCCATAAAATTCCATTTTCATCACACTGAAAGATCAAGCTTTCTACACTGACTCACTTGGGTCAACATTTTGCAAATGACTGAATTTACCACTTGAACCATAAACCCTTTGTGAATAATTTTGTGCATTGATGTCTGATAGCCTAGGGCACAGATCATAATTTCTGAGCTACAGAAGAGGTGTGAAAGCAAAATTAATTTCTTTTTTCGTATCAGATTGCTATATACTATTCCAACTTCCTTTCTCATGTGGTGATTGTTAAATGTCTTGCCTACTGTTAAATTAGATGAATTTGCAGACACTCTAAAACTACCTAATTCCCTCAAGACTTATTTTTAGTGTCTTTATAGTAGTTTGAAAGATCAACTACCCCAGCAGACTAAAAGCTTTTAATTGATAATGGATTTTTTCCTGGTGGGAAGTCTTTGGTTGGATTTCCAGGTAGTGTTTACAGAATCAGCAGAGATATGAATTTCCGATGAGCATGCAAAATAGAAAAGCTGCTGTTTTTTTCAGTTGACTGGAGTGATGGGTGGTGTTTCATCTGTCTGAGCATCTGCAGCTTTGAGATGGATGAGATGTAGCACACAGCTGGATAGCTGATCTCAAAAGAGCATTAGCCCATTGTGCCCTATATGCCCTGGTTTTCTGAAATGCTAGCTGAAAGTCTGCTCAAAACTTTTATATTAAGAAGTTTTAAGTAAGTAACTGCAGACCTCATCTTTTTAGGATGACAAAATATTTTAGTAAAACAAAGCTGCAGTGAAAAATGTTAGTTATCCAGGCATTCTGAAATGTTTCTCTCAACATGCAAGCAAGGTTGGTTATGCAAGCTTAACCTTAGCCCAAAGGAGGATATCAGGGGACTGCCTAGGATTCCTTTATGGTTTACACAGTCTGGATATTGATAGAACTTGAAGAATCCACTGGGATCTAGTTTAGCCCAAAATGTCTCCATCCCCCAAGATAAAGCAGCCTTGCAGATGCTGTGTGGAGCTGCACGCAGCAGTTCTAAGGCCACCTCCATAAATATCTTTTAGGCAACCTTCAGTGGCTCCAGTCACTGGGTCCTGCACACAGTGTTTTATCTGAGAAACAGGAATGACTTACAGTAATATCTCACCTAGAGCTCTATACCAAGGAGCAGGAGTGGGCACTACTCTCTCCATGAACCCACTTCACTGTAGTGTCACTGTGTATCACGCGGTTTCCACAGGAATGTGCCAAGTAAGTCTCAAGTTTGGGTTTTACTTTCACACATGTGCTGTCTGTATGTTCATCCATCCTTACAGTGTTGTGCTTTGTATGTGTAGCTAGGACAGTGTGGGTAAGACACAGATGTCTTGGCTCCAGCTGAGCAGTGCTACAAAGCATCAGGGTTGTCTTTTCCCACCTACGCCCCCAAAGGTGGGCAAGAGGCTGGGAGGGGATGCAAGACAGCTGACCCAAAATGACCGAAGGGATAATCCATGCCCTGTGATACCATGCTTAGCAACAAAATCTAAGAGAGGGAGAGGAAGGGAGGAGGCAGACTTTTGTCTTGCAATGCAACCACTATGCATAAAGAGGCCTTCCTTCCCAGGGAGTTGCTGGACATCACCTGCTAATGGGAAGTAGAAAATAAATAATTTTGTTTTCCTTTGCTTTTATGTGTGGCCCTTTGTTTTCCTTTACCCAACTACTTTTTTTTTTTTAATCCATGAGAATTTCTTCTTTTTCTTTTACTGTCTTGCAGATGAAGGGTGAGCAACTTGGTGGGCATACAGAGGCCACCACAATTACATGCAAACTTACTGCTTCATTACATTCTTGAAAACAACTGGCAACACATCAGAGGACGTGTTATGTCTTCACCATGTGTTTTGTACAGTTCATGAAGGTATAAAACTTCCATTTCCCTTGTGTTTTTTACGTGTCATTGCAAAGAAAGTGAAAAATGAGCTGCCAGATGCAAGCATGAAGAGACATACTGAGCATCAATAAACTCAGTTTCTATCTTCTATAGGTGAATGAAATGAAAACAACTACCTACAGGTGTAAAGCTAAGGATGAGTAGAGGAAAAGAAAGCAACAGACCTCTTGAAAATGAAGTAAAATTGGGAGCTTATTTGATGTGTGATTGGGCATGATCAGCAAGGAGGAAAAATTATGAAATAGATTATGCACAGAAATTTATCTTCTGTGCCTTACTATTATGCCTGGACAGATGATTTGATGAAACTTACTTGGGATTTGGGCTCTGGCTCCCTTCTTTCCTCTTCACACACCTATTGCTGGATATCAATTACTCCCAGAGAACTCAAGGTCTGTAATCCAAGGTTTCAATCAGTGATGGACTTCTCCTATGTGTGAGTACAGCCTCATGGTAAAATCTCGAAGGTGGTCAAATTGATCTTCCAGAATTCTTCTCCCTCACAGTCATAAAGCAAATACAGATTTTCTCCTCAGCAAAGGGGATATATAGGCCTGTCATTCTCATTAATTGTATAGGATGATTTCTTCACTGCTACCATTCCTATATCTTCTTTGACCTTAAAGGATACCACAATTCCCTAATACTCTTGAATTTGCATGAGTGTAATGGTCAGGACAAGGGATGTGAGTCTTTTTGTTACTTCAGAGATGGTATTGGGAGTGCTCTGTGCTGTTTGGGGTACCTTTAAGTTCATATTCATCATAATTATATCTTAAATAATATTAACATATCATTTTAACCAGTAGGCACTCTGTGTTTTCTTATTCTTTCTGAATCACTCTCTTTTTCATATAATACAAGATCCTTTTTTTGTCATGCAGTTATAGCTGAAGCTATTTGTACTCCTACAGCTTCCCATTAAATCTCAAAGTTGAGAATTGCATTTCTTATATCAGTGAAGCTTTCTGAAATCTACTTCACTTCTAGTAGCTATGTCAAGAACAGCAAAATTCATATCATGTGGTTGCTTAAAATTCTCTCCCCTACTTACTAGAGAATTCAGATTTACCACTCAATTTTTTGCCTGATAAATTGAACATTTGTAGATTCTTGCAAACTCCATGCTGTAATCCACAGATTGAACCAAGGGCATCATTTGTTGTCTGAGATTTCTGCACTGATTTTCACTTCCCCCATCCCCCCCCAAGTTTGCTGCAGCTTCTTAAAAGATTGATCTTGACACCATGCATGAAAGACTGTTTCTTATGATGAAAACACGTGGGCAGTGTTGACTGCTGTGCCAGATTGAAGCTAATCTGTTGTCTAGGTTCAAACATACATAATCTGTACACGGTTTATATATGTAGAGCATGGTGATAATGGTTCCACTTGGTGATGATGGTTCCACTTGCTACTAGCAACAGCAGTCATCATCATTAAAAGTCTAGTCAGTCTGTCAGCATCAGTCTTTATGTTACTTTGTTTTGCAAATAAAGTACACTCAGTTACTTAATACATTGTTTAAATGTTCTGTAAACTAATAATGCTTTGATTTAAGTATTTCAGATACATCTTAGGAAAAAGTTTCATGTTTTCATTTAAAAATTTGTAATCACCAGTTGCTTTGGGAGAAAATTATTCTGCAGGATGCCTCCACATCAGTTATTCCTTTTACTAGGTAGCTAATAAGAACTATGAGAACATCAAACTGAGTGTGAGTTTTATCTCCTACTGGATGTCATAAAATGGCATCTTTTTCTCAGTAGTTAAATTAATAATAGCTACATACTGTGGTAGGCTTCAGTCATAGAAAATTCTGTCCTTTCCCAAACTATCAAAGATTTGGTTTTGCTTATAATGTTCAGAAAAGCTTTTGCAGTCATACAATTTCCCCAGTACTTCTAAATTAAAATCTCATCACAGCTGTTACTTTCTTACTGTTCACAGTAAGTAAGATATGAAGGAATCACATGTTGTCAGTGGGATGTAAGAAATTACAGAATCTTTTACAGTGGTAAGCTGAGATATGTAGTGTGCTTGCAATTGTATTTTATGGAGGCACACAGCACCTTTTCTTGTACCTGCTAATGAAAGTTATTATTGCATTGTAAATTCACTCTCAAACTCACTGCATCCCAACTTTCCTATCTTGATGGTCTCTAAACAGATGAATTTATTGGTACTTTATGGCATCCCTGGCTACATATTTGAGACTGTGACTGAAAACCAAATGCTTCTGTTAAATGACAAATGTTAAAATATGCATGAAGGCAAAATCATTTGAATTCAGGATGTGAAAAATGTCAGTGCACATTTTAATTATTTCACCTCACAGCAAACAAACTGGAGATTTTCTGTTTATCTTTGGAGGTTTTGGCCTGAAAACACTGTTCCTCTCTTCCCATAAGTGTGAATAATTAAATTCCCTGATGTGAACCTGTCAGAAGGTGCCTTGCCAGAATCACAACCTCTTCTTGGACTATACAGACACTGAGGAGCCTGCACCCAGACAGTGGTAACAGGACAGGGGGTAAGACATGGGACTTACACCTCAGGGGTGTGTAGGTGACTTGACAGGAGAATTTGCACTACTTACAATTTGCTGAGAGGACTGGGGAACACTTAACCCCAGAACATCCAGGTCTCCCCCAGAAGAGGTGTGTAAAGGTGTAACCATACTCCTGGGACAGGATGTGCATGCAGCCCACATTGCTGGGAGGCAAATGTGACTATTGGTATTAGAATAGAATCACAGAATCAATCACAGAATCACAGAATGGGCAAGGTTGAAAGGGAGCACCAGTGGGTCATGTGGTCCCACCTCCCTGCTCAAGCAGGGTCCTGACAGATCACACTGCACGGGGTTGTGTCCAGACAATTCTTGAGTATCTCCAGTGAGGGAGACTCCACAATTTCTCTGGGCAATCTGTTCCACTGCTTGATGACCTGCACAGTAAAGTTCTTCCTCATATTCAGGTGAGACTTCCTGTGCATCAGTTTCTGCCCTCTGCCTCTTGTCCTATTGCTGGACACCACCAAGCAGAGCCTGGCTCCATCCTTTCGTCCCCTTCCCTTCAGACACTGACAGACATTGGTGAGGTCACCCCTCCATCATCTCTTCTCAAGACTGAACAGGCACAGCTCTCTCAGCCTTTCCTCCTAAGACAGATGCTCCATTCCCCTGATCATCCTTGTTGCCCTCTGTGGGACCCACTCCAGGAGCTCCATGTCTCTCTGGTGCTGGGGAGTCCAGAACTGGACACAGCGCTCCAGATGTGGCCTCAGCAGGGCTGAGTGGAGGGGCAGGATCACCTCCCTGGACCTGCTGGCAATGCTCTTCCCAATGCAGCCCAGGATTCCATTGGCTTTCCTGGCCACAGGGGCACTGCTGGCTCATGGAGAGCTTGTTGTCCACCAGGACCCCCAGGTCCTTCTCCATAGAGCAAACAGAACATTTTGGGAAGCATTACACTTCAATAGAAATTCATGGGTGCTACATATATAAGTATATATATATATATATATATATATATATATATATATATACACTGTATATATATACTATATATAATACATATATTAGATACTTTATAAGTATCTAATAATGTGTTTTACCTCTTGTATTGTGCTCTATCTGTTGCACTGCAAGTGTTGATCTTGATGTCATAGTTCACTGATTGCTGGTTAATTACATTTTGTTAATAAATCAATAAACCACTTCAATTCTGATGTGGTTAAACTGTGTGGACTGAGAAGTTTTCGCCTTTTGCCATTTGGAGTAGGAGGTCAACTGCATCCTGCTCCTTATTTTAAAGAAACAAATGGTTCCTAACTGTGACAGGGATTAGACTCACCCCATCCCAAATACAGCTTTCTGCTCAGTTCTTACTCTAACTCTGCATAATATCAAGAGTTTTCAATATTGCTGGCTCCATAGTAATTGCTATGAATTCATTTTTACCCTTCTATATGCTGAGGAGGAATGAGTTAAGCCCAAGTGCTGCCTAAGAAGCTGATAAGCCTATTTTTTTTGAGTCATTATATGCTTTAAATGTAGGACTGCACTTACCAGAATGTAATAAAGTCAGATCAAATAATATCCTAATATATTGTGTGAAACATACATCTGTATTTAACTTCAAGATAACATTTCTGTGTTAATTCAGACAGAAAGTTTTCTTCCCTTTACAGCATAGTTGGTTATTGTTCAGTGAGTGTTTTCATTAATATAGTTCATATACATATAATTCTGGGCTATAATATAGTCTGCTGATTGTCATGAGTAATGGTATTTACTGTCAGACTAAAAGTACTTCATAAGTACTTAATAAGAGCAGGTCTTGGATGCATTACCTGTAGGATGATTCCTCAGGTAGCCAGGAAATTTTTTCTGTCTGATCCTCTGTCCAGACCATCCTGACCTCAACAAAACCAAAGGAGGCCCTAGCCAGGAGGACCATTTTTCATTCTTTTGGGTGATGTCTGTCCTTAATGACAGTTTTGACCCAATTAATAAATTAATAAAATTTTACCTGTAATTTTCAGTATTCCCATTCAGCATGAAATAATTTCATTTGTTAATAATTTTTAAAAGAATGTTTGCTGGGGAGGACCAGGCCAAGGTCCCAAGGCTGCAGCTCTGCTGATGTAATTGAAAATCCCTGCTGGGTATCCAGGCATCATGCCTAGGAAGCTTCTGGTCTGAGAGCAGAGAGGGAAAACAAGAGAATACAAATAAGTAGGGAGCCTGGAGGGACTGGAGAGAGAATGAGAGGGAAGGAAATGGGACCTGGGCATTGAAGGGGAACTCATCAAGCTGAAAGAATAGGAAGTTGAAATGGGGATTTTTTTAAGGAATGCAGGAACTGACAAGTGACAGTGAGACAGAAATGGAGCAAGAAGCACAGGGGAAATGGGGAATGATGGTCACTGGGTGGCTAAAACTCTGACTTTGCAGAAAGCTATTAGCATTAACTGTGTGCAAGTGAAGATCTCATGCCAGCAACCCAGAAAATAAGGAAAAATAAGAGCTTTTAATCTTCCTTACTAATTTACTGTATGTCATAGAGGAGCCCTGTAGAAGCCAGTTAAAACACCCAGGTCTTCAAGGTAGTGTACATCTGCCCTCCTCTGTCTACTCTCTTCAAAACTCCTGCTTTATGCCATACATACATTTAAGTTATTGCTAAATATGAAACAAGAATGTTTTAGCGAATTACTACATAATCCTCGGAGATCTAGCCATACTGTGCACTGGTTAAAGGAACAACTGTGCAAAAATCACCCCCCCCAAATAAAAACCCAAAAACACCTCAAAAACCCCCAAGATTATGCAATAGAAGACCACATACAGAAGTATATAATCTGCTGAGAAAATTAATCTTAATGAGGATTTGAATCCTTCTTTTGAATCTTTTGAATCCTTCCCTTTGCAACCTCAATAATTTATTTTCTTAACTGGGCAGTTTCTTGTCAGAAATTACATTTGTGCGTTACCCTAGAAGCCCCAAAGTGTTTACAACGTAAAAGGACAACTGCTGGTAGAAGGATGTGGCCATGTACCACAAAACTAGAAATTATGCATATGCTGATATGCTTTCATCACCGCTTTGGAGGACTGGCCAGCTGGCAGCTGGCAGGCAACTTTACAGGGCAATGGATGTCTTACCAGGGTTACTGCTGACCGTGGAAAAAGCAGGTAGTAGATGATACCTCAGAGAGTCAAATAACTAAATTAGAAGGTGTAAGGCAGGCACTAAGCAAAAGGAAATAAATCTTAAAATATTTGAAACAGGACTTAAGGGTGAGGACAAGGGCTTTGACCTTGACGTGGTGGAACAGGAGAAGCAAGTGCTTAATCACCCATGCAGCATCTTAAACAGCTGTTCTGGTCTTCATGTAGATATTCATACAGTCTGACAATTTGGTTAGCCTTTCAACTAATAAAACATTTTATGAGTAATCAGGTGTATCTCCAAGTTCTCATCTTTTATGTAGGTGTTAATTACTTATTAAACACTTGCAGTCTTGCTTGGGCTATACATGCTGAAAACAATTTGGCCTTTCTGAAATGAATCATCAAATATAACTTTGCACAGAATTTCCCTTTTGATAGAATCACAGGGACAGGCCCTGCCTCAATAAAATGTTAATATCCTGGGGTAGGGTAAATTTTTATTTTCCAAAGGTTTCTAGTTTTCCCAAGATACCTTTCCTTAAACTTTCCTTCAAAATTGCTTGTGGCATAAAAGAAGAAAATTTTCTTCAAGTATTATCCAGCCATGGTATTTCCTAGGATTAGAGAGAGCTCCTTATCCACTGATGGTACTGTTCTGTTGTGCAGAAATTAAGCTCAGGAACAAGTCTCTCTCAGCTCTCAGAAAAGAAGATTGGCACGGTACTCCCACTAATCTCCAAGGATCCTCCACTGAGACATTACCTACACCAACAACTGCACAAAAACTGAATGTTTGAAAACGGCCAAAATGAGTGCTCACAGATGTTCCCAACAGGACATTACCCACCTCTTGTCCATTGGTATGCCAAATCACCCTTTGATCCCAGGAATACTTCACACTAAAACAAACCCAAAGGGTTATGGGAAACGAATTGCATATGTTCAGGCATTTATGAAACTTCAAGGCAAAAATGATGTTTAGAAAATGCAATGCAAAAAAAAAAAAACACTGGGTCCCCAATAATTTTGATAAATACAAGTGGAGGGAAAACATCACATGAAATTGAGGCCAATATTTAATGAAATGTATTCATACATTTTGTCTAGCATTTTAATTCTCATGTCACTTTTGTGCCTAGAATATGTAAGTGAACTATAGCTGATGCTGAATGGAAATATGATAAAATGTCATTTTACATGTTTTTATTTTGTATTCAGGATCCATATTCATCAAGAAACACAGTCATAATCAAAGAGAATATATATTTGATAAATCTTTCTCTGGACAATTATTGATATCCTGATTTTTCTAGTGCTTTATGTTCAAGAAAAAAAATCAAGAATTCAGGGCTTCACTATTCAGAAAATGTTTGTCAATAGTATTGCAACGAAATATGTGGGGTTGGAATGAAAGACTTTAATAGATTGAAAACAAATATACCATTGGTCTGGAGATTAAATAATGATCACTAAAAGTACAGAAAAGGACCACCTTTGATGCTAAACTAATACTGGAAAGGGTTGGGGAAATGAGGAACAGTAAGGCAGCTTTAATATATTCATATGTTGTTATCTCACTTAGTAAGTATAGGTAAGCATTTTGTACCTCCCTTATTGTGATCAATCCAGCTTTCACAGTGACTCTGCACCACAGCAATCCTCCACTGCAAAATTCTGGAGCATGATTTGTTTCATAACTATTAACAGGCACAATATAACTTTTTAAGAAATAATCTGATTAGATTTGTTACCTGTAAATCACAGCCATAACCTCAGGAGTGCATTTTCTTAATGACAAACACATAGAAATTCAAGGAGAACTTATTATTTTGTACAATATATTGAGCAAAGCTTTCCTTCCAGCTCAATAAAAATGATGTATACTTATATCTTACCTTGTAATTAAACCAAAGAGACAAACATAATTGTTCAAATCTTATAAACCCACATTACTGTTTTTTTCAGCTGCTTTATTTTCTCTTTATTTCTCTGTTGAGTTGTTTCCTTAATGATTAGATTTGTATTGATCATTTCTCATTAATATGGCATGCAAAATTATATTATGCGTATATCAGGTTTTTTTCCCACACTATCTAATTCCTGCATAAATATATTAATTTTTTATGCAAAGACATCTGCAAATTCAGATGATTGCTAGAATGAGTGAATAATGTTTAATATCTCTATTAATTAAAGTTCATCTCTTGGTTTATACACTGCCTGCAGCAGGCTGCAAAACATATGTAAATGTATGTAAAACATACATTTATTTTTAGTTCTATAACCAGTTTCTCCAAATGATTTTTACTTCTGATTCATTTGTAAACAGCTTATTTAAAATAGAAAATAGAAAATATGTTTTGTTCCAATCACAGGGTAAATTTCTCTTACTTGATTAATGTCACTTCTGCATTTGGTTTTCCAACACAAATACATATTTTTCAGTAAAAGAATATTTTATATAAATAATTTCCACTAAGATAGAAATCAAGTTTAATCAAACAATGTATATATGAACACATAAGGATGCATTTAGCATGATTGTGCAATGGAATATCTATGAGCAGGTTGTATTTCCTAAATCTCATTTATTATTGAAAAAAAATACTTTTAACAACCTCTAAATCTACAGGTTTCTCATAAAAAATTTCACTGTGGTTATATAAATAGTAAGTAGAAAAATATGTATCTATTGACCAACAAAGTAGATATGCTTTCCAGCACACCATGTAGTTCTATTTGAATTTCGCCCTGGGTTATCCACACAAGTACCTTTCATGCTGAAGCCAAGCTACAGAAGAGAAAGCACAGTGTATGCCCCACCGTGAACTCACGGCTGGGCTGAGAATTCAAGAATTAGAAGGCACTGCTGGGCTGGATGTGATCTGTACTGCTTAGCTGTCATTGCTCAAGGTAACACTGTGTTTTTTCTTTTCTCACCATATTTCTGGGTGCAAATGCTCATCTTTTAAAAATCACTGTGCATTTCATAAATGTAAAGTTAAATTTACACAAGGACTTGCAGGAAAGTTCAAAATTTAACTATCAAATAGTCAAGTTGTAAAATATTCAGGGCAATCAAATAAGGTGAAAAATGCATGTAGATAGGCCAAATATTTTTTCTAAAGTTTATTGCTAATATTTGCTGTTTATTGTTACTTAATAGCGCCTGTGAATCTCAGGAATCTCCTCTAATATCACATGAGCATTTCTATCTCCACTGGGAAGGACATCTCACCACAAATTCTTTCAAAGTTTGTTCCCTCACAATATTGTCAATGTGTTCGGGACACTGTAGCAATTTTAAGAATGGTCTTCATAATCAGCTGTCTTGCTGTTGTCTATTCGACTTAAAAGAACAAATGAAATCTTGGAAAAATATGGAAGTATCATTTTAAAATTTGCACCATGCGGGTGTAGTGAGCAGACAGATATTTTTCACTTCGTTTTTATGCTGGAATTCATTTGCTGCCTGAACGTACTCAGAGATACTGACAGACATCCAGGATGTGGGTATGAGCACATCCAAACACAGAGAGGCCAAGCTGAGTGCTACTTCTCTCAGCTGGGAATTGGCATAGGGACCAATGAATACACAAGACATGGTGGAAATGTGGCAGGAGTTTCTGGCAAGAAAAAGCATCTCTTTATCAGTCTGTTGATTGCAGGATTTGCCTTCTTAATGACTGGATATGGATAACTACTCTGGCGACATGATATCCAAGTATGCTGCTACAAACTGATAGCCTTATTTAAATGTCTTCTTTTTCCACTTCTCCAAATATTGCCTGGATTTGTGAATTAAAATTAATGTTTTAAATGGAAGCACTTGCTTTGTCATCTTTGATGAGGAGGGCTACATATTTGTAATCTTGGCTTATTGTATCAGTTCATGCACTGCACAGAAAACTGCAGAGAGGTACCCATGGGAAGGAGGAATGCCATGACCCTCTTAAAAGGGCTTATTAACATTATTTCATTGGATATGCAGTTTTCCCATTTCTTTAACAACCTGTCTGTTAGTGTTCCAGTCAGTATTGCCAGATATCCCTCAGAACCACCCACCCACACTCTGAATGTGCTGTTCTGCCAGCTCTTGCAAGGTGTATTCCCCAGTAGAGAATAACTTCCTTGTTTAATCTAGAGAAGTGGTAAAAATGTAATACCATCCTAGGTCTTTGGAGCTCTTGGATTTTAGTTCTACTTCACTGAGATAACAGAGTAATCTTCTTTTCAAGATCAAAAATGCAGAGCCTAATTTCAAAGTAAATTGCATGTTCCCTTTTACTAATGTCTAAATTTTGTCCTATCAAAAATTAGAGAGATCTACTTGTTCTTGTCTTTCTTTTTACCATTTTGTTGTAATATACCACCCAAGATTCAACCACTATGTCTTCATCTATTTAATCTGACAAGCCACATACAAAGATTCAGTTCAGTGTTTATCACAGTATGAAAGTTATAAAGCTCTGAAAAATGTGGTTTCAAACATAATAGAAATGGTGACATACCCTAACCTATCGTGGCAGTAACAACATTGCTATAATATAAAAGGTTACTAAGACATATTGGCAGTCAAGGCTGCTTTCACTGCTATGATTGCTCTTTTTATAGGTATGGTAATGCAGCTTGGTTCCCAAGTATCATGTGTTGGCAAATGAAAGTATAGTAGTCAGGAAATGTTCTTCCACATGAAAAGACTTTTTTTTATTTGTGTCTCAAAGCACTGGTAATGACATTTTCTGAGCTGCAAGGCCAAGTCTGGGAGAAGCTACCAGCCCAATCAGCGTTTAGTTATATCTCTCATTCTAGGAGGAATAGTGCTGCTGAGGAGAACTGTTTAATGTTGTTTAGCAAAAAGCTAAAGATAATTAAGGGTGTAGAATGACAAGTTTTGAGGTATGATAATGTCTTTTCTCCAGAAACAGAGAAGGGACTTCTAGAATATGTGATGCTGGCATGCAAACTCCTGCCAATGTACAAAGAGGAACGTGATAAAGAGGATACTATAGTTTAAATGTCAGCATTATGTTCACTGGGAATAGAGTAAGGAAAATGTAGGTGGAAAAAGGAGGAATATAAAAATCTGTTCTTATATATCTTGCTAGTGAAATTGAATTTTTAAGGATGCTTGCTCCTAAAGATTTCCTAGGGCTGCATGAATAAGTATATAACAAGTGAAATTAAAAGAATGGCAATAAAATAGTGTAATTACTCAGGTGCCAAAGAGCAAGAGAAAATAAAATATAAATCTACCAAATATTTAGCCATTTCAATAAACATTTTGGCATAGACAGAGAAACCCTTCAAGACCACTCACCCACTGCTAAATAAAAGAGCCCAGAAAGCTACAGTCCTTCTGCACAGCGTTGAGTCCTGGGTGTCCTCCAAGTCCATGCCAATAGAACCTTGTGCTTCTGAACCATGGTTCTCATTCCTGCTGTTTTCTTAAGCTTAAAGGTCTGAAATATTTTAAGGGTTAATTTACAGCCCTTCATAGTGGAATATTAGCAGTGTGAAACTTATGGTCCTAGCTTTTGAGGTGGGTTGTGTTTCACTCCACTAAGTTAGTGATTAAGATATTATCATTGTTTGAGAAACTCCTGGAACAGTTCTGGAGGCCAGCCCTGAGAGCAGAGAAGCAAAACCTCATTCAGCCCCACGCACAATGATTTTGGAAATGATCCCTGTTGCCTAAAATCTCCCAACCCTTGCCCAGCCATCCTTCAAAAAGTGCTAATTGACCTGAGTCATTATCATGCCAGTGTGTGCCAGCTATTTTGTACCAGAAAAAGCTTTTATCTGTCTTCATACAATATCTCACCTTCTAGAAAAACTGATCTCATTTATCACCCAAGGTCTCATGGTTATTATCTCCCACTTGTGCTGTGGTTTCAAGGTTCTAATCATCTTTACCTTTCAAGATCCGAATGACTGTTTATTGGTATTAGAACGCTACATTAGTTTTTGTGTGCCAGTCACCGAGACTACTGCCATCCACAATGACATTATGCCCTCCAGCAAATACTCAAACTGCGAAAAGTAGGAGGTCCTGTGTGACAAGGCTTCAGCTGTCTCACTCCTATTATTACAGGTGGGCCTGAAATTTATTTTAATTTCTAAGCTTCCTTACAACAAGCAATAGTCGTTATATTCACAGTGAGAACATGGTAGCAGGATATACAGTTGGTTAATTATTCAACAAATATTTTTTTCATTCAAGGACCAACAAATATGGTGAAAAATAAATGTAAGTGAACAGTGTTAACACATCAGAGTAGCAGCACTTACAAGCAGTTAACATGGGGGCCATGAGTTCTTCCATCATTTGCCAAGTTCCAACTGAAACAAATCAATAGAGTGAAAAGATATTCCATCTCCACAGCTCTGTCAGTGCAACCCAAAGCTGGTGCTAGCTCATTTTTAGTATTGTAAACATCTGTGAATTCCTCAACTCGTGGTAATGAATTGTAAAATGAAAGTTACACGGAATGTTATTGGCAGTGCACAAGAGGTCTAAAATAATCTTTGATGTCATTGATACTTTCTCCTTTTCCTCTCTGTTTTCTCCTTATGGACAAAGCTAAAAATATATATTTTTTTTTCTGCCAGACAAACCTATTCAGGATTTTTGCACAAGCCACCTAACCAAAAGCAGGCACAGTGAGATCGGGTGACCTGTGAAAACGAATTTTGAAGGTGACGTGTACAAACTATTTCTAATTGCACTCATGAGTAATTTATGCCTTTACCCAAGGCCCATCTTTCAGAGCAAGTTGTAGGTAAAAACCTGTGTTTTTCACAAACACATACACACACATACACACACAAGAAAAAAAAAAGGAATGGAAATAAAACTAGCTTTTTAAAGAGCAGGACTGGAAAAAACAACAAAAAAAAACTATTTCACCATTCAGTATGGAAAAAGGGCAGGGCTTGGTGAAAAGAGAGGGAACAACAGGAGAGGCAATATTTGAACCATAAGAATTGACAGAAGATTAAATATAGCATTTTGCTGTCTTCTTCTATAATTTTATGTGGATTTATTCCAATTATATACAAAGCACATTGTCCAAAATTTCCCAAGCACCAGGAGTATGGAAGAGAGGAATACAGGAATAAATTGTGAAACATTTGATGAACAAGCATCTACTGATGACAGGAGACTCCTCTCCTCACTCTAGAGCTGGGCAGAGGGAGAAGATACCAAGAAGAGAACAGTTCCTGCCAAGTGTGCACAGCAAATCTGTCAAACAGCTGCACAACCCTGATGATGAGCAGGTTCCTGTACAAAACCTGATTATGGCATGAGAAATGGTCTGTGAACCTAAAAAGAAAGAAAGAAGTTCTCAAATACTTCTGAAGTCACAAAACCGGAATTGACTTGCAAAAGACTTAGACTGAAAAATTCTTCATTATCACTTTTCTATAATTTGAGCTATTTTTCATTCTCAGTCCCTCAAGGCAAAATGGCCTTTCCCACAAGAGGAACACCAATGTCATTACCAAAAGGTAAACTGGCTGAGCCTCATTTGTACATTTGTGTTCAGATGTGGCAAAATAACTTAAGGAATTGAGATCTGACAGACTTTTTTTTTTTTAATTTCTTTTTTTATTTCTACTTAAATCCACTAACTCTCTTTCTTAAGCACAGGTACATCTATTTCTATATGCACACAGACACAGACATATGCACTGCCATTATGCTAAGGGACATAAAAGGAATGGTTTGAATATCTGATCCAATTTACTTTTTTTTCCTCTTCTATATACATACTGAGGTCCCCAAATTAGATTTTACACACTTTCAAGATTTATGCATTTTTCGAGCTTTCTTATTTTGCCTTCTTTTTATTTGCAATTAGCACCAACATACCCCGAAGAACGAATTTGTCTTAGCAATGTAATTACGTGGCATGTACTTAAAATGAAATTAAGTACTCCTACAATTTATGGTGGAGTCCTTTGACCATTCCTGTATAAGGCTGGTAGCAGTGAAGTAAAAGGATCTTTGATAAAAGCAAATAGGTCCTGTTATGTTCTGTTACAGATTTAAATCAAGTAGCTCCTTTGAAGTGAAGGATTTATATTGACATAAAATCAATATAAGAATCAAAATCCAAGCCTATAAAATGTAAACTATGTCCAAAATTGACACGAGTTATTTAACTCCATCGATTTCTTGGTAGACAATCTGTGAGGTGTGAATGGGAAGCACATTTTCTTTAAACATATTCTTCTGCCTTCTGGTCTTGGCTTTCTGTCTTTTGTTACTTTGGCAGCCAGTAAAAAATGGTTAATGCTGAGCTTATCATGAACTAAGGCCAAACTACCACATACTTACCACAACATTAACTCGTCTCATTACTAATTAAAGTTTTAGTCCTGATAGAGGCTCAGCACTCAGATTTCTTACCTGCTGGTCAGGTGAAGGAGCCAGCTGAAGTAAAATGGTATCACTCAAGCTCCACACATGTTTTGAAGCTCCCTGCAGTGCCTCAGCCATTGCAGTTGTTACGTGCTGAATTATGGGCACACTTCTGGCTCCTTTAGGAAAGGCATAGGATTAGGCCTTTCAACAGGCTTTGTGGGACTGTGGATACAAGACAGGCACCACCCTTTCAAAAAGGTTAAGCCAGATCTGCAGCTGCCTTCTCCATGAAAATTATGAACTGCAGAACAGAGGTGCTAGGATACTACAAACCTGTGTGATGTGTGAGAGCTCTGAGTGGAATTGGATCTATCTTTAGTCATATAGAAATTATTTTTAAGGCATCTACAAGGCTTTACTTGTTAGGAAGAATAGTAAGTATCTCCAGCTTTACTTAGTTGCCCATCCACAGGTCTTTAATACTGCTCCAGATGCTTCAGGCTGTCTCAGCTGGAAAGCCAGAAATATGAGTAACTTTTGGGTTTGCAGTTTTCTGCCAACTTTATATGGATATCTCTCAGATACAACAAGGTATCTACCTCAAAAGTTATAAAATACTTATTTTAAATTAATAGATCGGACTTTTCCACTATGGAATTCATGGCATGTCTATCTATAATAGGAGTAGTAAATCACAGGGACTACTTGTTATTGTCTGCAGGTTCTTTGTTTTTTCTAGGTGACATTCAGACAGCAAAGAAAGATAATGTGATTCCTCTCAATGCTTCCAATATGAGGTTTGTGAAAACCTGATTTTTTTCTAAATATTTCGATTATGCTCTTGGAACTTGTGGGGAAAGATCATAAACTATGATGCTCTTGATGCAATCCATCTTCCTCACCCATTCTCCATTTCTCTAATAACTGTTCCTCTACTTGCAAAATGAGGAGCCAACAACTCCCCCTTATGACTAGAAAATACATGTAGGAGGTAAGAGTTAGTATCCATACAGACTTTCTCAGACTTGTAATATTTACTTATTACAAGCAGTAGCTCATTAAGCCACTCTAAAACAGGATGAAATCTTTATCCATGAAAAGAAATTGACCTGGTTTAAATATTTTGTCATAGTTTCTTGGGTAAACACTCCGCTCCATATTACAATGCCTTTTACTCTCGAATAGGGTGAGTACAACAGGGATTCTTGGCAGGTTCAAAATGAAGGGAAATGAGGAGCAAAGGTACTCCTGCCTCAACATTGCAAGGAAAAGGGCATATTTCTGAGTCATGTGACATGGGTACAAGGCCATACCTATGTAATGCCTTCCTTCAGTCATTCATATTAAGCTTTTTCATTCAAGGGTAGAAAATAACAATATACAATCCCCTAAATATTGGTTCTGAACGTTTCTCTGTGTAAAGTTCTCATGGAGAAAAAAGTGAGTTCTGAATCTAATACTTTCCAAATAAAAAAATAATTCTCCATTTACCAGTTAATCTAAGGTATAGACTCCCTGACTAACACCATATTTTGGTAATTAATTTTCCAGAGAAAACAAATGGTACAATTTCTAAGTGTTATGAGTGGAAGACATAAGATCCTACAGTCCTCATCGCCTAGGTCTGCTGAGCAAAGTGGCTGTTTTGATATGTTTCTGGCTGCCTTTAGGAATTACACTGAGCATGAATTTAGAAAGAGGGAAAGGAATAAAAAATGTATAAACCCATTCTTTAAAAAAGAAGTTAATCTCTGCTAGTTCATATACAGACAAAAATATGAGAGTACAAGGAAATTCTTACACTCTTAAGCCCTGTCTCCTTTTATCGTAGGTAATCAGATTATAAGACCTGGTGCATAATTCCATCGTTCACTGTTTTAAATGTAGGCAGGAAATTCTTACCTGAACATTAACATGCTAAAGCTTCAAGAGGACTGGTGATATATATTTACTTTATGAGGGAACTGCCTGCTTTATGCTTGCAAAAGCATAAGGGGAAAAAAAAAACAGTGTTCAAGTATTTCAACATCAGGTTTGTTTATCATTTGTTCATCAGTCTTAGGGCTATAGACACTGGCATGAAGGTATAGACTTAAAATAGATCTATCCATAATTCAGTTGTGACAGAAACTCAGTGCTGAGAGAAATAGGTATCCACAGAATAATATGCTTTTATAAACAGTATAAGCAACTGAGGATGAAGGAAGCTTTTGCTTCATTACCTCAGCAGTTGCAATCTGACCTTTTGGCTGCAGTTGGTAAAAAAATCTTTGTTCTTCTTTGCATACCAGGAATTAACATTTTTCTAAACTACCTGATCTCAAGCTTAGTAGATTGCAGTTTTTCAATGTCACATTTCTCTAAGAGTGTTATAGAACAGAACTAATTGCTGCCTGTAGTGGATGCAATTCCACTCACAGCAAGATAAATTGGATTTCTAAACTGCAGTTTCCATTGTGTTACCTCCATGTATCATAAGAGTTACCTTGATAGGCACAGCAGTGACCCTACTTACTTATACATTGCTTTATGCACAAAACATCATCTTGTTTTGCTCACCAATAGAAAAGACAAAAGGAACTCCAAAGTATAACTGTAGACTGCCATCTGTTGGAAAGGGTTTAAACAGTCTCACAGAATTGTTTGCAATTGGCTGTTAAAAAGACCTCAAAAAAAATAGAATGCAAACATTAATCCCACACGGCCATGTTCACCACTAAACCATGTATTCCAAGTGCCACATCTACACATGTCTTGCCTACTTCCAGGGATAACAACTCCAGTACTTCCCTGTGCAGCCTGACCCAACACCTGGCCATTCTTTCAATGAAGGACCTTTTCCTGATATCCAACCTAAACCTCCTCTGAAATAACTTGAGGCCATTTCCGCTGGTCCAGTCATTGTTAGCTGGGAAAAGAGACTGAAACTCACCTCCTACAACCTCCTTTCAGGAAGTTGATGCATTCTGGCCTCAATCAGACCCTTCCTGGAGGAGCAGAAGGTTTGACTTCTACTCATGGATTTAATGATCATTCCATTAGAATTCTGGAGCTGTATTTTGGCTACTAGGACCAATGAACAATTCAGCTTCTTTTTCTTTGATTCTCTGGCTTGAAGAACAATGTTTTTCTCACACAGAAATTTAATTCCTAATATTAAAAAGAGGTACCAGGCAAATTTTTAGTTTTGCTATTTCACAAGCTTATACTACAATTGAAAGAAAGGAAGAAGCAAGAGGAAACAAGTAGTCCCCACTGTTCTAATATGTCCAAGGAGAAAATTTATAAGAATGAAAACTTCTGACTTAGCAGGCTCAGAGGTTCGAAAATACCTCAATAGTGTGGCACAATTTTGAGTTGGAAGCCAAACATTAATGGCATGATCCCTCTAGTGGGAACAATATTTTAAAATTTATTCATTAACAATCTGTAAGATGGAACCAGGAAAATCCTCATGAGTTTTGAATTTATGCCACACTGGGAGAAGGGACTCATGTACCAGAGGGTCATGCTGCTACTCAGAGGTACTTTGAGAGTCTGGAGAAATGGGCAGAGGAGACCCATCAGGTTCAGCAAAGGGAAATGCTGACTCCTGCATCTGGGGAAGAATAACCTCAGATACCAGAACTGCCTAGCTACAGCCAGCTGAAAAGCTGCTTGACAGAAATATCCCTAGTGATCCTAGTAGACACCAGGCTGTATGTGAGACAGCATTGTACCCTTTCAGCAATCAAGGCAAACAGCCACCTCAGCTCTATTAGAAAGAGACTTGCCAGTAGGTAGAGAAGTGATCCTCCACCTCTACTCAGCACTGGTAAGACACCCTTGGAGTGTGGGGTCCAGTTCTGGACTCCAGTACAAGAAAGGCAGAGGAATACTGGAGCAGTGTGTTGTGCTCCATTGAAGAGTCACAAAGATTGACAACAGGATTGGAGTATCTGTCACCTGAAAAAGGCTGAGAGAGCTGGGACTGTTCAGTCTAGAGAAGTGAGGTTCCAGAGGGATCTTAGCAGTGTGTTATCAATACATAGTGGAATGGATTAAAGATGATGGGGTCCAACCCTCATAGTAGTGACCACTGACAAGAGACAATGGACACAAATTAAAAGCCATGAAATTTTTCTGAATATAAGAAACTGTGAGATAAGTCAAATATTGGAAGAGTTTGTCCAGAGAGGCCATGAAGTCCCCACCTATTCCGTACACAAAACCTCACTTGAAACATCCCTCAGCACCCTATTCTAGTTGTCCCAGCTCTGAGCACAGGGCTGGACTAGGATGTCTTTTCCACCCTCAGCAATTCTACCATGCTTAAAAAATTTCTGTGCTGAAAATCCAAGTGGTTGTGGCATTTTTATTAGAAGCAAGTACTGTTTTGAAAGATTAAGGTTGCAATACTGCAATTCCACAAACAGGTTACTAGTTCAACACAGAACCAAAAAACCACTGCATCTGATTATGTGTAATAAGATACATCTCAGGGATTTAAGTTCAAACCTGGAGTCTGAAAAATTTATATGAACGGTATAATTCAGACCATGATTTACAGTCAAATGTACCAATGGACTATGAGATTACATTTCAATTTAAGGCAAACTACTGTCATGTATAAAGCAGAAATTATATTTTGAGCCCTTGTATTAAGAAAGAAATTCTTGAAGGATCAGATGACTCAAAGGATTATCAGCAAGGATAAAGGACTCTTGATTGTCCTGTATGACACTGAAAAAACTTCCTTATAATTTCATGTCTAGCAGTCAAAGTAGAAAATGTCTTAAACTCTCACTTTGTGTGGACATGGTCAGTGCCTTGAAACTACTCTAGCATAGAGTGTGTGAATTTCAGAGCTCATTCACCACCAGCAATGTAGGCAGAATTTTCCTGTATTTAGTAGGAAATAGACAAAAAAATTATTTTTCTTTAATGCTACCATCAATGACTTTCAATTTTGTGGAAATGAAGAACCAGTTCAGGAGGAAGAGACATCAGGAAGCTTAGGGAGTAGTAGTAGTAAGGGACTGGGAGCAGTAAGACAGAGAAGAGCTAACAAGCACTTACAGGTTTTCAGAAGGGAGTATCTCTGCTACTCCTGGTGCTAACACAAGGCTCAAAGACCAAGAGTAGACAAAATACATAGGATAAAAATAGCTAAATTTAATCCTGTTGGGTTCCCCTCCAGATTCTTTCTTCTGTATGAAACACACACTTTTCTTGTGATAAGAATTGATAGGGCACTAACTGAGCTCAGTAATTAAATCACTTGGTTCAGTTGAAATAAGCTTGATTTACCTAAAATCAACTAAAAATATGAAATAATAGCAGACAGGGCTAGGTGTTCTGAATTTCCACCTGCATTGTTATCAGTGGTATTTTACATTATAATTTGCTTACTTGTGCCAGTTCTGTCATGAACTTCCTTCCTTCTCTGGTCTGCTTTTCTTACTCAAACTGTCCATAAATCATTGGGACTGCTGCAATAAAATTTGACCTTCAATATTTCCAGCTGAAAGGGCACAAGGTTCGCTTAGCACGTCACTTAGATTTACATTCCCTGATTTGTGTGGGGAAAACACGTATCTCCCTGATGTTCTTCACCATCATTTAGACACATTTAATGTCATCTGTGTCAGATCAATTCTGCAGAATTCTTGTTCAAATCATGGATCATTGTGACAAAGACTCTTCCTTCTTGACAAAAATTTCCAACAAGCATGATTTATTATAACTTTATTAATCTGCCTCAGAGTTTTTTTCCACTCAACCTTTTTTAAGGCTTACATGTGCTACCTTCTAAAGGGCTGTGACTGTGGTAGTTACGGGAGAACTTGTTAGTACTCTTGCCTTTTATTGTTACCTAAACATATTTAGCTCTCAGTCAAAGAATTAATGAGCTACAACTTACACAAATGGCATCAGAGGTGAAATCTTGCTCCCAAATTCATGAAGAACTCTCACTAAAGTAAAAGCAAATTGAGTATGTGAGTAATGAAGCCCTGTTACAGAGCAGTTACAGATGATCTTTATTCCTCTCTGGTATTTCTGGAAGGCTACAGGAAGCATTGGAAACTCAGATCTTTACCTTGTCCACAGAACAGGGCAAGCAGACATGACAATGTCTCCTTACAGAAGGACAACACACGTAGAATGCTGTGAAGGTTGTGAACTTGGTCTGTTCTGAACTCAGAGTGAGGAGTGGTAGATTAGGTTAGACTCCTCTGATACTCTCCTTAATTTATCTTAAGATGGGCCTGTACACTTGAGCACCTCCAGTGACAACAGTTCTGACATGATAGAGGTGATCTGCCACAAAGAGATGGATTCCAGAACATTTAAGGCAAGCCTAACAGCACATAAAAACCCACCAATCCACCAATGAGGTATTTGCTTTTGGAGCCAAGGTTTACAAACTGGTCTTGCACATTATAGTCTGACAATAAGTATGGAAATGCTTAATGAAAAGCTTCAACATGGGAGTTTTAGCTTAGATATTGGGAAACATTTCTTTACTGAGATGGTCAGATACATAGAAGAGCCTCACTGGAGTGGTGCTCAATGTCCCCAGTCTGTGAGTGCTCAAGATGCATTTTGACAATTCCCTTAATAAGATGCTTTAAATTTTGATCAGCCCTGTAGTGGACAGGAAATTGGACTAAGATGATCACAGTAGGTCTCTTCCAGCTGGAACTGTTCTAGTTTGTTCTGTTCTATTTTAGTCCACACTGGCCTAGTCTAGTCTAGTCTATAGATCCCATAATTTTAAGATTTGTGTTTCAGACCTTTTGGTCTAAAAATGCTTTTAACTTCATTTTCTCTTTTTCAATCTGTGCAGATGTGTCTCCCACAAACTCTGGCCTCCTTGTTCCCATCACTCCAGACCACTGCTATTGCCACCATATTCTCATATTTTCTGGATCCTAAAGGAAGATTCCACTTGGGGCAACTCACACCAGGATGAATGAGGTCAAAACAAACTACTACACAGGACTCAGGATAGTTTCAAATGGAAAAGGTGAATTATTTCTGAATTGGGATTGAGACATACTGAGGTACATGTGAGACAGAAATAATGAATGATGCTAGGGATGAAGACAGGAAATGGTGAAAGTGAGGAAGTTGATGGGTGCAAGGTAGCCTATGCTGATGGAGGTGTACTGGGACAATGTGGAAAATTCCTTTTCATGGCAGGTCTCCTGGCTGTCATTTGTGAGTGTGACAGCAAAAAAAAAAAAAAAAAACATTTAACAAGGACAGGACACAGAATTAAAAAAAAATACAATTTTTGTATCTTGCATGGGCCAGATTATGAAAAAAAGCACAGGTCTCTCAGATTAGCTTTTTGATACAAAGGTCTTTTGTTAATTTTCTAGTCATAATGCAGTAGATATGTATAAAATAAGTTTTATTTTAATGCTTTTTTGTTTAAATACTCTTCTCTATGCTTCTTTGACTGTTAGAAAATACAATTTTGTTTAATTTCTGCCAGAACACAATTCTAATTAGTTCTTAATTACAGTTGTGGCTGAAGTTACACTTATATAGGAAATTCTTATTTTCTGCTGTTAGGAGTTCTAGAGCAAATAGACTTTTTAGACTGTTTTCATATTTGGGGGGGGGGTTGCTGTTTTTGTTTTTTCTATTTACATTTTCAATAAAATAAACTCATGTACAGTGTTTCAAAGTTACATAGATAAACAAGAGAGTTCATGACATCATTTTATGGGGTTGGATTTCTTTTAGTAAGTCTCGTTTTGTCATCGTAGTCGGTATCAGCAATAGTTCAACCTGCAGGACCAGGACAGGCACTGTCCCCCTGTACTCAGCACTGCTGAGGCTGCACCTCGAGTGCTGTGTCCAAATCTGGGCCCCTCATTGCAAGAAAGACATTGAGGTGCTAGAGCATATCCAGAGAAGGGCAAGGGAGCCAGCAAAGTCCTCTAATGAGCAGCTGAGGGAGCTTGGGGTGTTTAGCCTGGGGAGAAGGAGGCTCAGCGGGGACCTCATCACTCTCTACTACTGCCTGACAGGAGGGTGTTATAAAGAGTGGGTCAATCTCTTCTCCCAAGTAGAAAGAAACAGGACAAGAGGCAATGGCCTTAACTTGTGCCAGGATTAGATTGGATATTAGGGATCATTTCTTTATAGAAAGTGTGGTCAAGCAGTGGAACAGGCTGTCCAGGGAAGTGGCTGAATCACCATCCCTGGAAGTATTTGAAATACATGTAGATGTGGCACTTAAGGACATGGTTTAGTGATGGACTTAACAGTGCTGGCTTAATGGTTGAACTCCATGATCTTAAAGGTCTTTTTCATCCTAAACAATTCTATGATTCTGTACATTTATACACTATACATCTATACACTTGTCCCCATAAGAAAAGCAATACAAATATATGGTAGCAAAATATTGTTTACTGGCATGTTTATGTACATAGACAGATGAGAACTGAGAAATTCAAATATTGCTAATTATAGTCAGAGCATTAAATTCTGCTCTGGAGTGATATCTCAAAGTAAAGTCCATTAAATTGGGTATAAATTTTGTCCAAAATCATGACAAAGCAAATTTATGACAAATTAGGACTAAGATGTTTTAATAAAACAAAAGATACTTCTATTCCTCTTAATGTGTTTGGGAAGATGCTGCTGTTATGTTAATAATTTAAAAAGGCAAAGAATAACATTAGAAACCATGAAGATTAGAAATTGCAAGAGTTAATTTCCTAATTCTTAACATTAAAAGCTAACCACTAAGGCTGTTTGCTTTGTGAGTATGTAACTGTGAGAGCCTTGATTTGCAGGGGTTTCCCATCCCACAAGTTGGTCATGATAATGTGTTCACAGCATTCAGTAATGCCAAGCCCACAGAGTTTTTATTACAAACTACTTTTAAGGTATACACTTGTGATTAATAAAGCAAGCACATATGTATATATAAGCACATGCACATTTATATATATATGTATTTTTTTGTAAGCCACTGTGAATTGTCATTAATCAAGGACAAGTTGTTTAATTATTTATATGCATGCCTATATAGATATTTTTCCTTCAAATTATTACCAATACAATCCATTTAGCTGCTCTCAGGAATGGAGACAAAACAAGTGTGTAGTTAAGTTCACACAGGGGTACTTAGAGAGAAAAACTCATTTTGGGAAGACAATGACTTACTTTTATATCTTGAATATAAATACATAAGTGGGCATAGGGTAATAGTCTTTGTTGCTGAGTTCTGCTTTCTTAGGAGTTCAGTTTGTAGGTTATAGGAGTTTCTTTGTTCAGCAGGTTATGGCAGTTTCTTTTTCTGTGCTTATCAAGCATCCTGCAGAGCCTCAGCTGTACCTATCAAGGCCAACCCAAGCTCCCACTTGTGCTTGTCAAGGATGTTCCAGATTCTCAGGCTAGCAGTTCCTACACTGGCAGAGATTTGGTCTTGTCAGCATTTTAGTAAATGTCTTCTGTCAGTAATTTTCCCCATTATAAATAGGTCACCTTTATGGCTGCTCTGACAGAGTATCTCTTTTCACTGATGTTAAGTTGGTAAAACACAATGGGGAAAAAACTGGAAACTGAATGTATATGGCTTCATTTATATAATTATTTCATTTCTCTATCATCTCATCACATCCTCGATGCTGAACTTTTCCACTAAATCTCTGATTTACAATACCTGAATCTTTAGAGGGTTCATATTGAAGAAAATAAAATATAAAAATTTACCTTTGTAAACCTACCAAGAGGAAAACCATTCACACTTCAGCTCAGGTACCTTTAGATATAATAAATATAGCTTTCAGCTCCATCTGACATTCAGTATTTATGGGCAAACTGGGCTGAAAAGCTAGTTTTTTGGTAAATTCAAAATAATGTAACACACGAAAATGTTTCAGACTTGTATCACTGAATAGTGTTAGCAGCTCCTACTGAGAATCAGTAGCACTCTAAACTTCCCAGCACTTGTTTTATCACATGTTTGTTTTAATTCTTGTCTGAGACTGAAATTGTGATTTGTCTCCAGTGGGTCAGACTGCAGAAACATACACAAAACAACAATGTACACTTATAATCAAACACTTGCATCATCTAAAGCCCCCCAAAAACAGAACCAAAGGTTTCAGAAAGCCTCATAACATTCAGGCAAAGTTACTGTGATAATGACTCTTCTATACCATGTTAATTTAATATCCTAATGTTTGGGCTGGGATGATAATGACTTTAAAAAATAATTCTGTAGTTTCTTGTGTCCTACTGCTGCTCAAGAGAGAAGATCACATTAAGTTTATTTCCACTCTAGCAGAAAGGTTTCAGTTTTCCTAAGATATGACATTTGCTTTGTGTAAGGAAAAGGAAAAAGTGACTGCAATAAAATAAAGGTATATAAAAGGATAAAGGATATAAAAGCATGATAATAAGAATCTGTGTGGGACTGAAAAACAGAAAGTGAAAAGAATTATTTTATACATTTCATGAAAATGAAACTTTAAACAAGTTTAAAACAAAGAAAAAGGAAACAAAACTTTATCTATCTGTAATAAGAAGGGAAAAAAATATTATCTGGCTAAATCGAAACTTTAACAGAAACCTGTGTTTTTTACTTCCCAGTTTGCAAAATCTTTCATTTAGTGAATGAGTTTCAAATTAATTGAATAGTTTATATGCTATTAACAATAATGCCCTGTGGTTACACAACCAAATATATCCTTAAAATAATGGACAGATTTTATATTAGAGCCATAGCCATAATGAATTTCAGCAGATGGAGAATCCTATTTTTAATCATCAAAGTACTTTACAAGGAAAATGAAATCAATGTCTGAGCACTTCTCCTGTAGAGATTTATGTGCATTTTACACTTGTTGTGAGGCTCCCAAATGACACAATCCAAGACTATAACTTAATTTCTTCTATAAATTGTAGATGAGCAAATGCAAAAAGATCCAAAAGCCATTAATCGTTTAACTTGTAGGATCTAGCATTTCAAACAACACAGAGCAGATGAGGAGAGGACACAAAATCCAAACAAACACCAGCTATGACAAGAGGTAAAGGCTTGACATAATAGTCATAACAGCATATTGCATGAAAACAGACAGAAAATTCCATAGAGGCATTATAAATGTGACAAATCCTTGTCAAAATGGTAGCAGAACTCTTTAAAGTTCACACAAGTGAAGCAGATTACCACTGTGGAGCAAAATATACCATGGCCCAGGGCTAAATAATAACTTTTCTGACAGCTGGAGGTTCCAGAGGAAAAAGTGCTTTCAAGGATATAAAGGCACACTTGCCTAATGGCATTTAATAGCCAGCTCCTACTGTGAACTGGCTAGAAACTAGAAATTCTGCTTGACTGGAAATTCTGACTACTTTTGTTTTAAATTTGTCCTAAAATGAAAAGAAAACAAAAAATATTTTCTTTCCCTTTCCTCTATGATAGGAGTATTTTCATTTGTCTTTAAGAAAAGAAAAAAAAATAATTAAAACAACAACAACAAAAAAAAACTTTATTCAAGTTTTCATCTTTAGTTACTTTAAAAGAAAATAGGAGTTTAGTAGTATGGGATTTTTCTACAATTAGAAGGAAAAGGAGGTTTTGTGGACTCTGGGTCTGTGCACTTTACTGCAGAACACTCTGGAATTTATTAAGCCCAAGAGTCATTCTTCAGGGAGAACAGAAGTTAGGGATTTGAGAAAAGCAATCTGACTGAATTGCACCTTCTGGGGTGAAAAAAGAGAAATATTTTGATTTATTTATTTCAATGGGCAGAAAATGAAATTTCCAGTAACAATTCAGTTTTGATCATGATTTCTGTTCATGATTTATTTCAAAAGCTTAGTTTCAGCTCCTTCTTTGAGGATTTAAGATGATGACAGTGCTCCTTTCCTAACAAGACAGTTCTCATTGGATAAACTAATCCTTATTCTTTCTTTTATATAGCCTGTGAGAGTTTAAAAATATTTTTCTCTCTGCAGTCAAGGTAGATATGCCCTGCTCTAAAAAGATGTATCTTAAAATTTCCAATCCAAATTTAAAATATATAGCCACTAGAATATTTGCTGAGATCTAACACAGTTTCAGGAATAAATGTGACTGTAAGTTCTAGTTGCTGAGCACATTAGAACAGCTTTTAGAGGATTTCAGCATTACATTATACTTTCAATTACCAAAAGATTAAGGAAATTTTATGTTCCTTATATCACCTTGATATTCAACAGTCATATTATGTTGAATCTCCTATATCTTCCAATATTTCTTTTTTTTTCATTGTAAACCCTAAATAGTCCACCTCCTAAAATGAACACTACTTCTGGTGATCTCTAGTGCAAACTCCTGCTCAGAGTCACATTTGAGCTCAGGCCAAGTTGCTCAGGGCTTTTCCAGCTGGATCTTGAAAACTTACAGGGAAAGAGGTTGCCCACCTCTGCTCTGGGCAGCCTGCCCCTACCCTGGCTCTCCCCTTATGGTGATTCTCTTGGCCACCCACCCCACTATGTCAAGTCAGAATGTCCCGTTTCAATTTATGACCCCTATTTCTCATCCTTCTTCCATATGAAGAGATTGCTTCTGTTTTCTCAAAAACGTACTCCTAGTTTTTGGAAAACTCTACATTGCTCCCAGAATTCTCTTCTGGTTTTCATGTGTCCTTGTGTTCAGTAGCTCTCCTACAAGATGTTTGTCATCAACTTGCCAATAGAAAAGCTTTTTTTTTAACTCCATCAGCATGAAATATATGCTTTTCATAAATCTAACAGCTATTATGTTTTTCCGGTAAAATATCAGAAATAAGGGAAAACAAACAAGTACATCTCTAAGCTGGTGTTCATGACTGAACTTGTAAAATATGATGTGACAAAGAAAGATGAAATATCTGTGTTCATTGACATAATAATAGCTTTTTCTTAGTAGAAAGTTAGATTATTTTTAGCATGAAAATATATTTATTTAGTTTTCACTTATACTTCTGTTACTTCCTTCCATAAACACAGAGTCCAGGGATGAAATCCTGGTCTTTTATGTGCTACTAGGAGTTCTGCTATGGACAAAGGGGAATAGGGGAAATTTCACCTTTTTTTGACAAAGGGTCAGTCACAGTTGACTCCAAGCTTTTTTTTTCTTGTCTCCTTTTATATATCAGAGTAATTTTTTTATATCCTATTTGAAATGTATGCAGGAAAGTCTATAATTTAAAACATTTAATTTAAAAACATACTACATATATACTACAATATAGATAAAGTTTAGATTCTAGGTAGTGTGTATTTGGCCAGGTAACTTTTTATCATTTGCTTGAGCTGCCCTATTTTTTTCCAGACAGGGAGCTAAGAGGAATTAAGTTCTGTATGTTGGAAATAGCTACAAAGGTTTATGTGCAAACATTGGTTTTACTGGCAGGAATTCTGGGGAATGGTTCTGCTGAATAACAAAAAAGGCACTGATTTCAAAACAAGACAGGTGTTTATGCGTGTTTTCTTATTTTAATTTTCAGAGGTATTAAAATACACAGCTGTGGGGAAAGAAAGCTTAAATTTTTATTTTAAGTGAAATAAGACTGATGTGAAAGCATGATGCTTACATAATAGAAGATACAGAATGTTGACCCATCAAGGAATTTTCTTTCCAAATAATTGAAGTGCTACTTAAAAGAAAGTCACCATTCCCTTCTCCCAGATCCTCTTTTGAAAGCCTTATTTCCTTAGTTAGTTTTATTCTGGTATTTTTTCCTTCTTCCTGTTATTTTTTAATAAAGCCAAATGTTTATGTAGAATAATTTATATTTCCTAGGTATCAGCCATAATACAAAGACTGCAGAAATTTTCTCGACACATGAAGTGCAGTCATTCCTCTTCTCATTATCGTCTTCCTAGTCCATCTGACTTGTTTATAGTCCATTCAAGTAATTTATAAAGATAACAAATTGCAAAAGTCATTTGGAAGCCTACAGACATCCCACATCACAGAGCTTCAAATAGATGTGGTTTTCTCCTGTCAATTAAACTGCTATATATTCCCTGTTTCTTTTGCAATTCTTTATTTTATTTAGCCACACGCTTATTGATGAATCAGTGTGGAGATCTTTGTCAATCAGCCTGTTATTCCATCATTGTTGATATTCTGCTCTTCAAATAAGCATTTTCAGGGGGAAAAAATAAACTCAAAAAAACCCAACAAAACAAAACAAGAAAAGCCCCAACTCTGTAAAAGCATCAGATGACAAAAAGGAGACAATAAAGCTGTAATTTAAAAAATGTGATTAAGAAAAGCCCAGTCTGTGACAGAAGTACATTTTATATGTGAGGGATAGTTTCAGAAGATGACCTAAAACCAAATGAGACAGACTTAATACAATGAACACTTAACAAAAATCATTCCAGATCAAGGCTTATAAATGCCTCTGGGAACTGTGTGTGATATCCTTCTGCTTCTCATTAAGGCGTCCCTTTATAAACTGCCCACTATCAATACTGCTTGTAAACTGACAACCAGCAAAGATGGGCTAAGTTTGAGCAGATTCCTTAAAGATGAGTTTCAATACCTTGCAACACCTTGGCAAGTTGCAGCACCTGGAAAGTTGGTGCATCCACAGCTGGCTTTGCTGTCTCAGGACTAAGCTGATAACAGGCCAGAGCAAAGCAATAGTGAGTAACTGCTGCTCTGCTAATTAGAAGTCATATTGGAATTTGATGCTTTATTCAGACTGTGAATAAGTAAAGAGACATGCAAAAAAGCTACCAATAACTCTTGTGGTGACACTTGTACAGATGGTTTGAGCACCCAGGATGGCATATTTATACATATTTATGTGCATATTATCCTGATGTGAAGAATAAAATATTTTCTGCCTGCGAGATATTATCTTGCCAGAGGCAAAGAAGGAAATCAGGGGACACTGCTAAAGGAATAGCTGAACAGTGACCTCTCTGTGGAGTCTCCCAGTAAATGTTTCACCACAGCAACCAGGTTAATCCCCAGTGAAGAAATAACTGGCCTAATGCAGCTGTAGAGCGGTTCTTTAACATGGTTGGTTTGAAAAATGTGAAAAACGAGCATTAAGCTTTGTCTTAACTGTTCAAGAGAAACCTCTGGCAGATGGAGAAGGAAGGGCTGCAGTTGTACCTGCCTATATTTCTTTTCTTGTTCCATGCATGGAACTACTCTGGACCGACTGGGGCTGCAGACAACATTGTGAAGGAAACATTTTACCATATTAATACCTAGATGCCATCTTCCACCTGGCTAAGACCAGCAAACAGTTTGAGGTATTTTTAATCTCTCATTTCAAGTAATCTGGCACCTATTGGGTTAACAAAAGGGAATTATTCTAGGACAAAGGCTCCTGCAGCTGCTAGGACAGGAAGTGAGATACCCTCATCATCCTAGAGAAGAGAACACTCTGAGCAGACAGCAACTCTGCATTTAAAGAGCAAGTTCTGGCCTAATGAGTAAATGATACACAGAAATGGGAAGGAGTGTGACCTGACAAGTCACATTGAGGACACTCATGGAAATCAATTTGCCTCTGAAATGCCAAGAAAGCTATCCCACATGATGACCATAGCCTCAAAAACTACTTCTATGTCTCATTTCACACTAAATTTCTGCACTTCTGGTTGATACGTGACAAGGGCATTACTCTGCAGACTGATAGGTTACTCCCTGAGGACATTGCATTATGGATGACACCAATGGAATTTCAATCAAGAAAGTAACACCTTTCGATCTTTCTGCTTCTCAAGCTTCAACATCCCACAGTAGATGTCTATTGTATTGTTAAGTATTCATGGACTGTGGTTTTACAGCAGGGGCTATAACCAGGAATGATGCTGTGCTGCTCTGTTTCAGAAGGAATCCTGGAGAACACTAAAATTTATATAAGCAGGAGAAACTTAAGGTGAGATCAGTAAAGGGCAGTTTATCCACAGGTAAAATATACCTTCCCACAGAAAATAGGTCTCTTTTCTATGGGGTACCACAACTTTTGTGTAGTACTCCTGTTCCTAAAGACCATTCTCCTTACTAATTTCCTCCCTTCTGGTTGCAGACCAACACAGGACACTGCTCAGCAAACTGTTTCATTTCCAGGCTACATCAGAGCTCCTCCACCCTCATTTTCTCTATCCAAAGTAAATATTTAAAAATTTCTTAACACCTGGAGCAGAAGAAAGGGAATTTCCAATCAGAACTTAAGTTACAGCCCTGGCTTTTTTACCAACTACTTTAAATAAAATAAGGAAAAATATAGAAGAATAGAAGATTGAATTTCTGAAGACAGCAGTGAAAGGGGTTAACAAGTGTTTCTTATCCAATTATCACAGGGTTTTTTTTACTGCTCAGACAACTGGTCAGAGGAAGAAAGTCACATAGAAGGTCAGACAAAATCTTATTTAAAAAAAACCCCTAGAATTGTATTAAATTGCTGTGTTAGTGATCTGTCTTTCTCAATAGTCTCTTCAGATGGGTGAGTCTGAGCCAGGGATTTTCCAAGTGTAACATTTTTGTACAGAAGCATTTAGTCATATTATGCCATGCTACCTTTGTCTACAAGTGTATCTGTGGATGAGTCCTTTGAAAATGAAGGTTCGGTTTCACAAATCACAGGCTTAGGAAATCTTTTATCATTTTTAGAAAACTAGTCATGCAAACTACTCCCTGCTAAAAGAGATTCAGGTTTAGGTATGGCCTCTTAATGGTCTCTTGATGTGGTCAGGATGGACGGCTACAATCCGTTTTTAGAATAGTGAGCACTGAGAAACATGTAATGTTGCCAAAAATCTCCTCAAGTGTGTGCACAATTTGTGTGTGTTTATACAAAATAAATAATAAACCAGTAGATAAGGATATTATGCTTCACGTTGAAGCTTTTTCTATCACAACTTAATGGGTAGTCTGCAGTATTTAGACCTTATTTACATCTATTTCAAATTCTTGTTTCAAAATTATTGCTGGCAACCATCCCCAGAACACTGGCTGTCTTATAAATCGTGTTTTGGAGTACTATTCATAGCAACCAGCCAAAACATTAGTTTTTGGTTTATAAGGCTTTGTTTAATCCAACTAATAGAATTTAAGCTCGTTTTACAGCACATTTTGTTTTGGTTTTCAAAACATAAATTTACTGGTCACTAGACAATAAGAATTGTTTAATAGCATAATTAATTAGGCTTTGATTTACAAGACATGTGACATGAGGTCAGATGATTTCCAGGATTCCAGTAATTATTTTTAATTCAGGCTGTAAAATCCCATGCCATATTGACCAGCAAGCCTGGGAAAGAATCCAAAGACGTAGTTTAACTTCTAACAATTTAAAAAAATCTTATTTTCCAAACTCTGTTCAACTCCCGTTTTAGTAGAAAATTTACACTGCAGATATTTCAGTATTAAAACTGTGAAGTCTGGTCAGCACAAGATTAAAGTGAAACAGAAATTAGTGTCTAGACTAGTTCTTTCACAGGCCATCTGCTCTATGGACACAGTATGAGCAGATTTAAAAGGCTCCATCTTCAATGCAGCAACATGAGGGATTCAGCAAAGCAAGGCACCAGAACCAGTGGATGAGGGAAGGCTACTCTGAGTTGATGGGATTCAGCAGATATCAACAAACCCAAGATTTGTTGCATTTCATGCAGGCCTTGAAGGGTATGTCAGAGAACCTGTCTCAGCTAGATAGCTCCCTTAGATTTATTGCTCACATCTATTTCATCACTGCTTATTGCTCTCAATCTTCTTATTGCACCTCAGCTTTGGCTCCCCCCAGTTAAATAAAAAAAAAAGACCAAAATCCAAAAGACCAACTTTTTTTTTTTTTAATACTATTATTTACATGAAGAGCACTTCTTTTTAGGAAAACCTTAAAAAAACAGGACTGAACTTCTGTTTCTAGGTGGCAGTCCTTCCAGTGTTCCTTCACAATGTACAGATAAAAAATCTTTCCCTCAACCCATTCAAGGACAATATTCAGAGAGGTTATTTCTCCAGTACAAGAGAAACCTGTTGAATTGAGAGGAGGAATTTTTCATCAGCGAAAAATATTCATTTTAAATAACCCAAAGGAAGCAACTATTCTAGATTTGGAGCGGAACAAGTCAACTTAGTCTGTGTGGTTTTCAGTACTCAAATAATTTAAATTCTCTGTAGAGGGAAAAAGCACACTTTATGATATGTATTTAATAAGATTTCTGGCTTGAAACATTTTGGGTGCATGTGTTGGGGAAGGATCAGGTCGGGCCTTGCCCTGGCGAGGTGATGCCCTGCCCTGCAAACCCCACCTCCCTGGGCCTCTGTCCCAGCCCTGCAGTGGCCACTGATTCCTGGCGCACCGGAGGCAATGTTCCACAGCCACCTCTGGAACCCCAACCCAGCTCCTGAGTGGCAAATGGCCAGAACTCCCACCTGGGGGAAAGGCTCAGGAAGACCAAGGAGTATTTAAAGCGAGACGCAAAGCAAGCACGTGACTTGATCCTCGTTTGGAAATGCTATCAGCTGGATGCTGCTGAAACCAGGAATGGTAGTTATGTTTGTTCTTTTGTATGCCTTTTCTGGTTTTCTTCTTTTAATTCCCTTGGAATATTTTAGTAACTTAAATTGACCAGGCTTAGTGTTTGATAAGTTGAATGGACTAAGCCAATGCTTTGGGAAGTGTTTTATGTTGAGTGAATGCTGTTCTAAGCCTTTTGCCAAAGTGCTTTGATTTTCTAAAGTTGCCAGTAAAGTATTTTTTTGTTTTGACCTCTTGTGAACGCTTTGTCAGTGTTTCTCCTGTACATCTGATTCAGAGTATATGAACAACTGTAAGCCCTTTTAAAAGTCTCATTGAGGAAGTTTTTTGGGCCTTACAAATGATGGTGATAAGGAAAACAAATCTCCCTGTCATTCTGCAAATTAAAGAACAGAACTGATACAAGTTCTTCCTGATGAACAAAAGCTCCTCTTCACTGTCAGAAACCTGTTTTCTGCATCACATAAGCTGACAGTTTAAGACATTAAACACTTTAAAATCTTCCTTCTGTCTATAGTGTAAACTTGAAAAATCTCTGTTGCATAGACTTTGAATATGGTATTTTTCATTGTATGATTTTGTCTTGCTTTTTCTACTCCAGGCAGCCCAGCTGTGTTTAGCTTATCATCTTTAATTTTTGCAAACATGTCTCCATGGTTGTTAAAAGAAAAAAATTCTCTCTTTTTTCCCCCCAGTTTTAGATAACTGTATATAACTTTATTTCTGTGTTTGCTGAGAATAATTGAACAGAAGTGCTAGAATTTATGCATAAAATTTTTCAAAATGCATTTTGTGCTAAAATACTTTATGTTAATAAAATTGTAAAATTATTACTGCACATCAGTTTCATTACTTGGCTTATTTTAAATGGGGCAGAATATTTTAATAGCCCAAGCAAAGACATGTTTTATAACTTAGAACTGGAGATATATCTGTAATTTATTCCATAAAATATGCATGAATGATTTTCAGCTCCATTTAACTAATGTGTTTTGAAAAGTCTTTGCAACAGTAAATGCAACAAATCTCAGGGCAAGACAAGCAGTAATGTGTAAGTGTAGTTAAGAGTAACTTTTCATTTTGCAGTTCAAATTTTGGACCAGACATTTCCTTACATAGATAAGCTTCAGTATTATTCTGGAACGTGATAGAGTGACAACTAAGTACAAAATTGTAAGATGTGTCAGAAAATAAAATACCCAAACATTATAAACTACTCACACTGTATTTGTGGAAGGAAAAAGAAGTGTGTGCATCCTTATATTGACTGGGAGACCCTCTGGGAATTACGAGGCACTCCATAGATTGATGCAAAAGACAGTCTTGTCCTGAGACAAGAGCTACTAAACACAGAGTGAAAGGTAACTGAGAAGAAGTGGGGATTATTTGGTGCAGCCCAGTGCAGGTAAGAGTGGTCTAAGATCTGTTAAAGTCTCAGAATCCCCAAGGCATCTGGGCTTCCAGGAGCACATTGAGCTCTGCCCATCTTCAGTGCATCTGCTATGGAAAGTGCGTCACACCCTTCCAGCTGCTGTTACCTTGACTCAGATCAGCAGTGCTGGCATTTGGAAGGCTTGTTCCCAGGTTTTCTGAAGTCAGCAGGAACAGGCAGAATCCTAAAACTGAACAAGGAACAACAAATGCAACTTTGCAAATAGCTGATGTGATATATCAAAAAGAACTTTAAATATGTTGTTTATAATTACCTGCTCAAAACAGGGTATGTTGTCACATCAGAAGCAGTTGGCTTCTGCAACAAGCTGCAAACAAACTTCCTGTGCCCAGAGTCATCCCACTTATCTCAGGTACATAACTTAAAGGAACCAGGTCAGGAAATTAACATCCCAGTTTTTTCTTATGATAAATATCTAGAGCTAATCACTCTATGGAGCAATTCAGCACCTAAAATAAGTGATTTTTACAATAGATCATAGGAAAAATTAAACCCAGTTCTAGACAGAGGGAACAGAACCACAGCTCTGTTTCACAATTCTGGAGATGACTTATATAGAAATATGCTCTCTTTCGCATATTTCAAGGACTGTGATTTTTTTTTCACTTGTGTCTACTCAGTAGTTTAGTTTCAAGAGGCAGAATGAAGGGGATCTTTGGTTTGGACCCAGTAGGTTTTGTTATTAGGAAATAATTCTAGAGCCTGATGAACCATCTAATCCTGGAAACCATTTCCAGACACTTTATGGTCCTCAGAGAAGCTATGGATGCACATTCTGCATGAGCAGATAGTGAGATAGACTGAAAACTGTCTGACTGGCCTGGTCCAGAGGGTGGTTATCAGCAGAACAAAATCTAGTTGGAGGGCAGTCGATAGTCATATATTCCATGGATCTATATTGGGTCCAGTTCTATTAACATGTTGGGGCAGAGTGTACAGACAACATCAAACTAGGAAAAGAAGCTGATATGCCAGATCATCCTGACATCCAGAGGGGCCTCAGCAGGTTGGAAAAGTGGATGGACAGGAACCTCTTGAAGTTCAACACAGTGAAGTGCAAAGTCCTTCACCTGGGGAAGAACAACACCAAGCAGTAGTGTATGGTGTGGGCCACCCAGCTGGAAAGATGCTTCACAAAATTTGTACATCTACAAATATGTATGTTTCTTTTCAATGTGTGAAAAGCTGCCTTGATGTATTCTGTTTTCAGATGTTATAGCAAAAAAAAAAAAAAAGCAATATGAGAAGTATAATGTTATACTTTACATGATTGGTAGTTTTGAAATGAAAATACAGTTATGCAGTCATCTCCACTTTAAAGACTTGAACATTGCTATTCATAGAAAGGTGGATTGAAAATACAGCAAACAGAAACCTAGATAGTAGAAGAAATATAACCCATGCAATGGCAAATGCATTATTTATTACATGCTAAATTGACCCATTAACACATCTTTTTTGACCTTGAAATATCACACTGAAGACAAAAGAGTAGTTCTGCCTCAATGCTTTTTTTTTCCTTCATTTTATATAGAAAATGACAAGATGTCTGGGGTATCTGGCCATTATAAGTGTATCTGTTGCTACTCCTTGTCAAGAGCATACATCAAGCATAATATTCAGATAAGTAAAGTGTGAAATAAAGGTCAACTAAACAATATTTGAGCAAATATAGACTAGACATTGATCTAACATTCAATTTCCTAGAATGGGAAAAATATTTGAGGATTAAAGGATTATAAATTAGGTTGTGCAAGTTATATGTCACCTCTGCATATAATGGAGGTTTTAAGATCAAAAAGCGAAAGAAAAGTCACCACTAACTGGAAGTAAACTTTGTTTTCTTTCTTGTATCAGTGGCAGATCAGACTAGTATGCATATAAAACCTGTCTGGTTCTAAAAATACCCCAAAAACAAACGCACATATGCACACACAAAAAGCAAAATCCAACAAATGAAACAAAAAACCCCAAAAGTTAAACCCCCCCAAACCCCCTAACACAACTATTCAGCTATCTATTCCAGCATAATTAAATTGGGCGCCTAAGAATTAAGTCAACAATGTTAACTACTCTGATAATAAGGAATAAATGGAATAAAAATATGGAAGTATTTTGCAAGTATCAATTCATTTTACTTATGTAGATGATATGTGCTGATGGCCAATGATTTCTTTTTCCCTCCAGGAACAAGGAGGTCAAACCCAAAAGAGGAGTAGCAGAGTTTTGAGGACCATTTGGCAGATTTCCCTGTATTACTCCCCTCTAAAAGCAAAATTTAGAAGTTAAATATAGTGTATGAAAACAGCTGGAATGGAGCCAAGGCAAATGCTCTAGGCATACTGCCTGCATACATTCAGGTTTCAAGGAGGTGGTGGCAGTTTCACTGAGTATTTAGTCAGATGCTTATGAACAATTTACTCAGCCCAGAGTCCTGTGCAGCAGACACAGTATCTTTTTTTTCCATGCTATTAAAACTACAATCAAAAACTTCTGCTTCAACACAAAATCTGAAAATTTAGAAGCACTTGCTCAAAATTTTGCATCATTAGTGATAGAAGTCATAACTTCATAGCATAACTTTCATATATAACTTCATAAGTTATATGAACTTATAACTTCAACCCAACTCCCAATTCAGTGTTTTAAAGATCTTCTGTGGACATGTATATTCATGTACCTGGGGATGACAGAATGTACATGTGCATGCATATATACCTGCATATAAAATAACAGGTACATATGATATAGTACAGGATAGTTTAAAAACTCGTGACATTGTGCTACTTATTTGACAGCCTGGAATAAAGTCTGGTGTATAAATATCTTTGATACCAGAGGAGGGCCTACATTTTATTATGAACCAAAAATACACACAGGACAATATCAATAGCAAGATGTTTAATTTCAATATTAATTATATTCCTTCTCTCCTCCAAGAAAGTTATTTTTTATTTTGTTATGTTTTGGCTTTTTGTTTTGTTTTGTTTTGTTTAACAAAGGAAAATATTCAAAGGTAGTGCTAGGAATAGTTTGCAAGTGCTTCTTTCAGAAGAGTTTTGCACAGTGAGGGTGAAAGACATTAAAGACATTAATTATCCTCAGAATGAGACATGGATTTATAGAGGATATAAAAATCAGTAAGTATGGCTGTTGAATATGTGTCTTAAATTACATTTTCTTTTGCTATCTTATGTATTACTCTAATATATGAGAGCTGTGATTATTTTCTGATGTGAAATTGGTATACTGTTATTGTTATTTAAAGTTAATGACTGGATTTTGATAAAGACCTTGAGAATTTTTATTTCTAATTTGAATAAGGTCATCTCTTTATCTTTTACTTTTCTGCCTAAGATACATCTGAAATACAGAGCTATTACAAATAGTACCCTTTCTTCATATCCTGTTTATATAAACTGGAACCTACAGTTATATAAACTGGAACCAACAGGTTCTTTATTTGAATATTAGGAATATTTTGTCCTATTACACCAACTATATAGAACCTTAGTTCATTAATTATTTTTTTTCCAAATAAAGTAACATTGCTATAGCCACTCTCCAAAAATCATTGAAAAAGTTGTATTTTAAAAAAAAAAATTGTGTTTACTAATTTAATTAATTAAATTTCAGGTTTGGAAAAGAAGACCCACTTTTAGAGGTATGACTTTCTTTTACTAATAATGAACATTTCCACAACTGTTTCATCTACAGTTTCTTCTACAGCCCATCCACAAGGCAGGGCTGTGCAAGCAGCTCAGGCTCACATCCTTACCCCTTCACCACTAAAGCATTCTGCCTCCCAAGAACCAACTTTTAGAGGATGAAATATATAGTGGTATATAAGAAGATTGTTTTTATTGATTTTTTTATTACATAATTTTGCTTTAAGAAACAAAGAAAGAAGAAGCAATTATAATGAGTGAATGCCCAGGCACCCTAAGGTAAGGAAGATCTCAGAAACAGTACTGAATTTATCCAGTAAACTCAATGAAGTAACACTTACAATGCACTTTTATTGAGAGCATTAAAACAGATGTAAATATTGTGTCAGAAGTGGGCTAAGCACAGATTAAACACAACACAAACTGTGTTGTTATGTGTGTTGTGCTACAGGGTTTGAGATCAAGTAACATGGCTCAAACTAAATTATTCATACTCTGCCTTAACATGTCTAAACCCCTGTACAAGGCAGATAATAGTACATTACTAAAAATATTCTTCATTTATGCTAGTCATCTCAATTGTAAATTACTGGCAAATCTTTCAGATTGTCTTGAAAATATACTCTTGAAAGCAAATATTTTAATATGCCTGAACAAATACATATTTGGCTCTAAGAGTAATTGTTTCTATTTATAACTTTCCTGATGCCTTGAAGAAATAAAAATTGGTGTGAGCATATAACAGTTTGGGACAGGAAACTCACTCATCCAGTTATTAAAGAAAATATGATCAGAAGAAACCACTGACAGGGACTAAGTCCTTGTCAGCTTATTAAGCTTTTATTTAATTAAAACACTGTATGCATAAACAATGAAGCTTAAAGGTCTGTAAAGAAGGTAATTAATGTAATGCATGCAGTGGTTGCAGACTTGTTTTCTCAGATTTTGTCATGTCATTTAGAATATACAAAAACAGATCTCTCCACATTTTCCTTGAACCTGTCTTCTCTCTTCATCACAATGCTCAGTTTCTTCATCTTCTACCATCAGCATCACTACAGTACCTCAGAACTTCAGTCCAGTACCAGTCACCCATTGAAACTTAGCCACTTCTGGTGTTTTCTACTAGTTTTCTTCTAGTTCTCTCCCTCCACATATTTGGGGAGCATGGGAAATGGATAGGATGGTCCATGGACAGTCACATTGGCATGATGGACCCATAAGCCATATTTCCTTAGTGAACCAGCTTGGATGGGGCTTCCCACTCAATATTTTACAGAATCCACTACCACAGAACAGAGGTTAACAGCTGTTCCTCAGAGTTCACTCCGATCCAGTTTCTGTACCAGCATCCTTAACATCCCCAGGCTCCCAGTTGAGCCACTCCTGAAAACTGAGCGTTCAAAGTTTGGTGTGTGCATCTTGCAGACCTGATGGTGCAACCCTTTCCTTGTCTATCTAGACCCACAAATATCTTTCAAATAAGCATGTCACAATGAAGTCTGGTGTCAACTGCAATACCATGTTATTCAACACATTAACTGGGAAAAGACTGAAGTAGAGAAAGGGATGAAACTGCATCATATCATTATGGCATAAATTTTTTCATTTTCTCTTCAATTTGTTACACAACTTAAAGTTTGAATAAGCAGGGACATCCTGAGAGCCGTGTGGGTGCTCTGTGCAGCTAGTCAGTGTATGTCTAACAAATCTAGTTAAGGACAGTTTTGGCATCTCCACAGTGTGTGAGCAGACGGTCTCTGCAATACCTACACAGCGGTCAACACGTTCAGAAAGCAAGTGCCTACCCAAGGGCAGCCGATTGCACTAATCAAGCATGCAAAATATAGATGACCTGGACACAGACAGCTGTCATTTGTCCTGTTTCTGTTTGAAGGCACTCAGAAATCCCCAAGAAAAGGGCTAATGCTGATAGGAGACTAGGAGGTGAGACATAAAGGCAGTCAGCTACTGCCAAAAGCAGCAACATTAGCAGGTGTGTATTCCCTCATCTGTTTCTGAGGCAACCTGGACAGGATCACTGTAAAGTTACAGGCAGGACACTATAAAATTACAATGCAGTAATTACTGTACAGTATAAAGCCATGTGTCCAGTCATTCTCTCAAGCTACCAGGGCTCTTGCTTTAGAGAAAAAGTAGATACTAGAATCATCAGTTCTGTTCTGTGGCAAATTACTTTACAGCATCCAGCTAAAGGTCTGCATGCCTGTCTAAGAGAGGAGTCTGGCCTATTAGGTTTTTCACAAGTATAAAAATGGTATACATGGTTTAGGTTTTTATGTGCATGTTAGTATGTTCTCCAAACAAGTGACACATATTGAAGTGTATTAGAACACACACAAAATAACATACTAAAATTATAATATCTATTTTTAAAGCATGCAAATGGGATGCTTGTCTCAATAGTTTAGAAACAGATGGAGTGTTGTGTTTAGCACATTTCTTTAGAGTTTCTAACTCTGCCTGATGGGAATTCCATTACCTGCACCAGCTGCACAGGTGACCTCTTTGACTTCCACTTGCTAGGCTCTGAATATATAAGACAGTGTTGGCATGTTTTTAACATAAAGTATATGCAAATATGAACATATTTGATGTGTTGCTGTAGTGCCTATTTAAAATGTATGCCATCCAGTTTAACCCTTGCACCCATAATCATAAAGTGTTTCAAACTCTCTGTGCAATAAAATGTTTCTATGTCTTTCTCTTGATCAATCTACTTTACTTTTTGCATAAACAGAATCAATTAAGATTCCTTTTCACCTATGAGCCTTTTTTGTTTCTTTTCACTGGGAAATTACAGTACTGTACTCCTAAAGGTGAGTTTTTCAGGCACTGAATATCTAATTCCCTCTCTAGTAGCAAATGCTCAGGAAGATTTTGAAAGCTTTCCACATTAGGAATCTTATTACACAAGAAATGAGATGCATTTCTTGTTTTCATATAAATATAGCAGATCAAATATTCCTTCTTCTGTTTCTGTATTATTTATTTGAAAGTTCTAAAGTGAATGTATGCCCTTTACAGTGTTTCAAAGATGTCCTAAGGCCCATACTGAAGAATTACCTGCAGCTGTGTTAGACTGTAGTCATTTTCTAGCAGAGAGCAACCACACACTGGAGACATTTACCTTGTTACACAAAAGACAAAATGCTCCCTTCCTAGGAGTATGAATAACCTGAGATAACACTATTTCATCAAATTCCATTTGATTTCAGGTGTTCACATGAATATGGTTTTGAAGGAAGATATATGGCCCCCGTAAAGTTATGATTGATTGATAGAGTATAGGTTAATGATAATGCAATGTTCAACAGCAAATCAAAGAATTGTGGAATGGTTTGGGTTGGAAGAGACGTTAGAGATCACCTAGTTCCAGCCCTCTGGCATAAGCAGGGATACCTTGCATTAGACCAGGTTGCATAAAGTCCTCTCCAGCCTGTCATTCAATGCTTCCAGGGATGGGACAGGACATCTTCAGGCAATCTCTTCCAGTGACCAGCCCATGGACAAAACCCCCTGTCCCTCCACTTGAATCTGGTCTGTGGACTGGCTTCTGGCAGTTTAGCAAGCTACAGGAATAAGGGACAAAACCTCTTTACTTCCTTGGATTCTGCCTGTGGTCTTTTTTCATTTCCAGCAATTACTGTTGCTGTGTTCCAGATTTTGTCAGCAAGCAAAGGGAATATACATCTTGTATGAGTCAGGAATTTGCTCAAAACTACAACAGTGCAATCCAAGAAAAATATTTCAGTTTAGATCTTACTATTACTCTTTATGGGGAAAAGCCTCTGTTGTAATAACACTAACAGGATTAATAAATAATAATAATCTTGTCATATGGTTGGTTTCTACCCCTTTTCCTAGTGTTACACACACCCTCTCCTCACCTGTGCAGATCCTGTAGTCAGTGTTTTCAGCCTGGCAGCAGTGATGGGTAACATGATCAGTGTCATTATCTGGAGTATTTCACCAGTAGGTATTTGATGTTCATATCAGTGGTGTCTTCTTCCTCAGTAAGTGATACACCTGAAAACTGTTTTTTATGTTTGCTAACATGTTTTTACCCTTTGTTTTTTCTCCAATGGTCTGAAGCTCCACATTACAACCAAAGTAACTATATACAGTGCTTTTACCTAGTAGTACAATGGGCAATTTATCTGCTCTCTTTGTTATCCCAAAGAAATGGGGATACCCCTTAAAGCATTTCCAGATGTTGCTTCCTTTACTTGACCACTGGTGAGTTGTTTACAGCCTCATCTTATAAAAGCTCCAGTGTCAGCTTGTGTCCATTTGTCATCACATCTACCCTCTTCTGTTCTGCACTCTGTGTTTCCATTTCTTGATGGCTTTGCTATCTTACCAGGCTGGTATTTCTGAATACTACATATTTGTGGTAGCCATAAAATATATCATTCTACATAGAACAATTGATTATTATTGCTATCACAATAAAACTATTAATTAATACATGGTTAAAGGAAACTAGAAGGAATTAATGACAACCATCTAGTCGATGGAAAAAATAGAAGGTCTTAATGCCAACCCAAGTAAAACAACAACAGTTCAGAGAGGGCAAGCCTGATGCACCTCTGCTATGAGCCTTGCAAACTCATTTCAAAGTCTGTAGCCAGATACAAACAATGCCAATACTGTATTGCAGGTCTACAGAGTCACAGAGTTAAGTGTATGTTTTGTAACTGCACCGTATCTCATGAGAAGCCCCCAGAATTTATTTTCATTTTGTGAGGTGGTGGTTGCTTCAAATCATCCTGCATTGTATCAAATTCCTCTACTGGATTATTGCCTGGCAAATTTTCAGAGTCTGGACTTTTACAGAGCTCTTCTGATCAGCGTGCAGGACACATCCTGACCTAAACACACCCAGTTGCTGCCTGGAGTCCTCTTCTGTCTCCAATGCAGTCTGGGAGAGACCTGCCTCCCTGCTGCTGCACCAACTGGGACTAGAAATTTGCACAGTAAAGGGAAGACAGATAATCCAGGCAACCTTGGGAAAGAATTAAAAAGGAACTGATGTGAGGCAGACATAGGACAGAAAATGGGATTAAGCAGGTTTTAGGAATGGGATAGTGGGAAGAGCAGAAGGTGTCAAAGAGTCTGAGCCCTCGGGAAAGAGACATGATCAGCAAGGAAGCTCAGTCTCTACTACATGTGAAGCAGAGAACTCACAAATGTAAAATCAGCAGCACCTTCAGCTTCATGAACCGCATCACTGTGAGAAGTACAGAGATAATTCAAATACCAGATGAGTAATAATCTTCATGCAATTGCTAGATGAAATGTAAGATATATCACCTAAACTAAATGCAAAGAGCTCTTCAGATCCGCCTAAGACCTGAAATGTGATACATTTCTTCTCTTTATATTTCTCAGCACTGGTTAATTTAAAAAATGCATTTACTTCAATCTTAAAACAGTCAAGCAATTGAAATTTGGATCTAAATTTACACAGATCAAGTTAACATCTTATGGAAAATGTTCTATAGGTGTTGCAAAAAAAAACATTTATGGTCCAACAGATGCAAAAAGAGACTATCCCTGCAGACAAGGAAAAAGAAGCAAAAAACTAAAGATAGTTACTACTATGAATTTAAAATATTGAAGTATAGTTGATCTTTGACCTAAAATCACCTAGGAGAGTGATTGTAACATTTTTGTTAAAAACCTAGATATAAGAAGAGGTTTGTGATTTCTAAAGTCTAAAGATATCAAAAATGAAAGAATAATTACTTAATTTACTTTGAAAAATACTTTTTATTTTCCATCAAAAGCTGGTTGAAATGTGCAAGAATTTATCTGCCTTTAAAAGTCACTTTGAGCAACAGCAGTAATCCCTTCTTAGATGGAGAACACTGAAGCTACCTGTAAACCAAATTGCATTTTCCACAGATGACAAGGCAGCTCAATATAATGGAACCCAGCTGTTAGACTAATTTCTAATTTACCCATAAATGAAGAAAAGAAAAATATAATCCTCAAAGCAAGTTGTTGTGATATTACGGAATCCATCATAATGAAGAAGTGCCCCCACTTTGCAGAAAGGTTAACTGTACAAATGGTATTGCATCAATGGAAATGTTAATGAGTTTGTGTGGCAGCAGGTGAGCAAGAGCTGGCAGAAGGAAGCTGTTGTGGTAGGCAGATAATTACAATGGAAGTCATGTCTTTGGTAATGACTGGGATTCACATCACATATCTTCTCAGTCACAGTACAATTTTGCTAGCTCTGTTTATGGTAATCTATGGGATTATTTGACAGCAAGGTGACACTTTGACTTTGGAACAAATTTCTTTCATAGACAGCACAATTACTGATATTGTGACATTCAATTAGACATATCACTGATATATAATTTTGATTTTAGATAATAGACAAACATAAGTTAAATTTTTCATTAGTACATGAAGGTTTTTTGGTTCTCAATTTTTTTTCATATGCTATGGCTTTGATCTTACTAATGTGTAGGAGTTGGGAGAAATTTAAAAGCTGTGAATTTTTAACCATTCAGATGCAGGATTAGTAAAGAAAAAGAAAAAAATATGCCTTACAAACATGGAATTGTCTTAAAGAGAAGGAAAATAAATTTCAAGGCAATGTTTATCTCTGTTATAAACTCTGCTACATAACAACAAATCTGTAATATGCTTTTCAGGAGGGAATTCTGACAGTAGCTTCACATGCTTTATCGTATTGTAGGCCAAATCCCCAGCTAACCTATTTACCTCAATCTCACAAAACAGTTAAAAATAGGAAAATATTCATGTGAAGAATCAAATCTCTGTGGCCCATTCTTCCCTTTATGGAAGGAATGTGAAATAACAGGGAGAGGACTACACTGACAACAAATGTGATGATTACCTCCTGAAGTTCCACCCTGTCCTAGGTCTATGGCAGTAAGTGGGGTCTCACTCTGAGTATTTAATTGCAAGAGCAGACAATACAGCACTCCACTGATATTTGCATGTAAGTGTCCTATACTCACCAGTGATTAAATATGTACTTCGGCAAGCAGAAAGTAGTTTTCTACTTGAAATTCTTCAATAAATGCTTTGTGCAAATGAGGTTTGACTTCTGGGATGCAAAGTGTCTAGTCACCTAAAGCACTTTTTATTACTTCAGTTCTCTGAGTAGTTCATCTAATTTTACACAACTGCCTCATCCAAAATCTCTTGCTTCATGAAATTCTATCTTCACAAATACAGCATTGTAAATAATTAATTTATGGGGAAAAAGAAAACAAGAAAAGAGGATACAAGGAGGAGTATGAATATATCAGAAGCAAAACCTTAATTAGAAGACAAAAACATTTCTGCAAATATATTACCTTACTATAGGCATGGCTCTTCCCCTACTAGTGATATCCCTTCTGCCCTTGATGTAGGTTTTACAATTTAAAATTTTGTATCTGCCTTCTTTTTAGCTCTGAATCTGTGGAAGTGTTTGTTACTTTATGTTATGGGATCTAAGTATTTATCAAAGAACAGTAATAAGGAACAATAGTCACTTTTATGCTGCATCATTCTTCCATTGAACTTAAGTTCCAACTTTCATACAGAAATTGGATTAGGAAAGTTGGCTTAGGTAACTTATTTATAGCCATGATGTGGAAAAAAACAATTTGCTATCAGTATCCTGTTATTTCCACTTCTGTTGAGAAATTTGTGACTTGAATGAACAAAACCTAAGGCCTTAATAGGATGTTGCTAGGATTTTTTAGACTAGTCACATTTTTCTCTCTCCAAGGATACAAGTCACAGTCATAATGATCTTACATTTGTAGAGTGGTTTTCATGCCAAAGAATGCACAAATGCTTCAAAACTTGACTAATTACACACATGAATCTTACTGTTCACCACTGAATACCAGCAGCCTCTGTTGTGAAATGTTTTTACCAATACACCGTAAAGTTCACTTTAGTACAAGATATGACTGCTATAAAGCAGGAGGAGTCTCAGCAGGCAGACAATAACAATTTAAATGGAAATGCAAAGAGACCACTGAAGTTAACATACTACTTAGGAAGTGTGTCACATTGATTTAATGACCTTCCTTTTGTGTTTTGAGAGGACCATACATACAGTAGCTCACCTAGCAAGTTCAAGTGCACTTGATGCACTTAGAGACTGTTCTCCAAGATGCTGAGTACTGTGGTTCACAAGACAACAAATGGTAAGTCTGTAAAAATGACATGATTAAATGTAAGTAAGTTCTTAAGTGCTTTACTGATCAGAACTCCCAGAGCTGTATAAAAGAGTCTGTGCCCCAGATAGTCTAACATTCACATCTTTAAAGTAGGATTCTTGAAAGAAGAGAAATAGAGGCAGTGAAGGGTTTTTTTCACTGGCACCGTTTATAAAGCCAGAAAAAATAATTTGTCCCCAAATCCCTTCTCTCACCCATTCCTTTAGAGTTTTCTTTATGAGACTGAACTGAAGAGGACAAGGGTTCTGTTTAAAACAATACAAAACAAAACAACCAAAACCAACCAACCAAACAAACAAAAAAAAAAAAATACAAAACCGAACAAACAAGAAAAGCAAAGAAAAATATAGACAAAAACCTATATCTGTAAGACTTTTACACAGCTGTTAACATAACTCTAGAGATGCTGGTTTCCATAGACCTCTCCAGTGCTGCAACAAAGATTGCACAAGAGGGAAGTTTACTCTAAGCACTACTTCAATAATTTCTCAGGTGGAAGTAAATGTGCCTGAAGATGGATAGCTGCCACAGCCACTGCTGCTGAAGAGAATGGAGAGAGTGGACAGCAGTTTGATGAGACTCTCAGGAGATAAGGAGCATCCAAGTCCAAGAGTCTTAAAGGAGCAAAAAGGAGGGTCACCACAGCGAAGGTTGATTTTGAATAGGAAAATCTGTTATCCTACTATTTTCCTGAAGTTCATTGACAGGTTCTTCAGTCACCCTCAGACAACATAGAACCATCTATTCTCAGACCTCTGGGTACAGATCTGTTGCCTTTTATGTCAGCATTTGGATTGGAGTTAGATTGCTTACATTAAGCATGTCATGAATCGTGACAGTTATGCGTCTCAAAAAACATCTACAAAGGCCAATGTGCCAAGACAAAAGCAGCTAAACAAATATTAATAATACTTCCTAAACATAATACTTCCTAAGGTGAAATCCAAAGGAAATGTTAAAGAAAGTGTTAAAATTTACCTTTTACCCCCACGTTAAGACTGTAGCAGTGCACATACAGTAGATACCTTACTTCATGATGTTATATACAGTGTAGAAATTACATGCTCAGCCTGCTCTGAATAGGGTTAGCAGATTTCTAGAAAATATTTTCAGAAAAGTGCATTTTCTATGTGAGATAGGCATTTAAAAGGCCTGTGAGCAGTATGACTTTTAAAAGTCGAACTGCATCAAAAACTCAGCTACCCAAGGTTCATTGCCTGAACCCAGGGAGGCTTCCTGAGCCTGTGTCTGAAACACAGAGCATCTCTTTCTTTCTGAGCAAAAGTCTTAAAGGTCTGAACCTATATTTTCCACCTCTTGGGCAATATTATGCCAGAGTACTGATATTGTAAAGAGAAGGAAGGGGACATCCTTGGTATCTTTGCATGGAGTAAGTAGAAGTATACAGAAACCAGAAAGAGTTGCCATAATATCCAGTCCAGTTAGTGGCTTGCAGAAAAATTCACTCTTATTGGAGGCATCCAAAGATCTGGAAAGGATTGTTATGTTAAAGTTGTCCTTTTAAGTCTGCTTTTACTCAGCAGTCAGAAAAATACATCAAGATGGAAATACGTACCTGTGACCTTCTTTTCTTGTATTCCCAGTCCTACAGGTAATTAGTCTCCTACTCCTCATACCAGAAGGTCTAAGGCAGAAGGCGTGAAACCTGAGGGTAATATATATTCTGTGATACCAAGGAATGCTCCAGTTCCCATGAATGAATATTCAGCCCTGACAGAAATTCAATTCGGTATCAGCATGAGGTCTGACAGGTAATCCCCATTCCCTGCCATGGTTCCTATGGTAAAGAAACATATTCCCCTATGGTTTCCCAAGTGCATTCCAGTAAAGTGTCAAATCAAGAGACTAAAATGTGGTGAGACACCAGCTGGCACCAACAACAGTTTGGCATGGATGCAGGGAGTGTGAGGGCAGCTGAGGAGCAGAGAAGGACAGTAGCAGGAGCTGGGGCACAGGAGGAATGGGAGAGACACAGTCAAGATGCCTGCAGGTATCTAGGTTTATTCATGGCATACCACCTGAAGTGAGAAGGAAGCTCTGTAAAATAGGACCTGGGGAAGGGGATTCAGCTATTCATTCACAGTCTTATCCTGGGAACTCCCAGCTGGCTTCCACCAGACAAGACTGGAGCTATCAGAGTAAAATCCAGTGCTGTGGTATTAGGAGGCAGAAATTAAAAGAGTATGCTTGGAAGAAATACCCCTTGTTCTCACACGTGAAACAACAGTTTTGTTCCCCAGATAAAATTTAATTTATCCTTTCCCTTGTGCTTGTCGGAGATGCACAGTGGGAGAAGGAGGAGGTAACTAGCAATGAAAGGGAAAGAAGAAAAGGCTATCCTTTAGTTGCACATGCAAACGGTGGTAGCACTTCCCCCATCTCCAGGTCTCAATATGTTCTGAGAAATACTTGTCAAGCCTTGGCCCTGACCAACAGCACCTGGGCTGAGCAACTGTTGAGCTTATCAGAAATACCATCTGCTCCCAGGAACTTGTGCTGCCTAATGAGCTCCTCCCCTTGTTTTTGAGCAACCTTGGAAACTTTTTTGCCTGAATTACAACTCAAGTGGAATGATATTTTTGTTTTCATACCTTCAAAGGAAGTTTCCTATCTGAAGTGCGGCTACGATGAAACATTGCTATGACTAAAGTCAATTGTGTTGTGGCCCTATAAACAGTGGTCTAAATTGAGACCCTTTGAGCTGTCCTGGACCACAGCAGGCTGTGACCAGCAGCTTCCCTCCAAGCAGAACCCATCTCAGAGCCAGCAAACTCTCAGGTTTGCTGTACTCAAAGGATTGACGAATGACAATAGATCTGACACCCCCACTCACCTAGGCTCAACCCTTCACGCATTCACATGATGATAAGGCATCTGAAGTGAGTGTTCCTCTACTATCGAAGGCAATTTTTCATAGGTACCTTGTACAGACTTTTTATGTCTCTGTGCATGCAAGCATATCTATCAAATGTGGGCGAAATGCTGCTCTCCTTGATTCTTAAGTACTTTAGATTTGTAAGTTAGGCCTGTAAGTAAATTACTGTTGTGATATAGTAAATCCTATATAAATTCTTTGACAAATTGTTTAAATTATGATGTAAATTAAGAGAAATGTTAAGTTTAAGTACTAACAAATTTAAATGCTGTTAAGTGTTACTGGGCCCTTAGGGTTTGGATTGATTGGCTCTGGATTTTTTTTGTTGCTTTTCCTTAGCCTGCCTTAACCATATAGTAAGTAGTAGAGTAAACCTTGCCAACAAATTTTGTCGTGCTGTCACTTTCATATCAAACCTGTTCTCACTGATGCCTTCACTGGCAGTTCTTTAAGCAATTTTAAAACACTCTTTCATGATAGGAAGAATTTGAGTAGGAAAGAGAAACAGGTATAATGTGTTCATGAAGAAGTAATTCCCTCAAACAAGGAGAAAACAGCAGGACAAAAAACAGAGATGAAAGAAAATCATTCAACTGTGAAACACTCTGGGAGTGGGAAAGGTGCCTCTAAGGGCTCCACTTTGCACTTGGAAGGAGTAAGGGGAATTGACCGAAGTGCCTGGATACTAGAGGCTTCCTATTGCCCCTGCAGCAATCAGGCTGCCCACAATGAAAAAGTAACAGGGACTGAAATATAGTTTAATTTTTAACCTCTTTTAATATTAAAGATATGCAAGTTTGATTAAAACAGAAATTTAAACCAAGAGTGAACTGCTCACTGAAGAGCAGCTGAGTATAGTCTGCAGCTGATTTTCCACTGCAACATGCTGTTCCACAGTCCTTCGGCTCCCTCTGCTGTTTAATCGAGTCACAAATTTTTCATATTTGCATGGAGTTTTTACTCGGTTTGTAAACCTCTGTTTTGATAAGAAAAAAGGAAGCAGATTAAAATTGCACCTGAAGCAATGAAATGATTGCTCAATTTGATAAACAGTGTGTGCAAAGTTCCATGTAATTATTGTCCCTCCTTTTCTCAGGGAATGAGAAGAAGCCCATCAGACTGTCCTGATGTCACACTTTCTGGTGACTTGCTGTGCATATATTCTGCCATTATAATTTGTCTTGATATAACTAAAAATTATCTGTTGCTTAAACTGACTTTTTCTGTATATGAAATTTTATTTCATAGACATTATTACACAGAATCAAATAATATTTAAGTTGGAAAGATCACTAAGTCCAACTGCTAACCTAACAACACCAAGTCCACCACCAAACCTACACCTTAGTTTACATGTGTCCTCTAAATACTTTCAGGGATGGTGACTCAACCATTGCCCTCGGTAGCCTGTTCCAATGCTTGACAACCCTTTCCATGAAGAAGTATCTCCTATCCAATCTAAACCTTGCCTGGCACAACTTGAGGTTGTTTCCTCTTGTCCTGTGACTTGTTTGGGAAAAGAGAAAAAAGCCCCACCTGGCTAAAACTTGTTTTCAGGTAGTTGTAGAGAGAGATGAAGTCTCCCCCAGGCCCCATTTTCTTCAAGATAAAGAACCCAAATTTCTTCAACTGCATTTTATATGACTTGTGCTCTAGATGCTTCACCAGCCCTATTTCCCTTTCCTAAACATGCTCCAGCACTTGAAGTGAGGGGCTCAAAACTGAACACAGGATTTGAGATGTGGCCTCACCAGTGTTGAGCACAGGGGGACGATCATTGCCCTGGTCCTGCTGGCCTCACTATTTCTGATACAGGCCAGGATGCCATTGGCCTTCTTGGCCACCTGGACACACACTGGCTCATGTTCAGACAACTGTCAACCAACATCCCCAGGTGCACCTTTCCAGACACTGTCCCCTCAGCCTGTAGTGCTGCACAGGGTTGTTGTGACTCATGAGCAGGACCTGGCTCTTCACCTTGATGAACCTTGTACTGTTGACCTCAACCCATCAATCCAGTCTGACCAGATCCCTTTGCAGGGCTTTCTGACCATCCAGTAGATCAACACTCCCACTCAGCTTGGTGTCACCTGCTGAATGTGTGCTTCATCCCCTCATCTAGATCATCAATAAAGATACTACACAGGACTGGCTCCAGTACTGAACCTTGGGGAACATCATGAATGACCCACAGCCAGCTGGATGTAGCACTATTCACAACCACTGGGTTCAGCCACCCAGCCAGTTTTAACCCACTGAACAGTGCACCTATCCAAGCCAAGAACAGCCAGTTTCTCCAGGAGAATGTTGCGAGAGACAGTGTCAAAGGTTTTACTAGAGTCCATGTAGACTGCATCCACCAGGTCACCTTTTCACAGGAGATCAGTTTGGTCAAGGAGGACCTGCCTTTCATAAATCATGCTGCCTGGGCCTGATAATGGAGTATCGTGTGTATGCCACATGATTGCACTTAAGATGATCTGCTTCGTCACCTTTCCGATCCCAAAAGCCAGGCTGACAGGCTCTAGTTCCCTGGATCCTTTCAACCCTACTTGCAACTGGGCATCGCATTTGCTAACCTCCAGTCAACTGTGACCTTCCCATTAGACCATGACTGCTGATAAATGGTGGGAGATAGTTCGGTGCCTGCTCCCTCAGTATCCATGGCTGGATCCCATACAGTCCCAGGGACTGTGTCTAAGTGGTGTAGCAGGTCACGGACCATTTCCCCTTGGATTATAAGGGCTTCATGCTGCTCCCTGCCCCTGTCTCCCACCTCAGGGGTCTGGGTACCCAGAGAACAACTGGTCTTACTACTTAAGACTGAGGCAAAGAAGGCATTGATTACATCAGCCTTTTCCTCATTCTTTTTTACCATTTCCCCTTCCATCCAATAAAGGATCCAAACTTTTTAGCCCTCCTTGTGGCACAAAGGTATTTATTGAACACTTTTTTTGTCTTTTATGCAACAGCCAGATTAAGTGCTAGCTGGGCTTTGGCCCTTGTAATTTGCTCGCTGCAAAACCTCATGACATCCTTGTAGTCCTCTCCTGAGCTTCCTCCTCCTTCTTCCAGCTCTTCTCTTTTCCTTGAGTTCCAGCCTTTGATCAGTCGGGCTGGCCTGCTTCAGCCCCTTGACAATTTACTTCCTGAAGAATGTCCAGCCTTGGACTCCTTTGCCCTTTAGGACTGTCTCCCAAGGTACCCTGCCAACCAAATTCCAAAACAAGATCATGTCTGAAGTCCAAGGTACCAGTTCTGCTGAGTCCTCTCCTTACTTCTCCAAGAATTGCAAAATCAAACAGTTTGTGACTACCATGCCCATCATCTCCAACTGTCTCCAACTATTTCATAGTCATAAGCATATATATGTTAATAATTATGTAGTTTTTTATATGCTAATAATTATGTCTATATATAGCTCATGTCCTCTTTATTAGCAATATTTCTTGTAGATATCTCTGGAATACTTTCTTTCCAAGATTTTCATCATGTTCACCTATCAAAAATGCCAAAGGAAAAAAAGAAGTAGCTTGTATGCTTGCTTTTTTAGGTTTTATAGCTATATTTTTCATTTCTAAGTAGACTTGATAAAGCTTATCCCAGATAGAAGACAAATATATATATTCAAACTACATATTGGTCAAAATATAAATGCAAACACACATTCATTACAGCAGAACATTGGTTAATAAGGTATAATGAAAGGAAGGGATTATTTGCCAGAATGTATGTCGGAAGTATAAAAAAACCCAGTATCATACCTCATACTGACTGAAATGGTGACCTGAAGAACAGTAAAGGTTAAGGGAGTATTAATACATACTGTTACGCTGATTTCAAGACACCTTTGATCCTCAGGGGATTTTGGAAACTGCAGGTCTATACCGACTACATGGAATATGGGAAGCCTAGAATTCCATGTATAACTTTCTCCATAGGCATGTAGGTTATTATAACCATTTTTTTCTCTTCAGAAATTCAGCCATGCGATCAGGTCAGTCACAGATGAATTACCCCAGGGAAGTAAAACTACTGAAAGTACAGGTTTGAAGAATCTTAGTCAAGACCTAACTTCCTCCAGTACAGTGGGGATGACTTTCTGAGGGATCTACATTAACGCTTAGCCCCAGAAGTAATGATTCCTATAGGTATGAATTATGCTACAGCTGGATATAAATGCAACCCACACATACAACACACACACAACCAACACAAACAGAACTCGGGCAATTCAGGCTTGATCATCTCTCTCAGGCACTTCATGTGTGTTCTGCTTTGTCTTTTGTGAAGACTGTGCGTAGGTTTGAATCTTCTGTTTGCTGCTAAGGAAAAGGCAACACAGTTGTCATCCTTGGGCATCTAGTTCTTGAGTGCACCTTAGAAGCAGGACCACTGGGCTGGAGACTTATCACATGACTGAATACTTCCAAGAAGGCAAGTACAGAATGATGGTCAGATTGAAAAGACTGTAGGCATGTGAAATAAATAGGTGGTTTACAGGAGCCCAAGTCTGCAAACAAGGGCCCAGTCAAAGGCTGCCAAAACCTGGAGGTACTTGGGAGTACCTCCCCCTTTCAGCTGTACCATGTCAGGCACTCGCAATTGGTGCATGGGCTGACATTTTCCTACCTGAGTAGTTCAGTGCCTCACTCCAGTTCAAGTCTCACCAGTCTGCTGCCCCACCACAACCAAATTTCAGTTATGTATTGCCTGAAAAAGCTTCATAGACAGTCCTGCTGTCACAAAACTTACAGGGACACAGAACAGGAGAAGGCAACACTGATCATCATATCCAGCCCTCCAGTACCAGAGACAATCAGGACATGAGCAGCAATTCAGGGCATAAAGGACTCAAGTCACAAAAGCTTTCCCACCACTGGAAATGTTAGACCACCCAAGAATTTCAGGAGGTGCTCAAAAGCAAATGTGGCAGTTATTAAATTTTGGGTTTAGCTATAGTTATTAAATCTAGAGTACAGAGCTGTAGTTCAGGTATCCATTTTTAAAACAGAGTGATGAAGATTCAAGTTCATGACTGTGTATCAAAGATACTTAAAATGTAAAGTTTTTATGAAAAGATTTATTCAGTGACAACAAAATTTTCAGAAACCAAATCCTAGTCAATCAGAGTGAAAACATTAAAAGCACATTGAATTGTATTTGACAAGTCATTTGGCATACTACATAATCTTTCTGGAATAACGTGGTGAGGAAACACTGTTTTTAGTCTTGTTCATTTACCCCATTTACTTCCATGGAAGCTGGCTCATGAAAAATGTCTAGAAAATTAATTAAGACATTTGATAGATTTGTCCTTTCCATCAGCACTGTGGGCACAGACTATAACTCCAGACGTTACTGAACAATCAGGTATTAAGGTAATTTCTCATGTGGTTCCGCCCCCCACCTTTACAAATTAGCACTATAGCGATCTCTGTTCTGAAAGTCTCTGTAAGCACGTTTTGCATCTGCTTTGTTGTGTGGGATTCTTCCAAAAGGTTCCAGATCATTGAAGCAGGCATCAAAAACTTCATCCACAGCTTTTTCTGCCATTTCTTTGCTAACTTTTCTAACAGCCAGAATGGAACGAATTGCTCTGTCTCGTACACAAGTCTAAAGTGAAAAAAAAATAGAAAAAGAAAAATTATCATTATTAGTATAGTTTTTTCCAAATTAACTTTTATTGTACATGCAATAATTTGTATGAAAGAAGAGCCAAACAGTGCCTGTAGTAAGCATTAAAATACATTTTAGTTCCATCCTGTGTAAACTATGTGCTTTAGTTTTCCATGTACACATAAACCATGAAACAATTAAAAGGCATTCCTTAGAACAGGAATTAAACAAAACTTGGGATGTTGTAGGTATTAATTATCTATAAAACTTGACCTGGACATAAAAAAAAAAAAAAAAGGTCAGAAAGAAACAGACAGGCATGAATACCAGTTAGGTTCTTTAAAAACTGAAATGCTGTAAAACAAAGGAAAGACTTCTCTATTGGCCCTCATCTTGATATCTCTCTTTATGGTAACCTTCTTACACAGTTTGTTTACCAAAAGATAAAAAGTATGTAAACATCATCTACAAGCTAACTGCCACTATAACCTGAGCAACCATTGGGTCTCAATCTGTAGACTTCATCTTTTACAATGAAATTTACAAAATTAATTAATTTTGTAAAAATTACAAAAATTTACAAAAATTAATTCCTACAAGACTTAACACGTGATTATTTTGAAATCTTCTAATTTTGCTCCTTCCAGTTTTCAAAGGCTTTTTAAAAGAGCGTCATCCATTTATAGTGGATAAGGTATTTCCACTACATTTCCTGAAAGCCCTGCTTTTTGTTTGGTTTTATTAGCCAACCACTGCCAGTGGTAATGCTTTAAAACATGACTAAATATTCAGGGATTTCACTTCAATAAAAATAACAAGGTGGGGAAGTGGGGGAAAAAACCTAACATCCATCTTTAAGGGTTAGTTAAGAGGAAACAGCAAGTCCATGGCATCTATTTCTTTTTCTAAAGTTTTCAGCTATGAAAATTCAGAAGGCTAAGATTAAGTAGGTAAAGATGGCTCATAACAAATTACTAGATTTTAACATCCACAGTCTTTACCTGATGGTGCCCTTTCAGTCCAAATTTAAATCTGGCTATTTCATTCATCAAAGTACAGTCTCCACTGAGATTAGCAGCTCGAATCTATTGAGAAAAATAAAAAGCCACAAGATGAGAGAAACACATGAAAATATAAAGTCAAAAAAAGTTGTAACAAATGCTTTTCTTTAGTACAGTTCTGGTGACTGCTGGTAGAGGATATTCCTGAGGCCACTTTAACTTAAGTACCTGTTACACATACCCTTTATAGCCATCTCAGCCGCAGTGAACTACAACCTTCAAGTGTCTCCAGGAAATACATCTCACATATCCCTAAAGATTAAATAAATGAGCAGTAGACATTATATGTGTGTATGTAAATACATGATCTGCTCAAAGAACATGGAAAGTAATATTCTCCCCAATCTATATGAGAATCTGCTACCAGAGTCAGGAAATAAGTCAGATATCTTTCAGACTACAGATGCAATACCACAAGAGCAGTAACCCATCTGTTTTGCTAGAATCCACATTCAAACGAGCATGCATGTTTTAGCATGCGTTGTCCTATACACTACAATTTCTTTTGTGTGCTAAATACTCTATACCCTACACAGTCTGTTAGGAAATGCAAATAAATCCCGATTTCCTATAATTAAGTATCAGAATGCAAATAAATGTGTGGAAAAATAGGAAAAAAAATGAGAAAGCTGCCAACAAAAAATGTATATACCATATAATTAAGTAATCAAAAGACCTGAAGTGAACAAATAATTCTGGTAAGAGCAAGAACATGCACAATCTTGATTTATATCAAGTATTATTTATATTCAGCACCGTGTAAATGCTTGGACAAAAAAAAATAAAGTAGATGACAATCCAGAATTATTGTATTGAGTTTACATGGCAAAGGGTAGGCAGTGAGGGGCCTGCCAGGGTGGCATCTGTGAGACTGGAGAAGTGGCTGTCCCTATGTCAGACAGAGACTGTTTTAACTTGTTTTGAAATGACGCACTGTTAGTAGTGCTGGTTGAATCTCTGTGATGACACATTCAAGAAAGGATAAAAAATAACTAGAGGATAGCTGTGAGACAGAGGAGTAATGAAAATGTGAGCCCCACAGACACCAAGACAGTGAGGAAGGACAGGGAGGAGACGCTTGCAGGCGTCAGAAGAGATTCCTTGGCCACCTGTGGAGAAGATCATGGAGACAGAGGTCATCTCCCTGCAATCCGTGAAGGGATACAGTAGAGCAGATATCCACACTGCAGTCCAAGGAAGACATCATGAGACGAGACAAACATGCCCTGAAGAAAAGCATCAGCCCATAGAGAGTCCATGTAGGAGCAGGTTTTCTGTCAGCAACTGTGGGTCTTGGGAGACTAATGCTGGAGCAGTCCATTCCTGAAAGACTGTATGCTATGGAAAGAACTCAAGTTGGGGCAGGTCTCGAAGAAGAGCAGCCCATGGGAAAGACTCGTGCTGAAGCAGCTCACAAAGGACTGTATCCTGTGGGAAGGACCTCAAGGTGGACCAGGAAAGAGAGCAAGGATGAAAGAGCAGCAGAGACTGTTACAAACTGACCACAGCTCACATTCCCTGGATGCCTGTGCCACTTGGCAAGGAAGGAGTTAGAAGAATCAGAAATGAAGGAGTGAAGCTGAGCCTGGGATAAGCTTTTCTGTGACCAAATGATATGGACTACATCAGAAATCAAATAAAAGCATGCAGATTCATACACACAACACCTGTGTCACATACACAAGAGGAATCCTTCCCAGCCTGTGCTCCACTTAATTTCACCTCCTAAAGCATTATTAAGGCCTTTAAAACTCAAATGTCCTCTGAAACCACAGCATCATAGAATGGCTTGATTTGAAAGGGACCTTTTACAGATCATCTAGTTCTAATGTCTCTGCCGTGGGCAGCAACACCTTCCACTAGATCAGGTTGCTCAGAACCCCATCTAATGGTGATGGATTCATAGCTACAGTGTACTAGCAATTACTCAAAAAATTAATATTACAGGAAAAGACAAATTGGTTGTTAATCAAAAAAACCTAAACAAAAGCAAGGTTACTGTAATAACTACCCAACATACCAAAACCTGCACAGGATAAAAGAAATTCTATAAGCATTTGATTAACATGCGAATGTGTTTTCACTTCTAACTACTCTCTCAGTTGTCAATAACCACTTCTTACACTCACAGTGATCACATTCTAATTAGTGTGACATTAACTCACTAATATTTGTGAAAACTAAGTATTTGTTTTCTGAACAAAATTATTTAGGTTGACCTGATGGAAAGGACAAAATACAAATAATTTGTTTTAATCCCGTTAATGTAACACAACATATAACACAAAGCAACCCTAATAACCAGCAATAATTACTCAAATGACAACATTATAAGCATTTTGACTTACCTCTGAACATGCTAAATGTTTGACATTTTTAAACCAGTCAACATGTGCGCGGCAGTGATCAAATGCATGAATCAATTCATGTGTGACCACACGGTTCATATGGGATTGCCGGCGAATGTTATTCTGACACAGAACAATCTGCAGAAGAAGAGATACAGGTGGTCTTTTCACTAAGTTTCAACACCTCCCTCACTTCTCAGAGATACAGCACACAACACTGACAGCATTTAGAGTCTTTGAATTGGTGTTTTTCAGCATTAACAGCCTTATCGTACTGAAGTGTACTAATTCCAATGCCATGGAACACCTTTCATTTATCTTGTTTTCATTATTAACTCAGGTATCAGTATTGGTAGATTTAATCGTAGCAACAAAATACTAAAAAAAAAAAGCACCTCCAGTCTTTTGAAAGGGGACTAGGTCCAGCACCTACCTGAGATGTGGCAGCATCAAAACCTCCACCGACACAGCCATCACAGTTCTCACAAGAGAAGTGCCGGTCATTGAAGACAGTGCTGAAAGGCCCAAACAAACAAAGTCACAGGAAAGAATTTGAAAAATTTCAGTCGCTACTTACCACAGTGATGTTTCTACATAGCACAAAACAAATCAGTTTACATACCAACCAGATTGCTTCAGAGCCTCAAGGAGAAGTCGAGCATATGGATCTAGAAAAACACAGCTGCAATCAATTTCTCCAGACAAAAGTTTTGAAAATCATCTTCAAACAAAATATAAAGACAGTTAAGGAAAAAAACAAACAAGAAAAGCTCTCTACATACAAATTTATACTTTGCAGTATTTAATCCAATTGCAATGCAACTGGTACCTGTAACAAATCAGACTGCGTGATACAGAATCACAGAATGGTTTGAGCTGGAAGGGACCTTAGAGATGATCCAGTCCCAATCCCCCAGCCTTGGGTAGGGACACCTTCCACTCAACCAGGTTCCTCAGAGCCCCACCTAACTGGGCCTTGGAACACTCCCAGGGATGGTGCAACCACAACTTCTTTGGGAAATTGTCCCAGTGCCTCACCACCCTCACAGTAAAAAATTTCTTCTGTATATCTAGCCTAAATTCCCCCTTCTGCAGCTTGACCCCATTACGCCTTGTCCCATCGCTGCAGTTCCTGATGAGGAGTCCCTGGCTTCCATGTAGGCCCCTCAGACACGGGAACGTGGCTCTGAGGTTTCCATGCAGCCTTCTCTTCTCCAGGCTGAGCAGCCCCAACTTTCTCAGCCTGTCTCTGTAGGGGAGGTGCTCCAGCCCCTTTACCAACTTGATGGCCCAGCTCCAGGCTCACTCCCACAACTCTGTGTTTTTCTTATGCTGGGGCACTAGAGCTGGATGCAGTGCTACAGGTGGGGTGCCAGGAGAGAGGAATAGAGGGGGAGAATGACCTCCCTTCACCTGTCGGCCACAGTCCTTTAGATGTAGCCCGGGATACAGAGTAAAAGCTGTTCAGAAATCCAGTCAATCCTGACATCATTTTATTACTAATAAACATAAATAAAGCAGTCTATAGTGACCATCATTTGTTGTTAACACTCACAGTCCACACCAAACTGCGAAAAGGGCACGAATGCACAGAAATTGAAAAATTATCTTAATTTCTCAGGATAAAACAAAAAGAAGTAAAGGAGAACCTTCGTATAAGAAAAAACAAAACAAAACAAACAAAAAAAACAAACAAAAACAAACAAACCAAAAAACTCTCTCAGCACTTTCGAAATCGTATTTTGTCTTAACCAAAATCAGCGCGTTCCTAAAGCAGCACCCGCCACCTGCTCGGGCCCAGTCCAGGGGTGCTGCGGCAGGAGGGCAGGGCTCTCCCCGGGACCCGCACAAGGTCACGGCCCGGGCTCCGCGGGGGAAGCGCTTACTCGTTTCCAGGGTCAACCTCAGCATCAGCTGGCATTTATTGTGGAAGGTGAAGAGGCTGCGGACCAGGAAGCTCTGCGGCTTCTTATTCCGGTCCGGGAAGAGCCGGTAGCCGAAATCATCCTCCTCCTCCTCCACCCCTTTCTTCTCTGCCGCCGGTACCGAATCCGCCTCCCCTTCGCCCATGTCCGGCCGGGCCGTCCCGCGGGGCCAGGGCCGCGGCCGCGCCAATCACCGGCTACGCTCCCGGCACGTGGGGGGGACGCCATCCGCGCAGGCGCTGTCACCTCCTGCCTCCTGGGGCCGCGCTGCACCCTGGGAGCGGGCTGGGCAGCGCAGGCGGCGGCGGGAGGAGGCGCGGCACGGCGCAGGTGAGGCCGGGCCGGGCCGGGCCGGGATGGGATGGGATGGGATGGAATGGAATGAGATGGGATGGAATGGAATGGAATGGAATGGAGCCGAGCCGAGCCGAGCCGAGCCGCATCCCCAGCTCTGTGGTCCACGGGTGGCTTGGCCCTGCGGGGTGGTGAGATGAGGCGAGGCGAGGGGAGCACACCCTGGTGGAGTCAGGGCCTCCCTTGCAGCTTGCGGGCGGTGCAGAGGGAGGGTGTTGAGGCTCAGAGGGGCTGCTCTGCCTCGGGACCTGCTCCTGTGCTGCCGGCCAGGTGCCGGCGTGGTGCGGCCGCTCCAGGGGAATCGCTGGAACCAGCAGCCTTCGGGTGTTGAAAGGACTCGGCGTTGAGAGTCGAATAAAAGTGCCCTGGAGGGTGTAAGAACTGTGCCGCAGAGGCTGCAATCAGTGCGTGAATTAAGGTCGTTGCTAAGTTGTATACAGCTAGTGGGTTACGGAGCAGTTTGATTTTATACAATTGAGCAGGATGCTTGAGAGCGGCAGAGAACGAACAGCCAGATTTCGTGTTAGATTTTCGCATGCGTGAGAATACTGTTTTAGTCAGAGGTAGGTAAAAGAAAAGTTCAGCAGATTACAAAGTTGTGGGGTTTTGTGCCTTTTAAAGTATATTGTTCTAGCTACGTGGAAATGCTGGCCTATATGGAGCATTTGATGTGTCCGTGCCCAAGTTGCACGAAATTAACAGACTGAATATTGCAATAGTAGTTCGGTATGGGTTAACAGTTGAAGGTGGAAAAAAACATAGTAAGCTCCTTAATTGAAAATGTGATGAAAGCTATGTGTTTTTGGATTCACTGAAAATTTCTTTCAGTTTTGTTTTAAAAAGATGTAATATGTGACTCAGGATAATCATGTTGCCACCTGTGTATGAATTAGGGAGAAACACAACTACTTGTAGCAGGGTATCTACTTAGCTGCTTACTCCTGAGCATGTAAAAACGTTTTTGCTTTGGTAGCATTAGTTCAGTGGTAATCATGCAGTGTGTTTTTCTCTCTCTTTGAGACTCTTGTCTGTAATTATGGATACCACATTATACCGTAGAAGTCATTAGCTTTGTTTGGCTCGTAAATTTTTATATTGTTGTGCTGCTAGGTTATTGCACAGATGTGAAAAATAATGTTAAGTAAAGTATGTTAAATAGCCTAGACCTTTTTCTTCCTCAAAAACTTTGTGTAGTATCTCTACGAATAGTTTACTTCCATGAGGCTTGTAACAGATCCTGAAGCTTTCCCATCAAGAGGTTATAGTTAGCAACCATTCATAATTCTCTTTGTTTGTATTTAGCTCATCCCAAGTTGCTTAATCATGATTGTTTTCAAAGCATGTTTCCTTCATTCTTTCAGATTTTTGTGCTACAAACTGTACAAACATGGGATTCCTTTTTGTCCGGATTGTAACCAAGATTTTTTTTTAAGGTTACTTTTTAATTGTAACTTGATATTTTTGTGATAGTAAAACTTCTTTTGCTTAAGACAACAAAATTTATGAAGACAATCAAGTGTTAATAATTATTAAACAGTGTTTTAGGCACTTGCTTGCAGTTTCAGGATTACTGTTGACTCATTGGGTGCTTTACCTTATATTTAGCTAGGAAAACTTGAATTGCTGTTTTTTTATCATATACTTTGTTTTATCAGAATAATATGGCTTCTCTTCATTTTTTTCAAAGACATTTAAACTGTGTTTCTTCTTAGTCTCTTAGTATTTAATGTTCCTACTGTGCTATTGGGAAAGTCTGGCAAGTAAGTCAGACTTCTTAATTTTGAAGTAGCTAGGTTCCTTCACTACGTACTTCCAACTTGTTTTTAGAAGGTTTTTTCCCTTGAATTTTGACAGATTATGATGAGCGCACCAAGTAAAGCAATAGAGCTGCAGCTGCAAATGAAACAAAATGCTGAAGAGCTGCAGGATTTTATGAGAGAATTGGAGAGCTGGGAAAAAGATATTAAAGAAGTGGATTCTGAACTTAGGAAACAGAGTGGGGTCCCAGAAGAGGTAAGTAAACCCAAGACCAGTGTCAACTCAGCCGTTCATACTGTGATTGTGTTCATAATAGTTATGTTTTGTGTTAGCAAAATTAAAATTGTTGACTTAAAACATCTGAATAGAAGACATGAACTAACCAATGACTCATTCTTCATCTAAAGTAAACCAAACATTCCTCTGTAAACTGCATCTCCAGGACAGCTGTGGGGCAGTAGCCTCTGAAGGTGATGAGGCCAGTAAATTTCTTATGCGTAGATCTGTGAGAATGTTTCTGTTTGCAGCATCAGTGTTGCTGACATTTAGTATATTGAAGTGATTCTTCAGTGATACCCTGAAGAGAGTTGTCTTCTAAAACTCAGTTTTGTATCATGCATGTAATATTTACTGTTACCTGTTGAAAGATTTTTGCTTGTTGCTCTTAGTGGTTTTGTAGAGCTTGCTGGATAGATTTCTAAAATAAAACTAGCCACTAGATAGATACACTGTTTAGATACAGGTGCTGTAGATTCTTCAGTGCAAGTGATGTTCACACGTTTTATAATAAGTGACTTAATTCTATTTAGAATTTGCCACCAATTCGAAACAAGGCTTTTAAGAAAAAGAAGAAAAGCAAGAATAAAGTCCCTTCAAAGATAACCTCTGAGGAAAACAAGAAAAACAAGATCAAGTCTTACGATTATGAAGCATGGGGAAAACTTGATGTGGTGAGTCTTAAGATTTGCTTTGTTGTCTGAATCTTGTCCCCAGTTGATGCTAAATAAGTGTTAAATAAGATTTTGTTAGAGTGCTGAGAATGCAGTCCACTAGTCAGTATCTTAGTGTGCTGAGTACGGTATGAACATAGGGTAGCTTTCTCCCAAAATGGCTATTTGTTTAATATTTGGAATATTGATAAATACTTGGTTTTCTGTTGACTTTGCTTTCATCCAGCAGATTGACTTTAAGGGGGGTAAAAGCCTGTTTTAACAATAAGTCTATTAAAAGGTCATACTTATAGTAGAATATAAGACAAATCATAACTGTCAGTATTGGAGAGCACATTAATAAAATCTTCCTTGTATTATTTGCACTGTTAAATTGTAATGAAGACAACAGTGGGATTTTTTTCTAATTCCAGGATAAAATACTTGAAGAACTTGATAAAGAAGATAGTACTCATGATTCTGTATCTCCAGAATCAGACTCTGAAGAAGATGGAATTCATGTAGATGCTGAAAAGGCTCTTGCAGAGAAGGAAAAGGTTATAGAATTACAGATGTTTATTATTGGTAAAGTAGCTATTTAGGTATAGGAGTATTTGCAATTTTCTTTTAAAAGATAATCCATTGAGACCACACATCTGGTAAAAGAATTGTCTATTTAGAAATCTTTGTCTGTTTCCCTGCCTGTTATTCCAAAACAGAAACTTCTCACTGCAGTTCTATTCCTTCTCATTAGTAGCAGTAGCCTGGCAGATTCTAAATAATACATGCTTGTGGTGACAAGTGTATCGGTGATGTTTTGCTTTGAGAAGTTGAATGGCTGTATAGAATTGTTATATAGAGCAAACTGATTTTTCACCTGAACACAGCATCTGAAAGCTCCAAACTAACTCCACAAGAACTTAAAAATACTATCTTTATGAGGCCAGTACATCATGATGAGTGAGCTTCTTTGCTTTAATTATGGCAAGGTCGTACTGGTTCAATTTCACCTTATAAGGTAGGATATAGAAAGACATCTCCGTTGCCATGAGAAAGAGGCTAAATTGTGTAGCAGCTTCTGTGTGATAAACTTTGTTTGGAGGCAATCGCCTAACCCATCTGTCAGTCAGTAGTGACTTCAGTAGTTCTAACATTGGTCTGGGATTTTGTGGGGTGGGTTGTTTGTTTTAAATTGTCTGTGTGCGTGATATTTGTATTGTATTCCTGCTGCTGTGGGAATTCCTTGACATGTAATTTGCAGTCTACACTGAGAAGTTGGGGTATCTTTGGCTATTACTATCTTGGCTACAGTGAGGTTGTTCAGGGTGCATGAGATAAAAGTTGTGTCCCAGAGGAGGCAGAAATGAGAATGTTGACTCGGAAAGCAAAGATGCCAAATCTAGTTACTAAAAGCTTAAAAGAAACCTGTTCAGCAATCTTAAGTAGATATGTATGTGCTTGCTACAGGTTTCAGGAAACGACTAGAGATACTGAAAATGAGTAGTTTATAGACCCATTTTGTAGAGTTTATCATGAAAATTATTTAGTATGGTGCACTTAGAATGTATTAGTTAGAAAATATATTTCATAGTAAAGCAGCACTTCATGAGAAATGTTGAACAAAAATATTTAAACATTTCTAATATACTTTGATTTTTAGGGTTTTCAATTAGCAATGTGTCTGCCAGTTTACAGTAATCTGCTGAAAATGCTTTTTTTTCTGTTCACAGGGTAATAACTATTTTAAACAAGGAAACTTTGATGAAGCTATAAAATGCTATACTAGAGGGATGCATTTTGATCCATACAATCCAGTGTTGCCCACAAACAGAGCATCAGCTTTTTATAGAATGAAAAAGTAAGACTTGCATTGTTAAATCTATAATATTTTCATACTTTAAATGCTACCTTCAGACTTTTTGGTCTAGTTTTAATTCTTGATTTATTCATCATGCTGTGATGCAGTCTGTGTAAGGCCATTGTTGCAACCTGTCTTCCAGAGAAGCAGTCTGGTAGTCTGATCAGTTTTCCTTGGCTTGCACACTAGCAGTTCACCATCTTCTATGTTACAGTGTAAGACTTGAAGAAAAAAGAGGAAGAGAAGGTTAGAGGTCACTGAATCTGTAAGGCAATTTATTTCTAAGGCTTTGAATAGTTCTGGGTGAAGAACAGATACAGGGGAGCTGGTTATTTCTGCAGCAGTAAGGATTCTTGACTGCTGTTTTCCTTTCTCGTTTTAATGTATTTGGAATCAAGAAGTATGTAAATACTTGGTTGGTGCCTCTTCTGAAGCATGTAAGATTGCCATGTTGTTAAGAACCTGGAGAGGCTCAGAGAAAGATAAATTACTAAAGTTTTGGGGTTTGTTACCTAGATGTGTCCAAACCACTGATTTGGTTTTTTTTAATAGGTTTTCTGTTGCAGAATCTGACTGCAATTTAGCACTTGCTTTAGATAAAAATTACATAAAGGCTTATGCGAGAAGAGGAGCTGCTCGCTTTGCTCTGAAAAATCTTAAAGGTGCTAAAGAAGGTGAGTCTTTTTAAAATTATTTCCTTAAACTAAAAACAAACTTGTGTGTTCTGCTTTTTTGATGTAGGAATTTAATTTTCATTTCCTGTAAACAAAGAAATGAAATGCCATGTTGCATATTCTTCTGGTAAGGTAAAATTCAAATAGCAAGTCCAAATTATAGTAGTAGATGTTAGTAGTTCTGGAATAATGCAGCTTTAACTGTTTTAGAATGATATGTTCCTTGAAATATCTCAGGCTTCTTGGATAACTACAAAAAAGGTTTATCTCAAAAGAATGCTCTGCTTACTAGTCTGTACTTCCTACCTGAAACATATTTTTCTGGTCTTCTGATAGACTATGAAAAAGTTTTGGCGCTGGATGCAAACAACTTCGAAGCAAAAAATGAACTGAAGAAAATTGATCAGGTAATAAGATTAATAGCATAAATTAATACACCCTATTCAGTTTATATCTGTCAATTTTTATAACAAGAACTAATTCAACAAATTTTCACGTGCTTCTTCTGGCATCTAAAGTTCACTGAAGTTAAAATCTTTAATGGACTTTCTTTTGGAGAAACTCACATATGTGCAAGTACTACTGTAATAGTGGATCACAGACTGAGGCTGCATGAGTGCACCATCTGGCGTTTTTTGGATATTTTGTTGTTGTTGGTTTTCATTGCTTGGTTGGGTTTTGGTGGCTTGGTTGGTGTGTTTATTTTTTAAATTTTCCCCCATTTTCTACCTCCTGTGTTAATGCTTTTTTCAGCTTAGTACTTTGGTATAAGGAAGCACAGCACATGAGAGAAACTCTGTTCTCTTGGCCATAAAACTGTATTGCTAGCCTGCTTGTAGTCCCACTGATTGCTGTGATCAACCAAACCACAAAGTTGTTGCAAGAACAACAAAATACTTTAGTGCTAGTTAGATTCCTTTCGTGGTAGGTAGGAGAATGTTAGTTATGATGATCTTCATAAATATAAGCTTACCTGTCGCTTCTGTATGAATTTACTTGCACTTCAACACCTGTATTTTTGACAGTGCTAGAAAAATTTGTTTTCAGAATGAAGATGCACAGTCTCCAGTAATTGAAGAAATAAATGATACATGAATTGGACTATATGCAGAATTTTCATGAGTCATTTCACACTGTGCTTGAGAAGCTACATACTTTTTATTTGCCAAGCATTATTCTGACTTGCAGTCCCTCATAGAAATACATTTTCAAGAAACAATTTCAAATTGTTTTAAAATTGTCTCTTCGATTTGTATTTAATTTACAACACAGGCACTTCTGTTAAAAAGTTTGGCAAATTTTCTTAAAGTTTGAAAACTATTCTAATTTGAGTTCTGAAAATTACTGAGTGGGGAAATGCTTACTGAAGGGAAAAAAATTGTTTTTGCAGGCTTTGTTGTCAAAAGAAAATTCAGAACAAGAAGAGTTTGCAGATGCAGTCAGAACAGGATTAACAGATGAAGAGAAGCAGCACATTGAAGACCAGCAGCTGAAGCAGAAGGCAATTGCAGAAAAAGATCTCGTAAGTCACAGGTTCTGGTGGAACAGGAGAAACCTAGCAAAGAAAAGGGTTGTATTGTGCTATACAGTTAGCTATACTGCTGTTAGTTATGCAAATGTGTTAATTCAAACTGATACTGCCTTAGACTTCATACATGGAATGTCCTTGATGTTACTTTAAATGTTTCTCATGTTGGACTCTAGGAAGGTGAATGGGACAGTGAGTTCTGTATGGATTTGTCTGGAGGAATAATTATAAAAGGTAGCTTTTATAGCCCAAATTGGACATGAAAAATTTAAAATATGTAGTAAGACAAGTAGAATTTAAACTGCACCTTACAAAGATCCCTTTTCTCCATTATTATGAGCATCCTGTTGCTTGCTTTTCCAAGGGGAATTGTGGACTATTTCTCTGATTACAAGATAATTATGGTTACATGATGAATAGTAGTTATAAAAAGGACCTTGGGGGGGGCTGTAGGGAACAATGACAATAAAAATGTATATCTGGATGCAAACTCTTGACTCACAGTTGGCCTATTGATTTTTCCCTCTCACCAGTCTTTCAATAAATAATTAACATTACCAACTAAACCAGTATTTTTCTGTTTACATACCTAGCTATGTAACTTCTGACTTGTTATTATTTGGGTTTGCTATACTGGTTATAAGTAATTGGTCAGATAAGAATGAAAGTATGCACTAAGGAACAAGAGTTTGAATAGGTCTCAGAAGAGAAATTTCAGTCTAATTCAGTATTTCATTGGCAGCACAGCTGACTCACTGCAGGCTTGTTCCAGACAACATGGATCATTGTCAAGTCTGAACTGTGGCCTTTCTGATTTTTTTTTGTCAGTCAGTGGAGTAGGAGTAGAGATGTGCAGCTTCAAATTAGTACTGAGAGGCAAAAGGTAATAGTTCATTGCTCTAGATTTTCTCAGTGCTGTTTTTTTTTTTTCCTAACCTTAATGTTCCAGGGTAATGGTTATTTCAAAGAAGGAAAGTATGAGGCTGCAATAGAATGTTACACCCGTGGTATCGCAGCAGATGGCACCAATGCACTACTGCCAGCTAACAGAGCCATGGCCTACCTAAAGATTGAGAAGTAAGTGGAACTGCATATGCTGTGCTGTTTGTTGTAGATCAGGAGGAATAATGATCCAGCAGATTTTCACTCGAGTTATTGTCACTCTTTCTCATTTTTGCTAGAATTCAGTGTAGAATAAATCACATTGAAAGCAGTAAACGAGAGGAAACAAATCCTTATGTGTGATCTTGAAACACAATTAGTAGGAAACAAGTTCTGAGGGAATAAAATAGTGCCATTATAAAGGGCTGGTCTCTGAAGTTGGATTTTCATTATTTTATGTGTGCAAATTTCAGTTACTCATATTTCTGAATTGAACTGCCCAAAGCTTTGACTATGAAACCCAGTCAGGTACAAAATGTTGCACTGTAAAAAGAATTGGATTATAACTTCTGACTTTGGAGGGAATGAATGAATAAAAGCTTTTTCTGGAAATTGTTACCTTTTAAAATGTTTTTTTAACTTCACTCATGAAAGCATGTATGCATTGCTTGTTAATTTTAAATTAAGTTTTATCCAAATAACCCAGAAACTCTAGGGAAATTCCTGCTTTCCAGTAAATTAGATAAGTTCCATATGGCCAGTTTTTACCTGTGAACTTCTTTTGACTCTTGTGATGTTATGGTAATTTAAAACTTGTAAGCTGGTGACATCTGTTTTAACGTGACATGGCTGAATATCTGTAGAGACAGTAGATGGATCTCAAATTAGGATAAGATGGGTTGCATGGATAGTATTTCTGACACAACACTTATAATTTAAAAGACATCAGAATGAAAATAATTTTCTGTGAGATTCAGAGGAAGTGATACTTTTAATTGAATAACCAAGCAAGAAAATTGATTCCCTATGATAAAGCTTGGGTCATGGGTCTTTACATTTGAAAGAGGACCAAAAAAAAAAATGCAGCAGAAGCCCATTGCTATTCCTACAAGCTGCTAGTACTGATGAGAACAGCAAATAAAAATTAATTTGCATAAATTTAATGGTAGTTTGAACATTGAGAAGAGGAATGAAAGTACTTTAATAAGCATATAGTGGAATTGTGATCTAATGTAATAACACAGATGGGATGAGGAAATCTAATCTTAAAATGAAGCAAATTACATTAATGCAAGGATATTCTGAATTCTCATTCTGAAATAGTTAAGGACAAGTCACAATTCCAAATGTAGAAAAAATTATTCTCATGCATACTTGCTTCTCCTCTCTGGTATGTTTTCTTTGTTTGTAATGGTATTTCTGGTTTTCAGAAGTACAACGCCATGGTGCTAACTTTGATTTTAAGGCTGTTGTTAAAGTTTTCAAGTGGACTCTGCTCTGACAAGCTTGAAGTGTTTTTTTTTCTTTACTGAGAATGTGAATTTTTGTAATGCTAAAAAGAGTCAACACTTTGTTATGAGATACCAAAAGATATATCTTAAATTTCAAGGTGCTGAGAAACCATATTCTGTTGGAGTTTTTTAATTCGCATTTTAGCTCAGTGATATGTTTATGTATGTAGGTAATGAAGATCTACCTTTATATTTTAATTGGTTTGGGTAGCTCTATCTTTTCAGTTAAAACTGCCTCTTGAAACCGGTTATTAATTTTGTACTACACTTTTGCTGAGGTACAAAGAGGCAGAAGATGACTGCACTCAAGCTCTGCTCTTGGATGCTTCCTATTCTAAAGCTTTTGCCAGAAGAGGAGCTGCCAGAGTTGCTCTTGGAAAGCTTAAGGAAGCTATTCAAGGTATGATTTTGTATTAGCCTAAATATGGTAGGTAAGAGATCAGTACAAGGACATCCTGATCTTTTTTTGTTCTGACTTACTGACATTATCAGTGCAAAAGTTAAGAATTAAGTGGTTTCTGTTGGATTTCACTGAATATGCATATATGAATATGCATATGTATTATATGAATAAAAACTCTTGTGTTGGTGCCCACATAATGGAAGGACAGTTTTGTGTGCAATTACAGCTGTTGCTGTTTATGATGAGTAGTAAGAAATAGTTTGAGAAGTTTGTTTAGAAAGTAGGTTATGATATAGGCATTAGGATGACTTATAAGGGGACAGTGAGGTAGATGGAGAACTGTCTGAACGGCAGATCCCAGAGGATCTTAATCAGTGACACAAGGTCTAGTTGGAGGCCTGTCACCAGTGGTGTCCCTCAAGGTTCAATACTGGGCCTGTTATGGTTTAACTTGTTAATCGGTGACTTGATGAAGGGCCATGTACCTCCTCTGGAAGTTAAGTGATGGCACAAAGCTTGGAGGAGCAGCTGATGCCCCAGAGGGCTGTGAGGCTTTCAGAAGGACCTTGACAGATTAGAGAGATGGGCAGAGAGGTACTGTCAGAAATCAAAAGGACAAGTGCAGGGTCCTGCACCTGGGGAGGAATAACACCTGCACCAGCACAGGCTCAGGGCAGACCTGCTGGGAGAAGGACCTGGTGGACAACAAGCTCTCCATGAGCCAGCAGTGCCCCTGTGGCCAGGAAAGCCAATGGAATCCTGGGCTGCATTGGGAAGAGCATTGCCAGCAGGTCCAGGGAGGTGATCCTGCCCCTCCACTCAGCCCTGCTGAGGCCACATCTGGAGCACTGTGTCCAGTTCTGGACTCCCCAGCACCAGAGAGACATGGAGCTCCTGGAGTGGGTCCCACAGAGGGCAACAAGGATGATCAGGGGAATGGAGCATCTGTCTTAGGAGGAAAGGCTGAGAGAGCTGTGCCTGTTCAGTCTTGAGAAGAGATGATGGAGGGGTGACCTCACCAATGTCTGTCAGTGTCTGAAGGGAAGGGGACGAAAGGATGGAGCCAGGCTCTGCTTGGTGGTGTCCAGCAATAGGACAAGAGGCAGAGGGCAGAAACTGATGCACTAGAAGTTCCACCTGAATACTTTGTTACTGTGCAGGTCATCAAGCAGTGGAACAGATTGCCCAGAGAAATTGTGGAGTCTCCCTCACTGGAGATATTCAAGAACTGACTGGATACCGTCCTGTGCATTGCACTCCAGGATGACCTGCTTGAGCAGATGACCCACTGGTGGTCCCTTCCAACTTTCCCATTCTGTCACTTACCTGCCTTTAATTATTTTTTAGAGCCATGAATGGAAAATAGAAGGTTTAAAAATATGCCACATGTACATTGTAACTTGAAATATCTACAGTTCCCGTGTTGTTTTTCCATCAGATTTCGAAGCTGTTCTGAAGCTGGAACCTGGAAATAAACAAGCAATAAATGAACTCACAAAAATAAGGAATGTATGTATGTGTATTTGGGTATAATGGGGCTTTGTTTGTTTGGGAGCTTTTTGTAAGGCTGTAGTACTGGAATATTTTTATTCATTATTGCATTATTTTTAACTCACCTTGTATTCATTCATGAAACACCTGATCTTTTGGACATCTTGCTATTTTTTTCAGGAATTAGCTGAGAAAGACCAGCAGAGTCACCAAGAATATCCTGCAGTATTGATAAAAGAAGCAGAAATTAAAAATATAGTGAAAGTGATTGATAATCCATTGCTGATTAAATCAACAGTAAGTTGTTATGTGAATTGCTTTCTGTAATGATGGGAAAAGTAGTGCTTGGAGTGAAAATCTGCTTTCTATAATTGTAGACTAACCCCTGATATATAGCCTTCCCTGTGGAAACCAAAAATATATAAATTTACTCTCTTGATATTTTTCAAGAACATATACACACATGCCGATGCTAAAGTTCACAGTAGTGGTGGTGTAAGTGTTCAGCCTTTAGTACCACCTTCAGCAAACATGGTGTATGCATACATTTACAATGTGGAATAGGAAGGCAGCCCCAAAAGCCTTTCTTGTGCCCATAGGTAACACTGCAGTTCAGAGTAAATGGAGGAGAGTTTAGAAGCTCTTGGTAAACTTTCCTTCATTTCTGCTGCTGTTTACTGTTTTTAATGCAACCATAGTGTTTATAAGACATGTTGCCTACTTGTGTCATATGCTGCTGTCACATAGGGCTGCTTTCGAGAGAGCTTTGAGCATGCACTTTCATCCCTGTAAACTGTAGGACAGCTGGATATTGGTTTTCAATAGGCGATGTATTGGACTATGAATTATCAGTGATTATAGTCAGATGAGTGAGTTATAGATGAAAAAAATATAATACCTCGTTTCTTTCTGTATTAAGCTTCCTCTTTTAGTACATTTAATCTTTATATATTCAGCAGTGAGTTGTGTAGATACAAAGAGTGCTTGTACTCTGTAGAAAATGTGTGATTATTTTGATCCTTAAACCTAAATTAATTTATTGTGAAGTAGCTGAAATATTACAGACAGTTAAAATTATTAAGTGTTCAGTTTGACTGCTAAAGTCAGTGAAAATGACTTTAAAATACAACAGTTGGTTGTATTCTTCTTGTTATTCTGCTAAGGTAAAATAAGTATAGATTAAACATACTCAACAATTTAGACTTCTAGGAAATGGCAGTACTAAAAGCACAAATGTTTCATCGTGTGTGTTTGCCTCTGTATTTTTAGAGCAATATATACTATGTTCATGTTCAGGAAATGAAGCTCTGAAGAAGTATGAGAGCTTTTTTTCTAAGACCTGTGATGGTGGCCACTAGGTGATGGTCAAGAATAATGGAGATCATGCAGAGATAATTTAGAAGCATTTTAGCATGTGGTGGAATTAATTACCTAATTAGGATGTATGTAATTTGATCCATTAGCAGGTCTGAGTTACAGATACTTATTATATCAGAATTTTAAGTTGTGGACTAGGGTCTGTGTTGTTGGGTATTCTTTTGTTTTGCTAAATTATGAAACTTGGCCACATAATGGGACAAGGTATATGATAGATTTTGCCTATTCAACCTTAGTGGGGAAAAACTATACATTTTTAGTTCTTACTAAGAAAACAGACTGCATATGGAGATCCTCTAGGGTAAGGATATACTGGTTTATGAGGTGAAAGCAATAAAATCATCATACCAAGCTTCATGTAGAATTTTGTGGTTTCATGGTTTTGCCAGGAAAGTGTGAAGTGTCTTCCCTGTGTACCACTACAGCGGTAACTGGTTATCATATGGTTAATTTAAGTTACAACTGTGTCTGGAGTACATTTAAACGCTTACGCTGAGTCCACATGTGACATGAGGTCTGTGCTCTGTTTAGAAGCCATTGCGAAGAATAGATATTGAAGAAGTTGATGATGATACATCAGATGGTGACTTGCCCAGCACTACTTTAGTCAATAACTGGAGGAATTCAGTGAGTGTTGAAGCAACAGAAACTCTAGATCAAGATGATCTGTTGACTACAGTTGATATTCCAAAAGCAAAGCACTTGAAAATAGAAGAAATCAGTGATACGTCACTATTACAGTAAGTTTAAGAATTCTTTAAAAAAGTTAAATGTGGTTGAAATGTAATCTTCATTTCCAGGTATCTGCATGTGGTGAGGTATTGAAGATACTTTGGAGAATCTGAATTAAAAAGGAAATGTTGAAAGAAACTGCAGTTCTTGGACATCTGCCTCTTTGACCACGCAGTGCTTGAGACAAATAGCATCATTTTAGTGTCAGATGGAAAACTCAGTCTTACATTACAAATATAAAGAATTCATATTTTCCTGCATGCTGTACTCTTTCTAGCTTGGGCACTCCATTTTCCAAGTTGTTTTTACAACTTTTATTTGTAGTTTTTTAGAAGAGATTTTAAACAGAGTTCAAGCATTCTTTGGTGTGTGAGAGAAGAGGAGCAGTGAGTGTCACCACCCTTTCCTCTTCTGAGGCAGGTGGTAGCTTCAGATGTGCTCAGTTTCTAAGTCATGCTTCACTAGTTAGGCAAACTCAAGTCTGTGTTGCTGAAACTAGGCTGAAGTAGAGAAGCTTTTTCCTTGTTCACTCTTAGAACTTGTCCACTGCATTGATACTGCCTCGTTTTTTTAATACAAAGAATCCTTATCAAAATTTCTGTAAGAAACACTGGCTGGCCCCAGTTAGCTGACCCCCACTAGCTCAGTTAGATGGATTTACTGTGAAATGTTGAAGAAAAAAAGTATATTCTTAGCCATTTCTTAATTTCTAAAAAATCAATGCACTTAAATTATAGGACAGAAAAGAGATCTACTGTTGTCAGTGTTGAAACTAGTTTATCCGTTTGACATTGATACTGTTTTCCATTATGAAATTGCAAAAGATGTGATTTATTTTTCTTTGGCAGGTATATATGGGAGAAGCCCACTATAAAATGCAGTTATTTCCAGAAACAAAGTAGAGAGAGGCTGAGTAAACTCAAGTATTTGCAGATGTGGTTTTTTAGAAAAGGTGAATTGAATATAATGCTTGTATAATTTGAAGGAATTTTAAAATATCTGCTTAAACTAAAATACATTATCTTTAAAATAGTTTTTAGTATTTTAGCTTTTAATGAATAGAAGGATCTCTAATTGGGTCACTATAGAATTTCCTTAAAAGTTGATTTGATTATGTGTTTCAAAATACCTTTGCAGGCTGCCTGTAAATGTGAAAGGAATTTCATCAACAATGCATCCATCTTTTCCTGCAAGCAAACAGAGAGAAAAAGAAATCAGAAGGTCGTTCATGTCTACTTCTCCAGTTCCTCCCATTCCTGCAAATTCTTTCCAGCTTGAATCTGACTTCAGGAAGTTGAAAGACTGCCCGGAAAACATGTACTTATACCTGAAGGTATGAAACATAGAGTGTCAACAGTATTTGGGTGGTTTCTTCATCATCAGTTGAAGAAACAGCATCCTTGGGTAGAAGGAATAGCCATGTTTAGAGTGTCTCAAGTGTGCAATAGTCCCCTTTCTTAATTGTCTCCACATAACAGTAAGTATTCTGATGTGCATTTGAGTTTTTCTTATTTGCGCCTTTTTATTTGCTTTAAGTACGGTCTCTGCATTTTTTTTCAAATATTGGCCCTTCTTTAAAGACTTAAATACATTAGTAACTCTGTTAAATTCTAATTTTTCAAATAAGTGCTTCTGGGGTAATTAGATATAGCAACATTTTTAAACTGGGAAAATGCTTGAAACACAGCAATCTACTTAATGTGTACTTTTACTTACATATATTTGGAAAAAAAAATCACTTTAATTTTTTTAAGAGAAGTTAGAAATTACCGTTACCAAAAAAACTGCAAACAAGCAAACAGAAATTGTTGTTTGATATCAAATTATGTGGGGTTTTTTTGCTTTCATCCACTTCTGCATTGTCCATGACCTTCTAAAAACAGATTTGTAATTCTCGTGACTCAGTTGTATTTTTTTGCCTAAAATTAACTTTTTAAATTTTTCCATAGCAAATAGAGCCCTCACTTTATGCAAAGCTGTTTCAGAAATCCTTAGATCCAGACTTGTTTAACCAGATCCTGAAAATTTTACATGACTTCTACATTGAGTAAGTTTACCTCCTCCTTTGTTTTACATTGCTTATTGCTGTTCTGGAAGGTTTGGGGGGTTTTTGGTAGGGGGAGGTTGTGTTTTTGTTTTGTGTTTGAGGGGTTTTTATGTTCTCTCTAGTCCCAACCTTGCGCTTACAAAATTGTTTCCAGCACACATCATTACATGAGCATAAGGAAATCATTGGAATTACTCAATAGTTGCTTCTTAAGAAGTGAAAGTCATCATGAAAAATCAGATAGAAAATAAGTGGAAAAAATACTTCTACTGAATGTTGTTGAATTGTGCTTTGCTAAAGAGCGCCAGAAACTGGCATTAGTGTGTATGAAATAACTTTTGTTCATATTACTGTGTGTGTATTCTGAGAGTACATAGAATTGCACATTGTCCTCTATTTTAGCTTTCTAAAGCTGAGAAATCCAGAGGGTTTCAGTTTTATGCCGTGATTATTGTGATGCATTCAGACTTAATTATCTGCTAGCATTTTACAGTTGCCTGTAGCAAATTTGTATTGGAGACTGAGATTCTGATAAGACAGGGCCTGACAAGTCAGTTTTGAAATTTCTATCCATGCTATCATTTGAGTCCTCAAGTTCATTTCGTCTGTCAGAGGCAGTGTACTGTTTTTCTGAATTACACTGTCTGACAAGCACGCACTTGATGTTTTTCAGTGTTGTTTTGTGGAGATAAGCAAGCATAAATCAATATTTGCCTTTCCCTTGGTTTCCTTAAAAACTAAAATATCCATCACATGGTTGAAAGATGATGTCTTAGAGATACAGTCCTGCATTTGGTGATGTAATATAAAGAGGCTAGGAAGTTGAAATTGTTTGCTGTAAGGTAAGAGTCATGTCTCCCTCCAAAAGAAATGTGAAGTTATGAAGGAAAAATGCTATTTGTTAGTATTTGCAACAAAGGCAGTGCTTGTTTACTGTTGACCAGAAAAATGTAAAACGAACACAGTCTAGGAATTTTCTGTATGGATGAAAATGAAGGCAGCTGCAATTGGTTCAGCTTTTCATTGAGCTTCCTGTGGCCACAGGTCCTGCTTCCTTTCACACTACCTGGTACATACAAAAATAATGTTACAGACAGATGTAAGTATTGAATCATGTTGTAGGTATTTTGTACATGTCCAGCAGTCAGTTTTGCATCAGTCTAGGTTTTGTATTTCTTCACTCTTGCTCAGTAGAACAATAATACCTACATAAAGGTTTCTGGATGCTGACTTTTTGCTTTGTGAATGGACAAAGGAACAGGAAAGACAAAGATAGGGTATTCTATTGGTCCTTTAATTTCTTGTTCCTGAATTCTTCAATATTGCTTGCAGCAACTGAATATTTCTAATCAACAGTGGTTACTTTTATATTTGTAATAATCTTCTTCAGGAAAGAGGAGCCATCACTCATCCTTGAAATCCTCCGGAAGCTCTCTGAATTAAAAAGATTTGATATGGCAGTAATGTTTATGTCAGGTTCAGAAAAAAAAAGTAAGTGATTTGGTAGTATCTTTGTAAACTCAGTTTGTGATACTGTAGAATCTTGCAAAAAATATGTAAATCTCAGTGCTACTCTTGTTTATTCCATGTAATAATCACTTTACTTGTCTAGCTTTTTATTGTTTTAGAAGTTAATATGAATGCCATATAATTTTTCTTAATCCTTTGACTCCTTACTTACTGCTTAGACTAGAAAACTACAGCTAAATCCTCTTATTTTAGTCAGTAATACCACTATATTTTATTCTGATAAAATAAACTTTGCCAGCTTGTCAGTTTGTAACTGCTAATGTTACAAATTTATGAATTTTTATAAAATCCTACATCTGAGATCCAGGGTATCCAGATTATACAGTTTCTGCAATTTACAACTCTGATTTTTCTGATTGGCAAAAGAATGCAAACATCTTTAAAGCACTCAGCCTGGTAGTCTGTCCTGTTCTGGAGGCATCACTCACATTGGTTTGCAATTTGTGTTGATGTTGGCTTGAATTCATCATTTATTAAAGTGGGTTTTGTCTCAAATTTTATTTAGCATACCAGACAGACTATGTAATAGTGAGACACAAGCAAAGCATTTCTCTGGGACTATGTAAATCTAAATTTGCTATCTGCAGCTGAGTTTCATTAAAAACCATTATACTTAAAATTCTGAAATGTGAATCTCCTTAAAATAAAATAACTTGACTTTCCAAAGTGTAATGCCTCTTACGAATGGCATTCGTGCCTTCACCTGATGTAACCTTTATCTGCCATTGGCATTAACGTTTATCTTCTGCATGTTGTGGCATACTGTCAAGATAGTAAAGAAACTAAAAGCTGTCAGTTGCCTGGATTATACAATTGTTTAAGAAGCTGTTAGGCAGCTCCTGAGCATTGAAATGAAGTGGAAGTTTTGCTTTGCTACTTTTGTTTATCCTCCCAGTAGTTTAAAAATGTATTAGTATTTCAACTGTATAATCCATATACCCCTTACCCTTTTGAAGGAAAGAATTTGCTAATTTACCTTGAAAGTGTGAATCACAAAAATAACAGTTCATGTTGGGATTTACTTTTCAGTTACACAGGTATTATTCAATCATGTGAACCACATGGGATTAAAAGATGCTTCTGTTGAAGAATTGGAGAAGAAATATGGCATTTTCTCTTAGCAAGAAAGCTGCTGTAAATGTCTGGTTTTGCACCTTTTTCACGTGGAAATTATCCAAGAAGGCTATAAGAACTGCAATTTTGTTGCTTTTTATAAATAATGAAATTCTTATACTTGGGTTAGCCAAATGGCACATGCCTGAAGAGATCATTATTTAGTTCTGCAGTACACTTGTTTTCCAGTACCTGAAACAATATGGGTCTACATCTTCTTCAGTGGAATCTGTTTTGCCTGAAAAACAACTGGGGAGATTGGCATTTGGGATCTGGACTGTAGATAGAGGTCTTTATTAAAAGGAAAAAAATATTTATAAACATATCTTTGGTAAGAATCAAATGCTGTATATTATAACTATGCATGTGGTTTTTATTTTAGAAAATAAACTGAATGTTGAATTGAAGATAATACAGTTTTAAAGTTTTTTTTTCTTTATTAAGGTGCCTAAATCACTCTTCTGTAAAGATCCTCCACATCAGACTTGTACTGTGCAAAGTGAACCTGAAGTATTATGGCAAGAAAATTTCAGAGTTTTTGAGTTTATCTAAAAGTGGAGTTGTAGCATTAGTAGCTGAGAATCTCTGAAGCTGTTCCTGTGAACCTCAACTGTAATTGCAGAATAGAAGGAAGATAAATACTGTAGAATTAAACTAAAAAGTTTAAAGAAAAACACTTTGTCTTCTTTCAAGAGTACTTTTAAAACAATTTGGTGAAACTTAATCCTTGTGGATCAGTTGTTCCTAACTGGGTAAACTCCTTAAGATGACTCGGGAGGCTAAGCAAAATACCTCAACAGTAGAAGGCAAAAGCATGAAATTAACTGAAATTCTTAGATAGGAGTGAGCATGAGGCATAGTAAATTACTTGTACTGCTCACATGACCAGGAGGAAATAACAGCACTTGTCAAGAATAACTAGTATCCAAGTTACGGTGTAAGCTTATCTGCTGGCTCTTCCATCCTGTACATGCTAATATCCTGCCTGTTGCTTTCATCCTGATTCACCCCTTTTGCTCTACTGATACTTCTCTTAAAGTTTTGGTTTGGTAGTTGTGCTGTTTTTCAGAGGAATGATTAAATAGCTATTAGCATTCTAAAAGACTTCAAACTCCCAACGTGGATTAGTCGGAAAAGGTGTAAATGTTGTCTTCTATGTAGTCAGTATTGGAAAACTAATTCTAAAACATTTGCAGCTATGTTATGTCCTAGTTCAGACTTAATCCAGATTTAAAAAACATTAAGTGAGCTTCATCCTTAGGCCTGGTAGCAATTGACAAGAATGGCATCAGCACTGGACCTCTAAAGTAGCTTCAAATTAGCTCTGGACCTGAGCACCACAGCAGACAGTGCTACTGGGGGAATGGAAGAGCCTTTATGTAGCACTGCTTGCAGGCTACCTACAGTAAGAATTGTTACTACTAGGTGTGTCCCAAGTTACTGGTAACAGGCTGTTTATTCCCCTTATTGTAAAGCACTTCAGATAAAGTATTGGGGAGACTGCTGTAACTAATAAATGATAGGGCATGGAGTAGTTACCTGAAATTTTTTAGGTACAGATTTTTTAGATACAGTGTACCTTCCTATGGACTGTTGCAGGGGTTGCCATTTGGTACATTCTCAAAGGCTGGTTTTTGAAAGCTGTTGTATGAAAACAGGTGATTGGAATAGGGACCTTCAAAAGTAAAAGCAAGATCATGGCAGAGAGATTTGAAACTGTACCCCAACAGTCACCTACAACTCCACTGTGCTGTGCTCTTATAATGAAAACAGTGCTGTTTTGGTTGGGTTTTTTCCCAGCTGCTACTTTTACACAGATTTCTGTTCAGGATTTGTTCAGGTTGAGGAGGGCTGATGAAGTTTTTCAAGCATGTGGAACTTGGTGAGGTGGATGAGTAGACCTGATTTAACTTGCTACTGAACTTCGGCCACCAAGATTAATCTTGTAGGTGGTATGCTACTGTAGGCTTTTGCTTTTATATTTACATGCAACATCTGAAGTTACTAAAGTTACTTTTCAGTGCATAGAAAACAGTGCAAAATGGAGAGCAGAATGCAGCTATTGAGACAACTCCCAGCTCCACTTGCTCCAGGAGATGGCAGTGTTTTTCCCTTTTAAATTGCTAAAAGATTGCCAAATTTCTGAATTTTAGGGTTTAATAAATTATGGAGAAGATCAATACGTGTGAAGCAAGTAAAAAATCCTTTTTGGGGAGAGAAGTGGATTTTTTCTTTTGTTTTTGTTTTGTTTTTGTTTGTTTGTTTTTTTAATGTAACACATTCTGCAGTAGTTATAACCCTAGTGTGTTGGAGAAAAAAAGGGTTACATAAATAGTGTGAAGCAGTTAAACTGTGAAATACTTCATAGCTCTTTGCTATGTTACAGTATTCAAAGTGTCAAAAATATGAGATTATGTTTGCTGCAATGATGGATTCAGGTTGAGTTTTGAATTATTTTTTTACTTACCAGTATTTAATTGTGTTTTTCTAGATAGCTTTTTAATTAATCAAGATATTTTAAATTTGATTATCCTCCAGTAAATCTCTGAGACAGTCAAATTCCATATTGCCTATTGATTCCATATCCAAAGTTGTTAGAATATTGAGGGAATTTATCTTAGGACTTTTGCAGAACATCCTTACAGCTTTCCCTTTTGACAGTAGACTGTGCCTTTTTGGGTTGTTTTTTTTTTTTGTGTTTTTTTTTTTTTTCCTCTTTCCAGCAACTCTGGGTAGTTCTGCATTCACTAAGTAATTGTTTAATCTGAGCTGTGCTTGTCTTGCTTATAAGGATGTCTGGTTATAATTACACATCAAGATAAAGACACTTGATTTACTGCTTTTTCATTACACTGCTATCGAAAAGAAAAGGTTTTAGCATAACTTGTACTTGGCAATACTTGTGTCAGTTACTGTGGAAAGCAAAATTGAATATAGTTTGAGTACTTGTTCCAAAAGACGTTTTAGGATTGAAATTTAATGGTTGTGACACTGCTCAAGAAGTTCTTGCTCCTTTTCTTCCTTGTCATTTTATTTAAAAATAGGCATTTCAGCTTGCCAACTGCTGCTGTTTTTGAAGCTACTTCTAAAATAATTTTATTTATATAAATTTGCATATAATTTTAATAACTTTAATATTAGTGTAAGGTTAACATACCAGATTTTTATATTTAGAGTGTAAGTCTTTGGGATCCAGAGTACCTGTAAACATTAGCTTCAGGAAATTTAGGTTCTAGCTCATTCTTCTTTAGGCAGAGATCTTTCTTTGTCAGTCATATGAATACATTTGCTTGTAGGTGCCATCACTAGGGAATACTGAAATGAAAACAGGTACTGAACAGTTCATTACCAGTGTCATCAGCTGTCAGTTGTTTTCTTCCTTCTTGCATGACTAACATTTCCATTGCTCAGGGCGGTTTTTTTTGTTTTAATGCTGGTGCACTTAACAGTGCAGTCTCTTCTTACTCCTGTCCAATATTTGTTTTCCTCTTGTGGTTCTGTGTTTTCTTGTTGCTGCTACTTAATAAGTATTAAACAATCTGTCTTCATTCCCATTACTTTATTGATATCATTGAAGAGCTCTTTTTGTTCAGGTTGGTCCCTTTTCACACTTGCTATCCTTTCTTTCCATCGCCATAACTTGAGATTATTATCTTGATATTATTTGGTAACTAGTAACTCTGGTGTGTCCTTTGATTTTCCTCCCACGACACCTTAATAAGTGATGTTACAACAGAGGAAGTAGAGAGAAGATGAAGGAAATTAAGCTTTTAAAGTTGTGCTTAGGTGCTGTGGTGTCTAGGCAGCCTGGGATTGCTCTCCTGTCAGTATTAGAATCCAAGAGTATGGAGCATTTAAATATACATCCTCTTTTCTCTCCTTCACCTCTGTCCCATGTAGGAGCAGCTGTGAGGTGAGGAGCCTGTGCCAGTCTCCTCTGCCACTAGGTTTTGTTTGTTTTCAGCAAATTGGTACTTTTCCAGGAATTGCAAAAAGGACCTTAATAATAGTACAGGACTGCACATTTATTGACTCTTACTTTTCTCCCCAGGTAAGATTCACCCTGTAGCTTTTCTTTTGGAGCAGCTGTCAAGCCACCCTTTCTCATGTCTTAGAGAGAATTAGTGTTTTAAGTTGCATTCTATCTACTCTTTTTGCATTATGTTTTTTTAACTTCCTTAAGGTATATTTCTAAAGGTTGTGTTATTCAGAGGACACTATTCCCCTGCAAAATCCTTTGTTAGTGATTATCCTTAAGAGATGAGAAAACTAGCCTGACCTCTAAGGAACATGTTCTAAGCTGGAATCTAGTCTTCATGCAAGTCTGCCAACTGACCTAGAATTGCATTAGTGATTGATCTGACTTTATTTTCTTTGCTGGTTAGGCTTAGAGAAGGTACAGCTTTTGGGATAAAATGTGGAAGTGTATTGTTCACTGTTGTGTCTTCTGTTAAGCATGCAGTTCATACTGATTGAAATAGTAAAGTTTTATGGGTTTTACACTTTGTATCGTTTCACATAAACCATTTGTGTCAGATCTTTCTTGTTACATCTGTCATTATGTACTGATTCCCTCTCTGAATGTCTTTATTTTCACTGTGCCCTTTCTGTTCAAAACATTGTATTCTTCACTGCCTTCCCTCTCCTGTTAGCTGCAAGTAGCTCAGCTTCTGAAAGTGTTGTTTGAAGGCACCTCCTGGTTTTTAAATATTTCTGCTCAAAGCTTTGTTTCTGTAAGCTCCTTCTAATAACCTTGCTTCTTCAGGCTCTTTTGTAGAAATTTTCCCCTCTAAAGTCTAACTTCATAAACTGAAGCAAATACTGCATGAAACCCAAGCAAATTCCTTTTTTCTTTTGCTTTCTATTCAAGTGACTGCTGAGTTCAGTTGTGGTTGAATACTTCAAAGTCTTTTGCTTTCTTACTAATAGCAGAAAGCGATGTTTTCTTCAAACTTCAGATCTTCCACTCTCTTCTGGCAGTTGTTGCATTAATGAAGTTTAAGATGACAGCATAAAAGATAACTTGGTTCCTTGTCCCAAGTGAGTCTACCTGGTTTTTAAAGCAAGAAATGTACCATGAAGCATGAATAGTGTTACATTAACCAACAACTGAATATACAAAAGTCTTCCTTGTCATGATACCTCATAAGATAGATTAATGCTCAGTATAAACTATTTAAGTCCTGTTTTGTGGCCCCTTACTTAGGCAGGTCTTCCACAATGAGCTGAGCATCAGATCAGTCTAAGTGAGGAGACAAAACACAAAAATGCCTGTGAGAGACTGAAATGTTACTGGCTCAGTTGGCCAATTACAAGGGTGCTTTGCACCCCCAACCTAAGCAGAGGAGGAGAGTGTTTTGTGTGTGATGGGAAAACCTCTGACCTATAACAGACTGAGAGGGTGCCATCCATATTGCAGAGAATGACCAGGACAAACCAACATTTGTTCAGCAAGATGCTGGATTTTGAGCCAGCTAAGTGAGAAGACTGATGAGAAATAGATCCTGTGAAAGGGGTGGTGCTTTCTGTCCTGCCAATATCCTTTACACAACTGGCTCAGGTGTAAAAATCCCCTGAAGGTACACATCCTTTCTGACTGGGCATACCTGGCTCAACTACATAGATGTGAGAGGCAGCTGTCATGTCCTATAAGGTGTCATAAACCATCAAAGACTCTTGAAGTGCCCCCAGACACTTTTCTGGGGCCTTCTACCAGAGGATGATCTATACAGTGTTGAAACAGAGAGTGGTTTATAATGAATTACTGTCACTTTTGGAAGCATCAGTAACACCTTGCTGACTTGAGAAAAATGTACTCCAGAGCCTTCATTGGAAAGTGAAAAAGCTACTAACTCTTCCTAAAATAACCCAAAGCTCAGATGTTTGAAATAAAAAGTAATTAGCTTCAGCTGTACACCAGAGCCTGTGTGTAACACCATGTAGCATGTGAGCTTGAGTTCAATTCTGTCCTTAGTGTTTTGATTTCTTTGGTTTTTTGATTGGGTTCTGGTCGTTGTAAAAATTAGCCATGTTATTACTGGGTTACATCATACTAAATGCTGTATTTAAGTGAAAGTGCACATGTTTGTTTTTTTTTCAAAAGATGGGTGAAAACATCCAGCGCACCCCCTGAGCTGAGAGGGACAAGATGATGGACATCTCTCTGAACTCTCATGGAGGCAGGTGCATCATCTGACACATCACATCATCTGGGGTGCAGATGTAGACTGCCCCACGTAATCCAAGATCTCAGTGACTGGCAGCTGAAGGAGAAGTGAATTTCCCTTTTACAAGGCTCAAGATCAGCGTATTTTTTCAAGCTTTCAGAATTTCAGTCTCAACATTTCTCTCTACTTCAGTAGAATCTAATAATTGGTTAATGTTTTTAACATAGGATTAGCAGAAGCTATGAACAGGAAAGCAAGCTCCACTAACCCTTTTTTAGTAACTTCCTCTAGCTTTCCTCTCAGAATTATGATTTGTCCTAGTCTTTGTCCTTTCATGCTTGTGCCTGTCACATACTGGCTTTATGTGAAGCCAGCTGTACTGAGGACAGATTCCTGCAGTCAGTCCTCCCATTACTGGACTTTATCAGGACAGCTCTGCTGCTTCAAACACAATGAAATTTGGCTCAGTAAGAATGCCCACATGCTGCACATGAAACAGCCAGACTTTGACTGTATTCCTACCTGGTTTGTGCTGGTAGAGATGGGAAGCCATGGTACCACACAACCAGAGAGCCCCAGTCTCCACTCCTTTGATAAGGGTCCTTCCTCCAACTGCAGTAATGCCAAGGCAAAATACCATGGGGCTCAGCTGCTGTGCTCAGAGGCTGATGAGGGGGCTTGTTTGTTCCTGTTCAGCTACCTGAGGTTACAATATATGGCTCTTCATTTTCAGATCTCAAGTTTAAAGAGGTTGATAAAGGAAGTTTGTTTATCATTCCCAGTTGCCTGGTGCATAAAACAGTTTGTTTTAATCTTCATTACTTTCCCCTGCTAATTCCCTGTGCTGATAATTTGCCATCCTTCAGCCTGCCTGTGCTCTCTGTCATTACCAGTTCCTGACTGAATACAATATGTGTTTGTCAGAACAAGGAGAATGTTTTGAATTGCTGGAATTAAATCAGAATAATAGACCAAAGAGTATGTTCAGGCACCTCAGAGTATTCAATATCCTTGTGTACAAGATTCCCCTATGTACAGTAATACACACTGACAAATTTCAAAACTTAACAAGCTATTTCCAAACTGATGGGTATCTGTTGCGACATTGCCAAAGACACGTGACAATTAAATGTCCATGTGCCTCTAAAACTCAGAAAAAAACCAAACAGCTGCTTTATAGAGCCTACTGGAGCAGTGCTACATCCAGTAGTTTTACAGTTTTGTTACAGGCCACAGGCCCACCGTGACTAATCAGTCCTAGGGAAGAGAAGGGAAACTGGGCAATGTAGTGGGTGATGAGACCAAGCCACCCATCATTATACTCCATGATTTTAGGGAATTGCCTCATGAGAGGCAATTGAGAATTGTCCCACTTTTGTGCATTGCCTCGTGTCTTAGGCAAGTTCCTACCAGGAGCTCAGTTCCTGTGAGTTCAAGATCTGGATTTTTTTTGTCACCATACTTGTACTTGTGTGTTATCACTGCTGCATTAGAAGCAGATTGTCACCTGTGAAATTATCATAGAATCACAGAATAGTCTGAGTTGGAAGAGACACAGAAGGATCATGAAGTCAGCTCTTAAGCAGATGGCCCATGAGGATTGAGCCCAAGATCCTGGTGTTATTAGCATAATGCTCTGACCAGCTCAGGTGGAACATCTGAGGCTTTCAGAGATAATTATGAGACTGTTGCCCAGCTGTAGAGATGAGATTCTCCTCACTGGCAGGAGAAGGTAAAAATGTTTTCGTCTGATGGGAAAGGCAGCTCTGGGTCTACAGGACATTCAGGGCAAAGGGAGGTACACTGAACTTCTCAGTGGGGGAGGATTTTGGCAGGAGCCAGATGGAAACTGAGAATTAGAAGGAAAAACCTTAGAGCAACTTTTGGGCTTGTGTTACAGCTGAGGACTACTCGTTGAAGATTGTATTTGATGAAATTTATATTAAATACTCATTTTCCTTCCTAATTATACAGCTGGAATTAATGATTCAAGAAAATCCATGGACTATTTATAAAGTCAGTTTTGTGAAGGGAAAGCTGTGAACTATATTGGATTTGTTTATTTGACAAGCTCTGAATCTGACCCAGCTTGGGAGAAAGGAAATGCTGTGAGGGAAAGAGACCACAAGGCCTTTATCTTCACTGAGTTATTTCTGGCAGCAAAGAAAACCTTTGGCTCTTCAGTTATTTCAGTCCCATTCTGGCGTTTGTGTCCTATCACCTAGTCCTGGATCATCTGACTTGTCATATAGGATCATGGTTTCTTTTTCCTCTTCTATCTAATGATAAAAATGAGAATCTTGAGTCCCCTCCTTACTCAACAGCCTATGAGCAAGACATATTGTGACAGTAAATTTTGAAACATCACAGAATTGCCTAAAACACAGTATCAGGGCAAACTGATACCAGACAGCTAGGGCACAAACTGGAAATGGTCTTCCAGGGATAACATATCTTGGGACATAGCTATTGATATTAAAGAGCAGGACAAGAGGGTTGGGCATGTAGGGATGGTGTGAATGCCAGGATAAACAGATAGAAAGACACAGGAGTGGCCAACCGTTGGCTCAAGGGAACATTTTCTTCCTTGAAATGACTCATTGGCACTATTCAAAGGCAATAAAAAAGTCAGCAGAGAGCCACAGCTTTCTGCTCTGAAAGAAAGAGCTAAGTTTGCCACAACTCCTTGTTCTTTCTGCCCTGATTTATCCCAGAATCCTCAAGATGCCACACTAGCTGATGCAGGTTTCTTCTGGTCACTGATTCATTTTCTCAATGTAAAGTGTGTTGATTTATCGATAAATAGGATACATTTGCTGTACAGAGCCTACTGATCATGTTTAAACACAGTCAGGGAAACAATGCTTCTTCTTAAAAGAATAAAAGTATAATGGCAAAGTCAAGCACTCAACAGGCTCAAATTGGCAGTAATGCCCAAAGTGATACTTAGCTTTATTCGGTCCATTTTTTGGTGTATTTTTCATATGATGGTATACATCATTTAATTACATTTAATTACATGCTTCACCAAATTTCTTGCCTTCTAGCAGCCTTGCTCAGAATGTATTTATCATCCAAACATAGATGTTTGAAACTCTAGCTTGTTTCCCAGGAATATTTTTGGTACCTGCATTTAACCATTAAGAGGGCAGCCTGTCTGCAGCACAGTTCATGCTTTTAAGCTTTTCATAATACAGTTGTTCAAAAACATCTAGCTGAGTTGCAGCCACAGGGAGAAAAGTAAAATGAAATTAGTGGTCCTTCCTCAGCTGGGTTTTGTAAGTTTCTTGATAGCATCAGTGACAGCCATGCACAGTCACCCTGTTCTCCCTATTGAAATGCTCCTTTGTTTCCTGGCTGTTTGGCAGCAAAGAATCACAGTCTGACAGATAGACATGCACACACTTATATGTGTGTGCTGGTTCAGCTGGACTACATGCCAATGTGTATTTGCTTTATGTTGGACTGGGAATGAAAAATCACTGTCAAACCTATGACATCAATATATTTTTATTAATTTTTGAGTGCCTTGCTCCAATGTACCTTCATTGGGGTTTTTTAAATTTTGTTTTTGTTGTTCTAACTGCTCTAATTTTACTTCCGACTTTTCTTTTATTCATAAATACTAATTAACTGTGCCTATGAGCCATAACGCTCTCCTAATGAACAAGCCATGAGCCTTGTGAAAGTGCCTTAGAAGACATGGAAAAAAACACTTCCAGCTGAGCCAAACGCAGCACATCTCCTCCTGTCAGTCAGGATGAGAGCAACTCCACTGAGTAGCCCTTTGGAGAGTTGCTGGAGCTGTGCAATTAAAATCAAGCCTGGAAGAAGCGAGAGCAGCAGTGCTCAGACACGGTGAGTACTTTGCTAGGAGAAACACAAGGGAGATTGTGCCAGGAGGAGAGGGGCTTCCTGGGGGGCTCCTGAAACTGTGCCTGCTCTGGCTTGTGACATGGTCCTCCAAACTCCCCTGAAAATTCACCACATTTAAGAAAAAAGAAAAACATCTGAGGACAGAGTAAAGGGAAAATGTTTCAGGGAAGAGCCAGCTCAGCAGGAAGATGTGGAGCTAGTGTAATTGGAGGTGCATGGGAGGGTCATGCAGCTTCACAGGAAGGCACTGTAAATGGAGAGGAAGGATCAGTCCTTTGTGGGAAAAGGCAAAATGGGAGAAATGGGTTGATTTAATGCCTCTATAATAACAGAAAATGAAATGCATCTACATCTCTTCAGCCTTTCTTTTTCAGGCCCATACAGAAACAAAATAGCTCTTCAGTGCTTTTATGTTCTGCAACGTAATAGGCAAAAGAGAGCACTGCGAAAAAAAATAATCTAATTCACACTATTTCCTTATTTTTGATGCATTTTTTTCAGTGAAAGATCCCATGTTGAACACTTTACAGTGTTAACATAAAAGTAATGGGAAAGAAAGAATAGAAATGGACCTCCATTTGGAGAAATTAAAATCTTTTATATAATACCAAATAAAATTGTTGTTGTGAGTCATTGTGTAGCAGAGACAAAAACAATGGGTGTTTGATTTGCAAAAGTCCCTGCCTTTCATTCAAGGCAAATGAAGTAAATTCAGTTCTATTGCATGAAGGAATTTTCTTCAACTGGCTTAGGCTATTAAGCACTTAATTTAGACCAGACATACCACAAGAATTAATGTTATATAAAATAGGCAAAGGCTGATGGAAAGCTGCAAGAATGAAGCTGAATGGTGCTGAAAAATGCCTTTCCTAAATTTCTGCACTTCTTGCACATTGTCCATGGAACAGAGCCTGGAAGAAAGCCATAAACATTTCTCAGGCTGTGCTTGCTCTTCTGTATGGAGAACATCTCTTGTGCCACAAAGCAGAGAGAACAGAAGGTGAGGGATGGTGGAGGATGAAAAAGAATCAGGACCCTCTCTTTGGCTGTCAGACCAGTGTCCAACCTTTTCTGCAACCCACCACTTGCTGAAGTCATAGCAATTCTTCCTGTGCAAAGACAACTTTGTGAAACACTGAATGAAAATTCTGCTTTCAGGGTTTCACATAGAGCTGTGACACCCATTACCCTCACCAGCTGAGAGTTTCCAATAGCATATGCAAAACACATATTTTCCTTCTGGCATTGGCATCACTTTTCCTCAGTTAAAGACACCATGTGAAAACATGACAAATATGAATCTTTCATGATTCTTTGGTGCTTCTTTGGACTTCACACTACAGTCTTGTTCATGACACAAAGGAAAACAAGGTTAGAGAAAAAATTATTTTTTCTCATAATGCTCTTTTATGTGTGAACATTAATGGAAGAATAGCAAAGCACTGAATAGTTTTACAGAAAAGGGAAATTAAAAGAGGAAGATGAGATTAAGCATGTGTGATCACACCAAGTACACTGTGACTTTCTATTTGGATGTTACACTCTGCTGGAAAACCCAACATTAAACCTGGTGTAGAAAATAAATGCACAGAGAGAAATGTCCAGTCAGAGCAACCTCACTGCCAACCTCATAATTGCATTGGTAGTCTGTAACTTTTTTCTAAATCTTCTTTAAGAAGATTTATAAATATATAAAGATATATAAAAATAAATAGAATAAATAAAATTTTCAAATAAAAACTAATATTGGAAAAAAAAAGAAAAAAAACATTAGCAGTAAAAAATAATGAAAATAGCAATAAAGCAAATAAAACAAGCTGAGCACAGCACAGTGTGTCCCAAAGCCCAGAATTTGAATGCAAATTAATGTAAAAATAAAGTCCAGCTTTTTCCTTTTCAAATTGTTTTACACTCTTGACTTGTACATCTTGCATAAATGAGCATAACTCTTGCTATTTCACATTCTTATTTAAGAGGGCTTTTTATCCTGAGGCATTAAAATTACAATATTCCAGCTGGAGTTTCTCAAGTTGTTTAATAATTCCGTGGTTTAATTATTGAAATGATTGCAATTTACATTCAGCAAGTCCAGCAGCATGTTGGAGATTTGAAGGGTATGATATATCTGTATTCTCAGCAATAGAAGAAATATGAACAATCTTCAGTCTTGTTGGCTTCTCCATGTAAAATAATGATGGGAAGAGAGCTTTTTGGAGGTTCACAACACAAAGAGGATTTGGGACCCAAATTACTGTAGCAGATCTTCTCTTCCAACCTATGAGGTAAAATGTCTTCAGTACATTAATTTCACTACTGAATTTTCACAGTCAGTTTAAGTTCCTCACAGTGGGTACATGCTGACCACCAAAGCCCAGAGAGGATAAAGCTGCACAACCCTTAGGAGACACTGAATCTAGTTTGGGGTACATCTCCCCTACCAACAGGGCTTAATCCTTCAGTTTAACCATACCTCCAGAGAAAACTTGGTACCCCTACACACTCCCTAAGATCACAGAGGATGAACATCAGAGGGAAAAATCCTGGTTCAAATATCTTTATCATCCTTACAGCACAAGCCAGTGCCCTAGAATATCCTGAGCAGTGGGTCCTAAATGCCTCTGAAAATTTGACTTTGAATGACCTGATCAGATCATTGGATAATATTCTGCTTTGAAAAAATGTGGAAGAATGTGGTAGAATTCAAAGATACAAAATTTGACTTCACTTCAGCTGAGGGAACATGTTTCATAACTAGTTTATAACTGCAAAAATACTCGATTGATTGCTACAGGAGCGATATCCAGCAGGTGGGCCGCATATCTTGTGTAAAGTTCCATTCTAAAACTGAGGAAAACTGAACAGTGTTATCTGCAGAACATTCCCTTGCCTTATTATTAGCTGTACTTGTAGCAGTCAGTCTTGGTGTGCATATTGGCCTTTTGACTTGGGTGTGTATCACAATCTTTCCCTATCATCTCACTCCTTCCTCTTATGGAAATAAAACCCATGTTCAGGGGGAAAGGAACATGCAGTACGTTCCAGGCAGACCTCCAGTCTGGATGGTCAAATCCCAAATTACTAGGTGTGGTGGTCCTCTGCTGGAAAACCTGTTAAATAATTTTCTTAGTGAAATCTCTGAAGCCTCTACTTGCATTGTGACACAAAGTGTACATTCCCAGGGTAGATGCCCCCATCTGTCTCTGACAAAAGTGAAGGAAGAGGGTTGATGAAAAACAAACATGCTGGAGACAAAGAGGGCTGTCCAATGTGTTTAGAGGCACAGTAGGAATTAATGTATAGACATAAATTATCAGAGAGAAAAAATACCTCAGCATCAAAGCCATGTTCAATGCGTGGGAGAGCCTCAATATAGCTCAAATATAGCAGTGAGCAGATGTCTTTACTATCATAAGTGTACTTAAACCTCCCTGAATTTAGAGCAACAGCAGAGAATAACAGTCTCTTTCATTCAAAAATTATAGCAAAAATCTATGTTGCCAGTCCCTTTTATATCAGACCACAAGACTACGACGCTCAACTACAGTAAGAGATTTACACTAAAGACAAAAAGGAACAGAGGAAATTAATGGGGGAAGATGAAATTTCCATTTCTCTTCTTGAAGCCTGACATTGTTATATGGAGAACGCAAAATTACTTGTAGCCAAACTCAGGATACGTAGTCTGAATGGTAAAGCCGCAATAAATGGATGTGCCTCAAAAGTAGATATAACTCACTTGAACTCATCAGGAAGATTTTTTTCACTGAAAGGGTGATTAAGCATTGGAAAAGGCTGCCAATGGAAGTGGTGAAGTGACCGTCCCTGGAGGCATGCAAGAAATGACTGGATGTGGCACTTCATGCTATGGTTCAGTTTACATGGTTGTGTTCTGTCAAAGGTTGGACTTGATCATCTTGGAGTTATTTTCCAACCATAGTAATTCTCTTTTTGTATGATTCTCTGTCAAGTTTCTGGAAAGCATTGCTCCACATCTACCCCTCTGGCTTTAAAAAATCTCCAGAGTCTGAGATGATCAATACATAGCAGCAACAAAACAAGTTAGGAAAAGCAACCACTATGTTTTGTCCCTAGTAGCACCTTTCCTCTCACACATTGTAGGAGAACTTTTGTAAAATAAATTGTTTACTTCAAGTTTTGCTGAAAATGGTATCTAAAATCTCACTGAATATGGCTACTGTGGACACATTGGGCTTTTTCCACTTTGCCTCAACTCATTAGATTCTTGGATAGACAAACTTAATGGAAAAAGTTTCAAATAAACCCAAGGGTGATTTAGTATACAAAACTACTATTAATGACCTCTTAAGAGCAGGACTAACATTAATTCTTTATGATTATGTATTTTAAAACTATTTTATTTCCTATTTTAAAGCTCAATTTCTGGAAAATAATTTTTAGGTATGAAATGTTCTCATTTTATGAAGATTTTGGAGTTATACAATAAGATTTTTCTGACAGATTTACTGTTTTTAATTAGAATCAAAAGAGCAGACAAAAGTCATAGTTATAAGAAAATGCTATATTTTCATTAATATTTTAATAGAGACATCTGAAGCAGTCATTTTGCCCAGAATAGGTCAAGTCTTCAAGTATTTGATTTCAAACATAAATGGAAAAAAACCTATTGATTTAAATATAAAGTATTAAGTATATGTGCAAGGCACTGCTTTGAGTAAATAAACTGATGTGGAACAACATAAAAAAAGAAAAAAACAAACCAAAAGAAAAACCAAAAAACCCCCATCAAAACCAAATTTGATATTTTGATTAGACTGTTGGCAACAAATATATGAAATTCTGACTGCCTGAAGTCAAGCCTCAGACAATTTATTTTTGTAATGTAAATAAAAATTTGTGACTAATGTAGCAGTTCCAGAATGGATACTAAAATTACTTCATCTTTTTGATTAATCTCTTAGGCATACACTGCAGTTCACATTTTAAAAAAATCACCTACACATGTGCTGAGACAAGAGTAATCCCCCCCTAGTTGAAATGCATGCTCTGCTATGTGTGCATCCATTGGTTATAACCCATTGTGAAGAGAGGAGTATGGTTCTAAACTGCACTGGTAGCAAAAACATCCAGTCTCTTTCTCCCCTTGCCCATCATTACATGTCACACCTCTAAAAATGCATATGGGATTGTGGGTGAAATTTAGTCTTCAAGTGAGTATGAAAAATAAGCAAAGGTCTTTCACTTACTGCTACATAAATTTGTTTTCTAATCTCTATTTACATGTGACAAACAATATGAATTCAAGATTAATTTTGTCTATTTTTTGCACTATAAGGGGAATTTGAAGACATTTTTAGAGAAGCCAGTCACCAGGTATATGAGTACTTTCCAAAAGCGCTACCTTGACTCCTGAAGCTGTACAAAAACAGCACTCTGACCCAGGGAGTCGGAGGCAGCTGCCAGATTTCTCTCAGCAAGTCTGTCTGTAGGCTCAAGTGTCTGTCTCTGTGTTGTGCACCATTACATAACCATGCCCATCATCACACCTGGCTGGAGATGGTCCTCACCATTTCTTCCCACGGTTGCACGTCATTCCAGTAACTCTCAGCCACTGAGGCTGCAGCTGTGTGCCTCAGGACTGCTCTTGTTTTTTCTATCACCACATGAGACATCCCATATACAGGAAACTATATTTATTTTTGCTTTCTCTGTATCAAGCCAATAATTACATTCAGACAGAGCAGGTGACAGCATCTGGATGTGATCTGCAGATGGCAGGTGAGGAAGAACTACCTTCTCTTTGGTTGTGGTTTCTAAATTCAAGTTCATTACTGAAATGAATTCCTAAGTTCTGACAATACTTAAGCTGTAGATGAAATACAGCTTAACTTCCAGATATTAGTTTTATTAGGGCAAGTTAATGAACTCTTAAGTGCCTCTTATTTTCGTCTCCCCAAAGTGCTTATTGGTGATTTTAAAACTGTCTTGGCAAGTTTGGTGAGCTTCACAGCGCTCATTGGTGTTTCCATACAACACTTTTTTCACCACATTTTGATATTTCACGTATAGGTTTACTTGTCAGGGAGCACAGAATCACAGAATCATTTAGGCTTAAAAAGACCATTGAGATAATTGAGCTTATTGCATGAGAATATAAGAAGAGAAATTAAGTAAGGTATAAAATTTAAAGTGTATTTGATTGCATTCAATCTTAAAAGCCTCAGGATTAATGTGAGGCTTATCTTTTCAACACCTCTCTTAGTTCACACTGTACACAGCAGCATAATGCTTGGGCTGACTTATATCACGGGACAGCGTGCCTTTAATCTAAACTGTGTTGAGCTTGACTCCACACTAAGAGCCATCTCTGTGTCTCTTAAGGTGGGGTTAGCTCCCAGCACCATCTCTTGGTGTCCTTGCCCACACCAAGCCTCAGAGCAGGACAGCAGACCGTGTGTTAGCAGAGAACAGGCAAACACCAAAATTGTGTAGCACTTGCTTTGCATCCTAGACCATCATCCTCACTGGTAAGAACAGCCAGCTGGCATGGACACAGTCTTCTGAATGAAAGCTGTCTGCCTGCACAGTGCCACACGGATGTGTGTGTGGATGTGATGTGGGTATGGATGTGGGTGTGGGTATGGATGTGGGTGTGTGTGTGGATGTGGGTGTGTGTGTGGATGTGGGTGTGGATGGGAGTGTGGATGTGGGTGTGGGTGTGGATGTGGGTGTGGATGGGAGTGTGGATGTGGGTGTGGGTGTGGATGTGGGTGTGGATGGGAGTGTGGATGTGGGTGTGGGTGTGGATGTGGGTGTGGATGTGGGTGTGGATGGGAGTGTGGGTGTGGGTGTGGATGGGAGTGTGGATGTGGGTGTGGATGTGGGTGTGGGTGTGGGTGTGGATGTGGATGTGGGTGTGGGTGTGGGTGTGGGTGTGGATGTGGGTGTGGGTGTGGATGTGGATGTGGGTGTGGATGGGGGTGTGGATGTGGGTGTGGATGTGGGTGTGGATGGGGGTGTGGCTGTGGATGTGGGTGTGGATGTGGGTGTGGATGGGAGTGTGGGTGTGGATGTGGGTGTGGATGTGGGTGTGGATGTGGGTGTGGATGTGGGTGTGGATATGGATGTGGGTGTGGGTGTGGGTGTGGATGGGGGTGTGGGTGTGGATATGGATGTGGGTGTGGATGTGGATGTGGATGTGGGTGTGGATGTGTTGAGCTGGACTGGGGCTGGGTCTGGCTGGGGTGTTTCTGAGTAGCTACTCCTGGATTCAGGAGATGGTCCCTAGCAGCTGCTTTGCTCAGGCGAGAGCAGAGTTTGGAGTGCTCTTGACAAGTGGAAGTGTAAGTTGTTACAAGCAAGCCATTATCACCCTTAAGTTGTTTGGCTCCTTTCTGTATCTTTCATGGGAGCACTGCAAATGCCAAAGTTGTGTTTACATAGCTCTGTTTGTCCTTGGCAGTCTCCTTAATCTCTTGGAAACGGTGTGTGGCACTAAAATGACACACTGCAGGCACAGGTCTAGTAGCCCTAACTCTGCCTATCCATAAAGCAAGCAGAATAACAAAAAGTTTTGTCTTCAGTCTCTCTTTTAGAAAATAATACTGGGAAGACACACACATTCTGTTTCAATTAAATGACATGCAGATACCATGAACCAACCCAGAAATGACAGTACTTTACTGGAGTTCTCTGCTAACATAAGAAGAAACTACAGTATTTTTTTCATTCAGTGTTTGTTGTTCAGTGCCTTGCTAAGGGTTGGTAGGGATCTTCAGGAACCACAGAAAAGACCAAGAAAGCTTTTCTGTTCTCACCCCTTCTCCTCTATTTGAAGGTTTGGTTTCCTCACCATGTGCCTTACTCAGACTTGGATGCCTACAGCAGTTTTCCCACAGGCATGCCAAAGACAAACTCACAGTCTTCTATGGATGGAGTGCAAAGAAGAAGCTTTCCTCTGGTCAGCAAGGTAGGTACTGAAAATAATTTCTCATAATTTCCAGGTCAATATCCTACTTGTTGCCTAACTGTTCTCTCCTCCTTTCATTTAATAAAGGTTCAATTACTCTGTTTGAAATGAGATGCAGTTAACAAAAAAGATGAGGAACCTCCTTCTCTGCCCTGTTTCTCAGGGTGGTTCGTAGTTCAGTGATCAGATGAGATATGGAAACTGAATTTCCTCAGAGGAAACAGGGACTGATGTAGAGATTTCTTGTGATGTGTGACTCCTTTCACTTCAGAGCAATTGAGTAAAAGGAAGAATAAAAGGTCATCTTTACATACTTCTACCCTGGTTGGTGCTTTCCTCCAGTCAGATGATTCATTACACCCTGACAAGACCTGAAACTGAATGCATTTGTTCAAGTCTTCTTCACAAGAGCAAATTTCACACTAAGACATCTCCATATGCTTAGTGCTGTAATATAGTAATTATTAAAAATTCTCACTAAAGGAAAGTCATTCATAAGGGTATTTTTAGAATACCCTACTGTCCTCATGCTATCTTCAGTTATTTTAGGTCTGAGGATTGTGAGACAGGCTAAGAACCCTCTGCTTTCTGACAGAACCATTCTGCATAATTAAAATAACGTAATTTGGAAGAGCAGACACATCAAATGGTATAAAAATAAACCAGACCACAAAACACAAGAGTAGGCTTGTATTTGTCACCAGATCTGATTTTACCTCTTACCCTTCACCAGCCCATAGTTTACCCAAGTGTTTTTGCATTTCTGTTATATGTGATGCTATCAGATCACTTCATGAGCAATTTTCATATAACAGAGTAAAATAAACAGCTCCCAAAACATATCAGAGACACCTTCTCTGTATAGTCAAAATTTATTTTGCAAAAATAAATTGTGGAGGGAGCCTTACAGAAATTATTCTGAAATATTATGCTGCTAAAACTAAAATCTTATTTCCTTAAACTATCTGCAAGATGAGTATTTTTTTCTAGATGGAGAATCAGGAACACTGGCTGAAAACACCTAGGAAATTGCATAGCCATTTCTTTGACTTTTTGAAAGTTATTTTCAATCCTCATTTTACAATTTCTTTAGCATACTATTGAAGGAGTAAATGTCATTCCTGAGTTATTCCCCACAACTCAGAATTTTTTATGGTGTCAGTGGGAGCAGCTTTGCTCTCAAGTAATGTATTGCTGTGCCAACACAAAATATATTTGGTTGTCAGTCTTGTAAAATGGGAGAAATGAAGCCAGAAAACTTGTATGTGTTACCAAACTTCTTCCAGTCAGATCACCAGACCTGTCAAACTGTTAAATATATGTCACCAACATTTGTGATACCCCTGTGAGTATCAATAGGATGAAGAACTTATTTCTAAAATACTTCAGATAATGCTGGGAGGCTTCAAGCCATTCAGGAGCTATATCTTTCAGCAGAAGCATCTCATCATATGCAGAGCAGCTCCTGAAGCTCTTCAGCCTACAGAATAGCATGTTCACACAGTCCAAAAGAAGCTTTGCTTTGGTTGTGTGGGCTTAGAGTCAGGAGCTACACACACAGTTCACTTGTTGCCATAGAAGTGGCATGGCCACAAGACGGGCTGGTGGGTAAACAGGCACAGTACACAGACATAGCATTTTAAACTGCTAGAGTATGTGCAAATCACCACCCACACTCACAGAGTGAAGGGAAAAAGAAGAAAAATAGCAGTGAGACCCCTAGTTATTTCCCGTGCGGTAGGAAATCCCTGGCACCATGGTAGACCTGGTGGCAGCAGAGGAGGAGGAAACCCTCCATCACTCTGGTGCAACTTGGAGGTTGCTCCTACAGTGAGTTAAATCAGCATGCAGGTTGGACTGCATTTATTCTGGTATATAATGAATAAGCTACTGAAAAAAGCAATCAAGACCCATTACATAATAGAGTGATTGATCTAATGGAAGATTCTTTGTCTAAAATTGCAGTTATTAATTCTTGTACTCCCATGATGTATATCAGCTATTCAAGATATGTTCATTCAAAATCCAAGTCCTATCCAGCCAAAGATATGCTTATCTCCTGTGATTTATTTTAGCTGCTTCGTCTCAGTATTAAACAAGCTCCTTGTTTAATGCTGTTGGAGCAAGTGAAGATAAAGAGTTTTCCCCCTAATAAACTGTCATTACCTGAAAAATTGTAAATGTTGGACTATTGTTTTCATACAATATGAGATATGTAACATAGACATTATTTCATTAGGTGATATTTAAATCTTCCTCTACCTTCTATAAATGTATTTGTCAGGTTACAATTTACAAACTCTATTTATTGTGAAGTCAGTTCATTGCATTTAACTGAACTCTTTAAAGTAATGGAGTCACTCTTCTGAAACGTTCCCATTTTACAAGGCTTGTCGTTTTTTATGAAGCCTGCAGATACCCAGGTAATTTTATTTTTAAACCTTTAAACTCTGAAAATGAGTCATTTCATACACCCTCTTCTGTCTCATGTAGCACATATTAGCTTCTTAAGGGAATTATCCTGAAAAGAATATCTTCTTATATCACCCAGAATACATTTCCCACATTTGTTTATGCCAGTGTTGAAAGAATTAAATTTTTAATGTGGGATATGTGTCTAGTCTAAACATGACTAAGAAATATCACACATTTCCGTCACTGCAAGATACATGTGGCATTTCCTCTTTGACATAAAAAAACATGCCTGATAAAAGAATGTCCTGAAATACCAAATGCAAACTTCACAAACCCAAAAATCAGATGGCTACACTATTTCTTGAAAGAGTAAGTTACATTAGCTAGTAATGAGAAGTTATGCTTGAGCTGACAGCTGATAGTCAGTACAAAACTAATATTTTTTCCCCTTTTTTATCTTTTTAAGAAAAGAGACAAGGTTCTATCTTCTGGGCCCTTAAAATAGCAGTTGTTATATGAGCTGGTTTAAAAGTAATACTTCTGTTGTTAGAACTCGCAATTAGGGGGCTTCTAGCGATAAAGGGAAAAAAAACTTATTTTCCATCTACCTTTCTTCATGGCTGGGGAGTGTAGTCAAGCACAGCATTTCTAAAGTGGGTTGGTTTTTTTTGAGGTTTTTGGAGGTTGGGGGGAGGTGTTAGTTTTCTTGTTGTAGTTTTGGATTGTTTTTTTGTGTTTTGTTTTGTTTTATTTTGTGTTTTTTGGGGGGTTTTTTTGGGTGGTTGGTTTTTGGTTTTTGGTTTGTTTGTTTTTCCCCTTTATGGGTTTTTGTTCTGTCTTTTGACAACGGTATACTTTTTCAGGTGAAAATAAAACAAAATCCACTTTGCTGTGTTTGAGTGATGGTGAAGGATAAGAAATGTCCATTTACATTGAGTAGGATTCAGAGACTTGAATGGGAGCAGGGTGACATTATCAGTTTGAAACTTCAGGTCCATACCAGGGGTGGAAGTTATGGTTGTGTTGCTACAGTATTGTCTGGAGACTGCTGCTTGCTATTCAGCCAGAGGATACTGGAATGTGACAGCTAAATTCACTTCCTCCCCAGTAGCCTGGCTACTGGCAGGCTGCCATGGCCTGCTCCATTTGATGCTCTCTTGGGACGATATGAGTCCATAAGTCCATTTGTCTACACCAAAACCACCAGGAGCCCTGTCTAACAGCACTTCCTCCTTGCTGGTATTTTACTAAAGCAGGTTTATAGGTGTAGTCATACACATCCAAATTACAGGGCTGGACCTAAGCTCTTCCCATGGTAATTCAAGCCCTACTGTCTGAAACCAGCATAGCATTTTACTGGGAATTCTGCTAGGTGATAGGGCGGGAAAATCTCATGTAACAAGACTTGTTGTCAGATCTCTTTGTCTTCTATTCTAATTCTTTTTGCAAATGAGTCTTATTTCTTGACAAAATATCACCTATCCTGTCCAATATGCATAAGAATCACACAATAGGAGAAGGATGGGGTGTTCCTGGAAATTTCTGTCACAAAAACAGTAGGATTTGGAGACACACGACTTACCTAGAAACTATTTCTTTCCACTTTTTTTTAATTTCCTATCTCATTCCACAGTTCCAGTTCCTGGCAAAAGAGGCATCAAGGATATTTCACAAAAAAAAAAGAAGATCCACTTTCAATTTCTATTTCTTTTGTGGCCTACAGACAATGTTTCTTTTAAAAGAAGCTTATTTTTACTTGAGCTCCTTGAATTGCATAATCTGCTTTCTTACAAAGGAAATCACAACACTTTTGATCATGAAAGGTAGTTACTTGTGTGAAGATCAATATAAACTCAAAAGTTATATTTTGAGAGGCCCAGGTTAAAACCATTGTTGGAACATCTGCTGTAAGCAATTTGGCCAAGTGCAGAAAATGTTTTTGCAGCCTTAATGAAGAGGTGATGCCATGTGGCACTGAGAGAGCACTTCTAGAAGAATAAGAGATGGGAGAATTAGCTATTTTGAAAAATTCTCCAGGTTATGAACTGGCAAAATGTACAGGACAAACAGTTTGCTTAGTGCAATACAATCAACATCAAAATTTGAGTTTTTTTAATCTATAAGAAAAAATTAGTCAAAACATTTTATTCAATGTTTTTTGATACTGCATTTACAAATCATGCTTAATTAAATATAATTATATACAACCATGAAAAATTCAAAAGATATTTTGATTAATCTACCATGGACAACTAACTTTCAAAGTGATCATTATTTTTCAAGGAATATGGAGAAAAGATAACGCATAAGCAAAAGAGAAGAAATCTCTTTATGTTAAAGGATTGTTCTTCTGTTTTGCCATTGATTAAAACAAAAATAAAATTTTACAATATTGGGACTGATGATAGCCTAAGGCTGTCACTCATAGTTGTGCTATTTCCCAGAATAACGAAGGAGAGCAACAGCTGGTACTTAATCAAGACCTCCCTTTTATTGTTCATGCAAGTGTTCATTGAATTTTTACTCAGATCTCTTGCAAAAATAATAAAAAATACATCCTGGGATATATTCCTGATATCACCTACTTTAAAGTAAGTGTGAAGAAACATATAATTTTTATTTATGCATATTTTTAATATATCCATGTTCTTATTTAAACTATCCAGTCTTAATTAGGGTTCCTTAATAATGAAAGAATTAGGATCTTTTGACCATGAATGCAAGTCACAAAATAAAGCAAGAGGGTAAATAAATTAGTATCTAGATAAATTTCTTGATTAAGAGAATCTTGCTAAAAGCACAAGATGCAAAAAAAAAAGACAAAAGACTACTTGTCAGCATCAGACATGCTAATTGAGTGATTGACTTGCTGATTACAATGAACCACTGCTGTTAGAGTTCTGTGAGAACAGTTTGCTCTTGAATTATTCTCATATGTTGAAAATGCTGTTTGGTGGCATATTTTATATGCAATTATTTTGTCTATTTGTATAGAACAGAGTTGCCCCAGGAAAACATTTCTTATTGTAAATTGGGATTTTCATAGTATACAAGTAATTTTTCTACGAACAATATCAACTAGACTAATATTGGTGGGTTTTATTTTTAAAATTCTACACAATGTCTAATTTGTCTACATTTGTCATAATTTTTGATCCATGAACTTCCTCTAATTGCCATTGAATGTCATTTGCAATCTCATAGAAATTTATAAATAATAAGCTAGTGGAAGCTGAGAAATGTTCAAGATATAGCAGAGGTTTACCAAATGACATACGACTGAATACTCATAACAGAAGAAACCTCTAATTAGACCTAGCTGAGTTGTGGATGTGGAAAATACAATCAACAGCGTCCCATTGCTTACAAAATTTAATTTGAAAGACCTTCCAAATACATGACTTTGTCATGTCGTGAGTTTAATTTATGTAATTGAAATGGCAAAAAATATGAATAATTATCAAAAGACTTACTGGATGTGGCTGTCATGTTCTTAATGGTACTAAAAAAAGATGAAATTAAAAGCCATGAATATTTTCAATAACTGAAAAACAGCTTTTGTCATTTCTTGCAGATTTTGCCTTGTCTTCTGTGTTGTTGCTGTGTAAATACCTAGGAGTTCTCCCGAAGAGAGAGGGGAAGATAGTTGCTTTACTGCCTCTGTGTTTCTGAAATCTGTTTTGTTATGTCTTTATATATAAAGATTTTTGTGCTTCATGAAGCTTATACTGGCAGGTGTCTACTGTGTAAGAACTAGATGGATGATCAGGAGGAGGCTAAAGTCTCTAAGACCCAGTCAAAATCGTAGCAAACTCTGAATTTACATTTTGTCCTGCGACATTTTTACACTTAAACTACATATACATGGGTTTCTAATACTCCAACTTAAATTACACTACTAACAGGTCTCATAGCTTAATTCCCCCTTATACACATCTGGGGGAGGGGGGAGTGTGGTGCAGGGAGGGGGAGGTTTGGACCAAATATTTCTGTGGAATGGTAAACCATAATAAAAAGGAGCAAGGAGTAATGGCAGAAAACTGAAGGAGCCTATTATCCCAAAAATGTTTGTCTCCTCTTTGTATACATCCTTTCAAGTGATCAGCTAGATTTGATGGACTTAGCTCAAGGTTTCACTTTGCACCTCTGCAACCCTCTCTTGAGTAGCTTTGCTCAGGCTCAAAGGATCCTGAAGGAGCCAGCTAAAGGGTTGAGTGCAAAGAAAGCCAGCAAGCAAGGCGTGCACAAATTCAGAGTGCATTTTCTCACTGGATACAGCTGCAGTTACTTATTTTATAAGAACAAAAGTGCTAGTGGATTTTCTTATTCAGGCTAATCACAGGACTTTGTGTCAGTCATGGGAGACTGCTTGAGGTAGATCCAAACTGACACCTTCCCTTCCCACCTACTCAGTGTTTAAGTTTACTGTGTGCTGTGCATAGGAGTACAGAATAAACACGTATTAAGTTAGCCTTTTAATGACTCTGGGATCCCTAACAGACAGAAAGCAAAGGAATCCATCACTATCTTTGTTTATGGTTTCACGTATGTGCCAAACAGAAACACTCTGGAGTCATCAAAATGTTCTTTCCTTTTTATGTAACTGAATGTGCTGAGGTGATTTTCCTAAAATAAATTTAAGGAGGAGGTTAATTGTTATGTCGACATGTGAAAGCTTCAATATTAAGCAAAAAATGTTGATTTAATAGCCACACTATTCATCACTCACAAAGGGGTCTGATGAGTTTACTGACATGCATAGAAAGATTTCCATTTTCCTCCAAGAACTAAGCGTCATTATTGCTAAGCTAATGACTACTTTGAGGACATTGTGACCAATGACAACTGGAGAATTTCTGAAGCTGATGTCTGTTCTTGACAGAAATCAATTACTTGTAAGGCAATTATGGTAAATAAAAAATACTGAATTCAGAAAATGGAGGTATTGTTAGCCTGATGTGGCCCATGCAACTGGAACATTTGATTCAAGGAAGTAATACACAATAAAAGAAATTACTTTTTTGTGAAGCCATTGTTATTATGTGTACAGTTTCTACAATGCTAATCAATTGCTAAGGAATTAAGTGGAAAATACTCTGCTTTTTACAAAGGGATACTTTCATCAGTATTCCAGCAAAGACTTTATGGAAATAACTAGGTGGGTCTGAATCAAAGTCTAACTCTGAACATTGCCAAATTTTGGCTGAAGATACTGTGAATTTTCTCTCTTCTCCTCTGGGAACAATCATGTCTGTCTTTGCATTTTGGAGCTGCCTTCTCTGTCCTCAAGTTAGTTTAATAAGCTTCTGCAAACTGAGGATAAAATGGGTTGTAGAGCTTTCTCATCAAGAAGAAGCCTTGGTCAATTTGGTTCATTAAGACCCTATCAAACTTTCATTATTGCAGTCCTCAGACTCTAGACATGAAGGGAGAAGGAAGAATTGTTTGAACATTAATTTTGAGATTAAAAAATAATGCTGCAAATCAATGAAATGAATCCACATGAACAGAAATATAACATCTTTTATTATCTGGAGCCTGAAATGAGTCTTCCAGATTCCTTAAGCCATCACACAGATAAAATCAGGGGCCTAAGAATGGTTGTCAGTGTATTCTTTACAAAGCAAGACTCCCATCTAGTTTGTATGAGAGATTTTCAGGATATTTTTTAATGTTAGCTTGATCGTTCTCTGCAGAGCATTTTTATTCCAGATTGTGCAGGATCTGACCACCGAGAAATAACAGCTAGAGAAACACAGAATAATTTAGATCTAGAAGTAGCAGAGCTGTAGTTAAGCAGTTAAATTGCTTACACAGTGTGTGCTGTGCATGAAGAGCTGGGCCTAGTAAAAGTGAATCTTAAGAAACATTAGACTAGACAGTTAACTTTTAGATGGCTAAAGTTAAGGTAGAATTTATCACAACTTGGATATCAACTCCAAAATTACAATCCTATCTCAGATACTAGACTGAAAACAATAGTTTTCAGTGTCCTCAGTGTCCTGCCTAAAGGCACTGGGAACCTCTCCTTGCACCCAGAAACCCACTGAGAATTTTGAGGGTATAACAGCTCCCACCGAGCAAATGACGCACGCAGTTTCCATCCAGTTTTACATGCCACCTAAATCTGATTCCCATGGAAGGTCCAGTTCAGTGCACAAGAGTAAGTTCCAGGCACACCATGTTACAGGGTCTGTCTTTCCGAAATATTGCACTTCCACCAATAACCACAACAAAATGTTGTGGTCTCCAAGCCCACTTGTTATTATGTAAGAGTGGTTTTTATAGGAAATAAATATCAGGTTATGTCAATTAAAGGCTGAAAAGCACTTGTCGGTGACAGAATATGCTCTGTATTATTTTATGTTCTCGGTATAAAAAAGAAATAAGAAAATTTAATGCAGGAAGCATGTGGAGGCTGCTAGATGTATTAAAGGGAGAGAGAATAGATGCAGATGTAGCCTCTTTCTAGAAGCACCTGTCTGGCAGGGCTACATCAGTGAATCATGAGTAGGTCTGAAAATTTGAAACCCCAATTTGGAGAATACATGGACTTTACCACAGTTTTTCAGAATATGGCCAAATTTTCTTTGACAAGCTAATGAACATGCTGTATCAGTACAATTTCCCTTCTTCTGTCCACAGTGTAGCTGCATACAACTCCTGCTTCAAAGGGATTTTGCCATCAGCCAATTCTCTGATCCTTGCAGGGGATGGAAGAATGATCTTTGCACTGTTTGGGTTTAGTTTTTGGAGCAGAGGGGATCCTGCTGGACATGTCTTGTCACTAAGTCAGAGAGGTAACATGTACATTGTCAGGGGAGAATTTGCTCTGGACATTGTCAAAGCTGGGGATTACCCCTGCAGGCTTTTGGGACTGTTTAATTTGAATTTTGATTTTGTTTCATGTTCAGGCAAAACACTGGAACAAAGGCAACCCATCTGTAAGAGCTGAAGGCTTATCTGAGTGTTTTGATCTCAGATTACACCGCTGGGCTCACTTGGTTTTCTCTCACAATAAAAACCAGCCAAGTTCTGCTCAGTCACAACCCTTGGTCATGTGAAACTTGAAAGATCCGCACTAGACCTGTTCTGAGTTTCTGTTTTTCTCTATCCTCCATTTTTTGATAGCTTGGGCAGCCTAGTCTTCCTAATGACCCCATTTCTTCTTTCATCTTGGTAAAGAGTGCATTTACTTTCTCTCTCTCCCACTGGTGCACACGGTAGCCCAACTACCTTTTTTGCTCCTGTAGGAGCCTCCTGTGCTTCCCCCCTGCCCTGCCATAGGGCAGCCCTTGCCCATCCAGCCCCTGTTCTCAAACCTTCTCCTCAGTCCACTGTCCCTGCATATCCCTCGATCTGACAGTCTCACTTAGAGCCCAAAAATCCCAAAACTGGGCTCCATAAACATCTGTTCATGTCTGTCCTCCAGTCCTTCCATTTTCTCACTCTTACATTTTGCCAGTCACCAAGAAATGGGACATCCTGTCATCTGAGGAGGACAGGAGAGTTGTGGGATATGTGTGATGAACCCATCAGAGCTGTCCTCTACTTGCACCTCAGGCCATGGGTGACACATAAAGGAATTTGCTCCATAGGTGGGTGGGCACGGGCATATCCCCCTCTCCATGGACTCATGAGCCTTCTGTGACAAAAGGTAGACCATGACAGACTTGTACTCCCAGTGGATCAGGTCACTGTCCCTCTTCCAGCTGCTCCAGATCCTCTTGCTGAGACTTTGTTGCATGTCTTCTCTTTTTTCCTCTGTCAGAGGCCCAACCAACACAATCCATCTTCTCATCCTGGATCTGTCTATGCTGTCCATTCCTGCCACCTGGAGGAGGAAACACAATGCAGAAGGGGGCTTTCTAAAAGAAAAATCTTCTCCCATGCCAGTCATGGCTTCAAGCAGTACTATGTCCCCAGCTCATTGGATGTTTTCTAGGACAAGTGGGTGTTCTCAGATATGTTTTGTTGAGTATCACTCATGACTCCCATGTCTGAGGCCACAGCCTTCACAATCCTGTTTTTTTCATTTATTGTCCTTATTAGCAGGTACCTGCCCTTCTTGTGTTTCATTTTGCGTTGTTCTCTCCCTCACAGCATCACCTACAGGATTTACACAGCTCTTTCTTCACTACTGCTCATCCTTCTCCAAACTCTCACTTTACTTCTATTACTGCAAACACGCCTTTGTTGGCATTTCTACTTGTCTTCTACAGAAAAGGCTAGCTCAGGGAATTCAGAAAAAACATGAATGATAATTTAATCCCATAGTTAAATTATGTAACTGGAATAAAAAATAAATAAATACTTCTAAAATAAGGCAAAACCCTCCACAAACAATATGAAGGGAAGCCTTTTGACTTTGTTTTGAACAAAAACATGATCTTTGTGTTTTTGACGAATGTTGCTTTTAATTTAATTTCATAAAGAAACAAAACTGGTTTTAATATAACACAGTGTTGCATAAATTAAAATTAAATGTAGTGAGTTTACTGAGGTTGCCTTAATCTGTATTTTTAATGATTATAAAAAAATCTCTGAAGTTACATCATTATTATAATTAGTATTTTAAAATGGAAATCTCATAGAGTTCAGGTAAAATAAATAATTCCCATTTCTCTCTTTCTTTTTTCTTTCTTTTTCAGTTTGATAGTCAAATATTTGAATTACTATGTAGACTATATAAAATTTATAATAAAATTTATAATAAAATTATAATAATAATTAGGAAGCTATTATGAAATAAAAGAAAATAAGTACACCTTTTATATTGTCTTCTAAAAATATTAGTATTTCATATTTAGTAAGTTCTTGAGTCTACAGTACCCTATCAACACTTCAAAGTTAATTGAATTAGACTAAATTCTTATTCTGTACTTTCATAATATTTCATATCCAAAGGGTCTAGAAATTTCTAAAGTGCTACACCTCAACACCTAGGAAGGTAAGAATGTAAACTCCATGCATTTCTGATCTTTTGGCCTATCCTTTTTGAGTTGTAATTTCCATTTTGATGAATTAGAATCCCATTTTAATTACATCTTCTTTACAATCTCATGTGTTCTGATTTCCCTCATCTGTGTACATCTGCCATCTCTGACTTTTGAACTTCCCTTAATGATATTTTGCTGTTAAAGAATTCTGAAAGTAAAGATGCAAAAACATGCGTGAGGCTTGAATGCTGACATTGACTTAATTTCTAATTTTTAGTTATATTTTGCATTCGTTTAGCATGACATAAGAATTTGACACATATTATATAGATCAGCTTATCATAAGTATGGAAAACTATAGGCTTACATCTGGTCCTGTTCTACATGTAAGCTCTTCTGTATCCCTGAAAGGTACTTCCTTAAAAATAGCAGTTCAGCCAGATGGTAGGCAGATGCCAAAAGTAGACAGCAGATCACTGCAGTAAAAGAATAGGAACCAAAACATTAAAACATAAAAAAAACCTGTCTGTGTGAGACAGTGCATGGATTTGTAAATCTGAGGAAAGTTTGAAGAGAGTGGGGAAGAAAGGGATGTATCTTAATGAGGAAAGGCTGACCTGGCAGATCTCTGGTAATGGTAATGGCATTTCCCTGCTCACACGGCATCAATAACATAGAAGCACTAGGTAGCTTTTCACAAAGACAGACACTAAAGGCCACAATCCCTAAGCTGATGAGCCAGATGCTCCAGAGGGAGAGGAAGGCAGACCTCAGGCAGGACAATCATTAATGTTTTAATACAAAAGGAAGTTCACGTGATAAATTATATTGACAAGAACAGTTTAACCACAGTTAAATTACATTCCTAATCTTACCCTTCTACCCTTTTTCCAACAACCCTTTATTAAAATCAAACACTGAGAAGCTAATTTGCCTGTGATTCATGCAGGTCTTTTCTTCTTTGCCTCTCGTTTTTATTCCCACACAGACAGGTAACAATACTGCTCACAGTGATATAATTGAAAACACTGCCACTGAATTCGGTAGGAGCAGCATAACATAGGCGGGTTACTCCGTTTCCATGGGCTTTCCATTGTCTCTGCTCACTGCCAGTATCATGCAGGCCTGCTGCAGGAGCACAAAGTAACATATGACAATTATAGCGTTAAAGACCCGTACATTGTAATCACATCCAAATTGTCAGTCCTAGAGTACAGCAGTGCTTAAAGCAAAAACTGCTCTGCTGCAGATTAATGCTCAAAGAATAGAAGTAACTGTGTGGTTTTGTCATACAAGAATGTATGCAATGTCCAATTTTCTATGGGAGAGCATCATCAGGACTTATCTGAATCATCATGTTCATTCCAGTTAGGGCTTCGTGCAGTTCAAATTCATATAATTCTTCTTTGAAGCCACCATGTGAATTCCATAAACTCACAAGGCAACAATGCTTGGCTTTCAGAGCATTTTCATAAAAAGCTGTATAGAGTCCATTTCAAGCCACAGAATGAATGGTTATTTTGACAGCCAAGTTGGTGATGCTGAGATACTAAGAACTACTTTCCACATCATTAAACATAGCCTTTACCCCTTGCTAGAGTAGTTGGTAGAAAAAGGGAAAGCTGCTTTTTGTCATGACAGCTTTTCAATGGTTCATTTTGTAAGGTATTAATTATGAATGCTTTTTCACCTTTCAAAAAATTGGTTTTGTTTGCATAATGAACCAGGCATAATTTTTGCCAAACTGGCATACCATGATAGACACCTGAATTACTGAAGATTATTGAATTTGAGAGTGTGTATTGTAACCTTCCAAAAACTTCAGCCAGCCCAGAATGTATTCACTTTCTCAGACAGAATCTTACTATAGCACTACTCAGCAATCAGTGGGGATTCCCCACCATACCTCTTCTTAACAAGAAAGGTCAGTTTAACAGTTCTCATGAACTATTTACCTTCAGTAGAATCACTAAAATTATCATGAGAGCTCATGAGAGTTCTCCAGGCAGATGATTCAAACCTGTAGTTCTTAAAAAAGAATGAAAATAATTATGTGAATCTAAGACCTTGATGTGCAAAATTCCCTTGTTTTATCTTGTCATGATAGAGAGAGGAGCACTGAATATCAAGAACTTTATATTCAATCATGTTTTGAAGCACTGACTGCACTCGCAAGTCAGCCTTGTCTGCGCAAAATTAAAAACAGTCACTAGAGTGTAATGCTATCTCCCAGTAATTTTCCATCTCTATTACTACCTGTTTGCTGGAATTGATTTTCAGGGTATTTGGCTTAGGAAAACTCCAGGACAGGACAGGTGCTCCAGGGTAAATCTGTGCATGCTTTTCTCTACTTCTAAGTGAGCTGATCAGTCACCTACTCCCTGAACAGGCACTTGGATCAACTCTAGAACACCAGGGGTAATCAGAGCTAAGACTGAATCTTCACCATGTACATCTATAACAGAGACGGAGTATGAAGAAATAATTTCACAGCAAACTTTGGCTTACCATTTAAATCCTTAGAGCTTTTGTTCTTTGGAAGAAACACTATGCTTGTCTATAGAGCTCAGCACTGGGTAAGAATGAAGACAGACAAAGAATGCAGTAGGAACCTAAGGCCCAGTCAGAGTGCAAGCTGCACTATGTGCTCAGAAAAACAATTGTATTATGGAAGCACTGGCATGAAACAAATGAATTTTGCTGTATTTATTAATTTAGGAGCTTGGCTGCTAAAAAGAAATCTCAGAGGATGATAAATAGTTTGTCTTTTTTTGTATTGTTATTAAGTATGGTACAGTTAGTATTGTAGGCTTAGAAGATGAACATAGGAGATCCAAATTCCATTAATTTCCTGGTTATTGTAATGGTACAAATAAACAGAATTTTCTACACCAGGGAACACACTTGGCAGAAGGGTCAAATCCACTAGGATATGTACGTACTGATAGAGAAGATATTCTAAAACCTGTTTATCTAAAAAAAACAGCTAAAGAAAAGAAAATTTAGTACAATTTTTAACATTAAGTTAAAAAGGTGATGGAAAGTGCTGGTACTCTTGAGGAATAAAAAATAAAGGCTTACTGTTATAAAGAGTTTGGGATTTATTTCACATCTGCACAAATTCAAAATTTTCTCAAATGGGGAGAAAATGGGGATTTTTCTTCAGAAATTGAGATTTTTCTTTTTCCTTTTAAAAAATGAGTGATATTTAAATTGATAATATTTCATCAAGAACTTTCCATGGAGAATTACTTGATATAAGATTGTAGGATCATAACCGTAATTATCACAAATATACACACTGTGTTTTTCATGCAGCTACTCTCCTGGCAGAACTCCTAAATGCCTCAACTCCAACATTCATTTCTGTTAAAGGCAAACTTATTAACAGTGTTTTTAACAATGATAACTATGCACTAAGTGAAAACAAAACAAAAATACTGAAATTCTTACATACCAAATAAGTATTCAGATATCCAGGACAGAAACGTCATCCAGCCATGTACTGATCCTCTGAATTCTGAAGCACAAACTGCTATTGTCTTCTGGTACATAATGTGACTCAGTAACACTTACTGACAGGTTCATCCTCAGAGTCAGTGCCTCAGTGGTGTGCTGTGCTGTGTCCATGTGCACTCTTGGCATACTGGTAGAAAACAGCAGCTGGAGATCTTTGCAAGAATGCTTGGCTGCAGGGATGCTGGGGCTGGTGACTTCACCTTGGAGTGACAGCACAAAATTCAGGTTGGCAGAGTGCAAACTGGAAATACTTGGTAACAAATAATTTAGGTGGTTCTTTACAATTTTCATGGGAATGATATATCATCTAGATGTATGAAACCATCCAGATGTAAAAGAGCCCCTAATATTTTCAATCTGGAGCTGCAAGTCTCCACACATTGTGGACAGTTTTGAGAGCTGTGAACAATCCCTCTGTCAGTAAAATGTGAAGGGTGGAAATGCTAACATTTTCCTATTCTCTGCCATCATAATCCATTCACAAGTGCAATTCTAGCAAGGTCATGGCTCCCTCAGCCCAGTCCCAAGTCTGTCCTGCCCTTATCTACAATATAACTAGACAAAGAGTAGTTCCGTTCCATCCATATCCTGAAAAGGGGGGGTGAGAAGAACAGGGAAGCACAGGGAGATGCTAAAAAATATTCCTTTTTTTTGTTTCCATATCCATAGATATGAAATATTTGAGGCAAATGAAAACCCTCTTGACTGGCAACTTTTAAAACTCCTGATGATATGCACAGCAGGATAAACAGTTGCCTGATTATGCATAGTATACGTTGCAAGGCTTCTTACTCAAAGAAAGTAGATTAATATCATAAAATATCTCCCACTCAAATACAGATGACAATTCATGCTGTATATTCATTATGTATTTTGGTGGAATATCAGTGAAATACAGAAACCTGAATATAAGTGTTTATTCATTCAAATCTGAAAAAACAAACACTATTTTATTAGCAGTTACAAAGACATCACATGACAAAAGAAAACTGCATGCATGTCTTTCACTTGCATTTAAGTGATAGAGGAGCTCAGTCTGTGTTCAGCATCTTTGAATACACAGGTTAGACAGACAAGCAGTAATAAAGGATAATATATTCTGACTTTTACACAGTATTATGTCTGATTGACCTGGAAAATTTATTTCATTTGTCACAGAAGATTATGAAACAGCTTTGCATTAGGATATAATTTTTGAATTCACTAAAAATCATGTCTTTCTACGAAATTCCATACGGAAGTAAAATATCGTATATCTTTGTTATTAAGCCATCATTTTAAAGCAATTTTAATGAATATCAACTGTGGTTTTATGAACTGCATTAGATTAAACTTGATTAATTTGTCCATCCAGTTCTACAGCCTTATTTAGAACCAGTACCAATAATCACATACTGGTTGCTTTCAGTCAGAGAAAGTAGCTGTGGCACGGAAAATGTGCCATGGTCAGAGACTTTCTGAAAGATCTTTCAGAGCTTCCTATATTAATTAAAAAGAGACAACTGTGTCACCTTTCAGCACACAGGGAATGGCTTAGTTTCCTTAACATGGATTGACAAATCTTGTGGAAAAGGGATAAATCTAGGAATGAAACTTCAGCTCTCTCCAAAAAAGTTTGCTTGGGAACTGAAATTTCAGGTGCAGCTGAAATAATTCAGTTCTGATCAGAAAACTTCTTGTGAAGAATATGAAAGCAGATGCTTTGCAGGATTGATAGGGTAGCAGCATACCTTCAGTTTTATATTTAAGAGAAAAAATTAAATTGATGGTGCATTTCTTTAGCTTTTATCCAATCCTTTGCTTCTTCCTAAAGTTTTTCTTTTCTTCTTGAGTCCTCTTTTTAACTTTCAATACATCATTTGTAATCATGCAGTCTTCTGAGAGACCTTTTTACCTAATGTACCTCATTCCATGTCTTCATCCACATTAGCCTTATATGTAACACTAGCAGTCTGCATTTTCCAATACTGTTCATCAAACTCTATAGACAGTAGAAACTAAACTACACAAATTTCAGATTAACCTTCATTCTCATTAAGCTGTGAAGTGCATGTTCTCTACAAGAGGTGTTCGGCATTTCATTTCTCCCTGTATTTTGATTTTATTATTCTGGCCAGCAAACACAAACATTCATTCATCTATTATATCCTCTTTTTGTTAAAATCATGTGGATACCAGAGTTAGTTTAGACTTAATGAATTACAACAAATCACAGTAAGTTCCTTTTGTAAGTTTCTCTAAAGTGGTTATAAATTCCACACAAAGAAAATGTTTTCTTCATGAGTCCTTTTGTTTCAGAGTAATTTCTAATAGTCTTATTTCAATTCCAAGGAAGCTGAGAAACCTCTTTTATTCTTGAAGAATAAAACTTCAAGTTATTTGTGGTTTTTCCTAGTTTTTGCTAATAGTAAATCAAGTTTTGCTACCATTTCTTATACTGAACAGTCCTTGTCTCTGTACAGGTGTCTTGCTCTGACTCATGGATCTTTCTATCTGCCATGCCAAAAATAAGCAAAACCTTCCCAGAAGGAGATTAAGCTATATCATACATAAAAACTCACACAGCAGGAAAGTGAGAGAATAAATATAATTTTATATAGTTAGATTTAGCTGCAAATTGCAATTAAAGTTTGAGATTAAATAAAAGAGTGGAATTAACAGGAATGAATTTTGCAAAAGAAATTCAGATGATTTTACTATTACCAATGAAAGTATTTGCAAGTATGAGAATCATGCAGTATGCTGCAGAAAAGAGATAAGCAAAATTCTGTGCTAACCTCAAATGCACTTCTTTTCAATGAATTTACAGAGCATCATACTTTAAAATTTGTCATTTCTGTTTACAACAAATCACTACTAGAGTGCCAACTTGAGGAAGCAGTAAATATTTTAATTTTTATTATATAAAAGGGCATTTAGCATATGGGACTTTACTGGAATAATAAGGATATAGGGAGGCATATCCAAGGGTACAAAAATTGCACAAATTAATTTCTGGAAACATTTATTTAGTTACTTAGTTGATTTTTGATTGTCAATTGTTATTGTATTATTCAATCAAGGGAGATAGAACTTTTAAACTCCACACAATGAACTGCCATATGGTAAGTTTGACTAAAAGCATTCTCATGGAAACCAAAACCATTTAGCTTTTCCTTATATTCAAATCACTAATCCACAATGTTCACTTGACCACCAAAATAAGAGACTATGTTAAGTAATTGATATCTGCAGACAGACAAGGAATGCCAAAACTATGAGTAAGACAGAAAATATTGCATAGTTAATGAACATCTCCAGCACTGATGCTCATTAGCTAGGTTATATTCCAGCATGCATTTAAAATTTGTGATATTTTAGATCAAACGAAAAAAACACAAAAGATAAATTTGTCTTGTAAAAGATCTTAATATCAGTTTGATCCAAAATTGCATCTTTATTCAAGCCCATACTTAGATATACTATAGAATAAGCTGATGGCGCCTACTTTGAATTCTTTAAGATTTGTTACGACTAAATGGAAAGTTCTTACCATTGAGGGATGGTAAATATAAGGTTGCACTTGGAGGTCAGCTCATATCTACCAGTACTACTATATGGCAGTCCAGAACATTACCTGCTCAGGAAAAACAATTATCACCTTCTCAAAGTTTATTTGTGAAAATTTCTGCCAATGAAAAAGACTGGGATGATTTCCAGTGAAGAATGTTAATTTCTTTTTTATTTTTATTTTTTTGTCTGTGTGCAGAGAGAAGGCAAGAAATCATGCTACAATACTATTCAGACTTGTTGAAAACAATGTTCTCTATGCAAAATAAACAGTGGGCAATGTTAATATTGAAGTTTCTCAAAGCAGTTACCAAATGCTCACCTATATTCTTCAGCATACAGTGTAAGAACTGGTACAATCAATCCTTATATCATGCTAATGCAGAAAAGTACTTCCATCTAACATCTCAGAGATACTCAGCTGCTATTATCTTCCAGCACAAGAGACTTATAATGCTAGAAGTTATATTGGCTTTACTTGTTCTGGTGTTGGCATGAGAGGAGGGCAGAGGAGAACAGCAGAACTGGGGTTGGTGAAGACAGAAAAGCGGCTTATCCCATGTCAGACAGAGCCAGTTCCAAGCATCTCCAATATGGGCTGACTTATGGCCGAAGCTGAGCCACCAATTGTTGGTGGCACCTCTGGGATAACATATTTAGGAAAGACTAAAATTGCTATGCAGCAGATGTGAGAGGAGTGAGAAAATGCAAGAGAAACAACTCTGCAGGCACCAAGGTCGGTGAAGAAGGAGATGCTCCAGGTGCCAGAGGAGAGCTTCCCCTGCAGCCCATGGAGAAGAATCTGGGTGATGCAAGCTGTCTCCCTGCAGCCCATGGAAGGCAACAGTGTAGCTGACATCCCCCTTGCAGCCTGTGGAGGACCCTGCACTGCAGCAGGCAGATACACCTTAAAGGAAAATGCAGCCCATGGAGACAACACTATGCAAAAGTGGGAAATGAATCTGAAAACTTTTCAAAAAAATAGATACTCTGTTGGAACATGGGACGAAGTTAAAACAAGCTGTTTGAAAGATAGGGTGGTAACAGTTCAGCTTTCAAAGTAATTGCCATGAGGGAATTACACTCAAATGGTTTTGAAACTTGAATGAACAGTAGCACATGCCAGGAGGAGCAGTTTTATAAAGAAAGAAGTGCTGACGTGAATTTGCTTGTAGCTGTTTAACTGTGTATAACCCATAACACTGAAGCTCTGAGAAAACCTGAGTTTAAGCTAGGAGGAAAATGGAAATAATCACTTTGAAGTTCAATGCCTCAATAATTCCTGTGCCAACCTTTTCAGACTGTTGACTTGCATGATAAACACGGACCCTATATAATGTTATAGTTGTAAAATTTAGTGGTCTAGGTTACGACAGTCATATATGTTCTGGAAAGTCGCCAATTTAGAGAGACAGGCAACTCTTCAATGAATCTTAGTTTTATTTGGCTCTTGGGTGTAGGATGTGATGGGTCACCTATTGATAGTGTCTGTCTCTCCTCATTAACTATTGATGGCAAGTAACTAGATAAGGTTTCATATATTGCAATTAAACAAATTTATTTAGGTGAGGTGAATCCTAGACTGAAATGCAGTTTTTTTGGGATTGCTGACACTTGGAGAAGTTGAAAAAACAGCAGTTCCCCGTGTGTGACTCACAGTCCTCTGACTAAGAGTCCAGTGAGGAAAGAGTACATTACCTACACCATAAATGATACAATGTTATCATAATGGTGGTAAATGTTTTCTTATTTTTCTTCCAATGGTATTTCTCACACATGCTTCTTGTCTCTCTCTTCTCATTATTGAAAAATGCATTTGAGCACAGGCAAAGTTTATTCTGCCTCCTATTCTTTTCAAAATTGTTCTGATATAGAGAAACTCCCTACACCAGCCTGGGAAAAATTATCTGAAGTATCTATTCTGATTTTGGAGTGGCAGAAAGGGAGGACAGTGCTGACATGAATCCATCTAATAATTAACAATGGTCCTGCCAAAACCAAATAGAAAGTAACTTGAATATCAGAGGTGCAGACACATTTTATATGTTTGCTTATCAGATTATATGGATGTCTGTTATCAGCCCTAAAGAGCACATTAAATCATTCCTTCACGCAGTCCTCTGTTTTAAAGGATGCAGAATTACTAATCTGAGTAATTAATCTAAGTGTGGACTCAGATTGCTATTGTTCTATGAAGTTTTGGACTATTAATAATTAATCAGCTTCAAAAAGCTGCTTTCTAATCGTGAGAGTGAATCAGATGCCCAAGTGGTTTAAATTTGACAGAGAACCAGAAGAATTAAACCAGTAGACATGGAAAATCTGAGGTGCACGTATACAGCGGGTATATGAAAATCCCTGAAATCAAATCTCCCATGTCTGCTTTTTTTCTTTTAAACTCGCAAGAATATTTATGGAACTGAACCTTTTTGATCTTTACTGTTGTTTTTTCTAAAAGCTGGTTCCTGGAAAGACCACTGTCTCCTAATTATAATTAGTCTCTGGTGTAGCAAAGTCTGATTTAGCAAGTTCCAGCTCAAGGGAAGGAAAATGTTGGAGTAAAATAACTTAATTGTTAGTCTTTATGTAAGAAAGTCAGCAAGTCACATTTGATGTTTCTTTCCAGATTGCTGCCTTTTCCCTGGGGAGACATGAAACAGGACATTCACTAAAACAGATGGTTGTTGCCTCTGAATTATTTAATGTCTAAATCAGTGAGAAGCTTCTGCTGCCATAAGGGGAAAGAGTGTGCTGGAAGCATTCCTTCTCCTCCACCTTCTCCTGTTAGAAGTGGCCAGGAAATGTCTGCTATTGGCAGCATCAAAGCCTGAAGTGGTGGAAGTGGAGGATGCAAAACTGAAACCTGGATTCTAGAGCTATCAAAGGAGAGCTTTCTTAAGTAGTTTGTTTATCTTCTTCAAATGGTACCACATCCAATTTGATGCACATCTATAATTATTAGATAGGTTTAATGGAACAGGGAAGGGATTTTTTTAAACAAACAAACAAAACCACAAAAAAACAGAGAAAATAATAACAATAAAAACAATCGACAACCAACAAAAACCAAACCCAAACCAACTAACCAAACAAAAAAACCTAACAAACAAGCAAAAAACCCCAAACCCCCTCAAACCCCCCAAAGACAAAAAGGTTGGGTAGCTTGTAATCTATAGTCTTATAGATTTGCATTAGACATTAGATATACTCAGGTATCCTTTCTAAAATACTGTGAGACCATAGGCTAATTCCTTTGAACTATGCACTCAACATTGGCAATATATCAGGAAAACACTGTAAGGTCAAATTTCTCTGTGTTGAGATTTTGTTATTTTGAAACTTTGGATGTGCAATCCCTTGCAATGCCTAATAATTGTCCTACAATCACAAGCAGGAACAGTCCTTCCTGACAGTGCCGTGAGACTTATAAAAGACTAATTTCTTTGAAAAAATTGAATCTTCAGACAAACTTTCTGGTGAGGATGTCCAGTGTCCCTCAACCTCAAATTTCTAACCTAATTTTGAAAACAAACATAAAGCCTTTATCGAAGAGACTCAGAGGGACAGGAGCTTCTTCTCGGCCCTCCAAATGTGTTTTATTGGTCGAAGCCATGAATTAGAGCAGATAGTGATGATCAGAGCTGGTAGTGAGGGAAAAGGATGCTGCATGCGGCGCTGTCCGTGGTGCTGAAGATCCTCGCTGCCGTCCCCTCCCCGGCCACCGGGGACCTCAAAATCAGAATCCCAGCTCACGTCCCCTCTGCAAAGCCGAGCAATTTACACCGGAGGGCGAGAAGCTGCAATGGGCTGCGCATTGTGAGGTAGGCAGGTTAGTTTTCCTTAGCTTGTAATCAATCCTTGTTTCTGTTCTTTAAGCAAACCACCTAAGCATCCATCAGCCACTGGACTGAATGCTGAGCCAAGCAGGCTGTGCATAGTGGTATTAGTGGTATATATTTAATAGTTCAGAGGGTAAATTAAAAAAAAAAAAAGACAAAGAACAGGGAAAAAAACAAGAGTCAAAATCAAATGTATGGTCACCACCTGTGAGAGGAGAAAAATGCAGCAGTTTGTGCCTTTTGAGCTCATAAGCCATCTGAAAAGAGACCTGACAGAGAGGTAAACAATAAGATCACCTTTAAATGTTAGTCAGTTAAAATAATTTTGTGATTTTTTTAGTACCCCTAGGTCTAGGGGAGGCAGAACTTTAAGGCACCTCTGCATACACATAAGGAAATCTCAGCCTGTATTGTTATATAATCATACAGATGAAAAATTAAAGTTCTTGTGCAAAGTTTATCTTCTGAATCAACCATGTGTGGTCCAACTTTCCAGTTAGTGCCCAGATAAAATGAAACAGAGATCAAAACTTATACCTGGTGACAGCGGCAACTCTTCGTAATGGAATTTGTTGCATATAACAGACAGATAATGATCTTCTTATTTGCTGACATTCTGAAATATTGTGGACCTTAAATCCTAATGCAGAATTTGTTAAAGTGTGGGAAGATCTTGTGTGAAATACTAGAATGAGAGTTGCTCAGAAATAGAAATAAATAGACTGGGTTTCTGAATATGGAAAACATAAAGACAAAAATCTGAGTATCATGCTATTATTAATTCACCTGCTTGCAAATTAAGCCAGCCTACACAGTTACTCTTTTATAATTGTAGGAAAATGAGGCTGCTTACTTTCTCACAGTGATGATTTATTTTTTCATCATGAGTGACTAAATAAGAGCAGAAATTTGGTATTAAGGAAAGGAAGTACCACAATCACAAATGGCCGTTTTGTACAAAATTCCTTAATGCAATGAAAAATTGGCATGGTTTTAAACATTAGCATGAGTTTTTATATGAGTTTTATAGCAACCCTTGCTAGACACTAAAGGAATTAAGTATATCCTGAACCTCACTTCACCAGCACATGCTTCAGCTGTCTGGAGAATAAGGATGTATCGGTGTGGTTACTTAAAATAGTTAAGTTTACACTGAGCAAAAAGATAAGCAAGTAAATTGCATAGAATTCACAGGTTCTCTGTAAATAAACTCCAGTTGGATATCACGTGGAAAAAATGCCTGTGCAAATACAACCCACCAATTTTTTTAGCTACACATTTCCTTGTTAATTTGGTTTCATGTTACTTGTTAAAACTAGCTGACCTTAAATCCAGGTGATCTGAGTTTCCAATTAACTTTAAAAATGATCATTAATGAAAACAATTTGTGTTTCTATATTATTCTTTCATTATTTTAATACTATCTAAACAACATTTATTTGATTTTAATGTTTTTTTTTTCCCTGTAAATCTGGCTGGGAAAGGGAATTATTTGCCTTGTTTTACCTTTGATTATTCCATCAGCTTTACAGGACTTCAGGATACTTCATTGACTCTGAAAGCTGTGAACACCGCTTGAAGTTTCATACAAATTGTAACAAATGAGCAAAGACAAAGCAAGCTTCTCTTGAAGTTCAGTAGACAGCTACCCACTAGATATGTGGACTGCCTGGAGGTTTCCCAGGTACTGTGCACAGAAGCCAAAAAGCTATGGTCATTTCTCTGACAAGCAGCGTTCTACAGAAATGAAGAGTTTCAGGTGCTCTTTTAGGCACTGCAAGTATAACTACTGAATGGGAGGTAGTAACTTCTCATTGTACAGGCACTAGGAAAGCTACTTATTCAGTTCCTCCTATTTTTCTTTTAAGATTCACTTGTCATCTTTCCTTTCCCCCTCTGAAATATAATAATTTTTAAGTCTGATCCATGATTTTTTGAGCAGGTAGTCTCTGCAAAGTAGTAGAGAATATGCAGGAAGAGAAGCAGACATTTTTTAGGTACCAAAAAGTCTGAAAACAGCAAGGTTTACAGTTACTGGAAGAACAAATAATTTCAATTTGAATGTGTCTTTTTCAGGTAGAGAAATAACAAGCAGAAGCCCAGAAGTAGAGATGGCCTGATTGAAGAATGGTTTATAATGTAGAATGCAAGAGTCTGATGTGAATCATTCTGTTGTACCACTGATGGACTGAGAGCCAATATCCCTCACAACCCTCATTCTGCTTTGAGTCACTAAATACAGGAGCAAAATTTCAGAATTCATTAAAGAGAATACATTTTTTTGTGCAGATAAGATAAATATCCTTAAACTTATTAAAAAATAGAAATACTTGCCTAGGAACACCTATGAAATTAAAAAACCCAAAACCATGGGCTTCTAATTGTCCACCTTGCCAAAGAAAATATGTTCAGCAGTCTGCAAAGCTGTGGTGGTTACATGATACAGGTACAAGTTTGGCTGGGATGAATGAAAAACAATATTTTAAAAAAAATTAAATATGACAATTACGTGTAGGAAGAACTAATTTTAGACTGTGGTCTGCCAGATTTATTTCTATCTCCACTAGGACAGTTGCCAATACTTTGACATTGTAACAAATATAATCAAGGAAAAAGCTCATACATATTCCATCATCCTTTCTCCCACAGAGTGGGAACAGTCAGCCTAAAGGCTTAAGAGGTGAACAGCTGGGGTATGTTCCCACACATACATAGTGTGACTGAGTCTCAGGATGATTATTTTTATGTATTCCACATACACATGCATGCACACATGCAAAAATAGACCACTGCCCTTTATTTATCTCCCAGGTATATACTGGCTCTTTTCCAAAGAGGAAATGGATGAAAATCAGCACACATCAGGGCTCCTACATTTCTATTTTATTTGCCAAATATGCATGTCACCTTCACACACATAGACATATACATGCAGATGGTATTCATACATGTGTGTGTGTGTTCATGTGTGCGTGCAGACATACACCGATGTATTTCTCTAAAGTAATCAAAGTCATGCATACACTTGATTTTGAATATAAGTGGTGATTTCCAATAGTAAACTATCTCATGACCATTATGAAAAATGTTACCTGCTATCAGTTAATGTTATTGCCACCTTCATAGTCCAATATAAGGCTCTTACTGTCATTATCTTTTCTAAAAAATGCCCATTTTTAATGCTCTCATTCTGTCAATTTCTTTCAGCTAAGCAGCTGAAGCCAGTTTTCATGAGGATAGCCTGGTACTTTATGCAACTTCACACAACAGATCCAGCTCATCGTGTTTCATCTAATTTCTTAGCTAGGTGACTGTCACAGAAAAGGGCATTGCACACAGAGGGTATCACAAAAGAGCCTCTTTCTCATATTTACCACAGTAATTTGCAGAGACTTGGGGAGGACAACCACTCTTCTGCCCTGTGCAAAAATTTTCAGTGTGTCTTCCCATCTGTAGAGTTCTCTGCAGTACTCCAAGCCTAGGTTTCTTGAAGAAGGCTGATCTTCCTCCTGAAAGTTCACAATGGATGTTTATCATTCAATGACAGAAGAACAGTTTGTAACAGAGCCACAAAAGAGAGAAATGATTCTTTGTACCACTTGCCTTTGTTGCATGACTAGAGGACAACCCTTCATGTTTAAGTGGCTTTTATTAGAATGTCAGCTAGTATAGAGGAGGATTTAATAAAAATATTTTTGTGTGCTAGAAAAATGTGTTGCACTCTACAAAGCTCTGAAATTCTTATTTCATGCAATACTGACAGTATGACAATTAGAGGTTGATGTCAAGATTATGTTTGTCTTTATCATCTGGATCCATTCTACAGTCCCTTTTGTATCAGTTAGAGAACCACCACATTAATATGATTTTGTACTGGAAAAAGATAAGGAAGCATTATTTTGGATGCTGTACAGACAAACAAAAGTAGAGAAAGTGATATTCCTAAATTAACATAGAGATTTTAGATAGGGCTATGGACAGAGACCAGAGAAGCTGGGCCCTGTCTCAGTCTCTCATCTGCTGGACATCCACTCTCCATCTTAGAATGATGTTACACTCTTTCGAACTCTGAGCGTCCCATCTTCCAATGGCCTGTAACCAGCTGCCAGAGCTCACAGGTAGGGGAAGAAAAAAAGGCACAAACAGAAAAGACAGAGCAGGACCTGCAGAACAACACTCTCAAACTCAGAAAATTATTCTTGGGTTTGCTGTGCCATGTTATATCATCCTTTCGGCAATAAAAATTGAAGAAATATTTTTAATCTTGTCAATTATCATTAATAGAAGTTTATTCCCTAAGTTTCAGCAATGAGAGGTAAAGAAATTATTTGCAGTCCTGGCTTAACTACTAATTCAGAAGAGATGCTATTAATGGACCCTTTCCTCATTGTGAATGACTGGGGTAAGTCATACTCTTGGACCTATCCTAAGTACAACAAAGAAAATTGTGCTCATTTTTCTGAAGTGAGGTACATACAGATGCAAACACTTTAATTGGTTTTCCAAAGAAATAAGGAATGGCAGATAGGTCTGTCAGAGCAGAATAGAAACTGGCTTCTAGTCTCATTACATAGAAAAGGACACAAAAATTCTCTAGTTTCTTTCTAATTATTTCAAATTGAGACAATATAGAGGAAAAAAAACTTAAAAAAATTTGTTCACATTTTGCTTTGGCATGTTTACTATTTGTTTATACTTCTTTTGTTCAAATATTTATACTATCAAATCACTCTGGTAGAAATGTTTTCCAAAATCACGTGTGCAAGCGTTCATAGAAACTGTCCTCCTACATGGCAACTTATTTTAGAAAAGTTCTTTTATCACTCAAATCAGAGCAAGGAAATAGCAGCACGTCACTTATCTGACCTATCACTACAACTGGAATATCAAATATTCTGAGAACCAGTCACAGGGAAGCCACAGAATAAAAATTTTAATCACCAATGCATTGTTTGAGTAATCTCAAGTAACAAAGAAAACCTCCAAAACATGATCTGATTGCAAATATTTTTCAGGAGCAGAGGAGTACATTAGTTCTGTAAATTATTCATCTAAACCTTATAAATATGTATTTTATAACAGCGGGGTACACAAATCTATAACTTCCCCTAATAGCCTGAATTAAATGTGAACTGTAAATAAAAATTTTAAGAGATTTTGTGGCCTTTTAATGTTTTTGATCAGCAAAATTTCAAAGGGCCTTCTTCTGCATTTTAAATTTTGAAATGCCATGGAGTCTAGGCTCAATTTTGTTCAAAGGCTCGATGAAACTCTCAAAACTGTAGTGAAATATCTCCTTATTCCGATTGAAGGGGAAGGAGAAAAAATTAACTTTCCTTTTGAGTGTTTATTTGCTGGATTTCAGTTAAAGCAAGATACGTTGCAGATGTGGCATATGAAAGAGACATTCAGTGTTTTGGCTAACTCCTTGTCCCTTCACTAAACGTGAACCAGCTACATGAGCATTATGAAATGTGCACTGGCACATGAACTGAAAAATGCATCCAGTCCCTCAGGGGGCTGCATGTGTGTATCAGGCTGTGATTTCCACCTGAAGCTGAATCCATGTGCACGTGCTGGACCTTCGGCTGCCATGTCTCCTTGCATGACCTCTTGTGTGCATGTGTGCTGGCACGTGTGTGTGTGTGTGTGTGTGTGTGCCAGGCCAGGCATGCATCCATCTACAAAATGCTTGCATTTCGATGGAGCACTGTCCAGCCATTTCTAGCAAGGCAGCAGCAGCTGTAAAGTCCTTAATAAAAACTGGCAGGAGAAATTTGACTGCTGGGTTTATAGGGCTTGTACTCTGAATGTCCCAAGAGGTTTCTGAGAAATAACGACCAGAATTAATTTAATTCTGTCTTTCTGCTGGCAGCCTTCATTTTGCAGCATGTACAATGTGCTTAATAACCTTGGACAAGGAGGAGGAAAATTACCACTTTGGCAGGTAACCACATCATGTACTTCACCGTAAGACCCTTTGGACTCACAGTACTTACTAGAAATTGTTCTGTTAATTGTGGCTGAAATTTATAGACCTCTCCATACCTGTACCTTTTCTGAACATTTTATTCTAATCAATTATGTAAAACCTTTTACTTTAGCTTGATTGTTTCTGTTTTCTAATGTTCACTTATATATGCCCATTTTGGAGAATAATCAAATTCCCCTTAAGACAGGAAACTCAATGACTGAGTCAAAGTTGTGGGATTGAGAAGCTCTGGTAATGTAGAACACTTTGGCACCATTTAGCCATGATAAGGTTACTATGGTGACAGTGCAATTTCAAGGGAGCGTTTGAGAACTACCTAGAAGATATCTAGCTTTGGCTTATCTTTTCATGTAAGGACCTGCTGACAGCTGTTCTTTCTGATTCTTCCTATAACATAAACTCCCTATCCTTGTTGGTAAAGTGCCAAACACAATTATGTTGAGATTCCAGCTTGCTACTTAGAGCTCCCTAACATCCTCATATCCTTTCATATCCTTTTTCTTTTGCAATCTTCTTCTAAAACCAAACAGGTAGTTTCTAATTCCCCCCATCTCCTCGTCCACAGAAAGATGTTTTCATGTGAGAATTGATATCTTTATATCTAATTTGGATTTCAATATGTAACAGTTTTTAGAAGCTTTTGGGATTTTTTTTCAAAACAAAGGTTCTTTCTTAATTAAAAAATGCATCAAAGCTGAAACTACAAGGTATCATGATAGGGCTGCTGTGACAAGGATCTGCCAGCTATTTAATACGATATTCCCTGCCTGAAAGAAGAAGTAAATGCTTCATATCCAAATATCATATTCAGATACCTTTCATAGAAAAAAGCACAAGAAGAATACTCAGAATTAGCCTAAATCACGTGTTCTTAGTTGTATAAATATGCATTATAATAAATTATAGTGTAAAATAAGAATTTGTGATTTATTTGGTTCCATTTTCAGGACACAATATGTCAGCCAGAAGAAGGAATGAATTTTATCAGTCCTGATGTGCAGTCTTTTGCTGATAATGGTGAGGACACCGGTAATAAATTGAGCCAAAGGAGATGCCTCCAAATTAGATCTATATTAGAATTTTTTTTATTCACAAAGAGAATGAGAAACATTGTCATTTACCATAGGGACATAAGGATTCATGCAGCAAGGAGGTAACTTTGACTTTTGAATTTGTTATCACTAACAGTGCAAGGTACCAAAAGCCAGAATTTTGGAATCCCCTTTTTAATGTACTGTGCAGCTAGTTTGCTATGTTTTCATTGCCACTGGTGTGGCTCTGGAGGTTATTAAGCAGTTGTTCTTCCTTTGAGGACTTATAATTATAATTAAAATTAATGGGAAAGACCTGTGAAATGAATAAGGCCATTGACTGAATTTACCATTACCTGCAGAAAGACAGAATGTAACATTTCTGTAACTCATGGAGTTATTCCCATTCCATGTTCTTAGAGGAAAGGAGATGTTTCCTTGTGTGTATGAAAATAGCTGTTTCTCTGATGCACCTTCCTTAGGGCTAGTGTTCATGTATTTCAAGATTTTGGGGCATGATGTCATTTCCAGAAGTTTAACCAGGGAATGTGGGAGGGACTAGAGAAAATTTTCACTAAGTACAGTGAATCCCATCCCATCCTGGGTGCACAAGACATGCTATACTGTATCAGATAAAAGAACCATCTAGGCCCACATCCTCCTGAGATTAGGTAGGCACAGAAGCATTGGAAAAAGCACTAAGAAAAGGGGGCTTTTCCCAGTCTGTCCTAAAAGTTCTTAAATATAAGCACTTAATCTGAAGCTAACTTGGCCTATTTTGAAATGTCCTAAAGTGGCTCTATCCTTCAGAAATATGATTAAAACTATTTCTAGCTCTCAAAACTATCACATTATAAGGATCTGAAGCGCTATTTCACCTGCTCCATAATATGAAGAATGACAAAATTTTGATTTTCTTCTCAAACTTTAGACCTCTTTCTAGTCAGCTTGTCAAAGTAAAAGCAGTTTCAAGTAGATAAACACTGTCTATTCAGACTCTTCAGTTAAAAAAAGATCCTGATGCAGGAAACTCACTTGCCACAAGACCATGGGAAGGATATCTCATCAGTTTTTCAATTTTCGAATGGCTACTAAATATAGCAATCATGGGAAGGGTTTGAGGTATAAGGCAGGGTGTGGTTTCTCAGCACCTGACTTCTTGTGGGTAGGTGCTTTCTACCAGTACTTTGTTCTGGTTATAGCACAGCCCTGCTCAATCACTCCCATTTGGGATCAGGGTCTGGCAGACAGGGACATGCTGAATATTGCTGTCTGATCTGTGAGGTCCTGAGGAGGGGCAGATACCAGGACCTGCATGGAAAACATGCTTGATGTATGCACTGCTACTGAGGAGTGTGAAAAGGGGTAAATCATGCTGAGCATGATCTACATTCAGCATGCAAGACACAACAATGGAATCCGGGAATCTGCTGACAGAAGTGCTTTCTAAAATGGGGCACAACCCCAGCAACTCTGAGGAATTCGGGGCAGTTGTCAAAATTTTAATGGTCATGTAGAAGTGACCACATGGAAATGGTCTTCTGGATGCTAAACAAAAGTGTTTCTACCTACCTTTGAAATGGAGCTGTTCTGGAAAAAGTTACTCTCTTATTCGGATTGTTTTCTTCTAGCAGATACTCCACAAAACCCCAATACCTCAGTTTTCTCTGCAGTGTCCCTTTTTCAAATAGTTTCTTCATCTAGAAAGAGCTTTTGAATAGATACATATTATAGTGATAATGTAACTAAAATTATCATCCACCCATACACTTGCAATTGATTTTCCTCTAAAGCTGGTCTTTTCTCTATAGTTCTTGCATCTAATTATCATCAATTTGAGCTCAGGAAGGAAATGATCTAACAATTAAGAGATCAATTATCTTAGCAGCAAAAGGAAAAAAAAATCAAATTAGTAAACTGGCAATTTTAGATGGCAGTTTGATCTTTGGGACATGTAATGCTAAGAAGAACAATGCAGGAAACAATTTATCTTGTGGAAAGTCAATTGAATTCAGTATAACAGTATCAGAGGCTTCTGTCACTGAACTGTCAGAGTAATTAATTTCCAACCAATACCTGACAATAGCAAAGTGTTCTGTACAAAATATGTTTTTCAACAAACCAAGGAATTGTGATTGATCTGAAAGAGAATTACGTCATCCTCTGAGCATATGGTCTGTTTTGTTATACAGGAATACTTCACCAGAGTCAATCATAATGATTTATTAACACACAAGAAGTACCCTGGCAGGCATAGTTAATATTTTAGTACTGCAGGCTACGGAATGTGACAGCTTCACCTGTTGTTCTGACCTTTATTTTTCTTTGTACCGTAATTTCCTAGAACTTCCATTTATCTTGAGAACATGCAATTAGAGAGATCCTTTTAGATAAGCCACAATCATTTCTCACATACTGTTTGGGTTTTTTTCCTAAGTGTTCTTCACAGTGCACCCTTCAAAACAGTTTGGAGTGGTTCACTGAGAACAATAAAATTGTTGGACAAAACACAATAAAAGATACCAATTAAGAAGCTGAATATTTCAGATGAAAATTTTATTTTGAAGTTAATTATTTCAGGGAAGACTATATACCAAAAAAGCACAGATAAACCATGGGGAGAGTAAATATTTGTTTAAAACTGGAAGTGAAAAAGAGGAAGCAACAGAGTGATGGATTCATTAAATTTTAATGGATTGTCTCTAACTTCTGCTTTATAAGCTTCAGGAGCAATTAATTTCCTTGCTACCAATAGTGAAGATATATCATAGAACAAGAAACAAGAGAACTGAAAACAAAACCAGCAAGGCATGCTAATTAAGGAATCTGAAGAGCTAAGTCTTATTTTGGTAATTTGTAAGGTTGTTTTCCCCTTCTTTCTCTAATATTATTTTATCATCTTCCTTCAAAATTGTAATTTGTTTGAAAATAAAGGTATGTTTTCTTGTCAAGTCTGTATAATATTTTAGCTTCTTGTAGAGCTGGGTATGACAGTTTCATTGCCTTCACACAATAATTTTTATTTTCTTGTTTTCATGCCCAAGTCTGGTAGGCGACTACTGTGTTTTCTGCTATAAAAGGAGAGAACCATCATTACTGAATTTACCAGAAATAATCTGAAAAAAAGTTTTAAATATTTTATGAACCCAGAAGAACTGAACTCACAAGAAAAGTAAGCAGGTAGCACCCGTGCAGGCTAACTGGGGAGGCAGGTCCATGAATTCCATTTGGAGTCACCTGAGAGAGATGCACTTCTCCAGCAGATGAATCAGAGCATGTACAGTTAGGCTGCTGCTCTGAATCACTCTCTGCAGGTATTTCTTTATTCGTAGGGAAGAGAAGCCTCTGTAAACCGCCTCATGTAAATAGAAGCAAGTGCCAGTGTTGTGAACAGTCTGTCCAGGTCTGTCAAAGGTGATAAAGGATATGCATAAATCCAGAACCTATGGTAAGATTTACCAAATCACTAAAATTAACTAGAATCTTCACTCTTATTTTCAAGCGTGCATTTAAAGCAAATGGGCATTTAATTCTTAAATATTTCTTGGTCCATTTTAAAATATTACTATATTAATATTCTTCTGAAAAAATATCATCTTGAAAAAAATGATTATGTGTGTGTAACCAGAGTAATAATAAGGTGTAGAACAAAAAAGTAAGGGAAATATTTAGAACAAATATTTCCCATGTTAAAGAGGAGACTATCAACTCAGGTTCTGGCACTCTTGAGTTTACTGGCATGATACAAAAGCAAATAGTGACATCTCGAACACTAGCAGCTAGCTGCAAAAATGTATTTGTTGAAAATGAAATGTTAAATTGTTTCTGGAAATTAAATATTCCATTGTTAAGTATTCTGTATAGCCCTAAAATATAGTTTCAGGCACAGCAGATATAATTATTTTTTCAGAGACTTTCTGACTACTTAAAAAACCCCAAAAATACAAAAAATCAAAAACAAACATTTTCACTGTGTTTACACAGTACAGATGTAAAGATTAACTTGAAGCCATACTTCGAGTTTGAGCAGTCCAATGTGCCCAAAGACCCAAAATAATCTCCAACAGCAGAAAAGATACTAGCAGTGTAGAAGCAGCCAATAAATAATTTTGTTTGAAAGACCGGTGCCTCTTTGCTTCTGTCTCCATTAACTCTTGACTAAGCAGCAAAAGCTGGTTGTCCAGACTTGAATTCTGACCTATGTGTTAACATATTGCTCCATTAGACAAACTAATTTGAAAGAAAGTTGAGTGACATAGCTGTGGACCAAAACCATAACCAGCTTGCTTCCACTGCCCTTCCTAAACATCTGGCATGTAAAATTAAAAATTTACATGGTAAATTGTTGAAAAGCTGAAGTCAGTGCTGCATATTTTAGAAACAAAATATCAGCATTTTTCTATGAGAAAATAAGGATTTTAGGTGTTGCAGGAGTACTACACCAATAATACTGAAGACTTGTAGTGTTCACTTGTCTTATTTGCTATTAAAACTAATGCTCCCTGACCTCAGAATTGTGCTTAATGGGAGTTCTGAAGAAGAGAAAACTACTGTGTTAATTTCTCATCCCATTACAAATATTCAGGCAAACTTGGCCTCTGGATGATACTTTTTTGTAATACCATTCCTTTCTGTAGTTGTGTGCTTTGGGGGCTATACTAATTTTCAGCAAAGGAAAATGGGGAATAGGATCTCACAGAGAGATCTCTTAGAACTGATGGAGAAAGGACCCCTGATGTGTCTGTCTGGAAATTAGGTACAACTACTTCATTGATAAAGTTCAGGCTGAATTCTTTTGATAAGATCAGACTTACTGCCCAGCTTCATTTACGTATGTTCAAATGCACTTAGTCTTATTTTAAGCACCAAAACCCAGGCTGTGGCATCACTTTCCAGCTGCCACACAGCCTTCATTGACCACAGAAGAGTCTCCTCTCAAGTCAAGAGGCTTTTTGAGAGAAATGAATTTATTTTGGCCCATCCTGAATAGGGAGACAGAGGACTGCAGGGAAAAGGCACAGCCTCTTTTGAGCGCAGCAAACATCCATTGGGGAATCAGTGTATTGAGGTATTTTTAAAGAAAACCTAACCATGGTAGATTCCATAGGGACACATCTAATGGATCTAAGGCTCACAGGCGCCTCCTCCTCATCCCCACATGGGCTCTCCCTGACTCCAGGCCTCAGCTGCAATTTTGTGGGAACAGCTGTTAGCATGTTCTAATGCAATTTCTATTTCATAGGTATCTTTGAAATGAAAAACAGAATCTTGGGACAAAAACGGAGAGACAAAGAAGATGTATCTATTTTAGGATGTCTGTCTCAAGTAATCATTTAATTTGTAACAAAAACCAATGGAATCTTGTTTCATTTGAGTAAATCACTCCATTTGAGAGTTTAGTGTGAACAGAATTATTCTTGCTGTTCAGACTTCAACTGTACAAATAGCAAATGGGGAATGAGTATTGGAAACAACATAGCTCAATACTTCAACTAAACAAAAAATAATTTGGAATCCTTCATTCTAGAGAAGTTAGTGGATTAATTGCATTTTTTTTTGCTTCCTAGCTATTAAGCTGCAAGTTTGAATCTATCTATCATACATCCACTAGACCAAAACACGATTTATTTGCTATCTGAATGTTGAAGTTACTCTTTGCTGAAGCAATACAGACAAGACTGCAAAAAGGAGCATATTTTCTTAGATTTCTGTATGTCTTATTTATTTATAAATGGAGACTGGCATTATACCTCCCTGCACATAAAAATCAAAGCACTTCACTGGAGACACCGTCAATGATAATTTTCTTATCATTACAGATCATAATTAGAAACCTCACCCTATGGAAATGAATACAAAGATCTGATAACAGTGCCAAACCTCAGCAGCTTTGGCCAAGGACCAGCTTACCTAATATGACACACGCCATTATCCTAGCCTAGTCACAGGTACAGGAATTAATTTGGAGTGAATTTTCATTTATGAACACTTTCACCTAGATATTACAGCCATGTGAAAATTTTTATTAATGTATTCTACATCTTATCTATGTGCTGCAGGGTAGAGATTTTAACACTAGTTATTTGAAGGGTGAGATACCATTCAAAAAAAGTGGTACTGGCTTATGATACTGACTTGAATTTACTGGGGGGGTTAAGTATTATGCTCTTTACTGTGAAAGCTTAGGAAGTATCCAGCAAGTCATATTTTTCTATGTTAGAAATGGGAAATTTAAATTTTAAGGGAGGCTGTTTATTTCCTCTGGCTAACTGGATTCCACTAAGCATTTTGTGGTTAGACTAAGCTCGATGTTTTCACTTCATTTTCTGAGAAATATGTGCTATTACACCTCCCTGAGTATTGAATAATTTTGATTTTTTTTTCTGAGCGTTCATGTTTTGGAGTAACTGCACAACTTTTCTTTCTAAACGTAGCTCTGGACCATAAAAAGGAGTAGATAATCAAGGATCTGAATATCTGAAAGGCATTGCAATGCAAAATGTCTATTCTGGATGACATGTCCTTGTAGAAAACAGATTTCTGGATGATTATAATATGCTTATCCTAGTGCCTTTCCAAATTATTTTCTACTGTAGAATACATACTTTGATGAAACTTCCCCCCAAGCAAAATAGATTTTGGATCTCTATTCCCTGCCCATAGCCCAAATTAATCTGCACATTTTAGACTTGTGGTTTGTCTTGGATATTTTCCTCTCTCCAGCACACATGAAAGCCTCAGGCATAAGTATGAAAATTTTCAGCCTGAATTATGATAAAGAATATTTCCCTTGGAAATTCTTTCCAAAATAACTGCTCAGTGTCCCAAAAATGTTGGACATTTCCCTGGCTCCATTCTTCCTGAAATCTTGGAAACTCACCAATGGCTTGTGGCAGTGACTTGTGCATCCACCATTAGACAGTTTATGGACCTGAGGGTCCATGTAATGTTGATACAATTACTGAATTAATTGACTCTAGCAGATCACTTACAAAAAATGTTTAAATGAATGGTGGTATAACCCAATTGTCCTTCTACACCTGAAGGTGATCTTTACCCGCCACTTGTATTCCAAGAGAGCGACTTTGCCTGAAAGTCAATGTTTCTACCAAAACCTGTATATAAATTAATTTGTCTGGTGTGCAGACGTGATGCAGATTTTACATTCTTAATAAACACTGTATTTCTATGCTGGATAAAACATTTTCAACAACCCCTTTCTCTCTCAGCCTCAGGAAAATTAGTCTCTTTTCTAGATAGACAACTGCTAATTTAAGACACCTTTTTTAATGGAGTGGCTCAGTTGGAAGCAATGAAAACCAGCTGAACAAAGAGCAAGAGGGGATTGGTATGTCACAGAGAAGTGAGATATAGTTTTAACTTCCTTAGTAGAATAGCCTATTTTGGGCCAGACATTATACAGTTTCTGAACATCTTTCAAGCTAAATCATATTTACCAGAAGAGAATAATCACTTGGGTTATTGATGTACTTTTTAAGCAACCATCAATAACAGTTATTGATGTATTCTTATAATAATGCTAAAAAATGAGGGAAATCTCCAATGAAAGATTTTGGTTCCATGACCATTTAATTATATTTATTTCATAATGTACAGCTGTATTTTTCACTTGATACAGACCATAGTAAGGGGAAGAGAAGTATATGGTCTTTAACAGGGTAATGAAGTCAGGCCAGGTCAGCCACATTTCCCAACTCTGTTTTACCTCAGGGTGGGAAAAAAAAGCGCCAATTAAAAAAGTGCATGATTTATAGACCTCTACAGCCACTATTACTCCTTAAATCTTCCCACTAGAGACAAATGAAGCATGGATTGTCCAGCATTGATTTTATAATATAGTAAAAACAATCTGTTAAATCATACATATATTGTAGTTAACTCTAATTTGGAATATAAGTCTTTGTGACAGATGATTGTGGTATCACCTTACCCTGAGCTTCATTACAAATAACTGGAGCTGAAAGATAATGAAATACTTTATGTCCCAGCAACTCTCTTAAGGTCAGCCAGGGGAAGTGCTTGTACACTGTTGAGTGAGAGCACTATGAGCAACTTTATCCTGACTCAGAAGTCAGCATTAATAAGCATATTTTTCTCCACATGATTAGAAGTTTTCCCAGAAGGCTGTCTGATCTGTTGATGTCCACAAGTTTTCCCTCTTTTATTCTTTCTCGCTGCAAGAATCTAAATTCCAATTAGTTCCATGGTCAAAAGCTTTTGGGATGTATTACCTTTCTTCCATGTGATTGCAATACTATACATTCATTAAGCCTGAGTGCTTCTTGCAAGAAGAACTTAATGCCAGCGTTAACTTTTGTCAATCTCTTGGAAATAAGGAAAATGAGCTTGGTATAGGTGTATTTTGACTATTAAGAGAGAGAAAAGATAAAGCATGAAACTCCATAGTGTTTTTATTATTAATAATTAATGTAGCTAGGTGGAAAGTGTATGCATTATTTGCCTATAGTAGACATGCTTCTGTGTGCTCTGTACTTAAATCATTGTCAAAGGCATCTAAACAATCAGATCTATATTCATTTATGACTGCTATTGACTTTGCTCTTTGTCAATTTAAGTCAGATATGTAATTTTACAGAGTATTTTCAAAGCTGTTTTTCCCTTTATAACATGAATATAATTCTTATCGAGATCAAGGAAAATTACCATGGAAAAATTGATAATAGAAATATTTTTTCTTTATTTCCTGCATATCATCTGAGATAGCAGAAGAGAAACATCACTTTTGAAGGCCTTGTGCAGGTAACAGACATATTGTTAAATTTAATGTTCCATCACACTGATATAAATCAAGAGCAACCCAGTGAAAGTCAAGGGATTTGCACTATTGTAAGAATGACATAAATGAGACAGTAGGCCCAGGATCCCATTCACATTCACAAAGCCTTGTAAGGACACATCGCTAAAAGGAAAAAGCAGGAAAATTTTGTTAATTTCAAGACTGATTTGAAGTTTATTGGGAACCAATTACCTTCCACAAACATTGCCTGAACTTCCAAATGCTCATAATTTTGAAAAAAATCAATCTTTAAACTTTCCATTATAACTGCACAAGTTTTGTAAATGTAAACAACGTGGAAAGTGCCAGACGAGTCTAGAGAGTTTATAAGCACTGAAATTTGGGTCCACACATTCTGCAATCTCGCTCTTTCTCCAACAGGGAAAGAATTTATGTGCCATATAAGTTTTATTCTATTACATTCTTAATTTTTTATCCTCAGATATTTTCTTTCTTATCTAAGGAAAGCAAAAGTGAATGCTTTTTCAGCTGGATGAAAAATGTTTTTAAAGAATAATCCTCTTGCAGTGAATCTGCTGTAACAATCTGCTTTCCAGAGATCTGAAGGCTGGCAAATCAATGGATCTCAGCTCTCTTGAAGAGGTCATTTCTCCCATCTCTTATGCTGAGCTTAGACAAAAAAGGAATTGAGGTCATTTGCTTCAGTATAAGGTAGGCAAGGCAGGGCAATACTGTGAAGAAAACCTATGCACTTCTCTAATACTGGATAGAAGGAAGACAGTGGAAATCAACAGAAATGCTCCTGACTGCAACCCCAATTTTATAGAGTGATAAATGAAATTTGCCAGTGTTTATGCCTATCAAATCCATTGAGATCAAACATATGGTGAAACATGCACACATTCACCATAAAATCATAAGAAAACACCAAGAATATTAAGGTCAGATTGGAATTCCGTCCCCTAAACCTCAGGTTTTCCTTTTGTTTATACTATAAAACCATTGAGAGCCATGGTGTAGGCAGGTATAAGCCCTACAGACATAGTTAGACATCATCTCCTGAAATCCAGCACTGCCAAACACAAAATGGATTTCTGATTTGTTACAAATTATCTGTCAGATCTGGGTCTTTTCAAGTTGAATTTGAGTGCGAAAGAGGAATAGGAAATCTTTACTAGTATAAGCATGGCTACTTGCTTATGTATGAAAGCCAAGGATGGGCACTTTAGGTTTTCTGCACCAGCTCTGCTTTTACTGGAGCACTTGGTACTTAGGTCCAGAATATATTTATGGATTAATGTTTAAACCAAAAAACAGACAAGCTTTTTCTAGCAATGGGCACATTGTTTTGTCATCATTCCACTGATGTTATAAATCCCTTTCTGTGGGATCTGATTCTTAGGGAATTTGACCTCTCAGTAGGGAAAGATCTGTTTCACTCCTTGAGACTGAGTATATCAAATAACACTTCAGAGGAATCCCCAAAACATTCAGGCTGGGACTGCACGTAAGATGAGGGATGTTCAGCACATAGAGTGCCAGATGTTTCCCCTCATATAAACACAGTTGGAGGGAAGGCTGGAATGTGGCTGCCAATTTAGGATTCAGGTCCCTACAGTTTATCCACGTTTTGCTTTGCACATCAATGTCCTTTCAAATCACAAAACAATTTGTCTTATTAAAAGGTCATCATTAAAAGGATGGTATTATAAGGATCATTATAAGGATCATTATAAGGATCATTCTGTGTAAGTTCTTCAAATGACTTTCTCGAGTCTTTTAGTCTAGAGAATGCATAGGCAATGAAGGAGACATACCAGTTTTCACCCTTGATATCATTACCTTTATGCCAATTAGTAGAGATTTCTTTGTAGGCTTTTATCATCCTCTGAGGTATCATCCTGGTCCTCTGAAGCTCTCTATAGCTCTAAGATCTGTGTGTCTCACCTCTGAAGGAAAACCTATGAACCCCTTTTCACAAGTATTACCCAAGTACTCAAATATCTAGGGGAAAAGAGTGTAAATCCATGGATATTTCAGCCTGTGTATGCAAATGCGTAACATACTGTATTACAATGAAGTGTGCAGATGGCCAAGGACCTCTGAATCAGCTTACAGCAGAAAGTCTAAACTGATTAAAATTTACATCAGATTTATGCGATTAACTATCATAAAAGTTCAGTTAACTAACTAAAAATTATCCTATTAAACTGTATCTTTATAATCAGCCATGTCAGCATGTTTTAAATCCAGTTACATAATAAATGACTTCTTAAACCTACAAAGTACAATTGTCCCTCCAGTATTGAGACCAGCCTTGACAACTGCTCATAATTTGAAAAAAGTCAAAAGAATTTCCAGGGCATATAAATATAAAATAAACTGCTGCTAGTTCAGAGACTTGAGAGCAGAAAGAAAAATAGCAGACTTTAACAATCTGCCTTCCAGAACTTCTGATCCTGCAGTCTTTTTGTTGTTTTTGAAACAGAAAAATGAGAACTGAACATCCTTGTTACCTTATGCAATCACTGTAGCAATGTCTATAAAGATACCAGAAGATTTTATTTCATATATCTTGCATCCTCATGTTTACATATGTTCACAAGCAAACAATTACAAGTTATGTACATTGTAAAGTCAGACATTCAGAATCAGAGTAAGCTAAAGTTTTATATACCATGTAGGAGCAACTAATTTAACTCCAGCTTGTGCATATCTTGCTTTGTGAATGGAAAGTCACTTGGAAAATAAAAACCAACAAACAGGCAATCCTGCAGTTGAAGTCTGTATGATAATATGTAGGCACAGTGGAGACAGGAATAAGGAGGAAAGCTGTGGCTCATTGCGTGGGCTAAAGACATACCATCAATAAAAGTTCTGACTCTGTTCCTTTGTTGATCTCGCACTGCTGAGAGGTTCTTGGTACAGCCTGTTCTGCAGGGCCCAGTGATTTGGTTTAACAGGTGATAGCTCCATGGAATTGAAAGAGAATTTTCCAGAAGAAAGACTTCTTTTTTTTTCCTTTCAGTAAAATTTCAAAGCCTTGCTTCAAACAGCGGACATGTTAGCACTTCTCAAAAGGAAGAATAAAAAAAAGTCATTTGTATGTGCTGCAAGGGAACACTGAAGAATTTTGCTTTTGTCAGTAGAGATTTTCAGAATGATTTCAAGGCTTTTTTTACCTGATAGGTTACATTTAGCACAGGATCAAGAATAAATAGTGGCTCAAGGATGTTCTTTCAAATCTGCATTATTTATCTTACTTTCCCATCACTTGGTTTTATTTGCTTCAGGCCATGAAGTCTTTTATGTTTGCTGCTAATCAATATGCCCTTTGGGCAATGGCACTTTAGATGCTACTTCCCTAAGGAAGAGAGAGATGGGACCATGGTGGCCATGGTCTAACACACGTGTCTGTACCTCCAGTCTCTCTTAATCTAAAATGTATTATTTTTCCATCCATGGTCCTGTATCCATTTATTACAGGCACTTCTGGGGGTGAAATGAGGAGATCCAATTGGCTGAACCAATTTTGCTTCTGAAAATGGCAGTCTAGATTCATGTCAGTGTGCTAGTGTGCTTTGAGGAAAGTAATTCTATTTTATTAAAAAAAGCACTTTGTTGATCTTCATTCAATGAGCTTAGTTTCCAAAAAAAAAAAAAAAAATTAAAAAGAGAATAACTACAATTCAGGTGTTGTGCATGAGAGTCAAATCAACCTCTCTGCAGATGTTTTGCTTTTACTTGAATTAATTTCAGACTTCAATGTTGTTCTTTTCAAGTAGAGCATGATTTTCACTCCACGTGAATATTAATTAAACATTATATTCAGACAGGAGCAGAATAAGTTTTTGTGAATGACATTCAGGACGAAAAAATGTTTCAGCTGAAATTGAGATTTTTGTAAGTATATTGGAATTCTTATCATGAGGACTTTTGAAAATTATTTTTTCCTTCTATTTTAAAAAAATAAGACATTCAAATGGTTGCAGTTTTTGACTTCACTGAGAATTCACTGTATTTGTGTTTCTCTGTATGTCTTGGGAATGTGTTAAATTAAAATGCAAACAAAATAAAACAGATGAATCTTACACTGTACTGCCCCCGTCTAAGCAGTCATATCCCAAAACGGAATTATTTTAACAGTCAAATTAGCTGCTTCTATTTAGAATAATAATCACTCCAAATACCATCAACTGCTGAAATGCAGCCTTACATGGAAGCTAAAAGAATAAATAAAAATGACATCAGTTTTTATGAAAAATATTGAGTTTGGATCTTAAATATTTTGAGGCCATTTTATACTGTTTGGGTAACATAGGGGATTTGAGTTTCTAATTTTATGCACTTCTTTTACATAAGTCACTTTTGAATACTATTTACAATATGACTGGAAAGAATACAGTGTAAGAAAAGAAAAAGAAGAACACATCTGTGTGACATATATTTTTCACATTTTGAGAATGTATTTAGGTTATGATTCTACAAAATATAAATCTTCTTTACAGAAAACTTCTGAATAGTGAGGACAGATTTTTGCAATCAAACTAAATGCAAATTAAATTATTAGTTTTTACTAAATTTTGATATTACAACTCAGACATTTTCTCTTTTCAGAGCAAGTGATTTCCAGTTGAGACACATTTAGAACAGTTCCTACTAAGTAGTCAAGCTGCCTTTGATTAAGTTGGCAAAGCTATAGAATATATATGACAGGACTTGTATGTTAACAGCTCAGCCAAAACAAAATGAAGCATAGAGTCACTGAGAAGTGTAGATTTACTGATAGTCTCAGAGTCTGAATAACACATAGCAACCCAGAATATAATAGGAAATTAATCTTGTGGAAAGACATACAAATCAATAAAAAGAAATTAAATTATTTCCTCTTACAGTTGTTTCTCAAATAGCCATAATTCATGGGTAGGGATAGAGCATGTGAAGAAAATACAGTATATAAGCATTATTTTCCTGAGTATAGAACTGGCAAAATAAAAGCAGTTCATAACATCTTTCAGGAAGAGACACAAAAACTTACCACTATGACCACACTAAACATAATGAATATGTAAGAAACACTAAGTTAGAGTTGTAGAAATGATTGAAAAAGTAACTCGGCTTTTAGTAGATATGTGAATGACCCTGACCTGTTGGAATGCTTTCTTTTCTAAGAATTTTGCAGATTTATGGTAGAGAAAACAGAATCTTGAATAAAGGTCATAAAGAAGAAAACCAGAAAATTAATGCAGCTGGTTCTCTGTCCCTCATTTTGCAACAAAACTCTAAATCTGAAGACCTTTTTAAACTTTTTGGACAAAACCCCAAAAAAATATCCTCCGTATTAAGGCAAACTCTTGGACTTATAAATCAGTAAAAAAAAAAAAAAGAAAAAAACAAATCAGTTACTTTCTGCTCCTCCTTACATCTCTCCCAACTGCAGGCTCATCAGTTTTATTGAAGCAGCTTTGAGGTAAAGCAATGAAGATACGTGTCAGGTGTCTTAAAGAATTTATATGAGTCAGAGAGTTGTGAAGCTTAAAAATAAAGCACTTCACTGTGCCAGTAAAAAACTGGTTTTCTAGTGATTGTCTTCTTGAAGAGCATTATTAACCTTGTACAGGAAAGGCATGAGATAAATAGTTATTTGATTCATTAGGTTTACTTTTCTTCTTGTTTTTTTTCTTTGTTGTTCTTTTGCTCTTAACTAAGCCTGGTGAGAACTGCTTTTGCCTTGTAAGGGAATATACTTCAAGGATTTTTGTTTACAGAAAAAAAGCCATTGTTCTTTCTCTATTCCCACTAAGATATTGGTAAATTCCCAGTGCCGCTTGTTTCTTAAGATATTGAATTGTAAGGCAGCTGACAGGCTCAAGGTTTGCTGGTGATCCCTTCAACCAGAAAAGTGGGGAGAATCATCAAAAAAATAAATCGATGCTGTATAGGGCAACCCAAAAGTCAACAAGACACCACACACATTGTCTAAATGGAACTCACTAGTGAGGTGGGTATCAGTCTCTTCTCTCAAGTAACAAGCAAAAGGAGAAGAGGAAATGGCATCAAGTTGGACCAAAGGAGACTTAGATTGGCTATTAGAAAAATTTCTTCTCCAAAATGTTTGTCAAGCGCTGGAGCAGGCTGCCCAGGGAAATGGTGAGTTACCAGCACTGGAAGAATTTAAAAGACATGTAGATGTGGCGTCTGGGGACATGGTTTAGTGGTGGATTTAGCAGTGCTGATTTAACAGATAGACCCAATGATCTTAGAGGTCTTTCCCAGCCTAAATTATTCTATGGAAATTGTGTTTGCCTGCATCAAAATGACCTGCTGAGGCTTTCTCAAGAACCTTGTCAAGGCGAAATATATTGTATGATGATAACTAGACTGCTCAGCTGGCATAATTCAGAGCAATAATCCTGTCTCTAATAGAATGCTGAAGGGTAAGAAACATGGTTGTGCTGATTGTATTTGATTTATAGTCATAGAGGAAGGAAACAAATTATACGACTGAGACTTTCACAATAACTTATATGAGCATAAGGTGCAATGGGCCATCAAATAAATGTTGAGTTTTATAGAACTTCTTTACCATAAGGGTCCAGAACTTCAGAAGTTATTGATTCCAACAGCAGTGAGACATTTAAACACCTTTAAACATCTGGTCTTAAATTAATGTGGGCCGATGTCTTTAATTCATACTTAAGTAGAACACCAATCAGTTGATTTGAAAATATAAATCCACATCTATTAACAGAATACTGAGGTGACCTCTTGTATCAAATCATGATTGTTGTGAATTATATTTTAATGATGCAGTAATTATACACTATTATTGTTCGAAACTTCTGTTTCAAAAAGATCTTGTCCCCTGAATTCGCAAATTTTTTTAGGAAGGCTGAATCACTTTCAGAAAATCTGTGTCTCCCTCCATTGACTTTGCAGAAAACCTAAGATGACTAAGCTCCCACCTGAGTTAAATGAGGTGGGATTAATTAGTGATAAACTGAGGACTGAAGACATCAGCTATCTCTATAACTCTCCAGGGAACTCGATTCAGCTGCAGGGTTCTGAATAGTTTATTCCTAATGTTACATATTTTCTAAAATATTACAGGTTTTACCCAAAATGTTTCTATATGCTCTTCTTCACAGCGTTTCTCAGTTTCATAGAGTTTAATACTGAGGTCTGGAAAAAAAAATCTGGGAAAGAATTCAAATACTCCTGCAGGAGCTGGGTTCAAGCCTATTAGTTAATTTCCCAGATCCTGATTCAGCAGACAGAAGCATTATTAGCACCATCATGAGTAAGCCATTACCACAGAATGCTTGGCATCAGTAGTCTTGTGGATAAATCCTATTTCACTTTCTACATTCAGGAGTTAATTCAGGGCCCAGCTTAAAGCAAACAGCTGAATGTCAAGGAGAATATTCTTCAGGTTTTTTTGTTTTGCCATTCATTTAAATATACTTTTAAGCCAGTGTGGTTGAAGCTAGGTTTTCCTTGTCTTCTTCCAGCACTGACAGGCCCAAGTAGACTGTTCACATAGCAATGATGACACAAGTCCAACATGCAGACACAACAAGCAGACAAAACCAACTGGAAACTGTCTGCAAGGGGCCTGGCATAACTTCCCAGAAAGACAGAGGGAAATTAGAGGAAACTTATGAGTACATCACCTAAAAAAGGAACTCTAAAATTATCTAAAATTTAGTCTTGGGACTGCACCCATGTTTGTATCTTCTTTTGTCAATGCAACTGGCTGTGGTCTCTGCTGTATAAAGGAATCCTGACCTCTTCCAGGCCTATATTATAAATTCATGAAGTGAAAGACACAAAAGACTGGCATTGTTTCTTTGAAAGTGAAGGTCAGATAGCACAGCATCAGGGCATGGAGGACTCTGAAGATATGATCAAAGAGTTGAACAGTCCTTTACCTTCATGAAAGCATAAAGGGGGCATTTCAGCTGAAGAAACGGGAAAGTGAAGGACAACAACCTGCAATAAAATGAAAACATTAATATATAAATAAAAATTCTAATACAGTCGTAGCTATTGTATAACAATCATCAGGAAAATCCTTGTGCTTGATCCCAAAGAAACAACCAACAGTATTTTTAATGTGAGATTACTATAGTATAATTTTTATAGTATAATTGGGTTTTGTAAATTGGTATGACCCTGGCACGTGGTCTCACATGGGTCTGCAGCATGAAGTTTACACCCATTTCCTCAGTCCTTCCTGTTGCATATTTGGCAGAACCTGGGATCCTTGGAGATTTTGTCCTTTTACAGCAGAAAGCATTAGGTCATGCTAATATTTTTCTTCAAAGGACAGTTTTAAGGAAAACAAAGACAAATGAACAGCGCAACCTGTGATGCTATAAAATGTAGGCCCAAGTTTGTATTTCCCCTTAGAGGTAAGTTCTTCAGGTGCACAAATCCAGAAGAAAGTTTGAGACTCTCCAATATAATTCCTTGAAAATAATTTAAAGGCTTTTTTCACAGTTCTAGTGCTGACTTTAAATATTTTACAGCCCTGGTTTCTCTCCAGACTGTATCTCTTAATCACTGCAAACTGTCACACACTGTCAGTTTTCACCTGCGGAAATGATAATGAGCAGCTTCACTATACAAAAACACATCTAACTGATTTCAGATTGATGGGAATGGCAAACAAATGTGCCCCAGCCCTTGATGAGCATATTTGTGCAGCTTAGAAATTCCACCCCAGAAGAGTAAATGTGTTCTTGACAGTTGGAATAGAGATAGCACCAAGGTTCTTTTTTACTAATACCTCTCTTCAAGTAATAGTGAACTACAGTACTGAACAGTACATGGCATACATGTCCATTTCCTGCCTTTCATGCATTGTTTCATAAACCCTAGGTTGCAATCTCTAATGGCCACTTCCACATGTAGTAGTAGACCCCTGAGTAATAAATCCTCCCTTGGGTCTTACAAGTGCTTTCTTCCCTCTATCAAGATCCCAGATGGGGTATGTGTCTACTTTTTGATATTGCAAGAATTTTCCTTTTCTTACTTTAATACTTCTAGATGCAAGTGCATGGTGAAATCCTCCCACCATGTTCAAACAAATAAACAAATCCCTTAAAGGTTATGCTTGCCTTGTTGGCAAGTATTCAGGAGTCCTTGCATCATAGCTGTTCAGCCTCAGGTGAAGCATATGACAGTTGATGTCCAAATTACCACTACTAAAGCAATTCAAAGTGGACTACTCTCCTACACGTAGGCAAACTCCTCCAGGAGCTCAGACATCAAGTTGATGGCTATACATTCTCTCTATTTGGGCAGCAGGTTTCTCCACTACCAGCAGTGAAATAGAATATGGAAGAGGCATTTTGTTAGGAGCCATCACGGTGTCTTCTTTCTGCTTTAAGTGACAGATGTGACTCAGACTTCCCAGGCCCTCTGAATACAAAGTTTTTATTATATTTTCCTAGTTACTGGTAAATTTAAAAGTATTATTAAAATACAGATTACTTGTAAATCTTGATGTTTTCCCTAGCCTCATTTCCACACTGTGGAAATAATTTGAACCCCAAAGGGCTGTAAAACAATCAAGAAACCACAACAGATTATGGACATAATGCTGTTTTGGACATCAGGAAATAACTGAGCTTCAAGAAGAGTTGGCAGGGACTTGAACATGTGAAATACAGTTGACTGCATTGGAAAAATGAAGCACCATCACACGGTTCCAGATTGAGTTCCCAACCCACACACTGCTGTTTCTACCTGCCCTCCATTTAGTTCTGCCTTTGAAAAAATTCCTGCCTTATTAAGGACTCCCTATGGAATCAAGCTAATTGTCTTCTTAAACATTCACAACAAGATAAAACCCTTACTATACTTTGTTTTCCAGCAGATTTTTGCAACTCATTTACAGAATTTTAAATGCATGAGTGATAAGAGCTTTCTGCATTATACAGTGGATATCAAGCCTCTAATTACATTTCAGCTGTGAAAGCTAACTACTACAAAAATGCTTTCTTCATTGGGACACAAACTAGATATTTTTTCATTTGGTATAATACCACTGAGGTCTTAGGCGGCTGGAATTTCTAAAGGTATATCTGAAGGAAAATAATTACTTACTTTCCACCATTTTTGTCATGTGAAGGACATAAAAGTTGAGCATCATACAGTGGTTGATAATTTAAGAGTCTTTAAATCATTCCCAAACACTTTATGAACATTGAAAACAAAACATTTACCTTAGCAGTAACCACAGAGAGAAAAAAAAAGTATAACTAAGTATAACTGTAATAAAGTACACTGTGAATCACAAAAAATTCCGCACTTAGCACATGGGAAGATGTTGTAACAACTGTCATTTGTACAGAAGTTGCCAGATCTACTGAGGATACCTGAAGTATCAAGTGGTGTTCAGGATGGTAAATAATGGAGAGAGTTGTTATCACCCTGCTAAAATATCACAGATTACAGATATTTATAGCCAATTATGCATTTACTGTATAGTAACAGTTGCAAATACTAGTAGTGATATTGCTATGAGGTTTTCATGTGGTGGATTGCTAATGACTGATGTGCATGCATGAGGCAATATTTATCAAGAAGAAAAAAATCTGTAAAGATGTGTTTTCAAAGCAGCCGAGTTTTCTTGTATGATATACAATATCTCAAGCCTGTTTCAAAAGGTACAAGCATCTGTAGTCCTTCCTGGATTCAGTGGAGGTGTTGGTCACCAGCCCTACTGAAACAGATGCAAGGACTTATACTTCTGACTTCAGAGGATAGATGAAATATAAAGAACTTGTAGTTCCTCTTGGGGAAGCCATATGTTCACAGTATTTTACTACACATCAGCCTGTTTCAGTCACTGTACAGAAAACAGCACTTGGAAGAAAGTGACCATTTTGGCAAATTCAATACTGTGCAGTCAGGGTTTTGGGAATTTTTTAGTCTGCTCAACAATTCTAAAAAGGAAATGTCCAGGGATTTTACAGGTACCTTTCAGAAAATCAGCTACTAATTCAAGTTTAAAGGTCAGGTATTCCTGGCTACACAGGTTATTTACAATTCTAAAGAACTGAAGTGAAAGATTAACTGGAGTGACTAGAGATGGACTACTGCACACCTATGAAGAGTAGATCTGCACAGTTCATCCTAATATGGGAATATTTACCATTCAATCTGCACCAATTAGGTCTATCTATTTACACCAATTACCACTCAGTATCATCAGCCCTAATGAAAATTAGCAGGTGGAGGGCATATTCTCCAAATTCACTGCAAGAAGGCAAATCGATGGTTGATCACCTTCTACTAAATGACAAGTGTAAGGACCTAAAGAGCACAGTTGCCTGTCTCAAACAGAAGGACTTTGCCATGAGATAAGCACAGGATGGAGGAACAGGATAGCACTAGCTCCAGGCCTGGCTGGAGGGGAGATCTGGTTAGCACATCCTGATTAACAGTCTGCACAAAAACTCCCACTGCAGTGAACTGTGTAAAGAAGCAGCTGCTCACACACATTTCACCAACCAAAGAAAGGTGACCCCAAGTTATCAAACAGATGTCATCTGTGACCATCAACAACCACTGAAGCCCCCACAAATATGCCTCCATGGATACCAGGAAGTTGGACTGTAAGATAAGCCACCACGATACAAGCTTCTGGAAAGATGAAGGTGGTACTATTGTCTGGTACTATCCCACACCCAGGGGGAGCTTAGCAAACCTGAGGGAAAGGAATGTACCACTGATAATGGACACAAAGAATGCACAGTTTGTGGCAACTGTGCAAAAATAAGCTCCAAGTGGGTAAAAGGTAATTCCAGCAGAGGTAAGATCTTGAACACTGACTTACAACCCACCGATTCAAGAAACCAAACTTGAGAGAAAGACTGAGCATGTAGACTAATTAGCATTAGAAGTGAGGGAGTTATTTAACTAATAGAACAAGAGAACTGTGTAGCCAGTGAGCATCAATTCCTTTGTTTGCCAAGTTCTACAAATAGTGAAAAGTTTTGAATTACATAGGAATCCCCACCACCAAGAAACCCAGGGTGGAAAAAGACCAGCAGGATGTCACTGGATCACGTAGGTGGTGACTATCTTCTGCTTGTTCATTCTCTCCACTCACACCCCCTTACCCCCCCACATTTTCTGTTTCTTTCCATCCCTCTGGCTCATATAAATTGTTAAATCCATATTATTGGCTTCAGCATATGACCTTGCTTTCACCTTAATTTGGGCAGAAGCATCCCTCACTATTCAGATCTTAACAAGGACCTATGTGAAAGGTAAAGGATGATGAAAGATTCACCACCCACAGAGGGTGGAATCTGCTGGAAGTATATGGATAATCCAACTATATTCCCTTGAGCACAACCACACTGACTTTACCCTTCTTATACAGAAGGCCACGGCATGACTAGTTCATTATTTAGTTCTTAGCTGCTCCCTCACTATGCTTTAGATGACCATTTTTAGCCTACATTTCAAGCCAGGCTGTTGTCACGGTTTAAGTGAATTATTACCAAGCTGGTAATAGCTACAGGGGAAATGCCAGTAGATATCCTCTCCTTCTTTAGCTTTCTCCAGGTTTCAGAAGAAATGTGTGATCCTGTACCTTGAACACAGAAGTAGGAGCTGTGTTTTCACATATTTCACTAACCAGCACCTCCTGTGCCCTCCCTTCTACACCCACCCTCCTGCCTCTTCTGCCACCCCAACTAGCAATTTCCTGATCCCTTCAGGCACTGATGAATTTCTCCCTCCCTGAATCAGTTGCTGTTTGAAGACACATGGGTTTAGCAGTTCTCTGAGGCAAGATGCATTGGGCCAGTGCTGTTGATTCAGTGTGTAAGATCATGTGTACCTGTGGTCCTATAGAAACATTAACTGTCTTTCAATGGAGGTACTTTCCCTCCAGTGAGTAGTTGAACTGCACAGTGCTATCTAAAAGATTAATTTCTTTCCACTGTCAATGTATATTGGAGATATTCAAATGGTAAACATGGGTTCTGTCAGGTTATTGATGGAAAACTGAGTACAAATTTCTTGTTCCAGTTTCAAATTCAACTATGTCTCTCAGGAAGCTGAGAAACTGAGAAAAGCATAAAGATTCTACAGTAGATATCCACAGGAGAAGGAGGAGGAAAAAAAAAAAAAGAAAGACATAATGTTTTCCTTCTTTCTCTTTTTTCTTCAGTTTTACTTTTTTCTTTTTTTTGTTTTTTTTTACTTTATTCTGGTTTGTTCTTTAGATGTGTATTTTAAGATATATTTTCTTTCCTTATATATTATTAATGGTTTGTTTTTAATCTATGTATGTAATATATATCCCAGTGTTCAAAGGGCATGCAAGCATTTACCTTTTGCAGGACCTTTCCTGTGCATATGTTCTTTTATTCTATTTTGGTGATTTTTTTTATGCATACTAAAACTGTGTGAGAAATAAAAGCAGCTCTCTTCTGTGTCATAAGATTCATGAGTGTTTCCAAAAATACTATTTTATGACAATACCAAAAGTGCCTTAATTTTATATAACCCTAATTTTTCACTGCTTAACAGTCATGGAAAAAATTTCAAAAACTGTAAAGTAGCCATGAAAGGAACATAGCGTGGTAATCATCTCCCATACAAAGATATTTATCGTGCTTTTTTTTTATCTCCTTCATAGTTTTATAAGCCATAACCTCATAAATCTTAGTGAAATATAAGAATTTCTGGACTCATTCTCTAGACTTATACCACAATGTTCTGCTTATTTAATAATGACCTTTTCCATAAGCTGTAAAAGATGTCACTATATGTGTTATTGAAATCATGGAATGGTAAAATACCAACTGAAATTTCAACAATAGTGACAGATGTAAACATAACCATTCCTCTATGACCATTTTTATATGATTTTGTGGATTTAAGGAAGAATATGGTCTCATTAAACTATCTCCTGAATGCAGAGTTGTTTCTTATAAAGTAAGTTTTAAAATACCATTCCTAAAATATTTTTCACCATTCATATTTGTTTCTTTCCAAAAAAATTTATGAATTTTCTTTCAAGTCCTATCACACTAATGCAAAAAAAGCACAAAATTATGACTGTAATTATTCCTTCTCAGCTGCTGCATAGTAACAATGAGTGTTTATTTTTAAAGTATTTTGTTCACCTTTAAAACCTAAAATTAATACAAGACTACAAAAAAAAAAAAAAATTGTTCCCAGAAAAAGGTTTTGGGTGTCTAAAGTACATGCCAAGTAAAAATATAATTTTGCTACCCTTATCTAATCAAAATCAAGATACTTCTGTCATCTCATTATGGTTTACACTTGCTAAAAATGCCCTTGACTGTTTTTAATCTAGAACTTAAAAATGCTATCTTTTTCATGCCTGTCCCTTAATAAAAGTACCTTAAATGAATAGCACCATCATTTCTGACCTAGTTCTACATGTTAAGATCTCAGAAGCAAGTGAGACCTGAGCACATGACACAAAATACAATTTGTCCTGTGAATTACTCTCTGAGCTGTTACCTTGTGTGAACCAAATACATGAGGGTAGCACCAAGACAACCACAATGTACAGCTATAGTACAAAGAAAATATTTATTCCATTATTTTTCTGGCAAAACAGGGACACGTACCCTGCTAAGTTTATCACAGCAGGGTCAAAAAACAGAGAGGCCTGAACTCTGCCTGTTACATAGCAAAGGCCTGGTGCAGGCACAAATCTTCATAAGGCTGTGTTAAACAATCTCCTATCATCTTATCCACCTTCCCCCCTTTCTTCTAGACCTGTGAAGAATGCTTTTTAAGTCCTTTACAGCATTCTCTTAGCTGACTTCTCCAGACAAACAGAAAACAATGTGAAATTTCCCAAACTGAGTATTCTTAGTACCCTCCAGCTGCAAGGTCATCTTGAGAGAAAACAATTCACAACTCAATATTTTTTCCTCAGAAGTCTTCAATTTTTAAGCTTTTCCTCCTCCCATACCTCTCTGAATATAATTTTACAACCTGCAATTGCTGATGCCACAGACCCATCTCTGTGTTTCCTGGTGGTTTTGCAATAATTATTTCCTTTCTACTAGCTTCTTACATCAAAAAATAATATTAATGCTTATTTATTGACAATAGAGTGCTGTCAAATGTTCATCTTGTAGGCATCTTGAGAACTGACTAGAAAAACTGATTTGCAGCACGTAAATAACCTTTATAATAATGTAAATTTTTCTAAAGAATCCAAAGATGCCTTACAGGATCCAAAATATTACTTACATGCCTAATCTACTTCTGCACTTCTAAATTCAGAGAAGCAAACTAGAAAGTCTCTATTTTGCTCTTTCAGATGCTTGAATCAATGAATGTATTTGCATTTTTCAGTGAAAATTCCTTTCTGTCTGTAAACCTGTGCTTTTGCACATACTAAAAGAATCTGTTGCTTAGGCTGATGAAACTTTTCTCCTATGTAGCATTTTTGATTCAAAAACTAAATGTTTCTTAGAATTATGTACCTGGAATATCCAGAATTGCTTGGCATATACTGAATTCTAATGCAGAAGCAGAGAATTGAGCATTCCCACTCATCATCATGTAAATGAAACAGCAGGTGATGCTGACACAGGGAGTCAGACATAAAGTGGGGGTTAGTTCCTTTCCCACTAACTGAGTTAGTCAGTTTGCAGAGAATCCCCTAATTACTCAGTGACACTATAGATAGTGGGACACCTTTCTAATGCTCTTGGTTGCAACTGTACCACTTGAGAGACAGGGATGCAAAGGAACCCAAAACCAGAGGACATCTCAGCAGAAGAATAATTTAATATCTTGACAAATGGCCTCTAACACAAGAATTGCTCCTCCCATCCCTGTTGCTTCCGTGGTTTTCCCAATGGCTATCTGACATAAATGACACAAAAAATTTCTACGAGAGAGGTAGTAGAGCCTCTCAGTCCCCTCTCCTTCTATTTCTCACTTTCCCGAGGACCCCTACTGCTTTTTCCACCAGGAGAGATTTGCACAGAGGAGCAGAAGGGGTCTCCTTCAAGAACACAGCAAGGAACCCCAGTTTCAGCACTGGGTGGGATCTAAGTGGAGGGGCTTCTGTTACGTCGTCCTCTTTGGTCCTTCTTTTGAATTGACATAGGTCTTACTGTGCTGCCTGAAACTCAACCAACTCAGAAAATATTGTAAAGTCTGCTGCAGAACATGGAGCCTTTCTTTAAGACCTGTGTCCTCATGCAGGCTTCCTGAACCACAGACAATGCACAAAGCACCATTATGGTATGTCAGACCAACTTACATAAATCAAATTCTTCCACGTAGAGTAGTATGGCTATAATGATTGCTATTTTGTTAACACTTCATGCCAGCAATGCAATGCCTCTGGAGTAGTATGGGCACTTCCAGTCACAGACAGTAATTCACCAGGGCAGTGTGGGGTGTACAGAGCTTTTCCCATCAACACAAGACAATTCAGAAGGACTTCAGTAATAGATAGGTTTGTCAATATACTTTATCAGTGAATCCTCTCTTTTGGCAGAAGAATACCCTACCTAACAATATATTTTTTTTAATTATAATTCTGCCATGCTCCTAAATTTGGCAACTCCTTCTCTCTCTGTGTCATACCACCAAACTCAACACTTTCTTTTTTGTATAAGGAATATAAACACAGACTTATACCTACATGGAAGTAATTTTATTTTCAAACTTCAAAAATAGAAGCCTATTACTTATGAAAATACAAAGACTTTATTAACAGAAAATGTAGCTTCTTCTATTTCAAAATTAAAACAACAAAAACAAAAAATAGTTTTTCTAGTTGGAAATCCCTACATCAGCAATCAGGTTGCAAATAGTCCACAAAAAAGACTGAAGAAGGAAAATTATTTAACAAAATTTAAGAGACTATTTCAAGAAAAATTAAATGAAGCCCAGATAAGCAGGGAAAATTATTTCAGACTCTTCACCTTATTCAGTAAATAGCTGGTGCTGGTTTCCATATGAGAAGGTGTCCCCCAGCTGCTCTGTCCCTAGGTAGAAAGCCCAGAAGATGGTGGGAATTGTGCCCCTCAGGGAGAGCTGACTGGCAGCATGAAGTGACCAGCAGAGCTCCCTGCAGCCACAGGGGAGCCTGGCACTCTCAAGCATTATGACTGTCATTTAGATAATATGAATATAACTATCCCATTACTCCCCCAGAACATGCTCACAGCTGAACCACTGAAGAACTGGCAAATTGCTTTAAATTCTCTTTGCTGAGGGCTTATTGCTCACAAGGGAATGGATCTTCCTCTATTTTTCCAGCTGTTAAATTACCTTCCAGGACACATGAACATTTGCTGCAGTGACTTCAGAAGAGCTAAGGAAGTGATGTGGTAAATGTCTCTGTAGTCCAAATTATGTGAAATCTTGAAAAATTTTATTTTAAAGGCATTTTTGTAGTTGGAAAGTCAGGAAGTACAATTCCTTTTTTTTACTTTTCAAAGCAGTTTCTCAGTGTGCTCTCCTACAAATCTTACCATTCGCATCAGAAATCCATCCATTTTTTCACCAGAAAAGAATGGTTTGATACCTTCAATAAATTGAAAGGGCAGGACTGTCTTTCAGCAGCTGGTATGTGCTAAGGATAATGTGGTGGTTGAACTCTGGTCATCAATTTACTACAGAGAGACAACACCAAAATAACCCTTTATGCAGCTTTCTACCCAATCCTTAATTATTATCCCCCTGAAAGTAAATTCCCTCTGAAATTCCAACTTCATTGTGGAGAAAAAGCCAATAGAAATAGTGTTTTTAAAGAAAGTGAAGATTACAGACAGAGATTATATTTATATTTTTAAAAAAAGCTTACACTGAAACAAAGGTACAAAATGTCAACCTTCCACATGTTTTTGCATCTTTTAACATTAGTTAATGTTAGTATGTGGGCACATTCACCAGATGAAGACGAGTCATTTGAAAAATAAAAGGGAACTATTTGGAGCTTGAAATTCTCATGACACTTTTACACTGAGTTCAATATTTATTTTTTAATGGAAAAATGAAAGGGTAATCTACTTTAAACAACATTACTAAAGAACAAACAAATCATTAGAATAAATTACTAGCTAGGTGAAACATAAATATGATACCTCAGTAAACCTTGTAAACACTGATGCTCAGTGGTGCAGGAGACAGAAGCTGAGGACATAATGCCCCAAGCACCACCTCTAATGGTCCTAACAATATTCTTTTGCTAATATTTTGTTCATTATGTTGATAACCATTAATATGTAATGCTCTGCATGCATCATAGATCAGATTAGAAAATGGAAGAGTGCAAGCAAGTCAATTCAATATTCATTAGACAACTTTTCCCAAGACATGGAAGTTTCACAACTTCCCAGAACCCACCAACGTCAGCCCTCTGAGTGCTTTATGATCCCAAACTCAGGCACTAGGAAAAATGGGAACCACATCCACTGGCCAGGAGATATGCTGGAGAATGGACAAGGCCCTGAAAAAAAAGTGCTGCTCCTAAAGAAAATGTTAACATTGTTTGTGCTGTACCTTGGAAATATAAAAATACAATGTTTTCCTTTTGGTCTTGCTGCAATACAGGAGATTCAGTCAAGACATCAGGCATCAGATGAGAACAATAATTATGAAGATTGTAATGAGGGTACCTTGTTTGTGCATTGAGTTACAAATAGCTCTTTCTATGCAGCTGTATGGACACCCCACTGTGCTTATGTAATTTAGGCACAAGTGCACAACCCTAATGTGAGTCACCAGACTCTTCCCCATGTGTTACAAAATTCATCAGACTCTAGTCTCCAGCTGTAAAACAAAACCGATGCTTTGTTCTCAAACATCTCCTTCAGGGTCCTTGATTTCCACACAAGCTCACTATGAGCTATCATTTGGCTTTCAACATGGCCTTTCCAAGACAGGGACCCTGTCTGCCAGCCCTGGGAACTGCCAGAAGACATTTCAGTTTGCTAAGAAACCTGAGCAAGCCTCAGCTGTCCCTGAAGCTTCCTCTGACATGAGGATGTTCAGGGTCCTTGAAATACTGCTGAAATGTTGTGCCCCTTCCCAAGAGAATGCAGCCCATAATAGGCTATGTAGGAGGTAATGACACAACAATAGCCCAAATTAGCAAAACCCTCATCCTCTGCAACATAATTTCCATTGTTTTCCTCTTCCTGATAGTTTCCCAAAAGAGCAAATTCAAGCACCTCACTTTAAAATACAGCTACTGATTAAAAAGCCTCAATAATAATGATGCTCACAGCTGACTCTCAATAAACTCTGAAGATTTTATTGTAAGCAGGGAGGAATTCTGCCCTGCAGCTCTTGGCTTTTTGCATCATTATATGCAGAGGATCAAGATTGTTGCTGAGTTTTCTGAACCACAGTGTGACTAAGAACCTTTTATCTGTTTTGCAGGTAGCACAAGAGCCTGAGTTTATTATTAGAAAATATAGCACACACAGTTACCTCCAGTAACACTGCCCCACAACTCTCATTCCACAAAAATTAGGGGTTGTGGTGTAGCTAGGAATCCTCAGAGAACCAGCCTGACTGTCTCTCCAGCACACTCAGCACCTAGGAAATGTTTTCTTCCATCCTAGCTGGGCATCCTAGTTGTCAATGCTGTCTGCTTTCATATTCCAGATGTTAAGCTAGACTTTTTGACAGCTTCACACACTTTCATATACATTATAAGACATTCATTCACATCTGATAATGATTTGAAGTTAAGATTAATAGACTGATTTTCATAAGTACTTGTCAGTAACTGTGAGTTTTCTGTGTTTATGACAATATGTGAGCTTCCTGAATGCACACAGAGGTTTTCTGGGAGAATACAAATCTTAAAAGCACTGAGAATACTCAGCTTCATCTCCGATCGATATTCTTCACTAATTACAGGCATGTGCTCATGCACTGACTGAACGATCAGTACTGTTGTTTTATTTATGGTCTCTTTCTAAAATGCCATTATACATTAAAATAGTACAATTTCTTCTTCTCAATAGCTTTGGCACAAAATGAGAGTTTTAATAAATCATTTTTATTGTTAATGCTCTGGTATTTTCTGCAAGTGTCTTATTATACAAAAAATGTGTTTATCCCTAAGTGCTCTCTCTTGTTTCTCATGTTTGTTTGGGGTCTTTGGTTTTGTTTTTTGTGTTCCTCTTGTTGTTGCTGGGTTTGGGTTTTTCTTGGGGGGTTGACTTTTTTTTGGAGGGGAGGGGTTGTTTGGGCTGGGGTTTTTTGAAAGGGAAGCTCAGCTGTAGTCTGCTAGAGGATCCAGTGAGAGTAGTAGTAATACTTTCAGGGTTATTCCAATATGATTATAAAGATGAAAAATATTTTTTTAACATATTTTAAAAATATCTTTATTTTTAACATCCCTTTTCAGACCCATTTCCCATAATCCTGAAAAGAAACAAAAGTAGTTTGGTGCCAGAAAAGTGTCATTTTTGTTTATCAGTTTGCTACTTACCACTGCTCCCAGTAATTACCTTCGTGACACTGCAAGTGCCAGCTCAGGATTGGAACAACACGACTTGAAAAATAAACATTTAGTATTTAAGATCCAACTTTGATACTCTTCTTATTTTGTGACCAAATATATTTCCTTTACACAATTCATTTTTCTTACAATTATCCTTAGGAAAAAAAGTTGAATATGTACTGCAGTCAAGTTCTGGGTCATCATATGTCATTTCTGAAGCTCCAAGACAAGTACCCAGGAGTCCGTGCCATCCAATCAGCAAATAAAATCCAGGATATTTTTCCTGCTACTTAACTTGCTGTTGTATAACATATTTTCTGATTGGGTTTGAGGTTTTTTTCCAGAGAGGTGCACTGGACTCTTTATTGTTTTAAGAGGGTAAGGAAAGCATGCATAGTGTCAGGGAGTGTATATGGTAGGGTAAATATTTTGACAGCCTCGGAGGTGCCATGTAGAAACCTCAGGAGTAACAAATTGTCAAATAAAAGTGTTACCATAGCATATTTTCTGAAGTGATCAACTATTAAAGAGTTAACAGACCACTAAATGTTGCCAGTATTTGGTAATGTGGTATCCCAGAGCTACATTTCATGAGGATAACCATTTCAAAATGATGGCAGCATTGCAGTATTATCAAAATGCTGCAGCGACCGGAAGGACTACAGTATAATTATTTTAAATGTAATCAGTAATTTTAGAAAGTTGCTTAAAGGCTCAATTTTAAACAGGTCAGTTTTCTGGCAAATTCTATGCCTTGAAGGCAAAAAAGACTAAACTCTCCACACAAAATATATCACACTATCCTTCTGTGAGCAGTATCTGTTTGAGGGGAATAGCTAGTCATGGAAAACCCTAGAGCAGAAGCTCAAAGCTCATGATTTAAACTTCATCCCAGGAGAAAACACATGGATAAGTGTTTTATATCAACTAAGTAAATAGAAAGCCCCTTATTTTGATTTAGGATGTCCACAAGGCAGCACTATGCCAGAAGTGAATGAGCATTTCTCCTGTTTCCTAATCCCACTGCACAAACACCTTAGTTCATCCCTGTACTGGCATGTAGACACATCACTGATGCTACTGGAAGCAACCATGCTGAGGCTGGTACAGGACTTCATCCACAGTGACCCACCATGAATAAAGGCAACATTTCACCTGCCTTTGTTTTAAGTAGGCCTGGATGTTTCTCTCAGTCCTTACTCAGGTGCTGATTTTCAACTAAAACTTAAAAGACTTTCAATATCCAAATTCTCTATTCAAACAAGACTGGAGACATTTCATTAACTGTTTCAAAACCTACTTTGAGAAGGACTGAGGAACAGATGAATGACTGGACACATGAATACATTCTTTTTTACTCTCATTTTCTTAGGAAACCAGGCTACAAATAGAATCCAGTTGCAAACAAAGCTTCGAGTTTCTTTTCATGTCAGTATTTGTTCAATGGGCACAGCAGCTCTCTACAACCAAGGAAGCATCATTATTCATTTACCATGCCAGTGTTCATTTAATCCCCTCCTACTACAGAAAACCTAAGTTTTTATATAATCCCAGGAGATATGATAGTTTAAAAATAGACATACCATTTTTCCATTTATCCTTTCAGACCTTTTTCAACAAAAGGCAAATACTCCCAACAAATCATCCAAAACAATTTTCATTCCTCTCTTTGACATCACTTCCTAGCTCTAAGGAATACATGGAGCAGGAACATTTTGTACAGTATCTGGTATTGCCTGTACAGCAGGTCATTTGGGAAGGCCCTGAGAAAACTGCATATTAATAGTGAAAGGGAGATGTCATAAACCTGTGCAAGCAGATCCTTTTCCTGACTGCTAATCTATGTAAACACAAATCCAGGCTTGTCTTTTCACTAGAGAAAATGCAAAATCAGGACCTGAAAACATACAAGCAAAAAGGAAAGGAAACAGAAGTTAAATATAAAAATTAAGTTCTCAGTATGTTAGAATCAGAAAAACAGGGTAAAATGTCAGAAAAGGAAAAATCCTCTGAGGACTGCAGGCAGTGTTCATGGGGCTCTCAGCACAGGGCACCTGCACAGCAGCAAGTGGGCTCTCCATGTTCACACAGCTGATAAACAGCCAGCATGCTCCAGCTGTGAGTAAATTCCCCCAGTAATGAGTGATAAATCAGATAATGGGAAATACAAGCAATGGGAAAGCATAAAGCCTTTAGACGCTCCATTTGGTTGGCATGGTAGGGATTGGTGAGTTTCATTAAATGACCAATTTTAACTTACTCTAAAGGCAAAAAACCACACAGTATTAGGGGCCTGCAGAGAGATGCACAAGCAGGGGCACAAAGGTGAGGAGCTGAATTAGAACGGTTCTGAGAATAACAGTAACCAAATAAATGTCCAGAGAGGAGTCTGGATGTTTTCTTCACCAGCTGTGTTCCTCACAAGGGGGCAAAACCAGGAGAATGCCATTTCATTTCATGGGTGTTTTCCACATCAAAATAAAACCCAGATACTTTCCAATGTTTTCATGAAATATCCATCTTTTGATTGAAAAGATAAGGAGTTTTTATTATTCTCCTTCTTTCCCCCATCCTCTGCTTCTTTCTCTCTCTCCTACTTCCAAAGAAAAATTGATAATAGACTGCTGCTCTGAGAAGTCTCACAAAAGAGAAAAGGTGAATTTATTGTGTCCTCATGAAAAGATTTAGCTAAGTCCCATGTTCCAGCAGAAATACATTTCTCTAAAAATGTCCCAATCAACTCAATGCTCTTCATCTAGGCCAAGCACAAAAGAGGGTAGCTCTGGCTGACCCTGCTCCAAGAAGGACATCAGCAAGGGAGGAACTTTTCTGCAGAACCACCTTCATGATGAGTGGAAGCAGGTCCAGCCAGCCAGACATGTCAGTGAAAATGAGATAAGAAGGGAGTGAGAAGAAAGCTGGGATGCTGCAAAATACCTTGAGTGAAGACCCAGCTCCAAGATAGTTTATCTTTTTTAGGAACACTTGTGCCTTATATGTTGTGGCATAAGCTAAAATTAAAGGCAAGGCAAAGAAGCTGGAACTTCCCCCATTTTACACATTCGTATCACACTTTATTTTCACATACTTATGACTATTACTTGGCTAAGGGACATGATTTGGCTGAGAGCATTCTTCAGGAAGGTCACAAGGGACTTAATTTTTGAATGTTATTTAAAACTCCTTTTTTAAATGACCAAAACAAGAAGATATTTTTAAATTCTACACTGGGAGGCCAATGCTGCAAGGACTATATTTATTTAAATTATACAGTTTGACTCTAATGAAAGCAGAAATTTTCCTTGAGTGAATGATTAAAAATAAATTACCTGCTAACACTCTATACAGCCTGTATTATCACTGCAGCAGGAGAAACGCAAATTCACAAGACTGAATGGCTGCACATCCACCATTCAAAAATCACAAAAAGCAAAAAGCTTAATTAAGATTTAGTCATGAACAAATTCTAGTGCATTTTCAAAATAAAAAGCAAACAAACAAACACACCCCAACTTTTCATGTTTGCTCTACACAAACACAACTATTCTATTTTCTAAAGTGGCAAGACACCAGACATTTCAGAAGATTATTTGTCAAAGTGAGTTTTTGCTTTTAAATTGCCTGACAGAATACATTTCTGGGGAGAGGTTTTGAGAGAGGCACTTCCAGACCTTTCTGTGCTCCTAGTGTTGCTGTGGATGCAGGACTTGCTACTGACTTTTCATATTTTGGCTTTCCATATCATCTGTTTCTATTTCTGCCTTATAGTAAAAGGAAATCCAAAAGGAAAGAAAAAAACCCCAACCAAACAACTTCTGCAAGCCCAGGTGGATTCCCAGCACCTATTTTTAGAAGCAAGGCTGACAGAAATCTCTTTGCATTTCTGTTGCTGGGGAACCCCACCTAAGGCTGTGTGCTTGTGCCTGCTTGGGTGGGGGTTGAGTCAGTGAGGTAAAACAAAGAGTGACATTTCAAGAGATGTGTCTTGACAGTATTCCTTGCAGGTACAATCTTTTGTACTTAAGGTGCTGTACATGCAAATGTCATCTCTCCTCATTTCCTTTCTGTGTACTACAGAATAGGATGCTGTGAGTGTCCTCATTTTCCATTGAGGGCTCGGCACAGGTACAAAAACACTTCTGTGACTCTAACTCCATGGGACAAGAAGCTGACAAGATACAGGACACATGTTTCCCCATGTGAAGAAGGGCAGGCATTCAGGCCACAGCTCATTGCTTTCACCATTTTTCGAAATGTAAGATCAGAATATGATGGCAGTACAGGCAATCTGAAGGCAAAGCGGTTCCTTAATACACAAAAGATGCATAGACAAAGCCCAAAAGCATTAACAGGGTGAAGATTATGCCCATACCTTCTTCATTCCAAATATTTCCTATTGCAATTCAGGTTGCCACTCAAGTAGCCATAGGCAGTATAGCCAGGTAGAAATTATTCACCTGAGAGTGGGAAAGAGTATTCTATCTACCTGAGCATGGAGCAGGAGCTGTGGAGCTGATGTTTACACCTGCATGTTTAGTGGGCCAGAACTTCTGCTATGGTACCCCAATTGTCCCCAGTATGTCTTCAACAATTACAACCAGTCCTGCGTAGATGAGGTGATGCCTGTGGAAATCAAAATCTTGTAGAAATGGAGAAGAAAGAAATTAATTTTTTACATTATAAATACATTTTTTAACTAAATGAAGTATCTTTCCATGGGTTGGTACTTAGGGCTTTAAATATGTGTACTTTATTGCTGGAGAAAACTAGATTTAAGTGGATAACAAGGAGAGGTAAAGCTGGCATGATGAAGGACACCATCCTCAAGAAGAAGCAAAGTTGCTGAGGAAGCAGTGGATGGTCACTCCAAACTGGCAAAAGAGAAGGTTGGGGTTTCCAGCTACTGACATGACAGACTCAGAAATTCTCAGTATTGAGCAGTTGAGGACTTACTTATGGGAATTATTAGGACTTACTGCATGGGAATAGCTGCATGTAGTCTTACAGCACTTAAACATTTAATTAATTTGATATAGTGGGAACCCCATCGAAATATCACAGGAAAAATCACTGGGAAGTTCTTTTGATTCTCAGTTAGACTGTGCCTTGCAGAATTGTCCATTTGTCCCAGATTTCCCACAAAGACAATTAACCTCTACTTCTCCTGTGGTTGTAATTCTTCTAATTGCCAGCAACACATATTTAAAGGCATTGCCCATCATTCTTTTGCTGATAACAAATATAAGTTCATAAAAATCACTTATCTTTTATTATTTTTTGTTTCTAAAAGCTGATAACATCTACCACTGTATCATGCACAATACAGTTTTGGACTACAGCTGAATATCCTAGGCATTATTACAGTGAAAAGGAGTCTTTTAAATAATGGATTGTTCAAAATATTGAGAAAAAAAATCTGTGGATTTCTTATTGTAATGATTATAATACTGTGAGTTTGATTAGGTCATCCAGGAAAAGTCTGGAGTTCTGTCTGAAATAATACATCCAACACTAAAAACTGATCATATACGAAGTGACCTTGTGTTGATGAAATTTGCCACACAATGGCAGCTAGTTACAAAAAAGACTCAGGCATAATTCTGTGGTATATAAATAAAAAAATGAATAAAACTAACAGCTTCTCTGCAAAAGCTTTTCTCTAACCAGTCCATGCATTTTGTCCCCCTGTCCTGCTGAGGACAGGGAGTGACAGAGTAGTTTGCTCAGTACATGGCAGCCAGCCGAGCTCAACCAACCTCAAATAAATTCAGCTTAAGGGTTAGGTTTGAGCAGACCATAGTGCCTGTGCAGTGGCCTTTTACAGGGGAGTGACTAAGTCCAGTTCTGGGAGCAGCAGTTCAAGAAAGACACAGACCTGGTGGGCCAGCTCCAGAGGAGGTCCATGAAAATGATCAGAGTTATGGGACACCTCTTCTATGAACAGAGGCTGAGATACCAAATTCTTCTTAGTAACTGGTACAGTGCTGTGTTTTGGGTTTAACATGAGAATAATGCTGATAATACACTGATGCTGTAGTTGTTGCTTAGTGGTTTTTACCTTAAGGACTTTTTGATTTTCCATGCTCTGCCAGTGAGGAGGTGCACAAGAAGCCATTGAGGGAACATGGCCAGCACAGAGCCAGCCGAAGAGATATTCATGAATGATGAACATCTCAGATGCTCCAGATAGAAACTAGGGGGGATGCTCAGAAGCATGTCATGCTTAATATATAACTACTGGGACTTGACCAAAGGGGCAATCACTGCTCAGGGATGGGATGGGCATTGTTCAGCAGGTGCTGAGGAATAGGATTGTAACTCATACAATTCTTTTGGCTTTTGTTCCTCTCTCCTTATTTATTTCCTTTTCATTTATGATCATTATTAATAATAATAATTAGTATTAATATTGTTTATTTTATTTGTTTCAATTATCAAACTTACTTAACCTAGGAAGCTTACCTTTTCTTTCATTGTAAGTCATTTAAAGACCACTGCTAGTCCATATCTATTTTCTTTAATGCAGGACATTACAGCAGTACATAAAATATTAAATACTGTTTTCAAAACCAGAATTACCAAGTATTTTCACTGAAACAGATGAACAGAAGAAATTTCTACATGGAGTCATGGAGTAGAAAATGATGGCTATTTCAGTAAACTAGAGTAAAGTAAAGGTTCTTAAAGGGGCATTAGGTGCAAAGCTAAGCAAACAGAAGCAAATTAAAGATGTCATCTGCTGTGCTGAATGATTACCTGCCTAAGTCATAAGGCAAATATAAAAATTGTAAAAATTACAAAAATCTCAGGAAAATAGAGAAAAGTAGTGAAAATTACTGCAGGAAATAGAAGATTAATTAAGAAATACATAGCATGATAGTACTTTAGTCCATTTTTAACCATCTACTAATTAATTACTTGTATTAGCATAATTGAGAATAACACAGTTTTTCAGGTTTCCCTAATAAAACAAATAATTCTCCAGTTTACCTGGGAACCCTAAACTAAACAGTCCACTGGTCTATTGTTCTTTAACTTTGAACATAGAATTTCTGAATGAAGCCTGATTTTTGTTCGTATTTCAAGCATGTAAGATTTCATAATCCATAAAATAATCAGATCTAAGAAACTGGGATTTATATATTTATATAATCAAGCTGGTTTTTCCTAGAAGTTACAAGTTTTAGAAAATGAACACCTGTGTCTGGTGAGAAGCTGGTAGGATCAGTATGGATCTGACTTCACCTTGCTAAGCAATATATACTCACAAAATTATTTGATTGGTATCACGGTGAGCTTAGACAAATTGTGGTGCATGGTAGTCAGCCAAAAGGACCACAATTTAGTACAATCAGGACTTTCTTGATTTGCTGCAAATACAGACTAACCATGAATGTGCTCAATACTTCATTGTGCTTGCTTTCAAGACAGAAAGTAATTTTTTTTATTGCTAACACTAATTCTGGGCTTCAGTGATAGAAGTGGCAGTACTGTTGACAGATGAATAGGGTAGATTGTGCTCTGTATCAGACCTTTTCGAAGGAGTAGTTCAATATAACCAAATGGTTTCCTAAGAAATCAGTTCTTTAGACGTATTTGGAGCACAAATTGTGACTCTTTACAAAAATGGAGGTCTTTTCTGAATGTCTCAATGTGCTCCATTTTTATATATTAGCCTTGGGGTTAGGATACTTCTGCAAAAGCTCCTCTCTCTACTGAGAGAATTCAAACCTCTCTGTAATCTCTTTGACCAGGAGGAGTATAATCCAGCCCAACACCCCTATTTCTATTGAAGTTGGGACTCAGTGCAGAAAACAAGTGTAGAAGGTGGGCTACATCAGAGTGGCTTCAGAAGCATCTGAAGTTCATGAAAAAAAAGTATTTTCTCAATAAAAATTTCCAAAGGAGTTCACGTTTTAGGTAGTTCAAACAAAATCAGCACCCCTTTGCCACCTATTTTGTGTAATACTTTCGGATGGAGATCACACTGGTACAGAACGTTTGCCTGAGGCAAAGGCTGGTAAATAAATCTGTCAGTAGATGAACCAGGCTCTCATGGTGTGATCCAAAGTCCCCGAATCCAAGATATGGGTGCCACAATTTAATTCCAAATAGAAAGAAAATGTTGCTGTCATGGCTTAGGTTGCCTGATAGGTGGCAGTTCAAATCAACATAATGCCTGATAATACACCCAGAGGCAGGGGTGTACTCAGCTGCTAGCATGTGCAGGCCTTGCTTTTCAGTTGTCCTTACTCTTCCTGGATTCCCAAAAACACAACCCTATGTCTCCTCTACATTTGTCAAAAAGCAGTGATCATAATCAGGACAGGTCAGAGCCAGATTTCTCTTGTAGCAGCGAACACAAAACAAAGATGCAGTTTGTTCACATTCCTGTAATATTGGCATCTTCAAGTATCTGAGGACAAAGTAAGGCATCTGCAGTGTCACACATATTTTGTTAGGTAGGACACACAGTATCCCTCCTAGCTCACGGCTTTGTTTCAGCTCATTCCTAGATTTCTTTTCTGTGAATTTCCCATTGTTCCAGCATCCTTCAAGTCTTCTTGGTTCCTTCCATACTGGTCCAGATGCTTAAAACACCTTTTCAGAATAATGCTAGTTGCTTTCTCTCCTTTCAGTTCCTATAAATGAGACAGCATTTAATGCCCTTCCAGTAGAAATGCTGCAATTTCAAAGAAAGGCAGAAGCCATTAGTCCCTGACTAAGCTCTCTTCAGGTGGAGAGCTGCTTATTCCTCTTCAGCCTGTCCATTTCTGATAAAGAGCTTGGAGGGGCTCACCCTCCCTGCTCATGATGTCAGCACAAAATAGCACCTGGCAATACTGTGCAGATTTTTTTTTTTTAAGAATAGAAGAAAGCAGAGTTTGTTAGGTATTTGTATTGTAAATTCTATTTCCATTTTAATTAGAAGGCAAGTTCCTGCAATTTCTATCTTAATTACAATAATCTGCTTAAAGTCAGTATGATGGGTACTGCCAGGAGAAGGAGCTAGGTTACATCTACTTTATGCTGGGTGGAAATCTTTAAACAATACGTATTGGAAATAGGTCTGCAGTCCCTCTTTTTTGAGAAATTATCCATGTACAGCAGTTACTTCATGGCTTGTGTACAGTAGTATCTATGCAGCAGAGGAGAAACAGTTTAAAATTTATCTCTGCATGTACATTAATTGTCACATGGAAAACTCATTTTTCTGTTTGTTTTGGTGGTATTTTTTTTTTTTTTTGTTTTGGGATTTTAGGTTTTTTTGTGTTTTGTTTTGTTTTGTTTATAGACAATATCATATTGAAGATGCTTTTGTTTTCTTAGGAAATGACTTATATGGGTAGGCACATATTATAGATTTCTTCACTATTGAATTTTATGCCCGTGTAACTCAATTGAGTCCAGAGCTAGAGTGAAACAGCAGTAAATCAGAGTCTATTATTCTTAGTTACTTATACAGAGTCACAAGTTAAATTCACTGTGATATAACAAGGAATGTGTGTGGGAAGGTACTTTAAAGAGTCTCTTCAGTGAAAGCCATCAATCTTTCTGCCTGCACTAACCTCTGCTCCACCACTGTGCAACCAAAGAGAGTTTCAGAGGGTGCTTTCGAAGGGCATCCTCATCTGTCACCTCAGATCAGAGAAGCTGCTGCTGAGTGAGTGGGAGCACTCAGTGCTCTCTCTCTCTCTCTCACATATACTGGCTTCATTCTTTATTAACATCATACATCTCAGCTGCAAAACTGGTCTGGAAGAAATTAATGCAATGAAACTCATGGAAAAGATCAGGGAAGGGAGGGGTGATTACATTTCCTGGAATTTCTAGGCAGGTTAATTTTACCCATTCAGGCTCACTCTCTCACAGCCTTCTATACACTTACAAGCCCCCAAGTTTGAGTTCTCAAGTGGTATGGCCATAATCTGTTTATAATAGAAAGGACAAAAGATTCTGCCTATTGAGGCTTCATGTATTTTCAGTTTCTGTTGACTGTGCCTGACAAGAGACAGTTTACTTTTATATAATTGAGGAGTTACAGCTGTTACAGGGTGACCCATTGCCCCAGAATCACATGTACTTCAGACTCCACAAATCTTAGGGAGGGTTGTTGCTTATTGTCTGCCTGAATTTGTTTGAAATATATTTTAAAATCCATACATCTTGATGGTTATCATCTGTTTTCCCACCAGGCTGACATGAACAAGAATGTGATGTGTTGCAACCCCCCTGCACCCCTTCTGTGGTCAGAAAGAAGGGTCTTCCCCTCACTAGTCACATCTGCTGAGCTCTCAGCAGAGTGCAAGCCTCTGGGGAGTGAATTAACATATTCCTCTGCTTGATTAAGGAAGAACTGTCACTGCCAATATAGGTCAGTGTTTTAACACTCACAGACACTCAGAGCAACCTTAAGGGGTTTTTTAACTAGGTCCCTTCAAGTATAGCTCCTCCTAAAAAAAACCCCAAAACCAAAAAGCTGACACCAAAGGTCAAGGTTTGGGTCCTTGAACAATAGTAGACCTGATTTTTTAAAAATTTTGATTTTTTTGTTGATGTTTCAAATCTATACAACCATAGGAAAGAAGCATGTAAAAATACTTTGTTTAGTAATAATTTTGGAAGTTTTTAAGAAATTTAACTCAGAATTTAATACTGAAGGTAAATTAAATCTGAAGTGCTATTGAAGTGTCTTGAAGATGTGTAGAAAAATGCACTTCACATTGCCTATGTTTCTGGTTTTAAATTGCTCCATGAATATCTTCTATGTTAGTGCTAACATTTAATAAATTAATTTATTAATTATGTGGCAGTATGATCTTCACAGCCTCTTGAAAAAAAAAGAAAACATCCTAAATTACTCTGGATACCATTTACATACGGCGTTACTATATTCATGGTTAGAACAATCATGGTTTATTTGGAAACCTTTTTATTTGGACTTACTGAAGCAGCTAATCTGAAGTTAACCACATAGAAAATGATTGTTTAATTGAATAAAGGCTGCAAGATTTTGATTAGCATTGTTCACTGCAAAAGTATGAAATTACTGGACTGGCTAAATAAAAGCAACCAGGTTTCCTTACTACTTAAACAGAAGGCAATATCCCATGATCTTTGATATGTGTTTTGTCTGCTACAAACACATTTCGAAAGATAAACACGGATTGGATTAGACGCAGCTGAAGAAACACACTTTTCTTATTTATAAACTATATACAAATTATTTCAGATCAAATATTGCCTTCTGTCCCATAGCTTCCATAAATGCATAAAGCTGTCATTGACTGTTGGAGCCAAGCTAACGGGATCTACAGTTTGTGAGAAATGTCCCCAGCCATGTAGGAAAGACAGTTTTGGCCAATTAACACCACATATCACTGTGGTTTGGAAGTATCTGTGGATATTTTGTGTCCCAAATCTAGTGATTTATTAATTTGTTGATGAGACCTATTTTATGCACTGCCTTTGACCTCATGATGAATAGGGAGTGAGTTAGGCTCTACCGTCAGGAAAAACTAAGATATGAAAGTTGTTATCATGTGAATTTTTATATATGTGAGGGAGGAAATAAATATGATATATGCTCCTTTAAGAAATGTAGATAAATGAAATAGCCACAGTGTCCAGATATTCTGCAAACATACTTGCCTGCTGCCATAACACAGTGGAACATCCAAAACAAGCATCGCTCTGGTTTCGGGTGCACCCAGAGGAGAGGTCAAGCACGTACTTGGCGAGGTGCCTCACCTAAGCACTGCTCTTGCTTCTTGAGCTCCTGCAGCTCCAGAAACAGGAAGGACTGACTTCACCTCAGGCTACGATTTTCTTGGAAAATAATGTGGGTAAATTCCAGAATAAGAGAAACAGAGGAATACCTGCCAAGTGCTCAGTGTGCTGCTCCCTCCACACAATTTATCATTTGCTCTCCTTACAGTTTAAACAACTAGCAGATTTCTGCTAAGTCCCTGAATTGGCTGGAAACTGGAAAACATCAGTCACACCATCTGGGTCCAGTATAAATGAGGCAGAAAGCAGAATTTTTAAAATGCCAGAGTCCCAGCTTTCCAAGTGCTCAGTCACTTGCATCTTCTCCAGTCTCACTTCAGTGAAGTTGATTTTTTTGCCATTAAATCACTTACCTTCCACCACTGACTGAAGATATTGCACTACTGAAAGTTTTTCCCACAGCCATATGGCTTGAGAGTGAACCTCAAGCAAAAGTGATGACAAGTCCAAATCTGTGGGACCCCAGAGAGGTCGCAGATCTACAACAGCTTGTGGAGAACTTCCTCACTGCTTCTGTGATGCATGGAAGAGGCTAGTTTGCTCAAAACAATGATTCCCTAAAGCTCCCACTAAACTATATGCAAGGTTTGGCTGGAAATCTGTCACAGCTTCTTCCAGTGCATTGCCTCAAAGATGCTGGCTGGCGTGGCTTTCCCTGCTTCCAGAGCAGTCCCACGATGTGCCGTGCCCTCCTGTGGGAAATCACAGATTTCTGCTGGGTTTGTGCCAAAACCCCGACTGCCACATGGTTTGGAAGCCTGATATTAGAAGAACTGTGTAGCAAGGTGTCTGGGAGACTCACGAAACCCAGACCAAGCTGGCTTCCCTTCCCATTTTGAGGAAGCTCTAGAAGGCTGAACATCTTTGGGATTAAGCTGGTGGGTTGCAAGGCCCCTCACTCATTTGTTGTTCCTCATGGCAACAGAAGTCTCAGCTGCAGACAACACCAGTCGGCTGCCCCAACTGGCCTTGGAATTCCACAGAGCAAGATCAAAAATTTGATCTTACCTTTTAAAGATTTGATTTAAATATTAAATTTATTTTAAAAACAAAACAAACCCAAAAAATCAAAAAACCTTTAAGATACACTTTATTTTTCCTGAAATGTTAGGAAGTACTCAGAAATTTAAAGTTTTGTGATGAACAGGACCTTCTGAATACTGACTAACTTTGGAACAAATAAAAATCTGTTCAGCACCATTCATTCCATCAGCAACATGTAGAGGAGGAAGAGAAACACCCTCCCTCCCAGAGACCAGGGCTAAGCCAAGAGATATCCTGGCCATCCATAGCTTCAGACCTAAAATTACAACTGAAAGAAAGGGGACAAAGAGAGAGAGAAAATTATCCTCATGGGTAAAAAAATATTTTCATTTGATTAGAAGGGTGAGCATCCGAAGCTTGAGAGAAGCTCATTGCTTCTCAGTAAGAAAACCCTAACAATATCCAAAATTGAGTTTTTAAAAACAATTTTAGCTGTAATGGATTTCATAACGTCAAGTGATGGATCTTTCTGCTGCTCTTTAAATGAGCTTCTCTACGACAGGCTTGGGTTTTTTGTCGCTAGAGTTTGAATCTCTGGCAAGTGTTTTGTTTCACCATATTTGTTTGCAGCAAGATGAGAATTTACTTGAGAGGTAGCAGCCCACAAACTTTGTACAGAGTGGTCTTTAAATAGAATTCTGATAAATTCACAGAGGATTGGAATGAAACACTACAAAACATTCACCTTGAAAAGCTCTAGTTTCTTAATTCCATTTCCCTAGAGTACATTTACAGTAGCTGTCACCAAAGATAGCTCATTGCTGATGAGCCTCAAATGAGCACTTCAAGTCCATGAAACAGAAGGTGCATAAGCAATCACATTAATGCTATCTAACTGAGCTAAATAGCATAAGACAACTTTAATTTGCATGCTGACAAGAGCTAAATTGCAGGGTTCACCTGTAGCAAAAATAAATCACATGGTGATCATTGCTTTTGCTTTTCTTATACTAGCATCTGCCAAGTGAAAACACCATAAAAATTCTGGTCACCTAAAGAAAAGCATATTCCAAAGCTAAATGTCATCCTTACTTCAAATTACTGTGAATTATAACACAGAAAGCAGTATTTGGTAGCCTCTAGCAAAACAGTAGCCTTTCCACAGTCTTCTGCATGAAACAGTAATAGTATTTATAAAATATAATACATTTTTGCAATGCCACAGGCATTCAAATACTTGGAAAAAAATCCCTGATAACAGATGGAATGTTTTTTTGACATTAATATATGCATTTTTTTACACATGGCAGTGAATGAGAAAAGTGTTAGTTTAATAAATAGTGATGCTCATGAGTACTGAGTAGTTTCAGTTGGCTTCTTTTCTGTAAAATATTCTGTCTTCATGATATTAACATAAATTAGAAATGGCTGGTACTTTCACTCTGTACTTTTCTGTGTTCCCTTACATTACCTGTCAGGATGTTTAGCTGTATAACATAGCACTACAGGCACAGAACTAGCATTACCTATATACATAATTTTTAGGCAGCTATTCCAAAGATCACTTAAAAAACCCAATGTCCATGGCAATGCAAGCTCCAGCAGTAGCACCACACCCTTTCCAGAAAGGAATAGATCCCCTTGAGAGAAATGTAAGAAATACAACTGTCTTCATGCTGAATTGGCTCTCTCTTGCCACAGGATGTATACCACAGATGGTTCATTTACTCTACTGGGATATCCTTGTCTTTTTTACTATTTTCCCAGAAAAATTTGGATCTTATTATTTAATCTTGAAATTTCAGCTTTACATAGAGTGGCTATATCTCCAACCTCACTACAGTTAGCAAATATTAGACAAATCATCTGTAAACCTCTAAAAAATTCCTACTGGTTTCTGTATAACCTTTTTGACACTTTTTGACTTGTTCTTAGTTTAATCACAATACCATCTCCTCTGTATTCTTTGGCTGATCCTTGTGAATAACCTGAACTTATTTTCTCATTTCTGCCAGTTCTGTAGTCCCAGCCATTTCAGGCAACAATGGACTCTGGAATGCCTAAGGAGAAAAGTCAGTTAATACATAAAAAATTTTCAATGTCATTTTCCTAATTTGCATAAAATTATTGGTGGTTTTTGGACACAATAAAGACTAGTATTACCGTGGGTTAATTAAAATAATTCCATGAATTTGAAGCAATTGTACTGTTACATTATTTCATGTTGCATAATCAAAGAGCTTTCTACTGAAATCACCCACTTGATTTTAGTATGATGAGCCCCATGGCAAAACAGAAGCTGAAGTGCAACCTCCCACTTCCCTCCCCCTTCCAGAGGAAAATTAAAGAGAATTAGAAGTCCCTAACAAAAAAATCTGGTGTGGAAAGCAGAGAGAGAATGCATCAAAATTTGCAATTCAATAATTTTTATTGCTCAATTTTATATTTCAGCTGACAGTTGATTTAAGAAGTGGTATTGGGTGCTCCTTGTTATGCCTCCATTATTTAGGTACAATGGAGATAGAAAGCCTACCATGAAATAAGAAGAAACCATGTAGTGATGAAGAGATGCATTTGGCAAACCTCACATAGATGTAATTAAGATGATAAACACTGAATATTCCAGCTAGAATCACAGCATTCATTCTAACATTGTTAGTTCATGAGTCTACTTCTTACAGTCTATTTCAATTTACTCTAAATCTACACATACGTAGCCCTAGACCATATTTCATGTCTTTCAAATGCCTTGTCCATGTAGTTTCCTCTAGAAATCTGGATACAGATGGAAGCTAACATAGGTAGGAAAGATATAGTCTGTCTCAGGAAGGATTTTGAGCACTGCTTAAGATGCGTGATAGAGAAGTATATTCAAAATTTTCTGTGCCAGATTCACAGTACATCAACAGATACCAGATTAATAAAGATTCATGCAGCAAAATCAAAGGTATGCATCAAGAATTTCCTGTGATCATTTTCAATTATATTAGAAGTTATAGCTTTATTTCTTTTTGCCTTGAGCAGCAGTGAAACAAAAAAAATCAGGCAATTACCAATCCTTTTCTGACTGTCTCTTATAACCACAGCTGAGGCCTCTCATGCACTGCATTGAGCCCCTTTTTAAAATTAATGAAGACTAATTAAGGAAAATGAGCCTCCACAAGGAAAAGATAAAGAAGTTTCTTTTGTAAAGACTTCTCTAGTAACTACCACAAAATGCCACTCCACTGTAGAAAACCAATAACTAACTGTAATATGAACTGATAAATGTTGTCTCTTTCCAAGCAGATCTGATAAGTGAATCAAATGCTACTTTTAGATCTTATTTTCCATAAGGTTGTTATTAATAAAAATGTTACGAAACTGCTGGAAAATCTGAGATAAGTAAATAACATCATGGAGGACTAGAAAAAATAATAAAGATTTAAAGAAACCATTACAGATCAATTTATCTGACTATGCTGCATCTGGATATTATAAGGTTCCAATTCTGAAATTTTGAGTGAATAAAGAGGAATAAAAATACATACTTTTTTTTTTTTCCTGTGGGTATATTGAAAAAGTTGTTTTCTGAAAAATACCAGTTATGGTATATTTATATATATGTATTATATAATTATCAGACAAATACCAATATATTAACATATATGTTAGATAATATGGAAATGAAGATACTCTCTTGTGGAGAAAGTCTGAGAAAGCTGGGGCAGCCTGGAGAAGGTTGTGAGAAGACTTCATAGCAACCTTCCAGTGTCTGAAGGAGTCCTACAGGGAAGCCAGAAAGGGACCCTTCATCAGGAACTGTGGTGACAGAAGAAGGAGTAATGGGTACAAACTGAAAGAGAGGAAATTTAGGTTAGACTTACAGAAGAAATCTTTTACTGTGAGGGTTGTGAGGCACAGGAATAGGTTGCTCAGGGAGGTTGCAGGTGTTCAAAGCCAGGCGGGATAAGGCCTTGAGCAGTCTGGTCTAGGAGGGGGTGTCCCTGCCCAAGGAAGTGGGAGGAACTAGAGGATCTTTTAGTTCCCTTCCCACCCAAACCATGCTACAATTCTATAACTAATGCCATTCTCCCTTGTTCTATCACTCCATGCCCTTGTGAATAGTTCCACTCCAGCCATCTTTACCCTTTTAAAAACAGCTGTGGTGTTTCCCTTACTCCTAGTCACTGGAGAATTTGCTTGAGAGTCACAACTTTTCAAACATGATGGAGAATGGCTAGGTAACTACATCAGCCAATTTCCTCAGGCCCCTAAGTTGCATCTGTTTGGGTCCCATGAACTTGTGTATGTTGAAGCTTCTCATGGGGGATGGAATCCAGTGACAGTCACACCCACAGCACGGGAGAATTAACATCTCTCTTGTTTTTTTCAGGGCTATGTGAAGACACTTGCTGATCATGTGTTGGAAGTAGATGAAATTGAGTATTTGCAATCAATCTTCAACAAACTCTGCAATTTAATTAATTTTTTAAATGTTATATGCTGCATAATGGCGCTTAACTGGGAGAATTAGACAACCACTTTCTACAAGCCAGTTTGAATTGTGTCCACCTGCCCAACAGTTTGAATTGCAACCAAACTGAAAAAGCCAAAGCAAAATTTAACTTTTATAGAAGTTAGAAAAGCAGTTCTTGGTAAATAAAAAATCTTTTGGAACTAAAAATTTGCGTGACAGTCTAGAAGAAATGTACCATAAGTGGATGGAGATTACTGATTTTTCAATATATTTTAGAGTAGGAGGATTATGCATGAAAATGAAGTTGCTGGGGAAAAAATTATGAGAGCAAATTGCTGTGTTACTGAAGTCTGGCTATACAAGCAGGAATGCCTTCTACTGCTCTGTCTGCTCACCAGCCCCATTCATGACATGTGGGCATTTGGCCCTGGACTTGCAGAAGCTAAGAACTCAAGTCTATGCAAAACTCCTATCCAATTTTTATCACAAAATATTGTGGCTAAAGTATAAAATTATTTTTATTACCTGTGATGTTGTCCTACAATTTTCTAAGGCTTTTTGGGTTAAAGAGAAATAAACTAGAACAGAACACGAATCAAGTAGAGTTAAACAACATTAACTTTCATGACCACTATGACCCTTCTACAATCACAGATTTCCTCAGTGACAGGGGATTTCTTCTTCAGAGGGGCCAGATTGTTTTTCATCTTTCTAAGGCCTATATGTGATTTTTTTAAAAACACATCAGATCCTCAGTAAGTTTTCTACAAATTGAAATTGATTAAAATACCCTACAACAAGTGAGAGTAATCAGAAGAAAGAGAGCTACAAGAAAGCAAGCTTCATTTCCATCTTAAGCACCCAAAAAATCTGGGTGTAAGCTCACATGACGTATTTACTGCAACTTTGCTGAAGCCAGGCAACCGCATCAGATTCCATTCTGATGGAGTCAGAATTGCCTATACTATACCACAATCCAATGCCTCACTCCAGCTTTCCTGACCTGAAAGAGTGGTATTTTATGTGGAGTGCAAAGTCATCAACTAAAGGAATGCCATGGGCCTAGTAGGGATGACCCATAGATTAGAGGGCTGATATCTGTGTGTATCTATCCAAAGGCAAAAAAGACAAGGGTGTATTGGAAATTGTGGGATCTGGCATCACATCATTTGTATGGAAAAGGGGGACCACAGGTAGTGTTGAAATGTGCATGCACTCCCTAAATGATATCTCCTACTGCCACTGCCCAAGATATAACACTGGGTTAGATTTCTAGTCTGGCTCAGTAAGTATTTCTTTTGTTCTTAAAATGGCTTAATTTTTCATTCCTGACCTCAACATGAATTTTGGAAAAGAGCTAATAAAATCTGCCACTAAAACACGGCTGTATGCCAATGCAGAATAAGAATGGACTAACTAACAAGAAAGGTCTGAATAACTTCAAGGATAGCAACACAAGAAGAATCATCAAACTTATGAACACAAGGATAAAACTCATTAATATTTTGCTAATGATTTTTTTCTCCAAACAATATATTGATTCAGGAAAAGAGCAAAGTGATATAAACTCTCAAAAGGATGCAGCCATGAAAATGTAGATGCTATGATAGTAGAAGCATCTTTAGTGGAAGTGGGAACATATTAGTATCATCATATCTGTACTTCTCAGGAATGCTTTTTGACATTCTACACTTATGTTCAAGAAACCTTCATGCAGGGTTTCAAGGAACGGGCTATTAAGGTACTCTAAGAAATATAGCTGATTTTAAGAGAGGAGGCCAAGGTTACTTCTAAACCTCAGTCAGAGAATATGATGCAGTCACAATGCTGAGTGGAAATACCAGCTTTAAGCTAGCAAACTTGTGTACTGTCAACAGTCCAATAGAAAAATAAACAACTCAGCTTGGGCTAAACTACTGTCAAGAAAGTTTCATCTACTGTTATGACTGAAACACACATATCGGTGCACAGTATTTTATATATTATATTATAGTATATTATATTGCACAGTATTGTATTAGTGCACAGTGCTTGCTTTATCTTTCTCTCTCTTTTACATCAAGGGTGAGATGAACCCAATGCCTCATTGCTGGTGTGTGCATTTCATTATCTCCAACTGATGAATTCTCATGATCAAGATTTTTGTGCCTGTACAATAATCTATTTTCTCTTTGAAAATTTGCAAATCACATGGCAAAAATGAAAATATCCAACAACTATAACTTCATTGTTCATTTAAATTCAGAGGACTAAAGATCACAAATTTGTATTCATTCCCATCCAGTCTGTGCATAAACATTTTCTTTTAAAAATATTCTGTTATTCTAAAGTGAAGAAAACAGAATAATTCCTTCTTATTTACTGCAAATTCTGGTATCTCATTAGGATCCCTGCTCAGTGTCTCTCCAGATACAATTGTGACCTTACTGTAGTATGATTATCATTGATCAAGAGACTGAAAACTGTCAAATCTCTTTCAGTGTGGGAAAACAGCTGCAGTACATATTTGTACAGAAGACAGACCTTATGGGCAATCTTTCTTTATGTAAAAATAATTATATTTCTGGAGGAAAAAGTAAATGTATTGTTCTGTACAATTGAACTGTAGAGAGAAATCCTAGAATTAAAAAAATACATTTTTTAACTAAAAACTCATAATCTGTCATCTAAGAGCTCTCTTCTGATACAGTATCTACAAGATGAAGCGCTTTAAGATCTTTCAGATCAGCGCATGATTTGCTCTGGACTGTGGAATGGTACAGGACACACTACAATCTTTGGATCATATCACAGATGGAAGACATGAATACAGGCAATAAACTAACCTAAACTGAAAATAAATGTCAATGTGCCATCTTTAAGGGAAGCCAAGTGTACATGTATATGCATAAGTATAGATATAACATTTTCCTCTTGCATATGTGTTAGTGACTCAATCACTTCCAGTGTACAACCCCTCAAAAACCTCCCCAAAAATCAATCAAACCACCATCAAAAAGCAAAGTGAGTTAAAAAAATAATTCAAGGGTTTTTTTGTTTGTTTTTTGTTTTTTTTTTGGAGTGTTTTTTTTTTAAAGAAATGGGGAGAAGTCAGTTTCTCCTTTTTAGCTTTGAGGGCTACGAGGACCACGACCTCTTTCTGGGAGGAAATTAGATTTCATTTGAAGAATGCCCCAGCTGTACCATTTTGAATTCCTTTTTATGGATTATCTTGTGAAATAAAATCATCTGTACCATAACAGAGGATAAGGGTCTCATTTACAATTAAGCGTCTTTACACTGCTAAAAGAACCTTTCTACTGCTGCCTTAGAGGAATAAACAAATTTAGCTGAAACTAGATCAGTATCAGGTTCTTGCACACATAGAGAACAGAGCTATATGAGGGAAAACCAGACATGCAGATTAAAGGAAAATTAACTAAGAAAGAGCAGGAAAGCTAAGCCCGATGTTTTTACTCTGTGATTGCTGAATGAAAAACTACAAGATAAATTATTTTTTTAGTTGTTTTATATTATTTAAAAAGAAATACACAGAGGTACAATACTTATTTATTCTTCTGTTTTGTACGGAATTTGAATAAATGTGCACTTCTGAATTTTATAGGCCCTAAAAATAAATGGAAGGAAAAGTCATTGATTGATCTAGGAGAGAAGAATAAGAGACTGGGATTTTGGCCTTTGGGACTCATTAGTCTCTGCTTCTGTATCAAACATCCAGGGAACAGGAAAGTATCTTTGGATAACATTTCACAAACTAATTTGGTCTTTGAGCTGTGCATTTCACCCAGCTGAGTAAATATTATTTGCAGCCAACTGGGTAAGTCGTTACATTAGCTACAGTGAAATTGCTGATTTGGAGCACTTAAACTGGGAAGGTCAATAATAACAGAGAGAATTAATAAGCATGTAGCTTTTATAAAGTTCCACAAAGTTTAGCCTCTCCTTATTGGCAGTAACTCTTCGTTAAAAGCTAGAATCTGCAAAAGTAAGACAATTCTTGCCTTGTGTTGCTGTGACAACCTTAACACAGCTGATGCAAACAAGCTGAAATTGTATCTAAGAATGCAATACAACTGTAACTCCCAGCCAGACTTAAGGGTATAGGGAAATAAAAACAGAATTAAAGAAGAGGGGGGATTTTATGGGATTTATTGTTTTATTCTACATTAATCTATCAGATTTTTGAACAATATAACATAGAATAAATCTTGGTTTTGGTTTATTCATCTTTTGGCATTGCAAGTTTAGGATCTTCAGTATCCTGGAAGATAATATATAATTTAATCATTAAAATATTGAAATGGTAGACTGGAAAACTCCACACTTAGCTCTGAATTCTCAGCTCAGCTACAGCACAATTTGGATTCTTTTTATGCAAAAATAAATGCCTTTGTTTCCTGAGGAAATTAAAGCTTATCAAGGAAGAGAAGTGAAGCAGAGAAAAAAAAGCTAGCCCAAATTCAAGTGCGTTATGTATACAGATCAAGAAGAGGGGAAATACTCTGGAGGCATCCTTGCTCCATAGTTTATACCCAGCCATCATTGACCTCAGAAGGAGAATTATAAGAACTCATAGGATTAAAATGACTCCTCCATAGTCACATAGCTTCCACATAATGCTGAAGAAACTCGAGGGTGGATATATTAATTGTTAAAATTACTGCTCAGTTTAAAAGCAAGAAAAATGAGAATAACAGGAACTTCTAATATATATTCAGTGATTGTTTTTATTGCAGGATTAATGTACATCAATAGCTAACAGTCCTGCAGTATAACAGACAAGTTCTTAAGAGAGAAACAAATGTTAATAATACTAACAGTTCTGGAAAAAAAATACAAGAAAAAGCGTTGAAGACAGTCTGTGTATCATGAAAAAGCATAAGGAGACAGATTGTCTTTAAAATATTCATTAAAATGATTTTTCATAAATTATCTTTCAGAACAACTTTGGTATTTGGAAAGTCTGTTCTTCAGAGAATCCAAACTCACAGAATTGACTTTGAGAGGCTGGAGGCCTTGTGCATTGATACTTTGAATCTATTCAGCCCCAATTTTAAATTGGCAGTGTTTATTTTCATTGAAAATGGATTAAAACCAGGATGAAACATGCTGCAAGAATACTCTCAAATGTCCTGAGCAGATCTGTTTCCCATTTTAACAGGTCTGCCATCCATCTCATTGCCCCTTTGCACACACCACGCATAGAAATACTCTTCTGACTTAAAGAACTAAACACTGAGATCATCATCAAAAGAACTGCTTTAAAAAGAACATTACTGAAGAAAAACTAATATTACACATTTGCACCAGAAACTTAGGCCTAAAATTACATTCCTCTGACTAGAGAACAGAAAATTTATGATTCATCTCGTGTCTAATAAAAGCCAGCAAATCCTGAACCAGATTCCTTACCCTTCTTCATAAGGGTTTATTTCAAATGGTTTCAGTTAATAAAGGGAGAATCACAAAAACACAGGAGCCCAGATATGCTCACACATTGCTATTGTACAATAATGTGAATCTAGTGACGCAGATCTGGATAAATAAGGTATATTAAACGGAGCACATGAATTAGCCAGGTTAGTTAGAGAGACATTTTCACACATTTCATATAAAGTGCATAGATTCATTTTGCAAACATATGATCTCCAGAAATCTGTACTGAACCCCTCCAGTCTGCTGGTGGCAATTCCCATAATAATAGGGACTTACAGATTTGCAGAAGCACTGACATGATAATGAGCTCTATTTCAATGAATAGCAGTTTTGCTCAGTTTAAAAAGTTCTTATAAATCCCAAAACCCAGATACAATCTTTAACTATACTCCAAATTATATATAAAAAAAAAGGCACTTAAGGAAAATACTTTCTATTTCCAATATTGCAGAAGGCAAAAACTGAAAGCAAGTTTTTAAGGGGATCATTGAAAGCATTTTTAGAAGCAGTAGGCAGTTTCATAATGAATGTGTTTTCAAGAAAGAAAAATATATTATTTCTTTACAAAAGCTAAATATTCACATGCAAAATTTTTGTGGCAGAGTTACAAAGTCTATCCTGAGAGAACAATTAAAATTATACGGTTTCATTTGATCCCGAGATGTTCCATCAAACACCTGTTAATGATCTCATGAGGGACCACATAATTTTCTTTGTCCATCATTTCTAGAAGACTGAATACTAAAAATTATCTTTTTCTATTTCTCCTCAGTGCTGCTATGCTGGCTGCAGATATGAGAGAGAAGAATCAGTAAGGGAGGATTTGTGAAAGAAGTTACTTCTGTTTCAGCTCATTGTGATTTAAATATTGTCCAGGGGCTAGTGGTAAAAGCAAACGAAATTTCCTCCATCTCCTCCACTGTGGAAATAATATTTATATCTCAATAATTTACATTCTATTAGTCCAATAGACTATTCATATTGAGGGAGTGTTGAAGAATTATTTATAGAAGCACCCTGCCTTCAAAGAGCAAGTCTACTCAGGCCCTTGGGTCAGCAAGGTGCTCAGACAAATGCCGGGCTCAAATGCATGGGAGAGCTAATTATTTAAATCTATCAGTTTTAAGTTTATCAGTGGCAGCAGTTAACAGCATCACACACAGAGGCTGACCGAGGGCTGACACAAGGCTCTAATAACCTATAGATTACAAATATCCAACTGTGACCACCTGCCCTGTTGCCAGCACAAAACCAGTGAAAAACAAAAACAACCCAGCAAACAGAGAGCTTGAGTGAAGGTGATTTGTTTTAGATGCCTTCTTATTCAGCCCTGTGGAAGCCTAGAAGATAAGAGGGCTAATGTGTTTGTCTCAAACACAGGTAGCTGGAAAGCTGTGGAGACAACCAAGGGTTGTTGGTAATAGTGTGTGAGAAAGAGCAGGCTGGAGAAGGGGGCCATAAGGGGCTAGGGCAGCCCTTCTGTGGGACAAACACCCCTTTTTTCCTGGTTCTTGGAGATAAATACAACACAGTGCAGTGCAAACACAGGAATAAGATCAAGAAACCAGTAGAGGGTATTAACCAAAGGCTGACCTTTGAAGGATCAAGATCATCAAGGACCCCTGAAGCCCTCTGACCCATTTCCAAAAGGTCTAGAAAAACGAATTGCACATGATAAATAATTTTCATAGAAAGAGAGAAAGCTATCTGCAGGCTAGGGAAATATTATCTATAAAGAGTGTACCCTTACCAAGCTCAGGTGACACTGCCAGGACCCTGAACATCCCATCAGCTGGATCAATACTGGAGCCAGGAGTGGTGATCTTCCTCTCTTTTTTCTTTTCTTTCTGTCTTGCTCTCGCTCTAATTTTCCCCCTTTCCCTTTCACTCTACTCCTTACAATACTAGGAACAAATTTATACCAATTTCCATGTCAAGCATATAATTTACTCTTAAAATTCTGTAAGTTTTTCTGTGCACCTCTTGACTTATGTAGCTCCCTCCTCACCATTTGCAAGGAAAGGAAGACAAAAGATGACACAATTTGAAGGCTGCATTCAGAAAGCAGGGGCTGATGTTTGGGCTAAATTCATACCTCTAATGGTAAGACAAGCACTGTGGATTTTAGATAAGCTATTCTGACTCCTAGAAAGGTACTTACTCTTCAGTATTAATGGTAGAGGCCTTCATATGCTGTTCTTCCAAAGCATTTGTTAACAATCTTACAATTAAAGCCTAATCAAAGATCTGGCTGAAATACTTTCTGACCTTGATAAGCTCTTTCTGGAATTTTAAATTATTTTACATGAAACACAGATATTTGACTCCATCTTTTTGAAGTAGTGAATCCAGATAAAGCTCTATGAGCACCAGTATATGTCACCCAAAAATGCATAGACCTCTCATTTACTGGATGTATGTCAGAGCTGGAGCACACAGATCTTCCAAGGGGGCTGAAAATTAGCTGAGATTTTCTTGGAAGAAAATAGTTGTTAGGTGAAGGAAGAAAACATATAACTTCATTATAGGAATTATTATTATTATTTATTTCCGTTTTTTTCTTCATTTTTTTTTGTTTCCTTCTTGATGTTACACTTCTAATACATTTATTTCTAAAGACATAAAAGTAAATAGGCAATATGTAGAATAATTCCAATAGCAATAAATTACTGCTGAGATTTTAAGAATGGCCTATACAAATTCCAACATCAGTTTCCGAACAGAAATCCTGTAGTGTTATTTTATTACCCATGCAGACAGCTTCTATTTTTTCACATGAAATAGTGTTTCCTAATTTCTCTATCATCTGGTTACCAATGCTTTTTAATTTCATGTGATATTTGATACAATTGAGCATGATGCTTGGATGAATAAAAATGAAGATACTCAAAAATTAAGTCCTCCAAGGGTTTTATTCATCATTCATTTATATATAACAAAAAATATTATCCATCTAAATTATGCACACATACAAAATTTAGATTAATGATTCTTATTTTTCTCCTCACTGCAAGCACTACAAGCAGTACAAATAATGAATAATTTTTGGCCAAGGACTATTCCCCCTGACTTCACTTGGGCTACTCTGATGCAAACAGGCACAAATAAATGTCAGACTTGCAGAATTGGGAGATGAACATGTAATTGAGTTAGAGAAATTGAAGATTATTTAGGCATTAAAGATTAAGAACTGCTCAATAAAATGTTAAGTGGTAAAATGCTGATCCATTAAGTAAGAAATTCCTTCTATCAATGGACAAGATTTCTCAATCTGATGCAAAGGAAGACTTTCATGGAAAGAATATCACCAAAGAGAGGTTCACTTCTGAACAATCAGAGCACCCACCTGGGCCACAAGTGCTTGATGCTTGCATCTGTTTTCTGCCTGATTTAAACTAAAAAGCTGGACCAAGTCTTTCAGCTGAACTTGCTACAGATTTCATTCACTCTCACAGCTATCTACATGAACTCCTGCACACAACGTAAAATTACAAATAACAAAATGGATCCTGGGCTATGTGATTACTACTGCTTCTGTTTCCATATGCTGTAATTGCCTGAGATTTCCACTAATGCCTGAGAAAATTTGAGTTTACTCTCTGAGAAAGCACAGTTGCCTCTGTCCTCCTTCTTAAGACTGATTATGGCAGGATGCAGCTCCACAACAAATTTTCTTTCAGTAATAAAGCCATCTGAAGTGATCTCTCCACCCTGGCTACACTACATTTTCTGGAGTTTGCCAACCCTCTTTCCCAAGCTTATTCTTTCTTATTGTTGAGGCCACGCCAAAGAACAGACTTATGAAGAATTCCCTCAAAACAAATCCTCCCCAGAGAATGGATCTCCTACTCTGAGACTGAAGCTATCATACTCCTCAGACTCCATTAATTTTCTAGTTAAAACAAAGTGCTAGCTGTGCAAAGAACATGGATAAAGTCATAAGAACTCAATCATCTCCTTCAAAGATCATTTCACCATTTTATGCTGTTTACTGCATTACATATTGATAAGTAAAAACTTTTCACGTTATATATGTACATAAATAGTGGAGTTTTATATGCATGTATAGGTTTTATTTATATATCACCTCACTAAGTAGGTATTGATTTGGGCCTTGAGCAGTGCCTGAGACTTGATTAATATGATCTTTTCATTTATTTAACAGGAATAATACCTACTCCTACAGGTGTTAGAGAGGAGTCAAAGCAATTCTGGTACAGAAAACCTAGTCTATTAAATGGAAATCTTAAGTGTTACCACCTACTCGGTGACACCAGTAAAAGTTCCTACTGATCTTCTACTTTATTTTAGTTGGAATCAAAGAAGTTTGACATCTTATTATTAGTTGCTAAGTCACAATGCCATGTATTTATATTAATTTCTGTATTTATATTAATTACTCTTTTGGAACTTGTTTGTTGGGTTTTTTTTAATCAGGCAAATGTGGAAATCCAGCAGTAGTAGGTCTTTCATAAAAGCAACTGTTATGTTTTCTCTCTTTGAGCATATTTTTCCTATGTACTTAATATGTGACAGTAACAAATCATGTTAGTAATTTTCTAGAATGTTCAAGATGACAAAGAAAAATTTAAGACTTCGGCAAGTTTCAGATTTTCACTATAGTATTTTATATAGGAGTTTAAAAGGCTCTTATGTGTTTCAGAGAAATACACAGAAATGCTGTGTTTGAAGGCAGCATGTAATTTTCTCATCATGTTAGTCCAACTGTTAACCTTTTCTGAGAGCAGCAGCCACAATTACAACTTGTTCTAATACGCTGAACAAGATAAATTGTTTAGAGTTTTTTTGGATGAAAAGTTATTTCCATTTTCTCAAAACTAATTTGCAACAGAATAAGTTAAAGAATTTACTAATACTTGGAGAGAAATGCATTACTTAGCACAATGGGGAAAATGATACATTTAACCAGGTTCTATTCTTAGGAAGGAAGTAAATACAGGAAATTAATTGAAGGGTTATGTTCCACTGAATACATTCTTAAATCCTTCCCTTTCAGTTTTACACTGAATGCTTTTACTCTGAAAGAGAGATTAAATAACCATTTTGCCTCACTCAAGTGAGACAAGACCATTTTCTTTGCTAGTAAGACAAGATCAGAAAAGTGACAAATTTTTGGCAGCATTTTCAATAAAAATGCAAATAAACAGGAAAGTCCAGAGCAACAATAGAAATCAAAGTCTAGAGAAGAAGGAAAGAGTGAGAGAGCTGGGATTATTTATAAGAGCAATAAAAATCTAACTGGTTTCAAATATTTGAATATCTCAAAAACACATAATGTACATAAAAGGCTGTTTCAAAGAATATAGCGATTTTTTTTCTCCGTATTCATCTTGCCTAGAAGAAGATGTAATGGTCTAAAATTCCAAAAGCAGACTTGTCTTATATGTTAAACAAAAAAACAAAAAGGGATGGGTGGGAGCTGAAGTAGATAACTAAGGTGGTCATTGCACCTTTCTAGAGGTGACTTCAGGACTAATCAACATCTGTCAAGAATAATGCTGAGGCTGAGCCTGCTGTGAGGAAAGGAAACAGGCTGTGCAATAATTCAAGGTCTTACCAAAACCCAGACTTTTGATTGCTTTATATTATTTACACAGCAAAATCTGGGCAACTTAGACTTATAAGCAATAGTAAAGTCATGGTATGGACTTTACCAAAGTGTTACTCACCAATGCTTGTAACTTTACAGCACCTGCTGTATGACCTATCTAGTCCCTTTTCCACCTGCCAGAACATGTTGTTGCTGTGTCTTCTATTTTTAGTCGCAGTTATTGATTTAAGCCTTTTCAGGTTACAATTGCTCTTCGCTTTCTATGAAGGACAACCCAAACTCTGTTATTCTTATCAAAAATATTTTCTTTTAATGTTATGCTTACATAGTTCCAGAGGTACAATTATGGTTACGAGTATACCTGCTACTACTGGCACCCTTAGAAAAAGATCTTGTCAGTGATGATTCTCAAGAAATAACCTCCCACAGCCAAGAACTGCCATAAAGTCAATATTTGTGGTTCGTTTACCTTCTCCATCACTTCACAGTTTCTAAAGTAAAAAAAAAAAAAAGAACAAAACAAAATCAACAACAAAAATCCATTAAAAAAAAAGAAATGGATCCCCAGAGTCTCAGCTACACCCACATTAACACATTTTCCCCCTTCTTGTTGCCATTAAGAATAGCCTTTCATCTCTCTGCCTTATTCCATGGCTTCTCAATACCCCACTTCAACAGGAGTGATGGCATGCAAATTTTGTCTAGCTTAAAAGCTTCTTATTGTGTCGTAGGCATATACTTAATATATTTTTCAGTCTAAATTAGGTCGAAAGAATCTCTTGGTCAAACACCCACATTGATGACTTGGGGTGTGAGGAAGGGAAACAAGAGGAGAGGAGGGAGAGTGTCCCCAGATCAAACCCGACTGAATCTGGTCTGTCTCCTGCAGGGATAGATTATGCCCAGTGAGTCAGTGCTTTTGGTGTCCCAGGTGAGAACTGAAACTATAAGACAGGAAATATAAGAGGAAATAATATAGAGGAAATAACCTCCATTATTTCTTAAAATGAAAACAACTAAGTTAAATCCAATTCTAGTTTCAGCAGCTCTCAAAAACAAAAGATTCTGGATGACAAACCTTATTAAGGAGTAGTGCCTTGATATAAGTTAGAGGCAAAGTTTACGATTTTTTCCCATTTCTTTTTTTTTCCCCCCCTAAGGAAAGCCTTCAACAAAGAGATTCACTTGCTTTAAATGGTCGTTTTCCAAATTTAAGAAAGTCAGAAAGACCATTTGTCATTTCCATGACAGTGTATATGTGTGTGTGTGATGCTAGAAATATTCCAGTATTTACATGAAGGAAAGTATTAATACAAAAACAATGAAACTGCTTTGTTGACTTGTCAAAAAAGAAAATATAGGGAATGGAAGGGAACCACAGTGGGAGAAAGAGAGTTCTGGTGTTAAAATAGCAGGAAAATACTCCTTGTTTAGGTTTGAATCAAGTATTTGAAAGTCCCAAAGGAAAGATTAGATTTTGCAATATGTGGAGAAGCTCCCAGAAAGTTCTTATTTGCGTGGCTGGAGCCAGGCAGGATGATAAAGAGACAGGAGCAGATGAGGCTCATTTAATCAATAATTTTTTTGGATTATGGAGATTCTTTACATCACTGGATTAAATTAGACTAAATATTACCAAAATCTAACCCTTTTTCTGTGCAAAACTATTTTTGAAAATTATTTTGGAAAAATTACATGAAGTAAACCTTTCTCTAGAGACTTCTATCATTTCCTGCAGAAACTCTACAGTTTCCTGCAGGAGCTCTCACAAAATGACAGCAGCTGTCAGGGTTTAAAACACTGCATTACACACATCCAGATTTGCTCTGAGCAGAACAAGACATGACAAGGCTACAAATAGCCAGTGGCCTTTTCACACACTGGGCTTCAGCCCATGGAGGCAATGCAGGAGTTTTCATGGAAATTATCCAGCACAAGCATAACTTTCTGTTGCCATAGTAGATACTGAGCTTCTATCTTAGCCGCAGACAAAGGCTGGGAAAACAAATCAAGCCTTATTATAATGTTTACTCTCTGATGCAAACAGAAAAAATAACCTATTGTTCCTGTACATACACACATATAGCCTGGCATATTTTGGCATTTGTCAAATTTTTCTCCTTTTCCATGTATCAATTTGGTTATTTTTCACTGACTTCCACTGCCTTTGTGGCAAAGGTCTGGTAAACATACAGGAATGAGTTCCCTTTTATATTAATAGACAGCTTTCATTTCACAATTAATTGATGAGTAGCCAAAGGTTTTGGTGTTTAAAAATAGATACACTATTGGAAAGTTCACATTTTAAGGAAAAATATATGTTTCTTGTTTTTACTGCTAGTTGTGTTTAGGAATAGTACTCCCCAGTTCAGCTCCCATCACTGAGACTCTCCCAGATGAGGTGCTGCTACCTGTTCCCCTGCTTCACTTCCCCCTTACTGCTCCTGGGGTGGCCTCGAGAACTGGAGGTACAAAAGTGAAAATCACAGGCTGAGATCAGAACAATTCAGCGGAAACAACAATTAGATAAGAAAACAAACAGTAACAGCAACAGTATCATTAGCAAAAATTATAGGACAAAGAAAGTATTTACATGGAAAGTAAAACAATACTGGAGTGTTTTGTATTCCACAATGAGACAGTCCCCTTCTCCTGCCCCTCACAAGTGACATGAGATGATATCAAATAATATTAGGGCCTGACCATGCCCACTTCCCAGCTACCATAAAATATTAATCCTCTCCTGGTTGAAATCAGGACACTGCTGTGTCTCCATAGTGAGGGATATTGACTGATCAGCAATTATAGGGAAGCAGGACACCCATTATGCAGCATTTTAATGACACCTATCAACTCCTACTGCTTTCAACAAAAATGTTTTAGCAGGTCTGGGGCTGTGTCCAAGCTACCAAAGGTTAACACATGTTCTGAAATTACTGGATTAGCTGATGGTTTTGCTGTGCTTTGGTAGCTTTATGTGCCTTATCACACATACCTCTACCCATAGGAAAGAACCTAACCAAAGGAATGAGCAGGGAAGTTTCCCATCTTTACCTAACCCCAGTATTCAAGTTTGGTGCAGCACGTATGATAATTTTTTCCTTAAAATGTGAACTTTCCAAAAGTGTATCCTTCAGATGTGAGGACTAGCATCTTCAAACTATTCATTTAATTTGTCCTCCCACTCTCACTGCTCCTTGCTCTGCCTGTATGATGCAAAAACAAAAGAACAGAATATGTGAGAGATGATATGCACAGTACCTTTTTGGAACAAAAACATTACTCATCCCCTCTGGACTGCTTGAAGATAAAGAGGAGGAAAACAGTGGCTTTCCTCCCTGTTCAGGACTCATTTGAACTTTTACCCATGGTCTGGGAGGAAAGTGAGGTAGATTCAACAAAAACCACCACAAATATACAATAGAAGTTAAACCAAATTTCACTCCTTTTCTGGAGCTGCCATTTTCATGCAGCATGCAACTCTTTGTCTTATCACATCATATTTTATAAAGGCAGCATTATCTGTCAGTGCAAGATGCACAGGGCATTTTGTTGCCTTTCTTGGTGCTCATTTCCCCAAAGCAACCCCTTTGCTGAAGTCACTAAAGAACAAAAAGCATGAGACAAAAGCTGAGCCTTTCATTTTAGCAGGTAAGTTAGAGAGCATTGTGATATTGCTCCTGTAGCAGAGCAGGTTAAATGCATCAGGCAGCTTTGGGTCAAAAACTTTTTCAGATGGATCCAAAGATTCTCTCAATAGCCAAGCAGTCAGACTACTTCTTCAGTGTTTACTAACCAAACGTCTGTGCTTGAGGACCTGGAAACCACACCTCACATCTTTGAAGAGAGACTGGTTTACACAAAGATAAATGGGTGCACTCAATGTCTTCCAGAATAAGACCTATTGTGTGCTAGAAAGTGTCCTCTGCACCAAAATACCAGTGCTCCCTTTCTGGCCTTGGGGGAAGTGCAGGTAGGACACAGCACCTTTTTCTTTGATACAGGGAGCTTTTGAATAGATACACGTGGTTGAAAAATGCAAAGAAAATAAATTAACTGAAAGACTTCAACCTGAGTTCAGACAAAGGGCTATGAAGGATCAAATGCTCTTCAGAGTGTGAGAGCCCTGCAGTCCCTGTGTCCCAGCTCTCTGGCCCCAGGCTGAACACCTTGGCTGTAGGATGCAGGGGGAGGCAGCAGCTGCTGATGCTTTTCTCCAGATATCTGCAGACAGCATGCTGCTAAACAGAAAACATTTTTTTCCCCTTTACAGTCTCTTTCTCTGGACAGAAATCCTGAAGAAGCTCAAACATGTGGTTGGAGCCAAATCTCTCCCCTTTGTCCCCCCGTTAGGCTGCCAAAGGGAGAAAAGTACAAATATTTTCTCTGCTTTTCTTTTATGCCCTGCCATCCACTTCTGCCCAAGCAACGTTCACAGAGCAGTATCCAATACCAACAGCACCAGGCTTTGTCATTTTGCCAGCAATGCTGAAATGCTTTCTGTGTGCCCAGATAAGAATAAGACCTAATGTGATCCTAAATTAGAAGCAGAAGCACTTATTTCTTTCTCACTGAAGGCATCCTCAAAAGCTTTATAAACATCCTGCTTTGTACATAAAATTGAGATATTTGTCTGTCCATAAATTTATGATTTACATCACCAGACGAGAGCAGAGTCTGACAATAGAAGAATGAAGAACAAAACAATTGTGTTCAAAGTATCTACAGCTTTGCTTCTTGTCTCTTCCACTAAAGAGCTCAAACAGTTAAGGAGAAGAACTATATAACAAAACAAGCCATGAGGCTTCCAAAAAAAGCTCAGATTTTTCAGAAGTTTAAAGAGTAAAAACAAATAATATTGTGTAAGATAAGAGTAAAAAATAGACAAGGTTCTCAGATTTTCACATGCTCAAGGGCATAAAAATTTGCAGAATACATGTAAGATCCAATAGCAAAACAACAAAAAAACAACACAGTCAAAAGGCTCTGAGAAGACATTATCATACATAGCAAATAGACCATATTTTGCACTTACTTGCAACTAAAGTACCATTTTGCTTAACTTTAGAATTGCAGTTTCTCTGAAAGAATAAAGTTTTTTTTCAATGCATTCAAATACATTTTAAAATGCTGAGGTTTATAAAAGTAGATAAAATCACATACTTTTTTCCAGCATTTTAATTTTTGCGAAGATATTTCAAAAGTTTGGTGGTGTTTTTAAGTCCTTAAGATTTGGTTCTTCTATCTTCTATAGAAATAAAGGGTAGCTCAGAGACATCAATGAAGCTAAGAAATCATGGTGGGTCAGCTGACGTGGAGAGGAAATGGCTTGTCTATAAAAGAACATTTTTACACTTTTCAAACTTTTTTCCTATCACAGACTGGAACTCAATGGTGGAATCCACCAAAATTTTATGAACAAGCCCTTCACCTCAAAAATGTGCTTTGGATTCATCAAATTGCTTTCACTGAAATATTAATTTTTAAATTTTTTGGCCAGATTCAATTTTATAATAAAAGGTTCCTTCTGACATCAAACCCTTGGAATTTGAAAAATCTCTAAGAATCTCTAAGGAGAACTTTTTTTCTGTTTTTCCCTTTTCTCAAATCTGTTTTTGAAAAATGGCATTTTGTAATCATCATGTTATTTTGCCACTAAATTTCATCTAGGACTAGGCTTTGGCATATCCTAGGGACCTATCCTCAAGGAATCTACGTTATTACACCTGGGTGAATGTCATCCTTTTGGTCCTCCCCATCTTATCTATTAACATAGAGAACTTGTTATATCATCTCACACCGTGCATTTCCAGAAGTGCAATGATAAGAAATCTGAATAATTTCATGACACCAGAAGTGTGAACAAAGCACAACAAGAAAGTTCCCTGGGGACACTTTATAAATTTGTTAAAATAGCATAATGAGAAACAAAATGTTTTTTTAAAAAATTAAATACACTGAGAATATTATCTTTATCCATTAAACTGTGAGTGTGCTGGGTGAATAAAGCACTGAATAGCATAAAGCTCTCAACAGGAAAAATAATGTGACTTAACAGGATTTTCCAGTCTGGAGGACACATTACTATTTTTATGGTAACTCTTATAAACACGGGGAGCTGGTGAATATATATCCCTGAGAGAAGCATATTCATGGACCTTGTCATCAAGCCCTTTTCTGCACAGTACAAATCAGTAAATCTTGCAAAGGGTATGGTAAGGATGAAATGTGTAAGTTGGAGATGCATGTACACATCTCTCCTGTAAACCCTGCTCTGAGATTTCATGACTTACACCCTGCTCCAAAATAAATTTTATGTGATATGATCATAGCAATCAAAGCATGCACCCTTGGATGCATGTACCCAGCAGCTGACACTTAGAATTATTTGTTTTGAGGAAATTTTAATGTTATTTCATACCAGTTATTAATGAATACCAATTACAACACAGAAAACTGGATAAAAACAATTTACAAAAATGAGAAGCTGGGTAGCCATGTGGGTTGGGTAACTCACAACTGCCCATGGTTGGAAACCATTTACGCAGGAAAAGGATGGGGATATTCCTCCTCCCTTCATTCTGATGTCTGCAGTACAGGCTTTCAGTTTGGCTGTCAGAAGAGCTTAGAGGGCTCAAACAGCTCACCTGAGCAGAGGCATGAGGAGTACTGGATGGACACAACCACTTGCACCACCTCTATGTCTAAATGCTTCAGTCAAAAGCTGAACCTTAATGTTTGTAAAGCACATTGAAGACAACAACTGACAAGAATAATATTTCTAATTCTTTGCATCTCCACTGCAATGTTTCAATGTGCACTCTCCAGATAATACTAATGAGCAGATGTTGATTGATTTTCAGAAGGAAAGCAAACCTTTACATTGAATTTGCTCCAGCCAAGGGTAAATATTCTCACTCAGACTCCTCACTGTGTTAATGAACTCCCTGAGCTCATCTCCAATATGACAAAACTCAGGACCTGAACTTTTTGCAGAACCTTAGTCTCCAGCCTCTGTCCTTCATACAGTGTTCACAGCCCTCCTGTTCTCCAAAGCCCAAGACAAGTCAGTGTCTCAGACAGGATACACAAAGCACTGAGCTGTAGAAGGACCTGACTACCTAATCTACAAAGAAATCTCCCTGAAAAAGAAGGGACAGATCTTCGGCATCTCTGGGAATTCATAACCCAAATCCTGTTTTGAAGGTTGGCACTTCCTACCTGTATATAACAGAGTGACTGATATAACAAGTTGAGCCTTCTAAAGCCTACACAAAATGTGGTCTAAGCTTGAAGTGGAATCTGTGCAGGAGACACTATGGTCAGGAAGGCAGATTCCCCAGACTGAGGCTCATCCCCTTATGCTGTCAGTGGGCTATCCCTTCCAGTGCCCCCAGAGGTAGGAAACTTGACTCTTGTGTGCAGCAGCAAACAGGAGCTTGGTACTTATCCAGAATCTGGGAGCCCCTGATTTCATTTTCTTCCTGGGAAGGTCTGAGCCTGCTTCCTTGCTGGAGTGTTCCCAGTTGTAAAGGTTATTCTAGGACTGGAAAACACATTGTCTTCATTTTGTGATTAGGCATCTTTTTTCCTTGTCTGGACTACTCAGAGGCTTTAGACACTTCATAAGAGCATGTGACTCTATTATCTAATAACCACTAATACAAGCCCCAAAACCTAGGTAGTTATGGGGAAAAAGTTATTACACATCTGCTTCTCTGGCAGCCCAACATTAGACTTTCCCTATAAAAGTCTCTAGACTTTTCTGACCATGTATTTCATTCAAGGAAAATAGATTTCACCTCTCGGCTCATCCACAGCCTGGTCATGCTGCCCCTTCCTATGCAAACAACCTTGGCCAGATCAGAGCTGCATGTCCTTCCTGCAGACCTGCTGAGTGTGCACATTCAGGAGGCAGATGTCCCTCTTAGTGTTGAAAGACTGCAATGACTGCTCTTGCACTCTGCATGGAGCTTGATCCACTGGATAATTCTGAGAAAGTTTTAAGCTACCAGATAGAGGGAGAGCAAAAAAAGCATAATGATAATTTCCCTATGAATCCCAAACATGTTTGCTCAAAAGACAGAAACTATGCTTATTTTGCTGTAGCACTATTAAGCATGCACTAAAGAAGGGTCTGGGGAGCACTAATGTTCAGAAACAAAGCAAACTCTCAGTGCAAACTGTTATGTGGCACAGGTGGAGTTCTGAAGGGGGACAGCTAACTCTCCCTTTCCAGGCCACATCTATGTTCCTGCTGTTTTTTACTCCAGTCTTCCCTTACAAATGATAAATTTTTCTTCCTGTGATTGGTTTTTTAGTTTTGTCTGTTTGTTTGGTTGGTTGGTTGGTTTGGTTTTTTGGGGTTTTTTACTTGAATTTGGGATTTTGCTTGAGATTTCAAAATGGGAGAAGGGCTGAAACCTCCTGTTAATACGATTTAATGGTTCTCAAAAAACTGTGCAGAGGGAGATAATACACAATCTCCTCACCCTCAGCATAGATACCTATTAGATCCTCTACAAAGATTAACATTTCAAATCTGTTACACTTACTATGCTTCAGATACATTCTTGAACTTGTGCTGAGGAATAAGAAAGTGTTTTCTCCTCTGGAGAGCCAAGAATGACAAAGTCACAGAGAAAATATTTTTGACATATAAGGCTATGTTTCAGACATCCTTCCATAGTTATAAGCATTATCATAATCTGAAAGATTTTCTTAGATGTCCATGTTTATGAGCCTTTAATAGCAGCACTGTAGGAAGAAATGTCTCAATTTCTGACTTCTGAGTTCATAATTTAGAACAGAAGATAGCTAAAGGCCTTGTGAATCACTGAATAGCTTTTGGTATATGAGAGTATATATTTGGTTCATATATGGCACAAACATATAATCCCAATCTCAACAGTCAAATGAATCTGTAATATTTCATTTGATTAATCAATTAATAATTAAGATTCAGAATTACTTCTCTTATTGATTCTCAGATTTATGATGTCATCATATAATTCACATCTATTCTTCTAAGGGGTTTATGAAGAAGGTTTCTAAGTGCCTAAAAGGTTACTAATAAAATATGCTGTTTAATTGTAAAGAGGAAACGTTGATAATTACTTCAACAAGCTTCTTGCATGTTCCCCATTCAGCTTACAGCAGACAAGTATGAAATTCATCTTTGGATAATTTAATTACTCATTAGAGTAAACATCTGAAACTTTTATTTTGTTTAGAGAAAGTAAAGAAGTAGATGCAAGTAAGTTCAGGACAGGGCAATTATAACTGTGGTCATCCATTTGAAACAAAGACTGTTCATTTAGACTGCACCTAACTGTAAGTCTCAGATTTTAATTCTCCATCAATTATATAGGAATAAAAAATTATAATGGTACTTACCATTATGCATATATGATGAATAAAATCATAAAAAATATTTAATTAAAGATCACTCTAGGGAGATTATTCTGAGAAAGGTAAGATGACTTTAAACAATAGATATATATGAAATAATATCCACAATCACTGTGCTTAACTAGGTCCTATGTCCCTTGTTTAGGAGCATTCTTCATTCATTTCCTCAGTGATGACTCAGTCTGATCAACCACACTGTCTCAAGCAAGTGTTAGCAGGAGAATAGTGATGATGTCTTTACACTAAAGAAAGAGGGATGTGTTCTGCTGAAGCTGTAAAAAGTCCTCTGTTTAAATTGAGCCACTGTATCCTCTGTGCCACATCTTCCTGTTAAAATGGAACAAGGACTGGATGGAAGCTTCCACCACTTATTTAGTAGCAGAATCATCCAGACTGAAAAAGCCCAATCTGTCAACTGCAAAGGCTTACACAGGACTACATCATCTGGAAATCTCAAATGGCAATGGGAAATTCCTTGTGAACTGTTTGTCTATAATTTGCAGAACTTCTGAGGATAGTAAAAAACTATTGGTTTCTCAGGTTTCTCTGAGGAGAAGAGAAGGAAAGAAAGAGAAACTATATACAGAAACAAAAAGAAAAGTTTTCCCATTACAGTGAGCTTTGCACAGACCATCCACATCAGTGTGGCCAACTAAAGCTAGTCCTGAATTAAAGACCATTTGGTATTTTCTCCAGGACTTTAGAAACAACAAATGCAACTACAACTTCCTTGCAATTTGTGTTGTTTTCTGGCACTTTTGATTTACCCATGTATTCTCCTTACCTGGAATGACAGGAGAGGAAAAAAGGGTGGAGGGCAGAGGTGGAGTGGAGGGTGGAGGGCCTGCCTCAGCCCTGCTCTGGGGCAGGTGACATGACCCAGAGGACATTGCTTTGGAAACACAAACAAAAGGAGGTGCAGCAGCTGCTGCCCAAGGATGAGGGTGTCAAGGTTTGCCAGTGACAGTCACTCCTCACGTGTAGGGTAACTTTTCTTCCCTGAAGCAGCAATGTCATATTGGTCATTTGCCCCAGTGCTATAGTGATTTACAGATGTTAAGATGTTTTCTGACTTGTCACAATTGCTCACAACAGATCATGAAGAAAGCTTCTAGCTAGGGGAAATCCTCAATTTCTCAAGCATAGATTTTTGTCTTTCTCTTTTTCTGCCAGTCTCTACTTGCAACAAACAAGGAGGAAAAGTGGAGGAAGGAGTATCTCAAAGAGAAATGCACAGGCAGCACTGTCAGTGGGGTGCTTTTGCACAGAGCCCCAATAACTATTAAATATTTCCAGTAAATTTCTTGTCTAGATTATTACTCATTTTCTGACAGGTTCAGCTCTGAAGAGAGTGACTTGAAGACAGACATAAAATAAAAAATTACATATGGCAAAAGATGAAAGTCTTTAAAAATTTAGGCCTGGAAAAAAAACTTTATTACTTTATGCATTTCTATTTGTTTAATTGACCAAGTAATATTCAGAATATATAATACAGCAGGGGGAAAATAAGAGTGTGGAATTGGAAATGGAACAAAATTATAAATATATTACTTTATGGAGTATAAATATTTTATAGCAAATTTGTTGGTAGCCATCTGGGATTTTTACACACAAACTCAGTGTTTATTCACATTTCATCCTCACTTAGATTGATACGACCAAAGATATTTTTTCTGTAGTCAAGATTTTAATATTAATCCAATAACAAGAGTATTTTTTTTGTTTGCTCAAGAGCCTAGTAAGATTTGTTAATCACAGACTTTAGAATAAATTCTGCATTGACCTTTCCATGTCTATGTAAGGATATGACAACGGGCATTGCACACATTTGTGCTGAAGACAGAAACCTCACTGGTTCATATAAAAATAGTTATTTGCATCAAGAAATCTCCTCATTAATGATGGGTTCATCTTATGTGTTCCCTCATTTTTCATCTAATGCTATTGGTAGGCTGCCATGGAGTAAGAAAAACCCAGCTTACAAACCTGGCTCTGAACATTGTTAGCATTGGATAGATTGAGATTTTTCCTAGACTCCTGAGGGCTACTGAGCTATTCTGATCCTGCCTGGGTCACTTGCTAGCAATTGCTATTACTTTTGTTTGTGTCTAAGAATAACTTCATGGTAAAAAAAAAGAAAAAGAAAAAAAAGAAAAAACCCAAAACCTTTAGCACATATTGTTGTTTTATATATAAAAGTGCCCTAAAGTTTAGAGTGGCAAAATGACTGATGAAATAAGAATTGAGCCACCAGCTCTGCACCAAAGGAAGCAAATGCTTCTATATAAAGAGCAGCACCACAGCTCTGTCTCTGCTGACTGCACACACCGTTGTGCAAATGAGGAAACTCAGAAGAAATGTCAAGCACCCAGAGGGCTCCAAAAAATATTAACACTGAGGTCCAATAAAATCATTATGATAATCCAGCCTGATCCATGAGACAACAGACCATTTAATGAAAAAACTCAACCTCGCCTTGTTCAATGTTTGTGGACAAGGAACTGACCAAAGCCAGAATTTCAAACAACTGTCCTCCTCTGAGGTGTTCCAGTACAAGGGCTCTGTACTTCTTTGTCTCTACCAGTATAGCAGGTGGGGAAATAGCTTACTACTTATCTGACCTCTCTGAGTAAGCATTTAATAACCCATTTATCTACAAGGATAGTTAAAAATTAAAACCACTGCTGCTTCTGCCAGTTGCTGTTTTGCCCTCACTAAATATTGTTTTGGAAACTGCCATAAATGAGACAAAAAATTGTTCATGGAGCAACAAAAAAATGGAGTTGTGGAACTTCGGTGGAAAGGCTGGGGAACTCAACTGGGAAGGCTAAGGAAAGATTGAAAGGACTTGGACAAAGATTATATTGCAAGACTGGGAAAAAGACCCAAATTAAATGGAAGGACCCTGGGCACATAGTTAAGGATAGGTATGTCCAGGCTGGAGAGAAGTCAGGGACTGAAGAGGCTGAGGAGGAAGAACAGAGAGAGACAGAGTCACCTTCTCTCTGTACTGTCCAGCTGCAACAAACACTTGTGCTTGGAGGAGATGAAGCATGCTTAGGATTTCAGCCATGCTCCCTTCACTCTCTTTCCCCACTTGGTGTCAGGACAATGGCAGCTGTGAGGTGTGAGCTGTGGATGTGTTTGTTTTATTAGTTTGGCAGACTGAACACAGAACTCATCCAGGGAGCATGCATTGCCTCCAGAAGAGGAAACTTTAATGAGAGGTGTTTTTGGAAAGACCATACAGCCTTCTTCAGAGCCTGAGCTGGAAAATAATTGTAATTTATCCTTCTCCTCCCAGCACAAATGCATCTGTCCTTACAAATTCAGACTTGTTCTATTTTAATTTTCTTTGTTTCTGTTTAATTAAGTTTCCTTGCACCTAAGAGGATAGTATGAAACAAAAAAATCCACATAAAGCAAAACAAACCCAAGTAACATTTTAAGCAAAGCATTATGTACCAGGATGTTAACCCAAAAATGAAAGGCAGGAGAATGACTTTTCCTTAAAAATTGCAGTATCGAAGTTTTCAGCTGGACTACCTCTGCCATGGATAAACAGATTCAGATTGCCAAAAGAAACACATATAAAAATATTTTCTATGTGCTTTTGTATGATGTTTATTTCTGAAATACATTTACAAACTGCCTTGTCAAATTCACAACATATACAAAAGAAAGAGTTACATGGTGATTACTGCCCTTGAACATGAACCTGCCTGAATTTAATGACTCAGTCTCAGACAGATCTTTAGCTGTCTTTATTTTTTGAAGGTGTCTGGATAAAGGTGTTGTTGCTATCATTCTGTTGCTGATTATTGTTATTATTAATAATAATAATATCAGGCATGAACAGTGGCTCTCAAGCTCCTTTAATGTGAAACCATGTTTAGCAGTCTGAGACTGCATTTCCTACCTGAGAAGGAGTACCAATGATCCCCATCTCCTACAACTAAAGTAAGTTTCTTGCAGAGAGAAGATGGTTTAGACAGGCAGTGCCATGGCTGCTCCTCCATGAAAGCTGCTGTGCTCCTGCAAGGGCTGTAAGCCCTTGGCTGAAATAATTATTTTCCTTCCACTTCATTCTCAACAGCTGCTCTGCTTGCATCTTTGCTTCTCTGCCTTTCTGATTGTTTTTTCTGCTTTTCCTCCAGTAGTTCTCTGCATTAAAAAAAAAAAAAACAAAAAAAACCAGAAAAATCTAATTTCTTCAAATTAAAAACCTAAGTAAAATTCCTAGCATGAAAAAATACACATTTTTTTTAAGAAAGAAAGAAAGACAAAATTAACAAAACCAGAAGTGCTTCTCTGTTAGCAGAAGGAATACTAAACTCAGCTTAGTTCTTTCGGACTCATGACAGGAATCATTCTTCTCCTATGCCAGTACCTGACAATTTCACCCTGAGATAAAACAGAAGTAAATATGCAACACAGTGCAAGGAATCAACAAATGTTTACAAAAAGCATTTAATTTGAAACATGCAAGCAATAGGGTCTATAATATTTTTAAAGTTCTAAAAAAAAATTAAAAATAGCATTTAAAAGTATTTCAAGATAACGCTAATATATAAAGTACCTACCCACAGAATGAGCCATTTATAACATTGGTGAGTAATGAATGGACTGTATAATGAAACAATTATTTCATTAAAAAATATCTACTTTTAAAAGATCAAAACTTAAAAATTACATACTTGGCAATTTGGAGGAAACTCACAAATTGCTTGTTTACTCTGAAAGAGCTACATGTTTCAGAGTCAGCCAAGAAGAGAAGATGACCTCTCTCAGGAAGGCTCAGGAGTCAGGCAGTAGGAGATAACCAAACTGGGGAACAAGGCAATGTACTAAACCAATCCCAACAGCAAAATCAGCTGCTTTTAGAGTACTACCTAGACTGCTTTAGGTCCAGTAAGAAGGTACTCCAATAACGCTCTTCATGAGAGTCCACTTAAATGACATGCATGAGTATCTTTGTTAGACTAGACAGGATCCTTCTCACCTGACTCTGACTGTCTGGAAGTGCCTTATGACCACTTCTGTGTGTTATATAAGTTCTTCTGTGTCTGGGGCACATCCTGAGGATACTGAATCCCATCCAAAAAAACTTCAGGAGGGGGCTCTTGCATTTATTCACTACAGAGGCAAACTAGAAAAATTTTATTAAGATGGGTACAATTAGGCAAGTTTTGCAGCAAGAGAAATCCAATTAAATACTAAGCCCTTCACCACAGGGGTGGTCACATATTGGAACAGGTGCCCAGAAATGCTGAGCTATATCAATCCTTGGAGACATCCAAGAACAATTGAAAAAAGCTCTGGACAACTTAATAAAACTTTAGAGTCTTAATTGCTCTGTGCAGAGAGGCTCCAGAGATCCCTTCCAGGCAAAATTATACTGTGATTGCATGAATTCTTTCTACAGAACAGTTATATTGTTTATCCACCCACAGATTAACATGCTTTCATGATTATTCCTCTGTAGGCCATGCTATATCATTCCTCCACACATCAAACTCTCAGAAAGCTGAGAGAAGTCTGGGCATGCAATGGGACATGACAAGGCTCAACTACCCTCCCCACAACACACATTCCTTCAGTCATAATTTTTCACCATGATATATCTCTATTTGGATCAAAATAAGGGAAGTATAATGAATATTTTTAGCTACAGATAGCCTCTATCTAAAAAATATCTACTGGGTATAAAATTCTGAAGAGTTTTTGACAAGTGAAAACATATTAGTTGTATGTTTACTGTGAAAAACAGCCATAGGGTTCAGAAACCAATAACTGATACATTTATAAGCGCATAATTAAAAAAAAAAAAGTAGTTTTCAAGCATATTAATTTGCTTACTTTGAGAGGCAAATAGAAATAGGAACTCAATGGATGCATTTCTGCCTGAGATTGTTTGAACCATATGTGATGCTTAGAACATCTTTTAAAAACTCACTTGTTTCTGTATATATAGTCCTACATAATTCCTACAAGCAAATAAATACAATAAATGTTGAGGAATAAGGCTGTTTGGAGAATAAGCCTTTTGTATTCCTAATATTTCATGTCAATCGGGTTTAATTAGCTCCAGTTAAGGTTCTCTTATGTAAGTTGTAATGTTTGTTCAAGGATTCTCTTTACAGAACTGATAAATGTTCAGCAAAGACCAGACTAAGAAAAGCATGGTTCCAGAGTCAAACTAGATTGAAAGTGCTGCAAATTTTATGGAAGCAGACAGTAGATTCACATGATTTGCCATGACCTCAAAGAGGTTCTCTTCCATCCCAGTTGTTGCCTGCCTGACTACCTAAAGCACTTGGATTATGTTAGTCCAAGCTGGTTCACTAGACGTGGTTATTAAAAGCAGTGTCACTTCCTGAACCAGCTGCTAAAAACCACTGTATGAAGCTCAGCTCTTGCTCTGTCTCCCTATAGCCATAACCCAGCCTTCAACCAGGAGCAGTTCCTCCATTTTCTCCCCATGCTCCCATAACCAGGGCACAGCTGTGGCCTTGCTCCACATTCAGTATCAACCATTTGCATCCATTGTAAGGAACTGAAGGAGGCCCCTAGGTACAAAGACTCTTAGAATTTAGAAGAGTTAAAATATTATTATGGCAACTTCTCCAGTCCATATGTGCAAGTGACTCCTGTATACACCATTTCCAAGCAGAGCAACTAAAACACAAAGTTTAAATTAGACAACAGACCTTAAATTAAAAATTGATTAAACAGTAGACTATTGCATTTCAAGTACAGGAGCAGAGAAATATTTCACTGTGTTTATGGGTAACTAAAACTTCTAATAACTGATATTGAGTTTGAAAGATGATTCGATTACATTTTTAATCTTAGTAAAATTAAACTCCATGTGACATATTAAATAGGCTAGGCAGAATTCCTGTAAGCATAAAATTAATATTGTGAATATACTTGGATTTGATCAGCCAAATTGAAATATAATTTCAAATATAAACTATGTTTACTATGCAGCACACATGATGCTCAGCTACTGAATCTGGTATAGCAGTTCTAATCAAATCTGGTACTGATAATATTATAAATAAGAAACAGATGAATGAATTCAGAATTACTTCACATCAGAAGTGCACAAATTACTTCTAGGTGAATGGACTGAGATCAGTTCTACGCCAACCCCCCAGCTATCCTTTTTTTTTGGCACTCCTTTTCCTGCCATGTGGAGAGAAGAGTACCCACCAAATAGTGATATCACAGGCATCTGCTTACATGATGGGTCTCCACTATGTATGGGCTCTCCATATATTCTAACACAAAACTGGATAAATGTCCAGAAGATGATGGGCAACATTTTGCTATGGTGGGTATGTGGAATTGCAAAAGAAAGCCAGAATGCCTCTGTGTGTTGCTGTAAATATCCATGTGGTGTCATTCAAGAAAAGATTTGAGGCTCACCACTCATTACATTGTAGCACTAATAATATTAATTTGTTAAATCCACACTGTCCGTGCACATAGTTCTAAAGGTCTACATTAAGTCTGAAGAGAATACCCCACCTAATTATGGGGCATTTCAACTCTAGACACAGATTATAATACACAAGGCAATAATTTAGACCATTCCTGTCACCTTTACTTGCTAAATACTCCTCAGAGAACAGCTGGGTTACCAGCTGCTTACAGAATAGGGCAATCTCAAAGTTCATGTGCAGACATGGTTTGTCAGAAAAAAAAAAAACCAAGGAAACACAAAAAAATCCTCTAAAGTTGTGTTTCGTCTTTTTCTGAAGACAATTCTAAATTCTGAATAGGTCTGCATATGCAGAAAATCTCCAGAACATAAAACATAGAAAACGAGCAAAGAAATTAGGGCCAGTGTTTAAAGTGATAAACCTCCCAAGTTAAAAGGATTTTCCTCTTAGACAATGCTCCCAATTTCTTTACAAAAAGAAAGTCTGCTGTTCTGCTGTGTGATGTGGTCAGACCAGAAAGTCTTCCATCTAAAGAGACTCCAGATCCTAAATCTCATTTTTGGAACACACAACATTTTATTTACCTTCAGCCAAACAGAGTTAATCTTAGTCAAAGTAATCAGATACCATGGCAATCCAATCAGGCTTTTGTAGCATCAAACTTTTATACAGAACGATGTCAAATCTTTTAGACAGATAATTTACTCATCAGAGATAAAGACTCTAGCCAATTAAAGTATGTGGAGGTTCATGTTGAATGTACTGAACTGCTTTGATTTTAATAAATGGGAAAATGCACTGTGACCAAAAACACACTCCCTCTTTTTTTTTTAAATTTTCAAAAGTCACTTTCAGATAATGGCTTTCCAGATTCACTTTCCGATTATTATTATTATTATTATTATTATTATTATTATTATTATTATTATTATTGTTGTTGTTGTTGTTGTTGTTGTTGTTGTTGTTGTTGTTAAGCCCATTTTAGTAAACTGTTTTATTTGAGCCAAATAAAAAAAATCTCTTCTTCCAGGAAAAAATTAAAAAAAAAATATTTTGGCTATACACTCTGCTCTAAAGTATAGAATACCATTTTGAAGCAGAAATAATTTGGAAAACACAGGAATGAAAACAAAGAGGTGCTCTTTGCAAGAGAGAAATCAGCCCCAGGCAAATCAGCAAGGGGAATCCGAACAAGATGGGGAGGAAATGCACGGCATTGAAATTTCTTCCAGACAGCCTCTGCCTCTGAGGCTCCTACAAAGGCCAATTGTTATTAAAAGCTGTTTTGCTTGGCAGAACCAGAAAACACCACCTGTGTTCTCTAAAGGTAGGGCTGATCCCAGCTGGATCCTACAACTGCCTTTTGCAGACACCAGCACTGTCAGTAGGAAATGAGAAACCACCTGCTTTGGGGGTTTTTTTTCAATTAAGCAATGCAGGATGTTGGCTTGGTTTTGTTTTGTATTAAGTTTGGTTTTGGTTGGGTTTTTTTGAGGTTGTTTTCTCTGTGTGTTTGTTTGTTTAATGAGCACAAAGGTCTTCATAGATTACTAGCTCCAGCTCTGGATTTAAATTCCCCCTTTCTCCACCAGGTTAGCACTTAACTTACATATGCTTGTTTTTCAGGACTGCAGTGGCCACAGGGACAGAATCACAGAGAGACAGAGTCACAGTCTCACAGAATCCTGTGATCAACAGGGAGGCAGGGCATGAAGCTGTGTTACTCCTCTCCCTCTACACAACTATTCCCATCCCTGCAGACAAAATAGGGTAGTTAGTCTTGCTTTTGATCAATAAATTTCTCTTTTATTTCCTCATGCATTTGATCAGCACATTTTTCATTCAAAAGCAATGACAAAGTTTCTATGGACTTTTCCATCAAGAGGCTCAGAAGCTGACTCTACTAATCCATTCAAATGAACTTCAGACTGGCAATGATTTCAATTAGACCATTTTGCAGATAAAATCAGGAAGAACTCGTGCTTGATTAAAACCAGCCCTCCTGAAGCCAGGCCACAGAATTTCATTTTCATTCCTGTACTGGTCCCAAACTTTTGCATTAAAGACACATCTGAAGAGCAGATCAGTTTTTAGCTTTTTTCATTGGATTTTATTTTAAAGGAAAAGCAGTTTTTCTACATGGTGAAAAAAGCAAAGTCTAAGAGATGTTTTTGTGAAGTTTGTAAGTGCCAAGCTGGTCTCTGTGAAACCAACGTTTTGTCCCAAGAGATCAGTCTTGGTGGAAGATCAGTAGGTGAAAAAATGAAGGAGAAAACTTAATAAGGACAATAGAAATAATTTTTTATTTCGAAAAATTGTGTTTAATTCTGTGTTTTTATTTTCTACTGTATTTTCTCACAAATAGTGGTGGGAGGTTATGCCTTATATATTTCACACAGTGTTTTACTACGCATTGCCAGTTAATGTATAATTTTCCACGACTACTATGTCTTTGGGTGACAACATGTTCTGATGGTCAGTGCTGACCACATGTTGTGGTAGTAAGTATATGCAAGACATAATTATCTATTCCTTTATGCCAGATGGCTGGCTCACCTTCATGCCCTTCAGCGGAGGATCTTTGTTCATTAGGTTACACCACTGATTGACATCAGCTTGCCCAGGAGCAAGAGGGTTCAACCCAAAGACTTCATGACCGTTGGAAAGAAACAACATTCCCAGGCTGGACAGCAGGCACTACACACACTGCTGAAACCCACAGCAGAGCAATAGCTTCTTCCTGGCTCTGTAGAGAAGACACGGGACAAGGCTGGGACACCCTCAGTGCCAGAGGCTTGCAGTGGGTCACAGATAGAAGCATTGTCCTCTTTCTCCTCCAGCTCCTGTTGCTAAAAATTCCATGCTTCAGAGTTGAGAGTTGAAGAGAAGAATGTAACTGCACCACTAAAGATCACAGTGTGTGATCTTCACCACTAAAGATTGCAGTGTGTACAAAACATGATTGGAGATGCTAGGGTAAAAAGTACTAATAATTCAAGCCTGAGGCAAGCACCTGTCTCAGAAAGTCCAGCACATGCAAAAAGAGTTTGGAAAGCAATACCAAGTAAGGATCTCTTCCCAGTGGACAGCTGATCTCTCCAGTTTCCAAGGTCAATCCCAGTACATGCATAACATTATTTTCTTCTGCCTTCTTAAGTATATCTTTAATTATAAGAAATGAAAGCCTCCTGATTTTTGCATAAGAGGAAAGTATAATTAAGCATACTTGAGGATTCCATGTGCATCTTGCTATTCAGTAATTTTAATTACAACATTTCATTGCAGGTGAAGAGTAAAGACTGGGGTATTTAGACCCATTCTCACACTCTGTATAGGTTTTCCAAACTGTACTCCACAGTCAAGCCTCAACAGTGCACTCCAATAGGCAGACAGTTGGTAATCAGTCCTATGATTAGCACTTTCCATAACCTGCTATTCTGTAGCATTCCAGTGATATGCAGTCGTTTCAGTAGTGGAAGAATCCTGGAAATATCTGGTAGTTCTCTTACATATGCCTAAATTATATTTCAAAATGTATATAAAAATGTTATATACAAGTAAACATCAAAATATTTTATATGCATAAAAATGCTGTTCTTCATATAATTATCTCAATTTAATTTCCAACCTAAGGCCTCTCTATTCAGGTCTTCTAAGTATTCAGAGAGATAAGTTGTAAAGTGTTGAAATACTGATTAAATGGACCCCTATCTTCCCTGCTGAAAGCTGAAGATATCAGAGGAATTGATCTTCCCCTCTCTCTTTCTTTCCTGTCTTTTCCTCCTCATGTCTCTACATGAGGGGGGAAAAAAATCAAAAAAACCTAACAAACAAAAACCACAAACAAACAAGAGACAAGATGAAATATTATGTTTGTCTTTCAATTCAGTCAAATGAACTATGGGACTAATTGAGCATGCACTGAAGCCATAAACCTTCCACTGCCTTAGAGGAGAACACTTCAGAACCTGGCCCTAATAACCCATGTGAGATGTGACAGGCTCAGGTCCATGCCCCTTTAGTGATACTCAGAGCTCCCAAAGGAAACTAGGAAGGCAGTCCATCATACAACCATCAGAGGAGCCGGGCTCAGCCTTGTCTAATTTTGTGTCAGTGAAACTGCGTCACAATACTCCAGAGAGGACAACATGTTCCTTGCATTTTGCTAGAACAGGGTGGATCATAAATTATTTTGGGGCATATTTTCCCTTGGGTAAATGCACTCTCCAGTAATGTTCAATATACTTGAGAGTATGCTGCTGCAGCTTTGCAAAATGAGTAGGAACATCAAGTCACTCACTCATTATTTTATGTAAAACAGCTCTGTATTTGAAATTTCCAGAATAAGTGACAGGACAGTACCTGACTGGGACAAGTGAAAGCTGCTGAGATTAATCAAGTGTTCCCATGTCAAGAACTCTTCTGGAGTACATGCCAGGTTTGCAAACAGAAATCCTTTGTGTCTTATTTGTTTGTTACCATACAATATGTGGTTTCCCTTCACTCCTCTTTCTGATTTCAACAAGTGGACACTTTGAAGAATGGAAGAGCGCAAGGTCTACTTCTTCTACCAGAGTACATTGAGTGTTTATAATGTCAGTTTTAATTCTATGGTGAACACTAGCAAAATGGTTGAAAAACACTTTTGGTTTGTGTCTGAATAAAGGAAAAAGCCCACCAGCACAAGAGTTTTTAAGCTATGTTTCAGAAAAACTAAGAAGAAATCCTTTAGATACTTATAACTTGAGAAAAAAATACTGAAAGGCTTCCAAAAGACCAGTGTTGTCAAATTATTACTTTCATGATAACACACAGACATGGTTTATATTTTAGACTGTTAATCCTGAAAAATTATACATAGTAATAACAGCAAGTTCAAAATGCTGCACTGGTTATGGTCAGCTAAAACTCTGACCTTGTATTCCAAAAGTATAAACTGCGTTAATACAGAAAAAAAGCTTACTTCAAAACCATAAATTCATTTAGAAATAGCTGGGAAAATAGAGTATTTAAGCTCTAGCTAGCTAAATAGTTGAACCTGTGCCCAAGGTTGACTTTCCTCACAAATTGTTTTGATTGAAATAATGCCTACTTGTTGAGACAGACTCGAGAGCCAAACTTGGCAGAGACTATGCACAAGTTTTTGAATTCCCAATATTTAGCTTATTTGTGGAGATTTTTCCCTTTAAAATACCAAACAGCATGAAGAGAAAAGGTTAGCAGGTTAAAATGCTGAGAGTATAGACTGCCCAGTGAATCAGCCTGACTTTCAGTAATCATGTACAAAAGGTCTGGGCCAAGTTTAGATCAGTATCAGGACTTCAGCACCACATGCCATATGCCCTTCACATACTTCTGCAACCCCAAATTATGTAGGAAACAATGGAGGAAAAGGTTTTGAAGTGAGAATAAGGAAAGGGAGCCATAGTGCCGAGGCTACACTATGTGACCATCTCAAATTTGTTAGAAGTTTGGGTTCAAAAGTTCACTTGGCTGAGGATTTGCTGCATTTTTCCTGCCATTGCATTAATTTTAAGAATATTTAGCAAATTACTGGAAGCTCAGCATGTACAAAAGGAGATGGGAGCTTATTCTCCAGGATCTTCAAAAGTAACTTATTCATTCTTGAGTCAGACCCAAACAGATTCTGTAAGAAGTATTTTATTGTGGATGTTTATAATTTGTGATGTGACAGCGCTTAGAAGTTCCAGTCAAGGACCAAGTTTTATATATGTCATTGGAAGGCAGCCTCTGCCCTAAGGATCTAGACATCTCATTTAAAAAGCCTAGTAATAAAATTATGCCTGTGCACTTTTAACCAATTTTAAGAAAGAAATCAACTAATTAAACTGTGAAATATTACCCGCACTTTTTATTATTTTACTGGAAAGCACAATGTCTTCTACATATCAGAAATAATTCATGGCATTATATAACCTGAATAAGGTCCCACCTTTTTCCTATTAAATAAAATTGTAGGTTTTTTCCAGACAACAGCAGAAGCAGGACCTTTGTGAGTTTTAATTAGCTTAAATTGTCCAGTTGTCATCTTAAACAAACAGTAGATCCTCTAGATACCTAGAGTGTAATTAAGTAGCATTTGTGTTTAAATAGCATTAAAAGACCAGACACCTTCTACCACTAGTCACTGCATTTCTTCCAGTTGTACCTTTAGAGAAATATTAGACTGCATTTTTTTAAGCACTGTGTTTTGCTGACAATTTTAAGTTGTTTTCTACCCATCAGCAAAAAAAAAATCAGAGAATGCATTATCAGGTTTATGTGACATATCTTTGTGGAGATAGAGGCCTTGTCCACTTTCACCTATTTCTCATCCACAAATTTGTATACATTCTACAGGTCCTCTTTTTTAGCATCAGAAATGCATGTCTTCAAGTTTATGGCTACTCAGATATCATAAAGATGTGTGGAAAATAAGAGAATGGCCTCAATTATCAATTACCAAAAGACTCTATCACAATGTAGGTCTTGGGACCAGCTCAACCACATGCCACAGTATAAAATGCAGTTTCCTCACTCTACTGTCTGTAGTTCAGGAACATAACAGTTAAAAAACTAAAACTAAAACTGAAAAGTGGGTGGAAAATACCAATATTCTTCCTTTTTAACTACTATAAAAGGAAAGGACTGGCTGAAAATAGGATTTATTCTATTTAAAAGTCCTCTTTTTCATCTTTCCAGAATTAGTACAAGAAGCAGCCTACACAATGAACAGCAATTATCGCTAAACACATCAAACAAATATGCACAATAATAAGAGTAATTTAGGATGGATACAACAAGTGTCTCACAAGATAGGCTGGTAAAAACCTGATGTAGAGTAGATTTGAACATATAGAAAAGGGTGAAATTTAAAAATGAGAAAATGAAGGTCACATTGCCTTCAATATAGTATTTCAAATCAGTATAAAGAGGCCTCCTCCCAGTAAAAGTCAATCACAGGATTAATTACCACTATGTTTTCTATTCCTATTGCTGTCAATGGCAGATTAATCATTGCCTTCTTGAGCTGTGACTTTTTGAGCTCTAATTTTGCCAGTTCAGAAAGCCTAAGATACAGAGTACAACATCATAGGAGAACACTGACATTTATTCCTGTCTTTTATACTGTTCTGCTACATACAGCTCACAGCTCTGCCTTGCTTTACCAAGCAAATCCATTTATATGCCAGTCTTACTGCATTTACACAATAGCAAGACAACTTTCAAAATTAAGTAATATTTGTCAGTTTATATGACGTTCGCAAGTTAGTTTTTATTCCTTAATTTCTGGTGAATCCTGAACCTTCACAAGGGCCTTAGTAGCATTTTTGTTCTTAGTTGCTTGCTTAGCTGACTCTCCTATTTGAGGCTAAATTTTAGGCAGCTCCAAAAATCTCACGGCTGAGCAAGTTGCCTCAGTTTCCTCTAAGATTGTTCTTCTTGTGAAGTAGAACACCCTTGTTGAATCCTCCTCTTCCATAGTTTATGCTGCTGTAGCACACTCTCAGTGCTCCTGGAGTGCATCCAGTTAATGGCCTAAGCTCAGCTGTTGCACAGCTACTCTCTCAGCTCAGGTTGCCTATGAATGTGTGGACATTAGCAACAGACTCTCCTTGAAGTTCCCATAAAGCAATAATCTTCTCACAGACATCAGGCAGAAGGTACCACGCGGTAAAAGTTGGTGCACTCACACTTATCGCTGCTACAGAACATGTTTTCATCCTAAAATAAATAATATCCCCCAGACACAGCGAAAGGCACAGCTGTTTAAAATGTATTACTCCCTCAATAAATAAACAAAAAAAGTCCTTTGTATGGTAAGACTGATACAATACTATTTTGCTTCTAGGTAGGCCCGGTCTCTCAGCATATTAGGCAGCTCCAACAGTCCTTGCCCTAAGTACATGTTTGGAAGAGAGAAAGATCCATGAGAAAAGATCGTTAATAAATTTTGAATTTTGTTTCTGGCTGTTGTAGTTCCTGTACATGACCAGAGAACAACAAGTTGACAAGATAATTCTGACTTTAAAGGGACATCAGCTATTTCTCCCTTCTAAGTTTATTGTATGTCTAAGACAATTTAAGAATGATTATCCTGTTTAAATTTCTCCCTATCTGTTATAAACTCACATAAATATTTAGTTTAAACAAGCATCTTCAAAGTGTCTCCTGGCAATCAGTAACTGGCCCTTCCCATACAAATACAGCTGGATGTTTTGAAATTGAACATGATGAACTGTGAAAATACAAACCAGAAAATGTTAACTGCACATTCTCACAAAACTGCATTTTTTTGAGGCAGTATTTCTATCCTCTGAAATATGAACTGTTTACACTGCAGTAACTCTGGCAAAATGTGTGCTCCTTGGTGGGTGGCTGAATGTTCTCCAATGATGATTACAAGAGGAGATCTTAATATTTAGCCTGCTAGAAAAGAAGAACTCTGTAGGGTGAGGGGGTGAAGGATGAAAGGTAAAAGCAGTTGTGGTATTTTAGCTGTTTCATCAGGGCTCATTGTGATCTGTGCTGGTCATGATGAGCTCAGTCACTGGCGCCGGGGCGTTGCTTCATCCTGGCCATACACAGTGATTTGGTCAGATGGATTTCTTACTGGATGCCAGTTGGCTATATGTGATCAGTGTTATGTACATCTGCATCATGAATCTCCTCGGAAACACATTGGCATTTTTGCAATTGCTTTAAGGAAAACCAAAATCAGCAATTTTAAAGATAAAGTAATTACTACTACGGAAACTTACTTCATAGCTTATTAGAAAAGAGCATTTTTAAAGGGACATTAAATAATTAAAATCAGAGCATGGTTATTAGCTAAGTAAGATTATTTTGCATTCACTGCATCAATAGTAGAAATAATTACCTTTCAGCTTTGAGATACACCAAACACAAACATTTCTTTTTCCACGTTAAACTGCAAGAAGTTACCATTCCTCATTCTTTGGCTTCTTTTAACTGCACAGAAGAAATTTATGTGGAAATAATGATTAGGATAAATATTGATGAAATATTATTAACAATAACAATAATAATTAATAATAATTTTTTACCTCAACAAAGTATATAAAATTTCTTTGAAAGTTACAGAGTTCAAAGATGCATTAAAAAGTCATGACTAAGCAGACTGACCTAGGACAAGTTACATAACAAATGTTTTAGCTGGAGAAGCATATGTATTATACATCTGACATGCTTCTGTCTCTACAGATGAGTACTTGTTTGCAATGCCACAGAAAAATGATGTCTTAGTATGCAAGCTGAATAAGAAAAAAAAATTATATTTAGAAAAAATGTTTACTACATAATTTCAGCTGTCAGACAACAACTACGGTTTAAAAATATAACAAATCAAAAGTATTTTTACTCTTCAGATACTATTAGCATAATCAGTGGGTAAGTAACAGAAGCGTAGTTTGAGTCATTGCACTGAAATTTGTATTTCCAAACAATGAGGCATCATTTTGTGGCCATTCCAGAGCTTTCCTTCTGATCAGGAATGTGCTGCAAGTTGCACTGGGCAGCAGCTGAGGCAACTCTGAAACAGGTCTGTCAATCACCAGTAAAGTTTAAAATGTTGCATAACCATAACTGCAGTATTTGCTGGCTTAACTTATGGCTATTTTCCATGACACCAGGAGGCTGCTCCCACGAATGTTTCCCATGCAGGGTAGCAGGAGGAGATCCACAGTGTTTGCTTTCTAGAAATGTCAGCCCCAAACACTGGAGCCACACATCTTAGCTTTGTGTCTCAGCATTAAGCTGGCTCTCCAGTTCTTATGAGTCCAAAGAGCAATGCCCAGGGACATCAAGGCTACATCAAAGACTGAAGCAGAAAACTGTCTTTATTTTCTCTGTCTATCTTACTGCCATGAAGCTCCTTACAAAGGAATTCAATGGACCATTTGTGGAAGGTTGAGAAAACCGTAAAAATCTGAACCTAGCAAATGGAAATTGTAAATATTTACATTTATTATATTATAAAGAGTAAAAGTTATCTTGTTCAACTGGAATCTGCCAGTTAATTGAATCATGACATCTACCTAAATAACTGTTATTTTGATAATATATGTTGATATTAAGACATCCAAAATAATGAATTTATATAAAGTTGTTAAAGCCAACCATTAGATGTTGTTAAAGTGGTTGTAGCAAATGGAAGAGATGATTGTCCAAATAAGTCCAATATAAATCCTCAGGATTTAATACCTACAACTAGTTAATTCTTTTAAAATCTTTGTTTCAAACATTTACAAGCTTTTTTATTCTCTAGTTTTAGCTTTCCTTAACTGCAATCAGGAAAATATCTGAGTGTGTATCTGGTTTTCTTTTGGGTTTGTTGGGATTTTTTTTTAAATGTTATTATTTTATAATTCAGCTGAGATGGCTTGAAATTAGATTTAACGAAAAATACATTGAACAGGAACAATCACAAAACAGTATTAAGAAAAAGAGTTATGCTTGTTGATTTGCTTGTTGATCAGCTTATAAATCAGCTAAAGAGCCTATTGAAATCAGAAGAAACTGAAAGTACCTCTGGAATAAATGTTGTCTCTGCTGACTTCAAGTGGGGACTAATGAGACATAAACTTACCCCATTAGTATAGACTATAGCACGGTGCAATGGGGATTAAAACAGGTAACCAAAAAAGGTGACATCTGAAGAAAAACATTGTCTGTGGACCCCCTTCTCTACAGATCATGGCAAATAGAGTTATCAGTTCTAGCAAAAAATGAATTCCACTTCATTCACAATTACATTATATGTTTAGAAAGAAATCAAATATTGACTAAATTAACTTAAAGCAAGTGACAACTTCTCTCTTTCTTTAATAACAGTTTCAACACCAGGCAGACACATTCTCCTTGGTCATCAGCTATTGGAGCATGTGCTTACAGAAGACTGGTCTCAGTACCAGTCGCATTTTTCTTGTCTTTATCACAGCATGCTGGATTTAGCCTCTAATTGCACATTTTAAAATTTCTTTTTAATTTCCTCATTGCTTTCTTTTTAAAGCATCTTTTAAATATTTAGCATTGTGAAGTAGTTGTCATAAAAGTGCAACTTATTACTGGGTAGTTGACTTAGGTTGTTTCCTCACTATTTATATGCAGCATATTGCCAAACCAGTCCTGTTGGGATGAACAATTCTCCCTGACTCCCTGGGGTTTGTTACAGTGAAGCTAGACTGTACTGGGAAAGTACTGACAGATTTTTAGCTTCTTTCTATGCAATTAAAAGAATGGAAACAAAGTGAAAGAACACCACAGGAACCACTGTGCTCTCCAGAGAGCATCCCACAGCATGTCCTGTAGATGACTGGTGGCCCACAGAGCACAGCTGAGGAGCTGAGGGAAGAGAGGTGGTTTTGTAATGAGCCTGCTTTGCTTGCAAATGTCTTATATGTGCACTTCAAAGCACATTTTGCTACCATATATTTTATGTCCTGTACAAAAGTCACGTTGACTTTTCTTCAATTAAAATTTCAGCACTGAATAATATTTGTGAAATCACCAAAATCCCTCAGTTTTTTACATTCTACCAACCCACAGAATCACTTCACAGCATTTCAGGAATAACCTTCAGGCCATGTAAAGAGGAATCATACTAATTTTTCGCAAATCAGGGTACTAAACTGAGAAATTGTAATAATAGCATTATAACTACAGTAGTAGCATTAATATTGATCTAAATATTATTAGGCATAGCAGTATTTAAACTAGTTTATTAATAAGTATTTGTTAAATTTCCTTTCTTATTTAAAAGCTATCTTCTAGACTGTACAACTTCATAATCTGATTTACTTCTTTATGAAAATAAAAAATGAAATTAGTTGCATTGCTCTTTAATATATACTGAAGAATTTTGCACACACAGTCAATTCAGGGATGAATATGTTATGCATTGTTCTGATAATGGACACAAACAGGATGGAAATTATGTGACATATTATGTAGGAGAGATAAAAGGAGTAGCCAGGCAGAAAGTACAGGCAGGAGCTGTCAGTGTCTCAGATATGGGGTTACTCACCACTCTTTAAATAGGCTTCATGGTGTACATTTGTTGGAACACTATTTTCCAAAGAGCAGCCAAAGCTAAAGGAACCACCCTTAAATTTAGAACAATTTTGGGCAACAGTGAGAAATCTGATGCTTTGTGAGAGCTGGTTTTTCACTTACGGATAAATTATATACACCTTTGAAATTCACACACTCTTTACTACACTCTTCCTTAAATGCAAGTTGGTAATTTATCTGCATTCTCAGGTAACGTCCAGAAATAACTGGAATATCCAAACTACTTATAGGTAAAGCTCTATACTAAAATTTTCTATGAGTCACACACACAAAGGTCTTTGAATTATTTTTAAAAGGCAAAAAAGATAATCCAATAAATATGCATAGGAAAATGTTTTCTTTGGTTATCAGAAGCTAGTGAAAATATGTTCTTTCTTTTTACTTTTTCTTGACAAATTAAAACAACAGATTATCTCAATTTCTTTTGTTCCTAAATAGTACATTATAATTAGTGTGGGTATTTTGATTTTATTTTAGCTCTTGAAGTATCAGTCATTGTTCCATATTTATCATCACAGGCATTTATGTGCGGTGGATAATGCCTTAATGCAGTATCAAGTTGGAAAATTAAATGGATTTCACATGAACGCACAATCCAAATCTCACTAAAGAAAATGTACAGATCACGGTGAACACTGATTAAGACTCATGGTGAATAACCTAAAGCACACTAATTTCATTAATTACTATGCAAACCCCTTTTTTTATGTATGTATCTATATGTACAACTTTATGACTTCCAAAATATAGATAAATGGTTATTTCTTTATCATGATTATTTTTAGCAGCATATGTTGCTAAATATTGCATGAAATCAAATTATTCATGCTATTCAAGTAAGCATAATGAAACCATCCACCTTTAGGAAGAGCTACTTTCTAATTATAAAAATAAACAAATACAAAAACCATTAGAACAAGCTACACATAAATGTTCACTTCTAAACACAGTTAAATTAGACTGTTCTACCTTCTTTCATTCAAAGTTGTTTTCTCAACTGTGCCCTTAACTGTGTTTATGTCATATTTATTTAAATAGAAGAATGATTAATTTTTTAGGAAAGAGTAAAAAAACCATTTAGGCTTGAAAGATCTCCCCAGAGCTTCTACTTAAAAAAAACAGAAAGTCACAAAAACAGGACCCATGAGCATATCAAAATTGTCTGAGAGTGGTTCTCCTGATACAGGGATTGTGAAGTTTAAATTAAGTTTATAAAACATCAGATATATATACATGTGACAGAAATGTGTCTGTTGAATTATGGCCCTTTAACAGACAGATTCTAACAGGATTTTAATGCTGATGTAAGCTAAATTCTATTTTAGAATACAGACATTCTTAATAACAAGAGTAATTTTTAATGGAACAAAATTATTTTGTCTGACTACTTTGCATTATTTTATTTTAGGGAAATAAGATTAAATAAATTACTATTTTAAATGAAAAATACATGAACACCTTTTAGTCACTATTTTTATTATTTCATTTTTAGCACAACAGAAAAAATTATTTCATTTCAGCTGCCTAAAAAGTAGCAGTGTAGTTTAAGTTAACTCTACCCTCATTTCTTAGGCTCCCTTTACTATTATCATCACCTTGAGAAGGAGGTTCACCTTCCCTCTTCTGAAGAAAAATCATTGTTACTTCCAGAGAAAACTGCTGTGCAGTCCTGGACTGTAATATCAGTAGCCAACATTCTGCAACCTGCAACCCCCTGAATAAAAAGCCAAGTAGTTTAAAATTGTCAAAGCCAAGTTAAACCATTCCTAGGTACTTGGCCACTCTGATTTTACTCATCCACTTAAACTGTGGTTCCCTCTCATACCTTAAGCACCAACTGCATCCAGAAGTTGTGACTTCTGGATCAATGACTGCAAAGAGGAGTGGCAGCATGAAAACATTGGCCATTCCATAGGCTCAGTTCTGTCCGTGGACATCATGCCATGACGGGTGTTTGGGGATCTGGACCATAGAGTATAAATTATTCCATGGTCTGAAAACACAGGCTTCGTGATCTTGCTCTTTCAGTTTAGAACAATACAACTGTACAAGGCAGCAAGGTTTTCCACACTATTAGAAACAGTAGTACACATTGAGGAATACCGCAATTGTCTTTTTTTTAAATTTTAATTTTCTTCTTTGAGGTGAGACCCAACTGTCATATCTTGAGTTCTAATAAAAGTGCCAAGAATCTTCATATTATCCAGTCAGCTAGTGAACTTCTCAGGAAAAATAACCTATTAAAAACGGCAAAGCAAATAAAAGTCTGGCACTTTCCACCATACAGTTTTCACAGATAAATTTATTTATCCAATTCAACTTTTTATTCCTGAAGCCTTTAGGATTAAATAATGCTCCAGGAAGGCTTGTGACTGTGAGAGGTTGAAAGATGAAGACATTTGTAGCATCACAGACAATGAAACCACTGATCAGCATGAGCAAGAATATATATAAAAGAAAAAGGCCACAAGCTGTAGAATACAGCATGAGGTGGCTTTTCAGACACTTTTATGATCTCCAAAAGGACAGTTCAGCATGGTAGAAGTTCACTGAATGGCAGAGATACAATATCTCCAAAGTAATAAGACATCAAAATTATTTCTCTATTTTCATTTAAAATAGAAAAATCAAATTAAGTGGATAAAAATTATGTCAATGACTGTATCAAAATAATTCAGTCAGCCATTCTTTCCTCGGGGCTGCAGAAGAGATTAAATAATTGTCATTTAGCCTATGTTAATGTGCAAAGCGCTGCACAGAAATTGGGAAAAAGATGACGCTTCCAGCTAGTTTTCTAATTAATTATTAACAGAACAGAGATTAGGAAATGTATAAGACAGACAAAACATATTGCATGAACAGTTGTAATCTTTAGAAATTCCTGTTCTTTAAACGGGAATCATCTGGAGCTCTTTCATTTTGGTGAGTCAAGGCAGAGTAATAGGTATAAATCCAAACCATGCCACTGATGTCCTTAGCCAAATGCTCCAAAATGTTGAAAATCTAGAAATTGCCAAGTCCACCCTATTTCCAGCCTAAGGACAACGTAGGTTTGCTTTATTCATCTGTTGGGAAGACAAACATTTAGATGAAAGATCTGCCTTTTATAAAAGCACTTCTACATGGGAAGGGATAGGAAGCCATTCTTCCACAGTCAGCTGATACCCTTACCAAATGGTCATGTGCTGTTTTCCCTAAGTTGACAAGCTCTCACAACAAACATTGTCTTCCTCAATGGGAACCAGACAGCAAAACCATACAAACATACTTTGGTCACTCAAAATAAATTTTCAAAGGGGAACACATATAAACTCAGTTAGTTTAGGTTCTTGCTACTTTATGAGAAATCTCATTTAATATAGATATACTTTTTAAGAATATTAAGAGTTTATTTAAAGAATATAATTCAAGCTTGCTTATTTCTCTATTTGTTCAATTATAGAACAGGCCATAAGTATTTACAGATGGAGGCACTGAAAACAACCAGCTCCTGGCAGACAAGATATGACTGAACATACTGCATGAAGAGTGGCAGTATTAATCTTCACGGTTTAATACAGCAACCCAAAAAGGCCATCTGTTTGTCATTTGCAAATATTTCATAAAACCTACTGAAGCATGTGGATGGCTTGTTGGGACTCTGATAAGAGACTGGAAAAAAGAGCCACATGTATTAATTATATTAATTTCTAATTGTTTATCCTTTAAGAAATAAACAATACTGTTTCTGCTGAAAATGAAACAAAAACATTTAAAAATGCAGATGGGTGTATGGGCACAATCAGCTGCTTACAGAGCACTTTGTAGAAATTCGAGCTTCACATGGGAAGCCCTCATTCAGTTATTTTTTGTCCCTGTACATGGTTCATACTAATTAAATAAAAAAATACCCCAAAATATTTAAAAAACCTCACCAATAAGAAAACAAACAAGCTATTGAGCAAAAAACCAACAGAAAAAAATGCTACTTGGTATGAATACCATGAATACGTCATTATAGGTAAAAGACAAAACAGGTGGAAAGCCTGTTTTACAAAAAATAATGTTTTACTGAACAAGGCCAGCCTGATTCTTCCAGCCTGACTCATCATTTGGGCTTGATGAGGAGCAGCAGATCAAAACACACAATAGGGGTTCACTGTGATAACTAAAGAAAAAGGAAGTACTCAGAACAAAAAACTAAATCAAGCCAATAGGAGGGCCAGTGTTCATGAGTCACATTAGCTCTTTGCTCCCCACAATTGTTTGCTGAACAAATTCCAGGTCTGCATAAATAGAAGGAGGAACTATAATAAAGCATTACACTAGTGCTCCTAATCCAAAACATATTATTTTTCTCTTGAACTCCGAGTCTTTGTCATTTCTATTATACTTATTCTATTACACTTATTCTGTTTTACAGGCAACTAGCTCCCTTTCAGTGAACAAGGTTGGGTAATTAGCAGTACTGTCAAATTTATGTCTACCAGGGGCTTTAATTACGATAGAGGAGGCCTAGTTTCTCTAGTGAGCAACCAGGTTTGTGATATGCTGTTGTGATCCAAGTTTTCTAATATTTCATTTTCAGGTTCTTATTACAAAAAGAAAAGTGCTCCTAAACTTGATATATCATATGATTTCTGTTGCACTGATTTCTACTTCTTTTTAACAGTATCAGCGTCCCTCTCAAGTTGAATAAATGTGGTCAAAACATTGCCTAACTTGCCTTTTTACCTGATTTCTGAAAGGATGAGTCTACCTACATTAGATAGCTTCTTCCAGGGCCAGACAGATCTTTAGCCAACTAGATGTGGTAGAACACCTAGAAGCCGTTCCAGAGATTAGGATGATTACAGCATCCCCTTTCTCTCCCACATTATTCAGTACCGCTTGTGCCTGACAACCCCGTTCACAGCATGTTTGGCTCAAACTCGAAAGCAGACATGTTTTCTCAATTAATTGATGACTGTCCACAATATGTTTTCCACAGTTTTGATCTCGTCTCTCATTAGCAGAAGGGAGTTTGATTAGCTTTGATCCAGAAAAGCATGGTTTAGTCTGTTATATTTTCAAACAGGACCCATTATTAAAAACAGTCTTGCAGAATATTATCTGTGTGGAAGATAATATTTCACAGTGCTGGCAAAAGGCTTAGACACTGCCTGGCAATTACATTTCTGCAGCACTCTCAGATAGATGTAAACTATTTTAAAGGTGATTATGAGTATGTATATGTGATTAAGGTGCTTCACCTTTCTCCTGCTGACCAGATCATCAGTAATCCTTACGTGAATATGTGCACGTTCTTAGTTGATCCAATGGAAGGGTAAAGTACATGACTTTATAATCATGTCAGATAACTTTTTAATTGGTGTGAAGTAAACCACATGCTTCTAAGTTACTACCCACAGCACATTGGCTAATTCCTTTCCAGTTTAATTTAAAGATTTTCAATTCCTAAGCTCATCACCGACACTATGTAAAATTCTTTTGGATAATTCCCAGGAACAGAATAAAAGACATGGTCCAATCTAGGATTAAGCCAGACTGTTGAAATACAATTTAAAATTATTTCAGACTGTAAAGCTCCATGACTGAGCTATGTCATAATTCTGGATAACAAGAAGGCAATAGATCCCATAACCACACAGAATTTGATGGCTACTGATGAACTGTTAACAGAGGTCTGACTCCCTTACAAATTTAAAGCTTTATATTTTGTATTAAATATATTTTATAATAGAAAATACATATTTTATATTATATATTGTATAAAGGTTTCTGGAAAATCATCTGTGAGATGAAATTATAATCTATTTTTTCACCTGATTCATTCCCCCTGGCATTTTCCTAAACAAATAGCAATGTGTTTTAGAGATCTGCAGGGCATAATATGATAATCTGCAGAAATTTTCAAGGAAAAATAATATACTTTTGATCAAAACCAACGATTACAACATCTTTATTAGAAGCTGAGACAGTATGCATGCAATACAGGTAGTCTAAAGCATTGCAAAATGAGCATTGTTGAAATGTATGCTATTTTTACTTCCAGCTCATTGAAGTCTTCCATTGCTATTAATAGAATTGAGAAAAAGACCTATTTTATTGCCCCTACACTAGACAAGGAAGCCTGAATATTCATTATATACCTTTTTGTAACACATGAAAGACATTGCCTAACAACTATCCAAATCTAAAACAAATTAAAGTCTACACTGGTATTTTTTCAGACTCTACTCAATATGGATGCTGCATTACTGTGAAATTAAGGCAAGAGTTTAGTTCTAAAGATTAAACTTCACCATTTCTTCTCCTACCCATGCCTCTGTTAAATAACCAAAAAAAGTATCAGATGATAAGCCTTGCCTAAATTTTTCCAAGAAAGATTAGGAAAGTATGAAAGCTACTTTTCTTGTGGGAGACAGTATTTTTGCTAAGCATCTCATTCAATCTGAATAACTTTTCCAAATAATTTAGCTTGCATGCTTTTTCACACTTGATAATATTGTCTGTTGCAAATGAGATACATTTCTGTCAGAATTCCCGTCCTGTTTTCCTAAAGCTTGGGGCACTGAAGTCTTTTAAGAGACCCGTTGTCTTTCATTGTCTTTCTTTCCCTCTAAGAAGAAACAAATTGTTTCTTCTGATAAAATGACACTTTCAACAAATGCATTATTTTACCTATGATCAATAGCATATTAAAATGTTTTGCTGGCAAGAAATTTAGTTGATTTTCCCACCCCAGATTAGAATTAGAAAGATGGTTGAAGCAAGCTTCAGCTTGCAGATGGGAAAATCTACATTTTTAGCTCCTACTTTTCCCTAGGGGTACCTCATTGGAATAACTTTCATTTTCTGCTCATCTTCATATTCTCCTTCCAAAATGGCTTTACAAACTTAGTTGCCAGTTTTTCCATATTGCATATGACTTCTCATGTCTTCCCTTCTTCCCCATTCCCATGCTCATTCTTCATTCCCATAGCTCTGACTCCAGCCCAAAATGTTTCACTCCATGTCAGAGTGGAGCTGCTGCTCGTGCTTCTTTTGATGCAGCCCAGAAAACATTTGTATTTCTGGGCACATTATCATATCATGTTGAGCTTCATGTCCACAGACACAAGTCCTTCTCCCAGTGCTGCTTTCAATCCGTTCTCACAGCCTTTCCCTGGAATTGCCCCAGCTGAGGTGCAGGATCCTCCCTACAGTGTGTGCAAAGGGCAGAGAGACTGGGGCAGAAGAAACCCTGCCACAACCACTGTATAATGGAGAACTTCCAACATATGGTTAAAGGAACCCTTGTAGATTGTGTTGCAGAAGCTTCCTTCTCTGGGAAAGAAAAAAATGTAAACATTCTTTTGCAGAAAGAGTTAATGGAAACTTCCTGGTACTTTCATTCTTGTTGTATAGATCTACTGTAATTCATGCTACAATCAGCATATAGCTTCAGGCAACAACCAGCTGCTAATTCCTCTAGTAGGTGATCTATTTGTGCCCAGCTGCAAATAGCATTTCTATCACAAATTCAGTGGAATTGTGAATGTAGGGCTGATAATCATCAATGACAAACATGTTGAGCCATAGAGTCCTACTTGTTGTTCAGTCAAGCATCACTGATGCAGCAACAAATTCATTCTCCCCAGTGGTTCATGAACTGTATACTGAATAATAAATAACACAAAAGAATGCCAATGTCTCTACTCAGGAAATTATTTACAGAGATGTTGTAGTGGCAAAAAGTCAAGCTGTGTACATACACAGTTGGATTTTCTTGCATTACCTTTGAAGTACTCCTTTGTGCAATCCTATTTTCAAGAGCCCTGATTATTATATACTTGCCTTGTACCTTCCACATATAGTTGAACATGTACCCAGTCAAAAATAAGTCTTTCATTATGTGCTTCTCCTGATTCAGCCAACAACACAACCTGTCTGTCTCTGAGTTTTAGAGGTGTAGATATTTTGGTCTGAATTCACTTTACCAAATACTCACATGTTCAAAGAGACATGTGGCCACATAATGCTGCAGACTGGCTCCTGTCTCCTAACATGTTTTAGCTTCACTTCTGGTCTGAGGTTGTCTGCATAAGTTAGGAGAGATAGGACTGGGAACAAGTAACAAATATTCTCCATCATGCAAGGACGAGTACTTCTTTCTCCATCAGCAGGGGCTCATGAGGCACAGGTCCACATTGTAGAGCATGTATCCCTTGTTTCAGGTTCCACTTCAAGACTCAGAGAATGACTTTTTCTGAAATTCAAGACAATCTCACAGCCTAATTTTACTCTGTCCCTCTATATCTTATTTTTGGGGGGCTCTGGTCCTTGTCTAACTCCCCAGAAATTCAGTTTACCTCACTTACACAGTGGCCTTTGGAAGCAGAAGACCTTTATTCACCTGGATTAGTCTGCTAATGGTTTGGGAAGCTAATCCAGCTTCCAAAAGACAAAAAAAAAAGCAATTATGAAGAAATAGTGTTGACATAGGTGAATTAATTGAATCCTGTTTATTCTTTTTCTGGAGCACATTCATGGCTTTCCTCTCAGTTTCTACTGTAAAATATAGCACTAATTGAAATGTAATTGTAGTCACAAATCCCTGTACTAATAATAAGTATATTGGAAATATTATTAATTGTTACTTGGAAGATACTTACTAGCAATTCTCTATCAATGCAATATATATTATTTGCAGTCAAATTTCAAGTGGTAGATTAATTCAACCTGCTGAGAACACCACAGAGATGTGGAAAAACCTCCCTACAAAGAAGAACCTGCCAAATTTTGAGCTGTATAGCTGTTTTCAAGAAAGTGCATGCCATCATTCCAGATACAAAGTACTAAACTAAATGCCTAAAAACAGAAGCTGAAAACAGTGCTATGCCCTTAACTACTATGCATCAGTCATGCCAACCATAAAAAAATGATAGCCATTGAAGTAGTACAAGTTTGTAGAAATTTTAAAGAAAGATGGAATATATTGGCTAATTGTCTAGAACAGAAAGTGATTAAAATTTGAAACATTTTTTTTTTCCAGGACACTGTCTTTTTGCCCATGAATCAGATTATTTGGTTGACAAATGAAAATTCAAGAAAACAATAAATCTTGTCTACTTCTTTCAGCTCAGAAATAAAAAATGAGATGGAGAGGATCTATTAAGTCTAAATCTTTGAAAGATTTGGTCTTCTCCTGATTCAGTTCAACTATTAAGTACTTCAGAATTAAACTAATATAAGCACCTGATATTTTTATTGCTTTTATTAAAGAAGTGAAACAGGGTTTCTAATTCAATAGAAAGGAATCTGGCTTTTGTCTAAGTGGGTCCTAATTTCCAACCAAATGCAGCTTGCCACAACCTCCAATACACAAATTAATTACTAAGTAATGAAGAAATATATTGTTTACAATTTTCCATATTGAAAACACTTAATAAATAATTACAAATAATTGCAACACTGTAGGAGTTGCTCACCTAAGAGATTTCATCTTTTGTAACTCAAGATGAATCTTCAAATGTAAGGGTAAAAATTATTTGAAAGTCATGATTCAAATGAGATGCATTGGGAATGCCATTATACAGAAACTAATTGAAACACGTAAATATGTGAAAAATGTTTAAAAATATACAATGTAAGGATCTTTTATTATTAATTTAAATAATGATTCATGGTCAGTGAATTATATCACTTAGATTAAATTTTATTAACAGGCAGAGGGCAGACAAAGGCTGAAATGTGTACTGTGATAACTGAGAACTTACCACTAGACCAGATCTGAAAATGAAACAAGCAGACTTTTCTCTGAGAATACAAATATTGAACTGCTGTTGTGAAAAATTAGATGAGAGCTATACATTATCTTTGAATAATAAAATCAAATTTTCAAACACATGAAATAGTTAAGAAACTACGGTTTCATTTCCAGTTTCAGTGCTATGACTGAAACACTACAAAAAGACAAATCCACTCTTCTTTTAGTTACAGATTAGTTGAAATGTGCCCTACAATCTTGGTGATTTCAATGTCAGCAGGTTACCAAAAGCTACAGTTAGTTGGAGATTAAATTAGTGACTTCAGTCATAGCCCTTTTCTAATTCAACAAATAATGTAAGCAGTAAAGCCCTGGATTACACATCATCCTAAAAGTAAGAAATTTGCTGTTCTAATTCCGGCTTGCACTAAGCTTGAATCAAGCTATATGCATGTTACACACATACAGGATAAACATACAATTCCACAATCAAAATAATTTCTTGCAATTGCATGTCCTGCTCTTTTTCAGACTTTGCCTCAGGAATGTTTATTACTCTTAAGCAAAGCTAGATCAATTTTGAACTAATCATAAAACAGAAATAACTTTTTTTATTACATGCAGAAGGACTTTCTGTTCCTATTCAAACACACTCAGCCTTGAAGTTAAATTTCCTAAGCAGAGACGGCTTACTGAGTGATGTTTTGGCATGATGTAGCAGAAAAGCATTATAATGTACTTTGACAAGGACTTTTGTCAAGGTCATGATAAATTCTTAGCACCTTGGCCAGTCTTCATGTACCATGCCTATCTGTAAAATGCATGTGTCAAAGGCATAACTGAAGCCAGCGTCTCAAAAATAAACCATATCAAATCAAGGTGAAAAAAAGCAGTAGTTGCTATAGGTAGGATGAGTAAATATTGAAACAAACTGTCATGGAAAATGCTGGGGACCCCGTTCTTTACTATTGATTAATGGTGTCTGAATATATTGCTGGAGAACACACATCAAAAATAATTGTAACTGGCAGGTTATCCATGTGGATTTCTCTGCCTGATGGCATAGGCAACAGAAAAAAGGCACTGCAGTCCCTTCTTTCCTCGAAGAGTATGGAATAAAGAAATAGTTAAGAACTGAAAGTCACAGAAATAATCCTGCTCCTGGTTCTGCCCCTCTAAAGTCAAATGATTTTCATTTACGTCACCATATTTCATCAGGCATTATGTGCTTATCTGTGTTCTTGGAAACTTAGTGCTGATTGATGATAATTTTGCTGTTAACAAATATTAGTTTTAAATTTGGGAAATTAACATTTGGTTAGCAGATATTTAAAAGGAAATAAAGCCTTTCAGAAATAGTGTATACCTTGAATTAAACAGGAAGCCTGTTGTTTTAATTTCAGTGCAAAGCTCATTTAATTTAGTTAAATACTCATTTCACTCCAGAACAGAGATACCACAGCAAAACCTACTCAGGAAGGAGATGGTATTAGGGTTTTTTCCATAACCAGGCTTCATTTTCTAAAGTCTTCACCTCTTAATAGATGTAAAATTACTTAGATCACTTTATTAACCTTCAAGGAAAGAGCTGGCTACTCTTTACATGAAGAAACCCTGTGTTCATGGTTCTTAAACCTCTTTAGAAGTTATAGCCCCCACATCAAAATAGAAGCAGCTATTAGACAAATCTTAGTGGAAAATGATATGGGAAAAGGCAATAAACATATATACATCCCATTTTTCCACTTACCTGATGTTATTTAGAATGTTTCAATATCCATCTCTGTTCCTGAAACATTTCATCTGTGAAATCAAGATAGCCATAGGACCCACCTTCATAAATATTTTGCAGATCTGTGCATTAACATTGATAAATGAGCTGAGCACCATCACTATGATACTGATCTTCAACTAACACTCAAAAAGAGCAAATGCAGAGCAATGCACATCCAACCACATTTAAGAAAAATGGGAAGATCAATTCTTTTCTCCTCCTTTCATCTCAAAATGCTGTAAGAGCTCTAAATCTACATTGAATGGTCCCAAGATGTCTGGCACAAATCTCCATACAAAGCACTTTGTCCTCTAAATGCCCACAAGCACGCTTTACACAAAAACAATTCTTTTGCAGTACTTTATGGCAGGACTGTGAAGAGTTGAGGCCTTTTCTTCAATCAAGGCTGTTCAAGTTTTTCACTTCATCTTTCAATACCCTTTTTCCCAGCCCCAGGTGTAGTTGTCCCTAAGACTGTCTTTACCTTGAAAAATTACCTGTTGCCCATGGGGTGGGTAGATCCTTCTCCCTGACTTGAACCTTTCAGGACTTCAAAGGGACTTTCCTAACTTTGCATAAGTCTTCTGAATGTTGGCTGGAGAGCTATCAGATCTATAGAAAAGAACTTCAAAAATGAAAATATACAATGTAACATTACAACAATTATTTCACCATAAATTATCTATCAGTCAGTCATATATGGTTTTTTTACTACTGACAAAAAGGGGGTTTTAGGTTTTAAAACATGAAGCATATAAATATCATTGTGATTTAAGTGTATTAGAGAAACAAATTAGAGCACACATAGTACAAATCAGCTTGGAATGAGTGTACCGGTCCCAGGTCAAACACAAACTCACTAAAAGCATAACTCTGTATCCACAGAAGTCCAGCAGAGTTTCAGATTAGATTTCAGAGTTCAGAACACGAGCCTGTATTTAACCATAATGGATCGCTTACTATGAAGCATCACGGTGCCTTAAATTCAATGTATCACTTTTAAGTTAAAAAGTATCAAGTTCTTTCAACAAAGGAATTCTTGAGGCTTTTTATCTTATGAATCTTGCAATGATGCATTTCCTGTTGTCATGGTAGCCCCACCTTCTCTTCCTGCGACAAACTTCTTTTGCCCATGACAGTGTCACCCGTCTGCCCCCACAACCCCTCAGATCCACACCCTCCAAGCCCAGTGCTGGGGCTGGTTCCCAGCTGTGCTGAGTTGCTGAGCAGCAATCACCGGGGGTCTGGACAGCAACAGGCCAAACAGAGCAGGCAATTTGCAGGTTCTCTCCCAGGGAAGGTTTCCTTACTCAGCTGCATTGGGAACTATATCTAGGTAACGTAATAATAAAAGGTCTGTTCATCTGAGAAAATTTTATTAACATAGAACAATAGAGTAAAACTTTGTTCTCATGGAACAGAGATACACAGACAGAATGATTGAATAGTCTTTATTGCCTTGGAAAACCTGCAAAAAGATTCTGTGTTAATGAAACCCACATCACATAAGGAACTATGTATTCACCACTTTACACTTTCAAGGAGAAGCCTAGCAGCAGGGGTTTTTCCTGACTTCTTTTTGTCCATTTGTAGATGAATAGGAAAATAAGCAGAAATCACAAATAAAAACTAAGGCTGCTATTCCATACAACAGCTGACTCTGCTGCCAATCCCACATGCCAGATGCTATACTGCCATGACCAAATCTGGTGCTGACATAAATATTGCCCATACTTGTAAATTGAAATTATTTTTAGATGCAAGACATATGCACTCTTTTTTTAATCTAGAAAGCTTAGACATACGCATTTAACAAGCCATTACTGTTAATCAAAATATTGTTCTAGATTTTCAAACATTCTTAATTACTTTGTATAACAGGGGTGGGGACAACTTGCTTTTTATCTTTTTTTTTTCTTTCCTTTTTGCAGCGCTCTTAAAAATTTTTACCTAACTTGCGGTATTATGTGATGTGCTTGGGTAGATGTCGGGATAAATTGTAAAGTTTATTTCTCTTGAGTTTTGCCAAGTTAAACCTTCAGGTTGAGTGGGGTGTCCATTAGGAGCTGGTGTTGGCTTATGCAGAGACAGGCTTAGCTGAATAAAAGCTTTGTTTCCAGTAAGATCTCCTTCCCATTAGATTAGAAACAGGTAAAGTGGGGAAAAGGACAGAAGACAGAGGAAAAAGTACATTTCTGGATGCAGCAAAAGTGAGGAAAATACTGCAGAGATCTCTGTAACTCCAGACACATGCTGCGGGCTACCTGTACACCTCATTTTCTACAAGTCTCACAGAAAATCACTGTCAGAAAGCTCACAAAATGCTCTCATCCACTGCCAGTATTTACACTGAAATCAACAATTTTACCCAATGTTACTAGGCAGCATTGAGTGATTCAGGTTTTCCACTCAGGAGACAGCCTGTCAGTTATATCGGCCTGAGAAGGAGGCTCAAAATTTTCTCAACTTGGATAAGCTGAAGTGGGACATGGTAGAGGGTTGCTTAGAGAGGCTGGAACTAGGTAAGACTGAGAAACCTGATCTGACTTCACAATTGGATCCAATTCTAGCAGGGAGGTTGGACCAGATGATCTCCAACAGTTCCTTCCCATCTAAAACTCATCTATGATCACCTGATTTTTTGATAAAACTTGGGTTTCTGATTTCAGTAGAGCTTCTGATTGACACTAGCTGATCACACAATGTCAACCAGAAATAAGCTTGCCTGTGTTTACCTTAGTTCATAACTTCTCTCTGTGCAGTTAACATATTGCCTACTATTTTTTCCATTGCCATTTTTCTCTCATACCCACCTCTAAGCATTCCTCTTCCCTATTGTCACAGAAAGATCTCCCTTCTTCCAGCTGTTCTGTCCCTAGTAGTGATCCTTGGGGGGGGGGGGGGGGGGGGGGGGGGGGGCGGGGAAGACGAAAAAACAACAAACCAAAGCAAACCAAACAAAACAAAACAAACAAAAAAAAAAAATCAACTCTCACTTTAGATGTCAGGTTCAAGACCAAAGAAGAGGTTTTTCTCCTTACTCCATCCTAGACTAGGGCATTTCCAGTGCCAGGCAGAACCTTTAAGGTATATTGTGTATTAATGTGCAAAACATAATGGTTCAAATATTTACAAATTTAGTACTTCCTCACAAATTCCCACAAACTGAGGTCCTAGAGAAAAAATCATCATGAATGTTCACACAGGCAATACTAGTCGTTCATTTTTCCTTTTTCCCTAGGCATATTTCAGAACATTTCAGAAATGTCTGAATGCCTGACACTTCCTAATCAAGCACCAACTGAGGCAGACAGATAGTGTGGGATACTTTTGCTGCAAGTGTGAAATATTTATAAGGTTATAAGCAACAAAAACCTGAAACCTACAATGGAAATTACTCAGTTATCTCAACAAAATAAGGTATTAGCAGCCTTTCCAAAATTAATCCCTTGGCAATTTATTAAAAACTGATATTACAATCTAACTACAAACTAACAAACTAGAGCATAAACTTACATCACAACATACCTGCTCTCTAACTTCAAGTATCTATTGGCCATGTACTGTCAGTCCAAATTAAACCTAAAAGCAAGGCTGGCTAAAATTAAAAAAAAATATTATGTCTTCATCTAAATAAAAGCTCTGAATGGAAATTGCATGTCTCAAAGCAGTGGCTTAGCACAGGTGATGTTAGATGTTGCATGAGTTTTGCCAAATACACCAAACTTTTTATTTTTGTCTAACATATGACTACTACCATTCTATTTCCTTCAAAAACAACTGAACTACTTCTCCAAAGTTATGGCAGGACTCAGAAAAATGTGAGAGAAGAAGATGACTGCTGGATCTCATCACGAGAGTTGAATAGTCAAGGTTGGAAAATAGGATCAGTGCTGGCTACACCTTTCCAGTTTCCCAGCCAAAAGATCTGTAGTAATACAATGATTAAATAATCCTGAAGCTACTGAGGGCACTAATTTAAAAAGTAATGAAGAGCATCGATGACCTGATACCTCAATAAAACTATTCATGCATACTGTCTGAGAACATGCTTTGATCTTATTCAACATTTGATAGAACATGCCTTGATATTTATGCTTTGGGTGCAAGCCACGAGTCACATCACAAAACCTGTAAGCAACAAAAAAAATAAAAGAAACTGTGCAGGTACAGACTGTTCAAGTTGAAATAGGTAGCAATAGCCAAAGATGAAGAAAATGAAGTTGTTCTAATATTAAAAAAAAAAAAAAGCCTGACTCTCAAAACTTAGTTCTACAAGTTAAGAAAATTAATCTTTGTACTTCAATTGCCAAACAAAAAAAAAAAACAAAACAAACAAAAAAATGAACTAGTACTTAAAACAGATTAAGATTCTTACTTGGATCTTAACCTTACCATTGTCTCCACTCACACTGACCTTTGCAAGATCCTACTGGACACAAGCATAAATACAGAAATCAGTTTTAGGAAATCTAGAGAGAAATGTATTAATGTATTAAATATAATGAGGCCAAGAATAACCACAGAAGGTGCACAGATTTTTATCTCCTTGCACCTTCTTCCAGTGTGTATGGTCATTATTATTGCATTGATGCCAAAAAACCAGGGAGCTATATTTAAACTCCAAAGAAGATACTTGGAGTCCAAAATGCTAATAATATTTGCACAGAAAGGGAAGGAAACCTCATAATAACATACATATGAACTTTATTGACTTATTTGTGTTCATTAAAAGCAGATGTTCTCTGTAGCCAAAAAACCCCTAGGAACTTATCGGAAGAGAAAAGCAGACACAGTTGGTTAAAGCATGGCAGTTATTTCACCCCACCATGTGTTGTTTTTCAAGCTTCTAGCAGTCAGATGGCTGATGGAAAATAAGCACAGTCATTTGTGAGGGCACAGGGAGTTATCAAATAATAAAGGCTTTGTCTGATAAAAACTAATTGGTTCTTGTGGCAAAAGAGGAAAATTCCTTCCAGATATTAGAATGGAATTTTCTTTCCACTGCATGGAGTGTAGGCTTACCATTTAAAATATTTTATTTATTAATGCAAATAAAACTTAGGGTTCTTTTCTATATCCTTGAACACAGCAACTCACACAATAGTAAACTTATAGAAAATCAGATTAAGGCAGATCTGACATTCTGATATCTGCTTTATAAATCACTTCCTTCTGTTTACTTACAAGAATGATAGAGATGAGAATCTCCTAGAGGAAAAAAATAATAATTTGGGTGCCATGATGATCTTAGACAGCCTCAGATTTTGTACTTGAAATTTCTGGTAGATCTGAAAAGGCTAATTAGCAAAAAATGTAGACCAAGGGAGGAAAAAGCAAGATCAGTTCAGGGAACTGATAAGGGATGAATTTACCTGAATAAATAATAAATGGATGGATGTCCTTTCTCTCCTGCATATTTAAAGCTTTTTGAATTGAGCCGGTCAGAAGACTCTAAAGTGTCATTTACCAGAATTACCCAATTTTAACTTCAGCAATGCCTACCAACATGACTCTGTTCAACAGTCTCTTATCAATTAAGTCAGCCATAAATGAGGCTATAGTGGCTATTAAGTGAAAGTACCTGCTGAAATCAATTATACCATATCTGTGTAGCCATTAACAAAGCTGACTGCAGTCCCCCACTCTTAAAGGCACTAATGGCAGAGCCAATGTAGAGTATCTCCCACTTTTCCTTCTTCAGGGACTGGGCACTGTAATCCCATCTCAGTTGTTTTCTTTCTAACATGGTGTCTCAAGGAAATGAGGCTTGTGCAGACAGACTGTCACTGTAGCTCTCTGTCTCCCCAGGGACTTCAAGTTTCAGCCAAACTTACAGAGGAACAGAAGTCTCAGACATAATGTTAAACCAACAAGCTTCATGAAAATAGTCACTGGGTAAAGGAGAAGTAACAAGCAAATGCTCTGACTGTGAGAAGAACCAAGCAAACGAACGTGAGCTTTTTAGCTTTACTGGAGATTCCATCTGGACAGGATACCCAGCAGATACTCTATTCATATGAAAATCTTCAATAGGAGTTTATAATCAAGTGCAAATGGAAAGATTAAAAAAATTTTTCTTGTTTCAGGATTTGAAATAAATGATTGCTTTTTCAAAATATTGAAATGAGAATAGAAATAAACACGGAGACATAGAGGGTAAGTCTTTATCATATGCTCTCTCATGCTCCCAAATATTTCTGCTTTACTTAATGTTACTGGAAGTGGTGACTGAAGTAATGGATTGTGGAAGTTTCTTATTCCAGCATAATGGAATAAAAAGATGCTTCTCTCCTTCATTTGTTGGGGAATCATTTTTCAAAATACTCTTTTCCTCTACTTTAAAATCAGTCTCAAGTTCTAGACCTGTTAATTTATTTTCAGATATATTTGAAGTTCAAAGTATAAGCTGTCTTGAAATATTTTGGGATTATTCTGAATATATTATTTTTTCTCAGTTCTCCATTTTTCAAAACCCAAATGCTCAGATGCTATCAGCCCTCTAGGTGTTTTGGAAATTAATCCCTATTAGAAAAGACCACAACCTCAACTGAGTACACTGACAAGTATACATAACATGTTCTTGAATTTACTCTTAATAAAAATGTATTCATTTATATACAGGCATTAACCGTTATTTTGAAAGTGGATATGATCAAAGCCCTAAATAGGTCTCATAATTTCTGTCATATCATATGCTTCAAAACATAGCCAAAAAACCCCCAAAAATTAAAAAAAAAAAACAAGAAACAAAACATTGTTTTTTAAATTAGTATTTCCCTTCTTACAAATATCAGGGTTTAAATGGGACTCTCAGGCACCCCTTACTGTGAACTCAGGCTAAAACAGATGCTCATTCTGACTTCTACCTCTGCACAAGACACAAGCAAGACTGGGACAGCAGGACAGGGCATTCCAATTTCTGCAAACACAAGTTCACTTCAGAGCAAACTGCACTGAACAACACTGCAATCATTTCTGTCCTGAAACTGAAAGACGAGAAAGGTTCTCTGCAAAATCTGAAATGACTCAGAAACATGCTCCATGTGAGGGGTCACCCCAGCATTCCCAAAGGTACTGCAAACAAGAAGGCAGTACATGGTCATCATGGAGATTCATATGGAGATATATTATGGAGCTGCTGCAGTGAACAGTGCTGGTTTATGGTTGCAACAAAAAGAATAAGCAGCATAATGAATATGAGTCTGCATATAAACAAAATTCTACCCTTACAGTTACTCTTGCTGCTTTCAAGATGTGTGTTTATGAAAAATGGGCAATCTGTCCTTTTATTTCCAGATGATATATTGCCTAAAGAAATAAGCACAGAAACTGCTTTCATGTCCAGGATCTTTGTGCCAGTTCTGAATAGATTTTTCCTTATATCCCTTCTTTCTCAAAAGTAAGCAATATTAATGGATGGTTGTGCTCACCCTTATTATTATTGAAGGAAAGTCAGAGCAGTTTTAGCTTGGATTACTACAGATCATAAAAGCCTTCACAAAGTAAGCATTGTTCATGAAAGTAATATACCATTTTATTTCTTTCTTGCTTAGTTTTCCTAGGTCATTTGTCAACCACTTGTTAAAAGCTAGTGGTAAAACATCTGATTAAAAAAGAACAAAGCAGGTGAAAGGCGTCATAATTGTTAGGAGATTTGGTCTCTTCTTTCATAAAATGTAAAAAACCCACATTGGTTCTACATCTGTTACCAAGTATTTTTGTTGACTGGCAGCCATAGCTCATTTTCAGGAGGAGTTACAGATCTTTAACTCCCTTTTGAAGGAATTTGTGTCAGAAACTTGCCTGTCCTTTTCAGACATGTAGCTACACCCCCACACACCCCCTGAGCAAACTCACAGCACTGCTTTACTACATCTGGTGTGTTTGGGTCAGCCTGGGGAATCCTGTGGCACTGTGAGCTGAGGTTCCACACACCAATCTCAGAATGGAGGCCCACAGCTCACACCTCAGGGAGAAGGAGATGCAGAAGAAAGCTGTTATGATCTTCTAGGTGGGATTTGTAATCACTCTTATTTTTTCTTCTATTTTTTTTTTCTATACAATGCACCACCTCCTGTGCTTTCTCCCACTCCGTAAGTCCAGGCACAGTCACCTGACAGATCATGTTTAAGACTGACCATTCATGATCTGCCATATTCAGCATATGGGGTCTTGGAATGAGACAGAAAATGTGCTGAAAAGCACCATGAAAAGTATGAGGGGGAGCAGGGTGTAGGAGCCAATTAAATGAGTCACACACTCAATATAAGATACTTCAAGAACCTTCTCAATCTCCTCCCAGTGCTGCATATCCACAAACCAGGTTTGACCTATAACTCCTGGTAAATACAACCACTCTAGTGCTGTATCCATGAGCAATTAAAGCCACGAGTGAGATTGTCCATCTTCCTTTACCTCATGACTGATACTGCAAATCTAGAGTATTCACAAATACTTTATATATTGCTGTGGGGTAGTATCCATGTTTCATTAGAAAATTCACTTGCATGTTCCCTCCTTAGACAATATTTTACAGTTACTGTAAGACATCACTATATTCCATTATAATGCAAAATGAATCTGGTGTTCTAAAAATGTTTCCTGCTTTATTTTGGATATATGAGGGAGACATAGTGTTCCAAGAAATAAGTAATGCCTAAGGCCATGCAAAGTCACCTTTTAAAGTACATTACACAGGTTTATTTACATGAAGAACTGCATTTTAAAGGTTAAGTTACCTATTATCATAGAAAAGCTGCTCTAGTGCTTTAAAATAGACTGCTCAAGGCCATGACAAATTACTTTCCCAAATACCCTTACTTTTAAAGGCTCAATTCAGTGAACCAATAACTTATTACTAATTTGCAACATTTTCTCAAGTTCTGCCTACGGAATAGAAAATGAAAATAAATTATCTTCCAGTGCTTAACAATGCCTTCCTTGCCTATAAAAATGCTCTGAAGATTTGAATACTGTTTAATAAGGCCTTTGGGGGTTTTTGAGAACTGCAAATTCAAAGACTAAGAGACCCTAAAAATCCATGAGGCACACAAAGCCACTGACACCTCCATTTTTCCAAATTTTGATTTCAAGAGCAAATCTATCTCAAAATAAGAACTCATCTCAGAATGTTCATTTATTTTTCATTCATTGTATGAAACACACCTTTGGATGGAGAAGATCTTCGTTTAAGCTCTTTCAGTGTTTTAGAAATTATCCAGGACATAAACTGCATGTTCAGTAAATTATACACCAACTTGGTGGTGCCAGCACACAGCAGGTAAAGTAAATCAATTTGATAAAGAGAGATATTTGAGAGATGTATGTGATGATATTTTTCCTATCTTTGGTCTTATGAAATCCTTGAGAAAACAAAGACATCAGGGAGGACTTCAAGTAACAGCAAACCTGCCAAACTGAGTTGTAAGCTACCAAACTTTGAGTGCTATAGAGCCAGTTGAATATAGAAAGGTCCAGAAGTCAAGGCTATATCAACAAATAACAGTAGTATAAAGATTTTATTCTGAAATATACACACTCTTAATGAGAAGCTGATCTTAACATTAGCCGCTCTTACTCCCTTTTCAACAGTACTTACCAGCCAATGGCAATTCTGAGGATAGAATGACAAAGGATGGCACTGGTGGACAGGTGATGTCTTCAAACATCCCCTGAGAGTAGCAGAATATGCCTGAGAGACAGGAAGAAAAGTCAGTTCTGAATGTCTAAGTAAGGAGAGTGAGGAACCATTTGTCCAGATATGGTTTGAGTACAATCTCCTCACATCCCAACCTGGTCTAAAGACTCATTTCTTTGTCCTTAGTCTAATAAACAGCATTCATTCCATGTGGGAGTAAAAAAAGGAGCTTTTCAGCGGGGGAGGGGGGGGGAAGTATAAGAGTCCTATTTCTTGGAGACTAAGCAGCATGGTGTCCTGGTAGAACAGAAGAGTTGTTCTCAGGGTGCAGCTTTGAACTGGTTGGAAAGCAGAGCCAAAAGGAATTATGGAATGATTAAGGTTGGAACAGACCTCAAAATTCATTGAGTCCAGCCCTTGACCCAACACTACCATGACAACTAAACTACAGCACTGAGTGCTATCTCCAGTTGTTTCTTGAACACTTCAAAGGTTGGTGATTCCACTACCTTCCTGGGTGATGTTTAACCACCCTTTCAGGAAAGAAATTATTCCTTATCTCCAACCTGAACCTCCCCTGGTGCATCTTGGGGCCATGTCCTCTCATCCTGTTACTTGCTGCCGGATAGAACAGATGGGCTCCCACCTGGCTACAACCTCCTTTCAGGAGGTTGTAGAGAGTGATGAGGTCTCCCCCAAGCCTCTTTTTCCATGCTAAGCAACCCCAGTTCCCTCAGCCACTCCTCATGTAATTTACCCTCTAGACCCTTCACCAGCCTCATTGCCCTTCTCCGGAGTCACTCCAGCACCTCCATGTCCTTCTTGCAGGGAGGGGCTCAAAACTGGACACAGAGGTATGGCCTCACCAATGCCAAGTTTAGAGGGGCAATCACTGCCCTGGTCCTGCTGGCCACACTATTTCTGTTGCAAGCCAGGATGCCATTGGCCTTCTTGGCCACCTGGGCACACACTGGCTCATGTTCAGACACTGTCACCAGCACCCTCAGGTACTTTTTAACTGGGCCACTTTCCAGTCACTCTGTCCCAGGATGTAGCATTACAGGGGGTTGTTGTGACCCAAGTCAGGAATTTTTCTTCCAAACTCTCCAGGAATTTCCTAGACTGCCTCCTCTCCACTGCTTTGAGTTTCCAGCAGACATCAGGCAGGACAAAGTCTCCCAGAAAAACAAGGGTAAACAATTGTGAAGTGTCAGCCAGCCAGCTGCTTAGAAAATAGTTCATTCACCTCTTCATCCAGATTGCATGGTCTATGACAGACTCCCACCAGGATGTCTGCCTTGTTAGCCTTGCCCCTGATCAATATCCATAGAAACTCAACCTTATCATCATCATTTTTGGTGGCTTCACCTTGGCTGGCTGCCAGGTAGCCACCATGCCACTCTATCACTCCCCCTTCCCAATTGAACAGGGTGAGAAAATAAGATGAAAACGACTCACAGGCTGATACAAGGTAATTTATTAAACAAAAGTGAAAGTTTGCATGCACATGAACAAGGAGGAAAAACAATAATTTTATTCTCTACTTCCCACCAGCAAGCAATGTCAGGCCACTGCCCAGGAAGCAGGATTGTAGCACATGTAGCAATTGCTCAGGAAAGCAAACATTGTAAATAATAAAAGCCCCTATTCCTCCTCCTTTTATTACCTTTTACATCTCAGCTGACACCATATGGTATGGAATATCACTTCAGTTGAGTCAGCCAGCCTAGTTATGTCCCCTCCCAGGATCTTGCCCACCCCCAGCTACACATGGGGGAGGAAATGCTGAGATGGGGCTGATGCTGTGCCAGTGCTGCTCAGCTGTAGCCAAAACACTGGTGTGTTAGCAACACCTTTCTAGCTACCAAAGTAAAGACCAGCATTGTAAGGGCTGCTGTGGGAAAAATTAACTCAGCCAGACCCAATAAACTATCCTAAGAACAATTGCAACTTTCAAGTGACAGTTTTATCATCTGATAAGGGCCTTAAAATACTTGTCGGCCACAGCCGTCCCTGCCAGACCTGCTTTTTGTTCTCTCCATCTCCTGAGGCATTGCAGGATTCCCAGAGTCACACAGACAGGGCAGAGGACATGTTCTGCTTCAGGGTATGCCAAAAGTGTTAGAGCCTTAACAGGACTAACATGTGTGCTTGTGTCTCACAGTGAAGTCAACAGGATCCATGACCCACGTGTTTGCAGCTGAGAGGCTTGGCTCACTAGTTGTTGACAACTGTTTGGTGCAGACTTTAATGAAAATATTTGTGCCAGCTGGGGGAAGAGGACTCCCCTCAGGTACTCACAAATCTGTGTTTAAGTCCTTGTGCAACTTGCATCCCTGTCTTCCCAGGGCTTGGAGTTCATGCAGAGGGACTGCAGGCCACCTCTTCCAGCTCACTGAAGTACCCTAACACCCAGACTGGACTCACACTGAAAGATAATTAATTCAGGATAGAGAGAGGGGAATCACAAAAAAAATAAATATGACCCTCTGATCTTTGTTACTGTGTGATGCCTAATGGCTATAATGTATGTAACCAGGATTTAAAATGGAGGCTGGAAATCCTTATTCCTGCATCAGCACTATGGCAGAAAAATCATGCCCTTGCCAGAAGCAGAGTGTAAGAGGAGAGGAGGAGGAGGTTATTATTTTATTTCAGAACCCCTCTCCTAGTTAATCTCTAGCCCAGTAGTTACATTATTTTTCGTGAAGGTATTGTAAATTCCCTGTAGCCAAAGGGCTTTTGAAAGTCTTTAAATGATCAATTTCATTATATAACTGTAATAAATTTGCGGTTTTAATAAAGAAACTTAATATTGAAGATACTAGAGGCGTTTCTGTATTTGTGGGGGCTTTCAATATCACATGGTAAATACTGTTATTAAAAGACCTTATCGAGCCCCATCAGTCTGTCTGGCGCTGCACAGGATGTGAAAACAAGCACTGAAAAGCTTCCACTCTAATAGATAGTTTGGTGCAGGGGCAGGGAAACACAGGCACGATCCTGATGGCTTTGGAAGGAGCAGACAGCTATCAGCAATTCTCTGCAATAAGAATCTCTATTGGTGATGCCAGAAACCTTACATCTGTACAGATTATCAAGAGAGGTTTCACATCCTAATTAATGTACTGTCAGCTTCACACAGCTTGTGCCCCATGTATGATCAACAAAGACTTTGGAGAGGTACTGTTTTCACATCAGTGCTATTTGGTAGAGGAAAGATAAATACCAGTTGTTCTCATCCAAATTAGATTTTAAAAAGCAATCTTCCTTCTAATTTAGTACGTGACAAGTGACAAAAGCACCTTTATGTTGTGAAATAGCACAAAGAATTAGATTGCATCATGCCATGTTCAAATTTGTCAGCATTCAGTGGGAACGAAGAATTGCTGGGCTTACAACCAGCTATTTCCAGACTTACAAGAAATCTGTGGTTCTGAACTCCTTTCAGATCGTTCGATACATCCCTTGATCATTTCTCTGCAAAGTCTCCTTATTGGCAGATGGCCTCTCTCTGTAAGCTGAGCAACTCATGAAAAGATGATCATAACTCACAGCAATTTTTGAGCATCTGGGCCCAGAGATCTCTAATAAAAAAAGCAGATCCCAGTCACCATTAACAAGAAAAATAAAATTGGAAATCAAAATTCTAATTGCCTTAAGTATTTGACTTCACTTTGATCTGGATCCTGTGCTCCCCAGAGCAATTATTACTATGTCCGGATCACATGGCTGGAATCTAAACAATTTATAATAACTAAATAACTACAAGCAGAACTGTCACTTTGCACCTAACAGTCCTCCACACTTACTGAAGTCTGAAGAAGCTGCAATAAAAATCCTTAGTATTTTAGAACCAGTTTACTTCAATCAAAGTGTACACAAAACTCACAAATGGACAGCTACTCTATATGCTCACACAGAAGGAATTTTCATTCCATAAGTAAGTCTTTAGGAAGAATTCAGGCTCAACAGTTTTGAAAGCCGGGGAAGGAAACCTACAAAAGCAATTACTCTCTTCCTCAGACTGCATTGGTAATGTGATAAACTTAAATTTCACCCAGTATTTTGTAGTATCAAGGTCGTCAGGAAAGTTTAATGGTTTAGTCTAAATGAAGACAAGAAGCTTCTTTAAACTAATGAATATTCCAATGGAGAGTCTGAAACAAATCAGGGTTCAATCGATAACCCCAAGATTAAAATTACTTCAGTGCTGTATAACCTAGCTGCATAGAAATTCAGTACAAAATAAGCATGATTAATTTTTATGGTGGTGTTAAAAAAGTCTTTTTAAACCAATAGCAGTATCACCTATATCTCACCTGGCTTTGATCTGTATTGAATCAGATCTTTGACATGTACGTTATATTGCACTAAAGAATTTTAGTTTGCCTGTAGGGTGAATTCTAGGACAAGGAGCCTTTTAGCTTTATATGTAGTCACGAACCCTCATATTAAAAACTACTTTGCTATGTGCCCTTGAAAGAAAAGTGTGATTTGCAGCAGCTTTAATATGCAAGGCCATTTGCTGAGAAGTGTTCTGTAAACTCTATGTCTGGATGACAATAAATCCACGATGCCTGTTATTTGCTAAAGTAGCCCATGTTCAGTTTCAGTCTCTAAATGTTGGGTAGTCTAAATTATGATGGAAATGTCGTGAGAAACTTGGCCGGGGGAGGCTAAAACCAGTGTGAAACAGAAGTAAATTGTGTTCTTTGGCTTACAGCTGCAGCTTTACCTCTTCGTGTTCTGGTCACACCTCTGAATTTGATTTGCAGCAGTTCTCCCACGGATTCCATGGTCAAGAACATAGCAATTAACTTTCGATAACGCCTTTTATTATTTGATAGACTCCTCCGCTCTGATCAAAGCCTAGTTTACTACGGAGCTTCCGTGGGGCTTGACCATTTAATTAACCGGAGGACGATTCCTAAGAGCTAACACAGTGCCTTTTACATTTAACCGCGCCTTACGAACCCCCCGCGGTTCCATCTCCGCACACGGGGACTTTCGGTGTATTTTTAATGAGGAGCTGTGATTTCGCCTGCGCCCTCCCGAAAAAGGGGCTTCCCCGGGCTCTCTGCCCCCCGAGGAGCCGCAGGCGGGCCGGGCTGGCGCAGCGCAGGGGCAGAGCCCACCGGGGCGGCGGAGCCCTCCCGCTGTCGGCGGGGGCTGCGGCGGGTGAGGAGCGGGGCCGGAGCGGGGCGGAGCGGCGGCGGCCCCCGGGCGGCGAGGGGCGGAGCGGGGGCAGCCCCGGGGGCTGCGCTCCTCCCCCGGGCACCGACGGCTCCGTCCCGCTGCCGCGGAAGCGCCCGGGAGGGCGTCGGGGCAGGCGGCGTGGGGTCGGGTCTGGTGATGCGCGGCGGGGCGGACCGGGAGGGCGTAGACAGGAGGGGATAAAATCCCGCTGTGTCGCCGCCGTGGCTGGGAGCCTCCTGCCCGCCCTGATCGCCCGCCGCCGGTGCCGAGCTCCGGGCCTCAGCTCCGTCGCCGGGGGCAGCGGGCCAGCGCTGCCTGCGTCCGCGGGGGAGCGCAGCGGAGCCGCCGCCGCACTCCCGGCGTCCCGCGACTTCCAGCGGAGCCGAGCGGAGCGCAGCATGCGGGGCAGGGGCTGGAGGCGGCGGCGGGGCCGGCATCGCGCTCCTCGGACATGAAGCGGCCATCGGAAGCTCCAGGTAACGCTGCCCGGCGGAGTGGCGGAGCAGCCGTCCCCCCCGGTATCCGGCGTAAGACGAGCGGCAGGGTCCGGAGGGGCAGGAGTCGGGTCTGAGAGGGGCCGCCGGAGGCGAGCGCAGCCCGGCAGCGGGCGGGGGAGAGCCGGTCACTGCCTTCGGCACGGAACGGCGGCAGTGGGCGCGCCTGCCCGGGGAAGCCGGTCAGAGACCTCTCGGAATGTTTGAGGGTGCCCCCGGTCCGATGCTGATTTAGCCTGCTCGGTCGCCGGGCTCGCCGAAACTTTGCCCTCCGCCGTCTCCCGGTAGGAATCTGGGACTGCCGCGGCAGTCCCCGAAGTGAGACTGGCTGGAGACCACCCCCCACTCCCCCCCCCAAGTCGTATGCAAGGGGGTTTCTGTGAAATTTAACCCTCAGTTAAATTTTTGGAGGTGGTGAGGATCTTTCGTTGGGCAACTAAACTTTCGTAAGATCTGATATTGCTTGGAGACTGGTTACTGGTAATAGGCACTGCCACTTACCATTGCATTTTTTCTTAATTATTTGCTGATCTCCTTAGCAACTGAAGTAATTTGCAAGGTTGAAGCTTGGTTGCAGCTTGATCTACAAAGTAACGTGGCAAAAGGGATGGATTTGTTGTTTTACTGATGCGTATTTCCCTTGTATCGTCTCAGAGGGATAAGAGCTGCAGAGATGTTGACTTCACGTAGCTGGTACTGCTGTAAAGAGACTGTTGATTAGTCCAGCTGAGGCCCTATTGTACGTCACCCAGTTTCTCTTCTGTGTCTTGGTTTTCTTTAAGACAAGCGAGTTACTGTGTTTTAAGAAAAACAATCTCTGTTCAAGGAAATTCAATCTTCAGTGAGGGATTAGTGGGAGATGATAGTTTTATCTGGCTAAGGTTACTAGGACAAATTAATCTCTAATTCAGCACGATTGAGGTCTGGCCAGATGCTGTCTAGAGAGAGCACTCCATTTGCCTTGCTGATCTCAGGATCAGCTTGCTGAAAATATGATGTAAAGCCATTTTTTCATCGCTGTTAGGTCCTGCACCAAGCACAGTTTAGCCCACTTCAGGGATTTAGTCCAGTGTATCAAGACATCTCCCAGATGTAGCTCAACAGCAGTCTTTGCTGTTCAATCTATCACGTCACTAAATCTCATGGATTACATTTGGGTAATCTGTATCTGTGGAGTCAAAGATGCTGAGCACAGCTGTCAGGAAGATTTGATGCAGAGTGCCTTTTCCACTCAGGATGATAAAGGCAGAGTGGAGCCTGGGGACTGAGGCAAGGTGGCTGTTGTATGAATATTTCCTCTGACACTGTCACACACACACAAGGAATGTGAGTTTTTGCAGACCTTCCTTAAAAATGTAACTTTTAAAAATACTAATTGCATAGGATGACATTAGTCTATATGTAATTAATGGCTGTATCATGTACTTGAACGGGATTTATGAAGTTTGGACTAAAAGTATGAATATGCTTTTGCATTATACTTGTCTAGTATTGTTATAATTTAATAAAATCCCATTCTAAAACCACTTTTGCTTCTGAGTTCACGAGGAACCTTTGTCAAATGTCATGCCAGAAAAAAATAGGGCAGTGAGAACACAAGCACCTGAGCCATCATTTTTTTATTTCATGTATTGTTATATTTGACCAGTACAGCCCTAATTCATGTGATATGTAGACTAGTATAGGGCAAGAGTGCCTGTGTGGACATTGGAAGTCAGTGAGAGGTGCAGAGGCGTATTAATGTATTATGGGCTGGTGAGACTCAAGAGTATGCAGTCACAGGAGATGTGGTGCAAAGGAAGGAGGTAGGGGATGTAGAAATGGTATGAACCTTCTGGAGAATGAACGGAGGTCTTTGATGTTTTTGAGTGCTTGATCTCTTTAGGGGCACTATTCCTGCAGTAATACCACAGGCAGGTGGGTTGTGTGCAAATATATGTATTTTCACTATTCAGAAAGTACTGGCTAGATGTAGGACTATTTGCATCACCAGTGTACAGGAAAATGCTTTACAGTAGGAATAGCATCTACCAATCTGATTTTTTTAACAGTGAAAAGACTAATAGTAGTGTTTGCAAAATCATTCATGTGAATTGTGATCTCCAGTCCAATTCACTGCTTAAATTAAGAGATGTGCTGCATAAGGATTTTCTAGCAAAGACTCAAATGGACTGGGACAGGAAGTTTGGTGTACACGTTCCATTGGAGAAACAGCAATAAGCCTGAAGGTGCTTAGAGAGGATGAGAAAACTGGTGTTGATATTATTAATGTCACATTAGTGGACAGAGGGAGAGAGAGCCCAGAGAAGAGTGTTGAGGACATTAATTGATCTTCAAGTAGTAACTGATGGTGAGACTGTATGTTGCCTGGCTGTCCCCTTTTCTATAAGCAGGTCTAGGTGCTCATTACTTTCAAAAGCAAAACAACAAACACCCAACCCCCTCAGAAATAAACAAGAAACAACAACAAACATATACATTACAAAGTTCAAAACCATGACCAAGTCCTTTGCTTCTCTAGAATGGGAATGCTTGTAGTCAATTTTGCCATTTCTGACAGGAGAGGATTTTCCCTATGATAGCAGGGTATGTCCCACCTTTCTTCTTGAAGAGTTTAGAAGCATGTGCACCATTAGTGTTCAGATGAATCATCTTGGGGAGCAATGTGTTTTTTGGCACTGAACTTAAAATATTGCACTTTAACACCACAAAAAAATTATTTATTTGAACAGAATTCAAGAACAAAACTCCCAGCCATGCCCTTCACTTTACTATAAATCAGAAAAGGAATCTACCCAGCTCATTCAGAAATAAAGGTGAAGTACTTGGCCAAAGTCTGTTGGCATATGTTAGCTGATAGTATTCAGTGGCAGGATCTCTCTTGAGAAAATATGCAGTATTGAAATGTGTAAAATAAGACTTCTCTAAAACCTGAAGTAGTGTAACTGGTATGAAACAAAATGCCAGTTTTTTAATACAAGGCTAATTGTAGGCTTTGTTCTTCTTGCCACTTAACACTTTACAACCCAGAAATGTTTATGCAGACATTTTGAATAAATTCAAATGATCACATACCCTATAAATATTTATGTTGAACATGCTTGGCTTTGCAGAACATCTGGAGTAATTAGTGCAGAAGATATGGGGAACACAGGTTGAAGAGCAAGTTGCAACTCAACAATCCTTTCTTCAAAAGAGCAAAGAACTTGTTGGGAATGTAGACATTACACTATGAGTTAGGCATGGAAAGGAAGGCTTCTGCTCATCAGAGTACTCTAAATACTCTTATGTATCCTGTGGTATGTTTAGGAGGTCTATAATTTGGATTTGCCCTGCCAGACAAAGCAAGTCATCTGAAACAGTTTTTATTTTGCAGCTCCAGTGAGCTTTGAAAATGGACAATCCAGTTTTCAGCCCTTGTAAACAGTTTTTGCTCCTTAGAACTAAAAGGTATTATGCTTATATAGACCAGCGACTGCTCTGTGTCTGCCCATGGGATTTGGTTGCAGACTAGCTTGGAGTTTCTGATGAGGTAATTGTAGGCATGGACAGAAGCAAACGTGCAAGATTATCTAGTGTATTAAATTTGGTAACCCTTATAAAACTGAGCATTGATCTAGTATGTCCTATTTGGAGTATCTCCAGGATCACAGTTATATTCAACATGAGAGATAATTTTTTTAAGTGCCATTCACTTGTTGCAAGTGCAGTTACATTAAAAATTAGGCTGCCTAGCTTGCAGAGTCAGGCATTCACATATCAGTGGGAAAGGCAACCTTTGCATCAACTGTTCATCTCCTGTTTTGTAGATCTTTTATAATTGAGTCTTCAGGCACATGGTTTTATGGTATTGTAGTTTTCAGATGCTTTGCTTCATACAGTAGACTAACTAAATGAGCAATTACTAAGTACCTTTTTCATCTACCAGTGTGTTTTCATTGTGCCTTATGTCTATATGTCATACAAATTCACATTGTGGTACAGAATTATCTTTGATGGCAGTTTCTGTAATGTTTCATAGGTTTCACCCTCTGGAAGAACTTGTATCTTTAATAGTTGCTATAGACTACCTAATTAGCAAAAACAACTAAGTAAGGATCTTAGGACTGGTTAAAAAATACTCCTCTGGATTCCTAAAATAATTCCTCTGGATTGAAAACCCTTTGCAGTTAAAGGCTTCAGGAGACTTTAAAAGCCTAGAAGAATTTACAGATTTTGACACTAAACTTTAATTCAAACCAATCAATTTATTTTTACAGTATTTCTATAGCTAAAATAATGTTAGTATATCCCTTGTATAAACAAGGGATCCCTGTACAATCAGAAGTGCCAGATAGTCACAGCATTTTGACTCTCATCTCAACACTTCCTCAGATCAGTCCTTCCCAAATTTAATATGCAGAAGTTCCTTATTTGAAAGTGCCAAGCTGATGACTGCAATATGTTCGTTATTTTGTAATAGTCACCAGTTCACATAATTTGCTTGATCTCACAGGAGTTTTGTGGCAAAAGCTAGGATAGCTGCAGTTCTCAGGGATAAAGATTTATCAAACTCTTGATGTAATCACCCGTTCTTTTCCCTGTTCTTCCTCAGAATCTGTGCACAGTGTCATGAAAGGTTCTGGGGGAAAACTGAGCAATCATGTAACCAGGTACTGTATATAAAATCTAAAATGGAAAGAAAAATGCAATTCTGACACTTAAGTTTTGAGCATTTGTCTTGGCAGTCTTGCAATTCTCTCTTTTTTTTTTTTAATGCAAACAAAGCCAATGTATATGTAAGTTCTCGTGAAAGGTGAATTGTCTCATTCTCCTATGCTGTCTTCTTTTAATGGGTCTTTATAAGGTTCAGTTCTTTAGTTTCATAGCATGTCTTCTACCACTTAAGGGTAGATTTGTCAGCAAAAGACAGCAACCTTCCAGATTGGTAGAAGGTTACAATCTACCTACAATCTACAATCCCTCTAGAAGAGGGAAATCAAGAACTGAGGAGGAGTGAAATTTTTTGCTTTTTGCATGTATTAATTAATTGCATTGGTAATCTTCGGTTCTTAAGTAGCAGATTCTCTGGAGAGCTGTGCTCTAACGATCACCTCCTGAAACTCTTTTTTTGTCTTCAGCTTAGTCCTCTTGTTTCCCTTTCACCTTCCTCATCTGCTTTTCCAGTCTCATATGCCTTAACTCCTTATCTGACTTCTGCATCCTCAGACTACCTCCTCCTAAGTTTCTTTAGTAACAGTGATGATGCTCCATTAGCATCCACCTCCCCTGGTTCTGCACTTCCTTCCCTATATCTTACCCTTCTCTCTCTCCCCTTCTTTTGCTATCCTTCTGCCCTGCTGCCCTCCACCACTTAGATCTTGATTTTAATTTTTTTGCCCTCAAAGCTCATCTTTTCTTTGTTCATCTTGCAACGTCAGAGAATACAATTTCTTCTTTTATTCTCCTCCTTTCCATCTGAGGCTGCTTCTCTCTCCTTATCCCACTATCCACAGGTTCCTGGCCATAGCCACTACCAGCAGCTCAGAGCAAACATTGCAGGGTTTGTCCTGCTCAGATACTGCTCCAACAGGTGGGTGAGAATGGAGAAATGAGTTTGAGGGTAATAATGTGGGGGCTGAATACCACATCTAAACTTTGAAGGGGTGATGATAATCAATGCATATGAACTCACCTGTGAATTTACTGACAAATTCTAAATGGGTACCAGGGAGAGCAAGAATGACAGAAGTGTTTATTCCTCTGCTATTGATCTATACATTTTCTCAGAAGATGGTAAAAAGCATATCCGATAGCACAGAATCATTACTGTGCCAAATCTTACACCCCTGTTTCAAACAAAACTAACTCTAAAATATTCTCAGAATAGAGTATTGTTGAGGTTTTTCTATCTGCATATGAGCAAAATATTTTTTTATTTACTAAGTTTTGAGAATCAGCTGACTCATCCTTACTGAATGTTCCCAAAACCTGTGCCTGAGGTAATCACTAGGCATAGATTTCTTCCTCATTACTTATATTGGTGAAGGTAGAAGAAGCAGAATACAAAATATTGTTATTGAACAACTTTATTAACTTTCAAAATAGGCTGTTGCTACCTGTATCATAAGTTACTGAGTTAAAAAAAAAAAGGTAAGAAATTCATTTGACATTTAAAGCTAGAAAGGCTGAGAAAATTCTTTGCTTGAAACTGTGTGACATTTTCTGGTTGTAAAGAAAAGCATGTTGTAACTGCTTCCCACTAGACAAGATAAAAGCATTTTAGGATGAGCCTTTTTCTTTCTTCTACTGGGAATCTGTGTTGGTTTGGAAACAGGTAGGGGATGCCATTGCCAAGTCATGCTCCACAGAGGAACGCTTCCAATTTTTTCTTAATGAGCTGTCAGAAATTGCATTACTTTTTCCAAGACTGAAGAACAGTTGCATTCTTTCTGAAGACAAAAAAATCCTGTATCTACAGTATATATATTGAAACAGGAATGCAGAATTTTGTTTACATAAAACCAATGTTAAGTTCACATCACCTTAGAACTAGATTTTACCATTAATTATATGAAACCCTAAGGATTAATTCCCTGTATTTTTCAAAAGGCATAGGAAATCAAGCAGCGTATGAATGGTAAATGTTAACATGCTGTACCTCTGTATCCTTCTTTTGACAGCAACGAATGCAAAGATAACTGCACATGTAATCTGTGGCAAGAAGCACTGGGAGACAGCTAAAAGACAGTGACAATGTCTTTAAACTGGCAGACACTTCCTACTCGACTTGGAGTTTTTAAAGTGAACTGCAAAGGACTCGCATGCCTCTTGGTCTTCACCGTGAGTGTTTGTGGCAGTGCCCCAGGGATGTGTCCAGCAGCCTGCATCTGTGCCAGTGATATCATAAGCTGCACAAATAAGAACCTCACTCGAGTGCCAGGAAATCTTTATAAATGTATGAAAAGGCTAGATCTGAGTTATAACAGAATTGGGATTTTGGAGCCTGAATGGGTCCCAGTGCTGTCTGAGAAACTGAACACTTTAATAGTCAATCATAATAGCATTAGCAGCATTAGCACTGGAAGCTTTTCCACAACTCCAAATCTGAAGTATCTGGACTTGTCATCCAATAGCCTGAAAACACTGGGCAGCCCTGTGTTTCAGGAACTAAAGGCACTGGAGGTTCTCCTGCTGTACAACAATCAAATAACACAGATCGAGTCTTTAGCCTTTGGAGGATTGTACAAATTACAGAAACTGTACCTAAGCTACAACTTGGTCTCACATTTCCCACTGGACTTATATGTTGGAAAACATAAACTCACAGACCTTGTGTTGCTGGACATTTCCTTTAATCACATCCAGACGATGCCTATTCAGAGCCTGAGTTCAGTGGCAGCCAAACAACTTAGTGGAATTTATCTTCATGGCAACCCATTCTATTGTGACTGTGTCTTGTACTCCATGCTAATCTTCTGGTATCAAAGGCATTTCAGCTCAGTGGTGGACTTCAAAAATGAGTACAGCTGTTTGTTGCAGTCAGACCCAAGAGGTCATAATAAACTGCCTTTACTGCACGACAATGTTATGAATTGCTCTGAAAGTACTGTCAACAGCTCTTTCCAAGCCTTTGGGTTTATTCACGATGCCCAGGTTGGTGAACGGCTGATTGTACACTGTGACAGCAGAATCAGTGATATGGGTACACAGTTTGTTTGGGTTAGTCCAGACAATAGATTGCTGGAGCCAGACAGGGAGACAGATAACTTCAAGGTGTTTCCTAATGGCAGCCTGGAGATAACAGATGCCCAGATAGAGAACTCAGGGCTGTATTCCTGCATTGCAATAAATAAGAAAAGACTATTAAATGAAACCATAGAGGTCAGAATAAACGTTAGCAATTTTACAGTGAACAGGTCCCACGCTCATGAAGCATTTAATACAGCTTTTACCACCCTTGCTGCCTGTGTGGCCAGTATTATTTTAGTGCTGCTGTATCTCTATCTGACCCCCTGCCCATGTCAATGTAAGGCAAAAAAGAAGAAGAGGAAGCTGAACCAAAGCAGTGCCCACCCATCCATACTGAATTCTGCACTGCCACAAGAGCTGCCAGCTGACGAGAAGAAGGCTAGCACTGGTAAACGTGTGGTTTTCCTGGAACCCGTGCACGAGCCAAAACAGAGTCAGAATGGGAAGGTAAAACTGTTCCCTAATGACAGTGTCATTACAGAGAGTATCTTAAAAACTACTCGAACAAAATCCGACTCTGACTCTGTCAACTCTGTGTTCTCAGATACACCTTTCATGCCACCGGCTTAGTTTGCTGCCTGTGTTTGTATCATGCAGTTCCATTTCTGAATACCTCCTTTACCTGTAGCAAACCATCAGGACAAACAAATAAAAAGAGATAAAATGTTTTAAAAAGAGGTATGTTTTGTCAATTCTTGAACTGTGTCTCCTCTCGTACAGGCCACGCAGCAGTGGTACCTCATCCGGGACAAGCAAACAGCTTGTCATTATTGTGAATGTTTTTAATGCAAGCTTAGCCTTGGTTTTACTCTCTGGTCCATACACAGCATTTTGTTGTGCATGTTTAGAGACACTTTCAGTGCATACAGCTGACTCCGTAGAGGCAGAGGCTGACCCCTATGCAACACCCAGTCATGCTGATAACTCAGCTCTTCTGAAATGTGCACAGAAGCAGCTTGTGGCTAAGGAGAAAAACGTCCAGGCTTTCTGCAGTTCCTTTCACAGGCGCATAAAATCTTTACATAAAATCACTATAGGAAAAAAGTCCTGATTTTTCTTGGACTGCTTGGCACAAAAGGATTAAATTTGCCACCAGAATGCCTAGCAGCACTGCGTAAATGTTTGTGGCCTCCAACTGATAATGCATTTGCAAATTATTGCTTGAAAATATGAAATGAGTGGCATCATGATGATTTTATTCAAAATTAATTCATGAGATCACTTGTGAAATGTGCTTGTATTTGTTTATAAATGTTTCATGTAATGAAAACAGGTCAAAGTTAACATGCTACCTTTGCAGTTGCCTCAGTCAAAAAATGAAAGTTGCCAGGCATGAGGACTTACACAAATCAGAAGTAACTAATTAAGCTGTGATAACTGAATTGATTATAACCAACTGTCTTAACCTTCACTGCTCACTGTATTATTGGCAACACATGTGGTAAACAAATCTGCCACCATCACCAGGGCTCCTGCTTCATCTTAGAATTGAGTGACTTCTCTTCAAAGATAATTGTGATATCAGGGAAATATTTTAATTCATTTTTTCTGTGGCACATGTTTCTTCAGCCTTGTTAAATTTGCTTCCTTACATTTTTTTCATAAAAGAGGAAATGCAGTATTTGAACAAACTCATGAAAATATAAAAGACTTTACACACTTTAAATTCAGAAAACACAGATTTTACCTAGACTTGGCCTTTGTCTTGTATGTACAGCTTTCTTTCTTTCTTTCTTGCATGTATCACAGTCAAAATTCATTAGTCTGGTAAAACTGACCTGTGGTGGTTATGCAATATAGGTTACATGAAGTGTGTATTGTAACGAGCATTCTGTTCTATTAGCTTTTTCTGTTATATGTGCTTCTTTTTTTTTTTTTTTTTAAGCTTGCTTACCTTGGGGCTGAGCTGGGCTTTTCCAGTCTTCCTCACATTGATAAGTAGCAACTTCAAAGGAGTTTCTCATTAATTACAACTTACTAAAGATAAGTAAATGGAGCATGTCTGTCTCATTCTATTTTGGGGAAGTATACTGAAAGAGTAAAGGATAAACTAAATCAGAATCAAAGGGCTACATGGTATGGCAACTGTAATTTATTTTCAAGAAGCTTACTGTTACAGCCACTTGCATTTTTTGTGATTTTTTTTTTGAGAGGCGTGTCACCATGCTAAAGCTTCTATCTGGCTGAGCCAAAGCTGTTGATTTGCTATGGAGAAATCCCAATATAGCTAATTGTTTGAAGAGAAGCTATCTGATAAACAGATCAGCTCAGGAAACAGTGTCTCTGTATTGTGTACAAAGTATGGAGAATTACAAAAAAGCTGGAGATACTAACTCAGATATTCAGGGAAATGGAAAATGGAAATTATTTTTCTAGGTAGAGGATAATAAATACTGAGGAGAGGAAGACCAGAAGTCTGGGTCTTTTATTTGTACATTTATCTGTGTAAATTTAAAAATAGCTTCTGCTGTCAAGCAGGTTAGTGTCCTTTCATAAAGCTCTTTCCCTCTTTCATCTGTCTATATGCAGTAAGTCAAATCCTGTATTTTTACATATAAAATGTGATTGAAAAACAGTGATAGTCTTTGCTAAAATCAGGTTGAGTCATCTGTCACTGTGGCAAAGGTTTGACATTGTCTCCTTCTCAAAGACTTTTTTTTTTTTAAGATTGTACTGAGATGCATGATTTCCTACTCTTTCAGCCCTGAATGGTTGGTGAGTGGGTGGATGTCCTCTGTGTTGTGCAAGGAGATGATGGGGCACCCAGGGCCAAAGGGCTGAAATGGTGGTGAGGCAGAGTGGGCAGCAGAGAGACAAATGCTCTGCATACACTTGTACAGATCAGTTCCATCTCTGGGCAGATGTTACACTCCGTTGTCATACCTCAGGTTGATTGACCCAGATTTCAGTGTTTACACAAGAGCACGGATGGTCAGTTCCAAATTGGGCAGAGAAAGAAAACAGGCAGTTGTCAGTGTGGCTGAGAGGCAGTCACACTTCTCCTTAGCAGCTATAGCTGAGCAGGTGCACTCCACTGCTGTTTCCAGCACAGGGCAGTGGGAGTATTGTGTATCAAACTCACCAAGCATGTTAAACCTGTGTGGTAGTCCTAAACAAAAAAAGGTGGAGATCCTTCTGCCTTTCCTCCACAGGGATGCTGCCCTGCAGCAAAAGCATGGGGATTTGTGGGATCAGAGTAATCCTGACTGATAACTGGAGAAGATGAGCATTGATCTAAACAACAGATATTCACTGTGACTATTAACTGTCTGTATTTCACTGACTCCTTCAAAGTGCTCACTGTTGAAACCATGAGTATAAACAAGGTGGTAAAAACAAACCTTTTGAAAGAGATGGTTTTTTTGCTGCTTCTTTACATTATAGCCTCGTGAGTTCAGTGGGTTTAATGAAGTTGAATGAAGATTTTTAGTCTTTAATGAATATTTATAGCAGCAACACCATAATCCACAGCCCAAGTCCCCTCTTGTCTTGGAAGGCCGTGGAAAGCCAATGCAGCTCATCAGTTCCTCTCCTCCCACAGCAGTGTGAGCCCCATCAAGGCTGTGAGCAGGGAGCTGGTGCTGCCATCCAGCTCCATGGCCTTGCAGCGCCCTGGTTGTCACATGGGCAGAAGGGGCTGCCCAGATGCCACAACTGCAGCTCCACTGTGGTCTGCTCTCCTAGAAAGACTTCATTGGCAAGCCTGTCCTACAACCATGTCTGCCCCGTTAGCCTGTGTCCTGCATTTCCCATTGACATTTCCAGCAACTACAAAAAAAGCAGAATTATATTTTTAATGCACAGAGTGCGCAGTTCTGTGAGGTGTTGAATGCTCTGGCACCAGTCCAGACATGCTCTTAAAATGGGTTTGCAGTAAGGCAGAGGTACCCAGCTACTGACAAGAAGTTATGAGGTCACTCGCTGCCTCTGCAAGATGCCTGGAGTGAGATATTCCCCACTGTGCTCTGATGACCCCAGGTGCTTTTGCTCTCCTTTGTCTTCTTTTCAGTGCCTGAGACCATGCCATACAAGGTCGTAAGCAGAGCTCTTAAGCTTTAGTTTAACTCTGTCTTTTTTGTGGGGGCTCCTTTGAATACACATCCTCAACCGCTTTAATGGTGGTAAGCAGCTTTTCTCCTATTCAAGGGCCTATTGCATTGGTTCCAGCTGTCTCATGGATCAAAAATTAGGATAATATCTGCAGGCAGCTCTGGGAAATTATGTCCTTGCCTCTCTCTGTTTCCAGTACCACACATGCCTGCAGGCATCAGCTTTTGTGGAGTGCGTTGGAAACAAGTCATGCAAAGCCAGCGTGAAACCTCTCAGGTCGGTCCGGAGTGCAACAACAGCTGCACAACCACATTGTCCCTGTGTTCTCTACCTGTAGTGGCAGGAGACAGGTAAAGCTGCTTGCTGGTCATCTCTTCTGACCTTGATAACATTCAGTGTCTGACTCAGACCACCTAACTGACAATGAACACGTACAATATCTGACTACCCCTCAAATACATGGAGCGGCTGCCATCCATGCTGGAAGCTGAGGGTGAATCAAAGTACTTTCTTGACATCAGCCTTTAATCTGTGGTTAGTTATGTTAGCCAATACTGTGTGCTTTTAGCCCAATAATATACCTCCTGTGTGCTAGGCAAGTGGTCGTCCAGGTTAGTAATATGTCTGTTTCCTTAGCACCACTGCTTCAGAAAGTCAGATTTCTAAGGACTGCTAGTTCTTGAGTGTCAAAGAACAGATTATATAGTTCATTCTTCTGAACAGCCAAAACCCTAGGGCAAAATTGTGATTAAACAAAAACTTAATTTAGGATTGCACAAGATGATTTCTTCCCTCTAGAGTAAATCAACCTCCTTCGGAGTGTTTTTATACCTTGTCTACAGCTTATTCCGATGCACCTCTCATGTCTCTGAACTGGATGAAAATAAAACAGCCTTTATGGGCTAAATCATACTGTTGTGGTCATCTCCAAAGTAATGCAGCAGTGACACTCCCCCGTGGACTGCAGCCACTGGCCATGCCACCCAGCGCACACTCCCGTTCTCATCCTCAAGGCCGTGTTGTCACCATTTGGCCATGGCAGGTGCAGGGACCTTTTCCAGCCTCTTCCTTCATGGTTTTCAGCTAAAGGACTGGCTTCCTGAGGATGATTGCTGGATGAACTGTAAAGTTGCTGTAGGGGATTATTTGAATGGATAAATTAAAACCACTACTTCCAAGTGGCTTCTAAATCATGAGAGCTGACATTGGTAAGTAGTAGCTTAGGATACACATTCAATTTACAGAATGTAAACTGGTAAACAGTACTTGAATCATTAAACATATAGAAAAAAAGAAAACACATATTTAAGGATTTTTTCCCTCTCTTACTCTTTTTTCCATTTGTCCACTAGGACTCCGATATTAATGAATAAAAGGAGAAATTTGAGGTTGAATGGGATAAAGGCAAGAAATAATTTGAGCCAACGTTCACTTGATATTTTAAAAGAAAGCTAATATCTTAGCTGTTGTCATCAGTGGGTACATGTTAAAAATTTAAAAAAAAAGAGAAAACCCAAGCACTTACTACCTACATACAGATTTCATGGGTATTTTGGAGGTTCTGTATGTTAACAGAATTCTGACAGTAATAAAGCTGTGAAAGTGACCCATAAAAAAATCAAAGCATGAGAGTACTATTAGTAGTTGTTTCTGAAAAAGGGGTATCCCAAATTTGCTGAAGGGGTCATGTCATAGATAAAAGGACCATACCTCTCTTCCTTACTTAAAAGAAATCTCTAACAGTAGAGAACAGTAAACAGTAAAGAACTTTTTTAACAGTGAAGAACTGAACAGATGCAATGGAGAAGGTACTTGTGAATTACAGGTTTATGTTCTGATTTTGTTAGGAGTGTTCTTTTCCTTGTATGAATCGATTTTCCTTTGCAGAATAACATAACTAGAATAATATTTTCTCATTTAGTTCTAATTAAGTCTACATTTAGTAGGGAAGGCAAGGAGGGTCAAGAATTTTATAATCAGCTTGACATCACTGAGATGTCAGGAAAAGTTAGTTCTGGATTTAAGTATTCTTTGATCAAACAAGAGATTATTCAGGCATAAATCTGTGGGTTGTTTAACTGATATTTTCTGTCTAATTTGAATAATCCAAAATGGCATATTTTAGGGTCTTTTTAGAGAAGAAAGACTATTCCTGAAGCTTCTTGCGTCAACTTAATTAAATTGATATAGAAATCATCATTGATGTGAAACAATTCTGTTGCATAAAGTGATTCTGGTATATAGAGATGCTGTCCAGTCTATATGAGTATTTCCCATGACAGCCAGGGATCAAATGTATTTCCTAGGCAAGCTAGAGCCAAATTGCATTATACAGACCTTTCCTAGACAATCAGGAAGATGTTTTCTTCAATGAGATTAATTTAACAAATTCAATTGCAATCCCCATTTAGGTCTTACTACAGATCCCGTTTTGAACCCAGTGCTTTTATTTGCACTTTTGAACTCAGTGCTTTTATTTGCACTTTTGAACTATGCATGGAACATAACAGGCAGCATATATTCCTGATAGGGACATCAGGAAAGAACAGTTGAGGGGGAGTGAACATGTTTGTTTGAGAGCTTCATAATATGGTACACTGCCAGATTCTCTCCTCAAGAGTTAATGGTCCTAAATTCAAAATGCTCATCAAATCCAAACAAATTTTAGACACCCTCTCCAGAGGGGGTGGAGGCTCCAATATGTGAGAGCCTCAGCAAGTGATGCCTTTGCATAAGACAAAATGTCCTTTCACAGAAACAAAGGGATTTCTAGTGCTTTCCCTGGTAGCTGAGGTGATGTCAGCAATAATAGACCACAAAATGAATTAGCTCTGATAAGCACTGCTGTTGCCTGGAGCAGCTCAATTAGCCTTTTGCCTTTGGAGCAGAAAGGTTTATAGTACCAGATAGAGCCTCAGACCAGGCTACACCTGACTTTTGTCCTCTTTGCTCCTTTTACCTGACACCAGAATCAGAGAGCCACTAGATTTGTTTTAGATATATATGTGTGTGTGTATATATATATATTTTTTTTTTCCTTACATGAGTACTCAGAACAAACAAAATCTTGATCCTTTTTCCAGGCAGTCCACCACTGCCTGCAAAAACACTGGTGGAAGGAAAACAAAAATTTTCACCACTCATGTATGTAAGTCAAGGCTGGATCCCATTGAAGGAGGTGTTTTAGAAAAGAGCAGAGGGTATACTTGCTTCTCTGACCTTGTTTTGTTAAGTAAAAGTTAATATATTTGAGCTATTGCCTGAAATAATTTCAAATCTTATTTTTTAAACTACTTTCATGAATGCAAGTGAATGACATTTGTTGTTGCAACTCTTATCAGTTGATTTGTAATTTGGGGACGAAAGAATTATGTTTTCTCTCTTCTCCTTCCCTTTTTGTCCATAAAAAGATAATGCAACAATTTTTAAATGCAAGTGTATCCCCTCCCATTCTTATTTTCAAGCATGGATAATCAACCCATATAATTTGAACAAAATTATCTCGTTTCAGTGAATGGTCTCTGTGATCCATATTTGCTGTAGAGATAAGCCGATTTGTTGATTATGCTTTCCTGTATATAATTTCATATTTTTAAAATATATTTAGACATGTCATTATTATTGTTGGTACATTTATGGCATATAATTTTTCTAAAATTTCCTTCCCATTACAGATTAAAAAAAAATTCAGTAGAATGTCAGAAATCACTGCATTTACTGAAAACAGTAATTTTTGTCCTTTAACACTGTAATGTTTTGTCTTTTAGCAGTCCCACCTAGTAATTCACACTAAATGCAGAGTCAGAAGGCTTTCAACAGCACCTGCTTCATATCAGTTGTGAAAACAGGCTTCTTCCCTTCATGTAGCAAGGAAAACATTTACATTATAAAAGTGTAGAAGATATATTCTTGTCACTTATTCACCAAGAATTTTATTATAGGGTTGTCAGTGTGGCTCTTGGCGTTATAATTTCATATTAATGAAAGCTAGTTCTCATTGGTGCTTTGTGTGGAAAATTGCTGTTGAAAAGTGCTGTTTGCTGGACTGCTTGTGAAGAATTCCCGACTCAGTCATGTGCCTGTCACCTCATTTAAGTGCCTGGGAGTGATAAGAATGTACATGGCCAGCTCTCCAGCATGGCCAGACCCTGCTCCTTTTATATTCATCAGGGAGAAGTAGTTGGAAAGCATGCCAGAAGAATCAATGTGCTGTGTACTTGGTACATTCATGGTGATGTATAATTGCTTCATAATAAAGAAAAGTAATAGAAGGAAGCTTTAAAATTCTCATCGTTATGGTGCATAAAAATGTTATAAAGCTATTCTGTCATTATTGTGTCATTTTCATATTCTTCAAAACTACCTGTAAATATCTCCCTATCCAGTATATACAATAGTATCCAATTAGGCCTATACAAGATACCATGAGCACTGGTAATAATTCAGAGTTCTGGGGACATTTCCTGAAGCTCTCCTCCAGATTCTGCTCAGTAGGGCTTAACTTGCAAAATTTATGTTCATCTACTACAAGGAATTGAGGACTACGCTAGTTTTCAGTATCTGTGTGGATGTGTCACCTGCTGTATTATTCAGGGTGCATTTCACAGTGCTGATGTGTGAGGGGGCCCCTTTTATCAAAACTGTTCAAAGACAGAGTGAAGACTATGTCTCAGAGGAGTGCTGCTTTCTTGCTGTCCAGAAGTAATGAGCTTCTTTTGTGGAGAGCATAGGCTGCAATTTGTTAAAAATAGAAATGTTGGAGTGGGAAAACTTTGCCAGAAGAAGGATCCTACCCTTTGAGTAAAAGTGGAAAAATAATGTACAGATATCGAAAGTCAAAAGTGAAAAACAAAAGCAGTACCTGAACCTTCATAGGGGCTCAGGTTTTTAAAATGTATTTCATTTTCATACTGCTTAGTAATTTTCTCCTGCACAGAGAACTGTTGTCTCAATAATGCAGGTGCAGATCATTCACCCCAGAAATATCAAGACCTAACACATGGACAGAAAAGTACTTTATGGTTATCTTTAATTGTCATCACGAGTTCAGGCCACATTGCTCCCAGTAGGTAGACAATATTAATCCATGATTTCCCTAAAAGGCAGTGGGTAACTGGATTGATTTGTAAGAGTGGCAGAGGACTAGTGACCTGGAAATTTCTGTAAGTATTTGTGGTTTTTAAGTAGATTCCCTTACTGTCTCCAAGCCATCAGTTGTAAGGCACTGAAATACTGTCATTGAATTAGGGGTGTCTAGGATTTTTATTTTTTCCTCTCCAGAAAATGAAGTAACTAACTTAATTGTGCCCTAAAGACAAAATGTAACATCTTCTTTAGAGATGTATTTGCATCAGGGTGTATGTATTGCTGTCAGCTTTGCCAATTAATATTTCACCCTTGTAGTGGGAGAAGAACTGACACGGTAAGAGGGGAAAATGCATGTGTATCTCTGGTGACTAAATATAAAAGATGATGGTTGCTCTATAAGGTTTCCTGAACAGCCAGTATGGGAAATTTTGTTCTGATGGAGGGCAGAAGAAACACAGCTCTTCTGGACCAACTGCATGCTGTCAACAGAATGTACAGCTACAACATTTCAGGTATTCCAATACATTCATACAGAGCAAAGTAGGATTAGCCTTATCTTTCTGATAAGGAATCCTTCTTTTTCTCAGAGCATATAAGAGGAATTTCACCAGGCTTAAAGGACTTTAGAAAGGAGCTTAATGTACATCTAGGAAGCTGTAAGCTACTATTCCTGATTACTGATAACCACTGGGGAATGCTGTGTTAATGGTATTTTGGTATTGGCTACTTTAAAATCTGACACTGAGCATCTTTGTGGACTATTTCATTAGTTGCTGCAAAACATTTTGATTTCTGGGGACAGGAAGCATTATAGTAGCCTGTAGCGTATTAAGATCTTTCCACACCTTAGGTTCTTTTTGAAAGTTTTTATGAAAGACAGTAAGCATGTGTTGTACTCTAAGGAGCCAATACAATTGCAGGTAGGTATTTATTAATATACATCGGTCTTTTCAAAAAGATCATTACATTCTTGCTATGACCATTACATTTTAATACAAAAACTCCCATACTGTAGCCTCCTACCATCTGCTTAGCTTGAAGAGAGATCTTTTTCTCCAGAAGACAGTTTAGAGCTTCAGAAAGCTTCTTCTCTTGAAAGGAAAGAGGAAAGGAAAATAAAGGAAAATAAATGGGAAACTTATGTCCTCTAGCGTACATTAGACTGCAGGAATGTTGCCATAATGGACCATTTGAGTATAGCTCTGAATCCTTTCAAAAGCCATGCTCATAGCTATGACAAGTGCTTTTCTGTGGTATTCACACTGAAAGGCTCTCCAAAAATTCACATACTAAGCCAGTCCTTGAAGTTGAGCTATGTGCTGTAGTAGCCAGAAAGGAGCCTTACTGATCAGTGAAGATTGGATGCCAGCTGACCTTTCCAGACTGACAGAGAAATACTGATTTTGGCTCCACGGTTTTGAAGCCTCTTATTGCTGAGAAAAGGTTGTCACCACTGTCTGCTCCATGGAGTAACACTGGCATATTCCTGACATTATTCTGCTGACTGTCAACTGTACTTCCTTCTTTGAATAATAGCAGCATCTAGAAGGTGGTTTGTTTTTTTGGGTTTTTTTTTGAGGTTCCTTTACATTTTTAGTTTATTTAATTTCTACATTAATTCATTAATATAAGCCAGACTTAACTACACTGTTCCTATGCAACCTCTTTGTCTTTATTTCCCTCTCTCCCTGCCTCATGGGCCTTGCTCATGACCTTGATGAGGTTGTGATGTGTATGTCAAGAGGTCCAAGGAGATCTTTTACCCCTGAGGACTCCCTGCAAAGGTGAATAATATCCTGGTATGATCTGGTAACACAAGACACACTATTCAATTTATGACAGAATTTCAGATTGACTTTTGATATTCAAAGGAGGGTTTCTTGAATGTTTCAAAAATCCTCTGAGATTGTCAGTAATCTTTACATGAGCAACATATAAAAATATACTGTGTCTGTGAGCAATTTTAAGTTTTGCAGCTGAAGCACAAAGGCACTTCAGTTTTCTATCATTTCCAATTTAAGAATCTCAGTAACAAAACCCTCTAATTTAGTCACCCACAAACCAGCAATCACTACATCAGTGAGGTTGTTAAAGCTAGAAGTCAGCTAAATTTTAGAGAAAGCACAATGAGAGAAGCCTAGAGATCAGTAAAAAGAAGTGTTACTTCAGTTTCTGAAATATGTAATCTGAGGGATAAAGCATACCAGGAATGGAAGGAACTACATCAAACACACAGTGATAAATTTACAGGAGATAATTTAAATCATTAGGAGCAAAGTGCATTGCAACTGCATCAAGACCTTCCTAAGAACCTAAAATCAAAAGGGGTCATACAAAAAGTAGAAATAAGGATCATAATTGTGTGTGAGTTTAATAGGAATTAAGACAGTTCAGAGGGTAAGGTGTTAACATTATTTTGGAATATAAGGGTAGCAAAATTATGCTAAGTAAAATAAGTACATGAGAAGCAAAAGAAGGGAAAAGCTCATAACCTAACATGCAATTCACAGAGTCCTGAAGAGTTCACTCTCTTCACATAAAAATATTAATTTCCAATCAGATACTTAACTACATTACATGTAATGTGAAAATAGGAGCAAGACCAAGTTAAAAAATGTCTGAATAAGTTAAGTGTAATTGAACCCATCAAGTCCTGATGACATTCCATTTCACCCCTTTAAAAAAAACATGAAAAAAATCTCTGAAATGTGCTTTTATCTTTGAAAACTCGCAGAAGATGGGCAGATCCCATGCAAGAAAAGTAAATACAATGCCTGCCTTTAAAAAACAAATCCTGCCACAAATAGGGAATTATAGAGTACTCAGTGCAACACCAGTTCCTGGAAGTATTCTGGAATAGGTGGTTAGATAACCAATTTAGAAGTGCCTGGAGCATAATAAAATGGTAAAAACAGCTGACAGATTTGACAAGAATGAATTGTATTGACTCTGCTCACTGCTGACAAGTTAAGTGGCCTTGGCTGAATAGTAAGGACAGCATTGTGGCCAAAGGACAATGAAACAATGGGGGAGACTACTGACTGATGCTGCTGCAGCTTTTTCTTCTTTTGCTAGAGGATTTTGAAAAACAAGTTAGGCACACAACTTCTGTGAAAGTTATCATTATCTTTGGTCTTTTTTTCAGTGTAGGGTATGGTACTAGAAGAGCTCCAAGGTCTTTTCTAGGCCTGCAGTACTGCATAGGGAGTGTTTGTTTAGGTCCCCTTTGCCCCATGACTTGCATTACATGTTTTCTGCCCTGAATGCAGGCTACTGAAGATTGTCTGGGATTACATATAAACTCTTTTATTCAAATTGATCTTGAAGCTGAAATTGTTCATGTGTGCTTCATTTTTGTTTGGAAACTTTAGCAGAAAGCAAGCAGTAATTTTCCTCAAAAGTTTGTTTTGATTTTGCTCCTTAAGTTTATACAAATGGTACTTCTGAAATCTGCTCTTTCTCAACAGTACCTCTGAAATAAATGTAATTATACAGGAGGACTGATTAATTTGTTGAGGGACAAAATGTGGGCACTCCATTGCAGAAGTGAATGTAATTTTTTCCTGAAACTGCCTTGCGCTAAACATGAGCATGTTGGGAATATCTTGTGCCTTGTTGCTGCTTTCAAAGAAGCTCCACATACAGTGTTTTTTGGGTACACTTTTCAAATATTTCCAGGTCACTGGACCATAATATTGCCTTAGCTGTAAATGCTGATCATTCAAGATGAGTCTGTCTCTGTTTCACAGTTCCTGAGGGTAGATACTAGGGAGAAATTCTTTACTGTGGGGGTGGTTAGTCAGTGGAACATGATGCCCAGAGATGCTGTGGATGCCCCATCCCTGGAAGTATTCAAGGGCAGGCTGGATGAGGCTCTGAACTACCTGGTCTAGTAAAAGGTGTGATAGGGTTGTTGGAACTAGATAAACTTTAAGGCCCCTTCTAACTCAGGCCATTCAAATATTTTAGGATTATATGACAATCCATGTTCCTGAGGCTGAAAGTCACCTACATTTATGCATATTGGATGCAACTTTCAGACAGAGAACTCGTACTGTGAGAGATGTTTTGCTTCACTGAGCAGCATTTCACAAAATATTCCAACTGCCTCTTGTATTTCACAGATGCAATTTCCATTCTATTATCTTTTCTCCTACACATTATTCTAAAAGTTACACAAGGAGAGAAATCTCATCACAATGAAAAAACTACTTGTGATCAATATAATGTGTGCACTGATTAAGGTCCCCGGGGAGTCCTCAACTCCATGTCATTTCTCTGAACATTAGATTTTGCCTGTATATCTCCGCCTGTATAGCCAAGATGTGTAAAATTTAATGTAAGCTGACAAGTTGTTATTAGTTACACATCTGAAGAGTCTCAAGTGGATAGGCTCTTCTTTCCCAAGTCAATTGTGACTGAGGCTTGCTAATTGACTCAAATCTTCCTGGTGTGAGTACTATCATATTAAGGGGCAAATGGTGGCTAGAGCTAGGGCTTTTGAGTTGTATCATGCCAAAACAATTTTCATTAAAGCCACCTGCTATCACTGTATTTCCTCAAGCCCAAATCCTTCTATGATAAGAAATGTATTTCAGAGCCAGTCCCAACTCTCTGCTCTGTCCAGCGGCTGACAGAGCTTTTGCTGTGAGCTAGAAGATGTGATTGCTGGCTTTCTGTGCAAGAAACAGGACAGCCCACAGCTCCTCCATGCCCAGAAGGAGATGGGCACATCACTCTCCCACCAGCTATCAGACAGACACAGTGGAGAGGCTTGGAGGAGGGAGAGAGAAATAGGCTGGAGGGAAGAGGTAGGAATATGAAAAGGAATGAGAACAAAAAAGGTAATTAGAGAGAGCATTGCTCAGGTGTGAGCTAAGCCATCTCCAGGGCACAGGAAATTCCAGGGATGCTGGTTAAGGTGCTTGAAAGCCTGCTGGAGCTTGGGTGTTGTTTTGCTGTACCAGCTTCAAAAGGAGCCAGTCTTGTGTTGTTTGGATGCACTGTGCAAGGATTTATATAGTTGTTATCATCTATTTTGATTTAAGATCATTTTACTGTGACAATTTGAAAATGTATAACACTACATAGTAGGAAATACATGTTTCATGCTACATTTAAGCATACAGCAAATTGAAATGAAAATAAATAAAACTAAAAATCTGTATTTCTGCATAGCCAGCATAAAACATTTTGGTACAATCATAGCAGTTTTATTGTTGCAGTTTTTTCCTGTTGCAATTTATTCACCTTTTGATACATTCTTGGTAAAGATATGTTCTTTGGAGTATTTCCAAAAGAAAATTATTCTGTAGGAAAACCTTCACTCACCTTTATTAAAGTTAGTCTCTGGTAACCACCATCAAACCATTATGGCTAAAATAAAACACTTTCTCAGACGAGTAAATCTGAAGCTGTGAGGGATATGGAATAAAATTAAATGTGTAATGATGATGATTTCATCTCTAACTCCTCAGGGACAAAAAAAAAATGCTGAGTAAAAGACCCACATGTGGGAAGAAGTAGAGGGAAGGTGAATAAATAAACCAGAAGAAAAAATGTAGGGCAATTATTTTGTAGAAAGCAAGTCTTTTAATTACCATATTGAATTACGTGATTATTTTTCTTTATTATAATTAGAAGACTTTAGTAAATAAATTAAAAACAGGACATAAAGATAAAACATTCCAAGGAGCACTTATATAGTATGGAACAGAAATGGGAGCAGATGCCCACAGTTTTCAGTTTCTATATGCAACTTCAAGCACAACAGTTTAGTTTTAAGGACTGATTTTGGCTATATATTTCCCTTGTAATGCTTGTATCTGTGACACTGGAGTACTTGAGACCTCCTTAAAAATATATGGGGTTAAAATATTCCAACCTTTTCCTCTCACCATGGGCTAATGTTATATTCCCATGCAGGAAAATAAAATGAAATGAAATGAAATGAAATAAAATAAAATAAAATAAAATGAAATAAAATAAAATAAAATAAAATAAAAACTGGTATTTTGAGCATAAGCAACAGCAATTAGCAAGTAGCTTCTGGTCTGGAGCTGAAGAGCCACAAGGTTATACATAGCCACAATGTCTATACATAGGCATTCCCCCACATTATCCATGCATCTTTACTATGGCAATCCAGAACAAACTACACCAAATCAGTCTCTGTATCATCTCTTTAAAAGCACCTGATGTTTTCCTAAGATTCTGAGGACATCTGAGAAATGGAGCAATTTTTCTGTATATCCTTTGTCTTATTTTCTCTCTTGCAGACAAGCTTTCAGTAAATTATACACTCAGTCCATGAAGATGCAGAATGACTGAGATTTCAGAATGGGCTGAGTTACAAGTGTGTAAACCTAGAGTGACAGCTGCAGTCAGTGATGCTCCTTTAGATTTAGGCTTGTTCAGCTGAGATCAGATTCCAGCCAAACTGACATTTATTGTGCACAGAAAATGCAGGTCTCCTTCCAAAGACCTGCCACTGCATATATGAGAGTTGTGTGAGCATGAGCAGAATTCCTGCAGGATTCCTCTGCATCACAGATTGTCAGGCATTCAAACAGTTAATTTATGACTACTTTCTGTGGCTACACTGTGATTCCATAAGTGGAGAACATATGGTTTACAAAATACTGTTTCTTCTGAGCCACATCCCAGTGATTTCAGCTAAGGTCAAATTTTACAGATTAAATATTATCCTTCTACAAAGTGTCTGCCTTATGTCTCTTGAGATCTGGTATTTAAAAATAAATTGGCTTTTCTTAGTCCCTCAAAACATTTATCCTTTCAAAGAATGTAGGCCATGTGCACAGGATGGAGAACCATGTTTTGGGATGTGGTTCTTTAGAAAGGATTTGAGGTTCATGGGAGAAAATCAGTCATACTGAGGCATGAGAGTCTGGGCATTGTCCAAAGCACTGTGGTGTCATAGTCCTTGCAATTTCAAGTGGGAATCCCGAGTAGGAGCAGGACAGTATGTTTCTTTGAGCCAAGAGTGTCCACTTCTGGTGTCCACTCATTGAGAGGTGCGTTAAGAAATTCAGAAGAATTCAATTGGGAATAACATAACGGAGTGTAGAAGAGTGCGAAGGAAGGGGGAGAAATTGTTTAAGAAAACCTTTAAAGGCTGTTTCCAGCAGCTTAGTGTGCTTAATTTAATGAAACCAAGGTTAGGAATGTCATGAGTATATCTCAGAGAAGAATTTATTCCACCTGATCTTAGCTGATCTAGTGTCACCTAGTGTAAGTCACCTCTTCCAGGCCTCCTGTGTAACTGAAGGAAAGTGTCATGACCCCAGGATGCTTTTCCTCCAGCAGAAAACAAATGCCCCGAACAACCTGGATAAATCATTATCTGTCTCCATGGACTACAAGAGGATAGTAAATGATTTATTCAGACTAGACACCTGATACTGAGACAAGTGAATTCAAAAGAGATAAATCTTCACATACACTGCATGGGAGCAAAGCTATGCAGTACCTTACTGGATCAGGCCAGGGTTTAATGAGATCTATGCTAAAAGTTGAAAGTGGACTAAGTCAAGCTATAAATAAAGCAAAGGGCTTTTAAAACACTAGAGAATTTACTAGATTTACTAGAAAATGCATCAGATCTTTCATGACTGATCATTTTACACACAAGATTTATTTTTTCCACAGAATTCTTTAGTTCAAAAATTTTATTTCACAGAAGTCTCACATTAGTTTAGTAATGAGATTCAACTGCCATAATCTAGGGATCTAAATATATATAATTTACAGATCAAATTGGCCCCTCAGGCTGAGGTGCTTTCCTTAAAAAAATAAGCACCTTCAGAGGATACTGTGTTCAATCCTAAAAACAGGGCAGAGAACCTGTTTACCGGAGGCATCTGTTTCTTTCCATGGTTTCTGAAGTGTGAGCTGGGCAATTCACATTGATTAATATGGGACAATGGACTTCTATGTAGGTGAGATGATTTTCATATTGGGTGGCTTCTCCCTGGTCTGACAGCTCATGAAACTCTGACCAAAGTGATGGGCAGTGCTTTCACATCCAGTTTGTACCTATTTCTTCTTGCTCATGCAGATCTTGTCATAAAACACTGCCGAATTGCCCCAATTTCCGCTATGCATATAATGGTCTTTCAGTGCTCTTATATGTTGAGTATTAAAATACAATTGTGTTCATTCACATGACCATATGGGAACAGCAATATTTTATTTATTGATTTGATTCCTGTGCCCATTCTAAGTGAGACTAAATTATTTCCAGGTTTTTTATGGAAAACAGAAGAAATGAAAAATGAAGCTATTCCCAGTTTTCTACTCTATAAAGTCTGGTAAAGCAGGATAAACAGGACATTTTTATTAATGCATTCTCAGCTGCAGGAGTTCATTTGAAGAATCATCAGGCCTCTGTCATAATAGCATAATTATCATAGCAAAATAATGATCATATATTCCCAGTCCACAATTAGAAAAGTATTTGTTCCACTTTTATCCTGAATAATTTGAGGACACATGGGAAGAATGCTCTTCCTGTCCTAGGCATTGTCCTCTACTGTCCAGCCCTTTGTTTACAAGGAATCTAAAATGCCACTGCACAGTTACAGCTCACCTTAATGCATTCAGACAAAATTTCCCTCTCCGCTCTCCATGTATATTTCACAGACATTTTTAGAGGCACAAAACAACCTCAAAGTGCCTTCTCATTAAAAAAAATAAAAAAGGTGTTTCTTCTGACTCTTGACTGAGAAGAATATGACTCTTTCTGAAGTCTCCAAATTGCCCTTCATCTTAATTACATGCAAAAGTGGTTTCAGAGGTCTCCTTTTTACAGGCTTTGAGTTCATGCATTGAATCAGTTGCAAAGGTGACAGTAAAAAGCTGCAAACTATCCCCCAGGATCAGCACCACTCTGTCTTTCCTGCAGAGGTCCTCTGAAAGAAGAATTTGATGCAGAGAGAAGCAGCACAGTCTGTGCAGAAGAACCACATTTATCCCTCTGCTAAAGTGCTTCATGCATCTGCAGCGCTGGGACCAGATTTTCCTCTGCATGCCAATTTTTCAAAAGAAAAGCCTTGGCTTTTCCAGATTACTGGTAGAATATGTTTCAGCAAATCAACCAGACAAGCAGATCAGATATGCTTCCATCTGTACTGAGCCTGGACATAAACCTTACAAAAAAAACGCCCTTCATAAAAACTTCTGCAGAAATTATAACACCACTGACACAAGAAACCCTAAATATGGGAAGAACGTGGCCAAATGTACCCTGAGAAAATCAATGATAAGCGTCACAAATTAATGAGCAGATCAACACACAAGTTGAGGGCACCATGTCTTTGGGGCCATAGAATGTTTGTGCTCTTGCAAGCATAGGATGCTTGTGGAACAATTTGCAACAAGGCCATTGAAATTGACTCTGCTGGCCCTGTTTCCCAAGGGGGGCACTTTCAGGTTACAAAATGGAGAGGCTGAGCAACAGAGAAGAATAGAAGCATACCTACAGTAAAGTTCAGCAGAAAACCCCAGCCATCTCTTTAGCTGATGTCTACATCTGCACTGGTTATCTAGATTCCCTGGATAGCTGGTGAACAGAAGCATTTTTCTGATACAAGTTACATGTCCCTCTTCTGATACATCCCTTTGACTAGCTCAGGCATAGACCCCTGTGAAACCTAACCCAGAGAAATTGTCTGACAGTGCAAAGCCACCAGGGCACAAAATTACCTGTGATAAAAACACTAGGCATCTATTATCTAGAAACATCCTCTAGTCTGTGTGCATAATTGTGCCTGAAACACAGGGTGGGCTCTTCACAGTTAAAGAGAATGTTTAATCCTGTTCAACAGATGCACCTCTCTGATCTGAGGCTTGTCCACAGGATCAGACTTTGGCAGTGTCATTTATGGAGGCACATTCAGTCATAATCAGAGTACTAGAGGGAAGTGCTTACAATAAAAATTACAGATGTTCATCACAAAATATGGTTTCATCAACCAGAAGATACCACAAAAATATGCAAGGTCTTTAAATTGCAGAAAATCGTACATATCTCAGAGCCACTGAAGGAAAGTTCTCATGGTAGAGAATGTTCCAAACTATAACCTGTAAAGACTCCACTGTTACCTAAACTCAACATTTCTGCTTGTTTTCTTTGTGTTCTTTTTTCACAAAACAGGCAGCTGGAAAAACTGTCAGTTCCTTCCAGTTGCTGTGAGAGTCTGGGGAAATGCATGCATGTGGAATTGGTTTACTGTTCTCTAAGTTACAAAAATAACATTATATTTTGTATGTGTGTATGAAAAAAAAAAAAAAATCCATCAAGAGCAAGACCAGAAGGGGACAACTTCTAAGAAACACAAAATCCCAAGTTTGGGTTATCTCAAACCCAAATATATCTGAAACAATTCACCAGAAGAACAGAATCAAATGAGGAGGAATGAAGTGTTATTGGCTTGAGAAGTCTTATCCATGAGTAATACGAAACCTTCTCTTAAACAAGTGGTATAAAATTTATGATGCCTTGCTTTCAAGGAAAGTAACAGTCAGAAAACAATTTCATGTTCTTAAGTGAAACTCACACATTAGGCAAATTATTTTCACCTTAGTGGACCCATAATCTTGGTTTTAATTGACTTCTATTCTTTACCCTAGCTTCAAATAATAGAAGACTGACCGCACTATAAACTATTGTTATTGGCTACATTACTATGACATGTACTATAGCTCTGACTCACCTTTGCATAAATGCACTACCTACCAGCACTGGATTTGTCAGGGAATTAGAATAGGCAAGGGGTAAAGTGAGAAGGTACTGTAAATATGCCACTGTGAGTAGTCACAATTCCCATCCACTTGCAGAGGTGATCTTGGGCTGTGCTGTTTTTTAGGAGCAGCACTCCGTAGTTCAGTGCCCCCCTACAAGTAGTCTCCCAAATCAGATTCTGATTTCTTGCTTCCTTCCCCCCTCCAGTGGGAGACACAAAAGGCAGAGATTAGGGGCTGAGATAGGAACAATTTACTGGAAACAGCAATGAGATAAGAAAATGAACGGAAGCAGCAGCAATATAATAGCAACAGTGTACAAAGAGAGGGCTGTTTACAAGGAGAATGCTCACCAAGCTGAAACAATGAATAATGGTAGCTGGGCCCCGACATCCACCAGGTTTTGACATGACTGGAAATGGTGCCCCTCTTCTCAGAAGTGAAAGTTGTTTCCCCCACCCCAGACATGATGTAACATGGTATGGGATAACACAATGTATTTGCCACTCCCACATGACTCCAAACTACCCTCTCAAGAGCTACTGGGAAAACCAATCCTGTCCTTCGCTGAAATTAGGACAGCCTGCAACCCATTTTTAGAAACATATCGTTCCTAGAACCAAGCTTCTGGGTATTCAGCAGCAGAAATGTGGGAAATGCTGCAGGGTTCAACATTACCTCCAAGACCACAATTCTCAGTGGACCATAATGGCATAGGAGGATAGAGGGCCCAGAAACCCTAATGAAGGAGGCCAGGGCACCTTCCTTTTTGAGATACTGCAGATCCCTCTGATTTCAGGAGAAAAACTCCTAGCTGATGGAGGGAAGTAGTCAGGCCTTCTTTCCTCACCTATGGCTCTGGAGGAAATAGCAGATGCATCTCCAGAACCCTCAAAGACTGGCAGAGGCTGGCAGGGAGAACAGCCCATGGCATGCTGAGCTGCATTCCAGGATACTCTCATATCCTCTCATACATCCTCTCGTGCATTCCACGATACTGTCTTAACAGTGGTTGGGGTTGCTGTCTGGATGGACACAAATCTGGATTTTAGAATGGCCACAGGTTAATATTTGGAGGAAACACTGACTTCCACGCTGTGTTTATTCTGGAGATACATTTACTTTCTCAGTTATTCCTGCTTCTCAACACTTTCCATGGCCTCTACAGAAATGTTTTCTGGCTCTGCAATATTGTCAGTAGGCAGTACTCGTACTTGTGTTGTCATTTTTCTCTAGCACAGATAGAAAGTCAGCAAAGTCACAGGATTTGCATACAGCTTGCTCTTCAGGCTTAACCTTTAATAGAATTACAAAATGACTGACATGCAGGAACTTATTAGAGGGAACATGAAAATATATTCACCAAATGCACAGGTCACTCACTGCAATTTGATAGAGGCCAAAGATCACAATGCGTTGCCAAGTTCAGCTAATTCAATGACACCTCTTACACATAGGCAAGTTACAATCACACCACAAGAATTTCCTGCTGTTTCTGTCTTTTTCTCTCTATAGTCTCCAATATCTGCTTAATATTCCAGGTACACAGCATTTAAATAGGTTTAAAATTGCCTCCCCATTCTCAAAGCAAAGATTTTCAGCCTTCCCATGCCTTAAACTAAAGTAATTGAATTGTCACCTTTCTCACAGTCTCAGCACATTCTGTTTGTCTTTGTCCAGCTACAAAGACAGCAAGGAACATCATGGGCTCATTAATTCTCTTTCCAACTCTCAACCAAAAGAACAGTCACTGAGCAGATGTAGCCAGCAACGTACCCTCTTGATGTACAGAGTCTATTGCTGATTTGGTGCTGGTGAGATGTTGTTTCCTAGGAGCTAAGCAACCCTGCTGGTACAACAGAATTTTATAAGTATCATTTTTTAGTAGCTCCCAAATAATGTCTATCACATATATTCACTCAATCAAGTGATTAGGTTCTGATAAACTAAAGTTATTATTCTGACTATGTAGTACTAGAGTTAACGTTGAAAGTTTTTAAACAAGTATTTCTAATTTCATTGCAGCAAGTAATGTCTGCCACTGTTTTGGCCACTGGCATGTTTTGACTACCATGCCTCATCTGCAGCAACCCTAAGTTCAGAACTGAAATACAAAGCAGGAAAACAGCTAATATTTGAATGACTTCTTGGATTCTGTGTCAGCATTTTCATGTTTCCTTCAGTCACTGCTAAATGACCATTCCTCTGTTCCAAACGAAAGCTCATATAAAAATATCATTGATGCTGACTGCTTCTTTTCACATTAAATGTGTTTCAGCTACAAATCTGTCAATTTAGACACCATGGACAAATCTTTATAACCTAATCTCCACACATCTCAACCCATTGTTCCCTGTATCCTGCTGACCAGACAAGGGCAAACAACCATCTCTGTGCAGTGGGACAGTGTAGACTTTGTGAATGTGGGAGACTGTAAGCAGGTAAGTTAATGACACACTTCTGCTAATTCTTCAGGAATTATTTCTTCATTATTTTATATTACCTCAGTGATTTGAATGTCATTACTGTTTGCCATGGCTGTTAATAACTTGCTGTTGCCTTATCTCATGATCTGCTTTGCTACAGTACCAATACAAAGATTTGCCTCATCTAATTTGCATGTTCATCACGCAGTCTAAGCTAATTAGCTAGGATTTTCCATAACCAGTGAAGTATATCTAAAATACATATCTAAGTATCTTCGAAAAACTTGCTCTGTGATGGTGTCTGTTTCTCTCCCCTTATATTAAAGACATTAAATTACTGTCTTTGATAGCCTAGTTCCCCTGTGTGTTCCTAATTTAGCTTTGACAGCTAGAGTTAGGCAAGACAGATTCCATATTAAATTGCCTTTTAGTCTTACATTCAGTGACCTATTATAATTAGCATATGTAATATAAGTTCTTCCTGATTTCCTTCTAAAACTATTTATTTTAAGCCATGTGTTGCTTGGTTAATTCATACATTAGAATTGGTCTTTCAGAGCTGTGCCACTTTACTGAAAAAATGGAAATTAAGAACAATGTGTAAGTCAGATTCTGTGATTCTGAGATAGATAAAGCAAAAATGTGCATTAGCCAACTTTGCACAGGAAGGCCAAGTGAAAATACAGGGTAAACACCTGTCTAGAAAAATTATTCCAAGGGTGACCACCATGAGCCAAACTCCCCATTCTCCCTCATCCAGCTCCTCTCACCAATCATATTACTTCAGAATACAATTATGTAAGAAATGTTCTCACAGTATATTTATTTCTAGAGTCCCTTTATTACAAGGATTTGTTTTCTCTTATTTAGTGCTTCCACTTTCAGCACTGAGTAGAACACAGAGTATTTGTAGCTATTCAGGTAGCAAGGATCCCTGGTAGATCCATCTTGTATTTACCTATCAACACAAAAGGGATGAAGAGCACCCCAAACCATTCCAGCCCCAGTCTTCCCAACTCCAGGCAGCTGAGGGGAGAAGATCAACAGCAAGTCAAGCAAAACACACAGATGACGTGTGGACACAGCACGTTTAACAGAAATACTGCATTCCTCCATAGTTCTATCCAGGACAACTTTACATCTATCTTGGCTCAAACAGGATGTGAACGCAATAGTTTTTAAAATATCATCATTACATTACTTGAAGGGACATGGTAAAAACAGATTAAGACTATCCTGGGTCTAGAGGATATGGGGTGATTAGGACCTATGGTCTTTGCACAAGACTTTACCCCACACTGTAAATATACAATTCCTGTTGCAAATAGCAAAGTTAAACATGTTCTCTGCAAATTTTGCAGCAGCTGGACCATGGAAAGGTCAACCATGTGTGCAGTGGGTCTTACTGAAAGGTCACAAGAGATGCAAATAACAATGATCTTTAGTGTGGTCCACACCATTCCTCCCTTTGGAAAATGCACACTAAGACCCTCTGGCGGAACCCTCCCCATCCTCCCTGTGTGCAGAGAGAGCAGGATGAAGGGTCAATGCACTTCACTAGTGGCTCTCTAAGGCCAGTGGTCCAAGAGGTGTCCCCTGCCAGTAAAGGCAGAGAAGAGGCACAGATCCCAGCTGGGTCACACTGGGTCCACAAGTACATTACAGACATAGCCAGTCTATCTTTCTTAATACTTCTCTGGGTTTAAGAATGTTTTCGTTATTTTTTTAATTCAAAATGTACTACCTACATTCCAAGGGTCTGAAACACAAAAATTTTCATACACATATGGAAAGATAGGGTGTTTATACTTATGGTGCTTTACCTCATGCTCTCAGTTAATCATGCCTCAAATTAAACCCCTTTAAATCTAACAGGAGTTTAAGAATAGGAATTATAAATTCGTATGTAAATACTTCAGGATTGAGACCCAATTCATTGATGGCCATTAATCATGTTTTATCAAACATGAGGAAATAGCCATAGCATTGTACATTAACCTATAAATAACAAAGTGGTAAAATCAAAATAAATTTAAAATATTTTCCAAATAGTATTGTAATTGGGGGGTTCCAGGAAATTTCACTTTGCTGGTAAGACAATATCAGTAATGGTGAGTGTGGACTTCAGCTGTAGATCTCATATAAGTTCCAACCCACTGCCAGCTGCTGACAGAAGAGTTATTTGTCCTTATGGCCCACACTCAGACAACAAACACACAGCTACCACACATGACACATGAATCAGCTGGACATGGATTTTCATTTCACTGTACTAGAGGGAAAGAAACCCATGTTCTCTCTATGAACTCATCTCAGCAGCAGTGAGAACCACCCTACATGCAATCACTGCTAGACATTTTTTTTATTAAGACTCTCAGAGATAAACAACTTTGCTATTAGTGCAGTGCAATGAAAATAAAATCCGTGACAGATGGTTGCCAGTGAGTCTTGTTCAGAAACTTCAGATAAAAAGGGAATGGCAGAGAGTAAAGCAGAAATTGGTGGAAATTAACAATGTTATAAATTCACCACTGTCTTACAGACTCCTTTAACCACTGAAAACTCAAGATAATTGCAGATCCGCTCTTTTCGGTTTCCTTCACTCTAAAACTTTGGTTTAAGTCTATTTTACATACAAAATATACTTTTAACTTCCATAAATAATTCCAGTATAGAAGTCGAGAAACACAAAATAAAAGTATATCATAATATGTCCCCTGCACAGGAAAGGAAATAGTTAAGTTTTTTTATTATTATTCTTAGAGCTTGTTGCAGAGTTATTGTAAGAAATAATTACTGTCATCTTAAACACTAGGGATGAGTTTTAGAGTCAGGTTCTTTAGACATATATTTTAAGTAAGGGACCTGAAATTGGAGCAAAATGGAAAAATAACTATTTTTGAAAGCATCTCACACAAAGAGACTATTGAAGATTAGTATCCTTTATTGATTTATTTTATATACAATTGAAAACAAAAGCCACTTATCTCTGTTATATGGACTTCATGAAAGACAAGAATATATGATGTAATATTGGGGTGTGTCCCTATGCACATATAAATGCCAAATTTATTTCCGTGTTCTACTATCAGCTGTCTCAATGTTCCCATAAGTAATGGTCAACCCAGCCAAAAGCTGTCTGTGATAAAAATTGTGAGGAGTCCAGACTAATAGCATATTGTGTATCAACACATTCTCCTTTTTCAGCTTTCAAATGGATTTCTTCCAATTTCACAGTAAGTTGCCTTGTTCTTCTACTATGGAGATGAATAGAAGTGCTATTTTTGTACCACGTTATGTAATTTTGTCAAATATCTTCATTAAACCAGATCAGTCCTACTCTTTATAGAATCTACTACCTCAATGTTCAGTTTTAATTGCGTCTGACAAATAAATTTGTAGATATTGATCAAAGATATCTTAGAGCATCTTTTCTTTCTGTAACTCCACCTTCCAGCATGGAGGAAAGAAAAAGCACATGACAAGAACTAGGAGTATTGCTCCTTCATTTCTCTCTTCATCATCCCCTCTAGCTTGGTAGCAGGGAAATCCTATCAAAATGTCCTAGTTACTCCACTAACTTATATTTTTATGAGAACACAACAGGACTTGGAGAGACTTTCCTTGTACCATGGCCATCTGATATCTGTACGGTTTCATCCCCTGTGGGATGCACTTTATGCTGTGGCACTGAACATCATAACCCACTTCCAGCTCCAGACCCCTGGCCACCAGGGAAAGGGATGGGGCAAGATGAGGATGTATGGCAAAAAATTTGTGGCAGAAATTTGTGACAAATTGTATGATCATAGTCAATGACAAAAAAGTTAATGCTAAAACAATGAAGGAATGAGAATGCAAGGCAGATAATTAGGTGTACAAAAAAAGACAATATCCATATTGTGAAAAAAAAAATATTTACAGAGAACAGTTTATTTCTTACAAAGAACAGCATTCTTACCATAACTGTGTCATTACAATTTATTCAGGTAATATAGATGGCCACACCATCTTCAAACTACTTACAATTCCATGCAGTTACCATTTGTTTGAGGACTCAAGTTGGAGAACATCAGAGATGAGTCAATGCCACAGAAACAGGGTCTCTGCTGGTTGAGTTTCTGCTCCAGTCAAATAAAGATCAGGAGAGCCTGCAAGTCCCCACTCTACCAAAAGGTACAAATTTAATTCTCCAAACCAGAATGATGTTCTAAATGGAAGAAATCTGATGGAAAGAAATGCATATCTTTCAGGAAGACTTTCCATCTTTTTCTTTTTTTTTTATTTTCATCGAAATTTGTGTGCAGTTTTCCCTCCTAGTGCTATCCCAGATCCTGTGGATAAGCTGGAAAAGATGACTGACTGTCCTTTCTCTACCACTGATTTTTTCCTTGCATCAGGGCATTCTCTATTTTTTTTTTTTTTTACCATGACTAAAACAAATAAAGCAAATTAAACCAAAACTTCCAGGTAAGATTTTTAGCCACCTTATCCAGGAAAGTTGCCAAACCACATCTCTTTTTTCCTCCAAGATAACAGGACTGTTTACGCTACAGCTCTATCAGTGAATCATTACTACACCTTTCATAATGGTATCTTCAACATCAGTGCTACTGTTTTTCTGCCAAACACTTGAATAGTAGCAGGGGTTTGTGATGAAATTTTCTGCACCTTTCTTCCTTCTCAGTTGTTAGTCCAAGTGTAGTATCTTATAGTCTTCATGACCATATGGAGTGCTACCACCTAATGTGATCAGCTACTGGTCTATTTTACTTTTTTAACTCAGTAGCTGTAGAAGAAGGGATTACAGGCAACCTCACCCCTGATAAGTCACAGTTGTACTAATTACCAAAGAAGAGGAACAGCCTTGCCTTTAATGGGTTGTAGTTATGACTAATAAAGGTAAGTGTGATAAAAGGGGTGGGTTGGTTGGTCGGGGAGGATCTTGGAGGAAGAGGACCTTGGAGGTAGAGGGGCCCTGAGGAAGAAGGGATGATCCAGAGAGACACAAAGAAGACCAAAACAAGAAGAGAGCTGCTGCAGTAGAAGATGTGCTGTGAGGTCAGTCTGGGTCTGATGGAGTCAGAGCCTGCAGTCATAGCTGAGCTGGGTGAAAGCTGAGTTCAGAGTCTGCAAACCAATACTTGCAGTCACAGTCCAGCAGGAAATAGGAACAGTCAGAGTCTGCAGCTGGACCCTACAGTGGGAGCTTGCTGCAGTCAGAGTCAGGATGGCTGAGCTGTAAAGAAGAATAAACTGGGACCTTTCTCATGTTGTTGAATGAGAGTCTGTGTCTTGGCTCATTTCTATCCCTAACAGCAGGTCTGTTAGAAGGTCTGCAGCAGGTGCTGCAACAACTATCAGCTATAAAATGTCGTATTTCCTGGCCAGATTGAAAACTGGAACATCTTGAAAGTATTGCAGAATCAAGGACTAGAATTATCTGTAACTGAATTTGATTTTTTTTTATTACAGCAATAACATGTATGTGCTTTCAGTACTGTCCATTTAAAACAATGTAGTAATTTTATGAAATCAAAGGAAAACAAATAACTTCAGTTTGCAAAGTGACGCGTTTTACTTTGACAAATGGGGTGAAATTAACCATTGTGACAAATGGTTTTGATTATTGCTTCACATCTGCAAAGTAAAAAAAGCTCACAGTATGTTTCAGTGTCTTTTTACTTTCACTTTTTTTCCCCAAGCCATTTCTCTACATTTTCCCCTCAAAACATGCCCTGTATTTCTGTTTCTGTGTTCTTATTCATTCAAGCCCTAATTCTTTCAGACCTACTTGTTGCTGTTCTTTTTCCCTCTGGGTACTGAGGGAAGCAGAAAGTAGATATGAATGCCCAATAAAAAGCATGGGCTTAATAACTTTATCAAAAACCTAACTAAATCTATTTTCTAACCTTCACCCAGCTCTGTGTTTCTGTAAAACAGTGATAAAGGAAACCAAAGTTAAGAGGATGGTAATCCCAAATATAGCTTAATCAACTACTGCAAGAGAGATGATCATGGTTTGAGAAGTTCATGGTCTGCGACAGAAGCTTTCTGGGCTTTTTCTGTTCTAGGATAAACATTTTTCCCCAGTGTATCATTGATCAAACTGCTGATAAATGATATTATGCTCTTTTTGTCAAGTTATAAATGTATTACAATTGATGTTCTGCCAGAGAGAACTTTAAACCTATACATCTTAAATAAAGCTCAAAGCCCTTACCTTTCTCAACTACTTGTGACTCTGTTGAGCTATCAAGTCTATTTGTCTTTTGCATTTGTAGGTGATCTTGCACCTATGTTCCCAGGGCTCGTAACAGCATGGAAGAAGTTCTACTTAAAGCTTAGTCCTTCTGCCAGAAGCTGGTACTGCTGTGATATCCACAAACATCCGCAGGGGAAGCCCGTGTGCTCAGCGTCCTGAGAAATGCAAACTTTGCAAACTGCCTTAGGGGCCTTGTCAATTCCTAGAAAAAACACTGTCCAAAGAGGTTGGGAGTAATGCTGCAGCTTCCACAGAAAGGACTTGGAAGGTCATTTCAAAGACCCCAGCCAAGCATAATCAAGGACTTCTGAAACAGATCTGCAAATGCCTGGATTAGAACATTTTATTTTCTAATTCTACACCTTGTTATAACAGTGGCATCTTATTAAAATCAATGGAGTTTGACAAAAGAATTAGAATACAACATTTTGAGTAAAACAGTTCATACTTCAGTAATATGTGGGAGAAATTGAAAGCATCAGTATATTTCTGAACATATAAATGTGCACTCTACTTTTAGCAGACTACACTTTGCATTTAAATTATTTTATCTACTTCAGTACTTTGGGCCTGATTCCTCTTTTACCTGTTTTTATTCAGTGAGTTCACTTGAATAAAAATACAGATTAGGTGGCAGTGAAAAGTATTGTGAATTTCTATTAATTTTTCAGAATTTTAATGTCAGAATATACCTTATATTATTTCTCAAGGTATTTTCAAAGTGAAATGAGTGAGAAAAAAAATTTCAGAAATTTCTATAAGAGCAGACTCTTGTTCCCTGTTATTCCCCATAGCAGTAATTTTATTTTTTTTTTTTGTGATTGCAAAGTCTTACCTGTTTCCTTGGCTTATTGTTTGTAGCCCTATTATGTTTATAGATGCTACAGTTTTCATTAATTCAGCATAAAAGACTTATCTCTTCTTATTTTTTAAATTGTCTCTGGGCAAATAGTGCTGTTCCTGGGGGAAGTTGAATTGTTTGTGTTGAATTTAGTGCATCTATAACTCCTTCAGTTTTGTATTGTAACAAATACAGAAGTAAAATCCATCTTTCAAGACCTTTACTGGCTGACCAGGCTAGGAGAAGAGGACATGATGTCGAGTAATTTTCCCCCTATTTTCTTTCCTATTTTAACTTGTATTTATCTGTTTGCTTTATACCAGTTTCTTCAGGCAGGTCGTGGTGGTTGAAAGCAAAGGTTTACCTGGTGCTCTGAGGCAGCAAAGAAAATGCTTGAAGTGCTTGCTGGTGCAGTTTCTGCTCCCACCAGGGGAGTTTGGGGCATTTTGGGGCATTGATGCTCTGTGAACTTGGTTAACCTCCAAGCCTGTGGGTGAGTGCATTTCAGCTGTGCTGCAGGTGCCAACGATGCCCCCAGGGAGGAGAACTCTCCTGAGCTCTGGGAAAGCAGCTGAGTGCCTGGAGCAGGAGGCAGCTCTCCCGGTGCTCCCAGTTTCAACTAAGGGAGGGAGACAAGCTCCTCCACACTGGAAGTTGTCAGAATCTCAGTTGTAAACCTGCAGTGAACTGCTGTCCCAAAGCTCAGGCACTGCTTGACAAGGCAGGAAGCCCAGGGACAGCAGGGGCTAGACACCCTGTGTCCATCTTCCCTTGGGGGGAACACTGGTTTTATTTAGGTACAGAATGATTTACCTAAACACTGCTTTTAGTTTTGATAAAATGTTCCAAAAGCCTCTAAGTGCACTTGCAAGGTCATTTTCTTCAGTACACGCTACATATCACATCAGGGGCTGTTTTCCAGGGTCAGCCTGAGAGCACCTGGTAATTTATTTGGTAGCACTTAAACTAGGCAGATAACCTGCAGGCATGTGCCACTCTTTGGATTCAAAGTACCCAGTGACTTTTTCCTGTGTCTTTAAAAAAGTGGACAGAATTTAAGTGTTTGCTCAGCCTGGATAAGAAAAGGCTGGGGAGGGAATAGGCAGCAGTCTTGAAAACTTTGCCCAATGATCAGTGTAGCAAAAAGACATTAAAGGGAATTTAGGGAATCGGTTGCTGAAGTTTCGCTTAGGTATCAAGGAACTCTTTCTAATGGTAAGGATCACTAATGACTGGAAACGTTGCCAGTAATGATTAAGATACGTGTAATTCCGCCTAGGGACAAAGAGAGAGATTACACAGCCTTCGAAGGTCCTATTTTACTCTTAATTCATTTAGACTAGGCATTATGGTTTTTAATGAACAGGGCTTTAGTCTGGATGGATGCTTTGTCCATTCCAGTCTTTGGCTCTGTTTCACTTGGGAAATGAAGAAATCTCTTTCTCAGTCTGTAAATAAACATAATGCCTTTTTCAGAAGCTCATGCCTGCATATAAACTAAGTCGCACTAAGGCTGCTCAGCCACAGCCTGTCCTGGCTCTTGTCAAACTGCAGAAATAGTGGCAGAAGCACAGAAGAGCTGAGGCTTCAGATGGTCTACTGCACCCCCCTGCTCAGGTACAGCCATCCTGAGAAGGCTGGCCAGGATCATGTTCAGAGGGATTTGGAATATCACAGAATGAATTAGGCCAGAAGAGATGTGAGATCTAGGACACCTCTGGAGGACAACCCCCAACTGGCTACACTCTCCTTTCAGCAAGTTGTAGAGACTGATAAAGTCACCTCTGAGCCTCCTCTTCTCCAGGCTAATAAAGAACAGATGCTCCCACAATGTCTCTGTTCCACCTGTGCAAGATTTCAATCACCCTCTCTGTAGAAAGGTGTTTTCCTGCATTCTGGGGGAGTCGCCTGTATTTCAGTTTTGTGCCCACTGCCTATGATCCCTCAGAGAACCTCTGAGATTAGCCACATCCCTCTTCCTTACTCTTGTTCCTCAGATATTTATATGCATGATGAGATCCCTCTGGAGCCATCTTATCTTTAGGCTTAACCATCTCAGCTTTCCTGGACACTCCTCCTCTGTCAGATTCTCCCATTCCTTCATGGTCCTGTGCTTGACTTGATTTCTGTACATCCCTGTTTCTCTTTTACTTGAGAACCCAGCCCTGGACCCAAGTATTTCTCACCAGTGCTGGAGATAGTGACAATGAGAGAAATAAAAGAAACATAAAGTGGATCTGAAATTCATGGAGGGAATAATTCGTATGAGGCTATCACAACTGTCCTGCTAACTGAATGGGATCAATCAATCAGATTTAGCTGTGATGAGACCATATTTCTAAAGTTAGGTTTTTGTTAACAGAATATGTTATTATTCATTAGCCTGAAGGAGGGTGAGATAAATTCTATTTCAGAAAATTTTCTTTTTGTGAGAATGCTGGCCTTTTTATTTTTTTTTTAAATTAAATGAACTTCCTATTTTTTCCTAAACTTCCCAGCAGCATTATTAAAAACAAAAAAACCACAAAAGACAACCATTGTGTCAAAGGAATTCTTGCTCCTCATTCAATATTGAATGACCCATACAATCAGCCACTAAACTAAATCAGCAGTATCTTGCTCAGAGATATTTTATACTGTATGTAATACTTCACTACAAGAACACCTTCCTCTTCCCCATACACACTAGATGTCCACAGAGCTTTTTTGGGCATTTTTAAACCACTTACAACTGAAATGACACAATAAATGATGAGACCTGATTGCAAAAGAACAGAGAACAATTCCTAATGAACAGGAAGAGGATCCTGAAAGCATATAAAGCGAGTCCTTTAGACAATCCCTTTTTTAAAATTAGACAGGAATGTTTAATTTTCTTGCAAGGATAAAACATTCTTCATTCTGTCAACCCAACGTATGAGCTATAAAAATAATATATATTCTGTCATCCCATCTGGCTGTGCCCCAAAACACAAGGGTTTTAAGAAGAAATGTACTTGGAACTAACACATGTTTGTTATGAACATCCCTCAAAACCCAAAGTATGTTTATGAAAGGAATTCAAATACTATAAAGAATTTTATAATTCCATTAATGCCCTCTAAAATAAAATATAAAAATAAAATTTGAATTACTGCAAATTCAAACCACTCTTTAATGGAAAGCTTTATTTTAAGAATAGAACATTCACTCATAACACAATTGAAACATCTTCAGTAGGAGACCAAAAAAGAAAACAGGGAGTGTCTTAACCTACACCCTGAAGAGCAATGTGTATTTTAAATGGTTTACCAGAGCCCTCTTTCTCCATCCCTCCTCACACGTCGCCCTCCTGGCATGCCAGGTCCCATGTAAGAGTGGTGCACAGAGCACACTCTTCATTCCCGGGGTATGCTGGAAAGTAGGATTGAGGAAGGTCCCAACAGACAACCCACGGAGGTGCTCAGGACAGTGTGTTACCCTTGAGCCAAAGACCTTTGGTCACACTTTCCTCAACCAGCAGCTTGTCTACACCTGTTCACAAAGCATCTCCAGAGTCCCAGGCTGGGAAAGGGACCTCCTTTGGAGTAACCGAACCCTACCTTGTCATTCCTGGGAGTTGCAGCGCTTCTCAAGACACTATATGTGTTGAAAGCTGCCTCCAGGGTAAGCTTTTCTCTTCCCAAGTGCCACATAGACAGCCCAGGGACTATACTTGGTGATTTAGCAAAAAAATTTTCACGATGACACTTGACAGTACAGGTGGGATCCATCTTGCCAAAATAGATGTATGTAGTGTGCAAGCCATTAAGTCATTTAGAGTTCTTTTGTAATTAAGGGAGATAAATTAATACTTCTCAGACATGACCTGCATAATATATTTTAGTCATCTACCTTTACATTTAGTGAACAATTTTTCTGGAATTCACTAGTCCAGCAGGCATACATTTTTCACAAATGCTACTTCTTATGCAAATGTCTAATTCATTTCTGGAAGGGCAAAATTATCTCTTATGGAAAACAGATAGTTTATGCCTCATTTGTATCCATTGGCAGCCCTCGAGAAAACAGGGCAGTGTAGGCACAGTGCATTAAATGAATAATAAAGGTCACTCTGAACAGCTACTCTTTAGTCTGGCATGGAAGGGCCACTGACATGATGCAGGTCATTTAAAGCAAATGCCATTAGAGCAACACCACACTGCAGTATGCTTCCTTATATGTCACAAGCAAAGTATTTCAGGAAGGTTTCTGGCAATTTTAGTATTTTGTCCTCTCTGGATTGTGGAGTCAGTTCCTCTAGCTATCATCCATCAAATCATAAGTGTTTTAGCAAAAGCTATAAAATTTATGAAGACATTTTTGTATTTCAGTGCCCAACATTTCAAACTCTCCCAGGACACAAATGAGTGAGTGGTTGGTCCCAATGACATATTCTCTTTTTATATGATCCAGCTTCAATTTCAGTCCTGAGAGTGATGCCAAAAATTTAACATAATTTTGCACATCTTTATCTAAATGTCTCAGATCAAGACTGTGGCATGTGAGGTGGCAGGCTTATTTAATTAAAGGGAGGGAGGAAAGTAAATGGGAAAAAGAAAAAAATATATAAAAAAAGGAAAAATTTCTGGAGTTACTTTTAAACTTTTAAACTTTGTATGTCTGAACACCTTCAAAATTGTGGTTATTACTCTGGACTGAAAGGGGACAGAGCACAAGGAAATGCTCTTCGTCAGGATGACCAAAAGTCCTTTGCTCAGATACATCCACAAATGCAGAGCAGAACAGCATTGCTGCCCACCACATTCAACTCTACAAGGAAAAAGAAACATTGTTCAAAAGGAACCTTTTCTTTTTTGCTAAAGAACTAACCCTGTTTATGACTCACACTCCACAGCAAGCGTAACCCAGCTACTTCCCTCCTCCACAACCAAAAGACAAGCTATGGAAGTAAGGCTTGAGGTGAGGTTTAACAAATGGCAAACGTCCTCATAGGGGATGGTACGAAGTCAAAAGCCTCCTGTCACTCTCAGAGAATCTACTACATATACTTCTGTCTCATAAAATAGAAAAGACACAGGGGAAATCCAGCGGCTGCTGAGGAGATACCACTTCCACCAAACTCCAGAAAGCCATGCAAGTCCTTAATGGATAAAGTCACTGGTGATGCTATCCTTCGAGGTATCCTCTTCCCCAAGTCCTTATTTTCTTGTGATTGTGTTCACCCTACACATTCCATTGCTAATAGAAAAATGAGAACGCACAAGAGTGTTGGAAAACACGTTCATTGCTGTCTCGTCCTGTCAAAACCGCCAATTTTTTAAGGTGGACTTCGGGGCCCTCTAGTGGCCTGACAGAGACATTAGGGAAGAGGAATGACATCTTGCCAAAACCCAGCCCCACCACTTACAAACCAAAATACTAATTGCAATTACAGTTCCTCCACCACTTCCAGTAGAATTTAAAGTCTTCGTTAGGCCGTGTCTCTACTTTTCTTTTTCATCATCTTTTTCAATGAAGTAGGACTAAAAGCGGTGTTGCTCTCTGCAATCTACCTTGTAGAGCTGAAGGCTGATTGTGGTCCCAAAAGATATCCTGAACACCTCTCATCAGTAGGAAAAACACTCCCAGTCTGTCACGGATATGGCAAGTCTATAAGTTTTACGACCTCTCAATGCTCGTGAAACAAGAGAAGGACATAAAATTGCCTTTAATCCTATTCTGCTTAGGTGCAGTGACCCTTTAGCAGGGTATAAAATTATAGTACAGCTTTTCTAGTCCTACCTTATTCGGTAACTCCAAAACCTGGGAAACAAATCCGTGGCATTTTAAACCTCCTACTACCATGTATGAAGATGGCCAAACATGTGAATTTAGCTGTAAGGCTGCTCTACAGCCAGAGAAACATCACTCTTCATTGCCTAAGCCCTGGAGGGGTGCTGCAGCAGGACAGCACTGTGTCCCTTCCAATGTCATATGACCTGAAGTCTGTCCCAGGCTTTGTAAAAAAGGCTTCAGTTGAAACATCTACAGCAAATGTTCTCAGGTCTACTTTTAATCAAGGAAAATTTCATGCCACATTTTTGTCCAGTTTCAGAAAAGATTTTAGAGTACATACAGGCTAAGAAACAGAAGAAAGGTCATGTTTGTGCTGCAGCTTAGTTCATGGGCTGCTTTCAGCAAGTGTGATAGGAGTCCCCAGAAGACCTGCTCTGATCAGTGCAAAGGGGGAGGGTTGGTTATGGACTAAATATCTTCAGCTGAAGATGTGCTATGTGCTACTGACAGTGCTATGACTGTCAGTAATCGTTAGAGACTTGAGCCCCAAGATTGGTTAGACATGACCCTACTCAAAGCTGGTGCCCTCTCTCCTCATGGAAGCCTGATTTCATGACTTGGCAATGCTGTTAAGAGGATGCTGGACTCTAGCAAGCTGCAGGTGACAGCAGACTGTATATATGTACAGCACAACACCATGTCAAGCAAAGGTACCTCACCCCTGGAAGCAGTCTAGCTGCCTGAGCACAATCTTTTATTGTGTTAAGTCATCAAGAGGAGGCCAGTGCTGCAGCAGGACATCAATACTGTTTCTGGTAACACTTTCCTGTGCAGAGCAAATCATCATGCTTGTCCTCACACCTTAGTTGTAACCCAGCAGCTCAGATCTCCCGCTGGAAAAAGGGAGTTGTTTCTTTAAATGTATCTCTTGTTCAAAGCCTAGTTTCCTTTTTTTGTCTTGTTGGTTGGGGAGTTTTTACTTTGCTGATTTCACACCAATTATCACCTTTACTTAGATAATAAAGCATAAAGGCTTGTGCAGACCTGCAAATTAAAGCAGATTTATGCAGAGTGTGAATTTGCACTATCTCAATAGCTATTGCTGAATAATTTTCAGAAATATTTGTATATAATTTGTATAGACAAGCCCACTGCTCTTATAGGCCACAGAGAGCAATCCCCAAATCTCTCATGGAATTAGTGATTTCAAGACCACAGTTAAACCAACTCAGTCTACCTCTTGTGGGCAGTCAGGAAAGGACTTTCCAAGTGCCCCAGATTCTTTCAATAAAAGAGAGATGGCAGGGGGAAGAAAAGGGCAGTGGCCAGATCACTGGAAATACCTGAAATGCTGGCTGGAGATCTCAGGGCTGCACTTCCCTGGTGCCCTCAGCACCAATTGTGGCAGCTCTCCACACTCCTTTCCTGAGAAAAAACTGAACAAAGCAGGAGATGTAACCTCACATACCTTATATTTGATTTGCAACCTGAATGCACTTTTCTTCCCACATGCTGTTAGACTGAAATAACAGCTCATCTGGGAATCCATTTTCCTTTGTGTTCATGTCAAACATTGTTTCTAAATGTCCAAAATGGAATAAAATGTACCATGAGGAGACCAAAAGAATCAAATTAGTGGAGAGCAGTTTAAATGTGCAACATTTTCTAATCCTCTAACACTCAAATGTGAAGAAATTAATCAGGGGGATGTTAGGAACTGTTGCACTAATTGACACTTCTACCTAACTGTGGCATTTTCTTTAGAAGTCACCCATTAAATCATAACGTGCCTGCTCAGTACATGGTAAAGTATTATAACTGTCCCAGTGCTTTCACAGTACTGTCCCAGTGCTTCATAGAGTAATGCTTCGTAGAGTATGCTACAGGTAAAATTACTCCACCTGCTTATGACCTTATTCTGTATTGTTCCATAATTTTTTTCTAAGACCCTAATTTCCTTAGTTTCACAAAAAGATGGTGCAGTAATTACTCTAATTGAAGACCTACAAATGCCACAGCTTTATTTTGCACCTCTCAAAGCTGATCATGGCATTTAAAACTGAACCTGTTCAAGAGCTAAATAAAAGCAAGGGGAAAACCTAGTAAGGATGAGAAATTATTATTAGATATTTGGTATATTTTTAAATAATATATTTGAATTTCTGATTCATAACCCATTGAAGTAAACGAAAATTTCCCTCTGACTTTCTCTTTCTTTTATCTTCTTTGAGAATCTTCGTCCAAAATATCTAGTAATAGCCTTTGGCAATGAGAACATAACTGATCAGTGGTTGTGTGTTTCTTAAGATTCCTTTTGGTTTAGAAGTTAAATAATTTGTGTTCTGCTTATCCCACTACACAGCTTCCTCAGACATGGTTTTCTAGTAGTTTCCAAGCTTTAGCACATCTTCAATGCTCTACTGTAAACCTTAGCCCAGAGTCCTGTCACAATGGAAATACAAGAATGTTAAGGGAATGTAATGGAAAAATAACTCTAAAATATATTTATATGCCACTACGCTTTCTTTTGACTAATGTATTTACAACACTGGGCCAGCGTTTGTCAACCTCACCTCTGTAGGAAGTTACTGATTACACATGAAGTGTGAAAAATAACTTTAAGAAAAATCAAAGATGAAAAAGACCTCTGCAGGAGAGTAATATGCAGCAACAGTGAGAGCTTTCTTTAGGAAGAATTTAACAGAGGTATTAAAAATAAGTAGGAGTCAGACAAAAATGGAACCAAAATTTTCCTGTTTGCTCTTAATTATAATACAGAGGCTTGGGAAAGAATTCTAGCACTAAACAGTAATAAACAAATGAACAAACAAATCTCTTTTTGTCCACTGTAAATTCTAGCATTTGACAGAAATTTGTCTAAGAACCATAGTTGCCTTAGAAGTTTGGGATGGAGTAGAGGGGAAAGGATTAATTAACAGTTCTTGTGGAGAAGATATTTGTGAAATACTGTTAATATAGCAACAGAAAGATTTATGTCCTAGGACATAAAGCAACACTAATTTTTATGGAAAGAATATCTAAATGGGAAGATTTTTCTTTATTGCCCAGTGTCATGCTCCTTCCTATAAAGGATGTATCATGAGTAGGCACCAGGGCCAAAATTCTGGTGGAGATGGTTGCACTGGGATCTTCTAACAGGGACTCTTGATCCCTACACCATCAGGGACTGAGCTGCAAATGCAAGGTAAACCTGAGTGTGCGTATCTTCACATCACCTCTCTAGAATGAAGAGATGGGAATCTGAGGCACAAAGACTGAGTGACTTGCTCAAAACCACCAAAATACCTTCTGGAGAGTGCTGAAAGGCTGTTGTTTAGCTCAGATCCTCAGAGCCCAGCCATTGGATTTATGCGTGCACTGAAGAGAGGCAAGAGCTGCAGCTGGTCTGAATGCCAGCGTGCTCCACAGAAGGCCCTCGTCTCCCAGACTGAGAACATCTCTATCAATTATTTGTCCTTGCATCCATTTTCCTTTTCTCTGCCACCAGGTAAACCCAGCAAACATACCTGCACTTAGGAATTGGGAAGGCCAGTCACTTCCTTTGAGAAACAGGCCTCTATCACTTGCAGCATGGAGTTATTTGCACACTTACAACACAGCTCAAACTGGATTTACATTGTGAATTTGGAATACTGCAGACAAAGACCTTCCAGCTTCCTTAAAGCAGAAAGGAATAGGAATCTGTCCTGTCTTTCTCAACTTCTACAGTGATATCCCTGTTGCTGAAATATCTGTTTCTCAGTGTTCCATAAATAGCTGGTTGTTCTCAGCATGCGAATAGTTTCACCAAAATAAGCTAGGGGCAATGCAAATGCTTAAGAACTCTGTATACAAGCTGTGTTTCCCCTGTGGTTACGTTTTCTTCAGTCACTGAAAATACTTGTTTTCTTTCCCTCCATGTCTCGTTAAGTAATTGGGTTTCCTGCACTGCAGGAAATTCCATATTCTGCACTGCTTCCACAAAAACACCACTGAGAACCCCATATGGGGTTTTATTTTTCATCCTTTGGTTATCTGTCAATCATGCTAAGTCTTCATCTTGTTCTTCAAATCCTGATAAATAAGAACTCAGCATTATAAAATGGAAATCCATGTTTAAAAGGTACTTTCCAATATAACTCGCCCCATGGTGTTTCATCTCAGGTTTCTCTGTCCTCTAATTTCTCCAATTTTTGGTGTTTTCTTGATAGCTATCTAGAAACTATATGGCTTACAATTCAAGAATAGAGACTTTTGAAGATTCAAGAGAGATGGGAAATGTCTCATTTCAGACATTTTTTTTAAACTTTTTCCCCAGAGTTAAGAATGAAATACAGACACATGCACTCACAAATATGATTTAAAATTTTTGAATAACAAGCCTTATGTTTTATGCCAGGAATGTAGACTGGAGCAGGGGGATTACAAACTTGAATGTGTGACTAAAAATATACATACAGATGGGAGGGTATTAGAAACCATGTTGCTTATTTCAGAACAGATGGAGACTTCTCTGTATTACAGCTATTATTTGGGGAAAGCACAAAGCTGTGCAATTAAAAAATTTCAGTGTAACTACAACAAAGCAGGCAGTATTTTTTGTGTCAGTAATCAGATGGTTTGAGAGGAATTATATTTTTTTAAAATGCAGCTGAATCATATAAATAGTTCTGTTGCTTTCTCACAGGTGCCTAAGCTTTGGCAAGACAAGAACCTTAATCACTGGTTCACTCCAGTCTAATCTACTCTCAGTTTTGAAAATCTCTTTTAAACCACTGTTCCCTGACTCAGGGCTTGCTTATTAGTATTGCAGGGTGAGTTTAAAGCACTCAAGTTGATATAATTACATTAAGATGCAAAAAACTCACAAATACTTAGTTGGCCAAATGTCAGGGAAAACTTCCTGGCAATTAACTCATTTTTGATTATTAAATAATTCCTCAGTGAAGGAAATGGGAATATCAGCTCTTGGAACTAGTTTGTCATGAGACTAAGAAATAAATTATATAGTAGGCTACTACTCCCTCTAATTTCAGTGATGCACCAGTCACAGTTTGAGACTGAGCTTCAGTGTAGAAGTTCGTAGAAGTATTTGAGCTCTAAAGACTTTACAATCAGGCTATAGAAGAATGAATATGAGAGTTGTTGTGGGGTTTTTTGTTTGTTTTGTCTTGTTGTTGTTTGTGTTTTTGTTTTGTTCTGTTCTGTTTTCTCAAATCAATTAAGGAAAAAGTTGTAGGAGATTGTAGTGGGGTGGGTGTTGGTCTCTTCTTTCAAGTAAAAAATGATTGGATGAAGTAAAATGGCCTTAAGTAGCTCCAGGGGAGGTTTAGATTGGATATTCTGAAAATTTTCTTCCCTGAAGAGGTTATCAAGCATTGGAACCAGCTGCCTAGGGAAGTGACAGAGACATTCTAGAGATATCTACAAGAGATGCAGATGCTGCATTTAGGGATGAGGTTCAGTGAACACAGTAGTGCTTGGTGCTTCTGAAAGATTACTGCCCTTTCAAAATCATACTAAAACTGAGGCAACTGGTTTCACATCAAAGCATGCAGAATAAATGAACTGCCCATATGAACTGAGTTTGCTATAGAACTGAATTTTTTCCTATCAATTTACAGTATCTCTTTTCAAAAATGGCTCTTCTGGCTTGTGTCTTTCCCATGACGCTCCTTGGCAAGTATGTGATAGAAGTAGTAATATAAAACAGTTCACAGGTATTTAGTATCTCTTTACAGTCTCATGTACTGCTTGGGAAGGAAGTCTTCTATTACAGCTACTGCTGCAGACAGAGTGAGAAAATTAAGTTCTGCAGCTGATGGAAATGGTTGTTTGCTCTTTTGGGTACAAAGAAATAAAATAAGTGTTTCTCCCCTGTTTTCCTTTCCCTGCAGATTTTCTCATCTGAGACTTTCCTCAAAAAGTCTGTCAATTTTTTTTAACTGTCTTGTCATCAGTTCCTTCTTTATTTAAATCATAAATTAATGGCTTATCAAAATTGCTTAAAGTCTTTAGGGGCCTCTGTGGCTGAACATGCTGCCAGAATAGCTATTAAAACTCTGAGGAGGTTAAATTAACTGATGACAAAGATTTCAGACAGTGACTGTCTGACTACACTGTCACTCTGGTCTCCATGCAACCATAATTTGTCTCTTCCCAAAAACCAGTAAACAGTACCCAAGTGATTACAAATATAGCTATAGCCTATGCACCTATCAGATATAGAAGAATAAAGGATATGGAGTTATTATAGAAGGGAAAAAAATTCTTAGCTGTACTCTTAGGGTAGAATGAAACAAAACCTACACATGCTATGCAAGTGTCCCCTATGCCCTGACATGGCCTTTCATCACTTTCTCAGCTCCTGTAGCTGCTGGCTGGTTATGCCAGACTTCCTGCCTGGATATTTTAACCTTCCTCAGAGTGGCCAATTGAATCCCTTGGCTGGGATGAGGTTCCCATCCCACAGCAGCACAGTGAGGAAGTGATGAGCTTTCCCTCAGCAGCACTCACAGACTTTGCAGGGAAGTGGTAGTTTTCTTTTGCAATGCTGCCTCCAGCAGTCTGGATCAGTGCATTAAAGGACAACTGCCATGACCCTGGCAGCGCACCCAAAGAGGTTTGTGAAATCACAAGAGCCAGAAAGTTTTGTGAAACAGACTTAACAAGCATCTGTTGGGAGCTCTTGAGGTCACAGTGATCCTCTCTTCACCTGGGTGTCACTGAAGACCCACTGTCAGACAGACAATGCTCTCTCAAGTTCCATTCACGTTCCACTTTTTGAAATTCCATGATACTTATATAAAAACACAGTCAAAAAAAGACCAGGATAACACTGAAAGCAATAAAGCCTAAGGTGTTAAACAGCAACTGAATCTATACAATCATTCTCCTGTGGAGTCAAAAAAAACTGTCCAACCTTGAACCAGCCTCTGCTCCTGGGGGACAAAGTACAAGGTCTAGGAATGGTCTAGGACATGGGTCATGGGTATGGACTGTCTTCTGCTAATAGCTTGCTAAAATTATCTTGTGTTTGTGTTCTGAAGGCATCTTTATTCTGAAATGAAGAAATAGGATGTAAAAGTGGCTTTATGCTATACCACTAGATGGCAAACTGGAAGTGTGATACACTCCAGACTGCCTATCACAGACATCTCTGATGGGGCATTATTGCCAAGAACACAGGCCGTGGGTAGCAAATGAACAGAGGCTTGGTGATATAGAACACAGAATACTTCAACTGCTATGTTATTCATGATGCTTCAAGTCTGGACAATATGGATCTTATTGGAATCATTAAAGATTTCTAGGGCAAAGTGTTCACATGGCCTTTCCTCCCCTTTTTATCTCCCAAACCTGGGACTAAGCACAGCCGACTGTCAGACAACACTGTAGTGGCTTCATCTGGAAATAAGCCTGGGAGAAGGCTATCACAAAGCCCTGGTAGAGGGGCTGTTCCACCAGACTGAGACCTGTGGAAGTGCTTCAGGACTGCAGTCAGACTCTTTCCAGGGTACACATTTTGTAGAGGCACTAAGATCTTCTAGCAGTCGGCACTTAATCAAGGTAAAAATTCATTATTTATATAACATTATGAATGTGCAAACATTTATTTCAAATCTGACAGACCCAGGAGCAGCTGCAAGGAAAGAAACATCATTTAACATTTCATTTCCATTTACCATACACCAGCCAGCATTTGTGATCAAAGCTGCTGGAGAATCATATAAATTGAACTTTTGATCCCTTCAAAGAATTTTTAACAATAAATCCAGGAAGATGTTGCCCCTGTACCTCCAGCCATGGAACTGGAGGGGCAGTTGCCCCATTTGCCTTTGGGATTGGGAACAGCTGTGGGCACAAGCATGACAGGGTTTGCAGGTTTCTGCCATTGAAATTGGTGCTGCTGCTGCTCTGTTTGCCTTCCTGTGGAGGTCTGCAGGGGCAGAGCAAATTTTTAAAAGTACATTAAAGAGAGGGGAAAGGCACCAAAATGTCTCCCAAGAGCTCCCAGTCTTTACCCCAATGCTAAAATGAACTCACCTAAGGCTGTAATTGCTAATGGTTGGTTTTCCAGCTCAGAAAATCTCTTAAGATACAGAAAAAACACTGAAAATGCAAAATGCTCTGTAATGATACTAAGATATATGGAAAATTAGTGAGAAAATGTGCCCACTCAAGCCAAAATGCAACCATGTAATGACTCAAGGACTAAATGGAAGCATATGCTGGGAGAGATGCAAGTCACTTGACTTGCTTGCATTTGTTTTATGTAAGAGGATGATTAGGGAATCAGATATTTCCTTGAACACAGGTGAGGATCTGCGAACTATGGACAAAGAAGTTTTGCTTTCCTGTGCACCAGAGAGTCAAAAGCCATAAAGCACTCCCCTCATCATAGCTCCCAGCCTGTTTTTTCCATAGCCATCAGACCCAAACACTTCCTGAGCTCCCTCAGGGCCCTAGCTACGAACAAATCCTTTTTGGATTCTTTCCTGATGCCAGTTGACAGAAACAGCAGTTAATCCTCAATTTTTATTCTAATTACAAACTCCTGCACTAACCCCAGTGCCCATGTGTCTAAGTATATGTCCAGGTTTTTGTACAGTGCTTTTTCTAGGGATTAATTTCCTTAATTTTAGCTGCACCAAACAGACAGGGAATCAAGACCTCCTTTTGCAGGACAGGGTTTGAGCAGAGTTTGGCTCAGGCAAGAAACCTACCCCCAGTGTTCACAAGTTGCCTTATGGCTCTTTTCATAACAGCAAATTAAAATGTACTGTATGATCAGGGTTAATAAAATTATTATTTGTTTTGGAAGTACTTTTTTCTATTTTTATTTTATTCACACCTGGAAGATCCAGGGAAAAGCAACAGGTATGTACACAAGTTTTTGGGTACATAACTTTATGTTTTGATCTTTGGCAGTATTTGGAGTGCAAGAAAACTGCTTAGAAGTCACAGCACTTGCATGTAATGCATTTTTTATGCTTAGCTTGTGTATTTAGGTCTTAGATAATTGAGACTAAGTCTCATACTGTAGAACAAATGTTTTTATCATGTCCTCTATTGTGTAGAATTGAATTCACCAATTGTGTAGTGTTGAATTCACCAGGTGCCAAAGGCTGTTCTGGGCAGCTCCCACTGCCTATTTTAGCTAAGCTTGAGCTCAGGAAGGGGAAGGCTGCGAGGACTGGAGGAAACACGAGGTATGGCACATGGCACAATGGTCAGAGTTTGGAGAAACAACACCACAGTTCACCTCTGCCTCCAGAACAGAGCTCCAGAACAACTGCAGCAGAAGCAGTTGTTCCAGTAATCCTTGCTCTCTCTACCTTGCACCTGTTCTCAGTCCTCTGTTTTGCTCCCACCCCTTTCTTTTCAGTAACAGAAGCACCTTAGGCTCCGCCAGGCTCCTGTTCATAACCTCTGAGGCAGTAAAATCAGTGTTTAATGCATTTTTGAGAGAGCACTAAAGCTGACTCAAGTTGTCACATACACACAAATAGCAGGCTGCATTAACCAAGCTTCAGCTACAGCTCTGAAAGCAATGTGATTATAACAGCTTTAGAAGACAGGACAGTCTGTAATTAGCAGAGGGCTTTTCCTGGTAATTACATTAACCTTTAGTTGAATGTTACTCAACCCATCACAGTGTCATTTTCATGGTCCCCTACCAAAGTGTGCCTCTGTAGGATTGTGAACTTGTCTCAGTCAATGGAAAATTCCACATCTTTGCATATATCCTACAAGGGCCCTGCTTTGGTCGAGTGCCACCCTGCACTGTGCCTGTAGCGTTTTACAAACAATGACCTCGCTGCCTGGAGGGAATCCAGCCCTGATAGTAACATTTTCAGCCATTCTTTCCTTGTGCAATGAATGAAGAATGAAAAATGCAGCCATTCACGGAAGCAGCTTTGTCTGATAGTAATGACCTGGGTACTAATTTAGCAGTTTGTCACATGATATGTTCTGTATATTGTTATTTACCGTAGGGTTTGTTTACCTCTGTGTTTTGCAAGTACAGAACTGCATAAAGTATTCAATAGAACTTTAGATGTTCAGAGAAAACAGGGGCTGTGTCTATAAGAGAAAACAACTAAGCTGGATAAATATGCAAACATTCCTCATAAAAATCCAATTAAGAGATTATCTGCACAACTATACAGAAGTTCATGAGAGGTGGTCTGGCACTACAGAGTCTTCCTTTGCTCATTTAATCTGATTAAGTTCATTCCATATAACTATAGTTTATGGTGCAGCAAAATACTGCTGTAACTTAGCTTAGTCCAAGTACTAGTTAAAATTTCTTGAGTGCACTTATGAAAACAGAATACTACTATCTCAGCTGAATTATCAAAGTATAGGAAAATGTTTTTTTATTAAAAATAAAATTTAAAAATATAAACCTTTGTAAAATTTTGTCTGGTTTCCTTTCACAATTAGTAAGATTAAAATCCTGATGCATATCTCTGAGTAAGAGAAAGGAATATCAACTGAAATACTCCTGTAAGCTGCTGAGAATAGAAGCAATCCTTGGTAATTCAGATCACCAAGCTTTGGGGACATTTTCTAATTTATCTAAGCCTCAGTTGCCTACCAGATAAATGCGCATATGTCTTCCTTTCCCCCAGCCTATTTTTGTGTACAAACAATAATATTCTTGGGACAGCAAGTTAGTTAGCTGTAGACCTCTGCACTGGGTTCTTGGCATAATTTCCATGTGCCAGCATAACCCTGTGACAGCTTTGTCAAAATAAAAAGGGAATTCTCCATAATGTTCATACCAGCATCATTCTGTCCCTGTTTTATCTTTGTCTTATAAATGTACACATTTTGGAAGTCTCACTTTCTAGGTTTGTAATATGTTCCTTCTTGAAGCCCAGGTGGCCCATTCCTGGTGCCCAGAGCTGAATATAGAGGTGCAAATGGGATGGAAAGATGGGCATTTGAACACCAAACTGGGGGTTCCTCTGAAAACTAGGGTACAGGGACTGTGAAAAGTGATGCACCTGGTCACCTACCTACTTCAATTCTCAGCACAACCAAAGGACTTCTGTCACACAGCCACTTAGTTCATGAGTAGAAGTACCACTTTTAATAATGGATTCCAGTACTGATAGTATTCCTTCTCTACTTTTGTTTCTCCACTAGTTTGTTCTTTGGCATTCCATCTCCTCTTTCTTCAGCGGAATGAATACTATAGTTAAATGATCCTCTTTTGTTAAATGTCCCTCTGTTATTAATATTCTTTATCTTTCTTTTTTTAACCTGTAATTTGAAGTCTTCCTGGATGCCTTCAAAAATTAATTATAAATATTTCCTATTGTCTCCATTCAGTATCTTTCAAAGTGACAGAAATATGGTAATCAAAGGTGTAGTGCATCTATCTCCCATAGGAGAAGAAAACAAGATAGGCTGAAGAAAACTTGGTAATTTATGAGTGGAAGTTATGTCACCTAATAGGAGACCCTGAAGTAAATTTCTAAAATCTTATTTACTGGGGAGAATTGGGCACTTCTAGAGGATGACTCAACTCTGCTGTACTAGATGAAATGCATCCTAGAAATACTCACTCACCTTCTAATGACTATAAAAGGAGTCTGGATGAGTAGTTTATAGCCACCTTCATCGTGGACATCCACAACTGACTAACATGAATTCCATGTTGAATGTCCTGAGTTCCAGAAATTTAAGGAACCCACCTACTCTTGGAATGAAGGAAGAGCTATAATGCAGTACAAAAATCTTAGGTTATTCAGCAGCTTTTGCAAATATTTTTCTTATTAAAAAGTCACAAACTCATAGTGTTCTGCTTCAAACTTCTAATGAGTTCAACACTTAAAAGCTGCAGTATGTCTCTTCTTCCTGCTGTGCAGTCACACAGCTTGAGATGGAAAGGACATCCTACTGCTTCACTGTCTGAGACAAAAAAAGGCCATTCCATGCTATTATGACTACATGGTACAGGAGTAGAAAGCTCTGGGGGGTGCCCATGTTGTGGTATACCTGGGTCATGGGATGACAGCTTCCTTCTGGAGGACTTATATCCTACCTTTGTGCAAACTGACTTCTTTCTCCACCAGCCTGGCTATGTAGACAGGTGCTCTCTGAGTTATAGTCCCAGAGGAAACCCCTTCCAGAGGCAACAGAAAGAAGTAGAATTCTAGTGACACCAAGTCAGAATGTCTAAATAACAGTCCCTTCTAGGGCCCTAACTTGATCTTTCCCTGGCTCTGGATGGAAGGTGAGGAGATTAGCTCCCTGAGGCTGAAGGTGGTTTCTCATCTCTGTAGAAAAAGGTCCTTGAAACAAGAATAGTTTATGTTCAATCTATTAGTATTTGTGTCTTCCAAACCAGAGTCCCAGATCTCTGTAGCCCTCGTCTCAGCTGTTGTCTAGGGTAAAAGAGCAAGAGCTCTCATCAACAGCCATGAGCAGAAACAGAATGAGCAGTAACTTGTCACCTAAATCTTCCATCACTGGAGAAATGGTCTTTGTATGGTGAAGACCTCTACTTCCATTTGCTGAAGTCTGAACCATTTTAGAAGGGTTTTGATGAATGTTGTATCTTTCCCACCAGTTATTTAATCAGATCATTTTTCAAAGCTAAAATGCCTCAAATTAGCTGAAGGTTAGATCAGGTAGGTAGATAAAGCACTTTAATTTCTCACAAATGCTTGCTCGTAAGAAACAATTTGAATCCACAGCATGCAGACTAAAATCCAGAATTTCCAAAGCAGATATAAATTAATCTGTGATGCTGCTAATTACCTCTTTAATATTCTTCCAGAATTTGATGGAGAAGTTTATATGTAGTTTTTATCTTTATATAAAAATGGCAAATCTTCACCCACAGCAACAGCACAGAAAGCCATCAGAAGACCAGAGACAGAGTTTCTGTGAAATACCACAGGATATACACTGTTAGATCAACAACAGTTGCAAGGCTGGAGACGTGGTGTTGTGATATCCCTCATTTCCCATTCTACAAAAGATTTCTAGTGACTGTAAAGGGCATCAGACTTCATGGTTTATATATAACATCATGCATAAATAACAGCATAGCTAGAAAAGGGCATCCATGGGATAAATTTGGGCCTGACAGAGCAACAGGAAATTATTTCAGATAAATTTGGCTGATAACAATAAATCTTCACATAAGGTCCATATGAGGTCTGTTGTCTTTCCCTTAATCTTTTTTAGAAGTAGGAAAATGTTATGTTCTAACCCCTAACACTTCCTGGAGTAAATGGAGCTCTAACACAAATGCCCATTTTCATTTTGTTCTCAAATTTGGTTTTCTTTTAACTTCAAAATAGCGTGGAAAGCGCCCCAGAGCACCACAGTTTCACCTAGTTTTCTACATGTAAAAATCCATTTTAGTCAGTTTATCACTCAGGAAATTTATATCAAGATCATAAAATCAATATATTTTTTCCACTTAATAGTCACAGGGATATAAACTTCATCTCCAATGATATGTTTTACTTCTGGTCAAAAAGATTTCTATAGGTCTAGTTGTTCAAGACATGTCAGGGAACACTAAAATTTTACAGCCTTGTTTAAAATCTAGTATCACTACTGCCTCTGGTTAATTTTCAAAACATAGTCACTATCTGTTATGACAACAAAGGACACAGTAAAAATATTCTTTTAATTTTTTCCAAACCTTCTAAGAGATTACCATTATGAGGTAAATTGCTGTAGTCCCAGAATACTGAACTTCACTGCTAAAACAGAAATTGATCATGAGAAGTTTTGCTACTTATGGAAAGAAACATTATTTGATTGTCAGTAGATTTTTAATCACAGATATTCTCTTTAAGACATCATACAACCATCATGTGCTTGTGGTGGTCCTCCAGCTTTTTGTTTGGTGCTATGCTGCCCATGTAAAAACACCTGCGACTCTTTAAACAGGAGTTTACTCAGACAGCTTTGTCATATCCTTGTTCAGTTCCAAGGTCTCAGCATTCAGCTTGGTCTTGCAGCACGTTTCAGTTTCATTGCCAAGGCTGCCTGACTGCCTTGCAGCAGAGGTGAGCCAAACCAGACCTGTCTGTGTCTGCTCACTGCAGTGTTGCTGTAGTCTCATATGCAGCAGGGCTTCCAAGGAGAATTTCATGTGGAAAACACATGTATCAAAAACTATCTGTAAAAAGCAAAACTTGAGTGATTTATTTTTACCCTCACCACCATCCGTATGTTTCTAACTTGGCATTATTGTTATCTTTGATGTTTACTGAAAACTAGGGATTCCATTTTGGTGTGTATCATTAGGTATTTAATATTAGTCTCTTTTTCAATGGAACAATTTTTTAGCAAAGAAAAGGCTTACTAAAGAAAAAATATTAGTGTAAAAAGATAATTAATTTTTGTATGCATATTTTTGAAGAATTTTTCACAATTCTAAGACAGAAAGAATAAAATTAATAGAATAAAATTATAATTATGGTGATTTCATAGAAGGAACAGTCAAAATCCCAAAATCATATAAAAGAACTGAGTAGGGATCAACTTCAAAGGTCCTTAGATGCTACTGACTAAGAAATTAGTTAAAGCAGTAGTTTTCATGTCTTGTACTGAAACTTCTTTACTGCAAAGCCCTTGCTCACAAACACCGAAGTTCTCACAGTTTTGTCCACTTTTGCTTCCAGTCACATTTTTATGTGTGTGGTCATATTTAATACACCATATGGCAGGTATTGCACAGCTCCTGGTGGACAAAAGAAGTTTTAGGTGCCCGCACAAGCACGTGCTAAATGGAACCTTATCTCTCTGTTGTACTGCAAAATATGTTTCCCCTTTATCTGTATTTTTATCTCCATGCTAGGACTCATACAGCTCTTTTACAAAGAAAATCCTTGGATAGGATTGAGATTCAAGCTGCTTTTTTCTTTTCTTATTTTTTTTTTAATTATTTACCTGCAGACAAAGCCTTTTTAGAAGTGTGCAGACATTACACAAGACTTCTTTGTACTATGTAATCAGGAAGCATCAGCACTTCAGGCAGACTATGGGGATGTAACTCTCTAGCACCCAAAAATGAGATTAGGATTCTACCATCACATTTGGGGAATCAGACCATGATTATACCCTAGGTCTTGAATATATATGTCAGCTGAATTAGATAAATAGTTTTAGATAAATAAACAATTTGGTATATATCTGCTGAGTAAGTTGTACAGTCCAAAGTTAAGTGAGGTAAACAGACATTAACTATTCCTGGTCTGGATGATCCAAAGTTTGCATGCTTTAATTGCCTACTAAATGTATAGTGTGAAACTGAGTTTAGTCCATCATGTGTCGTTGCATTCTTGGTATGGAGCTTCATACAGAATGGACTAGTATCATCTGCATTGAATTTGATCTTGCTGCATTTTCTCTCTTAAGATGGAACCTCTCAGAAACCTGAGGGTAAGAAGCAGTACAGAAAGGTATAAATGCATCAGTATAACAAGGATGTGCCCCAACATTAGGCCCTTTCTCTAACATGCAGCCACCTGCTACATGTTATTATGACAGCAACAGCAAAGGAAAATGTCAGAAGAGCCTCAAAACTGCATCTGTGTCCATATTCTCAGCATGTGCCATTAGCCTGATAATCAATGTATCAGTAAATTGTATCACTCAGCAAATAAAGTTTTTGAAGCATTACAGAGAGTGGGGTCGTGGTGGTGGTTCAAACAGAAAACCATATATGCTGTGTCTTGCTATCACATGAAAGGCAGCAGTCTGCTGGGGTTTTTTTGTTTTATTTTTACAAACCAACAGGTTTTTTAATGGCTTTGCACAACTAGAAACTAGGTTATTCATATGTTTCTGAGAATATTCTTGTTCTTTTCCAAGTCACTTGATAATTGAATGCCATAAGAATGTCTCAGAAGTATAGAATTCAAAAGTCATGGAAAGGTTAGAAAGGGCAACAGTTCCTTTAACCAAGTTTTCACTTCCTGTAAATTACTTTACTATAATTCTAGCAATTTAAATTAAAAGAGATTCAACATTTTTATTTAAAAAATAATTCCTTTTTTGTCAATATACCTCATTCAGCTCTTCCAGCTAGGTGTTAGGCTATGTCTTCATGTATTTGTTAAATTAAAGCCACAAAGAACATCTGTATATACAGGAAAATATCATCTTACCTTTGATAAAAGACAAGTTTCCCAGAAAATTACCCAGTCATGAAGGTAACAATAAATTTGGAATTCCCTACTTCCTGTGGCAGATCTATCCCAATGGTGCACAACAATATAAATGTGTTTCTGGCATTAAAGGTTCTTACTGGATACAGGAAACAATTTTTTCCTACCAGATCAGAAATGGAGCAAGTTCCTTAGGAAGCTGTGCTTTCCATCCATTCAGATTTTATAACCTGACTACATAAATCTCTCAGCAGCCTAGTCTGAGATCAGAGGTGTTGCTGCTTTCAGTAGGAGGTTGGACTGGTGACCTGTGAGCACCCTTCCATTCTGAATTATCCTGTGATCCTATGACACTATAATCCCAACATTAATTTCCCTGTCTCCAGCTTACAGGCACTGATCTTAATTAGGCCTTTGTCATCTACTAGGCTTACCTATGCTGAACTACCTCTCACTGGAGTGCTCACCCCCTGGCACCAAGGATTCTCTCACTCTGGGCTCTGCAGCAGGAGATCTCCAGGCTCCCAAGCTGCCTGATGGTGAACCTTGGAAAAGTTTTCACCTGCATCACAAAACAGACCAGAGCCACAGAACTTCTTCATTCTCCGCCAGGCAGACTAGCATAAATAAATTTTACTTAAAAAGCACACCACAATTCCAGGCTGCTCCATGCCTGGCTGCAGCAACTATTTCCAAAAAATATTTGATGATACTGTTTAATTGTTAAAGAAGTTCAGATATCAAAACTAATTTGGATACAGGATTAAGAATAAGGGATTCTTCAATACGTAATGGACAATTGTGTTAATGCATTATTTGCTTTCATATTAAAATAGAAATGGTGAGTAGGTTTTGAAATTAACATGGTAGACTTGTGTATCATGTGGAAGGAAATTATATATATTTCAAATCCTTTTCTTAACAATTGCAAAGAATTCAAAATAAGGGATTTCTTTCCATTAACAAGCTAGAAAAAATCATAGTAGAAAAAGTGGGAAAAATATGAGAATGGTTAATTTGTTCTCTTTTATCTGTAACAGACATTCTTTAATATTTTGGAGACAGCAATTAGGCTAAGTGCATTAAATCTAGTGTTTAATAAGATTTTTAAGAAGTTAGGAAGTCTGGAAAGAGATAAATAAGTCTAGACAAAATATCCCTCTTTAATGTGGTTATCCTCACCACCTTTTAAGGATGTGACTTGCAGTGACCAAGCTCTGTAATGATTTCAGCGTGATACAGAGCATCATTTGAATGAAAGAACTCAATTGTTTGAACTTTGGGCTGTATAATAGTCCCTTTCATAGTGAAAGTGTGTTTAATGCATTGAAATTAGTTTGAAGAGAGACATTTTCTCTGTTCCCCCCCCCCCCCCCCCCCCTTTTTTTTTTTCAATTCATTTTAGACCTGGAGATTCTCCTATGGTATTCAGGAAACCCCATTCAGAAAATGGGAAAAAAAATCTGATCACATTTAAAATATATCCTGTAGTCAATGCATTTCACTACTTTGATAACTACAGTGTTAACATCTGCATTTCCTGCTGAGAGCTTGGTAAAACATTCCATGGAGCTATTACAAGGCACAGATTTTCAGTGTAAAGTTTTATATTTCAGTCATGGAGAAGCAAGAATTAGAGCTGTTATATATCACCCAGGATGAGATCAGCAGTGTTGTAGAAAGAGGAAATTGATATATCTTTGGCAGAAGATATGGATCAAAATCTGATCAGTGGAACTCTAGGTTAAGTAAATATGAAAGAGAATATATTAGTCTACTCCTTCCCACTCTATTTCAGTGGTATGATACATAATTTCAAAAGAAGCACCACAATTATTTTGGAAATCTGACACCTCCATGGGATTTTAGGCTCTAGATCACATTCCCAGTTAACAACACAGTGTTTACCTGGTTAGATCTTCTAAAAAGTCATGCGGATCTCCTAGATCAGAATGACAAATCTTCCTGTTCTTCACTTGTAGCTTTACCATACGAATGAAAAAAGGCTCGAGGGAAAGGGGTTGGAATAAGGTTATCATATGCAGACAAGGCTCTGCTCTTAGTTTTTCACCATCTCTTTACAATATTTGCAGATATAGCAGACAAACAGGATTTCATACAGAAAATGCAGATCCAAACCAGACAGAAAACACATCCCCTTTGTTACCATGGATACATTTGAAGAGCTTTATTTCTTCCTGTAGCGTTACAATACCACACCAGTGACACCACAATGCAAAGAGCAAAAGATAACAGAAGAAAGAGTATCTACTGTGGGCATGCCATCAAGACATAGCACCACACCACCCCGACCCCCCAAAGTACCCAAACAACCCCAGCACCAATAGTTTGTCCCTAAATGGTAAACTTAAAAGGTCACTATTAAAAACAAGAAAATAATCTTCAATGTGTAGTGAATCAGTGCATATTTCATAGTTGAAATCAACCATATGCTTGCTCCTAATAAAAATATAAAATATGTAATAAAATATAAACTGCAAAAAGCTTACTGAAACAGGAACAAGAATGGTATGTCTCATTTCGCCTCCTTCAATTTAAGCATTTCCTCATTTTCTAGAACCAAATGCTGCAGCATCTTGAATTTTTTTTTTTTTTGGCTGACTTTCTCCTAGGATATGAATAATGATTTTTTATTGCTTGACTTGCTTATTGAAGATTTTTGACTGTGGCTGTTTAAAACCTCACTTCTTCAGGCTATCTTACCAGTATTCTCCCCCTGTACTTGGTACTGGTTAGGCAGCAGCTCAAATACTGTGTTCAGTTTTGGGCCCCTCACTTCCGGAAGGATATTGAGGTGGTAGAGTGCGTCCGCAGAACGAAAACGGTGAAGGGTTCGGAGCACAAGTCTTGTGAGGAGATGCTGAAGGAACTGGGTTAAATAGCCTGGGGGAAAAAAATGAGTCTCAGGGAAATCTTACTGTCCTCTACAACTACCTGATAAGAGGATCTAGCAAAGGGGGAGTCTGTCTATTTGTCTGTCTCTTCTACCAAGTAGTAAGTAATAGACAAAAGGAAATGGACTCAAGTTGCACCAGGGGAGGCTTAGATTGGGTGTCAGCAAAAAATTCCTCACCAAAATAGTTTTCAAGCTTTGGAACAGGCTGCCCAGGGAAAAGGTAGAGAGAGTCACCATCCTGGGAAGTATTTAAAAGATACATATATGTGGAATTTCAGCTTTAATGGTGGACACATATTAACAATTTGATGCAAAAACCTTAGAAGTCTTTTCTATCCTAAACAATTATGTAATTCTGCTGTCAGGACAGGAGAAATGGCTTTGTCAGTAATCTTAACAAACAAAAGAGAAAATAATCTTAGCTGGATCATATGGAGTCTCACCACAGGGTTCAGTTCTTACAGTTTTTGTAATGTGCTGCTCATCTGGAACAGGTTCCCTTTTGTTCAGACAATTTCTTCATCTGAAAATCTGGGCAAAGCTCCACGGTTACAGTCACAAAAACCACCAGAGACCCAAACCCCAACCACCCCTGCCTCTCACTACTACCACAAAGGGACAAACTTTACAGGTTGCAGAGAACCAATATCATGAGCTCAACAAAAATCCAGGAATGCATCAAAATAATGCCCAGTTTCAACATCAGTTACAACACCATGCCATGGACAATGTTTTCCAGCTCAGGCTTCCAGGGTTCTGAGTAAGAATCCAGGAACTGAAAACTCATTTATAATGATAAAGACTTTGAGAGAAATTTTCTGGATGAAAAATTCTGAAGTACGCTGGATGACATTAAGGATGTTTCACATTACTAGAAAGGTATGAAGTATGTTCCCCAAATCATTGCATTTCCTTCTTACACTAAGTCAGTTTCTTGACACATGGGGAAATCAAAGTTGTGCACAGTAAAAGGATAAAATATTTTGAGTTTGAAATTCTGGACAAATCAGGTATAAAAAGTACTATTCAAGGGGTTGTGCCCCAATATAAAAGGGCTGGTTAATACTAATAATAAGACATTTAGGCTATGAGGAAGTTAAGAGACCACTGTTTCTATAACTTAAAACAGGGTAGTAGGGTAGCACCAATGATGAACAAGCTTAAGTAGAATGTGGTTCAATACTTCCCAGTGATTCCAGGTGCTCTGGCATTGTGATGTACAGTGTAAGGGCCACCTGCATACTAAACGCTTGTGTGGTCCTCAGTCTTACACTCCTCCAAACTGGGAGCCAGGTAGACAACAAGGCAAGTCCAAGATGGTCTAAGATTGACCATTGCTCTTCTAATTGATTCGGGGTTCCTGAAGAAATATAGGAGAGCAGCAGCTCTCACTGAGAAGCTGCAGCCATTTCCTCCTCAAAATATTGTACGATGATGATTCCAGTAAAACCAAGGGAACACCAAGTCAGGCCATTCAGGGTACAGGGTATACCTATATAACCTTATACCTCGTGTCTTTCCTACAACCAGTGCAGAAACACTTTTCTTGCCTAATTGCATGAATTAAATTCTACCTCCTTTTATTTAAATTATATGAATATACTGAAACCAGTGTTGATTCGGAGTTACCTCACACTCCAGTTGGGTCAAATGAGAGTAGACAAGCAGGGACAGACCAGCTTATTACTCAGATTTGAGGAATGCCTGCATTAAAGTGACAGAAAACATGCTTAACCCTAATGACTGTTATTTACTCTCCTCACTCTCATCAATCATGTGAGGAGGAATGAAAACCAAATCCTGATTTTCAGCTCATGAGAGTAATTCTTTTTTACAGTATTCAGAGTTGGGTTCTTTTCTACTTGTCTCTTTGACACATCATGCAAAAATAATTGTTTTGAAGGGAAAGGGGGTAAGAACAATAAAAAATAGTAGATGGAAAGGGTTCTTCAAATTTGAATGGAAAAGCAAATTTCATTGCAAAATTTCCCATATCTATTTATGCATAAGTCAAAAATAATGAAAAGTGAAGGGATCTTCAACTATATTTTCTTTAGCAATGCTACTCTTGAAAACCCAAACAGAAAAAAGCCTTCTTGTTTTGACCACACTAACTCAACCACAGTTTCCTTCAACCGCTTTATTTTATCCTTCCACACCCCCAATTTTCACAACTCAGAGCTTAAACTCTGAAGCCTTTATTCACACTAAATGACCTTAAGTAATCATACTTATATCAGGTGAGCCTTCAAGAAGGAAGCTCTATGTCAACTAAGGTTTCTAAAACCAGCCATGCATGAAAAATTCTTGTGTGAAACCAAATCATTAGGCCATATCTCATCACGTACCAATAAGACTGTCAATTCATTTCTGTTTTCACAGATGTTTTCCAGTTGTGTCATATTTTCCCTTTAAACTTTGTTTCAGAGCTCCATCTCAAAATGGAGTACACAGATACAAAGCAAGGTATTACTTATTTTCATTATGGGTGTTGAAGATGCTAAAGACGATGTCTAAAAAGCACAAAATTGGGGAAAACATATTATCTAAAATTGTTGATTAATTTTTTTTTTAAAAAAGTCTGAAACATAAGAAAGGGTCATATGCACCACCTAGAAAGAGCCCTTGGCATTTCAAATACAAGTAAGCAACTGTCTATCTATCTTTAACAGGTGCACTGTAAGCTTCTTCTTGGAGTGAAAGAGCTGGGAAAGTTAGGTGTTAGAAATACATTTTTACATATGTTTCAATATCAAGTTCATTTTGGTCATGTGGGCTATATCTTTACCTGGAGCTAAGGCTGAACCTATAGTAACCCCAAGGCTATAGGCCTTCTCTGTTTTAACCCCAGGACTTATGTCCAAACACACATGTTTTAATGTTAAAATTTCTACTGGCCATCTAAGAGCAAAGTGCACTTCTACCACTCAATATTTTTAAGGAATACTGCCTTGGGGTAACTTTATGATACTTGTATCCCCAGTTGTCTGTTCTGTTGGTGTTGGATATTGAGTTCTGCAGTTTTAAAGCTGGTTCCAGGAGCGAAGGAGGAGAGAAGAGGTACAGAGTTTGTTATCAGAGACTGCACTTGCTCCCCCACATCCTTCATACAGACTGGGTTGTCTGCAGTGGGCAGCAGGAGAGAGCTCTCCTTCGCTTTTGATTAGTTTTTCTGCCTAGCTGAGGCAAAGAAGCTCCCTGAATTGTGTTTTTATTTTTTCCCCCCTTTTTCTTGGAATTGTTTGAACCTGCTCCGGATTGAAAACCCAGAGGAGCACCAGGAGCTCACACTTCTGTACCACCAGGCCTGGCCTGGGCTGTGACATTTCCCAGCTCTGGAGGGACTGAGAACAGCCTGAGTGAGCTGGGCTGCAACCCACGGAAGGGATTCTGCTGGATTTGTCATCTCTTCAGAGGGGCAAGAGGATTTGCTGTTTAGTATTGTTCATTTTTGTGCTGGGGAGTTCTTTGCCTGTTAAATAAACAGGTTTTTTCCCTCTTCTCTCCAAGGAAATAATTCCCCGAATCAGTTGGAAAAAGGTTGCTTGAATCTCTTTCCTAGAGGGACTCTGTTCAAAGGTTTCATCCCAAATTTGCCCTAAACCAGGACAATATTGTGAAATTACTAATGGAATGCCCAATCTTAGCAGAGAAATTAATCCAAAGTCTTTCATATTGTCCACTTTCACTTTTCCAAACCATTATTGGAAAGAAAATTCATCATCAATCACTTTTGCTGGTAAAAAGAATTTTAAATATTTGTCCAAATTTGTGCAAAACTTCATTCCTTGTACTAAACTATTTTTGGGAGTGTTTCCTGTTTCCACTCATAAAGCTTCTTCATTCTTTGTACACCGAATCAATTTCTCAAGTATTCAGATTATTTTTTCATATAGGGAAATTTCAAAAGTGTTCCATTTGCATCTATGGTTTTAAAAGTGCCATACAATTTTAGTTCTGCATTACCTTTTTTCTCTAAGCTGATCAGGAGAAAATCCAAGTAAAGACAGTTTTCAACTGGTACAGCTGGTATCAAATGGATTGTTAGAAGTGATACCTTCTTGACCTCGGTGTTGCACTTTTGCCCTTTAAAACTGTGGGAGTCCTGGGCAAAAACCCAGGGTTAGTGAATAATTCTGTTGTCACACAAAAGCAAAAAGCTGAAGAGTCATGGTAGTATAGCACCATGATATTCACAAGTCTGTACGGATACTCTGAAGAAAATTTTTCAGCATCATGATTCCATGTAAATAATTATTTGGCAGAATATTCTGGCTGAATTTGTTCAGTGCTCACGCATGTCAGCTGAGAGAAAGAAAACACTTCAACCAGTGGGTGAAATACCAGCTTAGAACAAATACCTATGCAGTCTCAAAAATGACATATAAAATCTCTCACACAACAGGTAAATCCTTGAAGTTTTACTGGGTAGTAAGACTAAGATCAACCAAATGACTGCATATGGTTCAACAGCTGCTTCCTTTGACCTGCCAAAATCTTTCCTGTTACCATGCAACAGGAAGCTAGTATTTGTAATTTTAATGAATGAGGAAACTAAAATTGTTCGATTTTCAGAATAAAAGCTACAAAATGTTAAGCATGTTTTAGACATATTTATAGATTTTGTAGGTAGTGTCGGTTTCTGAAGAAGTCAAACTTTAATGACACGCCCAAAGGAAAAGGCTCCAAATTGTCTTAAATATTGTTGGGAAGGCTAAAGTTGGAAAGCAACACTGGTGTCACAAATATCATTCAGAGAAGAGGTCAGAGAAAATCCATAGCACTATCATGATGGGAAAAATAGAAAGAAATCACAGACTGTGACAGAAAATCACTGTCAATATTGTCTCAGCTTTGTGTTGTGTAACTTCTCCACTCCTCACTTCCTATCAATATGACAGTGTTTTGCTTTACATTCTTCATTTATCATCTTTATTAATATGTTCTGTTCTAAAGTGATCATTAACCAGTGATCAGTCATGTTTTCATGACATCTTGAATTAATCTCTTGCTAATTTATCCTTCCTCACAATTGCCATGACTTCGAAAAAGCTTGATTACTTGCTTCTTATAAGTATTTTCTTCAAAATTAGAAATTTGTCTCAGCGCAAATGTGAAGTGTGAAATGTAACATGACAATGTGTCCCATCCTACCTTAAGTAACCGTGGGAAGCAGTTAATTTGGTTTCTTAATTTAAAATTATTTATAAATGTGGATGTCCTTCATCTGGAAACTGTCACAACTGTACAGATTATGCTGACAATGCTGCATTATTGGGCCGCCAATCTTTCAGCTAAGGCAAAAACAAACTGCAGATTTAGACTTAAGAGTAGCTAAAAATTCAGTAGTATTTCTGAAACTTTTGAAATTATGCAAATTAAAAACTCAGAACTTTTTCAGTTATTTCTAGTAAGTTTAAGAGTAATTTATGAAAAACAGAAAACAAAGGATTTTATAAAGTGTATAGAAAGTTTTCTTTCTGAAATTCAACTTGCTCCTTTCAGGTATCTTATTTCTACTTTCAGGGATCTTTTTGATACACTTTAATGAAAAAGAAACTAAAATCCGTTTTTAAAGCAGAATGAAGAGGAAAAAATAACAACTTCAGATTAATTTTCTGCTGTCAGAACTTTGAGGTTTCCTAACTCCAGAGCAGAAATTATGTCTCAGAAAAATATGCATTTTAAAGGGACAGTGGCAACAAATAGAAGCACAAATGAAAAATAATTTTGCAGTCCTAAACAATCATATCAGAGAATGAAATAATTCATTTCTTCCTCATACTGGCCTGTTGGAAGGCAACGTCATTAGGTCTTCTTCCAAGAGTAAATTGTCATTTACAGAGCAAAACTCGATAGTTGAACTGTATATTAGAAAGCATCTCCCCAAAGAAAAGGACTGAGTTTTTCAGCATTCCACGGAGAGTCTTCAAACAGATGAGTTCATGGACTTATGGGACAGCAGGAAAAAAGACTTAAAACCTAGATACACCAAAGACTTATTATAAGCAAATATAAGCCACCCTTTGGTTTCTCTGCCCAGCGTGGAATAGTCATAGTCATAAAGCAAATGCAAGAAACCCGATTATGATAGCTGATGTTTTATACTGGAATGTTGGGCACCATATCTCATTTGGATAAAATCAGGGGTTTTTCACCTCTCCTGTCAGACTGACTTGCTTCACCTTCTCCTGATCTGCCAAATTACCTGTTCCACAAAAACATTAATCTTATCTACAGTAAAATAATACGCCATTTTGAATTTAGGAATGAAAAGTTCATTCAATATTATTGTACAGTTTATAATAATTTCTATGTTGAAGTGTTTCAAATTTTGAGTTAATATGAAGTTAATATCTATCTTCAGGAAAAAGAAAGTATCCATACTGTTCAAAGTTATTTTCTGAGCAAGTTCTTCTGAAGTGATTGAAGTGCATGCAGTCCTTTATTAAGCTTTGCCTCAACGTCTGATGGCCTTGGCACTCTTGCTCTAACCATTTCCACATGCAGACTTCGAACAACATTTCCTTATTTGCTCTTTCTTAGGTCAGGTTTCTTAACCTCTATAGTGTCCTCCTTGCCTAACAAGGACTTTGGAATAGTAATTACCATACTACTTTACTCCCTGGCCTACCACACATATACTAATATAAGAAAATCTTCAAATCTAAGAGTTCTAGGACCAACACCCTTCTCTGTAATATTTTCCCATGTATTTATTGATTTGCAAAAGTCATTGTCTGCTGTTAAAGACAGAGTAGACAGTAGACACAAAATTTCAAACTCAAATTTGCGCGCCATTGTCTTTTCTCTGCATTTTTGTCACTTTTGTCTCTGAGCAGATTCCTAGGAAGAGCAGGTTGGGATTGGCATTTTAAAAGCTGTCTTTCATCATAAAATTTCACTGGGGACCCGTGAGAAATTATCATTACCAGTAGGAGCTAATAAAGGCCAGAACATAAGCCTCTAGCTTCAGCTCGGGAAACTGCAAAAATACAAATTTCATTCTGATGTAATTGCCGATAAGAAATTAATTTTCCTATAGCACTGTCTGGAAATAGTGTAAGACTTCTTTCTGTCAAATCCTTAAACTGAAGTGCAAAAACTCACACACATGCTGGGGAACTTCTAAGGCAAATGGCACACATTAACATCAATGAGGTTTTGCACAGCTAAGGCAACAGAGAGGACCCTGCAGGCTCTCCTAATAAATGTTTAATACCTGTAGTGTAGATGATGCACCCATTCTTTAGTATGCTCTCCACAGTTTTTATAATTTTATCCTTCTAATTCAAACCATGTCAAACCCCAGATTTGGTAAACACTCTTAAAAATGAATATGGAGGATTAAATTATAACCTCCAGGATTTTCAGGACACAAAGAGGATCCTTGATTTAAAAAAAAAATAAAATAAAAAAATAAAATAAAAATTCACCCTGCTTAAGAAGTCATCTGCCCTGTTGACATTAATCTTTCATCTCCTTTACAGGAGATGAAGAGGTGAAGCAAAGCTTTCCTTCATTTTGCTTCATTTTAGCATGGCTTTAATCGTTGTATGTTTTGATGTTTTGTAATGAAACAAAGAAATTGCAACAGCCACAGCATTTAAAGTATCTTTTTACCTTTCAAGAACTTTGAAATTTCTGCAATGTATTGATTTTTATGAATGACTCTTCTCAAGACATCTTGCTCCAGATTCCTAACTACTCAGATAATGAGAAAGACTGGACAAGGTGATTTTTTGGAAATATTTAAAATTCACTGCACTTTATAAGAATCTTGCAGAAGCAGTCCAGTGACACAGTTCTGTGAATATTTATTGTGATTAAATTTAATTTTTCCCTGCCCACCATATTTTGTGTTTATTATAATTTTTTAATATCTCTATCTAAAATAGAAGTATTATTCCTCGAAATTTTACACTAAGTATTGCACATCCCTTAAGTCATGCTGAAGGCATTCTCAATGCTTTCCTGGGCAATTATAAGGAAAATCTTTTATTATGTTAGTTTATTATGTGATCAACAGTGCCTGGTTGTTTCAAGTGATACAGCAGAACAAAAATTTTAAAGTAAAGTTTAAAAAAAGCTCTTCTCCCTACTCCTTCGCTTTCCTTACATCCTTTGCTCTGGAAGGTAATGAAACTCCTCAAATATCAAGTCTCTAAAACCTTCTTAACATACTCTACATTTTTTTCTCAGTGATTAATTTCTTAAAGTAAGATAAGAGCACAGTGAAAATGTTGGCACTGTCCAAAGTCGTTAGTGGCGTAATTTGTCCTGGCCCAACTACAAATAACTTTTATAGGTAAAAGAGAAGTAAAGAAGTGGGGGAGGCCAACTGCAGCTGCACCAGCAGCACCAGCAGTGCAGGCACTCTGGTAGGAGGGAGAGGGTGCAGGAGGTGAGGAGGAGCCCCCATGTAGAATGCACACAGCACAGGGAGGCTGTGGGCAGCAGGTAAAATGGGGACCTGCTATGTTGTGTGGGAATGCTGTGGCAGAAGGCAGCAGGAGAAGCTGTTCTCTGCTCCCACAGGAGAACAAAGCATTTATGTATGTAAATCTCAAAGAGAAACTGAAACCACTGTTTGAGAGTGCTCCAAGATGAAAGAGCCAAATTTACCATTTGGAGATGTTAGTCCCAGCAATAAAATCATCAGACTCTAGACAAACAATGTCTGGACTTCAAAAATGTCTTAGTTGGCATCCAAAGAAAATGAAAACAAGCCCAAGGCAAAAAAAAAAACAAAAAAAGAAAAAAAAAGTCAGTCTTAAAATCTCAATCCACTAGAGCAGGTGTTATTCCATAAACTCTGCAAGTCAAGGCAAAGCAAAGACATCTTAGAGATCTTGGAAGGTGGTTCAAGAATTGGAATGAATTATTAGCTTTGTAAGAGTTTGCAGGTAGCATTTCACCATAAAGAACATGGAAAGGAAGATGGAAACAATAGGAATGCTGAAATCTTCCTATGATTGGTAACTCGACAAACAGCTGAAAGCAGAAAAAGCAGAAGAATGTGTCAATACAGTGAAAGCAAATGAACATGTATTTACAGAATATGTCTAAAGCCATATAGCACAAGGACTTGTCATTTTAACAGTGAAAGAAATGAAATATTCAGATCTTACAATGTGTGGTTCAGTGGAATGCAGCATCCAGAGCACACGGTAATTGACTTAGAATGGATCTGAAGTTCTTGTTTTCACTGAAGGCAAGAGCTGGAGAAAAAGAAGGGGCTAGCCAAACTAAGAAAGAATTTATAACATCTTGCATAAGGCAGCAAAACTCTCACTATAATAGATGTGGGAAATGTGGTTTCCAAGAAGCTGTGCCTTGCCTTGAAGCTATAAAAGAGCTGCAAAAATTCTTGCCTTGGGATATCACAGACAGAATAAAAAAACAAGGGAGACTTGTACTGTCTTGGGTAAATTGACTTCCAAAGACAGTCCTTTCCCTCAACAAATGGAAATGAGGACACTGAGTACTCTGCTTCATAGCTAAGGTAGCTGCCTTGGCTAGCCCAAAAAATTTGAATGCCTGCAGTATCTTCCTCCAGCTTCCATGGACATCCAGGCTAATTAGATGGCATGGCAAAGGCAGCCCCATCATAATTTTAAAAGAAAGCACTTACAACTTCATGGAGCATTAAGCCCATTCTCAATGATCTCTTCTGCTGCATTTTGAGATCTGCAGCAGGACTGAGCATGTCATAAACAGAGGCAGAGGGGTACCTATTTTCTGGCTTCTGGTTGAGCTGAGATTTGACTTAGATATCAAATTGTTCAGATGATTCAGGAAAATGATTCAGAAATGTAGAAGTTATTATTCTAGGCTCCCAGACAAAATGTAAGATGCTCTGGAAATTACCCACCCTGAGAAGTCTGGAAGCAACTGAGCATCCTCATCACATATTTTGGACAAAACCAGCTAAATTCTGCTTAGTCAATTACTGAAATTAGGCCTGATCAAATACACTAAAAGAAAACATAATCAGGTTTCATAGACAGAAATTCCAGGACAGATGATCAATGTACATGGATTATCCACGTCTGATGCATCAGCATGGGTCTGATAGGGGAGTTGAGAAAGTAATAGATCATACTTGTTTTCACTCAGCACTTCCTTTGGAGACACTGTCTGCATCTCAACTGAAGTCTGTGGAAATTCCTGAACCCTATATCTATTTCCCTGGTGTTAGCACCTGTGAGAAACCAAGCTCTGGAAAATGGTGAGGAAAATACTGACTTTCCCAAATTCAATTTGATATGAGGTAAGAAGAAAGCTGGAAAGTGCACCCAGACCAAAGGTCTGTAAAGATCTTCCATACCCAGCTCTTTTGACATAATCACTGTTTGTGTCTCAGACCATGGTCTGGGTTGGTTCAGCTCCAGGTGTTTCACATGAACCACAAGATTTCCTAGTATTTATATTTTAAACAGCTCAATGTGCTAAAGTTTACATAGATGATGTTTTGATCTTTTATTTATATAACAAAAAGCATGACAGATGGCTCAGAACAACTTGGGAAAAAGCCCAGCCTGATGGGTTAATGCTAAATAAACAGGGCAAGAAGTTAAGTTTAGACAAGTGAAAGAGAAGAGGAAAAGTTCACATAGGAAGTTACTCAAAGAGAGGTTACTTGTCTCAGATTTCTGGAAATATAGTTTCCTTGAAATGGCAAACACCCCAGGAAAACACATCTAATTAGGGTTATTTTGTCAACAGCCTGCAAGTGCTTCACACCAAAAAAGAGCAGGGGATGAAAGTGATGGCCAAATGACTGAGACACATTACAGACATTAGCAAGAGCTGAGCATCACTGCACTCACACAGAAAAGAAGGGCCTGCTTGTATATTTATTATGGGAAGTGTAGTAACAAGGCAGGCTCAGGATGAAAATAACAAGTAATAGATCTTTTAGGCTGAAGCTGGCTCATGTCCCACTGGTCCAGAACTCGAGCACACTGTGTTGATGTCATCCTGCAGTACAGCACTTGGACGTCAAAGGCAATGGCAGCATTTCTTTCCAGCAGAAGAGACCTGAAGTGTAGAACATTATGACATTAGCAAAATTCTATTCATGTTTTAAACATGGACTGTAGATGTCACTGTGCCATAGGAAGAAATGCATTAGCAGTAATTATCCAGTGCAGTAACATGAGGACAGCGGTTTATACAATCTAGCCATCTGAATTTCCAGACTGGATTTTTCCCTGCTACTCTGGAGAAGGGGTCTCTCTGATCCTGCTGTGGAAAGCAGGCCACTGCCCAGCTGAGACTGCAAAATCAGGGAAGCCAGCAGGGATGGATGCTGCCTTCAGACATGCTGTGGGGGACGGGAGACCAGCCTCCCCTTTGGCAGCTGGTTAGGGATGCTGCTGTGCAATATCTGAAGCTTTTGAATAAAGCAGGTTACTAATGGGTACTTAATGACCAGAAACACTATAAACACTGTACTATTCTGGTACTCCCAGACAGTCTTGGGGTATGCAAGTCCCATACTGTCTTTTACCTACCTAACTCTTGTTTATACTGCCAGCCCAATAGCAGAAGCCCAAAGCCAGAAGAAAACACAACACAGACTGACTGAACACTGTCTGCCAGCCTGCTGCTGCCCCTCAGACTGGTTCAAACCAGCTTTATACCTGTGCCAAGGTACTATGCCATTCCTGTATCTGCTGTTTAGATGTAGTGTTACTGCAATCTAAAGGTATTATAAGATGAGTGTCAACCTCCTTTTATGTTCATGGGAGTTGGAGTTAAACAGGGAGATGTGTAGATAACTGTAGCACACTGTAGATTTTGTCCAGAATGTGGAGGGAAAGGGTATAAATAGGACAGTTCTATGGAAATTGAGCCTTTACAATATTTTTCAGGTAATTCTACATGTAGTTCTGCATCCCTGTATAATGACACTGCTCTGACTGACAGTAATCTTGGATCATTCATTAACTACACTTTTCTGTCCTGCTATTGTCCTGTTGGATTGTAACTGCAGCAGTGCATGTGTGGTCTCCAGAGGTGTTCCCCTGTGAAGAAAAAATCAGAGAAGTGCCTCCCATCCATCTTGATTGTAATTGTGAGCAGAAAGCTGTGCAAAGTCACACAGACTAAATTTGTTTCTACTGACTCATGTCTGCCTCTGGGAACTTTGAGCAAATGCAGCTGCTGAGCAATCTTTCAAGCTGCTTGGTTGCAGGTTGATCATAATTTCTATCAGAGAGCTAAGGGATGCAGAGCTTTTATGAGGAGTTCATATACAATATGTTTAGTAGCCCAAGGGGGAGATTTCTACACAGTGATTTTCTTTGCACATCTGTTCATTTACCTCCTTTTTTGCATACCTATTGCTATTGCTAAGTCCTATTTCTCCTGAACACAAAGAAATAAGGGAATCTGAGCAATGCCACAGAACCAGATCACTCTTTGATAGTACTGGAGGAAGAGAATCAAAACTGTATTTACCTCCTTCTTTGTTTGCCTAGTTGAACCTGTAAGAATCACAGGCAGAGCAATTGTTGATCCTCAGTTCAGCAGGGCCTTGAAATCAGATTCAGGACTACAATGTCAAGTTCTTATATTCATTAGGGCTATTGTCTTTTTTTTTTTTGAAGCCTCAACATGGTGACCGACACTACTCTCCATCCTTCTGGAACTGAACACAGAACCATGGGGTCATACCTCTAATGCAATGTCTGCATCTGTACCATTGGTCAGACATACGCTATGGAGCACCACTGTAGACCAAAACACACAGGCATGTCAAGAGGGAGAACCCCTGACAATGTAATTTTTGTTTCTTGTACTATGACAGATATCATTCACTCTCTTTAATTTTACCCTCCTGGAGGGCCATCACCCACTGCAGTCCCAGCACCAAACTGAGCCTGCTGAATTGATCGTCCAAATGCAGCACTGCACAAAAAGCACCTGACTTGTTTCCATATCTGGCTTGGATCTCGAAATAATTTGGTTGCTTTATATTCAACAAACTCTAATACCTGCAGAAGCTCAGCTGAATTCCATTTCTGTCGCCTTCAAACTTATCAACGAACTTTCACCAGTTTCTTATCTTTCTGCTCCAAAGTGCTGATGTGCTTCACAGGAATGTTCTGGGTGGGGACAACCCAGCCCCTGGAGGGCATGATCCCATCCAGATAATTCCCAGTGCCCAGGGCTTCTTGTGGCAGAAAACCCTTACAGTCTATGGCATGGGGCACTGCTGGGCAGTGCCCAACATACCTCATCTGGGCTGGATTCTTGAAAACACTCGAGTGTCTCCCCATGCACACAGACTGCATTTTGGCATTTTCATTAAGCGTGAGATCCCCATTCCCCATGCGGCAAGTACTGGCTGGATATGCTCCTATCAAAGACTTAATGCTCAAACGTCTTGGTAAAAGCTGGAGACAGATATTTAAACCTTAATGCTTTGGCCTTCTGCTACTTAGGGCTTCTGACATGGGCTTTGGCTTGTTCTGTGGACCTGAAGTAAACCATAAGGATCTGAGGGTAAAGCTGAAAGAAAACCATGTTTCAGAAATAAAGAGGCTGCACGATGGCCATTTCTGTCAATTTTTGTACTGTGCACTCAAGATTGTATTGTTTAATGTATTTCTGAGTTGTGACAGTGCATTGGAAGACCTATGATACCCCTGGAATAAACAAAATATGAATTTATGGAACAAAGTGATGGAACAGAAAAGCCGAATTTTAGTTCAGGCACTGAGTTGGGCACAGTCTAAAGAGTTCTCCATCTCAATCCAGACTGCAGACAGAACTTCTAATGTGCTGAGCCCTGTACTTTTCTGTTTTGGCGGTTTGTATGGTTTGTTGTCACTTGAGATGCTTATTTTCAGATATTTATAATAATGAGACACATTTTTCTTCCCAATGGACCGTGACATATAGTGGTTAAACGTGCTAAAAGGAATGGGTACATGCTGCCAGCAATCCAGATGAAGTCATTGACAGAAATAGGAGTGAGTGGGCAAAATACATACACAAAAAATGCATTAACAGTTTTGCTGATTAAATTATTTTGCTTCTTAGAATGAGAAGCTAGCCAAGAACCAATGGTTGTTTGCCAATGTTATTTTCTGGAGTACTTTTGTGAAACTTCACATGAAAAGAAAATAGTCATGACTTCAGCAACTGTTCTTGCATGAGCCCATAAACTCACTTAAAGAAAACGAGTTGATTTTTCTTAGGGCTGGTCCAAAAGAGCCAAGTGCAATGAGGATCTGGGCCTGTTTCTGTACACATTGGTCTCTGCTCACCTCTCGTGGTCCTCACATTGTCCAGACTCCACAGGAAGCACAGGGCTGTGCCATACATGCAAAAACGTTTAATCACCTGGCACAGGTATGGAAGGTGGCTCAACACTTCATTAGGGGACTCAGCAGAGGTAAGCATCAGAGTTTTGCTATGCAAACCAGCTCCTGTTAGCATTATACAATCTGGGTACATCCTGATGTAGTGTTTAATTGATAAAAGTTTCAAAGCTTGCCCTTTACATAGATAGATATTACCACTCTTCCAGGAATAAGGTGTAGAGACAAGAGATGGGCTTTGGTTGAAAGCAAGCAGGTGGCTGAGGTAAGTTTAGAACAGAGATTCGTTGAGGGAGAGGTGCTTCTTTTCATTGTTTCAGAAATATTCTGAAAAATATCTCTGACTACAGCTCTGGGCATGACAGGTCAAGCTGTCCTTCTTCCCTCACTTCTTCATTCAAACATCACTAGTTGAACTTATTATTAAAATTCCAATGACAGGTCTTCAGGAATTTTTTCCTTTGTGACTTTTGATAGGAGGGAAAATAATGAAGGTACCATACACATTATTCAGCAAAATGACTGCTACATCATAGAGACCAATGCCAGGGTTTGCGAACTACAAAAGAAATAAGTGAATAAAGGAATAAGTGAATCCACTTAGGCTGTGTTTCCTCGGAATTCTTGGTCACCAGCCCAGACCATTACCATTTCACAAGACATTGCAATGATAGCTGTCCTACAAGTCTAGCCATCTGTACATAATAAAGGTTTATATTTTAAGCATTTCAGGACTGCTCCAATGGAAACCACAAACCTATTTGGTTTCTCTCATAAAAAGTGCCAGACATCAAGCAGGAACTGAGGATACCTCAATAAAAAACAAAGAAGTCTGACATATCTCTTCTGACCAAGAATAACTTGTCTCTAGGTGAGACAGAGTTTCCTCATGAGATCACTGGGAATTTGTGTTAAGTCTATCAACAATAAAGTTTTTACAAAAGAGCAAGAAGGACAGGTACACAGTCAGATGCTCAGTGAAATAATAGTTTTTTGTTGATTTTTTTTTGTTTAGGTTTTGGGTTTGGTTTGTTTTTTTTATAATAAGTAACATAAAATCTCAAAGCTATTTTATTAATAGATTTTTCTTCTTTCTTCAGAACAGTGATTTATTGCATCCTTTAACAGCATAAGTAGGACCCTTGGTCTTGGCCTATGTACAGTATGTTTTAGTGCTAATGTATTTTTTGGTGAAGACATCTGGAATTTTTTATTAGCATAATATTAGAAGCACTTGAGAATGCTGTCTTTGTTTAACTTGTAATGGCCATGTTGCAGTTTGAAGACTTAAGTCTACTAAATTTTGAAAAGTCCACAGAAATCCTGTTACTTTCACACAGACAGTCAGAGTGCTCTTTACATCCCCATGCATGATATGAGTAATTTTGGTGTAAAGAGATTCCAGGACAAGAGGGAAGTACAAACCATATTTACATCTTTGTTCTGAACTCAGGTCTAGGACATTATTAGCACAACAGTTACACATTATCCCTCCCACTGAGGCCAAATCAATTCTGTGAGAAACTCTGTTGAGAATAATAGTGGTTTAGCAGTAGATAACTTATTTTAGGGGTCATGGTAATTATGAAAGCTATAACTTATTTGGCATTCCAGGCTGAGCAGGCAAGGAGGTTACATGGTGTTTTATCCAAATCATAACTAAGAGATTTCCACTTAAGATAATTTACTTTAAATATTTCCATGTGAAAATGAATCAGCCTTCATTTCCAATAGATCTGGATGAGTTTGGCTACTCATTTCCTGCATGCTGTGTAGATTTGAATCTGTCACAGCATAAATATAGGTGTTCAACATCCCTGTCTCGTGTTTATAAGACTAATAATATCTTTAGGCTGTAACATAGTCAACTGTATCTTAATTGGTCTTTTTGCTTCTATTAATTAATTGATTAGGTTCTATGAAGAAATAATTAATAATTGAATTGGCGTAGTAGAAACTGAGTGTTATTTTAAAAACTTGGTAAAGTGCCCATTTTGGTCTATTAATTCTGCCGAGTGAGTTTGTAATAAGATTGAACTGGATTTGAAAGATTAGAGAGTTGGCTTAGAAGGATATGGAGGTTTGTTCCATACAGGTTTTCAGCTGCTTGAAGGGAGCCAGTATTTGAATTTTTGTCTGTACTTTTGTGATGAATTCTTTCTATAATCTTCTTCTGGGGGGAAAAACTAGCTAAAGATTTTTCTTTTTCCATAAGCTTTGTATGCTGAAATCAAGCCACACACAGTCCCAAGTTTATTAACACAGAAGCTTATGTGTCAGGGCTTGAGGGATAACTGTTCGGGTGGCCCATATGCTGCGGCAGTGTACTCGGATACCTCAATTTTAAAGGTTTTTTGTTTTGTGTTGCAGACCACAGGCAGAGGAACATGGCAAAATTAAAACAAAGGAGTCAGTGCAAGATGACTTACGGCTTCTTGCACTGATTTTGCAGAAATTGTTTCTCCCTGTTTCAAGTACAAGAGAAACTGCACAAATCGTTGAAAACGAAAGTGACGGGCCACAGAAAGAAATAGCTAGTAAAAGCAGACAAACACAGCCCTGATGAAATCAGCAGCCTTCTCAGACCATCAGGTTTGTCTTTTTGATGGATGATCAAGCCCTGTTTGCAACTTCTAATGCCTATTTCAAATTTATCATTCATAAATCAAAAAGTCTGCAAATTCAAATGTGTCTGCAATCTTGTTAAGACAGATGAAGAAAAATCACTTTTTGTGCTTGTTTTCAGCAACACTATTACAAGAACCCTATAAAAACATCTTACTGTTATTCCATAATTGCATCTTTATGTGCATACAGTTTTTCCCTGAGCTTATGGCACCCAGGTTAAACATTTCTATAAGCCCAAAGCAATGCATGAAACCAAAGAACAAGAGCTGTCAGTGCAGCACATCCAGAGATACGACATAGTACCATTCTTTTTAGTCAAAGGCTTGGGGACAGAAACTGTTTCAAGCCATTTAGTTATGGAATTTACTGTTCAGATATGGAACAGTATCTGCAGATGTCCCATCACTGAAGGTTTCAAGGCCATGCTGGGTGGGGCTCTGAGAAACCTGGTGTGGTAGAAGGTGTACCTGGGAGGGGTGTTGGAACTAGAAGATTTTAAGGTCCCTTCCAACCCAAACCGTTACATGGTTCTATGATATTTCCTGAAATGAATATTTTGTTTGTCTCTTCTAACAAAATGAACTAGTTTTAACAAACCCGAAAATTCATACTTGTTTCTGGGCCTTTCTGGGGGTATGTGGATGGAAGGAGACCTCCAACAGGGGTTGGATGTCATTTCATGGAAGTTATGTGTTCTCAACAGTGTGAAAAAAACCTGATGATTTCCCTTAACAATCAGAATCCTGTTAGGATGACAAACATTCACTGTGTCTTGAAACAAGGAGGAAGTTACTGTAGTTGCTTCATAATACTGTTATCTTGGGTATTAGGCTCTCTGGAAGAAACATCTCCTTCTAATGAAGCTGGCAATTCAGTAAATCTGAATACTGAGCATACAAACATCAGAAGTTCTGGGAGCTGCTGGATAATACTCCTTCCTTATTTCCCTGCCAGAAAGATGAGCCAGGTGTGTGCAGAAAGAAGAAATATGAACTGTGGCAGTCAACAACCTCACATGTGGAGGTGTGGAAGGGAGCCCACGCAGCAGCTGTGTATTCCCTCCAGCAGCCTTGGAGAGTCCTGGCCCTTTCTGCCAACCCCATGTCCTGGCATCACCCAGGCCAGGGCTTGCAAGAATCACCCAGCTTTGTTTCCATCAAGAAAAGCAAGGCAAACTTAGCACACTAGCTGCCATTTCCCTGCCCAGATGGCTGGACACAAAGCCAAACAGACTGAAGGAAAAAAAGTAACTCTGCACACTAATGTGAGCTGAAATGGAGGGCATGAATCAGGAGTTCCCTTCTCCCAGCTGTGGCAAAGGCAGTGTAGATTCCCAGAAGAAAAAAATCATGGACAGCAGTGAAGCAACATTGTAAAGTTCCCTTGCACGACCTGCCAGAGCCATCAATATTGTTTTATAAGAGGTTTTGTTTTCTCCAGAAAGCATATTCAGTAACCAAGACTTGTGGGTAAGTTCTATCTCTGCTCTTGATCCCAGGTGTCACCTCTGCATAGCTTTCCTTGAGGTTTCCTTGGATGCTGCCTGTCTGAACTTCTGGGTGGGACACACCACCCAGCTACTATAGGGCAAAGGACAGAACAAGGGATAAAAACAGAGCAAAAGATCTCTTTTTTCTTTGGGCTTCTAGTGCAGAAAAGGTGCAAGGTGGATACATTTCACCACCTTGCTCTGATGTGTACTGAATTAAAAAGAAAGAACACAAAAAGATTACTTAAAAATATAGTTTAATGGTCCATATTTAGGTCATGGAGATATTTTGCAATCATGACAAATCTTAAAATAGGTTGATATATCTGCTGTTCAAGATGGAGTACAGTTGTAGAAAAAGGTACGAAGTATTTTATTCATAAGTCTAGCAAGACTGGGAACTCAATCCAATTGACTATGCTGACCTACTTTTCATGAATACCTGATCTCACACAGCTGTGTTGCTTGTCTCAAAACCAGCAATACCACAGATGAACCTGCCATGCTCTTCACTTCAGAGTAGTGAGTTAAATATGATTTTTAGCTCCAGTGTTTGTTTCTTTGTGTTTTATTTGAATTCATTGCAGTGATAGAATGATTTTTCTTTGTTTTTACTATCTGGTTTTGGTCAGACTTGCTGGCTTAGTACTTGCAGAATTTAAAAAAAAAGCTGCCAACATGAAGCAGTAAAATAATGCTTGTCTCTTTCTTGGAGCCTGGAATTGTACCTAGTATAGCATCACTACAAAAAAATATGTAAAATGCATATTCTTGTTCACTGTGTTTTAAAACCATGTCTTGTCAGTGATACACTCTTTCTGTGGTGGAATTCAATATCTTGAAGTGGAAATTTCCTATCAATGAAGTATTTTTAGTATTAATTTATGGACACTCACATTACTGCCACTTATTAGAAACCTCTAACAAAATGGACTTTGATATTCTACAGATCTTTGCATAAAAAACAAAACTGAATTAGGCACTCCTCTCCATTTTCCTTTTCCTTCTTCTTAGTAATAGCGTTTTTCTGTATTTTTATTCCTCACTGAAACATAGTGCTCTCCTTTATTTTTTTTTAATAAAGTGCAGCATGCTACGTGTTACATGTGCTAATGAATTGGCATTTATAAAACAGAATGTATACCGTATCTAAGACAACTGCTGTGAAAATGCCTGAGTTGCTGCACTCTCTAAATAGAGCACAATTATGGCATACGGTTGGAGTGCTTTTATCTGTACTGCCACTGCTGGAAATTTAACTGTGTATGTGACCTGAATATTTAGAACTCAATGGAAAATTCCATAAATGTAGTGTAGCTTCAGAGCACCTAACAGCTGTTGCAAATATTATATCCATTATACACCATTGCTAAATTATACATATAAAGCCCCTCTCCCATTCTGGGTGTATTCTACCACTTCTGCAGTATTTTAACAGGCCCTTTGAAAAATGCAATGACTAGGTGCTAAGTAGCTTGCATAATAATTGGAAGTCTTTCTGTATATTCATACTCCTTCCTGGCTGTGCACAGTTAATTTCCAAACTCAAAAATGCAGGAAGAAACTATATCATAGGTAGACCACATTTACTGTGTGCTTTTGTTTGCTTAGTTTGATATACATGCTAAAAGCCACTACCTAGCTAAGCAAACACAAAAAAAGAGAGGGAGCAGTCCTTCACAGTGTTAGAATGTTTCTTATTATATTAGAATGGAGCAGAGATGTAGTATTCCGTGGATGCTGCCTTTAACTCTTGGTTGCTACAGGACTACACCGACACTGCAGAAAATCATTGCAATAGGAACTGCAGAAAAAACAAATGAGGGTTTATGAGAGCAAAAGAGAGATTTTGTAAAGCATTATGTTTAAAACAACACAGCAGTTTAACTAAGATTACACAGGCTGCAGACGGGCTTCCTAACTAGTGATTCTTCCTGCCTCCTACTTATAGTTCAATTCCTCCTGCTTTTATGCTGTTGCAACATATTAAAAGACTCTTTGCTGCAGAGAGGAGCAAAGTGCACCCGACCAACCTGCAGCTATAGCACTGCACCGGCTGCATAGAGAGACAGGGCGGGTGAGAAAGTGTTGGTTGACATGCACGTAGGAGTTCATGACTGCCAGATTCATCTCAGTAACAGAGATATTAAACTTCATGTAGAAGTAAATGCAGTTTCTCTACCTAAAAGTAAGGTCAAGGTGGGAAAGTAGTATCTACATGAGGAGGAGCCAGGAAGGCCATAAATTCCAAGCACTTGCCTATCACTGAGCAAGACAAACACTGTCCACATCAGTTCTGACAGTACTTGTCTAGCTTGGTTTCAGTCTTCCATGGTTGACACCATCTCTCAAGGCCATGTGTTCTACCACTTCTCTGACCCTGCTTTTCTAAAGTAGGGTTTTTGTGTCAAATGCCTAACATGAACCTTTATTGCATACGTATGTATTACTGCTTGCCCTAAAGGAGCAGAAGCAGAACAGATTGTTCCCTTCCTCACTGCAATACTGCCTCTGCACATTGCTCCTCTCAGTAACCCCTCATTATTATTAATAAGAATCATCTTCTCGATCTATGGAATGGCAAAGACATTGCATGTATGGCTCTGTCAGTAAAAATGGGAGACCAGAGAAAGACACAAGAAATAACCAGCTGTCTAAATCAGGGTAACGGCAGTCTGCCTGACATTCTACAGTATGTCAAAGTAGAGCTAAATATAGTCCTTGCTCCACTGAAGATCTTGCAACATTCCTAGAAGGAAGCAGTCCTTGAGTACTCCTGATCACTGGGAACATGGCTGTAGGAGACTCAGCCTTATGGATGGATTGGTTTGGCTGGTTAGAGCACAGTGGTAATAATGCCAAGGTCATGGCACGGGCCATTCACTTAAGAGTTGAACGCGATGATCCTTGAGGGTCCCTTCCAACTCCAGATATTCTATGACTCAGTGATTTATGCAGATGAGACTAGTTACAAGCACTGCAAGTCAGCAATTTGAGGAATATATTTTTCAATCAAATCCTGTTAAACTCATGAGATTTCAAGTCCAAATAATGTTTAAAAAAGTGATGAAAATTATTTTATTTATTGGTTCACGACTTAGTATTTGACCACCTCACACTTCAATACAATTGTATCAGATAATTGCACTACTGAAGCCTTCATTGTGTTCCCTGTCCCTGGCTTCTTTTGAATAATGCAGAGGCAACAAAGGAGGTTAATGTCATTGATTATCTCTGTTCTTTAAATACTTTGCATCATCTCCAGGTTTTTTGCCAAATTCTCTAATTGACCACAGATATTAAGTCCCATATAAGTTTTTCTTGGTACAGGAAAACTCTCTAGCACATGAAACAAAAAATATGCCTGAGTACTTAGGTATTATTTGTAATGCCCTTGTGTTGTCAGTAGCTTTCTCAGTTCTATGGGGTAAATTACACAATGTCATTAAATGTAAAACAACTCATGCAACTTGCTGAAGCTGTACATAATTAAAATGCAGTAGAAATGCCTTAATGAAAGAATTTTCTTATAGACCTTCTCCCTCCAGGAGAGAACAGTGTGTTTGTGTAATGACAGACAGAGCAACTACCTCCTGTACACAGGGAGTTCTGCTGATAGAAAGCAAGGCAAGGATCTGCTTCCTTCCCTTACTCACACACTCACACCACCCCTGAGATGACCCAGGCAAGGAGTGGGTTCACCGTGGTCTCACATGCCCTGAGAAACCCTCAGTGGCATAAGCAAAGGTGGTGACTCCATTCCCCACACCACACTGGGTACAAACCTCTCAAGGGGGCTCATGGGCAGATGGAAATGTGGTCTCAGGGTGTGGAGAGCCTGGGCCAGGGCCCAGCGTGGGCCTGGGAAGGAGGCATTGTGCCAGCCCCAGCTTTGGATTAATGAAAACATCAGTGACTTCTGAGAGACTCTTTGTATTCACTGGGATTTTAATTTAAAGGCCCAGATCTCTTTCAGCTCAAAACAATTCTCATCACCTGCCACCTATTTCTTTCTATAATTGTAATTTCTGATGTGAAGCACCTCTCATAGGACTTCAGTGACTTCTCTAAATTTCCCTATTACTATTTTTACATAACAATAGCAATTTTAAGACTGTATTTGAGACTTGTTATTTAATTCATATACAAAACAAAAAAATATTTTCAATGTCAGACATGTTACTGTCTTTTTATCACAATAAGTTGAGAAATTGAATACAAATCCTGGTCTTATAGCATATTCAGTTTGCTTTCCTGGGATTAAAATTTTGGTTTTATCTTGAATTTATGACCTGATTTTTTTTCCAGTGTTGTACCCTGCTGCTATCCTTTTTCCTGAGGGAATGCTACTCACTTCATCCAGTCACTGGAAGTTACTGAAGAATCATAGAATCATAGAATGTTTTGGGTTGTAAGGGACTTTTGAGTATCATCTAGTCCAAACCCCTGCCATGGGCAGAGATACCTTCCTTCTAGTAGTCTACATTTCCAAAAGCCCCAAGCAGCTTTGTCTTGGTCATTTCCAGGGACGGGGGCGTCCACAGGATCTCTAGGCAAGCAGTGTCTCATCACCCTCATAGCAAAGAATTCCTTTCTTATATCTAATGTAAATCTATTATCTTTATTTTAAAATCATTAATAAGATCAACACCAGAGACTACGGAAACCTTACTCTCAGTAATGACATCATTAGTTAGCATTACCCTTTGGGAAGCATTCTTTTGCCAGTTCTACCAGTTTAATTGCAAATCTTTGAAAAACTTAGATCCTGGATTTGTGGGACAGGGAATGAAGCATTTCACAAGGAAAAAAATGTTTGGAAAAGTGAAACTATAATGGGCTGAAATACCACAATGCAGATAAAAAATATTTAAATGTTATTTTAAAGAGCTTCTGATTTTAAAACTAGCCCGAAAATTTTGTTACCCTCTGACTCATTTTACTAATCACAGTAAACACATTCTAAAACTGTGGATGTTTGTGTACTTAATTTTAATGTCTTGTCAAAGGAATGCAATTGGCAGCTACCATGGCTGTGTTTGGAGCAGTACATGGGGTTATTTTGTTTAAGTGAAGGATTTTCTTTCATTGGAGAGCAGAAACATAAAGTGGTTTTTTGTAGCAGTAATATGATAAATCTGGGATTTCCACCAAACCTCCCATCCTTAAGCTCTCCCTGATGTCTTTTATAATGAGAAAATCTGATGTATTTTATAATGAGAAAATCTCATTACCAATCTCTAAAACTATTTTGTCCTCCACAGTTGTCTTGTTTGATGTTAGAAGGGAGGATGCCTGGCAGGAGCAGCAAGAGTTAAGGCTCCCAGGCAATACAAAGAACATAAAGTACTGTTGATCCAGCCCAGCCCAGTGATGACTAATGGCCATGGAAGCCATATAACAATATATATGGAAGCAGCTGGTGTCTCCCAGCCGTTCTTTCTTCTAGGTCCCAGTGAGACTGAGTGGTGTGACTCTGCCCTGATGTCTTAGAGTGATAGCCGTGCTTGTGGCCAGCCTGGAGCTCCTCGAACTAGTGCTGCTGGGTCTGAGCTCGGAGCATTCAAGTAGAATGAGGACACAGGGTTCTTGCACTGTCGTCATAACCCCTTTCCCCTGCAGTAGGAGCTGCCTATACCAGCTGTGGATTAGGACTCCAGCATTTTAGGGGCTCCTGTAGAAAGAGTAACAGAGAAGTGGTGACAGAAATTGAAACAGAAAAGGGATCCCTGCGCTAAGGACTTCCCAGGCTGAATATCCACCCTGTACATAGACAGCTTCCCTCTTTAGGTTATCTTCTCAAGCCCTTTCCTCATTAGAAGCATTGTCAGTCATTTAAAAGGATCAAAATTCAGTTTCATCTTTGTTGTCTGTTCCTAGTTTCATGGCTCAAAACCCATACGGATAGTTACTGGTTGATGGAGGTTTTTCTGTACTTTTTTTATTTCTATCTATGTTACCTTGTAAGAAATAAAACATGAAACTGAGTCAGCATAAAGTGCACATTCCCTGTCCTGCATTGAATGTATTTAGCAAGAATCAACAGCAGATGTCAGCATTAATCCAGAACTTGAAATCACAGACTCACAGAATATGCATGGAATTTAATCAGACCCTGCTTTACCATCCTCAAGGTGCATATGATTAGACTTTGAAGAAACTCATCAAAACTTCTGCTTGGAAACACAAATATATCTATATTTAAATAACTTTAATAAATTTTGTGTATCACTTCTACATGAGACCTCTTAAGTACTCTAGATATCAAAGCAGCATGAATAGTTTTTTGGCTTCAACTGTGCCCTAGAAGACCACTAATTCCATACACCTCCCTAAAGATGGAATTGTTTTTTAAAAGTGGCTTTAGAGGAAATGGTTTTGTTAAGGGCAAACAGAAAAGTTCAAGAGGCATCTAAGGAGTAAAAAGTAGGCCTGAAGGTGAAGGACAGAGAACCAGAGGCCTCTTGGTGCAGTTGGCAGGTTGGGGCTGCAGTTCAGCCTTGATTTGGGGTCGAACAGGATGAGAAAAGTGAGTGTAATAGGTGTAAGAACACAGCTTCTGCAGGCAGTTGTAGAAGACACCCTCTCTGTGAAACAAGACCTACAAACCACTGGTGATTTTCCTGGAAATAAACTATAATTTAGCTGTGCAAGTACACACAAACCATGTGCACCTGCATGCTGAACTATATGAAGATGTGGGAATAGGAGAACAGACTCCTCCCTTCCTAGTCACCACTACTTTGAGGTCACCTAGTCACCACTTTGAGGTCAATGCATGATGGGTTCCTTTTGGGGGACATGCAGCATACACTACCACACTGCCTCCCAGTACCTGGAAACTCTTTCACCTCTTGAAAAAGGAGAAAAAAGAGCATTTAAAATGTGTTAGAAATTCCATAGGTGTTTTCTGCCTTCATGAAGCACAATGAATTCTTCAGGATTTGACCACTGTCATTAGACATAGAAGAACCTATGCAATACCTATGATAGAGCCCAGGATTGCTCTTTCTGATATCTGCAGTGGGACCTCTCAAATCCTGCAGCAATCTGATGTCTGCAGTAAATCATCCCTGATAAGGCTGCTCCTAAGAGCAATCTTTCAAAAATAGGAAAAAATGCTAGTCAAAAATAGTAGAAATTTTATATGAGTGCTTAGAAATATGTGGGTTTATTCTGTCATGGGGCTTTTCCTAGCCTTCTGAAGCATGTTCCATCAAAAACAACAACAAAAAAAAAATCAGGCTTAATGGATTTATTATCTATAACTATAGCTTGGTCTCCAAGGATCACATGTTCCCTAACTGACATTCAATGGAAGAGGACAAGAAGTATACACAGGATCAATTATAAAAGTAAAAATAGCTTGGCTGTTTAAAATCATATTAGTTCTCATTACAAAAGCAAATTGACAGCTGTTTACATTATGAACTTAAAAAACTCAGATAGTTCCTCCTGAGCCAAGAGCTAAGTCTCAGTCTGGCACGTTGCCCATAGCTACCTTTATTTTTCAGCAACCACCATATATTACATCCAACTGCCTTCCCTGTCATTCTTTGCTCCCTGAACTTCTTTGTTCTGTTATTAATAAAAAAAAAGGGCTGTTTTTATTAACTGGTAAAACAATTTAGTTTGATTCATCTTCTCTGACCAGAAGAACATAAGAGGTCATTAATCTTAACTTCTCTGTCAGCACAGATATGTCAAATCCGAATTACATGGTGGAAAAATTGTTGAGGGAGAAAGTGGAAAAATCAAGACAAACAAAATGGAAGACAGTTCTCAGAAGAGGGGGAAAGAAAAGGACTACTGCTGAGCTGCTATGCTGCCACTAGCCGATGCTCTATCAGTCTACAAGCTTCATTTTTCATGCAAGATCAGCAAAACTGATACCTGAGAAGGGCTTGAGGTTTTTAATGAATTCAGCCAAAAAAAAAAAAATTAAATTTATTCTCCTGTGAAATAACCATGTTTTTATCTTCATTTCTACAACTAAGAAAATATCCTTTGAAGTTAGTTGCATCATCTTTTCTTTGCAGGATTTTCCAGTGGAGGATTACAGTCCTCTCCTGCCTTCACCTGTGAACTGCTCTCCTCAAGGTGTCTTCTCTCATCTTAAGTGGCGACTGGCTCTTTTCCAAACCAAAGCACAAAAGACTGACTTTTTCTATTATTTTCAGCACTTTCTTTATGCACAACAGATGCTCTTATGCATTACCCCAAGGGATGGCATGAGCTCTGTTACACTGTGAAGATGAAGGAATTTTGGCAGCTCCACAAGTAAAGTCACATGTTCTGTCTACCATAAATGTTGCACATCTAGACTTCTGATATTAAAAGTATTAACAAAAACTTCTATGTTCTATATTACCTCTCCAGCAATGACAAAATAAGAACTGGATTAAGGTATGTTAGCTCAATAAGTAGTTAAAATTCTCTACTCTTTGAATTCCCTGCCAGCCAGAAGAAAGATTGAAGAGCTGTTGGATGACCTTTCACTTATCTCAGTGGCAGGCAAGGTTAGTTCCAAACCGAACACAACACAGCAAGCTGACCACAGCTACACAAAGGTGAGCTTTATGTCAGAAACTTCTGTAAATACTAACAGACAAGTGGAAAGAGGATTTTACCAAAGTTATTTCTTCTCACTATTCATCAGTATCTTTCTTATCCCATATAGACAGGGCTTCAGTCAGACCTTTCTCACCAGAAATGGAGCTCACTCATACACTGAGGGAACAAATAAACTGCATTATCTGTGATTTGAGAGGGAGGAGAGGGGCATTTAACCAGGGGCAGAGTTGCTTATTGTTTAAGTAGTGCTGGGTTTGTGTCCCATGTAATTTTGGCCCCTCTGGTCATTTTGCATGACAGCCAGCAGCAGCCAGAATTTAGAACCTGCAGAGCACTTCCTCCTCATGTCCCTTCCTCTGAATCCCCCGGGGAGGAGAGGACAGATGTTTCTAGGCCACCGGTGCCCACAGGGACATTCAGATGAAGAGAGCCCAAAGTCTATCAGATGTTGCTGGCAGTTTCCAGGGAATGACTATAAATTAACATAAATATGCCCAAAATTTCATCCTGGTGTAATGGAACAAGAGAATCACCTAATGTAATGAATGCATGCATTTTCAGTTCGCTGCTTGCTTCCAGAAGCTGTTCAGAGCTACTAAAAAGTAATACACAGAAATGTACTGGGTGCTAAAGGGAGTTTTCAAAAAGCAGAGGTTTTATGAAGGTAGAGCTGTAATTTGTGTGCAAACAAGTGAGACAGGTTAAATTTTTTCAAGCACTTCTATAAACAAGGCCATTTATTAAATGCTGAATGAATTAGAAGTAGGTGGTTCTCTCAGGAATGCTGTCCTACATTTTCTTTAAAGGAGCTACTGACCATTCAGTAGCTCCTTTGTGTGCCTTTATTCCTTATCTGTGATCCCATCTGTCACAAGACCTTCTATGTCCTTAAATATTACCTCTTGTGTGACCACTCCAGTATAAAGCAGATTAAATATTTATGTGACACATAACTATATGCCAGTGGGCAGAGTAAGTGACTATGAGAACGCAGGGATGTGTAGTTACACAAAGGCATGTCTTTGTACAGGAAAAGGTGCATCCTCTATCTGCCTGCAGGGATACCACAATTTCTTACTTATCATTCTACACCACAGAATGACAGAGTTAACTAGGTTGGAAAAGACCTTTGAGATCATAAAATCTAACCTATGGCCTAACACCACTTTATCAATTAAACCATGGTACTGAGTGCCATGTCCAGTCTTTCTTTAAACACCTCCAAGGACAGTAACTCCACCACCTCCCTGGACAGATAATTGCAGTGCCCAAAGTAGTTTATCAGAAAAGCACATTGACAGGATTGTGCCAACCATCCTTTTCAGATAAGAACACACACATTTTCAGGTTTTCAGGACATTTGACTGGTTTTAATTATCAACAGTGGAACATATTCCAACAGGGGATTCTTTAAGCAGCTCTCTCACAAAAGCAGAATTTAGCTCGTTCATCCAGATAGATAAAATGCTAAAAAGAATTGTGTGTTCTATCTAGTGCAGACTTTTATAATTTCACTCTTTGTCACAGTATTATCACTTATACTTTGTTTTAATGATAGATTGCTGCAAAATCATGGGCAGTTCTTAAATATTTTGCTTTTTCCTTACTAGCTGCCCACTGATTCAAAGCCTTACCTAAAGAGAGATTGACTCTTTCCTCCCAATTGACCATAGGAAAAAAAATTCAGAATCATATCTGAGAGCCTCATACACATTTAAGAATTTAGTTGCACATACTGGCTACAAGAAGGCAGCTATTATTGTGCCCATCTTTGTATTTGGAGAATGAATGCACTGAAGGCCTGAATTCAGATTTACTTTAAGTGTCTATTTTAAGAAAGGGAAAGTGTGAATGTTACAGCTCCAGCTCTTAACAGTGATTTTGCAATAGTTCCAAGTCAAGCTCTTGAGACAGAGCCTCCAGATCCCTCATGACCCCCTTTTTCCTCTCCTCCTGGACTCATGAAAAAAGCATCCTTTGCTTCAGCATCCTCCCTACCTTCTACTCCTTCTGCTGTGTTTTACACCCAAACTTCAGAAGAGCCTTTGGGCAGCAGGGGATTGAGATTTGAACTGGCCAAAGCTCAACAGAGAACTGGCTAAGTAGGCATCTGAACTTGAACTTCTCACTTCTTATAAAGTCGTTATAGCAAAAAAACAACCACCACCCCCATCAATATTTGGACTTAGTTGAATTTGAAGGAAGCTTGGTTTTGTCAAGCAAGGTAAGTTTGAGGAGTTACTTCATGGAGGATCTCTTCAATTTTGGACCCTAAATGCCCTCAAGAAAGTTGTAGGTGCTGAATTATTCTGGTAGAAAAGCATGGGCATACCCAGGGACAGGATATTTTCAATGAACTTTCCACCCCATGTATTTTTATGTGCTTATTATTTCCTTCATTTTCTGCTGAATTCTGTGTTCCTTAATGCCTCTAATTCAGTCTCTGAAGTTACACCTCTGTCTAACTGCTGCATACTTTATGGCATACCTTTTAAAAAAAAATCCTCTCCTTGTGTGTCCTCTTCTCAGTACCTCACAGAACACTCTGCCTCAGCTTCCACCCTGCTAGTCTGTTTTAGTCCATATATTCATATACAATCTAGGACATCTCTCAGGCCATATTTTGGTTCTGTCAGGCACAGCAAGAGAAGGTCTCAGCAAATCCAGTTGTGACATCAGGACAAGTCCTTCACATCTCACAGACAGCTTGCTTTGCTTACCCAGAAATAGCAAGAGTCAGTTTGTTCCCAAGCAAAGATTCCTATTTCACATAGCAGTGATGTGTCCTCTGTAATATTCCATCCAAATCCACAGGTGGTGCTCTGATCTCATAGTGCAGCAAATCTTAAAGGCAGTCTACTGCAACAGCAGCAGCCTTGGATGCCTGAACACTCATGAAGCATGCCAAAGAAATTCTCCTTTTTCACTGAGCTCTCAGCAGGGGCCCTGAGTTTGGCATCCCCTGCCCTGTCTCTGGTGTGACCATTTTTCCTGTACTGTTGTATATCAACAGCAAAACCAGAAAACCATTGCACCCTGCTTACCTTATCAGGTGTATCTACTTCATCCCACTTGTCAACATGTCCAAATTTCCCATCCAAATTCTTATTTCGAGTTATTATTAAAAAAAAAAAAAACAAACACTTTTCAGAAAATCACTAACTCATACAATGCTGAGTCTTATCCAGTACACTTAAATTCTGCTCAAGTTAAGACATAGGACCAAAACAACTGAGAAATTTAGAAGGAAACCCAGCCTGGCTTGGCCAGAAACACTGCTCAACTCTGTCATCTCCTCCTTCTGCACCAACACAAACATCCTGTGAGCCCTCAATATATCTGCTTCTTCAGAAAAACAGCCATCTGTTTTTTTAAGATATAATCATCACATAAGCAAGTGGGGATTGTAACCATCTATGCTCATGCTTTGCTTAATTGATGATTTTAATATTTTGATGCTTGGTTGATGTTTTAAATATTTTGATGTTCCAAATTTTTACACCCCTTTTTATTAGCTTGTGACATTTGGGGAGGGGTGGGGGTTATATGCTTTCAAAAACTATTTGAAAACAAGAATACTGGCCTAGAAATTCTTGGAAAGAAGGCAGCTGTGCCATGTAGAAAGGAACAGCTTTGATGTATTCGAGGAAGAGTTCCTGCTGAGCTGGCATTTTATAGTTTGTTTCTGTCCAAACCAAACTGCTTGTGCTGATTCATTAGCAAAGGATCTTCTCTTTGCCAGATCACACTTCTCTATGCCAATCTGCTTTTGCCAGGCACTAGCAGTTCCTCTTCATGGCATGTGCATAGCCTCTCCGACACAGCCATGTATTTAAGCCAGTGGCAAAGGAACACCAGGACTGGTTTTGCCTTTAAAATAGACTATGAAAATGTATGGAAACATGTGTTAGATTTGAACCAAATTCCAAAGTTTTTCAAGACCTGTAGTTTGCATGACAAACGTGCAAAAAACCTTCTTTAAATTAAGCAATGTGAACATGCCTATCTCTACATCAAACATGTAGAGTGTGTTTTGGTCAAATGCAAAGCTGTCTTTGTGATAAATGAACATTATTTCTAATGTGAAAATCCTGACTCCTTTTCAGTTGTTTTACAACATCTCTGACTATCATCCTCCATCTTCATTTTGTCCGCCAGCAGCACCTCTTACCCCACCTTTGAGGCCATCTTAACACAGATGAGAGCTTTGTATTTTGTAAAATGCTATCCTTCTATTGTAGCTGAACCCTAAAAGGGAGAAACTGAAACCACTTACTTTCTTAAGTTCAAAATTTACATCAGGGTCCAAGTTTCTTGCCATCTGCCCTGCTGGCTGCATATGATATTTCCTTTATCTAAAAAAAAATAATAGCTTATTTTCTAATTGTCTTAGCAATACAGTGTTTTCAGTATTTTTAAAAAATGGTTTGTTTGTAAATATGTCTGAAAAGGTAAGAGAATCTATTATCTCTGATAATGTCACTGGTGCTACAGAAGTGCTTCAAAATACCTTGGTTTTTAAAAGATGCATCTTGCAGAAATTACAAGCAAGAGTAGGATCACCAACTGCAGTGATGGAAAGCTAAAGAGAGCTAAGACAGAAAGGAGAGCCCAGAGTGGGCAGCATGGATGGGGAGCTGCAATCTGCAGCAAGGAGCTGCCTCCCCACTGTGGTAGCTGCTCTCTTTCTGGCTACCTTTGAGCTTTTTAAACTAACACCTTTTGCTTCACCATTGGAGTAGTATAAAAACATTTTGAAGGAAAAATACCAAGTGCTGGATGTTATATGGTAGTTTAAACTAGAAGGTATTGGAATGGTTTTAGTATTAAAATGTGGTAGGAAAACTGGGTATTCAGACTGACTTAAACTATTTACACCAAACTCACTGCGTTTTTAACATGGATTACCCAGAAGGCGTTCATTAAACAGATTTCACTACATTTCTATTTGCATGTCTGAAAGTATAACTGTTCATGTGTAAGCAAGCTGGATGACACTGCATATGAGAAGACACAGAAGTTCATGTTCACTGTCTTCCTAGATCAAGGAAACAAGCCATTATGGAACAAATCAGGCACATCTGAAATTAATTTTTTACCTGACCTCCCAAGATTAAAGAGCTTTTCTTGGTCTAGTGTTTGTTTGCAAAATTATGTTAAATTATCCTCTTAAATGTGTGCATAAGATAGATGCATGTTTCAGTATCTGAGTGATACAGGACTGCTTGACGTAGGGGCAAGCATTTAGCTAAGCACTGGAGGGAGACATGTGAGGAGCTGATGCCTGTCTCTAAAGAGAATTACCATAGCAAACAAGGGACCAAAAGAGCACATGATTGTGCAGTTCAGCAGTTGATTATGACAGGAGCAGACTTTGAAATCCTGTTCTATCATCCATCACCATTTCTGCATTCTGCATTAAACCATCATCAGTTAAAGTAAAATCAAGTTGTGGGAATGGAAGCTTGAGTCAAGGCAGGTGCTCTGTCCCCCATGGCAGTGAAGTTCTCCTGTGCATCCTTGCTCTCCACCCTGATTTCTGGGAAGCCAATGAGTCTTAACTAGCAATATGTCTCTACTCAAGAAGACAAGTGAGAGACCAGGAAAAGAAAAAGCTCTAATGTTCACCCCATGATATCTGAAAGCCAAATATAATGACACAAAGATCCTCTACACTTGATTTCTTCTGCAAAATTATGGATAGCTGAGTTTTCCCAAAAATTGTCATTAAGTTTAGCCATTTCTAAGTAGACTTCAAGGCAAAAGCAGATATCTTTCAGGGAAATCTAGGCCTAACTGCTTCCCCTTAACATCAGTGTAGACTACAGTATTTCAAAACTATCTGTAAGTGGCAACGCAATCCTGTACTATTTGTTCAGTCAGTTACTTAACACTCAGGTAGACTCAAGATAATATTCTCGGCTATATTTCCAAGGTCTTCTGGAGGCAGACCTCAGCTTACTCTTCATATATATTGAACAAAATGAAAGATGTGTGGGTGCAATTCATGGTCCCAAGCTTGACAGTCTATTAGCTTGGGCCACACAGCTCCTGCTGGACTCACGGCATGAGCAGAGCAAGGGGTTAACAGCCTGAAAAAAACTATTAAGAAATCCACTCATATATTTCTCTGACAGCAAAGAGTTATTGACTTCATAACATAGAAATCTGAAAAATTTATCATTAAAATAAAGGAAGGAGGACTAAACATACTTACTGATATATTATCTTCTCCACTGCAAATTCTGCAAGTTTAAGAATATGTTTAAGCCACCAAAGATTTAAGTAGCTAAAGAATGAGGCACAGCTTTACCAAAAAGTGTCTTTCTGAGGAATACAAATAGAAAAGTTGAAGTAGCTGTTATAATTTAAAAACAGGTGGAACCTGAATCTTTAGAAATGTATTTTACACTTTCTACTTCATGATTCCAAAGTGCTGCCAAATTGCATGAGTAGACAGCAGTCAAAGTAATAATGGGCATTTTCACTTGGCCTCTCCTCTGATACACATATCACACATACAGAGTGAGAGAAAAAGAGAGATGATTCATGGGAGTAGAATTTGAATGAAAGAATTTCTGTGCATTTGCTTTGCTATTTTATTCTCTAAGGTCCTCAGTTCTTCTAAGAAACAAGTCAGCCCTGTTTTGTTCCTTGACACGTCAGGAAACTTAGATTAACCTTGATTTGAATAGAAATTAAGGATGAATGATGGAGTTCAAGACACAACTAAAATAATATTTGTCTTTTAAACACTACCTGATTACAAAGCAGGATTGAGATGTTAAACAATTTCAAGCATTTAAATGCAAGAAAATGCATAACCCCTCAGTGGCAATATATATCTCCATTTGCTAAACTTCCTTCTTCCCCTTCGTGTGGTCATCCTGATACCTACATACCTTACATGAAGGCACAGTAGTCTAAGGGACGAAAGAAAAGAAAATTAATGCTTGTTCATGTATATGTTAATGAACATATGGGGAAATTTTAAAAGAACCATACACTTTACATTTCCTCAGCAGAAAAGGTTTCAAACCCTCAAACATGGAATTTTGGAATCTGAAAGTATTCATCCATTATTCAGGTAGCAAAATATGCAAATTTCTCTTCTATAATTTTGAAATAAACGGGTTTATAACATGTGCTAACAATTTGCAGCAGTTCAGTCACAACTATTCCTTCCCTGAGGAACTAAGTTACCAGTTCTCCATCTTGATTTTCATGAGGCCTTCATATTTGTGTTTTTCTGGCACTTAAAAATATGCTGTCTCTGCTACCTTATCTACAGTGAAATTTATAGCTTTAATTTTTCCACCCAGTTGTCCCTCCTTCTGCAAGAAGACCATGTGGCTAAAATTTGAGATCTTCAAAAGGTCCCTCACAACCCAAATCAGTTCCTGATTCTAAGATTATGCCATGCTGTGATTTACTCAAAGCAACAGCTATATGCAGAAATTTTGGGACACATTTTCTGTTAAAGAATAAAAAATAATTTTATTTTTAATTAAACAAAATCAATTGTTTTATCTGAAAACACTTCAAAAGTTTCAATGCTTTAATCAACATTAAAAATCTGTTTATACATAGTTGAAATCTCTTTGAAGTTGTTTCAATTGATCTACTTTTTTAATTTTAAATATCATCAAAATGCAGTTTTTTGAGTAATCACTGATAAAATCAGAAATTAATGGTGTCAAAAATCAATACTCATTGGGTAAAATTTTGCACATATAGACTTGGGTTTTAGATAATTTCCTTCTCTTATGCATCTTATGTAATGCTTTACTACACTGGAAATCATAGCTTCCCTGAAATACTCTTAGTCCCTTTGATGTTAGCTTGAAATTTCCTTTACTTTTAGTGTATATACTTAATGCTAATTTACTATATTTCAAAGTTTATATTATCTGAACTCTCCCATGCCCCAAGAAAGTGTTAATCATCTATATGTTTACAATGCTTTCCCAGATATTTTTGTACTGCAAACTAGAATGTGAACTCCACACACAAATAGAATAATTAATTCTTTTCAGACTCAGTATCTGAATCAGCTTTTTCGGTTTCAAAATCCAAAAGGTTTCTTTTATTCAATAATTAGTAATAATTATTATTTAACTATGTTTTAAGTATTTTATTTACTTGCCACTTAGGATATAAATATTTCCACAGTGACAAGTAGAATATGTCATCTCATGTTTCACAATAAATAAAACCTGAATAAACATGGGCAAGGTAACAGTTGCTGATTAATTTAACAGATACATCTCTGGATTTTAAAATTCACTATCAGTTATTAATTGCAACAAAAGTTTTATGATCCTTTTGGTCAACAACTATGAGTTAACGACAACCACAAGGTCGGGCAGGTATTCAAGTTCATGAGGTCATCTCCTTTTCTTCTGAATCTGATTGCATTTTGTTCTCTAGCAAGCCAAGGCAGGTTGATTACAATGAAGTATTGCACTGGTCTCAACTCAGAGAAATCGTAACTAGGAACAGTTTTAACTTATCACTAGATAAATCCCTTTCCACCCTATGTTGTAGATGGAGACTCCAGCATTTTAGTGCTTTCTGCACGTGCAGTCTGTAGAAATTTAGCCAGACAGGATGTTTTACTTGTGTTCCATCATTTCATTCTGGTCTTATTTAACCCTTCCTTGACATTCCTGTAACATTGTGGTCAATTCTGAACCCATATAATTGTTGAAAATAAAAAGTAATATTATTATTTTTTTATTTTGAATCCTTCGAAATATATATTGCAATTTTCAGGGTACTTCTAGGCTCAAACTGGACCTCAACCCATTATTAGCTTCAACCCATCTCACAGTGCATATTCATAATTTAAACCATACTGGATTTAATTGCTTTGTCTGTGGGCTCAGAAAGGGTTATAGCCTCCTTAAGAGCAATCGGCTACTTCAGAGAAGTAAAAACTAAAATGCTACTCAGTCTATATCCAATCTTCTCCTGTGCTTTATCCTTTGTGTCGGATTTCCAGAGCTGTCCACGACAATAAAGAATATGGACCCACCAGGCTATTGAAAACTGTGTTTAAAAAAAAAAACCACAAAACAAACAACCCTACCAAATAATAATGAATTTATGTTCTTCATATTCTTACATTCATTATGGCCTGCAACTCAGGCAGAGCTCTTCAGTCCCAGCCTGCACTAATATTAGACTGTCCGATACTCCCCATTACCAACCTGTGACCTGTGATTTAAGTTCCTTATACTTTTATCCAGTTTTATTTGTGCTGGATTTTTTTCATGGCAGATAACAAGCTAAGGTAAACACTTTATTTGCCTATACATAACTTCCATGCTTCAACTGCTAATGAATGACCAATATTAAGAAAAAAATACAGCCCAGTAAATCTCATCAAGTTTTGAAATGAAATCTTGAACTTAAGCAATGGACTTGTTGACCTGGAGGAACTACCTTCCATAGTCAACCAAAGACTTGTGAAAAAATTCTTAGTGGGAACAGCAACAGAGAATAAAGAAACATCATTAAATATTATGCATATTTAATGGACATAACCTAAGAATTCTCTGGTATTCCTGATTCTTACATTTCTAAATCCTTTGAGTGGTTGAACTCACAGCCTTAGAATTCTGTTAAGAGAACTTCCATGTGTATGTTGATATGTGTATTTCAGTTTTAATTATACAATAATTTTTAAAGAGAGATCAGGAATATAGGGCTACATAAACTCAAGAAATATCAGCCATAAATGAATTGTATAAAATTTATATCAGCAAAACAAGCAAGATTGATCTGGTTATTTAAACATTCTAGTTTCAGAGAGGCTTGAGAAACAGGTTTTGTAAAATTGTGAAACAGGTTGTGCAAAATAAGATTTTCTTTGCATCTTGCATTTTTTTCCCCAGAATGTAGCATAAGACATATATCAGATAATATAGTTCACGTAAAATATGGTACACTGGATCCTTTCCTAGGAAACAGAACAATTATGCTGAGTCCGGCCACTAATTTGTCCAATTAAATGCAAAGCCAGACAAATAATTTCACTTCTAATCATGAAATACATTTTATTTTATGAATAAATGCTTCTAACTTGAAATATTTAGAATTGCAGAATTCCTAAATATATCCAAATTAAAATCTAGTTCTTACTGAGAATTTGCAATACTCTGTTTAAATTAGAGCTAATAAAATTAACTTAATAAAAGTTAAAACACTAACTATGGTGATACTAATATTGATGTTTGAATGTTTAGAATAACATTTGTGTGTATATATATTATATATATATATATATAAAACAAACATACATCATAAGGTATTGTAGATAGCTAGATAAGTAGCCAAGGCAGATGAGAAAAATAGATCTTGTTCCTGTCTTTTGTACTACATTCTTGTCAGAGCATTTGCAATTTATTTGCAAAGTCTGCATAGATTCTAGGATGTTGGGACGGTGGCTAGATAGCTGAGTTTGGGGTTCTGGACATCTTAAAATATTAGCCATAAGAAATTATTTTAGATAGCATTGCCTAATTTTCCTCTTATTTATTTTCCAGGTTCATACAGAAAGTAAGAACTTCATTCTCTTCTGGTCGGTATTTTTTGGAACGTCATAATAATTCTCTTCCCTTGACTTTTTAACACCAATAACTTTGTTATTTACCTTATGGTTTTCCATCTTCTAAATCAGGCAAACATTAGTAATTATGGTGGAGATTTTAACTTAGGTGCAGTAAACCTTGCTCCCTATACCTGGATCCGCCCAGCAGTACCTTGCTCCTGGGGAGCATATCTCCCATGAACGCACCAGGGTATTGCAAGCACCAAAACATCTGCCTTTAAATAGTAAGAAAACACCTCAGGCTGCAGCCCAGACCACGTTGGGTGCTTGAGCCAGGCCTCTGGTAGTGCGTGAAGGGGAGTTTGCTGGCTTTGGACCTCTGGTTAGGGCTGCCTGAGACAATCAGGAGTCTGAGTGTTGACACAAGGGTGGGGGTTTAATTCCACTTAATATGCACTGAAACCAGAATAAAATAGCACAGATACTTCTTACTCTAGACTAATATTAAGATTTCCTGCTTTTAAAATACAGTCATCAGTCTCTTGATATGACAATGCTTAAGAATATTTCATATGTGTATTTCCTTTAGAAAACAATATTTCTCCATGCTTAGCAAAACATTCCTGGAACAAGAAGTCATTCTGCATTTCACCCTTCCAGCCTCAGAAATCAACTGTGCTTGCTGCATGTGTGTTTTATTTTGTTTGGCTCCATTTTTCCTTTAGTTTGGAGATCAAAAAAAGTGAAGCCATTCTGTAAAAATAAGGGCTGAGTGAGTTGAAAGGGAAAAAAAAGGGGAGAGAACGGCGAACATTTCATTCTATGAGTTGTACCTAACAGCTTTATTAACAGTGTGCTTCAGATGTTTTGTATTAAGACTTGATATAGAGAATGCTGAATGTGTGCCAAAATCCAGGGCATTGTTGCATAAATGCTATCATTGTGCCCAAGTTCTGATTTATTCCTACATAAAATTGCTTGCCTGCAATTAAAGGTTCACTACTCTATCCTAAGACATAAGTAAACACTGATAATAAGGATTTAAATTATCATAATGGTTTTTATGAATTCTATCAATTTTTATTTTCTTATTTTTATGCTTTTAACAGCCATTATATCATGATATTAATATTGATAATTACACTAGCATACATTTAATATTCTGTTTTAGTCTCATCCCAGTATCTGCCTGTACTTACAGCAGCCTTCCACAATCTGTTCCACCATTTTCTTAGCGCACATTTTAATTTTTTGTTTTCTAGACATCCATCTCTCTTACTTTTCCTGCCAAGTCATGGTATTCTCTCACTTATTCCTGTGGCTAACATGTATTTTTACAGGGTAAAACTCAAGAGGCCAGAAAGGAAGGACTGAGGAAGGAAAGGAGGGAGCTAAGAGACTCCTAGAAAAAAAAGGTGTGTTGACTTGCCAAGTGGAGGGATGATGATGCAGCTGCTGGAACACACTGGCATAGAACACTGTGACAGTTTCTTATCTATTTTTTGCTGTATTACCACATATCAGTAGCCTCACAAGCTTTTCCTCTTTCAAAACATCTCCATTTTGGTTCTGAAGGTGAAATGTTCTGGAAGGTTTGAGCTAAAAAAGTGGTAGGTTTTTATGTAGACTCAAATTATTGAAGCCATGCTTTTCCAAAAATAATCTAATTTGAAAGTGCCGAAAGACTTAAACTCTTGTTATTGATTTATTTTTCTTTGAATTTTATTTAAAAAGACAGGAATAACCACAAAAGTAAAACTGTAAATACTATTTAATCAAATGAGCAAAGTGCAATAGCTATTTATCAATTAGGAAATCAAGAGGTAGAAAATACCAAAAGTTGCATAACCTCAATTCATTTTTCTAGACATGGCTATTGGTGATTTGGTGAAAACAAATTATTCTGTCCCTACCCCATATTTACTGAGCTGCCTGCACAGCTCAAGCAGAAGCAACATGGAACAGCTCTTCCCCTCCCATTGCACTGCCTGGAGCAATAGCCCAGCTTTGTCCATGGGGCAGGTTAACATTTTGTGTCCTTACATGCCAGTCTCCTACTGAGGCAACCTTATATAGGATTTTATGGATTAAATATGTATAAAATTTAGAGTTGATTGTATACTACAGGACTTTTGCTGCTCTTTGTTAAGTATTAATCATCACTGTGTGATTGTAGGGATTGTCAAACATTCATGCTCACAGGGACAATCCTTACTAAAATGCTCTTCAGTGTGGAGACATCAGCATTTGCTTGATGCAGTTTTCTTTATGCAATATGAATTTCTACTGATTAAAAACACTTACCCCCTCTCAATTTTATATCCATAAAATAAAGAGCAGCAATTGAGTATAACCTGCCTTTATTCCCACAGTGCATTTTACCCATGTGAGGGACATAGTGTTTCAATGTCCAGTTCTAGAGCTAAGAAGACAAGAAGTGCCATGATCAGGGTGTCCATGTGCCCTTTAATCCACTGTTGTGCATATTTTCTGGTATGTCATAGCCTGCATTATTTAATTAAATGAGCAATCACATTTGTCCTCAAGAAAAGTGTACATTTGCAAGTAAAATGCAAAATATTTTTTTATGCAGAAACCAATTAATTTCTGAAGGCAATTTGTCTACATATTTGTGTTTGGGGTGTTTTGAAAGTTGGCCCCAGTTAATTATGGTAATCCAGAAGTATTACTCTCTCTTCACTCTCATATTAAAAGCATACTTCTGCTCAAGAAAACTTCCTTTTATTTCTCTCCTTGGGAATGCATGTGGTTTGTACTGGATCATACCTGGATATTTATGGGTCTTGTTTAATTTTTCTTGTCAGTAGCCTTGAGCAGAAAAAAGGGATTTAATCAAATGATTTAACATTATCTAGGCAAGAATTAAGTAACCATGTTCATATCATTCTTGTGAGAACTTCATTAACCCCAGTGAGAATATTCATCTGAATGAAATGAACAAGATTAAGCTTTCTGATTGCTAACTAGTTTGTGTGGTGTAAAAATGGATGTCCATGTAGTCTGAATGTTAAAAATTGAGCTAAGGAGAGAATTTTGATTCAGAGGATCACTCTTCTAATTTAAGTGACTGATGACTCATAAAATGTAAAAGTTGTTTCTGATAATGCAATCTAGTGGCTCATCTAATTCAAAAAGAAATTTGTGGGTCAATGTGCAAATTCTAGCACTTTTTCCTAAGGAGAGTTCTTTGATTACATTTGTACATTCAGAGTTGCAACCTCAAGGTGTGCAGTGACTGGAGTTTCTCCATTAACCAGAGAGAGACATGATGTGCAGCTGAACCATCTAGTGCAGTAAGACCTGGGACAGGGTTACAGAAGAATCCGTTAAACCCTGAAAATTCAAAACTAAACTGAGACTTTGTCCTTTATTCATCAGATATCACAAGTTCTTGCAACAAGTCTTACATAACCTGCAGCAGATGCTGTAATACATAAACAAATTGTATTGAGCTAAGAGAAAAACGAGTCAATGTCTTAACTGTGAATGTCTTTGGTTTCACGAATTTGGGTTTACTCCCAAAAAATAATTGCCTTTTCAGCGGCGGCTGGTAGGAAAGATTTAAAGAGACTCAGTGTTAACATATACATTTTCTCCCACATTTAGATTTTTATCCCTTGGGCATATAAAAGTAAATATTCAGATTGCTGTGAATATTAAAATTAGAACTCAATTACATATTTGTAGAAGTAGCCTAAAACATTACATCAAAAATAAAACAAGTTTCATTTAGGCAAACCAAACACAAACCAATTTCTTCTGCATTAATCTCCAGTTTATGTGGAAACTATTTTAATTAACTTTTATAATTATCTTCCTTTTCTCTTAGTCTACATGTCAGTGTATATCCATTGAGCCAAATTACATTTAAGATAAAAAATAAAGTTCCACTAAATATCTCTTTCATCAAACTCAAGGAGACAGTGAAGAGACTCACATTTCACATAGGATGTACCTGCAGAAGGAACTGTAAATGCCAGTACACATTCCCCATGGCTCAGTATTTCTTCTCCTGTTAAATCTGTCGTGTTATAAAGTAGAAATAATATTTCAGCTTTGCTTCTCAATGCTCATCAGGCTCTCCAGAAGGGTTGTGGCATGATGAGTTCAGTGCTCTCAGCACAGCCGTGGCATGGGGTGCAGGAGACAGCCAGTGGAAGAGGCAGACAGTCCAGGGCAGCAGACAATCCAGACGTCAGCAGGTCATCATGAACTTTACTTGTCTCTAAGAATCAACAGTACTGATTATTTCTCAGAGTTAGAATCTGGGATTTTGTGGTCCACAATCTGAAAGAGCTCCAGGGGCAGCAGTCTGTTATGCATCATTACCTTCTCTCTATTCTTTAATAAATGAGAAATAAAATACAGTGAATTATAGGACTGAGCCGCTGAACCTGTGTTCTGCCAATGGTGCTGAGGCTCTCTGTAGACAGGGAAGGGGGCTTCATGTGTGCCTTTGCATACCATTCTCTCTTTGCCTGACTTCACCTGTTATCATTTCCCTGAGAGTATTTCTCACCTATCATGTACCTCAGTACTCCTGGTTGACAGCAGAAATAATTACAGCTTCTGAAAAACTACTGGAGCAGTCCCTGTTGCTACCTTTTTTGACTGCTGTAGGCCTTGCGCCCTCTCTGCTTTGCCCACATTTCTCTGCCCTGTGACTAGTCCTGTCCTTGCAAGGAGTGAGCCCTTCTCCCATGATAAGCTTCATGGCAGCGGAGGGCTTGATCCCAGTGTTCGACTGGGTTCCTGACCTCTGCAGAGATACTCATTCCCCAATGGAAGGTGAACATCTCAAAGTTTTGGTGCTCTGTCCTAAAATATTTTATATCCATCAGACTTCTACTGAGAACATGTATTTGCCAACTATGATATGGAATATTGACTTCAGAAGAATTTTGGAAGGTGTTATAACTAATGGCAGAAAACTGGTTGAGTGTTCACCCTTGACTAGGACTTGAAAAATAATTAGGAAACTGACTCCCTAGATTCCATCTGCTACCCCACAAACACAGAAACAGAAGGGTGAGCTTCTCCAAGACAGCCCAACTGTTTGCAGAGCTGCATTAGGACCTGGTTTCAAAGAGACAAACTTGGGACCTCCACAGGACACCCCTCCACCCAATGCACACAGCAGTCTCAGCATCACCACAAGCTAAAGGGCACAAACAGCTCAAAGAGGGCAGAAACACCTGAATCCAGCACTGCTGACAGCCACAAACACCTCAGCTGGGTTGATCTATAGGATGAAAGACCAAAGGGGAAAAGTTTGTGCAGGACCAGCAAACAATGAAATGTCTCACCCTGACCCTCCTATGAGCATTTGTTTTAAAGAACAGCTGTTTTCTATAAAGCTGACTTGAAAATTGGTATCTTCCTGCTTCTGAGAGAATGTGTTCACTTTAACTTTTTTACTCACAAAACTGCTGGTTTTTCCTTAGGTTCTTGCCAGCCCTGCAGAGCCACCTCGGCACTGAGGAGATGAACCAGAGTCTATTTTGGCATAAAGCAGAAAGGACACAGCTTGATCTCGGATCCCAGCATGGATTTTCAGTTCTGGCAGTCAAGAAAGTCAAGGTTTTATTTGTAAATTAAAAGAGGGGTCAATAGGAAAGTCACTGGAGGAAAAAAAAAAAGAAAAACCAATATGAAACCCGACCATGCCAATTATAGTCTCTTTATAGATGAGAGCATAGTTTGTGGAATGTAATTTGAGTTATAAATAATATTATTGTTTGTTTCAGCCAAAAAGCTGTAGCTCATTCAGTTAAGAGAATGGATGTGTTTGTGTTGTGTTACTCATTTCTTCATTGTAAAATATATCTATAATGATAATCTATGGAAATTTTCTTGCAGTTGCAAGGAAAAAGATAGTTAAATAACTTACATAGATTCCTTCCACTAAGAAAAATACCTGAGGATTATTTGATCTCTTTGCTCCCTTAAATCAAATAGCTGCAAACAAACAAACCAATCAACCAACAAACCCTATGCCAAAAAAAGCTCTAAGCAACAACCCAATCCTGAAAAAAACCAAAAAACTCACACAACAAAAGCCAAACAAATTTAAAGAAAAATAAATAAGGGAAGAAATGTGAATTGGCATATTTTATTATGGAGTTCAGTATTAGAAAGGGACTATTTGTGCAAATCTGGGAGAGAGACTTAGTAATTTTTAGTAATTTTCTAAATCTGTTCAGCTCTCAGGGTGTCCCATTCCCTTCGGTGGTGTGAGGAGCAGCAGTAAGCTGCATAATATTATATCAATCCTTAATGCTTACATATTTCAAGCACCACTGATTAGGAAATTCTGTATCATGTCAAACAGAGATGTTCATGCAAAAAAGAAAGAAACATTCTTTTTGAAATATTTCTGTTGGAAACACTATGCAAAAATGTAGTAAGTCATGCTGTCCTGAAATCTGAGATGGCAATAGCATAAGATTCACAGTACTTCTCTGAGCCATGTAATGCTGTCATTTCATTTTTACAAAGGTTATGACTTTTCTTCCTATTAAAAAATCAATAAATTCCGTTTTAAGAAAAATAAAACATTAAGCATTATAAAACAATAGTTTCAACACTAGGTTGCAATATGTGGAATAAATTGCTTCCATCGGGAGTAAGGCTGGTGGGGGGAAATGTCAACAAGAAATACATTCTTTTGAAGGAAGGGTAATGAGGGGAGGGGATGTGTTTTTATTTTTAATGTATGGGTACACCCAGTAAATATCTACAACAACATGTATAGCAGGAAGTAATGAACTATTTCCACACCTCCATAAGTGGCTGTTTCTTTGTACAGAGAAAAGGCAATGTGTGGGAGGCAGGGCTCTCTCTCCCTGGAGAGTGGATCCAGAGACCAAAGACCAAGCTCTGGTCTGTCCTGCTGCCAAAGGCCATTTTCAATTAATAGAAATAGTTATTAATAAAAACTGTGTTGAATTCAGGGTCTCAAAGGCAGCTGAACTTGATGCTGGCCACATCACACCAATGACTGTCATTGGTTTCAGAAAATGGTACACATTGGTCATGCTTGTTTGGAGAGCCGTGTAGGAAGACACTTGACTGATTTTGATGCAGTTTGCGAAGGGTTTCGTGATCTGGATTTATTATAGCAAGTGTAAATGTGGTTCTATCCCTTGACAGTTAATCACAAGGGTCTCTAGTTAATATGAGAAACCATGCCATGGTGACTAGGCTATTTCCATCAGTTAAACTGAAGTAAGTGTGTAAACCTGGATCACGAGCAGTAATCTAGAATGTTACTGTTTTATAATAAACATATTTTGGCCATAATACTATTATAATTTCAATCATCTGAGGACCATTACTAGCAATTCCTCATTTTGGCAGCTCATAAACTTGCAGTGGGTGTATCTGGAGTCAATCAGCCAGGCAAAAAAACAAATAAAAAACCAACCTCAAACAAGCAAAAAAAATACCTAGGAGGACTGCAGATATGAAGAAGCCAGGGAAGAGCTCAAATAGCCTGTGACAATCTCTGCCAGCACAGAGTCACAAATAACATTATCCCTAAGCCAATCAAAGTCAAAACTGATCACAGTGAGTAGTTTAATGGAAGTTTTGAATGATTGCAAAGGTGGAAATTGTCACACAACTTCTCAGACAGGCATTTTGTGGCAGGGTTTCATCCACACCAACTGAACCACCTCTTCTCCCCTGAGCAGCTTCATTTTTTGCACCAATAGGTAGCCATGACAAGGGAATAAAGGCCAGAGATTAAATACAGCTCCCTGTACAGCTCATCTGGGAGGAGGCCACCAGTCCTAGTGGGAGTATAAGTCAGAGTTCTCCCAGGCCCTGGGACACTCAGCCTCAGCTCCCACCAGGTCCAAGGCACCATCCCAGGGAACATAGAGCCAGGGCAGGAGCTCCACCAAGCAGCACTTGGACTCCAGCTCATGGGAAAGGTGAGCCCTTGAACCCCATCATAACCAGGGTTACCTGGGACCAGGGCATGTCCCCAGTGCACAGAAATGCCCGGGACCAACCATACAGTCACTGTACATCTTCCCTTACCCCAAGTATAAATAACCCTCTGGGAAAAAATAGAGTAAACCAATGGGGAAATGGTGTTGAAAGAAAAATAAGTTGCATATGAGGTGATGCATTTTATCAGTAGATTTTTAAACAGATTTTTTAACATCTTCAATGAACAAACTTGTTAATTCGTAAGAATAAAAAAACATTTCCTTCTGATAAAATGTAGGTATGCAGATTGACAATGAGGTTTTGGGGCTTAATAAAATGCTTTTAAGTTTTAATTAAACCTCTTCCTCTACTACCAAAAATATTCAAAATTTATTTAGGGTTCCTGCATGCATGTACCACACAGACAAAACCTTGAACATTGATAAAAGAATGTATGGAGACAAGTTTATGTAGCAGTCCAGAATACTTGTCTTCTTTCAATCATCTCAATCAATGTGAGAAAACAAGTGTTTTCCCTCTACAAGTAAAATCTGGCAAGAGACAATAGAGTTGCTTAATATCAAGAAAAAACCCAAAGCAGCATGATCACTTAGTTCTCTTTGCAGAATTAAATTTTGCCATGAATTGCTGGGTTAAGTATAAGAAAGATACGGCAGCAAAAGTTAATTTCAGGAGGTATAGTAACCCACTGGATATCATAAGGATCTCGCCTTACACACTGCCTAAGTGGTTTGAAGGTGAAAGTGAAAACACTTAAGGAGAAAAATAAAAAAACCAAAACCAAGTACTAAGTTTGTAAATGTAATGACAGGTTTTTATGCAAAACAAGAAAAGCCAACCTGAATAAAGATAATTTGAGGGGACATATATTAGATGATAAAATTCAAGATCCAGAGGGATAATGAAGTGGAAAGAGTAAAGTGTCTAAAAGTGGGAAAGATTGTTTAGAAGAAAACTTACTTCCAACTTTAACAATATTCACAAAATTCTGCTGAATATCTTATGATGAACATTAATATTATTGCAAGATCTCAGAACATCAGCAGGAGGTGGTTCAAAACAGACAGGTGAATTGCCTGGATTCCTTGAGAGTTTAAGGATTCACAGCAATATTTATGAGGAGCTCAATAGTGTGTTTGTCACTGCTTTGGCTATAGTGAATTGGGGAAAAATCTAAACTTCTATTTTGAGCCAAAATTCGTAAGACAATGAAAATATCCAGTAATACATTAATTTACAGAGCATCAAGTTATAATTATTTTGTTATACAGTATGACGAAGTGATTTTGAAATACAATTTGGAATTGATACATGTTTACCTCATATTCATGTGTATTTCTTCAGAAACATTTGCTGTATCTTAGAAGCAGCATATCTGCAATATGTTGAAGGGGTTGCTATGGTGAGTTCACATCTCTTATTTAATCCAATACCTGAGTAAATACACATTGTAACAACCTCTGTTAAAGGCGCTATTAGTAAAGTTATGTCAGCATTTCTATGAAAAATACTTGTTTCCTGTTATGACTTGGCCAAAAAACAAAGAAAGGTACTCTTCCAGTGTATTTTTAGCCCAGCATCAATACCTTTCCAAAGTCTTCAGTCATAAAAATCAAATTTAAAAATCAATGCATTTGTTTAGTAATGCATTAATAATTAGTAATTTTTATTACAGTCATGGGATTTCTCATTTAGAAAAATCTTTAGGAAAATTTGGGGGTTAGTTTTCATTTTACTGTTCCTGTTGGTACCAGTGGTCATTCAGTCAGGCATTAATTCCAGCACTTGCTTTACAGATCATCTGTACTGCCAGAGTCGCATAAAAACATTTCTGTATAAAGGAGAACCGTGTCCTTAGTTCTTGTATTTAATGGCATCAGAAATGTAACCTGTAGAGTTCTGTGCATTTTTTTAACAATTATTTGATAGACTTTCCAGCCTAATGTTTATGAAATGAGTGCTTAGTTGGAAGTAATTGAATACTTTTATCTTTTTGGCACCTATTTGCTGCCTTTATCATTTGCTCTGATAAAGAGTGAGTAGGTTTCTGAGAATATTTTTCTCCGTGAGCTACCCTGTGTATATCAGGAAAATTCTTGTATGCATTTTTAGGTTTACCTGATTAAATGCTTTCCTTTCACAGGTATTTTTAACCAACTTTTGTGGAAAATGCCTATATTTAAGGATTTTTAAGGACCTGGGTGGAAAAATCAGAACTTACCATAAAGAAACAAAGAAGTTTATCCAATTTGTCCATAAGGTCTGATTATTATCCTGGGACTTGCATGTGTGCTTTCATGTTGACCTTGTGAAAACTGTACTTTAAAGTGAAACGCTTTCTTCTCTGCTTCATTTCAGCCAGTAAGAGTGGATGGTCATTTCTGAAGTGGATAAACAGTGTGGCTGAACAAACACATCTTCCTCAAAAGTCAGGAAGAACATGGCTGGATGGAGAAACTGAGATCATAAATGTACATCATTAACTGGTAATGAGAAGGGAACGTTACTTTTTGAGAATTTACTCCAATAGTCAGAAAGAGAGAGGTGAGATAGGTTTAGATGTTACCCTGTCATAAACCATAGAAGTATGTTTTTTTACACAGCTTAAATTATGGCCCTTCATGTTAAATGGAGTCATAGATAATGTTGAAATAATGTTGATGGTGTTTTGGGGAGTGACTCTGAGTTTTAAACGGTACAGTATTTGGATGTTACTGCCCAACTTGCTGCTCAGTTCCTGCATAGCATAGACCACAAGCTCTACAAAATCACATACTCCAGCACTAGAAGATGAGAAACGTCCTTTCAATTTGTAAAGGCCTTCATTCCAAAGACAAGCCAATATCTCACATTGCAGCATTAGGGTCAAAAGCTGCAACACTAAAAATTTTAGAAAATGCTGTCCAATAACATAAACATAGGAATAGCAGAACATAGTGAATTTCATTTTTCTTTTGGTATGTGCTTGTGGGTAGAATGTGACTAAGGTACCCACCCTTCCCACATTTCAGAATTATCACTGAGAAGACTAGTAATTAATCTTTTTTTTCTTTTATTGGGATGCTCTATTCATATTTTCCATACCAATTTTCTTCAATTGTATTAATCAATGTACAAAGAAATCCTTCTAAGACAGTAAGTCAGCATTTTGCTTCTTTCTGTTTCTCTTTTTCTATCTCTTTCCTTCATTTCCACATAAAAGAACTGGAGCAAAGGAGGAGTGGAATGAATGGAAATTCTACATTTAAGGATCTTTATTGGAAAATTTTCACCCCAAAACTGAATACTCATGTAATATCACCAAGGTAAAGCCTGGTAGCTCTGTCCATCTCATGTATGATAAGACACAAATGATTTTTTCAAAAATATAAATCCCAGAAAACAGCACCTGAGCTCTCTGGAGAAAAACAACAGAAAATGACACGGTTCAGCAGAGCAACATGTTAAAAGCCACCTCCCTCCATCCCTTAGGCAGAAAGGAAGTACATGTTGAAACAGTTGACACCTCTGGCTTACTTATGGCCATCATCTTTAGAACACATTCAAAGTATAACCTCGAGAAAATAAAAGAATAGAATAGAATAGAATAGAATAGAATAGAATAGAATAGAATAGAATAGAATAGAATAGAATAGAATAGAATGGAATGGAATGGAATGGAATGGAATGGAATGGAATGGAATGGAATAGAATAGAATTAGAATAGAATAGAATAGAATAGAATAGAATAGAATAGAATAGAATAGAATAGAATAGAATAGAATAGAATACATGGAAGAGATTTTAAAAATTCTTGGTCCATGGTTAAAAATTTGTACCAGCATGATAACATTTGTTGTATGCATCATTTTCTGAGTCACAATAACTTGTTTTAAAGTTATCAATACATTTTCATTGCTTTTGCTTAGTGGTAAATCCAGAACTTCTTAGTGAATGCCATTGGTGGCTAATTTTTTCTGATGTTACCTTCTTTATGACAGAAAATTTCAGACTAAGTTAAAAACATGTATTCCAGACCTTGGAAGTTGTGGAACAGACACCCTTGGTACATAATTTGACATGATTTTCATCTATTACTGTGACCTATTATCACCAGAAACCAAAAGCATCAAAACCACAGCATGATGATTTTCATCATTATCCACATGTGTAAAGTATAGAGAAGGGAAAAATTCATCATCTTGCCAATATTTTGAATTTCACTTTCCTGTAATGGAAAACACAACTTTGTGTAAAGCAACAGATACTAAATCATATCATGTTAAAAACTTCAGAGTTTGAAGGAATAAGTATAAAATACAAGAGTTATGTAATTAAGAATCATATAAAGAATGCTAAAGAATATTGCATTAAGTTCAGCTATCCAATTAGAAGATTAATGTTCCTGCAGCATATTAGCCAACCAAAAAAATCCAAAAATGCTAACTGATTTTCATAAAATAATTGTGTAATAGGGAGAAAATTATTGTCACACTTTCCTTCTCATCAGAACTGAAAATTAGCTTAAAACATCTCTCACATCACTACCACTGATGGGTCTTGAAAATCGTAGTAGTACTAGTCAAGATTACTATCTGGTCTTGATGATTCAGTTTGGATTTCATAGCCACCATGAACAGTTTCTCTACACGCTATTAAACCATCATTTTGCTTCAAGGCAAAATTTTCTTCAAAGTAAATAGAAAATTTCAAAACATTAAAAAAAAATTTATAAGATCTTGTCTTCCTAGAAATCTACAAATTATCTTCATTTACAAAATACCTGTGATTCCTAATACAGCTCATTTTCTCCTTTTTTTCCCCTTTAATTTATCCAGAAATTGGATTTGAAAATTTTAAAGTAATTTTTCAAAAATTACTCTTAAAGTCATTGCAGGGGATGAGAAAACATGGGGTAAGTTAGCCAGAACCAGAAAATTCCACTATGAAACCAAAGACTGACATCTAAGGAATAATCCTGTGCTCCTCAAGCTCACCCCATCTTGTTAAAAAACACAGTTTTACCTTTCTTCTTTCAAAGCAGATTAGTAGGTAATGTTCTGATTATTTAAACTGAGAGAAACAAAATTGCTGGATGCTGCAGGAATATGATTTTTTTAGTATTTTTCCCTTTTACAGTGAAAAAATTAGGGAATGATAAGGCTGCTCAGACAGACCTTTACCAGTAATAAGACTTTAGTCTGAATAAATATCTCAGGATTCAGCCCATGTTTCTGCTTTATGATTTATTGCCTACAAACTCCAAAGTGAAAACACAGGACAAACAAAAGATGAGTGCATAATGGACAATTTTAGTTTTGTTTGAAACAGGTGTCACAGGACTTCACACATCTGAAAAGTATGACTCATCTTGCACTTTTTGTTTCTATTTTCCTATGGAAAACATCACTCTAACCGTGAGAAATTTCTTTTTGTGTAACATAGTGTATCCTCAGATCAGATCTTTCTCTGTGTGAGAGTGAATTTGTCCCATGCATAAATGCTGCCCACAGGAGTAGAAGGGACATTGAGTCAAGACTTTTCTGACAATTCGTGCCATTGTCCAGTGGTGGAGGAGAAGGTGAGTGACACCACCCCAGCTATGGTCATTCCTGATTCCTTTGGTTTTGGACAATGGTTGCAGAAACAGTTCCAAAAGAGAAGGAACACTTCAGAAATTTCTTCTGCCAATTGAAGTTGTTCACTGGGTTAAGGGAGTCCTATCCAGAAAATGGCAGAGGAAAGGTTAAAACAGAGTCCAGGAAGAAATTGCAAAGAGTGACTGGCTCAAGAGGCACAATTTTTCCCCTCTAGGTGAAAGAATCAAACTTAGCACAGAACTGGGGCATTTGAAAAATCTGTTATCACTGTTCCTAATCAGGATGCTGCATGAAACTTAGTGATAGTTAGTCCAGCTGCACACATCATAAATGTTATAAATCTCAGTTGTTTACAGCTTAACATAAATCAGAACCAGACTGAAACACATTGTATAGCCTGGAGTTAGAGTCTCAATACAAGAAATACTTGTTTCCTCTTGCCAAAGTGGTGAAGTTAAAGCAGCAGACCTTTAATGTCACACCAAATACGGTCAATAAGCAGCTGTATGCACAAACCCTTCTAGAAATAGAAGTACACTCATTTTCAAATAGAAATATCACTGAGCAGTGCACACAGGCATTGCATCTGTACAGGAAATGGACATTTGCCGCCTTCATAATTACATAGGACTATAGAAAGCAAATTTCTCACTTACCACATAGCACTACTTGCAATAACAAAACAAATGTTATCTTCTGAGTCTCCTTATTTTGTTGGAATGGAGGTGGGGAAAAATACAGCTCAGTTCATCAACATGTTTAAATAGTGTCTTTGAGAAAGGATTCAGAAGCAAATATGTACCGTTGCACTGGGCAGCTGCTCTAGTGGATTTCCAGTTAAACAAACATCTATTGCAAAGTATGTCTCATAAAGAGGTTGTTTTCTCTAGGCTTTTTCTAGGGTCATGGTCATCACCTGGGAATTGTGGTTTTCAGATTTATGAAATTACTAGTCAATATTTGTGCACATTTGCAAAACAGTATAATGAACAATAGCGGTGTATGAATATGCAGCACATATAAGCAGAACATTAATTTCCTGCAAGAATAGTAATTTTCCAGGTTTTACTTCAAACTCTACTTAGCAGAGTCAAGCAGAATGAGCAAAAAAACTTATATCATGTTAAACAATTTATAATATTTGAGGTGAAAAAATTAAATGGAAACTAATGGTGCCAAAATAAATACATGATACAGCTCTGTTTTAGCAATACCTAAGTATACCTTAGTATATTTAATTTCTGATTATTTTCAACAGGCCAGAGCAGAGTAAAGAATGATGAGTCTTTGCAGGAATGGTACCTGCTCATTGCACTGGGCTCACAATCCTCCCTGCCATGTTCATTCATCTGTTTAGCCAAGAAAAAGCTTTACTAAGAAGACTTGATTAAAAGAAATAATAATTGTGTAATTGAAGTCAAGAGCCACCTTTAGTACTTTGGGGGTTTTTGGTATAAGAAAAAAATAAAATAGTATGCTAACAGATTTTCCTCATTAAGTTCTATCTTAACCAGCATGGTAGACACATTTGTTTTCAACTTCAGAAAGACAAAATGCTCCAATTTAGAGATTTTTTTTTCTGAATGCTTCCACAACTGTACAGAATTACAAGGTTGCAGCTACTGCCAAGCCTCTGTACATGCTTCTGAATTAGTGCTCAAAGCGGAGTGAAGTGTCTGTCTTCTTGTCTTTGATTTTTAGCAGCTGTGTTTGAATTGAAAATTTGATTGACAATTATCTCACTTTGACAGAAGCTTGATTACTTAGGCCATGAAAAGATTCTTTATGCTGTTTTGTAATAAACAGCTACATTTTATCACAGGTTTTTAACGTTAACTCTTACTTGTTCTTGAACAGCCGCAACTATTTTTTAAGTTTAACCAAAAATATTAAGTGCCTGTGCCTTAGTGTCTAGTTACTTCTTGGATTTTCTTCTTTTGATGAAGTTTTAGCACAAGTAAAATACAAAATCAAATTTTCTCCAAGAGTTATAGTGAGCAAGGGCTTTGATAAACTCTGTTAATTTAGGATTAAAGAGAACTAAAAGCCCAAAGTAAAGGCCCTTTGATAGCAGTGGGGGATGAGTAATGGAAAATGTTCTTGCTGTGGACTAATCAGAGTGTAATTGCTAAAGGAACCAATCTTTCATTAACTGCAAAGGCAGTAAACTCAGTAATAGTGTCAAAATATTGCAGTTCTGTTGAAGAATTTTATTGAACTAATTGATTTAATTGTTTTAAGTAATGCCATTATAAGAGTCATTATTAAGACACATTATTCTCAATAAAATTTTCTGAAACATAAAAACTTTTTATGAGGAAAGTGATTTCCATTTTAAAAAAAAAGAGACACAATAGTTTTGATTTAAAAGAGCAACTTGACTAGGCTATGTTTTATTAGCAGCTACCAGTACTTGATTTTGGATGTCAGCACAGATAATGTGAAGCACTTTGCAAGTTAGGGGTTCTTCAGGTACATTTGACCTAGCTTAAACAGGTCTGATGGCATTTTCTGAGTCAGAAAAATTGTTTCATCTAATCTGCCTAATCCAGATATAGTGGACCAGAGATGTCTGCCTTGTGATTTTGCACACCCTCCCTCCACTCCTGTTAAGCCATGAGGGGACATTGTACCAGTGCTGTATTTTTCATGCTAGTTCCAAAATTAATTTAACTGTAATAACAAGCCCTGGCTTACCTTCCAGTCCTCTGCCTGCATATTGCCATTTGCATCTCACTTTCCCATCTGGGAACAGGAAAACACACTGGGTTAAAATTAACCTCTTTTATTTTTCCCCTCCCATATGTATATATGACTATTTGCAGTCCCTGGGGAAGCAAAGAGAGTGAAAACACTGATTGGGTCAGTGGGAAGTTGGCACTGCCTCTTTTAGCATCAGCATTTGCTTATGTTGACTTAAGGGAGTTGTGGGACTACAGAATTAGCATCACTCCTATGAGGCTCAAACCCAGCTGCGATCTGTGGAGCAAGAAAGAGGAACTCAGATACATCAGCCAATGGTTCCCTTCCTCTCCCAGCAGTGGGCTGAATGAAAAATTAATCTCATTGACACCTGTTCTGATGCAATATCTCTTAAATTCAATGCCAGAGGGAGAGTGCTGCATGTAACCTTATACAAACTGCAAGTGCAGTATCCTGGCTGTGTCTGTGTAATCTCTCTGGGTCTGTGACAGTGACAATAAATATTGACATCATTGCTAAGCCAAGCAAAGTGTTTGGGAGGTCTTCATGCAACCATGAACCTTCCACCTGTTTCTAGTAATACCCCTCTGGTTATGGAGTCACTGATGACGTAAGTTTTTGAGGGGAGGGTAATGCAACTTATTAGATCCAATGGCAGAAATCAGGAGGAAACAATCACATTTCTAGATAGTGTTTGTCCAGAGATAGAGTTTGTTAGTCTTTCAGAAGTGGTACAAAATCAAGGAGGTACAACAGTGACTGAGTTCTCATGAGATTACTTTCTTTGTTATTCATGTTCAGAATGGCACTTGACAGACTTCCTAACATCAAGTTGTGGAGTCAGTGTAGCTCAGGGGCTCAAAAGACTTTGGCTAAAATGCCTTAAAAGCCTCTTGGTAGAAGTTATGCAGAAACTCACTGCAGCTGCCAAATGAAAATAGGGTTGTCATTACTGTTACTTTATCACTGTTATTTTTAGCTATTATGTATTTTTCTCCTGTGGCTTTTCCTCTCAATTAAACATTATAATATTACAGTATACAGACATGTATATATATAACAATCCTACAGGCAGGCAGTACGTGACTCTTTCTGATTCACTTTTTTTGAGGAATGAATGAATGAATAGAGCTTAAAACTGGAGAAATCTTAGGATTGGAAGTCATGAAGGCACTTCCCCATGGAAGGCCTCTCAGGATTAGGTGTAGTACTGAGAGGGAGAGGACATTTCTGGGTCAGATACAGGCTACCACCACATGAGGCTGCTAAACTCGGTGGATCAGTGGCTTGATGAGAGAGAGCAAAGCCTTGCAGAATTTTCACAAACTGGTCAAAGCAAAGTTATGTTTTGCACAAGGTAGCAGGAGGGATATAAAAACATGACAGTGTAATAAACATGTTTCAGCTAGTATAATAAACAGAATTTGGAGCCTTCAGAGCTGAGCCAGGTTTCTCTTTCAAAAGAGGAAAAGTGCATAGCCAGGCATTGTCTCATATGACAAATGATAATAATGAGCAATAACAATAACATGAATCAAAGTTATAAGTCATCTGGTGATTTTTTTTTTCTTTTTTTTTTTCCAAACTATAAAGCATTATAGAAAGTCACTACCATGGGGTGTGGTATACAATCAAAAGAAGTATGTGGAACTGATAGAGACAAAGTTTTTCAAAGAAGTTCCAAAAGAAAAAATTGTAGGAGCAAGAATGTGTCACATAGAGTATGTTTTCAACCTTTTTACATTCCCTTTTGTTTCATGTGGCTTTTTACATCATTAAATAGCTGATAAATAGCAGAGAGCTTTTCCTGAGGACTTTGTATGCTCCTCTGCTGCTTAGCCTTGAATGTACTTATCTCTATGAAGTCCAAATGAAACAGAGATGTACTACATTCCCAGTTTTGCTCTCTGTGGAGCAGAGAGCAGATTAAATTCATCAAGGACGTTGCAACACCTGGCTCTGAGCAGTTGTGAGTTTGTGTGAGAGGTGTATTTTGGACAGACATGCACCGGCACTGCCCATGCTTGAAGTCAGTCCAGCCCATGGTACCCTTAGGAGTGCAAGAGAGGAGAACTGAAGCTTTGTTAGGCTGTCACATCCCCCATCAGTAGGTGTATACTTGGTGTCTTTTGAATAGTTTGCACAGATTGAACAGTGAATAAACTTTGACTTTACAGAGCCTGAGTTTCCCAGGATCTGAGCTGCTTAACCTTGCCCGGATAGTGGCCATGCCAGACAAGGCACTCTCTCCCTGGGGAAAATGTCAGTGTCCAGCACACTGATGTGTGAGCACTGGCTGCTTCTCTGGTACCTAAACTCTCCATGAATGCTGCCTTGTAGGTGTATTCAATAAGGAGGAAAAGCCTGCAGCAGAACAAGGAATTAAGTTATTTTCCCTGGACAAGCTGCAGGATCTCTGCGGAGAGTACTCTGGGAAAACAGCATTTCCTCTCACTGCCAGGAGAGTTTAATGGGTTCAGGCTCTGCTGGGCCAGAAATGCATTGGTTTCACCTCTCTTTCACTGATTTTAATAAGTGGGAAATTGTTGTAATGTGACAACACCTGTAAGTCTCTGAAGGTGTGCTTTTACCCTTGTTTGAAGACAAACTTTTTCAAGAATGATATCTCATTGTGACTGCTTCTGAAGAGCTGACTCTGCTTTCAGGGTCTGGGAAATGTTGCTAAGTGGTGCGAAGAATTATATACTGTTCAGATAGCACAAATCGCAGTACTGGTCTCCCATAAAGTCTGGTAATGAAAGAGGAATCTCTTTTCTCAGGCTGGTTTTAATTGCATCTGGTTTGCATTAATATCTTGTTACTTTTATAAACATAACTGTAATGCTACTGATAACTAAGTTTCATAGTAATACTGATGAATATCCCTAGTCATCCTTTTTTCTGCAGGCTAACTCCTTCAACCTTGTCTGCCTTGCACTCCACCACCACCACTCCTCCTCAGGGGAGCAAAATTCAAAATTTCCTGATGGAGGACAACAATCTCTTCCACACCTTTGACCTGCTGGCTTTACTCCAGATAATACAATCCAGATGGTTTCATGAGAAGTCTTCCAAGCCTTTACTCTGTGACCATGGGGTTAGGAGTCATGATGGCCAGGTCTTCCATCCTAGCACATCATCCTGAAACATACAGAGGCATTTGGAACGGTACACTACTAAAAAAATATATGTTCCTTTGGCTCACTAAACATGAACAAAAATGAATGTATGTGTTCCATTTGTTCCCTATTAAATGATGAACAGTGAGGTCTTCCCAGTCTGTGTGACTTGGGAGTGTATATCTCACAGTAGATAGCTACAGGTACAAGCTGTAGTGGACACCTCTGGTCATGCAATGGGACAGGCACTGGGCCCCAGCAAAGAGAGACCCATAAGCAGGCTAGCCTAGCGTGTAATCCTGCTGGAAACCTTTCCTTACTCACAGCTGAAGGGCCTACATGAGAGGTGGTAGCAGAAGTAGAAAACACCCAGATGAAATGTTCTGTCAGGTTGGATCTGAGGTGGGCCAGTTCTGATGAATTGTTCAGGATTTAGCAAGTTATTGAGGTTGCTGCAAAGATTAGACTCCTAAAATAAGGATGGAGATCAATATATTAAACTAAGTTTAACTCCTTTTCTTTCTGGACCTACATATTTTCCAGATCTTAAAAGCAGCAGAGGTTCCAAAGCCATGCCTAGTATGATGCTCCTAGAGCTCCTGAGTCTCAGCAGCTCCCACTGCCCAAGTCACAGGTGTCAAACCAGTGGTACATTTGGGAGCCTGAATTACTTGCTTGCATTTGGGCAGAGCATGGCAGTAGCTCTGACAAACCCCAGGGATTCTGTAATCAGTTGAAAATGCAGTTCTCTACCCTTAGCAATAGGCAGAGTGAAAAGAGACTGGATAAATTGCAGTAAGACTTCTCATATATATCAGCACAGAAAGGGATATAATAGCTCAGTATTACTCAGCTATTATATTTAAAAACACATAAAATCATAGCTTTATACTCTGTAATATGCAGCAGCACCAATCTACTACTTAGTGAATTCATCATTCTTTTTCCATGCAGCTTTGTTTGTTCAGCTTCATTCCATCTAGAGCATGGACAATATATTCTTTCTAGAAAAAATGGACATTTTTGGAGCAAACAGTAGACACAGGCTTGTGATGACAATATTCATGTAGCCTCTGCCCTTGCTCAGGCAATGCTTGAAGCCAGGAATAATTGCCCTGAAAATGCAAGAGGGTCCCAAATATATTCTGAAAATAAGAATAGCACCACTGAAGTAATTTCTTTTAGGTGGAGATGTAGAACAACAGAAAACATGGGGTAAAAATCTAGAGGGAGTTTTTCCTCTATTTTCTTTCCTATTATTCAAATAGAAAGAAGACCAAAAAAAAGGTTGCGTGGCAAGTTCTTCTTCGAAATAGTATGAGTAATATCTTATATCCTTCCCAAAGCCTAAGCTCATACTGCAAGCCTTTAAGCAGCAGTCTGAAGTGCATCAAAGAAGCCGGCTAGTGACCATAAACCCCTTCTAGGGGGTTTGAATCCTTTTCAGACATGTTCCTCTCTCCCTCTATTGAGACTACAGACACTGAGATAAATTGCTTCCATTCCTAGTCATTGCAGTGAATTGCCTTTTGTCAGGTGTTATGAACCTCTGGTTTTCCTTTTTACTTAAAAATATTGGCAGCAATAAATACACTCTGCAGTGGCAGGAATCATTGCAACAGGGAGAGGTAGTGATGTCACAAAAGAAATATTCTGTGCTGTCAGTAGTTACACTTAATACTATAAGCACATACTATCTTTAATATTTTATATATAACCAATTTTATATATGCTGTATTTTATCTACATATATAATATTTTATGTCAAAAATTACATTATATGTAATGTATTTTATATACATATATAAAATTTTATAAGTCAAAAATTACAGTAGAAAAGCAGTTAATATATAGCAAATTATAGTCATGACTCTGAAACTTATATTTGTTATTAGGAATCCTATTTCATAGATGTAATCACATGGGCTTTATTTAATATTCTTTTTTAGCTCTTCCTCTTTTTTCACTGTAGCCAACTGCAAATTCAGCTTTTCATACTTGGCCTGTGAAGATTGTTATAGCCAGAGGGACTGAAACAAACTTGGGGATAAGAAAAAAATTCTGGTTTTGGAAAGGAAACACAAAATGTTGTAACCTTTTTCAGAATATGCCAGCTATTCTGATACACACAACTTAATGAATTTACCAACTATCCTTGGTTTTTTTGCAAAATTTGTGAATATTAACATTTTAAAAGTGCACTTTGACTTCTTTTGTGGGTAGTTATGCGTTTACAGTACATATGTGAAGACAAAAAGACCACTTAAGGCAAAACCTGCTCATTTTCTTCAGCAAACTTCTTCAAGACGTCAATGGACTATTGAATTCCTCAGTAAGTCCTTTTTAAAACTTTTTTCTGGAACCTGGAGTCTTGTTTGCCTAATGTCTGGCCATGTCTCACCTATTTGCATTCCTGCCATCAGTATTTTTGAGAGCATCTTTAATATCTTTGTGTCCATGTCTGTGGCACTAAGCAGTTTCACAGACTCATCAAAACATTGGTTGTAAGGGACTTGTGGAGAGCAGCTGGTCCAGCCTCTCCACACGAACACCAGGTCATCTCAGACACGACTTTGCCTTGGAAAGCCTTAAAAACCTTCAAGGACAGTGGCCCTGCAACTTTTGCTCCCTCACAAACCTGCTCCAAATTTGCACTTCCATTCTCCTCATATCTAATCTGAACCTCCCACACTCTGGTGGCTTCTGCCCCATGTCTGGGCTTCCTGGCCCAACTGAGAAGAGTCTGCCTCTGTAATTTTGTAACTACCCTTCAAGTAGCTGTAGCTTGCTCTTGTGCCTCCCGTTTATCTTTCCCCAGCTTAAACAAACATCCCTTTGCCAAACTTTTCTATATTGAAAACTTAAAATGCTTCTGTCCAGCTGAAATCATGCAGCACCTTGAATTCGCAGGATATGAGAGAGAATTCAGGTTGCTTGAGATGCAGGAGGGATCACTGCCCCTCTTGGCCTTAAACTTCGAAAAACTGAGAAAACACCCTAATCTTTAATGGGTACTTCTAAGGGTAAAACATAGCAAGAGTTAAATAATACTGAAAAGATACCTGGAAAATGCTACCTAACCCTTTTAAGGTGGGTTTTGGACCTGTGTGTACCTGGGTATATAGGGTCAGGTAGCTGGTTTTTCATCACCAGAATTACTTTTACTTGTAGGGTATTAGTACAGAGCAGACAGCTGCAACAAAATTGCAAAATACACTTCGGTTTCCCCTACACACTGTCTCAGTGCCAATGACAATGAACACAGAGTGAAAACTAAACACAGAGAGACAACAAAATCTCCTTCAACTTCAGAAGATAGTATTTGACCAAGAAGAAACACACAGACAGATAAAGGCTCTTGTGTCAAGAGGAAAGTGGCATGAGTCAGAGAGCAACAATTATTACAAAACAGGAAAATGTTAATGAAACATTTAACACAACCTCTAGCTCCATAAAAATGAGGCCAAAATACAGAAAAAAATGTGCTCAGTATTTTGGTAATAACATCTCCAGCATGTTCAGTACAATCTTATTTCATGCTATAAAGCCTTTTTATCAGCCTAGACCCCAGGCACGGCAATGTAAGCAGCCACAAGGATAGCAGCACAACCCTGACCTTCATTGCCCAAGCCCAGGTCCTGCAGGCTGACACCAGCTGCATGGGGGGCAAAAGCTGGGGCAGAGGCAGGCAGCAGAATAAGCTGGACTTCTCCCAGCAGTGATCCCCATGTCTGGGGGATATCAAGTGCCAAGGCCTGGGCCAGTAGCTCCAGTTTACACAACCAGACCAGCTCTCATTCTCTTTGGCTTAAACAAGGGCTCTGAGCAATGGCTGAGAGTTTTTGCTCCCTAAAGAGCATTATAGTATTCAGAAAACGGAAACTGTTGTGTAGCAAATACGGGAGGTTGTGGCTGCAGGGCAAAGGACCACTGAGCCTTTTTTAATAGCACTGTCACCACTGCTAGCTTTAGGTTCTGCCAAAAACCTCTGCTCTGGAAATACCCTTCTAACTCTAGAACACCCTGAAATACACAGTTATAGCTACAGAAGACTGTTCCTGCTTTCTCTGTTCAGGAAATGTGGCCTCAGTCCTCAGATCAGATGTGCCTGGAAATTTCTCTTGTCAGTGATGACCAGTACTACTGCAACAGGAGTTTTCTCCATGAGATATAAAGTAGCCAAAAAGCACCAGAAGAGAAAATTATAAAATATTTTACCAAATATCATAATTTTAACTGCAGTGAACCTGGCTTCCTCAGAGGAAGGGTAAACAGGGGTCTGGGCTTGTCAAACCCTCCCTGGTGAGCTGTAGGCTGCTCCATAGGCACTGAGGTGACTAATGGAGTTTGTAGTATGATCCCACAAATTCACAAAGAGCTTTATGTAGTAGCTTTTGGTGGAAAAGTCACCAAGAGTACACTTGGCCCTTTTTTATTTTTGAACGTAAGTGGAGCTATTCTGACTGCATGACTGTGCCAGAGACATGCCACACAAAAAGCTAGATCCAGGTACAATGGGCAAGGGTGGTTATCACAATGTTGTGCTTTTTTTTGTTCACTGTTTCCAACATTCTAATCAAGAATTTAATCCGGTTATTTGTCAGAAAGCAAAAAGAAAATGTATTTTTTTTCTTTGAACTCTTGCATGACCTCAAGCAATATTAGCAAATACAAAGTTTTCTTTACAAATAGTGAAATCAAACACAGCCAAGCTGAAGACAAAGAGAAAGGGTCTTGAGTTAGCATATGCCTTCCTTCAGTGTGAAAATTGGACACTGACATTCATGCTCCACTGAGAGAAGTCTTTTCTGATGAAAATTAACAGCTCTTTTCTAGTTAGGGAAAGGTAGAAAGAACTCTTATAATCAAAAAACCTGTGTTAGAAAACTGTGTTAGCTGGCTCTTCTCTGCAGAAAAATTTGCCTACAGGCATGTGGATAATTTCTACCAGCTCTACCTGCCTGCACAACTTGCCTGGCATCTTTGAGGCATCAGGTGCTGGGACAGGGGCACTGCTGAACACCACCAGCCCTGATGACTCCATCCCCCCATGCACAAAGGAAAGATCCACCCAACTACCATGATGTGATTACAGAGAGAATTGTGCCACACTTCTTAGACTCAGTGGGAAACAGAGATAGACATGGATATTTGTGGTATTTGAAAAGGAAACTACCTCTAATCTTAATTCTTATTTATTTTATCAGGTTCAAAAAAAATGCATCAGAAGTAATTTTCACAGCTGCTGCTGATTTGTTAGTACATGTGTCCCCAAATCTCCCTGCTGTTTTCTTTATGGTTTGCGGTCTTATTTTCCTTTGTTTGAAGAAATGTTTTTCTCTCCCCTATTGTTACATGAAACAGCCACATGAGCAGCAGTGCAACAAGGAGGCTGCCCATACCCACAGCCCTGTCGAGTGTGCAAAGCAAACAGGCTCAAGCAGAGCACAGCTTCCTCCCCCAGCTCCCCCAGCTGCTCTGCTCCCTCTCCCTAGCAATGGCATAGGACAACTTGGTGCCAAACTTCTGCTGAGAGCTGCCTTAATACATTAAGGCCACCTATTCTTGGTCATATGTCTTAGAGGGAAAGCCTGCTTCCCTCATTAGATCAACTGATGAAATGGAAAACACAGGGAGCTTTCAGACTCCAAGTCCATTTAGCCAGTCTAGGCCCAAAGATTTGTTCATTCTTCCAGCTAGGTTTAAATCGAGATAGGGCCTCTGGCTCCAAACCTTGCACCTCTTAATCTTTGGATTGCACTACTTTTGGCATCATATGGCATGACTGACCTCACAATCAGTTGTCTTTTCATGGGAATGCAGAACTGAGGGAGACAGAGCTTATTTTTGTTAAACTATTTGTCTGAGTCTATATTGGAACTCAAATTTCTTTTCGGGGGGGTGAGGGGGGTGGGCAGCGGGGTGGGAACTCAGAAACCAGCAGACCATAGCTGGTGCTGGCAGCAAGCAAGCAGAAGGCCTGGTCTCAGTGGAGCAGGGTTGGATTCCCACAGGTTGTCACCCAGCCTGAGCTAAAGCAGTCTGAGTGCTCCACAGGAAACTTTAAGAATTAAAAATTACATCCCCTCACTTGCCCTCCTGCCTTCACAATCAGGCCAGTCTGAGGGCTTTAATCACAAAGCCTGCATGGGGGGGAGGGCTGAAGGGTTAGTTGTAGGTTTTAATTATGGTCATTATGTAATTGGATAAAATTCTACAGTAAATTCTGCAGTATTACAGGTACATCACAGATAATTAAATATTTCTCCACAGGCCTATATTGCCAATAAATTAATAACATTTGTCACTGGACATGTATCTCCTCAGTTGAAATAACATCAAATATTTCAAGTGGGAAAATAAGGCACAGGTCATGCAGCCCCTTTGAAAGCACACACTTCCAGACAGGCAGTGCAAGATGGAGCTCTGTTGTCACAGAGACAAGAGCAGAGTGGGAGCAAATAGGTATTTCTCCCAGAACTTATTTTCCAGTCTCTTTATTATTGTGTTACTTCAAGTTTAATGCATGTGCATTATTCAAAAATCCAGATTGTCAAATGAAAGTGTGATGAAGCTTGGGTGGCGTGTTCTGAGGATAAGCATTTTGAAACAGGGCTAAGCTCAGAGAGCAAATAGCTCCGGTAACTGAGATGTTTGCCCTCAGTGTGCTCCAATAAACTGATTTACCTTTCTTCTTTTTTTTCTCCTTTTTTTTTTAAAGAGCTGACGCAAGTTTGTCAAAGGGAGTTGTTGGGTGTAGCAGCTCTTGATTGGTTCATGCCATACACTCCCATTTGTCTTTAAATCACTGTTCAACTGCTCTAGGTTGCATATGAGTAAAATTTTTCTTACAGGTGCCATTCCTAAAAGATAAAACCTGACTAGCAAGTGAGGAAAGGAACCTGCTCAACTCAGAGGTAAACTTTTTCTCATTATAAAATTTTATGAATGTGTTTTAGACACTGGCCACATCTTCAGAAATTAGGAATTATAAATTTATCTGTAAATATAAATGTAATATGAAGGATGGGCTCTTATGATTTACTGACATGGTAATTTGCACTGGCAAATATCTTTGGTATTTCTTCAGAAATGAAATTTAGTGTTCTTGTTTGTACAGAAAATCAAAACTTAAGCAACCATAGAAGCAGAAAAAGTATTCAGAATTGCCCAGTCAATTAAGAAATTAATGACTGCTTTCTGTTGCATGCCTTGGCTATCTTCTGACAATTTTTTTCCAGGCTCTTGAGTTACTTGGCTAATATTTCTTTAAACAAATTAATTTGGGAAAGTGGGCTTTACATTTTAATTGTTTATTTCAGAGCTGCCACACTTTTTTCATTTTGAAGTAGCCACATAGACAATAATCTTGTAAAGTCACTGTCATGAAGATGAAGAATCTGGCAAAATTTGCTAAATCAGATACCATGGCAGAGATCACAAATATTGATATTGCAAAACCCATGAAAGTGTTAGTCATATCTATGACCCGGCATTATTTGTCCAGTGGTTGTCCATTCGCCTAATGTTACAGCTGCAGACTGGACAGAAATCAATGGCATTGTGAAATCAGATGCCAAAAATTTCATAATTTTCTGAATCATTGCTGAAAACCATTACTTAATAAATGATGCAGAACAATACCCTATACTTGAAAAGGAAAATTAGTTTTATAGAGGTAAATAACTGTCCTCTAATAATAGGTGAACTTCTTTTGCAATTACTTTTTCCATTTTAATACCATACTTTAGTAAAAATCTCTTATGTTCAGCCAAATGCTACAAGAAGGAGCAAAAACATCACTGTGTTGAAGGCAAGTTTGAGGAACACTGGAAATCTAAGAGATTTATCTTTTATGTTTAGGAACCAAAATCATAGCTCTGAAGCAGAAAGTATTAAAATCAGGGAAGCTAAAGCAGATGAACTTTGATGTTTCTCCTCCAGTATTACAGGCTAAGCTTCTTGCAGGGCCCAGGCCTGCCCAACCTTGGTGGCTGTGCCATCATCCCTGCCCTGGTTCCTGGCCAACCCCCCAGGAGCAGCCATGCAGCCATGCAGCCAGCACAAACCCCTGCAGGGGTGCAACTGAGAGCCCACTGTCAGTGCATTCCCCTTTATCCAAATACCTTTCAGGCTGAGTAATGACTCCAAAGGTACAGGGTCACCCCATGCCTCCCTCAGGTGAAGAAGTGACAGCTCTGCCTCTTGTATGCCACTTGTGGGGAGAGCAGGCTACAAGTGCCTGTACAGCTCCCAAACCCCTTCAGTATCTGCAGTGCTTGGAACCCGAAGAAGTGAATTACCACCAACTAAGGACCAGCTCTGCCAACTTCTACTAAAGTTCAAAGGCACCATTGGTCATAATCACAGTCATTCATGTTTGCAGGATTCAAATCTAATAGCAGGCCTGGTTTGTGGGTCTTGCTCTCCCCACATTTATACCAATGGCTTTAGGCTCATGGTTTGCAAACCTCTGGAGTTCTACCAACCTCTCCCTAAAAAGTTACAACTGCAAGGAAACAGCTTCTCAACAAACTTAATTTTGCCACCTGAGGCTTTGTACATTCACCAGAAGACTTATAGGAATCCACAGATTAAAAGCAATAAAATGAAATAGAAAATCGCTACTTTATGCAGCAATTCCACAGCCTCTTGAGGTGGCACACGTAAATCACATGACTTATGTAAATGTTTGACAGGGCAATGTCCAGATGATTCTTATGCTGTGACATGGATTTTCAGTCAATTTTTCCGAATTGTTTGCTGTGCTGCACAAGCTTTCATCCTTAGCCTAATCTTTGTGTGGCTTAACTCCTGGCAACTTTTTTGCTTACTTTTCCTCCATTTCCCATCTCTTTGAAGATCTGTATTCTTTGGAATGACATTTCTGGAAAAGACATTGCTCCAACAACCATTAGGCAGTGCATACAGGGGAGGTTTTAGCCTTTACCAGAATAGGGATAAGCACAATTAGACTTGTTTGCCTGATTTTTACACAACAGATTAAAAATAAGCATCAAGAACTGGAATAACTCTCTTTCTCAGACAGGGCAATGTCTGCATTGAAGAGAGTTCTGTGAATGAAACCACAGTTGTTAGGGATCTGTTGGGGGTGGAGGAGTGAGGGGGGAGTGATATTTGTTTTTTATCTCATGGAGTTATTCATATTCTGAGTGGGCAGAATGCCCCAGGCACTGCAATGTAAGTGCTGGCAGCTCTGCCCTGATGCCTGAGTCACTCATCCCCTCACACACACAGGCACTCCATGAGGCAGCAGAAAGAATTAAAGTCAGCCACTCTCTGGTAGGAAATTTCCTAATGCACTGTGATATTGTTTCTCCTTTTCAGTTGTCTGGTCTGGGTGAATGCTTTTAGTAAGAAGCAAGGAATTTGACATTAATATCTGGCCTGGAGTCAATTTTAACCTCCAGGGTTGGTATATAAAGTTTATATCTGCATTTTAAACACATGCACTCCAACATCTTGCCACTACAGATAATGCTTGTAGACATTCTCAAGAACAGCATATGATGAGTATCAGAGGATAGCAAAGGTCTGGTTGTGAGCTGGACCTATACACCCATATATGCAAACCCAGGAGAAAGGCTATTAAATAACTGCAGATTAAGTGTTGCCAAGAGCCAGACTCAGAAATTATTTGTTGCACTGTTTTCTGATACTCTTATTATGGAGTGCTGAGCTGCATTTAGCATATCATATTTATGAAAATTGTCATGAATCTGTCCAGTATGCCTGATTGCAAGGCAGCTGGTAAATGGCCAGGAAACTGTAACTCTGGCCCCAAGTGTGAGCTTTCTGATCTCTGCTCACGCCCCTCACTGATGTCCCCTCAGCTGTGGAATGGAAATATAGAATGCATCAAGGAATATCTTTGGGAAGGGAGGATTGCAGAACTGCAACATTTCTTGCACAGTGTTTCCTCTTGAATCTGATAATAAACAAATTAATTCACATGTGTATCTGCAGATGAATCTGTAGCACATAACTGCTGAAATCCCAGAGGTGAGGTTCTCTTTGTAAATTTGGGTCATACAGTTTCTTTTGGCCCATACAAGAAATTAAGGGTTGAGCATTTATTCAGATGATTTTTAAAAGGTGAGAATTTTTATCATTGGGTAAGGATAATCAGGCTAATGTCCATGTAATAATCCTGTGTGAGACAGAGCTTCCAGTGATGGGTCAAGTAAGAACTAAACACTAGTCCACTTAGAAATGGGCCTATCAGAATTGCACCTCCTAATTATCAAAAAATGATCATAGAGATGCTCACCTCTGTCAGATCTCAGTGAAAGGGACAAATCTATAAAATATTTAAACCTATGACAACATTAATCTCACAATAAATGGGAAAGGCAGCTAAACTCCTGCTTTTATCAGCAAGCATTTCTGCATCACCCTCTCCAAGAAGCTCAAAAGCAGTAGTTCAGGAAATTATTTTCTGCTGTCTTTGTATTTTTTCCAGATGCTGGATATCCGCTGTGCATCTGTCAGCCTCTGCACCCTTTGCTATTTGAAGGGAGACAAGAGATGCAAATGCTGGCATATAAAGAGATTTTTATGCTTTCCCAGAATCTTCCCAGTCTGCAACAGTATCCCCTCCTAATGCTATTACAAAGATCAAACACAAACCAAACAATTCACACTGGTTTATCTAATTTGAAGAAAACTCTAATGAGTTCTGTTGTGTTTTGTTTGCAGAACAGAGTGTTCTGGCAGTCCCTGCATGACAGAGAGGGTCTGCAAGCAGACGGCAGAGCGCTGTTTACCCTGAAGAAGCGAGTGTGTGTGCTGGAAAGCGCTGACCGCTCTAATGGATCGCATGGAGCTGCAAAAAGTCAACATCGAACCTGATGACCAGAGCAACAGTGGAGAAAGCCTTGAAGACAACTACACAGAGCCGGCTGGTTCGGAAAAGGCTGCAATTAGGAGGTAAGCACTTATCTGTTCTGTTAAGGCTAGAAAGCAGTAATCAATAAACAATCTTCACTAACGGCATGTGGGTAGTTTCCTCACAGCGCTGACCCTGCCTGCTCTGTGCTCTGGAGGACAATGTGCCCAGAACAGCAAGGCAGCCCAGGCCCCCCCTTGCCCACCACCACCTGATATCTGATTGATATATGCAGGCTCCCAACACAGAGCACGACTGGCAATTTCCAGCTAGTCTGCTCGGATAGTACACGTGCAATATTTAATACACTCTCAGAGTAGTTCAGCCTGGGCACACTGCGGAGGGAGAGCTCCCCAGGACAAAGTACGGAGGGCAGCGGGGGCAACCCAGCCTCAGACATTCCAGCAGAACCCACGATAACACTAGCACCTGCATGGCTGGAAAAAGACATCTTGAAACCAGCCATCAGCCTCTAACTCTCAGCTTGCTGCACCCTCCAGCACATATTTCCATCAGGGCAGTTGCAAGGTCCTTTGTTCCCCAGACGTGAAGTATGCGCTCAGCTTTAGCATGTTACTGGCAGTACGGATCTGCTTTCCCACAGCTACAATCAAATGTAATTTGACGATCACTGAGTCTAAAACTAAATTCCAAATCAAAGCAAAGATCCACTAAACATGCCATTGGACATAGAACTTTACATGATAACAGAGGTTTTTTCTGAAGGATTTTTAAATATTCATAACAACATCAAAGGAAAGTTTCCACTGATGATAAAAGGCACTATTCTATTATAATGTGTGTCATAAGCTTTATCTAATTGTTTGCTTACTTTTCCTTGTGTTCAGTCCCTTTGCTAGTGATGATGCAGAAAGTCAGAAGTTCCTTACAAATGGATATCTGGATAAAAAGAAATTAGAAGACTATGATGAAGAATATGTAAGTTTTATTCATTTTTAATGAATGAATGAATAATTACAAAGTAGATCCTATTGACATGAATTTTTTCTAGAAGTGTCAGTAAGCAAAATTACTCTGGAGGCCAGCCAGCATAATATTAACTTTCCAAGAATAAACATATTTTCTAACAGTTAGTGCAGGAAACCTTTTCTGTTGTCTTTGAAGTAAAACTGAGCCTTTCCTTCAAAAGTAATCAGAAAAATTCCTCCAATCACACTTGAACTTCAGTAACATCTGCATACCATCTCAGCTGACATGTGTATACAGGGTGGGTATGCACCCATTTTCCTGACAGGGCATTGGGCTCGGAAGGATTTTGCTGTTCTTACGGCCAGGTAGATGTATGCCTCAGTGCATACATGCTTGTATTTCTAGTTTCCAGCATCAGTGTAAATGAATCTACATTCAGCTGCATTGCTTTAAAGAAAAAAACACTCTTGTTTTGGCTTTACGATGCTGAGCACTGCATGGTCAGCACACCTCCAACTCCCGAGACAGCTCCACATGCAAGCGGAAGCACAGCACCGTTTCCTGGGGCGTGCATGTGGGTGCCACTCTGCTTAGGATTTAAAGTTACTCAATTTTTAGTGGATTTCATGAAATGGAAGGCATTGTTTTATCAGCTGTGTTACAATTTTATTAAGGAACGATAACATCAAATCAAAAATATTGTTTGTGATTGCAAACTAAAATTAGGATCCGAGTTCCCTTTTTCTTTTCCACTTGGTGTTGCTCAGTTATAACTCACTCACACACCATCCCCTCTCTCCTAGGTTTTGTCCACTTCCATTCTTCTGCTACCAGCCCTAGGCACACAGAGCTCCTTTCTTTCCTCCCCCAGACACATTTTTAGATTCCCAAAGAAAAAAAACACATTCTACTTGGAGACAAATTGAATAATCTGATGTATTAATTTATTTGAAAATCGGAATTTTAAAAATCAGTAATTGTGAAATCTATTTGATAAGAGGACAGATTTCCATAGTGGCTGGCCAGCGCAGCCAGTGTAAATGTATCACCTTAGTCACCTGTCAGGAATGTAGACCTCCTCCTGACTGAGACAATGAAAGAGTGGGAAGAGGCAAACACTACCAGCACAGCTGTCTTCAGGGTAAAGAGACTTCTTACGGTGGCAAGTGCCTCTGAGCTTGGGAACCTTGAAAAAACTCCACCTTTAGGGATCAATGGAGCAGTGCAGGGAATACCAGCAATGAGGACAATTAGCCAGTCATGCTCAGTAAAATGCAAGTGAATTGCCATTTTCTGTTCTTGCACCCAACAGCATAGGGGTAGAACTTCCTTTGGAATGTCCTCGTTCAACCTCAGCAATGCCATTATGGGCAGCGGCATCTTAGGGCTCTCCTATGCCATGGCCAACACAGGAATTATCCTTTTCATGTAAGTACATAGAAAAAGAAGCAAATAGAATATAAGAACTGGGCTGGAGCTGAAGTTTTTGTGGCTAGAGATGTATGTTAAGCTTGCTTTGTTAGCTGAAGATTCTTGTAAGATCCTCTGCAATGAAAGCATTTCGGCTTCACCACAAGGAATCATCCACTGCTGAAAATCGTTTTATGTTTTTAATATTTTAGACCTCCTTTGTGTTATGAATGTGGCTGTGAATTGATACTGTGCAGTCAAAAAACAGAAGGAAAGAACAGCATGCAGGTCCTAAAATAACAAGATCGATCTTGCCAGTTCAGTATGGGAATCCAACAAGGAAATTAAATCACTCACAAATATGTTTGTATAACCCCAATTATCTAAACACAATGTAAAAATGGAAGAAGAGTATTCTATATAATCTGAAATGGCAACATGCTTTGAGTGAAAAGGCATTCACAGATCTGATGTTGCTGCTTCTAGTCTGTCTGTACCCAGTGTGCACAAAGGACAGCATTGGTCTGTGACTGACAAAGAGTATCCACAGAGAATGGGTTTTGATAAACAGTAACATATAGCCATGGGAAGTTTTTAAATCAGTGGCTAACATCTGGCTCCTTTGAATGAGACAAACTGTATCAAAAATAAATTTGGGAAGTTTTTTTAATAACTGGTTGTAATTTTAAATGAAGCCTTTATTTTAGCCTCCCATGAGACTGGAATAAACCAGGATATTATTGTGTCACAATAAGCCATTTTTTTACATTACTGATATCTAGCATGTTTTTATAGAGCTTCTTGCTTGTGGGGACTATGTCACTATGGCAGCAACAGTATTTGAAATTTTAACATTTGAAATTTTCCAGTTGCTAAGAAACATCTCCTGTTATGCCAATATAATTTTTAACTGCAAATTAATTGTAGATTCAAATGCTACTCTGTATAAATGCTTCAAAACACCTACACACAGCTGGTTTAGATATAGTACTTGCAGAGCAAAAAATGGAAGCCAGTTCTAAAATTGACATTGTATCAGGGTCAGAAAAATGTAAGATTTTTTTCTCCTTCAACTTTCTCTGAGCACTTGTACTAGCTGCTATGTTTACATATGATCACTGTAAAGAAAACTGTGATATTTTAAGCCTCACTAACAGGGAAAAAATACCTTTATTATATCTTTGTTTTGAAACTGTTCATACTAAATGTTGGCTAAAAATTCTGATACAAGCTTAATGACATTAACTCCATTGGCAGTGCTAAAGTAGGGAGTAATGCTAAAGCCAAAAACAAATCTCCCCCCACAGCTCACTTTCTTTACTATGCTATTTCTATGTTTCTTGCAGTAGAACATTCTCCCTTCTGGTAGATGAAGGAATTTTATTTAAAGTACAAACTTGTGCATAGATATTGTTACCCTCACAGTAATTTTCCACTTGCTTGAAGTTTCTCTGTTTTCACAAATCATGATGTTAATATTACTGGGACAGAAAAACACCATTTACTAAATGGAAACTAGACTTAAACAAGCTTTCAGGGGCTTTTAGAGTGTGTAAGGTGCAACTGTATTCACAAGTAAGCTACAGCTGATGCTTAGATCTGCATTTAGAACTGGGAGACCGAAGAACAAACTTGCTGGAAACTATCTGCATGTTGAAATTCATGAGAACCAGCAAGTGTATGTTCAAATTAACTGAATGTTTCTGATGTCATGCTTAGGATTCTGATTTCTGCTTTGCCTTGCAGAGTTTTGCTGCTCAGTGTAGCAATATTGTCACTCTACTCGGTCCACCTTTTACTGAAGATATCAAAAGAAGGAGGTAGGAGGCCGTGACTGACAAAGAGTCTGTATTGCATGCATGTATTTTACCTTGGAATGCAATTTATCGAGTATATACAATGTAGTGGCTCATATTTCTTTTCTTGTTTTGGTTTTGACTGGGTTTTTTTTCAGGATCATTAATATATGAAAAACTGGGAGCAAAGGCGTTTGGCTGGCCTGGGAAGTGTGGTGTTTTCATTGCAGTCACAATGCAGAATATTGGCGGTAAGAGACGAAAGTTTTCTAGCTTCCAATGCTCTCTCTGCAGAAAACAAGTGATTTCTTTCTCTCCTCTATCTGGCTAAATGGCATCAGAGATGAGCCAGATACAGATACACTGTATTGTAAAAATGAAGGATATGAAGAATTCATCTCACTTTTTTCAGCAACCTGACACTTCAGTGTATGGTGAAAGACAGTTGCCTGGGATCTCTCCATGACCAGTAAAGAGCTTTCAGTGATGGTTAAAGTGACCTGACTGACTGTCCTCAAGGCACTGGCCATTATCTTTGTTTAGTATGGCTCAGACTGCTCTTAGCATCTAGTTGAAGCATATGCGTAAACTTAGAAAAGATTAGTTTGACCTAAAAGAGCAGGACAAGGTTCTGACTTCTCCATAAAAGGCTCCTCAGTAGTTCATTTATCAGCTGAATTCTCTCCTTGAAATAACAGTTGGGTTGTGTTATTCCTAAAATGTGTGTTTAAAGTAATTTTTAATTTTACTTCCTGTGAAATATCTCTGAAGTAACCTCCATCCTCTCAGAACAGGAGACTTACCAATACAAACATAGTGATAGAGTGTACATTCATTCAACAAAGATTTTTGCTTTACTATCCTGGAAGAAATCTTTTGGGAGGCTGAAGAACACGAGGTCTGAAAGCAAAGGGGAATTTGTAATTTTTTACAGATTCCTTAAGGAGAGGTAATTGAAATTTAAATTAAATATGCCATTAGTCAATTACATTTATGCAAGGTTTTTTGTGATTTCTCTACTGGAACTTACTATGTTTTGCAAATCTCCATCAGTAGATCAATATAGTCCTGTTACAACAATTTTTCTGCACCAACAGAGGCAGTTCACATCTCTGTACTGCAAAAGACTTTTTGATTTTGTTCACAAAAAGGTGTTATTCTATGGTATTCCTTTCCTTCCTCAAGCCTGGATATCAAACTGGTTTAATTCAGAAATGAAGTATGCTTCCCTATTAAAGAGGATTAGCTCTTCCTCTAGTTCTTGTCTAGATTGACCCAGAGACCAGAGACCTCTCAGTGGCAAATACAAAACAAATTAAAAAAACATTACTTCTGGCAATACATTTTAAATGAGATGTATAGAAATCCACTCTTACATCAGGAATCTTGACATCCTTTACATAGAGAGAAGATACTGGAAGAAAGAAGTTGAAAGTAGGAATGGTAAGGTAGTTGAAGAGATCTAGCAGAAGTAACAGCTAAAGTTACTACAGAATGGGGATGGACAGCATCCACTAGGAAAAAAATATATATAGCAAAAAAGCAAAATGAAAAGTTAAGAGTGACTTAAGTATGCTTTAAATTCAGTAGAAATTGTATAGTAATCTACTATGGAATGCTAGATGTCATTCAGAACACGTTCATAATTATATGAAGGATTTATTTATTTATTTATTTATTTATTTATTTACTCTCACTGTTATTTAAACAAAACTCATTTTTCTACTTTAGCAAAAAAATTTCTCATTTTTTGGAACTCCAGTTTTCTCTGAAGGTGTTTGTTTTGTTTGGGTTTTTTTCAGCAATGTCAAGCTACCTCTTTATTATTAAGTATGAACTTCCTGAAGTCATCAGAGCATTTCTGAAACTCGAGGAGAATTCTGGGTAGGTGCCTTTTCCCAGCCTGAACCAGAGATGAAAAATTTTCACTATGATGTCAACGATGATTGTTTTTATTTTTATTCTTCCTCTTTAGAGAATGGTACCTTAATGGGAACTACCTCGTCATACTTGTAACTGTTGTGGTTATTCTTCCCCTCTCCCTTCTAAAAAGCTTAGGTAAGCTTAATGCCCTGCTTAAGCCCTTTTCTTAGTCCTGTTAGGATAGTGAATTTATATGTAACTGAACTATTTTGTTCTGTTTTGTTTTCTTTTTCTTGCTGCGCAGGTTATCTTGGTTACACAAGTGGGTTTTCGCTGACCTGTATGGTTTTCTTTGTCAGTGTGGTAGGTGATTGTTTGGATATTGTCTCTAGCCAAATATAGACTCTGTAAACCTTAAACATTTTTGTATTTCGTACCATGACAATTTAATGTGGATGTTAGAATTGCCCCTGCAATCTAATCAAATCAACTACCTATTGCTGCATGAAGTCAGAATAAAAAATCAGTCTAAAAACACTTGAGAGTAAAAAAATAAATCAGGAAAACAACAGAGTAACAAATATTTGCAGAAGAACCAGAATTAGTAGCACTAGGCTTCTTGCTTCCTCTCTTTCTCAGTATCTGTTTATACTTCTGTTGGAGTACCACGGATGTGTAATCTCCTATGGTGGCACTCTTCCGATACATTGGCTACTTTTGTGTAGGTGATCTTCAAGAAATCCCAAATACCCTGTCCTCTTCCCATCATGGACCACGGAGCTGAAAACTGGACAACCACCAATAACACAATGCCAATGCACCTGGTCATGTTATCAAATGAGTCACTCAGTTCTGGTGTGAATTTCATGATGGACAACACAGCTGGGCACTTCCCAAGCCTTGAGGAGCCAAAAGATACATCCCCAAAAAGCGGTGTAGAATACGAAGCACACAACGACAATAGTGACAAGTGCCAGCCAAAATACTTTGTGTTCAACTCACGGGTAAGGGAGATTCTGTAGAATTTGTCTTCCACCACTTGTACCACAGTTAAACTGCTGCCTGCCAAAAGTCAGAGGTACAGCCGTGACTATTCTTACTAATGGGAGCTTTATTTTACAGACTGCCTATGCAATACCCATCCTGGCATTTGCATTCGTATGCCACCCTGAGGTGCTACCAATATACAGTGAACTCAAAGAGTAAGGTTCTTAAATTTTGTCCGATACTTCTAGTTAACCATTGATAGAGATCACCTTCTACATGTTGTCCCTTGATTGCTGCTGTGTAAACACCCACATGATAGCGATTTATCATTTTCCATAGTAAGCAGATTTTGGCTTTGCTTTGATCTTATAGTCAGATATTGGTGACAGAGAACCACTGCATTGATCAATATTAGTAAAGGAACAATCTGGACAGCCCTTCAAATGGTCTGAAGTAAACTGGGGAACTTGGTTTCACTGAAACAGATAATTCTGGTTTCTAATAATACCTAAATATGTTCTGTGTCTGTGTCAGTTGCTGCTTACTCTTGAAGTTTCTTGGGATGCCATTGGTTTGGGTGAGATGGGCTCTTCACTCAGCCTGTTTTGCTTAACAAATATCAGAAATCAAATACACTTGCTTAAAACAGCACAGAGTTGATAGTTTGGAAGAGCTTATAAAAGGCATTTGTTGAATAGCAAAAATTGCATTACAGGAGGGTGTGTTGCAAAACTCAAGGAGGCTAAGAACCATTACCTCCTATTTCAGTAGGTTTAACCTCAGAAGCTGTAAAAATTCTCATATTACTTGGGAAAATGCTTACAGGTCCTATAAGATGAAGATTTTCTTTAACCAAAGGATTTATGAAGAAAGGATGTGAGCTGCAAGGGGTTCTTGAACCTGCAGAACAGCCCTATGTAGATATAAGGGTATGTTCATATAGAGATGGCTGAGAAATCTTGTCTATTATTATTAACAGACCTGTAATTCTAGTCCCTCCATTTTTTTAGTCTAAAATACGTTATTTGAGATTGACATTTAATAAATTATGATATACAAACTAATGTGGCACATTTTTATGTTGCCACAGAGAAAGCACTAGAAACGCAGTTTCAACACATTTCATAAATCTGTGCTGCATTGCACAGAGTTGTAAAGCATCAAGGGCTCTATGTAAGCAATATGGGTGTTATGAACTTACTATCCAGTGAGGGTATGTCAGAGACCTAAGACACTTCTTGTACAAAGAGAGGCTTTATAGAACTGTTATTCTCTTTCTTTTGTACTTAAGTCGCTCCCGAAAGCGGATGCAGAATGTTTCCAATATCTCCATCACTGGCATGCTCATCATGTATCTTCTGGCTGCCCTCTTTGGATACCTTACCTTCTATGGTAGGTCAAACCCCTGTTTTCTGCAGAATTTTGCTGTACTTTTTAATGCAGGCAAGCTGGTTCTATCATAAAGACTCAAGTATTAATGCATTTTTGGGGGGGTCTGAAGCCAAGTTTAAACAACATTCAATTATAATACATAGTGTGTAACCTTCTGAATGAACTATGGGACTTACCCAACTGTCAGGCCACAAGTTCCTCACCTGTGAGAGACTCAGAGGCACCTTCTAGGGGGACTAGTTTTGCTTCCCTTGACTTTATGTACTCAGACAAGAAGCTGCTGTAAACTTGACTCTTGGCAAAGGCAAAGAGTACTAAAAATACTCTAGTGCTCAACAGTTTTACATGACACTATTAAGTGCTATCCAATCTGTCTCTGACGCCACTAGTTCAGTTTCATCTATGCTGAAAAACAGGTGCAAATCATTCTAGTGTAAAAAAAAATCTGGACGAGCTAGACTAACCGATAGGCAAACAGAGTAGTCCCTCTATTAGCATACCATTTTGTGCAAATGCCACCTCTTTTTACCTTGTTAGTTCCTCCATACATCAGAGAAGTGAATGATATAGCACGATCTGCTCCCTGTCACTGGGGCAAGATGGCTCTGTTTGAGAGCTATGGCATCTGGGTGGAGGTCAAAAGGATCTGCTACCAGTTCAGTGAGTTGTTTCATATCACAGAAATTATTTTTACTTCAGGTTCTGCATCCACTTAATTACTTTCTCAAAGTCATCTCAAAGATACTGGAGTACAAAGCATCACCTCACAGCTGTATTACCTTCATCATCACTGAATGATGGACTTGTATCAGTCACAGTGGGAAAATTCCTCTTTCATGTCTAGCCCATAATTTGTATCTAATTACAGCAGCTGGGCTAAAGTTAATCTTATCTTTGACTGCAGTATAAAGATCCTTTTAAATGTGCAAGGCACTGCTTAAGTGATTTAACTCCCTTCTGTTTCTTTTTCGTAGGAGAAGTTGAAGATGAGCTGCTTCATACATACACTAAAGTGTACACCTTTGACACCCTTTTGCTGTCAGTTCGTCTGGCAGTGCTGGTGGCTGTAACCCTGACTGTGCCCCTTGTCCTTTTCCCTGTAAGTAACATAGCTGAAATCAGGGCTAACCCATATACAGTGACTGAATGTGATCAGCACAGACATATTTTAACATTAAAGAAAAGTGAAGTCTGAGCTTTTTTTATGTAGAAGTCTGTTTTCTCATATGCGGTTTAACCAGAGTGTGGACCTTAGGCTGTTAGGGTTGCAAAATTTGAAAGAGCGAAATAAATCCGTCTTTATAAATAAACCAGGAATTACTTCTCTGGTTCTCTCTGGCTCTTTCTGTGCTGTGTTTATCAGCACAGTGCTAAGTACCAAAGTGTGGAGATATACTGAACCCCCTTACAAGATTTCCTAATACAGACAGAGGCACTTACGATAGCATCCAAACTCAGGATAGACACACGAAGCTCAGGTCATGCATTGTGCAGGACTCCCACATTGGGCTGCCAAAGTACAAGGACAGAGCTCCAGTGCTTACCTTACAGGCTTGAGTCTATGGGCAGGTGGGGAAACTAAGTGCCAGAAAAAAGAGGCATAAAAGGACTGCAAAGTCAGTTGTCAGCAAAGTTTGGAGCTTCTGTGTGCTCTTCACTGGGAAAGGCACAATAACCACAACAGTAGGGGCAGAAAGGCACAGATAAACAAATCACTCTGCAGAGGATCTCCTCAGGGATTGATCTTCCCCAGTGAGCAGAGCTCCAGGCCTCTGAATGTATAAGACTGTGCCTCATGCCTTCCTTGAGCTGCCATGCAGTACGGGAGAAAATAGCTGATCCTCATCATTTTGTTTTGGGAAGCTGGTGTGTCATTAGTACAGCATGTACAAGCCCAACATCATGATGCTGGAGGGCTCCCAGCAAGATACATCACAGCAGTGTTCCCATCTGAGTAGCCCAGGAGTCCTGTTCCTCTGTTGTCCTGGATGCAAAACACTCTCTGGGTAGGTACTGTTTCCAGGCTTTCTGACAAATGCCTAAAAGCAGTGATCACTGTTCAATGTTGTCTACTAAAAAAAAAAAAAAAAAAAAAAAAAGTTCAGATATAAAGCACCCAGAGTCAATCCTTCTAGCTTGGAGAGCTTCAGTGCCCTGCCTTAAACAACATGTTCAAACCAGTGGCTCAATGTTTAAATTAGTTTTAACAAATTGGTCAGTCTTCATGGGAAAACAAGCTAAGGGCATTGCAAAAGCCTGTCAGGTGTAACATTTTGTATTTTTAGATTTCTGTATAATCATTTTCATATTTGAAAAGTTAACAGTTACATATCACAGCACTGATTGTTCCATTGAAAGAACCCCTGAGAAAATACCATTTGCTTGTAAGCCAGAATATCAGAGCTTTACACATTCTATCAGAACACCAAGATCAGTAGATCTTATTACTTCAAACAAGCAGTATAATTGTATTAACTATTTTTTTATGAATCATACCATTTGTATTTTCTTAGTCAGTCTTTTATTTAAAAAAATACTGCATTGCCAGAAAAATAAATTAAATATAGATCTATATACCATTAGCCACTGTAAAATTTCAGTTGGATAGGTTATTTTAAGGACAGTATCACAAAAGGAATAATGCACAATATGACTAAGTTTACAGGAATGCAGAAAGAAGTTTTTTTCTGTAATAAGACTGTTTTACACCAACTAAAAAAGTGGAAAAATACTTTCAACCTGCCTACCTCTTCCTAATACTGGTTTACATCAATCAACCTGAAAAACATTAAATACAAAACTCATGGTGTGTGTTCAAGTCATGTACTACCCTGAGAGAACCCCATATATATATTAAATTGACAAACTCACCTAGAAGCAATTATATGTTTTTTTAAACAACCAAACAGAAGTGCATTTGGAGCTTTTTGAGTATAAAAATATTTTTGTCCTATTTCAGAATACCAACTTTTAAGTTAATTGTGGTACTTGAGAATAATATTATCTCCAGCCACCAAATGGATTTGCTTTTGACCTTTTTTATACTTACCATCGTTTATGTTGTAAAAGCAAAATAAAATTCACGATGTGTGAGAAAGTCAGTGAAGCAAAAATGGATCCTCTGCAATAGGTTTTAGGATTATAATTTCCAAGTAGCATTAAAAAATATGCTTTCCTTTTCAGATATGTATACGTATATATTCAATGATTAAGTAAAACAACATCTTCCTCTTTCTCTCAGAAAAGTAAATGACTTGTGGGATTCTTGTGGGATTTTCATCAGGTTTGGGAATACAGCAATTCATATTTCACACATGCTCTTTTTTTTGCCTGTTGATTAGTACTTATAGTGGGGAATTCTATGAGGATTTTTTTTGCTGATACTAGCATCTTTCAGTTGAACAGATTTCATGTCCCTGATTTTACACCCTATTTACTTGACTTTCTCCTACACTGCAAATATTTGAGTTTCTGCATTAAACTGTGAACTCACTTCTCAAAAACCGACATCAGAGTGGGATTATTGAGGGAATCAAAGACTGAAAACACATTTTTTCAGTCAGAATTTGTCACAGCAGAAGTAATTAATATAGATTTTTTTTTAATTGGAAGCAAAGATAAATTAATTGTTGTTTTACTTTCCCTGCTGTTTTTCACCTTGCAGATCCGTTCATCTATCAGTGCATTGCTGTTTCCCAAAAGGCCATTCAGCTGGATAAGGCATTTCCTGATTGCAGCAGTAATTTTGGCTTTTAATAATCTGCTTGTAATTTTTGTCCCAACAATTAAAGACATTTTTGGATTTATCGGTAGGTTTCATAAAGACTTTTTGTTGACTCTGTTATCTTTCTACAACATATTTGCATTCATGGGCTGAAGGTCAATCTCTGTTTGGGTCTTACAATAGAGTAATATAAACACAAATTGAAGTTAAAGGGGATGCAAGAATTCCCAAACAGCTGGCAGTCAAAGCTACATACTATTCAACTTTGTTGTTACTTTGCATGAGGCACAACGAATCCAACAATCCCAATATAAAACTGGTAAGGAATTCCCATTTCGACCCAAAAGGGATTTAATATATATGGAGGAGAGGGAAATCACCTTTGGTTTTCAAGCACCTATAGCATGAAAAATTGTATTGACTTCCAAACTCTTGTGCTAGAAAAAGAAAAAAAAAAAAGTGACACATTTCTTTTGACATTAACAGCTCCCTCCCTACCACTTTCTTTGGGTCAGTTTTGACCTCTGACCAAAGAGGTCCATAAAGAGCCTCTGTGCTCTGAAGTACTTGAGGACTCAGGGATGCAGATGCAGATGCCCTTGAGAAAGGTATCTCCATGTGGTTTCTGCAGCTGGTTTGCTCCTCCCTGCCTTTTATACCCAGCTCTTCATGCTAGGCTCTGCTGAGAAGAGAGGAGTAGGCACTACTTAGGCACAGTTCATCTACTCTTTTTCGATACCTGCTTTCCAAGGTCACCTAGCCCTGGGAATGTCTATTCATCCTTGCCTCACTAGCTGACATGCAGACATCTCCACCACAGCCACACCATTTTGAAAAAGCCCCTCCAAGTAACAAGTGTCTCTTTGGGCCCCAACACCCAAATAAGTATTTGGACATCCACAGCTCCCCATGAATGATGTCTCTAGAGAGAGCCCTTTGTACAGCTGGGCTCAGAAAGGCAGATTCCTCCCTACAGGCTTTCTTTTGCAGATGCACCACTCTGCTTTTCTGTCAAAAGGTGCAGCACTCAGCTCTGCTCTCTCTTCCAGGAGCCTCTTCCGCTACAATGTTGATTTTCATTCTCCCTGGTGCCTTCTACCTGCGAATTGTTAAGAAGGAACCCCTGAGGTCTCCCCAGAAGATTGGGGTAAGAGAATTGGGGGCAGTTGCAAAAGGAAGTGTGGGAGGATGTGTGATTTCCACTCTTCATTAATACTCAGACCTTTGACTTGCAACATCTGGCAATTGCTCCTAAATGGTAGTGTCCCACTCAAAATACAGGTTGGGCAGTGGGATTCACCTGAGGCTTCTCAAGACAAAGCCTTTAGTGCCCTACTGCTCCTGACACTCACCTAAGTGTTTAGGATAAAGTGTGTCTTAAACCACTAGAGAAAGGGACTTACTTAATCCACTCTAAGCTCCAGTTGACACCTGCATTTGCATAAATAGCACCATGACAGTCTATAAGAAGTTGGTTCATGTTAGAAGACCAGCTGTGGATTAACAGGAAGATTTGAGATCAAGGTTAAGAAGGAATTTGTACTGCAGAGATAAATAAGTAACAGTGAGCTCTCCTCTGAGACGGATCCACACAGCTATAGGATGCATATATGAAGGTCTATCATTTATGTACAACACGTGTCAATACGTCATGCTGGACTGCCACTGCAATACCTTTCATCCTGAACATCGATAACTGCCTGCACATTTAACTATCACTTAGGAAATGTTCTTTGAAAATGTAATTAGAAAAGTTATTGATGAAATATATATGTGGGCACATAATGTAAACAGATGGACATACATACATCTATATATGTACATATATATACATATATATATATACGTTCACAAAAGTCATATGAGTTCAACTGATACATACTTCAAGTATAAAAGAAACTTTTTGTGGTGAAATGATTTCTACAGTATTTTTTGAGGCTGTTATTGTAGAGAGGCTGAATATTTTTTCACATGTCTTTGTTCACTCTTCATGTTGCTGTGTGTTAGGCACATCTAGAATTTCACACCCTGTACTGAGATCACATAAAATATTCATCTTTGTTTCACAAAGATATTTCACAAAGAATATTGTTAAGTGTGGACAGATTACAATAGACTAAAACTCCACTAAAGCAAAGGATGACTACAAATGTCTGAATCTCTTGAATATATACAGAAATACTGTCAGATAACAGATATGGGCTTACCTGTTTGTTTATAAGGATTAAGCAGATTAACTCTGAAGTTGTTCTTAAAGCCAGAGATCATAATAATTGACTGAAAATTTGTCATTTTCTAAAGATAAAAAAAGTTGTTTCTTTGTTATATTATTTTTTATTATTTTCCACAGTACCAAAGTGGGTTGTTTTCAGCTCTAGCTGTGTGAAGTTCATCTCTCTTGGACTGAAATTCACACAGGACTAATTTTGATTCATGTATCCCTATACAACATTACTTGGATTTTAGTCACATAGAATAAGCCAAACTTAGGCCATGAGTATTTCACTAATGCAGATCCAGTGGGACCATATATGTGCCTGCTCAGTTACTTGCTTTATTTACTAAATTTCATTTTCCAATTTCAGGCTCTAATTTTCCTCATAGTTGGCATAATCTTCATGGTTGTGAGTATGACTCTTATTGTAATGGACTGGATTTACCATCCCCCAAGTTCAAGACATCATTAACCCGTGAAGACCACCAAGTGCTTTTTATAGCATATAAATATTTGCATTGTGTGCTCTGAAGAACATCTAAATGGGATTGTTATTCCTAGCTAGTAACTGCAGTACTTTGAAGACAGTTTCTGGTAAGGTCACAAGAACCCAATGGAGTCTGCATCATCCTTGTCAATAAGGATTGTTATTTATGCATTAGGAATCTGAGCTTAACATTTCTGGCCAGGTGAAATGAAAAGTGTGGTGTGAATGCTTTCTATTTTCAAAACCATAATAACTTTGTATATAGTCCTCAAAAATAGCTTTCAAAATCTCCCATGATGATAGTAACCACAGTTCCTAGAACCTTGGAAAGGTAATGGCCAGAAAACCAGTTAGTGCCTTGTTTTTGATCTGAAGGTTGCGGGAGTGGCTGCCCAAGTCCGAGAGAAAGGATATGGTTTCTGGAGGGGATCCGGAAGGTGATTCCTCCCTGCCTGATAGACTGACCTGCCTATCAGAAAGACAACGGCTTTGACAAGCCAGTGGACAAAGCTGAGTGTTAGATTTGTTGCCCAGATTCACTGCTGAGCTGTTGTACAGAATAAAGCTCTCTGACACAGATTATCTGTTGGGGCATGTGCTTGAAGAAGAGTAGAGTATTCTCATTTTGTTTTTAAAGATGCCTGTGCTGAAAATATCAGTCAATTCTGCTGTAGGGATTTTTTTGTTCTTAATTTTTAATTATTGTGTGAGCTTACTTCACTGAACAAGTTGTATCCTCCATAAAAACTTGTCTTCCATTCTCACAGGAATTTAAGGAGACCACAAGGTGTGACAAAGCACCCTATCCAGTATTGTTCAGTACTTGTGTATTTGATAAATGTTCAGTGCAGGAAACTGTAATTTGCTATATATAAAAATATATGTATTTATGTACATAATTTTTTGTTTTCCTCTAGTTATAAAAATGTTAACCCTGTGGTATATGATTTTTGATTTTTTTATGTGTCACTCTGTTTTCATAGCCACACACTTAATATTGTTTTGAAGGAAACATATTGAATTGGTGAATTTGTAAAAGGTTCATTTTATTTCACCGCTGGTTGAAATATACCTGTAGTAAGCACTAACTGTTACCTGTGTAAAAACACATTAATATGTTTACTACTTACATTATAATAAATTTCAAGAGTTTTCCTCTTGAGAATTTTTAATACATCGTAAAGTTTTGTTAACATCGTACACCACAAATCTGAATTACTTGCTCAATTGCTGTACCTCATCTTGTCCATGGACGCGTCAGCATTCAACAACATCCTGTACAGTTATATTATATGAGGGTAACAGCATTACTGATGATCTCAAGTGTATCATGCTGTAGAGCTGTGCGAGACAGGAAAGAAAGTGTTGTAGTTCATGTTATATTCATGCTATATTCATGTTTAATTAACAGTCAAATAATGATTTGGACTGTGTTGTGGAGTACTCACTACATATGCGCTCTGCACTCACCAAGGAAAATCAACCAGAGAGGTCTTGCTGACTCCATAGCAGAGGAAATGATTGTGAAGGTGCAACTCTTGGGTTTATCACACACAGATTCCAGCTCATATTATAGGAGTTTTCATTTCCTGACTTAGAAATCTGTTGAGTACATACCTGTGAGTTCAGAAGGCTGTGAAGCACTGGAAAGTTGTCTATGCTCCCACCTTGCCTTCACACAAAATTCTTTTTTTTGTGTGTCTGTGTGTGTATAAATTGTATATATTTACAGATTAACTGGAAAGGAGTATCAAACATATATTCCATGTCAAATGCTATCTTTCTGAGCAGTATTACCTGCTCACTTGAGTACTGTATCCTTAATATACTGGGAAAAACTTTGTCATGAATGCTAAGTCTGGCTTTGCATTTTTTAAAGAAAAGAATACCAATAATATTTTTGTCTATTTTAAGCAGACTAATACAAATAATGTTGCTTTATTACTGAAGAGACCTTTAACATGGACTACAATTAATAGTAGAACACCACCATATCTCTCTTCCTGTTACCATTACTGAGAGTTGTACTTATGAAATTGTAACTGCATCTTCAGAGTAAAAACACATATTTTGACTTCAGCTGAGTGTAGACACTTAGGAATCTATGTAGTCCACCTAAAATATATAGATGACCTCAAGAAAAGCAACAGGAAATAGAACAATGACATAACTCACCGCCTTTTTATGGCAAAAAAAGACAGAGTTAGAGTGGCTGTAAATGTCAAGTCTTTGAGTTAAAATACATTGGTCACAGTGATATGCAGCTGCTGCTCACTCTGGGAGTAAGGGCAGTATTGTTCACTAACTATTAGCACTGATAGGAATGATGGATGTTGGAGTTTCTTATTCATTTTGTAATGTTGACAATAGGCTTGGTGCAGATTTTTATTATTAGAATATCCATGAATGTATAGTAAAGAAATTTTTCAAAGACTGTAGATTATTCTTCATCTGCTTTAGTCTAGCAGAAGAATTTTTGTTTGAAAACCAAGCAGAGTTAAGGTGGTAGCCTTAACACAGATATTGCTAAAACTTCATTCCCTTTTAAGAGAGAAATTTGTGTATTTCCATGTGTTTTCAGATGAGCAAAATGGCATCCTCTTCATATAAATATCCCTTTGGTGTTCCCTGTTTTCTGTCTATTCATGGACATCTGTATTGATGTCATCGGGTACGGTGAAGGTCTGGTGTTAAAAGTGGGGTTATCTGTGAGATATTGAATTCCTCATTCTTTGGATTAGCTGAGATACATGGTACAACAACTAAATATAGTATGAGAATATAAATAAGACATCACTAACTATAGTGTAGGAGAGCATACCACATGGTTCCACTATGTATAAATACTTTCTACCATTGCAGCTGCAGGTTTTCCTGCTGCTACATACTTGTCTGATGCATACTCATAGCCCAAAATATGCTGGTCTACACACAGGTCCAGCTACAATGAGCTCATGTGAGAACCATGCCCATGGCAGGCCAGCATTTGCAATCTGCTCACTAACAAGGGAGGCACTGCAGCCCCAGACACATGCTCAACACCTATTCCACAAACATCCGCCCTGATTTCTCCTTCCCTTCTAGTCAGGCAGCCTTCATTCCCTGCAGCATCAGCTCTGCTCTGTCTTGATGATGCTTGAGGAATAATTTCTTGTGCAAGTAGGCTATTTTAATTAAACTATTATACTTCTAGTAAATGAATAAGGGGAGTTAAGGAAAAGTAAAATGTATGTCATCAAGGACAAAAAAAAAAAATCAATGAAAATATTAGAAATTGTAGTGGCCATAGAAGTATGACATTAAATGGATGTGTTAAGAATGCTAGAAGTGATACAGAAAAAAACAAAACAAAACAAAACAAAAAAAAAAATCAAAAAAAACCAAACAAACAAAAAAAACCCAGAAGTAATGAATATTTTAGCTCTGGATTTAGTAAAGGGCAGAAGATGGGACGTCCATTAGATGGCAAAATCATCTCTAGTCCATAAATAACCAAAGACTCTATTCAACAGCATCTATCTTAAAGAAGGGCAGCAGGCCTAGGTAAGTCAGAGTAGCTGGGTCTGGTGTTCATTTTCAATAAACCCTGCTGGTTCTTAGTGGCTGACATAATAGTAAATAAAACTAGTCAGCAATTACTGACTGAGAGGTCTAGGTGGTGCTATAGATGGAATATCTCCATTCATTAGACTTTAAATTTCAATTGAAGTTTTACTGAAATTGTGCAACTGCAACAAAATTCTGGCAGAGCCCCGTCTGTTTTCCATTAACCTGCCTGGCAAAGTGCTGTGGGCTTCACGCTTACAGTTCTTGGCTTCCACCTCTCCTGGTAATGGACAGGGCCAGCCCACTCACACCCAGCACGGACAGCCCCAGTGCTTTGGCTGAGGGTCCAGGGTGAGCTCAGGGTCATAGAGTTTCCTTCTGTGAGCTCAGCCTTGGTGCTCCAGTGGCAAGACTGTCAATACTTCCATGGCATATTGTGTTGTCTGGTACCATCCTGGAAAATAAAAAAAAGCATGGTTTTAGCTAATTAAATAATCAGTTCCTCAAAACACTTAAATGTTGTGCTGAATCTGGGTTATAAAAACTGTTTTCTTAAGAGTATTAGATATATGAAGCTGAAAGGGATCTCAGGTATTCTCCTATTCCACACCTGGATTAGATAGCATTAGGCTAGTGTTTGAAGCCAACAGCCTTGGCTCCAGCTGTTCATTTCCAACATTTCATTAATTCAAAGAAAAAAATTGGATGTGCTAACTAGCTCACAACCACTACACTGTGTAAGAGATGTTGTTTCTAGCTATGCAGGACACATTACGGGTACCTCAGTGCCCTCTGAACAAAGAAGTGGTGGTGTCATTTATGGTTCTACAGAGCTGCTGCCTTCATTGGCAGAGCATTAACACTGACAGGAGTTACGTCCTGTAGAGCTTAATTCCCTTGCCCACCAGGTGAACCAAGTTCTAAACCCAACACATTGCATAATGATAAATAACTTTGGAAATCAAGATGATGTCCTAATTTTGGACATCAAAAATGGACTGCCCTAAAAATGGGAAGGCGACCTTATGCTGTTACTAACAGTGAAACAGAAGGTGTTTATCTCCCAGCAGAAGCAAAACTAAACATAACAGGACGCTTGCTTGGCTGCAGCTCTCCAGGACACTTTGAAGTGGATGTTTCAAGGTTCCACACACTCAAATGGAAAGTGTCCACAGCATTCATTCGGCTTTACATGTAGCACGCACCTCTTCTGGCTCATTTATTTTGAGGCTTGGGAAAGTTATCCTATTCTCAGCACCAGATTGTCTACACATAAATTATTACCTGTTTATTCCCAAAAGGAGGGTCTGTACCTCTTCTCAGGGGAAGCTTGCAGATTGCAGGAAGAGATGACTGTGTGCTATCGGCGTCACCCTCCTTTTCACTCTCTGACTTAGAAACTTCTGTCTTTTCAACCACGGGCTATCCAACTCTTCCCACTCTTTTTTTCCAAGATGGCTGAGTTTAGTTTTTTCATTAGCAACTCGCAATTGAGCCTGTTTCCGGATTGCCACAGTCAGACTAAGCCAACAAACTTCACATGTAGGGGTTAATACAAGTGCTCAAATTAGGATTGACATTTCTCCTTTGAATCCCCATCTTTAACTTGGTCTATCCTAAGCAAAGTTGGAGGGCTTGGCACAAAACTTTCCTAAACTTCCCCAGGAAGAATCAGCTGCTGAGGCAGGCACCTCATATACCTATTTCATATACCTCACCTTAGTTACTGTTTCCTATGGGTCACTTGATGGTCTCCCCTTGGCTTGTAACACCTCTTCACCACTCAGAGGCATTTCAGCCTGATATATTACTAGTGGACAGAAATAGGTGCCCTACTAACATTCTCAAGGCACCGTTTCAGTGGTTAGGAGCCACCTGTTTCCCTCTTTCAACTACAGAGTGATATAATTTACATCTATCTGGAACCTGCAATGAACTGATATAAATCTTCCGATGGTGCCTGAGCTGTCTTAATTTACCCCTCTACTCTTAACAAGTTGTTTGCACTCTAAAGTTCTTCTTGTAAACCTTCTGCAAAATAACAATAACAATCCCTTTCTACAACCCAGCCTCAAAGAAAACAAGCATATGAATTACCCCTGTGTTTACACCTGTGAGTAACCGGACAGGTACAAGCTGAACAGAAAATTATTTCCCTATCATTTTCTACAGGAGTTCAGATGCTAAACCCTAGGCTGTTGCAGGAAATGTGGTTGTTCCTGGTATTGCTCATTAGGAGTATGCAAGACACTGAATTCTCCGACTAACCTCACCTATAGCAAGCTGGGCAAGAATTTACACAATTTGTGGCTGAAATAGTTGACAATTACAGCAGTTGTGCTCTTAGAAGCTATTGGGAAATCAAAGATAAGATTACTCAGAAGACAAGTTTCTCTGAAATTATCTCCAATGCCCAAGACCTCATAGTACTACATGAAACACATTGAATTGCATTCAGACTAACACATTCCTGGTGGGGCAACTCAGGCAACCTAGTCTGGGATGATTCATTTTTCTATATACAATCATATATGTGGCCAAAGCCATGAATATATATTTTAGTTAAATAGGAATATTGTATCTGGTTTCAGGTGCAAAAGAAAGACAAAGACAAGTTCAGTAATTCAGTAAAATGAAAAAACATATATGACTGTTATCCTCTGGATGGGACTGAAAACATTTCCCTCCCACAGATAGAGTGCCACCAGCAGCAAAGGGATAAATCCTTAACTTCAAAAACTGGGAGCAGGCAGTTAACACCACCTCAATCTGTACTCCGGCCACTCTGAAGCTCATAACCACCACCAGGGGTAGTGGTTTAGTTTTGCTGAAACACTGGAGACAAATAACACAGTCCTCAGTCAACATCTTCCAGATTCAATGCCAAATCAGAGAAAGACCTCACAGCTGTGGGCACATGTGAAAAAGTTTTTTGTGTTACTTAGCACAGCCTGATAGAATATTGTGATTGTTTATCACTCCAAACACCATGAAGAAAATCACTAGAATGAGAATAAGAAAAAGTCTCCTATGGTCAAACTGGATGACTTCCCTGATCAAGGAGATTTTTTTCAATTCCATGTTTGGTTTTTCTATTAACTATTTGCCTCACCATCACTGAATAATGTGAACTAAGTTGGTGTATGGGTACTAGCAATAAACTGCAAATCCCAGGAACAGAGGCCCTGCAAGGCTTTTTGAGCATTGCCTTCTGGCACCATGGAGCCAGGCACAGCATTTTCTGTTCTTTAATCAGCAGTCAGTAATAAGGGAAACTCTTTTGCCCTGTTGGACTCAAAAACAACCACCCCCACTTCAGAAGAGAGATACAAAATCTCTCTTCTTCAGTTGGAGTGCAGAAGGTAAAGAAGTAGGGAAATATTAACTTTTCCACATCTGCTTAAGTATCTAAATATCACCCATGTGTTTCAGTTTTCTCTTTCCTGAACACAGAAATACTTGGAGACAATTCTCATGCAAGGAGATGACCTGAAAAGTACCGATGTGCAAATTAATTAATCAGGATGATTTCTGCTGCTTTGGGAAGACTTGCAAGCTGTGACAGATAATACACAAACACACATTGCTATAGCAACACTTACACAGATATATATTTGCAGAAAGGTCCATTCCCCAAGGGACTCATTCAAGCCTTCATTAAAAATTTCAGCTTGCCAGCAAGAGAGCAGTCACAACCCCATGAGATGGAGGTGGCCAATGCACCACGTATTGTACCAATTACTGGTCAATTGGGGCTGCAACAAGTGATGGGAAATAGTTTGTGAGAAATCCAACATCTGACTGAAGCCCTCCGGAACTAAGGAAAACAGAAGTATTCATAAAAAATACATCATCTTCCTATGACAATGCACATCAGTTAGGAAATACAGAGTTAACTGTTTGCCCTGAAGAGTTAGATAATCTCTGCTAAAGTATGCAGACTGGATGGAACATATATCTATCACTGGCTGGCATGAAGCTGCTCCATTAAAAGGAAGTAGAAAGATTCACATGTACCCAAAGACAAAACAGCAAGGAACATATTCTATATAATCCTGAAATGATTTCCCTTCTGTTTTAAGGATCCCCATATAATAAGTTATAATGGAAAGCAATTATGAACACACTGAGTATGTGGTTTATTCATAGAATCTGCCACCTCTGTATAATTATCAATTACAGCATAATCCACTGGGTTTTCTTCTGGGGTGTCACCATTTGCTGATTTTCACTAAAATCATGAATACAAAATGTGATATGCCAAGCATGTGATGTACTGAACCAAATGTGCGATATTTCTAACATGTGGATTAAAATCACCTTATATTTATATTTACCCTGCACACAGATAATGGAGTTGACTTGAATGCGAAATGATACATTTGAATACAATTTCCATTGTTCTACTGATAATATTAACATGCCCTTTGAAAGCATTTTGCTTAATTGCATCCAAAATTCTTATAGATTTTAAGTTCAACGAGGTAAATCCCAGTCAGAAACAAAAGGTGTAAAGTAGTAGTAGTAGTAGTAGTAGCAGAAGAAGAAGATGAAATTTTGTCCCATCTTTGAGAGAACATTTAGCAGTTGCTCTCTGTCACATCTGTCCATGGTTACAATCTTACATATGATAGGCAGAAAGAAGGAAGGCAGGGGTGAAACCTAACAGCAAAAACATCAGTAATCCAATCCTGAGATTTGCTCAATATAAGGAATTGTGTTTTACCTTTTCTTTTACGTCATCTGTCATCACACTGATGAGCCTCAGCCTAAAACAATGTTGCTTTTAAGACCAGCTTATGTGGGTGGCTATTCTAAACATTGTTGGACAAAGTTTCCTATCATGGAGGTCATACAATTGGAGGAAGCTGTAGCCATGTGCCTAGTGTATTGCTGACACAAGGCAAGATGTCTTTGTTTACTAGACACTGATTAGATCTTTTTTTTTTGTGTTAAATGCCCTTTCTTAATTGGCACTGCTCACTGGCATGCCTACATGCTAGACCCAGCAACAGCCTTCAGTCAAAGGAATCAGAAACAGCCAGACACTTGCCCTGACTGGTGCCTGTGGATAATTCTGCTGACACTTCTGCCTGGAGAAAGCATGCAGCCACATAACTCTGATGAGAGTTTTCAGCATTAGCAAAACCTTATAAACTGCTAATAGTCAGACACTAAATCTTTCCAGAAGAAGAAAGAGAAGTGAACCTAGTGACAGCAGACACAGCTGCTTGCTGGCCATCGGGATCACCTGCCCCAGTGCTGCACCCAGCAGTGCCCAGGCATCCTCTCCAGAGCTCACCAGAGCAACTTGGACCCAGCAGGCAGATCGTGTTCTAAAACCCTGGGTGAGCACTCACACATCCCTTCCAGTGTTTCTGCCATGGCACAGTATTTCCAGCAAAGGGCAGTAATAGAGCAGAAGACAAGAGTTATTTCAAAGTGCTGAAGTCCTTTCTCAAGTGAACATATGCTCATATGTCATCCTACGTAGGGTCACTGAAGGCAGCTGTCGGATATCCTTTAAATTCCAAGTTATGAGTAAAATTGATGCTAAAACAAATTGACTGATACCTGTTCTCTGAGTTAATCTATCTATTGTAACCAACAAAATTGCTTCTGCTTGCATTTAATGTTCTGTATGAGGAAAGAAAATTGCTCTGACATTTCTGGCAATGTTAAATAGCTCTGCACTCAGTAACCCACAATGTCACAAGAAAAAATGTATATTTTAGAATTATCTCTACATTGCTGTTTCCCTATTGCTCATGCCTGTGTAAAGAGTATAACAGGTTCTTGAATTCCTTCAAAGCATGACATACTAAACCTCACATCTACCACTAACAAGCTGAGGAGGATTTTCTGCCATACCCACTCCTGTCTTTTAAAACATCACCCTCAAAACAATTGAATAAGAGCCGAAAATGGAGACAGATCATACACAGTCACTATTTGCTCTATGCCACCATGCAGAGAACATTGGTGTGCTCTCTGTCTAGGTCTTTGACTCATGTTTTGAGGAAGCCACCATGAGTTGCTGCGTGAAGAATAATTTCACATGATTCTTGAGGTATTAGGCAATTAGCGAAAGTGGAGAAGCAGAAATAAATCTGACTTTAAGATGAAAAATTTACCACAGTGGATTCTAGATGGGGCAAAAAAGTGTTTTCCTCACTTACAGCTGAGAAAATGCCAGGCCAGTCCCTATGTTAATGTACTTTTGAACTGGGAGAGAGAAGGTGCATCAGTCTGTAGGAGGAAGACAGATTTATTTTTTTTTCATTGATTTCAATAAAAAGGAAAAAAGGAAGAACAACTTTAGATGGCATTTATAGGTAGGGGAAAAAACATAGTTGGGATGGTCCATAAGCACAAAGTGTCAGTCATTAAAGTTTTAATTACTGCTGCCATGAGTGGTAAAAAAGATAACAGAGAATGAAGCAATCATATTCAAGTGCACAAAAATCCTATTTTTGCCTTTATTGGGAAAATAACAGCATTGTGGTAGCTGGAAAAAAAAAGTTTTGCAGATGATGTGCAACTGATAAGTTCATCACAGAACCTAAAATGCTGGGAGAAATTATTCAAAACCAGGATATAGCAGGATCATCTCATTTGTCCCACAGGAAAGAGGATTCACTCAGTCACCTCTGAGACTTTCCATGGGGTGCATCTAGAGCAAGTTTGGAGGGGATCCTCAGAGACATGCAGATGGGCCAGCAGAAGAAGAGATCCCTGAGCAGTTCAGCCCTTGATGATTACCCAGACCACCTGGCCAGTGCTGCAGCTCATGGTGCTGTCTCCAGCCCAAGCTCTCAGAATTGTCCCTGCCTATCTTGGTCTGCAGGAGAGTTAATTAGTGCAGGGGAAAATCAGCTGAAGAGTGTGTGAATAAATTAAGGATGTTTGTCAGAGTTTATACTCTGGTCCTAGTATTTTCAGTATGGTTGGGGCACCTAAATCAGTTTTATTTGGTTCGGGCACAGCTCTGTTCCCACTGAGCCAGCTGGAAGCATCACGTCCACAGCCCCAGAGCACAGCACCAGGAGCTGGTACACTGACCAGGCTCCATGCGTGACTCCCTCCTGCTTCCTGCTCCAGGAGCTCAGGAGCGATGACCCTGATCCCACTTCAGCTATTTTCCAGTACCACGGGACAGCACACAACAATCGGGAAGCCCTGCCTGAATGATTTCACCTGGCAGCATCCTGCAGAAATTCAAGCTGGCTTTGTGCAGAGCTACCTTGGGAAGCCGTGGTATCTGTATGACTCAGATATTTCATCCCCACTTTCCCCTGGATAATTAGAGCTGACAGACATAACTGCAGTAAGGAAACCTGCAAAAGCTTGGGCTACAAACTATCATCCAGGAGAGCATTGGTAATAGCTGGAAAAAAAATAATTTTCACTTTTAGTTTCCATTGCAGGACTTTTGTTTGGTACAGTTTCTGTGTCCTTCATATGCATATTAAATGATGTAGAGCCTAATCCTGCAGCTTTTATGTATTCATTTATTTTGAGCTCCTTCTTATGCAAGAAGGTGTGTACCTGCAAGACTAAGGTCTAAGTGTTCATTTCCATCTCCTTCTTTGTATATTATTAACCTCTCTGTACTTTTGCTTTATTTTCCCTGGCAAAGCCTTTCAAAGCCAAAGGAAATGAAACAATACTTCCCTCTACTGGGAGACCCCGGAATTCTGGAAATTAGTGTGAAATGTTAAATTTTTCTGAGCTACTTTTGCTAGGTTGAAGGACAGGCCACAGCAGCAGAGGTAGAATTAGGTTGGTTTTTTTTTGTTTTGGGGGATTTGTTTGTTTGTTTGTTTGTTTTTGTTGTCGTTTTGTTGTTGTTGTTGTTGTTCTTTTTGATTGTTTGGTTTTTGGTGGTTTGTTTTGTTTTGTTTTGTTTTTTTCTTATCTGTGGATTAAAGCTTTGGGGATTTCTTACATAACTCACTCTTCTTCCATCAAGTTTTAGTCAATGTGCCAGGTTTATTTTAATTATCAATGCACCTCTTTAAATCCTTTTGCCACTTAGGCAATATGCTAAGAGTTTTTAAGTCTTACTGTGCAATTTTCTGGATCTGTTGCATAGCTGTTAGTTAGATTTTCTCAGGCTGCAACTGCATGGCCTATTCTAGGACTCCAGTGACAGTTTTGGAAAAAAAATCAATCACTTGATGATGTTCACCAATGAACATCTTTGACACTCCCTTTGGGGGTATGATTCAACGGCTAGCTGGGGGAAGTCTCCAGGGGACATGGAAAATTTCACTTGTGGCTGATAGATCTTCTTGAGAAGGCTGTTCCACGGGACTGGAAGGGGTGATTCCCACTGGAGTCATGGGAGCCCTGAGATTTCCAGCTTTTTTTATAAATCAGGATCAAGTAAAGCAAGGTCAAGCACCAGCTGTCTCATTCTTGATTTTCAAGCATCATCTACTGGCAGCTGTCCATAAGCTTTTCTATAGATAGAGAGATTTCTACTGGTTGTGGAGGCCACAGGGAAATTTGATGAGAGGGGAGATTTATACCAAGTAATTCCCAGATACCTCTGTTACTAGTTTTATCTCTGGCAGGTTGCCTCCCAGCCTCTCTCAGGGTTCTGCACTATGCTTATATTACCTTCCATACTTTCTGATTGTTCATAACTTACTTCTGTAATCAAATTAGGGCCACAAAAGTAAGTTTGTTCAACAGGCTTAACATCTACAGATCTGTCTTCATATGAAATCCAAAGTATCCTGAATTGCTCCTTAACTCCCTAAGTATCATTATCTAACACCTCTTTAACTGATGAGGTAACAGATGAGGTATTTCAGCTGCTAGTAAAAGTTACAATTTCTGGGCTGAAACACAGAACTACACAACAGCGGGAAAACATCCACAAAACAAATTTTTCAACCAAGAACAGGAAGCAGTATAGGTAAGACCTCCATGGTCAGAACCTGAGACCATCTTTGGTTTGCATCCAGCTCTTACTGAAGCAAAGCTTTTACCAATTCAGTAGTAGCTGTTCAAGGATGGTAGCTCTAATCCGGGTTTTGCATTTTGCCAGTTCTCTGGAATAAACACCTGCTGTTTGGAAAAATCACAGTGGCATCCCTCAGAGGCTACAAGAGGTCAGACTGCCCTTTCCTGCCTCCTAAGACCCACTTGAATCATGGGATTATCACGCTGGCTAAAAAAACCACCAAAAGGTAATAACACAACTTGATTCATGGGCTTGACATACTCAGCTGAGGATTCCTGCCCCACTTTTTTTTCAGTTAGTCAGTTCCTCTCTTTCACATAAAATGTTGGATACTGTATTTCTTTCCTGTGTCCAGGAACATACTTGCCCTAAATTCAAAAAGGAAGGAAAATGTACTGTTCCTAAAAATGACCACATCGTCATTGCAGGCAGGTCATGAGCTCTTTACGCCAGCAGTTAAGCAGTCATGCTCAGCTAGCTCCATTTGATGAAATCAGGTTGCATGTATGAGTAACTGCTTATTCAGGCTCATACTGAATTCAAAATCTGGTCATTTAAAGTCAGAATAAGAAATCAGAAGACCATAGAGGATCACAAGGCCTAAGTCACATTGTAGGAAAGGACTTTCTGTTCTTAATTATTCAGAGCAGTGGGACCTCAGGACTCGGCATCTCGCATAGAGGAGAAAAAAGGGACTTTTTTTTTTTTTGGTAGGAAAACAGCACAGCAACCTCCCAGAAACAACATAGCTGGAAAGAATAGAGCTGGGAGATTTCCTTTTAGGGCAAATCTCTCAACCATTCACTGATTTATTATTAACATTTGTACTGCTGCTGTGCTAAAAGGTCCCAGCTGGCTTGGGCTCCATAGGCTAAGTACCATACTGATGGCTTGATCTGCAACTTGAGAATGCAGTCCAGCCTGTAGCCCCACGACCAAGATCAATGATACTTCACACAGCTGAAGGATGACCTGTTTCTCCTTTAAGTTGTGGCAGAGATGTTCCCAGGTGTGGGTTGTCCTTGCAGGTAGAGTGGTCACTACTGTCTTAACACTTCATTCTGAAATTGAGACCAAATTTGAGCAAAATAAATGAAAGTTCCAGCCTCTACAGATTTTTGCATCTGATTTTTCTGACCTGTGTGCCTTGCTACTGAACATAGAAGTCTGTTATTCCTCATTATAAATAGGTATTGGCAAAATGGGGGAAAATTTCAACCGGGTTTATGAGGTACACTTAATGTGGCAGCAACTGCTTTCAAAAGGCCTGATAATAGCCCACTGCATTTGCGGCACTGGTCTCACACTGCCTTTGCTCACTATGTGTCTTAAAGTTGTAAATTCAATCATTGCAACATGTTCAACTAAATGATCTAAGGTATCTTTTCCAACCCGAATGAGTTTGTGATGCTTTTGGGATTTTTGGTGACTATTGCCCATATGTGGAACCTGCTCAGTCATGCTTCTCAGATGGCACATCCCCAGTGTGACTGGAAAAAAATTGTGTATCCCCTTCATGATAGTACCTATGACTAACCTGCCTGTCTTTACCCCTCAAAAGGCATGATCTGAGGAAATAACACCCTTCAGCCATGCACAAGACCATCTGAGCTGTTCCCCACTGCACTTGTATTTGGTGGGGTAGATGGAGATAATTCTTTCAGGCTAGAGAGCACTGGAAACCTTGGCTTATAGCAGTTGGCAACTGCTAAAACAAACCTTTTCCTGTTTGTTTACTCGAAAGTAAAGATATAGAGTCTCAGGACTTGAAGTGAAGCTGCAGCACCTGGGGGTTGGTTAGCAGTGTGTGTTCATGTGCCAAGCTTCAGCCTTATGGCTACTGCAGGTAACATGAAACCTGGATCATGGGGAGACTAATCCCGGATGGCTTCAATCTGTAGTTCTGCCTCTGGGTAACTACAGCTAGTAAGTTTGCTGTAAGAACAGGATTTTGTAGATATATACAAATGATTGTATATAATAATGGACATACTTACTGGCATGTTTGAAAAAAGAGTTGAAGAAAGGGAAGATCAAACAAATAGCACAATGTTTGGTCATAAAATCCTTGACATAATGATTTGAGCGCTTTAAGACCCACTGCCCTTTATTGCCACACTTTTTTCTGGTTTCTGGCTCCCAGACTATGAAAGATTGGTAGCTTCAGACTGGCTGTGGTTGAACAGTCTTCAAATAGCATGTAGTTAACATTTTACATATCCTTTCTGTGAATTATTAGACTTCATTGCACAACAGACCCTAAGACGATCTTTTGAAGATAATGCCCCATAGGTTAGCCCACTTGGCCTCTGTTTGCTAAGACATAGCCTTTGAAGGAATCCCTTGTCAAAGGGTCTCCATTTTCTGATGCAAAAATATGGCGCAACATTATGAAATCCCCTTTTTATTTTCTTGTCATAGGTACTAGATACCACATTCTGCCAAGGACCATAGGATTTGCCCTCATAATCCTCCACCCAAGCTCTGAAACCCAGAATCCCATTGTTGTTCTCTGGGAGTAAACAGTGGTCACATCAATGGCATCTGAGCTTCTAAGATCTTATTTCAAGGTGGTATGCCATTCTGGAACACATGGCCTAAGCAGCCATGTGACATCAAATACGAAGCAGGTTTTGCAACAAGGAATTCTGAGGCATGTGCTACCCAAGCTAAATATTCAGCATAGCTCACTAAAATAGCCACTCTTCATGTTTTATTTATTTTTCTTTTTCAGCTGTCTTAAACAGAACATTCAACCAAATGATTTCATATTGTCTTCAGCCTTTCTCACACGGCCTGCTTTCTAAACCCCAGGAGTTTCTCTTTTGCCCACCTTTGATCTCCACCTACTTTGTCTGCATTTGCTATTCCGGATATTGTTTATATGCTCCAGCATCACTTTAAAATAGCAAAGTAAGTTTTATAGAGCAAGTCCAGAGAATGGGAGGATAGGTAAGCAGTTAACCTCAGTGCTCGCTGGTGCTGCTCAGTAAGCACAGTGGAAGGGCTGTGCCTCCCCATGCTTCCTGCTCTGGCTCTGCATATGGCTGACTGCTGTTTGGTTTGCACTCCATTATAGCCCCCAGATCCCCATGGATTTGCTTTGTTGCAGCAGAAATGCTTGAATCTTGTTTGTAATCCTACATCTGATTTCGCTTCACTAGATACAGAACTTCTTACCTGATGATGATCTTAGAGCTCTCTTACAACTTTAATGATTCTATGAGTCTGTAAATCAATCAGCTGAAGTTTAATAATGACATTTCCCCAATGGATTTAACTTGGAATTCTCCTGCTCTCTTCAGTAAACTCCATCAATCTTAGACTGATTATGCCTTGCATTTCTCCACTAACTCATGATAACATTCATCAGTCCCTGTTAAGACAACTAATTTATCAAAATGTTTGTTGTTCTAGTGCATGTACAGAGCCCCTCGTGGGTTAAGCTATGCTGGAACCAGAAATCTGGGGGAAAAAAAACCTAGTCTGGATTATTTTAGACCCATCTTACTCTTTGTAGACTGCTCAGAGGAAAAAAAGTACAGGTGCTATTCAACACATGGGACTTTTTCTTTCTAGGACAACAAAAAGCTTTCAGACATGGACAAAATATTTTCTATCTGGTGATTTTAAACCCAGATAAACTAGCTACATAAATGTAGATTAATTAGGAACACAGCTTTTTTGCTGGGTCTATTACAGTTCACCAGTCCTACTCAGTGAGAAATTAATCAGCATTCTTCTTCCTCTATTTCAAATGTGTTTCTAGAATTTTTATGTGATCTTTAAATTGTCACTAATTTTCTCCTTGTGTTCTCCTTCCTCTCTTATTTGATCCTGATACATTTTAAGGCTAAGGATTGCTATGTACCCTCACCTCATGCCAGCACAGACTAGAAGGCTCCCTGAATTCTTATGGAGATTAAAAAATCAAGTCCTAGGATAAAGATTTCTAGTGCTGAAGTCTCTACTGCTGCCATAGCTGAGCAGTTTTAGATGCCTGCCTCATGGCAAATAAGTAAATGATGTCTTGATTTAAGTGTCCCACAATCCAACAACAGTATCAGGAGGAGAGCCCAGCCACCTTGTTGACCCATTATCCACCTGTCTCTTCAGTGCCACCACCTCCAAAAATCTGGTTCTTTCCAATGTGCTTCTTTGGCTGTACCTCTACATTTGAAAATGAACACAACCTACCAAACACTATTGATTGAAACATTATGTTATCATATTACTTTCAATAGCACTCTACTCCAACCCAAAATAGCATTTGCCTTTGATCCTCCATACCAGATGTTTGCACAGAGCTATCCACAATGACATCTAATTTCCTGAGTGACTAAAAATCACTTCCAACTCAAATTACTCTTTCCACATGCATATGCAGTATTTAATACGATGTATAATTGTGTTGAGAAGTCGAGTTTGGTCTGTCTGACTAGTCAGTTTCACAATATTTTTATTAAACTAGAAAAACCCTTATTTTGGGTTGCAGTTTTGCAATTGCAAGATTGATGTCTGATTTTCTTCACTCCCTCTTCCACCATCTTATAAAGACAAATAGTTTTAAACCATCAGTCAAGACAGATCTATGCGTTATCAAGTCATATCGTTCTGTTTTTTTAACCAGTTACATGATCAGGCCTAACCTTTATCCCTTTGTTTACTGAATAGCTAATTGTGGGAATTTTGTCAAATCCCTTTTTGGAAGAAAGCATATGCACTATAACTACATCACCTTCTTTATCTAAGAAGGAAGGTGACACCGCAGTAGTAGAACAGCAAGAAAACGTCTCATTTCTTCCAAGGTATCAAATTCTAATTCACTTCCTCTAGGATACAGGGGGGAAAATTAAAAAAGAAAATATTAAAAATATAAAAATAAAAGGTGCTTGGAAAGATAAAACCATGCAGGACTATTATGTTCTTATACATAAGTCCTCAGAAAATAAATGCAAATTTTTTAGGTAGTCTGAAGCAAAAGGTCAAATTAAAACCATGGTCTACCAGTGCTCTTCATGTCAGGGTGCCTCAAACTGAGGATCTCTCACAATAAATCCATTGAAAAGTTGCTTGACAGCTTTTGAACTCTGGTCCAATAACAGAAGAATTTGGGCACATAAAAGTAGGATTTAGACACTCCAATCAGAAAACATATTTCTTCACATCCCTGTTGAGCTTCCACCTATTCTGCCATGCACAAAGTGAGTGGGAATGAGAGTTGGCCAGAGCACTGCTACTCTGCTGTTCTCTGCAAGGTCATGGGGTCAGCATTCCTGGTACAAGGATGAGCATTAGGTGGAGTGGTAGCAAGGAGTACATGGTGGAGATGCATGAGGGCATAAAGGCATGCTCAAAGTCACAGCCTGCAATTCCATAAATCACATTGTCTGTTACATATTTTCACTACTCAGACAGGACTGATAGGATAAAAATCTTCATGTTGGCCTCCGGTCCCATGGAAATAAAGATTATGTAGTTTCTCTTTCTCTCTCCATCAGCTCTTCCTGCAGTTTTCTGGACCAGTTATTGGCTTGTTTTAATGCAATCTGTCAGGACCTCACAGGCCTCAAAAATTAATGTTCTTCAGAGTTGTATGAAAATGAACATCTAAAGAGAGAAGACATTCAAATTTTCACCAGAGGAGAGGTTTCAAATCAAGCCTTTTTCCTCTGGCCTATTTGGCCATGTCTCCAGTCAGACACAAAATATCTTGCCCAGCCAGTAGTTGGGTGAAAGAGCGGGAAGCTATAGAGGGGTTTAAAGAATATACTGAGAAAAAGCAAAGATTTACAAGAGTTACAAGGAACATTATTTCTGCAGACACAGAGAAGCAGACTAGTACATTTCGCACAGAGGCAGCTGCTCCCCTGGGCTTCCATGTACAGCAGCAACTAGGAGCACCTGAGGCAAAATACCTTCAGTGGAGCCCTAAAGCAACTTCACTGCTTTCTCCCTGCCTTTTCCATCCATTTCTGGAGCATAGGTAATGCAATGAGCACCATCTGAACCAGCACCAGGCTTTTAGCAACATGGGCAAAGCTGGGGTTTGTCATGCTCTGTTTGAGGGATTGGAAGTGGATATTCCTTACAAGGGAGAAACACAAAGGGATGAATGGTGCAGAAGGACTAGGCTGCTCATTTCCACAGCTCGCTGTGACAGGGAGCTTATGGAGTGATTGCTGCCACTGGCAATGGCCAGACATGAACTCAGCACCTGTCCCAACATGTCGCTAAGTGGCAGAAAGCAGCAAACCTGTATTTACACAGCTGTGACTTGGTCCAAGCAAGTGATAAGACCATCTTAGGTAAAACCATCTGCCATCCTTAGCAGATCCTCTGCCTGCCTCACCAGGGTAAAGAGTCAGGTTCTGGGTTTCTCTCAGTGGACATCAGCTGCTGATTAGCTTCTAGATGGATCCCAAGAGCAATATTTAATTATGAAGTCCTTCAGCTTGTTTTCCAAAGTAGTTCCACCTTGCAAGGGAATTTCACTGAGACCAGAGAGTAAGGATGTCCTGGGTGACTTAGTAGGTTCTCAACACTTAGTAAGGCTGGGAAAAGTTCTGGGCTTCTGTACAACCTCCAAGAACTGCCTCTGCACTTTATCCAAACAATGCTGATTATTGTTAAAGAAAAAAAGTGTGTTGGACATGTTCAAAACAGTTTTTTTGATGCAAAACATTGTGCAAACAGAAGTAGAAATAAGGTCATTTTGCAGTCTTGATTTGTCCCAATACAGTGAATAAAACCAGCTAACCAGTGTCATCTGAGAAGCCTCAGACATTTTATAAAGTCTTCTTTGCCCTTCAGGGACAGAAAGAAAGAAAGGAGGGGGCAAGGAAGAGGGAGGAATGGGGAAGAAAAAAATCTTTTCTGCATCTGTTTAAGCAAAACACTAGACAGTGCTTGATTTCACATTTGTGGGAGAATGATTATGGCCAAAAGTTGATATGTGGTTTACAGCACAGAATGATATTCTGGGGCAATTTACAGACACTAAAAATTATGTCTTCTGGTGTGGATAAACACTCCATTATCTGAGAAGCTGATTCATTATTCCTCACTGGTAGTGTCATGACATATTTTTAATTGTGAGCTTGTGGTGATAACAACTAAAGTGCATCATCTTTTCCAGGAAGCCAGTCTAATGCAGAGATCCATTTGATCTGATTTCTCTATCGACTTGTGCTGCATGCCAAAATAACAAGGCATGCCTTCATGTCACCACTAGAAATGAGCTTAGCCAGAATCCATCTCCAGACAGAAAACATACCCAGAATCTGGAGGGATTTGAAATCACTAAATCATAGATCGGGAAATACCTTCCAACAACAGAGATCAAAAGAATTTGGTAGGATGGGAATAGAGGTGGGGGAAAAACAAAGAACAAGAAAATGCAAGAGAATTTTGGAAATCAACTGCACTTTAAATGCAGTTTTCTTATGATACTTTAAGTAATTGAAGAGTAATGAATGTGACAAGACGAACTAATGCCAACATGCTAAAAACATGAAGAATGAGCCATAGATCTCTGGCTATTCCCAGAGATACAGACGAGAGATTTTGGGGCCATTCTGATAGCCCCCTGAGCACTGCTATTGGTGCACCACAAAACTGGCTCCCAGCCAGTGGCAGGGAAGCTGGGGGCTCCATCTCATTATTATATATTAGCCAGTGTATCTTTCACCTAAGTGAAGCTGTAAACTCTACCTTAAGAAAGTATCTCAGTCTTTCATAGTGAAGAACCCTGAAATTTTTTGGACCGTTTGTTCACCTACAAGAATATCTTGAAGTCACTTTCCAGGAGCCTACTGTGAAGTGTCTAACTCCAAGGACCAGAGCAGATGGCAGTAACACTGTAACTTACTTGCCTAACACGCTGCCACATATTGCATCCGTGCCTTGGATGACTTGTGCAATAGACCTCTTTCCCCCAAGACACTTACTGCAAGGCCACATCCTCCTGATTCTCCTGAAGCCAGGCAGAGGGTCCGCGGGTCCCACTGCTCTCGTGTGTGTGTCACAGGTTTGCCACTAGAGGACACTGAATCGACATGAGACCTTGATGAGGGCTGAAGTGGGGGGTGCTGCTAGGACTGGGATGGGGGGGCTCTGTGGGCACACACCACTGCCTTCTCCCACTTAAGAAAACTCTGGGAAAGCTGGAAACTGGATGGAGGTGGGTCTCAGCTAGACCAGTGGTGGTTTGCCGCTCGAGTGTATGACTTTCTTGGATGATTTCCATCCCTTTGGGATTCTTTCATTTTATATTTGGGGTGCATTTTTTATATCGCTGGGGAGGAAAACTGGGAAATCAATGTTATTTTGCATTGTGCAAACTCTATGTGTTTGTTTATGATGGGCTTTTTACTAGGGAGCCCATTCAAAAGGAATTGTGAAAGAAACCAAACAGGAAAGGGTGGAACAATAATCTCGATAAGAAGCATCACAGGCAATGCTCAAACACAATAGTTAGATTTACAGCCTGGAAGATGTGAGGGCTCTGCCTCAACCCAATGAAATCGTTGTTTTTACAGGGCTGTAGATCCGGAGATCAAAGGGTAAAGATCAAGACTGCAGAAGATGCAGGAGAGAGGGGACTGCAAATGTTCTTTTAGTCTCCCGAGGCTGACAGAACCATGAAGTTCTGACTTGGCCTCCAAGAGAACAAAGTCTCATCCACTTACATAAGTAATTCTTTACTATGAAGAAACTTTTCAATGGTAAGCAAAACCTCATAATTGTCCATGCCTTTTCCCAGGAGGGGCTTCCTACCTCGCCACAGCTGTTAGTCTGTGATGGGTATCACTCTTCATGAATGAGGAGCTGGATCCAGAGAAATTCTTAGGCTACCTGGAAGGGGCTGCACCAAATTCCAGAACACCAGCAAAGTGTATCCAGCACGGGGCTGGCTCCTGGTATAGACAGAACAAGCAGCAGATTTCTTGAGGAGAGCAGAATGGACCAGGGCCCCTTTGTCCTTGGCCTCACTCAGGACAGCCAGAATAGCTGCTGACACCAAGGGAAGGCAGGTGAGTTAACAGACCTCTCAAGGTGCCAGGACTGCCATGAGAGACATTCTTGCTTCCCCCCAACGCACTTCTCACCGACAGCCATGCAAGGAGGATCTGTGCCTTTCCAAGGTCCCCCTCATGAAGTCACCAACCTGCTCTACCTTTCCCATTAGCTCTCCCTTCCCAATGAAGGCAACTTAATTCTGCAAGGGATGGGTGCCATCAAGGGTGGCCTAAAGCTAGTTCCAAGAAAAGCTTTGGCAAGACACCTGAGAAGCCATCACCAAAATTAAATCAGCATGGAAATGACACCAAGGGACCACCACCTCTCTGGGAAAGAAGAACAGTTTCTCCATGAAAAGCATGGCAAAGACCCTGTGCCAGTGTGTCTTTCCTCCCAAATTTGCCCTAAACCAGGACACAGTGGAAAGGGACAGGCATGTCTGCATGTAAGAGGGAGAAGCCACAGCACCAGTGTGCAGATACTCTGGCAGTGCTGCCAATGGGAGAGAAGACTGGCACCTGTCACATTCCAGCATGGAAATCCATGCTAAATTTGTGGGAGTATTCATAGCACTGTGGTGGGTACGCAGTGTCTCAGAGCTGATTTTGGAAATACAAGGTCCCTTATGACACTTCTCTTCATTTATCTTCTTTGGACAAATACATTAGGGCAGAGTCAATTCCTGTTCATCACCATTAAACACAGTATAGCAACTATGCATCAAATATTGCTACTGGCAAATATCTTCAGCTGCTAAATCCTGCAGTAGAGAATGGAAGGACAGTAGGAGTATGAAAACAGTGTTGTTCATCTCAGGCTGTTCTTCTCAGAAGCTACCCATAGTGTCTCTCATGATGGATGATAGTTGTGGTAAAATGAGAACAGATTTTTTTTTTTTAATTGATGACAAATATCAACCTTTATTGATTTACTGTATTTTTCAGGCCACTAGACAACATGCTGTTGCCCCAAAGCTGAAGGAGACATTGCACTCAATTTCCTATTCCCAGCAGGTAGAACAAGTTCACAGATGGGAAACAGATCCAATTCAGAGAAGGGTTGCAAACTCCCATCTCAGGAAGAATCCCAGCCAGGTTAGTAGAGGATATTTTATTGGAGAAGGAAAAAAACAGGATGACTTCACCAGTTACTCTTGATCTTTTGGCTTCTTTTTTTAACTGTTCTATGTAGAAAAATCTGGTTTCTTTCTGAAACATCAAAGCAAACCATCCATAAAATTATGAGACATTCTTCCCTGCTCCTTTCATCCATACTCTTGCCAAGCTTATCCCCAATCCATAGGCAGCCCATGATAAGCCAAAGTTGCATTTGTAGGGCACAAGCTATTTGATGAGAGAAAATAAAAATCCAGCTGTTTTAATATCCAAATGGGTTTTAAGACAATCAAGAGAGATTTATTTTTTCAGAGAAAAGAGGAAAAATTTAAAAATTAAGTATCTGGAAAACTTGCCCATATCAAAATCCTCACATTCACCAAGAGGCAAGAATAGAGCTCTAAATCACAGCATGAGACACAGGAGGGGCTGCACATCCTTGCTGTGCATAGCCAAAGTCAAGAGCCTGAAAAGAATCTAGATAAATCCCATATTGACATAACTCATACTTTCTTTCACCTCTCTGGCCCCATCCGTTAGGATTATACCAAGACAGGCTATCAGTGAGTTATCCAAACTCTTCTGTACTCAATTCTGTGTGGGTGCAACCCCCCCAACCCACTCCTCACCTCTGCTCTCTGGCCCTGACCTCCATGGGAGCTCAAGGTGGAGTCTCTCACATACCTCCAATCTCACACCAGAGACTCTAGTGACAACATCCGATGCTTGTTTAACTTCTGGGATTGCCAGAAAGAGCTATATTTAGGAAAAAATCTGAAAAGCTGCCCCTTTGACTTGTGTTCTATGGAAGCTCCTGGCTCCCACAAGTCTCCCCATACCAAAGCTAACTATTAAGATCTTGTTACTGCAGCTCCTTTCAGCAACAGCAGTTACCCAGCAAGCACTACATTCAAACTGCAAAAACCTTCTGGAATTCACATTAACATATAAAGGACTTATTTTTTTTTGTATCAAAACACTCACTTTTATTCTCTGCTGTTATTCACCTACATGAAATGGGGATAATTAGCAGCCAAAAACATTTCACAACTTCTAAAATGTAACAGTTGTATCAAGTGTGTCAAATGTCTTCCTAGCAGCATATGTGTACATATTTTTAGTATTTGTTTCTGGCTTATTAAAAAGAAAAAGAATTTAAATTAAGACACCTGCTGGTATTCAACCTCTATCTAATTTCAATTACCACAAGCACATAATAGAAGAGCAAATACAGGCAATTTCAGATAGTTCTACCATTTGTCATCCACACATATTCTGTCTCTTGTTTAAAAAGCACTAGCTGTTATAGTCTATTTTGATGGAAAAAAAAAAGTTAATTTTATGTTCTGATTTCCTTTTTTGTTGCAGAAGATAGAGATATACAAGATTTCAAAGACTCACAAATTAAACAGTTTTACAACGCTGCAGCACAACTACAATCTTCATTCCATGCATATTCAGCAACAAGCAGAAGATTTTGAGAGTTATTCAGAAATATAAAGTTACAGGATGAGCTTTTGTTATCAAAACCATCAGCTTGAAATTTTAAGTTATTATTCATTCACTGCTTGTCCCAGTATTCATGTTAATGAAAAGAGCTGTGAAAATTCCTGTCCCAGCTGATTTACAATAATGCATTCAGACAGGAGCATCAGCATATGGTACATGCTAAAGATAGTACAAAAGTCTCAAATATTTTTTAAATTAATTTTTGTGGAAGTATGCTGTGAAGAATAAACTTCAACTGAGGTGCTGGCTGCAAATAAGTAATCCAACCTGTTAGGTACAAATTGCTTGCAGTGGACCACCTTTCTAACTGGGTTTCACCATCTGGAAACAGCACTGGGCTGGAGCATAATTTGGAGGCTCTTGCTGGTGTTGCTTGTCATAGTACCAAAAACAAAGAACCACAGAGCAGCTTGGAAGAGGTCATGTTTAGGAGTTTAATACCTCCTCAAATAATAAAGTTTACAAAATAAATGTGTTGTTGTTGTTGTTGTTGCTGCTGCTGCTGCTGCTGCTGCTTTTTACTGTTACTACTATTACTACTGCTAGGGGAACTCACATACGGAAAGTAAAGCTAGGTGCCATTGTACCAAGAATTCAGCCACGGCTTGTTTCACTCATCTCAAATAATTTTGCAATTTTTTTTCTAACAGATCAATAACTCAAATGTTGCAGCTCTTCTGACATTCAAGGTAGCCACTTTCATCCAGAGTCAGGTTCAGTCCTAGTGGTACCTATTCAGGGGGTCCACAAATATATATTAACTTGCAGCTTGGGGTCGTTTTGAGAATAAAAGACATGAGTTCAACTCGCAATAGAATAGCAGGGTATATAAACATCTGAGCAGATTGCACACCTCCTTAACTTGTGCTAAGCAATGAAATGCAATGTAATACGGTGCAGGCCTTGCGCATCCAAAATCCTGCCTTTACAGTCTCTGCCACAAGCCTCTATTTTAGTAAAGTAGAAGTGGAGGCAGAAAGTAGGGCATCCTGGTGCTCATCTTCTCCAGACAATCTCCAGCAGGAGACGAGCCCCAGGTGCAGCACTGTTGTGAGGTCAACAACAGCTGGATCAACGTGAGCTGGTCTGTCTGCAGCAGCAGCAAGGATCTGAGCTGGAGGAAAGGACAGTGGTTCATTAGCTAACAAGCTAACAACAAATGGGCACAGAGGCAGCCCATGTGGGACTGCTCAGTGTATGGTTTGAACCAAAGGTTCCTGCAGAAAAACATCCAGAAGTAGATGGGTCTGGCTTGGAAATGATCCCAGGTACATCCAAACCCAACACCGTACCTCACTAGCCTCACTTCTTTTTAATGTCTCTTCACACTGAATGTAAAATTTGATTGGAGATCTATAAAATATGCTCATATATTTTCTAATTTAACAGCTTTTTTTTCCTTTTTGTGGCATGGCTGTTTAAGAGGGTAAGCTAAGTAAGTGTAGTTTTAAGGGACTCCACATTTATCTTTTCTACTTAAGGGTATCTCCTATGTTCTCCAGCTGCTGTGAAATGTTATTTTTTACCATAGAAATGTTTTCTGTCTTTATTTCAGTTTTTGTGGTGTGAGCAGGATTTCCATTCTCACATTGGCACATGACAGCACAGCTACCAGCTATGACTACACTGAAGCACCTCTTCAAGATTTATTGCAGTCTCAATGGTGTTTTGGGCTTGAAAGGGCTTAAGCCCTCTGCAACAAACAGAAATAATATTTTAGGGGTGGGTAAAAACACAGCTTTACAACTATAGACTGGCTATATTTTCCCCAAACCAGCAAAACTATGTTTTATAAGAAGCAGTAGGTGGGGTCAGCTGCAGATGCACACTGGGAGATTACAGGGTGTAGTTATGCAGCACCTCTCCAAAGAAAACTGTTTCAAAGTACATCTGCAGTGAGACCAGCAATCTATCAAAAAATACCTGGGCCTTAAGCCTAGAAAAACAAGGTGGGCAATGAAATCCCTAAGGCATTTTAAACTATTTTGAAAAATTATTTATTAAGCAGAGGAAGGCATTTTAAGCAGGATTTTAAACCATTTATTAAAGCAGCATAATCCTTCTGGATATAACCATCATCAAAACACAGGCCTGCCTGCAACCCTAAAGGTGATGGGGGAGGGAATTACTGTGGAGTTTTTTGTAACAGAAAAAGAATTAAAATTCCTACTTAATGCCAGAAAAATTATTGGCAAATATGACAAACTTATAGTGCACTATTAAAGCTCCTGTTAAGAATGGAAGGAAATAGAAATGGAGTTCTCAGCTCCTGGTTCACAGGGACTCTGCTAAACAGCAGCAAGACATGATTGTCCTCTGCATTTGTCTGCCTCTGCAGCACTTTGCTGCTGCTCCTTGCTGGAAGTTCCCACCTCACAGTTTACAAGCTGGTCACAACCTGCTGCATAACCATATAGAGGGAAGGAGACAGGTGTTTTAATATTTCCTATGTTGCTTATTAATGTTGTCACAAGCTAGGCACCTGGGCGACCATCCAAAGATGACCTTTGTTTCTCATCATCTTGAAGGCATGACTCTTTTTTTTACCCAATTCCCATGCCATCTAGCTTGCACTGTTCAGTTTAGTTTCTCCACTCCTGGAAAGGGCTCAGCATACACACAAAGTCTCAGATGTCTCATCCCTCTCTCTTGGTAAATAACCAAAAAAATGCTACATTTAATCTCCCTTTTTCAAACCACCACAACAGAAACCCTAGCACTGCTTGCTTGGGTCAAATGAATAATTTAGGAAAGCAGCATGTCTTGCTGTCTGAGACAAATACCACACAAATTCCATGCCTTCTTAAATGGTACATGGAAGTTTTCCATGCACCAAATGCCACTGTTGTACCTCTTCTTTTTGCTACATCAACAGGATAGTTGTGATTTTGAATACATAAAGCACAGAGGAGCTGGCAGAAATCCTTTTTCTCTGAAGAAAATTCTCCCCTTTCATATGTTCGTAAGGTAACAGCACTTCCAGGAGCACCACGGTGAATTTGAAGCCAGAAGCACAATAAGTTGTGCTGGTTACCTGCAGTTTTGGAAAGAGGAGGCACTCAGTTCCTCTGCCTTCAGTTGCTCAGTGGGAGAGCCAGGGGAATTATTCGACACCCTCACTGAGTTAGCTCTGTTTTGGTGAAAGTCTTTGAGTCTTCATCTGCTTTGTCCTATTTATGACACCCCATTGGTATAATTATGGAATCCCCTTCAGCAATGACCAGATACTTTCCAATGGCCCTGTACAACATTTCACCTTGCCAAGCTCATGGCAAGGGAGCTTTACTCACAGCCAAAAGCTCTGGGTTTATCAACAGCTTTATAATCATTTACAAAATAGCACCACTCTTGAAACTCCCACCTAAGAGCCTATAGTACCACTGTCTTCCCTCATATCTGCACATCTTCAGAGCCAGTTCTGAGAAAGATGAAAAGTTTTGCTCAAAGCTTTGCTTTCTCCTCTGAAGGTCACCCCTCACCTGTGATTTCTGCATCCTCTTCTTCCTTTACAATACCTGTTAGTGAACAATATTTGTATCATTGCTTTGTGCCATGAACTAAAATGTCATAGTCAAAAATACTTTTTGAGCCCTAAACTGTCCACTAGACATGCTACATTTCTATAGCCATCTTTTATCATCAAGGTTTCATTACAAAGGAAATCCATTAAACAGTAGTGGAGGAAATAATTTCTACCCTGTGTCACCAGGGCTTTGTTACATGAAAAGAGCACATATCACAACAACATCACACACTTGCACAGCCTTGGCTCATATATGACTGAAATGGCCACTGAAAATGGCCTCTTCATCAATGATCTGGTAGTTTTACACGGCAGAATAAAAGGCTGTTTATAACTAAGAATAATTCAGGACTCAGTGGATGTTCTCAGTCAAATAAATTATTCTAAGTTATCCATACCAAAACATTTAATTTGCTGGAGCTGCACATTCATCTTATAAGCACATAGTCTACTAAGAGCAGATTCCAAGTCCATGTCACTGAGGATGCCATAATACAGCTGACCTTTCCCTGGTCAAAAAACACTGTCATTTCTTTGAGACATCTTCCATCCTAGGTAGGAAGTCTTCAGGCATTTTTTCACTGAGCTCTGCAAAAGCCAGCTGATTGACCAGCTCTCACCCAAACCATTGGATCACTGCATTCAAAAGGCATTTGTGTGTTCTTCCTGAATGAAAATAAACAAGTCATTGTCCACACACAGTTTTAATGGCTATCAGAGATCACTAAGTAGCACTAATTTTGCCCACAACAACTTCAGCTTCCCATAGTTAACACAATACAAAGCTCTATTTTTTTTAATCACTACATACTTTTGCCACAATTCTTTTAAACTGGAGGTCTTGCCAGGTTCTGGTGACAGCCCTGTCCAGCTCTGACAAATCTTTCAGAAAGACTTCTCTCCCTAAATTAAAATCCAGACCAGTTCTGACTCAATATCAAACACCACCTTCTAAATTTCATGAAGAGCTGACGTCACACCAAAACATGGTGAGTTTTGCTAGCTGATTTGGTTTTTTACCAGAAAGAACCTGGGAGTAATGAAGACTAGCAAGCCAATGATGAAGAATGAGAATGTACTCTAGTTATTATGCAGTATAATTGCAGCAATTATTAATTACCTGCCATTCTGCTGTGCCAGAGAATTTCCTTTTCCTGACAGTCTCTTCCCCTTGGAGCTTATTAATGACTTCTGACAATGGACCTCTCCTGTTTAATCCTTGCTATATGAGATTCTCTACATATCAATTTTATTTTTTTTAATCATATAATTGCTTTGGACAAAGGCTTCAGAACATATAAAATTTCTTAAAAAACATGCTTCAATTTATAAATCCACAGAGACCAAAATTACAGTTATAAAACCCCTGTTGTTCCTAAACCATAGGAATCCTCTTTCTCTCCTCAGTCCAGTGGGGAAACCTCTGTCTTAATTTTTGTGCCTGCATCTCTGCATTCATGGGCACCAAATTCTACACCCTGCAGTACAACAAGGCAAGCAGAGCAAGGGGGTCTCTCAGTCCAAGTGCTATGGTCCCCATAGGACTTGTGCCCCTCACACAGGCAGGATCAGGGCCCCCACCACATGGGCAGACAGGTCTGTAGGATGCTGCCCCTCTACACCTCCCACACCAGGTCCTCCACTCTCAGGTAGATAAATTTGGGCAGATGGAGAAATGGCTACCAGACACTGGCAAAAGTGTCTTCACCCCAATAAGTTGTATCTAGAGTACACATACACACATTTTGCTCACACTCATGTAATTTACTTCTGAGATGAAACCAATAAGGAAGGTAAAAACCCCAGCATTTTAAAATGCACCTGTGTAGTCAACAGAAACACATAATTTCCAAGTATGTATTTTTAAAAAATCTCTGTTATGTGATAAAACGCGCTAGAATGTGACTTTTTTGATTTTCACCCACTCATACTCAAAAGTTTTGGTTCATTTTACAATAATAATAACAGTAAAGAGCATTACTTCCCTACCACCAAGTTCGCTATGCTTACCTAAGCAAAAGCAGACATGTTTTAAAATAAAACTCTGTCCTGTATTAAACAAATGAGTGCTTAAAATGAAATTTTTGTCTAGTGCCAGTGAGTTTTCTCATCCTGGTGAATGTATCACCCTCCATCAGAAAAACTGGGCTCTTGTTGAAAACATCTTGAAAGCAAACAAGCAAACAAAGAAAAAATTCCAACCAACCAGAAAAAAGCATAGAAATGAAAGTCATGAAAGTCATGAAAGAAGAACACATATATTTTGCAGCCTATTAACAATTCTATCTAGCATATTGTCTGACATAAATGCAAAGGGCAGTTTTAATGCCAGTAGCTGTTTCAGGAGGAAGCATCCTCCATCCAGTCACTGCTTCAGTCAAGCCTCACTGTCTGTTGTGGCCACATTTTGAACATCTCTGATTTACCTGATACACAACTGATAAAAGAAAATTATGCACTCAGCCCTTTTCACACACTATTTCTCTTTAATTTATTAAAGTGCTTATTTTAGAAAGAGTGGGCTTTTAATTTTTAGTATTTTGGTGGAAGACAGCATTCAAAAGATTTCTTTCAGAGCCATATGAAAGGGCCTTCCAATGTCTCCAGCTGGTCCCCCTTCCCAGGGTGTCAGGCCCTGGACCACACAGACTCACTTCAGTGTCTGAATTCCAGACATGAAAATATTTCTTCTGTAGTTAAAATACACTAAAGTGTACTAAAGGACAGATACAACCTACATCACTATAGCAATCACCACTTTAAAAACACCAAGGCACTTTATAAAATAGACTTTTTGGTTTTTTCCATGGCACATTTTTACTGATTTTAAAGATTTGATTGGCACTATACTCTGTAAAACTTGCCAACTTAGAGTAGGGTATTTTTCATGCAAGTTGTTTCCTCCTGCTGTAGTGTAAGCAAGAGCTGCATTTGTCACCATGGGTGTATTTACAGCCTCCTTGAAGTAAGGAAGGGCTCTTCAGTGCTGCCCAGTCATGGCAGATAAATTAGTGCCTGCGAGGTCAGGTTACAGGAGTCCAGAGGCAGCACATTATTCCCAGCCACGTGGCAAAAAGAAGATTTTGTCTAGTTTTTGTTCAAAGGGTAAGAGACTGCTTGGCTTTAACCAGACTACTTAGTTGAGCCATGTTGTTTCTTTATCTAAAGCTGAAAGGCTTTGAATCATATTAGACACTGGCAGACACTTCAGCTCCTTTTCTCCATAACAACCGTCTTTTCTTCCATACACAATAGTAGATCTCCCTCAAACTTGATTTATTTAACAGACACATAAAGGACACCTCTCTCCCTTCAACTCCCCTTTCTTTAGGCTTATGAAACCTTGAAACTGTGCCACTACTTGTCACAAGCAACCAGCCCTGGCTGAAGTTTTATTTGCCATCACAGGAACAGACTGTCCCCATGGCTTCCATGGGGACCAACTTCACTGCAGCACAGCAGAGCTGTTGCTGGTGAGCCGATGCAGGGACCACAGTAACTCCAGCCCCTCCTTCTAAATCCTGCAGGAACTATGATGCATGCTCCCATGGCTTTCCTGGGCTCACATACCAGCACTGTGTTTGCAGAAAAAGTCCAAGTAAGTAAAGGGAAAGCTCACCTAACGAATGCATTTATCATGTTTCCAACTCCTTCTTTAATTCTTGTAATGAAGCAGCAGCCAGCTCTGCTGTGAGTGGAAGCAGGGGATTTGGACATAATTTTCCCAGCTGCACAGCAAAGTGCTCTGTAGCACCAAGAAAAAGCAGTACCTATGGCAGGAAAAAACATAATTAATTGCCTCTCTGGTAAGAATGTCATCATTCATGAGGAATACTAATTGTAGCCAGTTCCTAAATATGTTTGCTTCAGTTTTGATTTCCCTGAACACTAATGGTGGGACGGGGTGGAGAGAAGGGGAAGTTGGAGACTGCTCTTGATTTTCTTTTTGGTATATTGCTCTCCATGAGAGAAAAGTGGCTCAAAAAAATAAAATGCCAGGGCTCTTGGGGAGAGTTGAAGGGTGGTGATGTGCTCGGCAGCTTCCTGCATAGAGGATGTATCCCCCAGGGTACTCCATGTGCTGGCAATCCCTGCGATGGCAGATCTGCCACATCCAGGGAGGCAGCTTGCAGGAACACAGCATCTGTTTTCAGTTAGGTCCCTGAAATGCGTGAGCTGCAATTTGGCATCTCACTGCAGGCTTTAAGAGCATCCTGGGGTAACAAGAGGAGAGGGGAGGGATGTGATGAAAAGCAGCATTGTCTTTATTGAAATATATCACTAGTCATCTGGGTTGCTGGTGCTTTTTTTCATCTCCATGTTGGATTTTCATGTCAGTGCACAAGCTGAAGGAATAGGCTCAGTCCTTGGAAGCAAAAGGCTGATTCCTAGAAACCACACCGGGACCTGAAAGGCTCCTAACTGCCCAATCCTACTGCTGGCTGATAGAAGTAAACTGCAGCCACCTCCATCCAGGGAGCTCACTCCCTGGTTTTACCAGACCATGCCCCATATTTGAGGCAAAAACCTCTACTAAGGAAAGGCATAATAAGGAAAACTTAAGAGTGAATATTACCTTGGTAAAATGGCACCACATTTTATCACTCTGATGGTGCATTCAGAAGTACCTGGGAATGGTGGTCCCTAAGCCAAGCAGGCAAGCACTGCACTGGCACCGCACAGTGCCTCGGCACAGCCCCATCAGCAGCGTGGCTAGGTGTGACCAGCCACCAATAATTCACTTGGGGATGAGAAATAGGGCAGGTCCAACTACTGCCAACCCCTTTTTCACTGCTAGTTACAGCCAGAATGATCTTTTTGTAAGAGTTAGTGACTTGCAAGGTGGAGTTCACATGTGGCTCTGGGCAGCAGCTATAGGAGAACCCACATGGGGCTGAGCGCTCTCATGGATGCAATAAGGCGTTTGGGAGGAGGCACAGAGCAGAAAGGCTGGCCTAGGGGATATGTCTAAATCTGAAGCCTTTTTAAAAAGCCTTGCAAGGTAAGAAAAAGTTGTGAATCCTTTTCCTGCAGTCAAAACTTTCTTTCTCAAAAAAGAGCAAAGCAGGGCCCCATGCCTATGAATCCTTGGCAGATTAAAATATGCCATTGGTACTGGGCAGATCACCTCTGTTGCAGTGGAGGCAGAGCAGTGTTTCAGCCCCTGTGGCAGTCCCCAAGCCTGCAGTGCCAAAAGGCCCTAGGCCCTGCAGATGCTGCCAGTGCTTCTCGGGACATGTTCAGCTGCCCATCATGAGCTGCCAGTTAAGGCACTGCCTTGATGGCCAGGGGATGTGCCAATGACTCCCACGTCTGCATCCAAAATTTCTTTTTGCATATTCCAGCCTGTCCCAGCTCTCAGAGGCTTGGCTGTGTTGTGCACTGCTGTGCTATGCTGTTATCACCACAGAAGTTCTCTTCCAGGTGTCTCTCCTGGCACATGAAAGAACCACAGAGTCTATGTTTTACTCAGCTACTCAGGCACTTGTCTCTCAATTAAAACACAGGTGAAGAACAGAGCTGCACTCCCAACTCTCACAAAATAGCCCAGTACAATGTTGCTCTCCTCAAATAGTGGGAAGCTTCTATCTGAGGCCACAGCTTTTAGCCATAAGCATTTTTTATTTTGAGAGATATGCGCTGGAAGAGGAGAAGCACATCACTCCTCCCATTGCTGCTCTTCAGTTTTGCACAAGTTTTATAAAGGCGGTGGCCTTCTCATCCACCAAGGTTCTTGGGCACAGGGAAGGATATGTTTCTCCCCCTCAATCCTCCTCCCACAGAATGGTTTAAAGCCCAGTTATCTGGGACCACCAGGAAGGAGTTGGCTTGAGAATCCTCTCAGACAGAGAAGAGACCCAAATCCTACCTTATCTCCATATGAAGGTGTCTAGGCATGGAGATACTCTATACTGATGGCAATCAGCCATTTTATTATAAGACAAATCTCTTTCCACAAACACTAAGTTCTCTTCCTGGAGTAGGAAGACAGCCCAGGATGACTAGCCAATGTGTTGTCCCCGTGACTGGGAGTTAACTCTCCAGCTTTGATGCCAAGGCACACGTACATGGTCTTGGCTGGGAGAAGCACCTTGCAGCCCATTACTCAGCCAGCATGGCACTGATGGTATGCTCTATGCTGCCACCAAACTGAGAGCATCTCTAGGAAATTGCTAGTACATACTAAAGCACCTCTAGGCCAAAAGATACTGTGGCAGTTTTCATTAGAATGTGCTTTCAGGTAAGATTTTGTTGTCTTTGTGACTGTGGTCATTGTCTAGGATTATATACTCCAAGTTCAGAAAGGTGAGAGCTGCATTACACTGATGCTCTGCTCATGACTTTTCTGTGCAATAGAATACCCCTGCCCAGGTGTACCACAGTACCAAGCTAAAGGAGCCCCCATGTGAAGCTGGCTCACAGCCAGCCATCCCTGGGAGCAGCACCTGTCCCAGCTACCTGGCTGCTTGCCCCTCCACCAGTGGACAGCAGCAAAGCCTTACGTTCTTTCCTGTTGCTCAGCAGTTCTATGCAATGCTCAGGAGATTTACCAGTCTCCAACAATTTTCACACCCCACAGAAATACAATTCTGGATGGGGAGCAGACCAGAGCATATGGGAAGGCAGAGTAATTGATATTTTTTCTGCTTTATTTTGGATAATTCCCAAAGATGGGTCTAATTCCGGTGTTTGTTAAATGATTATGTCATGACCAACACCAACTGGGCATATATGAAGTGACACAGCATTTTAATCTAGGGAGGCTGAACCTCACTGCAACCCCCACTACTCCAAGCAGCCACCAGCTCACAGTGGTGCCCCCTTCCCTGTCCAAGCATGTACAATTTCATTGGAGCACAAGCTCCAAACACAAAACTCTCACTATAATTGGTCGTTCTTTCTCCCATAACTGTATCAGCATGGCCCTGTCTATTCTGCCATTGACAGAGGCAACCAGACTAGTACAGGAGGATCTACAGCAGTGAAAATAAAACTTCAAGGAGCAGATGAATGACTACCACCTACTAGGCATCATGTGCCCACTTTTATTGGCTTGGCATACACTTCAATGTCATGTAAAGCTGAGTTAACTGAGACATGAGGTTGCCTATATTATTCTGGCTGCTGTTACAAGGGTACAAGCCAAGAAAGCAACCTTCCTGGAGAAGAGCAGCAGGGTTGTCATGCTAAGAAACAAAATTAGATTTCTGAACCACAAAACTGCTTAGTTCCTATTTAATTTCTCCAGAAGGTCAACCAGCTAACAGAGTAGGCAGCAAAATTAACCCCTAAACTGATGAAACCAGTGTGACCCAATCACTGAGCAGCAGCAGCAGCACTTGAACCTGCTATGTTAGACACCCTCGGTATCTGTGAACATCAAGGTTTTTTGCTTTAGCCAGGAAAGTTTGCTGAATGGCACACCCAGAAGTTCCATCCCTCCACTGCCAGTTCAAATGCAGGTCTTACCCTCAGCCCCTCAGCACGACTCACGTTCATCACCTGGCTACAGATAGACTGAAACAGCCAAAACTGCTCCCAGATTGTAGAGCCGGGGGTGAAGGCAGCAAAGCTTTGCCGGGTGGCTCTATAAAAAAGGATTCATGTGCCTGTGTAAATGCTGCATCATAAACAGAGCTGTAGCAATATAAGCAAGCCAGACCAGCTGCTTCAGCAACCAAATACACTGGCAACAGCTACTCTGCTCTCATTGTGCTGGCACAGTCAGAGCAACAAACTCCTCCACGAAACAAGGACTTATCTAGAAAAGGTGCTTACAGGGATTAGGACTTCATTCCTGTTCCAGGGTCAGACCTTGACTTCAGAGGCTTGGGAGGTTGTACTGGGCCAAGGACAGGCTGGGAGGGCTTGTACTGTGACCCTCATGACAAAATCAATAGTCCTCACATGGCTAGTGCCACTGTGTAAATCAGTTGCTTGTGAATTGCAGGGACCGGCCTTCAAAAAAAAAAAAACATCACAACAAGAGATATGGATGCCTCCTCCAGCATGTCATAAATAATCATGAAAATTTGATGTATTTTAAAAGAGGTACAGAATTTGTAGATTTGAAAGTACCTATTAAAAGAGTACTAAGAATAATATATAAATACATTAAATACATTAGACAAATATGATTGAGTCAAATGTGTCAAGGGCATGCAATGATTTTAACTCCTCCTCCTGCCACTATATTTGTAGTTTGGGACTCTTTTGGTTCTTAAAGCAGATAACCTTATAGAGAAACTAATTCAGGAAGGCAGCTTCACTAAACACTTTCTGGGGAGAATTTGTGCAAAGTGCTGACTAAATATGCAACCAGACAATACAGTCAAGTGACAGACACAGGTGAATTACCTGGCAGTCTTTTTCACTCTGATGTGTGGAAATCAGATCTGTCAGCAATAGTTTTTTATAAGACATGGGTCTATGAAGGACTCACTACAAAGTTTTTGTATGATTTCTCTTACCAATACTTAGTGATAGATGTATCAAACTTTGAGGCAATGCAAACTTTTGCAATTTGTGGAAATGAGGACCATAAGTATACAATTCCTACAAGTAGGAGTTGGTTGTTGCAACAAAGCCAGAGATCCCAATTAATGTGTTTTGTGTAAAACTAGGAAGCAGCTGGCTTGGGTTTCATAAAAGTTACCACAACAAAGTTGCAATGGAAGGGGCAGGCAGAGACACACATCGAGACTAAGCGCCCTTTATCCAAATCAAAGCACACATTGTTCCCAAGACAGGCCTGTCCAGAAACCAACTTAGCCAGCTGCTGTGTCAAGTGTCAAGAAAGAGATTGCGTACACAATGTAACCTAATCAGAGGCTGAAACAAGCTACATAATATACAAGAACTTGTATCTGTTGCTTTTAATCTACCTGAAGTACAAAAATCAACTTGCAAAATTGCCGGTTAGACTTACATTAGACTTTCCTGCCCCTCTTGCTTAATAAGGACTTCACATTCCCTAGGAGTCATGCAGGTGTGGCTGCAGTGAGGAGATGACCTTCAACGGGTGGATGCTCATCAGCCTTTGTGAGTCTTCCTCATTGTGATGGCAGAGAAATTGTGCAGAACAGAGCTGCCTGGACCAAACATTACCTTTCTCCCTTTTCACCCAGTCAGAAGTGCCACTGGAGTGGAGTTCCTTTCCCAGACCAACTGGGGAATTTAATTATTGCAGTACAGGTGACCAGTTCACAGAAATGTGCATTAGTGCCTTTTGTGCCCCCCTTCCCTTTGAGCTCTGGGTGCAAGGAGCTGGAGAGAAACCAAAAGGATGGAAGATGTGGTCACATCACAGCATGTTTTAATTGGTGTTCCCAGTGTCCAAATACTGCCAGTAAGGACACTACACAGAACACTGTGCTATATTGAGTTATAACCAGCTCTCCAAGCATCTGTCACCCAACGGACCTTTCTTACGAAAAGAACTTGACCTACTGGAACATGACCCACTAGAATGTGCATGGACTTGCAGAATATGAGATTAGATTACAACTAACAGAAATATTACTCAAGGAGTCCTTAAGAGATTAAAAAAAAAAAAAAAAAAAAAAAAGCCCGTGAGGTTGCTACATCTAATTATGCTTATTGTTAGAAGTGGGGTACATCCAGGACAGACTTGGGTACAAGGGCCACTAAGGAGCCAGTAGTGCAAACACTATTGCTTTCTTATCTCTGCAACTTGAGTAATTGCTCTTTTTTCCCACTTAACTTTAAAGTCTCACTCTCATTGCCTAGAATTTCAGGTGGTTTTCTGGGAATACAGATAGAGGAATTTTCCCCATGGTATTAATTCATAGGCAATCTTCTTGTCTAGAAAACCCATCAGAAGAGATAATTTACACTAATCCTACAATGGAACCTCTGAATTGCTCAATGTGGAGAAGAAAATGTGTATCTGTACTCTGTGGAGCAGACAACAGACATGCACTTTTGAAAAGCAGAAATCTTGATACATTAGCAAATTGTAAGGAAAGATTGAACCCATAATTATCTGTAGAAATGTCTGGGCCTCCCCAGTTTGTTTTAGGGAGACCCAAAGAGCATACCATTGGCTCTCTCATCCACTCAGCTTACAATAGATAAAAAAGTATTTCACTGGGCTGAAGCATGCCTCGCACAGACACAGCTATGTAAGGGCCCTTCCTGGAAGAGCACAGCTGAGGTTCAAAGTGTCACCCAAAAAAATCCTGAACGCACTGACTGTTAGCAGTGAGGACCTGATTCAAATCAACTCATTAAAAAAAAATAACAGTTAAAAAAATAAAAAAAAAGAATTAAAAAAGAGAGAGAGAGAAAGATTCAATTGTTCAATTCTATCTAAACAGAGAGGCAGTGTCTAAGGAGCTGGCCAGGTAGATATCCACAGGCAAAAAGACCACCAGGAAATGGTGCCTTAGAGAGTTGTGAACAAGACCCAGGCTCCAGAAGTCCTTGAGACTATGCTTCAATGGGCTCCCTCCATGGGCTGGCAGTGGGAGGATACAGAGAGCTCATACTGCTTTATACTGAACCATTAGTCTGGTAATGGCTTTTGAAAACATTGATTTGGCAAAATGACCATTTTTTGTCCTTTCTCACAGAAACCGGAATACTGTTCTTAAAGTTTCCACGGGTTTTTTTTTGTCGGTTTTTTGGGGTTTTTTGCTTCAACAACAGTTTGTCCTTCAAAAAATCAAAGAAAAAATATTCCATAGTTTTGACCACAAGAAAAACTTTCCAGCTGACAGAGAAGAGACATGTATTTCCAAGCTTTCTTTTAGCACACCCTTCTTCCCCCTCTTTCCCATCACCTCTCCCACCAACAGTGGACACTACTGGCCATGATTTGAACAGATTGTGAAACACATCCTGAGGTTTGCAACACAGCTTGCATGAAGCTGATGTGACTGAATCAGGTTTTCAGGAGACAGCATCACAGTCAATCATCTAGACTTGAAGGAAGCGCAGTACCAAGCCTGCCCTTAGACTTCCCCAGGCAGGTTTGGTGGCTGTCTTCATGATATCTACCAGCTTCCTCCAGGGCATCCAAAAGTCCCTGGAAAGGTCCTATCAAGCACAGGAGCCAGAGTAAGACTTAATTCTTATCTGTTTGGTGAATTAATTCCCGACCTGGTCCCTGCACTGCAGTGATGCTCCAGGTGCTTTTTTCTGGAAGGGGGAAGATTCTCCATGGAGCTCTACCTTTTTCACTTACAGAAGAAGAAGAAAACATAAGTATTTTAGAGCAGAGGAATGTGATTTGCCAAAAAGAAAGAAAATGAAGGCCTATCAAACTCCAGAGTGAAATAACATTAATTACTTGCTTAAGTATTTTTCATGTCATAGTTTGTTTTTTTGGTTTTTTTTCCCTTTGATTTAGAGTTAGTAAAATGAGACAACTCATGATTAATATAAGATTTTGCCTTGCAAATCTGTCATTTACCCATGTGATGGTTTTCTCCAGACTCTGGGACATAGGAAATAATCTATCTTTTAAATAAATATTGATATTACACTGCAATGACACAGAGTAAGATGCCTTCCCCTCATTCAAGACAAATCAGTCAGTGAAATAATACCTGACACACTGATTCTATTTGAAAACTGCAATCATGTACCTCTACATTTGTTCTTGTGTGTGAACATCCCCATGCCAGCAACTCCTCTCTGGGACCACTTCACCTGCACTAGTTATTACCTAGCATCTCCAAGGATTCCTCAAAATGCACGTGGCTGACAGAGCATCCAAGTGTTGGCAGTACTGAGGAGGAAGAGCAAAGGACAAGGTGAAAGGACACAACAGGTATTAATTACTCCTTCCTGCTGCAGTGGGTCTTTTACCATGGTCACTTCACAGTTGAGCTTTTTAATCTGTGGTTTCAACAAATGGAGACTGAGCAAATTATCTTGGTCTAAGAGCAAGGCACTAAGATTTGAATCAACTGTTAAGGGACCTTAGACCAGGGGGACCCAGACTTGTGCAAGCTGGAGAAGAGGGAGGATTGTGAAGGACTGAAACCATATCACAACAGGATATATTGCACTAGTCAGACCTAGAAGGAGAGCAAATTCCCCGCTGAATCTGCACCTGTTCATAATATCCTTCCACAAAGTCCCCATCATGGCAGGATCCCCAGCCTCCAAAAGCCCTTGCCCAAGGCTGGAACACAAACTGTGTGGCAAGAAGCAGCGCTGCTCTTGATTTCTCACAGACACCCTCTGCAAAGCACTTTCCTGTCCTTTCCTGTCCCGTTACAAAGCAAGTCGGTGGTAATCATGTCAGACTTCCTTGAATCTGCACAGTCCTGCTCCTCCTTACACCACACTTTGGAGGTAAAAGGAAGCCATGGCCACGCACTAGTTGGGGTTGTGAATGATTTTTGCAGGACAATGGCAAAAAGGGGAGTTTTGCATAATTATGAGCCCACGGCTAAGACAAACTGTCCGTCGTCGTCGTCGTCCGTCCGTCCCCCCCCCCCCCCCGTACCCCCCCCCCCGTACCCCCCCCCCCGGTGTCATGGATACATACGACAATGCTTTGGGACTTGCAGTTTCTTTGCAACGTAATATTTAATTGTATCACATTAACATTCCTGTGCTGTAGTAAAATGTGCTAGTGTAGCAAGTTTTGACCTGAGTCCTGGGTTTTAGCTGAGAACCACTCTACGCTGTTAGTGCCATGGTGTGGCTGCTCGCAGTAACTACATTTCCCACATTTCTACATATCTTGCACTGAAAAAGGAATTCAAATCCTCTTGTTTCAAAACAAAAACTTCCGAAATGCAGGCTGCAGGCTGGGACCTGGGAAATCCGGTTTTTTGGTGGTACAAGGGAGCTCATCTTTTTCCCTGCTTACCCCTACTCCGGTTAAAATGTTAACATCGAAGCTAGCAGAGACTGCAGTGGGAGAAGAAAGGAGGGAACACGAGGAGGTGCCAGACCCGGGAAATCTTTCTGAACAAAACACAGCTGTTTTGTTGATGCTGAGTTTTCTTCTATTGTTTTTCCTGGTAGGTAAACATTTCTTAAGGAAAAAAATTGTTAAAAGAACAAGGGTCATAGGTGAAATTAACAAGGCAGTGCAGCAGATGTCTCTTCCTGTACAGGCACATAGCTCCACAGTGCAGATCTGAAGTTCTTGAGGAATTCTGATTGCTCTTGAAGAGGAGTATGAGCATCAGCAAGAGTAATTCGTCTCTTCAGCGCATGATTGAAGAGGGATCCACTGGCGCAAGGAATGCAAACACACCCTCTCCCTTTTTCTCCTTGTCTTTAGGGACGTCTCTCTGTTCCTTTTTGGTGATTGTTATACCCTCATTTCTCTAGCTCAAACTGTGCAATGCAGCAAGCTGCCAGCCCTAGCCTGGCCAACCATTCTAGAAGAGGCTAAATCTGGAAGTGCTTTCCTTCAGCTTCGCAAGACTTTGCTCTCCTTCAGGTATTCCTTACAAGACACCAATCTAAAACACGGTAGGAAGGGTGAAAGCATGACCAGACTCTGTTCTACCAGCACTGCAGCAGCAGTTTCTGCTGCACTCCCACTTGCACCTAGTTCCTGAAGCCTGGTAAACCCGGGGGAACTCAGCCCACAGCAGCTGATGGAGGAAGGAAGCCTAGGCACAGGAGTCTGCCCACCCATGCCTCATCCATGGTCAAACACTTGCTGGCCTTTCACCAGAACGTGGGGTAGAAATAGAAGAGCTCCCTCCCAATATCTGGGCAGCATCCAATTTGAGGCAAAGACAAATGTCACTGACCTTTACAACATTCCAAGAACAAAAGTCCCTTGCGCTCACTGGAGAAATTGCTCAGAACCTGTTCTCTTTCCAGTCTCTCCCAAGGGAAAAAAATTAAATTAGTCTCTATGCAAGTGTATTTGTTCTGTGTGTTCCTTATTTTATATTTCACAAATCAATGCCAACTTTCAGTCATTGAATCAGGCACTCATGTTAACAATGGGTGATTATATTTTCTACCTGAATATTTTCCCACAAGCACAATCATTAATTCAAAGTATTCTTTTTGCAAGTAGTAGTGCTGCAATATATATTAAGATGAAATATTTAACTTGTGCAGATGAAACTGCTTTGCTGGAGCCAGGTGAGCCATACCAGCTTACACCACCAGAGACCTTGATTCACAGCTGTTTCCCCACCCCTGGACAGCCAGGATGCTGGTTTGGAGCCAGTAGGATTTATGACTGTTTTAAATAGAAGCGACTTTCTCATGCGCATCAGTAAACTGCTGTGCTATTGGACTGCAAGCATCTGAGTACTTTTCCACTCTTTTTAGCTATTGCTATCAGAAATTATGGGTTAGTCGATAACCACATTCCTCCGAGATGAGTCTGCCAGTGCACTGAAGGAGAGCTGTTCACACTGGGAGGCATTGTTTCCCAGGCTATTCCAAACAATACAGAAAACACTGTGTTCTCATTTGAGTACTATGAAGAAAGAGCTCAGTGGAAGGGCTTTTAAAGCACCAGCATATGCAACTATATAAACTATATTCTTTAAATAAAGTAAAACACTATCTCATGCAGAACTGAATCATAATTTGCTCACAGACTGCATTCAGCATCAGAAATATGGATGAGCTTTGGCTTGGCTTTCTAAGCAACAGAATAAATACTTCACTCCCAGAAGAAGAGGGAAAAAGAATAATAATTTTAAAAATCAAACAGAGATTACACAGACACTTGAGTCCCCTTTATACTCAATAGTAAAACATAATGACAAATTTGTTTAAATTGAGCACGATCAAAATATTTGGGGTAAGACCTTGCCCTGACTAAACTCTTACTCAGAGACTTAATATTAAGTCAGTACAGAGCAAGGAGTTGGTAATCTCTCTATAGTGAACCAAATCCATTTTGCCAATGAGGTCAGAGGTAGTATTTCAGGCACTAACTTGGTACTGATGCTTTAAATAGCAGCAGAGTGTATATGCCCCTACATAGCACTTGCTGTGAAGAGCTACTCAAATACACATTGGTTTTCAGGTGGCCCTGCAAACCAGCAATGTCCTGGTGGAAAATGAAGCAGGGCAGGCTCACCTGTTTGTCATTCCAAGCCAGCCAGTAAGAAGTGGCTAGACTCTTCATTGTCCAAATTAGAAGTGAGTGGGTTATATTCACATGCTCAGTTATACCATTGCTCCAACAAGAGATTTCAGTCTTCACATCTCTTTCCTATCATTCAGCATCACTCAGAATATGTACTTGGTTTTGGATTGCTTGTTCTAACCTCACGACCTACCTATTAAATCAAATTTCTTTTAGCTTAAAAGTCAGCTTATAGGGCCAGAAAATGAAGAGCAGGAATTTTTCCAGTAAGAGTTCAACACAGTCCAACAATGAAACAGGTTTTCAATTAAGTACAGCATAAAGAACATGTGAAAGATAATAATTTTCCATAGTGGAAGCTTGAACTATTCTACAGGATTCCATCAGAAACAGAGCAATTTAAAACCCTAAGTACATTTCTGTCCTCTTGCCCCCTTCCCTTCCCCTCCCCCTTACATGCAGGCAGCCCCAGAGAAGTCCATAAGAGGTGAATGGACAGCTTGTCTTCACTGGACTACAGTGGGCTTTGCTCCCTAGCATAACTTGGCCTATCATGTTCCTGTTATTCTTGCGGGAATCTGTGTCCGAAAGAGCAATTCCAAACTGAGATGTCTGCATCACAGTCTCTGCCAAGGAAAGTCTCCAGGATGGATCATGGCCAAACTTAATGCTGCAGTTTTAAAGAAGCAATTTCAGTTTGGGGAGTTTTGTTCTGTTCTGCTTTTAAATCTAGTATATTTTGCAATGAACTACTATATGCAGAGAAATACATGCTGCACTAAGAGGACGAAGGAGAGGGAAACAGTGGAGAAGTGTCCTAGTTTAGGGCAAATAAAAAGAAATCTAGCAGAAAAACAGCCAGTCTATTTTAACACAGTTAAATATCCCTTGCATATTTCTCCTTGTATGTGTTTTGCAACAGAACCAGGTCTGAGAACAGACTGGAGCATTAATAACAACCAGCATGATGGCTGCTGGAGTCCAAATCACAAGTGGACACAGCAGACACTGATCAGCAGTCACAACACCATTAATTTTCTTTCCAGACTCACAGTGTTGCTCTAGAGCTCAGGTAGGCAAAGTAGTCTCACACTATGTCATTTACAAGTGACAAGAGAAACAGTGAAGTAAAGCATGTCAGCAGTTATGCAGAGTAAGGAGCATTATAAGTTTTCAAATGGAGATTGATGTTCTAGACCCAGCAGAAACTTCAATGGGGATTTGGTTGGCTCCTGTGCCAGAAATAAACAGAAATATTCAATAAATTCCTACGCATCAGTCTAGTTTTTATGTAAAATGCTGCAAGTACTCTTAAAAGGAAAAAAAAAGTAAAGAAAAAACCACAGAAGAGCTGAAGAACAAGAAATAATCTGCTGAAAGCAAAAAATGGTTTACATTTTTCTGTGAGGCTCATTCAAGGTGGAAAGCCTAGAAACATGTTGGAAAATGTTTAGAGAGATACTAGATTGATCAAAGCATTTGGCTAGGATAAGGAACTAAAGGATCGGGGTTATTACTTCTTGGAGATGTGGCTGCTGGGGAGCAGATAGGAAGAGAGAAGAGACAACCAAAGGAAAAAGAAACGTCTTGAATTGTGAGCCTGAAAGGGACCCAGGGCACTGCTTACAATCCATTCACATTACACTGCTGGGCAAAATGAAATACAGAAGTTAACCAGCCCTCTCAAAGCCAGTGCAGGGTCCTTGCAGTGCTGTTGGAGCTGCCATGAGGCAGCTGCTGACAACAAGCCTGGTGCTTACAGCCTGCGACACTTGCCCCACATCAGCACCCCACTTGGTGAGATGCCAAGTCCCTGACCCCACAGTGTGGGTTTTGGGAGATAAGCTTTTTCAAATCTGTCTGAGACACCTGGAGGTATTTCCCCTCTAGGTCTTCACTCCTCCCCACTGCCACAGATTGCTGTCCAGGAGCAGAGCATACTGCACACTGCAGCGTGCCAGCCAAAAAACGTGGCGTCCTGACCCCAGCTGCAAAAGAGCTGATGTGTGCCTGAGGGAGAAGCATACTTTAACCCATTTTAGCTGCTTGTCAAGCAAACATGAGTCAGATCCCTAACATACCAACAGATATTAAATGGCAGCCAGAGCCTACTAGCAAATGGGACTTCTGCTTCTCATCAGGGTCAAGCCAAGTAGAGTTGAGCAGTTGCCAAAAGTGAAAGTCCCTGCCCAGTCTCTTATGCTGGCTCAATTACTCATGCAGATTGCAAATATGGGAAAGTTAGACTCAAAGAAAATTGAAATTACTTAGGTTTTGTATTTGTGGTTCTGATCATTTTCTGAACATTCAGCTCCTTGAGGATGTCCAGTGGGAGCACATAGCCAAGAGAAAGGCCACCATCTCAGCGCAGACTCATTATCAGTTTTCAGCACAAAGAAGGGTTACAAACACAGCTGGCCACACATAGAGAGACCAAAACACAATAACATAATGACAAACACATGCCAACATAGAGAGAAGGAGAAAATTGCAGGTGGGATTAGGGAGCACAACCACAGCCTTTGGGGGAAAATATCACTACACCAGACCATGAGACATACAGGGATCCCTAAGGTGACCTCAGTCAGTAGCTCAGAAGATGAGTATATCCAGGCATCGCCAGAAGGGGAAAAAACAAAAAAAAAAAAAAAAACCCCATGTTTACTCCTGCTTACACTGGGGAACTATTCTCTACAATACTTCCCTTAGGAATCCAAGGGCAGCCAGTACTGCCAACAGTGCAGTACTTCACGTGTCAGTGGCCACTGAAATGGCAGGGGTGAACCAAGGCAAGAAAGCACAGGCTGAGCTGGAACTCAAGCTGCTGAATTCAAGGTAGGGTCAGGGGAGCACAAACCCTTGCAACACACAAGAGCAGTGTAAAATCACTGCAGATCGTTTTCACACAATCTTGTGATAGCCTTGGTAGAGCAATACTGCAGTAGATAAAAAGCTAACAGATTTTTAATATTGAAAGTCATAGCAAATATTAATCTGAATCAACATCTTTAGGTGATAAGGGACACTATTCAGAGGATCAAAGTCTCTTCATTTCCTCTTTACAACACTGACAGACTCAGCTGGCACTTTGCAGTCACACAGGTGGCTTGACAATGATGAAGTGTTCATCCCAAGCTGACATAGATATGGAATAAGAAAAATATACTGGCGGTCAATGCACAATCTAGACTTATTTATAATGCAAACCAAGATCCTGTTTTTCTTCTTAATCTATACTAAAACTGTTGCTCAGACTAAGGAAGTCTAGCAACTAATGAATCTGAACCACAGGGGAGGGAAAAAGACTTTAAACAGAATTTGTATTTTGAAGTCTGAATGATATGGTATCTCTAAAACACAAACAGCTTTTTATGCTTTTTTTATTATTATTTTAACTCTGCTTTGATTTATGTCCAGGAAAATATATTAGTCCCAAGTTTTGGGCCTGAAGAACTCACAGGATTCTGAACCAAGAAGCTGGAGTACCTCACCAATAGAGGAGCAGTTGAATAGCCCAGACAGGTCTTGACAGCACCAGTCAAAGAGAGGGAGGGGGGAGGACATCCTTTATTAGCAACCTTGGAGGAGACCTACCTTGTTGACTATCAGCATTGCACCTGCTAAACCACAGATGTGCCTTCCCTGCACACCCACGCAGGCTCTCAGAACTAACCCATGGCTGGGAGCTGGATTGCCATGAAACACAGGGTGGACAGGCATGGCATCAGGAGAGAAACCTCTCACAAAAGCACTGCTGCCCTCCCAAAGGCATGGCTCCCTCTCTCTAACTTAAAGAAGGCTTTAGGTTCTCATACCTTACCAGAAAAAAAGGCCCCTTTAAGGGTTAAGTACCTAGAGAGCATACCCTCAGTCTTACCTGATTGGAGCATACAGGGCCACAGTGGTGACAGGTGCCTGCAGGGAATTTCTTCCTGGGAAGAAGGGAAAAGGTTGTTTTCATTGAGTATATCCCACATCCCAGACCAATCTAGTCAGTAAATGGTTCTAGGCAGTCAGCTGGATTTGGAACCAATTTTTTAAAAGTGCAAATATTTTTCTGTTGCTAAAATAGAAGAGTTAAATATTTTCAACCACCTGTAATGGTTTGGTAACTCTCCAGGAACTTCCCCCTCATTCCCAAATTGAAAATAAAAAAACAGACCCAAAAGGTAGCTTTTACTGCAGTAGAGTATGTTGAGCACTTACTTTCCCAGCTCCCATTAACCTCAGCCCAGGAGGGTGTTTTCTGATACTCCCCTACATAAGGAGTCAAAAAAAGTCTCATGCATAAGAAAAAGAAAGGCACACCGTATTCCCCAAAATGTTGCATTCTAAGGAAAAAATATATTGTTCATTGACTTGAAGGCAATATTTTTGTATTAAATTAGAGTCCTCTCACTCATCAACTTTGTGAAAGCACATTTTGGTTTTCGGTTTCTCCCTGCATCTTGCACCATTATACCTCTGGTTACCTATGCCGAATCCACACTCGCATGCTAGTAGATTTGGGGTGATTTCTGGTTTTTTTGGAGCTTGATATACTGCATCGTATGGGGATAGAACTGCCAAGCCCTGATACCTCCAGAGAACACAGAGGTGGAAAGGACTCACCAAGCCCCTGCTTTCGGTCCTTTCTGCTTTGCAGCTAACCATAGCAGATGAATACAGACTGGACCTTGGCTGGTCATTATTAACAAAGTAACAGCTTTGTAATTCCCTCTTTCCTTTTGTTCTGTGTGCAGACATGTAAATATGAGCCTGGGGACTTAGACTTTTTCATCTTGACAAATCCTTCCTCCTGCTCACCCCAGTGAGCACAATGGGGGGCCAATCAGCCAAGCTTCCCAAGGCCTATCAAACAATCTACTTAACTTATTTCCAGTTCAGTCCAGATCTTCATGAGGAAATACAAAACAGCCATGGAAAACAACATCTTTCTTCCGCAAGACCTCTAGACCACTATTGTCAAGCAAAAATGTGCCCCAAATGTGGGCATTCACAAGCATCTGTGCATAGCCTGGCTGCTACAGAGGGCATGGTTGCATTCTGGAAAGGTATCTGTGTCAAGGGCAGCTTTGGTCCCCAGCCTGCCAGGGTTGCGACCACTTTTCATGTCACAGAAGCAGCACCAAACAGCCAATATGAGAGCAAGAGGCGGCCACGCAGCCCTGCGCCATCGCACGAGTCACTGGGCCAGCTTTTCCTGCTGCATCCTGGTCTGGCATCGCTTCAGAGGCTTTTGTGCAGAGCAGACAGGGCTGCTGACGCTCCCCCCGCGTGGCCATCTGAGGGAAGGGATTGTTTGATTTATGAGATGGGAGGAAAAAATAAAGCTCCCTCGTTGTTTGTCATTTTGGATGAAGAGGAAGAAGAGTACTCTTATTTTTGGTAGCTAAAGAGTGTTCACTGCACATTGCTTTCAAAGGGAGGAAAGGAAGTGTGGAGGCTGGGTGCCCAAAGTGTCAGAGCCCTCTCCCAGAGCTGGGTGACCCTCAGCCAAGCAGTCCAGCAGAATGTGGCACTGATGCAGGGGATCCACATCCCATTGTAACCCAAGGGCCATCGGGCAAAGGCACTGCGGTGGCAGGGGAGGCCCTGCCTCCTCCATCCTTTCTGTGGTGTCTTGTGCAAGTCAATGAGGTGCTTTGTTTGATGGGAAAAGTGAAATGTTTGCTTGACCCAAAACGAACTTCAGGGTTTTAAATTCACCAATAAGCCATGACAAAAATTGGGGTTGTGAATTAATGCCTAGAATTTATTTTCACATTTATGTGTTGACAGCCAATCAAAGAAATAATCATACACACAATGAAGTTCTGTCTCCCACTTGTTTTTCTCATGAATGAGATTGCATATTTCTAGTTACTGGTCCTGGGAACTTTTTCAAGATTTTATTTTAAAATTAAATGGAAATGCTTGGGAGAAGAGTTAAGATTATGCTAAGCATGGATACGTTGCACTTAGCGATTCTGTCCCTTTGAGAAGGCTCAATATTTTTAATGTATTTATTTATCTGCTACGTTTAGTTGAACAGACTCCAGATTCCATTACAGTACAGAAGTGATATATTTCATCCTCTAATATTTCCCAGTTATTCATTCCAACCCAATGTGTTTGTTTAAAGCCAAACATGGAATCACAGAATCATTATTTAGAGCTAATTTTCTCAAGAATCAATGTAATTTTATTCCAAGGTTCCATAAGAGAAAATTCTATTTTAAAATGCAAACTTGTAGATACAATGGAAAATGAAGTCCATTCGGATGATGCAATTAACCCCCAGTATAAATAATCTGTGGTGTATATTGTAATACGATAATGTGAAAGTCCAAAAGAACTCATTCCCAGACCACATCAGAAAATCTACTGAGTCAACAACTGCAGCAGACAATAACAGGATGAGTTAAAGGAGCAGAGCATTAAAGCAGGTTAGTTCAAACTGTACAGAATTTTAAATGTCACTGACAAGATTTAATATGATGATTCCCACTCAAGCACTACATGAATTCACTCAGACAAAATTTGGTAAAAAAGATCTGAGTGTGAAGAGACAACTAGTTCAACTTGCTATGTCAAATTACTGCACATGGAAGACTGTTCCTGTCTCTGTTTTCATTATCATCATCAGTTTCTGAATAATTAAAAAGGAAAATTATTTGCTCAACCTATTTGCTTAGGAATTTGTTTAACTTATAAGCAATCACATCTGAAGCTCGCTTTCTTGACTAAAGATCCTCTGCACACATAGGATGTGGCTAAGTAACAGATGTAAGGAGCTGAAATTATTGTGGCAATATACATGTTTTTTCAACTGTTCTCTCTGATACAAAAAAAACCACAGCATTTCAGTATGATATAAGTGACTTCATTATATGTGTGGAAAGAGTACAAGAATCATATGGTAATAATTACTAGAAGTGCATAGTTCCCTTTTTCTAGACAAGAGCCACATGGCCTTTTTTTTAATCTGTTGCATCACATATATGATATAACAATATATCAATGCAAATCAAACGAACGCAAAGCAGTTTTCCAGCTGAGACTCCAGCCCCACTGAAGTCAGGCAGCTCCAACTTCAGGGTCCTATTCCCAGCTCAGCCCTCAACACTCACATTTTCTCTTTCTAGCTGTGATGTTAAAAATGTGTGCTTTGAATCACTAGTGAAAGTAGAGAAATCACCACGACATTTATCACAAATTCCAACATAACAGCAAAACTGAACATAGGAAAAACTGATCTCCCTCCAAAAATTTCCCAGAGCGATCACCTCGGGAAGGAGTTACTTATTGGTGCTTAGAAAATACAGGGGCTCCCCTCTTCCAAAGCAACACTTCACCATGCAACTTGGTTTCATATCAACCTGCCACTTGATCCATAGCTTAAAGCTACAGCATGGAAACAAAATTAAATTCAGCAGAAGACCCAGATATTAAGCAAGGGTATGGCAGCACTACATGAAAAAGGCAGCCCAGATGAAATGGCTACAGTTCAGACCTGTTAATTTCCCAGGTGCTGTGCAATTAAAATTCACTACAGTAGTGTTTTAGAAGCTCATTACTTCAACATTCTTGGTTTCTTTTTGAGACATGCAATATCTAAATGCTGTAAGTATCATGGTCCCATGACACAACACATTTTTCTGGTATGAGTTCATGAGACTGGATCAAAACCACTCCAGAGAGGATGCTGGTGGGCTAACTATGTGCCACAAGCTAGGCTGGACATCTGAATGAATCAAAACTTTGTACATCTCAAAGGGGAGCATGGTGTCCAGGATTCCCAGGTGTAAATTACCTTTAGCCCAAGATCAGGCACCCTGCTCTAGTCCCACGTGCTCATACATCAATCCAGCATCAGTTAATCAAAGAAAATGCCTGCCTGCTTTGCAGACCATTTGTTACTTCTGGCATACTCTGGCTTTGTTTTACCTTCTGGGATCTTATTTTCTGGGCACACAGCTGAACTCTGGATTGTTGCCCAACTCAACCACTCCCTGCTTCGCTGTCACCATGCACAGCAAAACACCAGGTTTGCCCTGCCTTGGCTACCAGTCTTGCCCCAGTTTTTGGCTACTGAAGGAGGCTTCACAGTACTCTTCACAGCAGAACCTGTTGCTCCAGGCACCACCTCTGGCCCTGCCGCCTCTGTCCCCATCAGCACCCTCTTTGCATGAGCTGCACCCTGCTGTATATCATCCCTTGCCAAGAGCAAAGCCTTCCCACCATGCCAAGTGCCTTGCTGTGACTACACTGCCACTGACCTGGGTGTGATCAGTGGAGATTCAGGCCCTTATTGCACTTCTCAGAATGAAAGTGAAAAGGATCTGGTTGACAGTTCATAATACCTTCAAGAAATTGTTGCACTGGGCCACATCTGGCTCTATTAGGAAGGGAACTAGAAAAAAAACACCTCCATGCTGCAGTGCTGTTCATTTCCCACAGCATACAGGGAATCAAACATCTGCCATGAGCCTGTGCAAGCCAGGACACTTGGTGGCTCATGCCAGCCAGTGATGGTTGCCATATTAGCTTCCTGTCTGGGCAGTGACCATTGAAAATGCAGTTGCAGGCTGTATCTAAGTCAAGCCTGTACCACCAGTTCTATTGCATTGCACAGAACCAATTTTAATAATCCAAATTAATCCTTGTTAATAGGGGAAGCTGTGGTAGCATTATAAAAAGTGAAAGGTATTCTTTACATTTAAGGTTTTTATTTTGCAGGATACACAGATCTTAATTTCATAACTGCACATTAAAGTCAAACCAGCAAAGGGATTACATTAATCCAGCTTCTACTTCAATGAATAGAAAAAAGGTTCCCATCATTGTCCCATCAAGTCACCTGATTTCCTAAATCACATATAAGTAACATGAGCATTTATAAATCTAGAAAAAATAATCAAGTCTTTCTCATTCTGTTAAGTCTACAAAGTTTAGATGTGGCAGGAAAGTGATCTAATTTAAAATTATCTTTTGGGTCAGCGTATCTATTTACAGTGTTCAATTACATGACCATATCATTTTGCACAGCCTTCTTTATATTGGCAAGCTATAAAAGAGCTTCTTCAAATGGAACCATTGTTCTGCTGCATGCTCTAAGAATAGCATAGACTATATATGAGGCCTCAGCACCAGGACTATGCAGAGGACCTGCCTTGATAAATTCAGAAGTTTCCTATTGCATCAAAGTTCCTTCCTCCTTTCTCTTCCCGGTCTCTTTTGCTCAAATATACCAGACTGTATTTGCGCCAAGCAGCTCCCCCCTACTTGTTCCCCCATCAGAGCTCCTGTGAGGTATTGATCTTGTACATTTTCTTTCCTATGACAGACAACTGCATTTCATTATTGACAAATTTGAAAGACTGCTCTTTTTTTAGCCATTTTTAACCTAGTCTGTCACACAATAACAGTACTAGGTGTTATTTGCAGGTCAGTATTTCCACCTGCTCACTGAGAGATGCAGACAGAAAGCTTCTTGGAGACTCTATTGAGCTCTGGACCTCTTTTCTCTTTGCCAATGGGTGATGGTTTATCTGCAGCAGAGCAGTGGCACCTCAGTCCCAACTCTATCATCATAAAATCATTGGGAAGTCTACTAGAAAACTCAGTTCAGGAATTTTTATATTTTCTCACAGGAGTAAAAATATTTTGGGTGATAAAATAAAGATCTTTAAAGCAGCTGTATGGTTTTGTTTTGCTCTTAGCTAGTGAGAGGATAGAAGAAAGAAAAAAACAGCTTTTTATTTTCTGACTGGTTAAAGAAACTCTAAGAACATCAGACTTGACAATGTCTGATAAAGTCTATATGGAGGATGGTAACAAAAATTAAAGTATGAAGTGACAGAAAAAAAAAAATCTTAGGTTTAAACCAAGGAGATAACAGAGGAGAAAAAGAAGTTATGAAAAGAGCACCAACTCCTTTTTACTTCAGAGATTTTCACTACCTCCCAAATCAGGGTCTCAGTGAAGACAAAAGCATAGCTTATCCAGCTCAGACAGACCTCAGACTTCAAAATACCAAGGGTATTTTGACCTTCAGACAGGAGATGCTTTAGCAAGTATGATTTTCTTGCTCCCTGCAAAGGCCTGTGCTTAAACTGTGAGCAAAGCAACTGTGGAATAAAAACAACCTGCACAAAGTTTTGGTGGATGTAAGGGTTTACTGGTGCTTCTCAAAAGCCTTCTAAAGAAAAAAAATGTAAGAAGGACGGCAATTCAATTCCCAGATGTCACTGGAGGAAACATAAGATGAGCACTTCTTGCCAAGATCCAAAATGCCTGACAGGCACCTGGGAAATCAGCTCAGGGAGTCACCAAGAGGTTAGATTTCATCACAGCAAATGACCATAAGTTATGTAAGAATATTTTTTTCAGATTTGAAGATGTGTTCAAAACTATTCAGCCTCCTTCCATGCAATTTCTTCTGATCTAACTCACTCTGCATCCCAAACATGCCCACCAAGAATACAGCAATCCGGCACAAGCTAATCATGAGAGGGAAGAGGACCCAGCTGCTCTTCATCATATTATACACTTCTATCCCACTCTCTCTTGGCATATACTTCAGATTGTGGCAAATGCCATAGGCAAATGCTTGAGGGACTGATGCTCATTTTATTTCAATTTTAAAAATTCTATCCACACGCTCACTGAAGAAATCCCTCCTAGAAAAATCTCATGTAAGCATATAGAGGTTTTTTTTAAACCATGTTAGTTTTGGCTTGTCTCAGTCCCTCTGGAATTATTTTGGCCAGGACTCTCAGTTTCTGAGAAGCTCACAGATAGTATTACAAAAAGGAGATTTCTTCAAGCACACATTCTGATGCACTGCGGGGACATTTTATGACTTTTTAAAGAACCTGAACTCTCTGGAACATTAAACATATAGCAATAGATTCCCCTTTCAAGTACCATCCAGCTGTGTGAAATCTTTACACTAGATCAAAGAGGATCTTCTGAATAAATAAATGAAGAAAACTTCTATCTGATAGAGCAAATAGCTACAACGTTTATCACTTTACCTGGGCATTCCCCTTTCACATGCTTGAAAATTCTTCATTGATGAATAACATTAGATCATTATTTAAACAAGAGTGCTGCCTCTGTCCTCAAAAAGTGCTGGTCTTCTGTACAGCAGAGAGTGCCAAGAAACAAGGTCCAATAATATCTAAGAAAACAGAAAGAAAGAAAGAGGTCAAAGAAAAGAGTACTGAAGATACTGTTTCAGCTGAGGTCTCTGAAGCGAGTGATGAAATACCCCACAAATGTGAAGAAGTAAAAACTGGTCTTCAGAAAGGAGGTGACCCTGGGTTTAGAGTGCACTGAAGGACTCCAGTTACTTTTCTGAGAAATCTATTTTGACTTTACTATTAGGAGCACCCTGGATCATTCAGCCTTTCCATTGACTTCTGCCAGGCTTTAATTACAGTTGCTGTACTAGGCTGCATGCAAAATACAACATGCAAACATTATCTGGAAAAGCTAAAATATAGGTAACATCTGTTTGAGCAGAAGGAAGACAGAATTTGTTGAGAGCTGAAAGACAAATCTGTGACAAAGACAAGCTTAGAGAACAGGCATGTCTTCATGTCTAAGGACAAAGTTTTGGGATGGTGGCTACTTGCTGAATTAGGAGAAGGAAGAGATGGACAACAAAATCTTTCCAATAAAGCTAAGTGTAATGTCTGATTTGATTATCCAGCTACAAAATCATCACCAATGCAAAATTTATCAAGCATTGGCACACTGAAAGATAATGAGCAATAAAGAATGATGTGAGACATGATTATGCTAAGTCATCTGGATAATATGATAGGCACTATAGTTCATTATCATCCCACAAATAAACTGCAAAGCCGACTTCATTAATTACACCTGTAATGTCATCGTCTCTTAAGTAATCACTGCTGCTAAAAAGAAGATTCCACTCACTTCGAGCATGTGCCCATCCTCCAGATACCTGTACACTGAAATGGCCCCACCCTGCTCCCATAAGCACCCCAAATAAATCCAGGAAGGGTCCATTTGTAATCTTAATGTCTCTAGCCAGTTTGTTGTAGCTTAAGTAACGCTTTAACATGGGTGGATGGACATCATAACATAACATCTGCATTTTCTTCACATAAGGAACCAATTTTATATCCTCAATTGGCAGAGATAATCTTGTTTGATAGAGCACTTTATGAAAATGGCTTATCATTTTATAAACAAGAAATCAAATGTCATTAAGGAAAAAATCCTAATACTAACAAGGCTGATTTTTAAACAAAGATAGGTGAAGACAAAAAAATCAATTTGATGGATAAATACCATGACAATTACTCAGCATTTAAATCACAAAAAATCAAAAGGTTCAGAGGAGTCCTGAGAACTCTGTGCTCTAAGGACTGACTACAGAGCATTTATGACAGATATTTATCATACTTGTTTCTAAAAGATTTACCATCTTCAGGCAACCACTTTCCACATTTCACTAACCTTTTCTGGGAATATATTTCCATTTTTCCATTGAACCTTCCTGCCTAAACATTTTTTTTAAATGTAACCCCATTACTTCTTGTCCTAGCAATAATAGATGTCTAACAATACCACATTGCCTTTTGTTCTGCAGTAACTTCTTACTTCTTTGAAGATTATAACCACATTTTCTTTCACACCTCAGAGAAAATTGAACAGCTTTTCTTTCTCTGTCCTTCCTCATATTTTAAGTATATCTCTGATCATTTCCATGACAGAGGAAACTGGGATCTCCATCTGACCTTTGCATTTCTTAAAGTATTCAACAATGCACACACTGCTCCAGAAGAGGCTTCAAAGGAAGGGTCATCTCACCTCTGATGTACACCCTTCTTGGCCCAATTCCCATCACAATGCTGCTTTTCCCCCAGCAGCTGGGCACAGATACTTACTAAGCATCTTACCTTTTAACTCACCCAGCAAGAGAGCTTTCCCTCTGGAAAATACCACTTTTCCCTGCTGCTGATCACTGCTTCCAAGAAAGAATTAATGGTTGTGGCCATACTGCACTTCAACAGTAGCAGAGATTTGAAGGCTTCAATAGTGAAGTAGCTCATTCACAAAACCACTTACTCCTCACGTCATCAGTGTAGGAGACAGATTTTGGGCCTTGATCAGGAAATTTTTATGTGCTGGAATTAGTGGGGTTATAAAAACATTTTCTCCTCTAGCTTTTGTCCATGCAGTTCTCCCTTTTCTGCATTTGTTTTGGCTGACCAGTTAAAAAGGAAAATTATCACTAATCTGCATGCACAGAATAAGAAGCAGGCATGTCACTGAAATTGTGGCCATCCACACACACGCACAAAAAAAAAAAAAGTGAAGAAAAAATGAAAGAATAAAAGGCTTTTCTTATACCAGTCTAATTGAGAAACCCTTCCCATAGTTATGAAGGAACAGGATGTCAGCACTTAGTGTATCACCTGGGTGCAGAGAGACAATTCTTTCATGCACATTGAAGGTTTCACATTAAAAAAGTAGCTAATGGTGCTTTACTACATCTCTCTACAAGTAGCTGAATTGCATTTCTGCTTTTGGTACAAGCAAAAGAAACAGTTCAGAAATATTTTTCATAGTAGATCTCTAGTGAAACCAGAAGAACTGCTCCTACAGTTCTCCAAATTAGTAAACCCTTTCAGTCTTCAGGCAGGCAAAAGCTCCAAGGAAGCCTTCTCAGAGACAATAAGGTCTGGAACTCTGCTACACCTGTTCTCTCAGCCATAACCAAAATGCAGTGTCACCACAGAGCATCTGCGAATAAAAAACAAGTACATATCACTGGCAGCATTCACCCATTCTTCCATTGAACAAATCATCTGTTAAAATGCTTAACCACTGTCACAGAGTTCTTCTTTAGAGCTCTTTGCAGATATTAATAATGGTGGCTGAGTCTGTGGAAAGAAATAAACAGAAAGCAGATCTGCAGAAGAGAGGAGAGCTCCCTTTCAGAAGCCTTTCATTATCATATGATGCTTTCTGGTGAAGTTACCATCTCTGATTTGTTGAATCAATGCCTTAAACATATACTTGGCAGCAAGAAAAGAAGTTACTATCAATATTAACAGAGTTATCCAGGATTGGGGCTGGAAGTCCCTATTGTTTAAAGCAAGAGTTAGACAGTATTACCACATGATCCCCTCACTCAGACTCTTTGAAGTGTTATGAAAACATTTTTAAAGCAATATTTGCCACAGGGTAGTCACTCATGTTATATCTGTCTTACCCGTCCTCTTTCCATCTGTGAGCACCTCATTACCAGTGGATAATACTGATGCTGTAATACCACTTTCCCTTGGGAACAAAATAATAATCATCGGTGTCATTTGAGAAGGATCTTGCCTGGGCCTCTATGTGCAGGAATGTGCAATTATAAAGCATGCCTGACAAAAACATTTGATTTTGTTCTGTTCTTAGTTCAAGAAATACAGGTACAGTGTGTGATCATTTGTTTCTAGTTACGAGTTTTGAATACTCTTCTGTTTGCAAAAAGAGCAAAGGCGTCTGCCCATTAAGACTGAAAATAAACTGAAGATTTCAGTAAATGCAACAACAACACTATTGTTACCAATGTATTTCTATTTGTCCATCGACCGTGATAAGTATTAGTTTCATTAGTTTCATGATTTAGCTCTGTATTTTCTTTTTAGAATGTTGCAAGTACTCATGCTGTAATAGGTTTTATCAGAAAATGGCCTGTTCAAACCAGCTTGAGAAGTCAAGCGTAGGGTGAAAAGAGCACAGAAGGAAAGACTGCAAATGCCAGCAAATGGAATTAAATCTTTGTACGCAATCTGTATTTTAAGGGAATGTCTCAAAGAATACTTTCAGCTTTGCTCTTGGCAGATGACACCATTTGTGCAAAGGAGGAAGTAATTATGGCTGAGATCTACAGAGGCAAATAAAGAGTCCCAGTCCTATTTAGGGAACTTTTGCTCTGTTTCCTTTGCCTGAAACACAACTCAGTCCCTCAAACCCCCTAAAAGTAGACCCTTGTGTATAGCACTTTTCAATCATGGAAGATTTAGGTTAAATACTCCCCACTCTCCCAAGTTATTATTGAAGCCTCCATCAAGACTATTTAGACAAAAGAATAACACCTTTGCAGAAGCCCAGCTGCAGGGTATCCTGCAGTTACAGTCTCTATAGCCATGCTGAGAGCTACCCATCAGCAAGACAAAACATTACCCAATTCCAACTACAAAAAAACACCTCCATTACTCTACATCTGCTTTTTTAGGAAGGCATTCTCTGCTCCAAAATCTTACAACTGCTCTGGTTTTGTTTTACTTTGCTTTTGAGATCAATGAACTTCAGTGAAATGTAAAGGTAACCTCCAAATACTAACACAACTTAAGCTTATATTCAGAAGGGTGGTCTTCTTGTGCAAGAAAAGATGTTGTTTCAGGCAGTTCCCTGTCTCAGTTCCATTTCCCAAAACTCAGGAAAACAGCCCCTGAAAAGCAGTGTCTATCATGTCCAAGCCCTGCCTCCAGACAAGAGAATGAAGGCCACCCCCTGGGCCAAGTGATGGAGGATAATGGTGGAGTGGAACAATCTGAACCAAAGCTATTTTTAAACTTTATCATCAGGGGAGTTAAATCCCTGCACTTAATGCTAGCTGTTGTCAAGATTAATTATAGTATCGTGGGAAAAAACAGGCTAAAGTCACATAATAATTACATCCACTTTGATGTTTATTAAGAACAGCTTCTCTTGTAAAATTGTAACGCTGTATTCATAGATTGGAGCTCAAGTTCTACCAACACTGTTGTAACATCTACTGAGATTAGTCATTTGTTAATGAAACATACAATTGGAATATTCTTTTTAAAAACATTTTACATACAGACCTTTTAACTTACAAGTATATGACTGAGCTGATCTCATACATTGATGTTAAATCTACCCACAACAATGACCCTCACTTTTTGTACTGGGATACATGTACACACACATTTTAGTTTTTGGCAGATATGTGTGCTTCTACATTTATGTAAAATTCTGTTTAGAGGAGGTGAAAATCCCACTTTATTTGGAAATGGCAGTAACTTTCAAGAAATAGATTTATCTACTACATCTGGACTGGGCAAATTTGCAGAGAATGTGAACACAAGACAGAAATCAAACAGTGAGATGCATGAAGAAAAAGTACTCTTCCATTTAAATGCTCATCAATATAAAGAAGCATCTGGAGAAGGTGGCAAAATAACTGTTCCCTCAGTTCACTTCTACTGGACCAGAACCTGCAGTGATCGGGTAAATTAGTTGTGCTCATTACATACTAACCCCTGCTGTCATTATAGGTGGGTGTCTTCCAAGCCTTTGAATACCCATTACACAACACCCTGGAGAAGCAGCAATTGCTATTATTATTTTTTTCTGGATGAAGACTGAAGCAGAGCAAAATAAAGGGCCTAATCTGAACGAATAAATAAATAGTTACTTAGAGCAATTTAGAAGAAATTTGTGTATGCAAGTTCAAGCAAGTGATCCATACGATCTCCACCCCGCTGCTTAAACTGTAGGGTGTCCAAGTTCTCATCAGTCAAGTGAGGCTCAGGCTCTCATGCATTTTTTGAGCACTTTCAAACTCTGCCTGCGACCTGGGTTAATCTTAGTCCAAAACACAGTGGTTGTGAGCACAGAATGGGATACCAAGTTCAACCACTTTTCCCATTCTCATGAAGCACAGAAACAGCCCTCTCACCTACCACCTCCTGCTTTAAAAATTGTACTACTGGATAGAGAAAGACAGAGATGAATTCTTACTTTGTATCTGGGCTGTTGTATAGTAAGCAAGAATACAATATTCAGAGTAAGTATAACGCCAAAGAGGTGGACAGCTGCCCAGTATTTAGTCCTAAGTTCATGTCTGCATGTCCTGTTCTGGTTAATACAAGATGCATAAAGGACAAATGTTAAAAGCTGCATCTGAGATGAACAGTTAGATACACTGTTCTGGTCTGTTTTCCAGAAACAGCTTTTTTTTAAGCAGAATTCAGGTATCACCACCAACTTCTGTTTGTGTCAGAATCACAACATTTAGAAAAGGAATTAATAGGAATGCATGGCTAAGAGTGGCTCAGGTGAAGCAGAAGTAAGAAAACAGAAGTGTGACTAATATCTATGCAATTCCCAGTCCAAAGCCCCCAGCTGCTGAGAAAATCATGTTCTGCAAGGTAGCCAGAGATGCAGGGTTGTGAAGGATTACTGCTTTGTATATCATGCTGATGAGGAAAAGCAGATGTTTTCTAATCATTACAAGCAAAATTTTTCAATCTTCTAATAAACAATACTAGAAAAAGACAAAAAGGGGATCTCATTTTTGGCATTCATACTTGTTCACTTCTAATTAATGGCATCTTAATTGGTCACTTTAGGAGAGCGGGAAGTCAGGCATCAAATCTGATTACATATCCAGCCTGGGATTAATTCCTCAACAAGTCACAATAGACAGAGCAATGGGGCAACACAAAGCAAATTGTCTGTCATACCTCACCCATCACAGTGGAAATTTTATTATTTAGAGCTGCCAGTTTGTAAGCATCACATTCAGGATACAACTTCATTTTTTAAAAAATCCCAGTCCTAAAGGTCATCCAGCTGCAACAGCTATACTGACAGATGAGCACTGTTTACATTCCTCCAGCAGAATGAGATAATACAAGAATGTAAAAAATTTAGCCAAATCTTCTGAAGAGAATTCCCTCCTTTACAAAACATCTGAATTCTGAGCAATGGGATTTTCCAGAACTGGGGAGTGCCGTTTTCCAATTTCTACACTTTCAGTCAATCTATTGGCTGGTCTTGCACTACTATAAACACAGTGGTACATTTTTTTACATGACATTGTTTTAGCCAGATACTTTGTTAGTCACCTATTTAGTTTCCTGGGCAGCAACTCTGAGGAATAAGAGATGAGTTGAAAAACCCCTTCAGTTTTGACATGAAAGACTTGTGATTTTTTTCCACCTGAACTAAGAGAGCAAGTACAGTAGTTTTTTCACCATGCAGTACTTTGTTTTTAAAAACATACCATTTTTCCCTTTGCCCTCATCTCTTCAGCTTGTACTTCAAAAGAATGTTCATACTATTATACATTGTGTTGATATTCTAGTTGAAATCATAAATGTTTAGGAACAGAGTCACAGCAAGAATGATACTCCAAAGGAAAACATTTCATTTCAGTTTGTAATACATATTCAATACAAGCACTTATATATGAGGCATTCCTTTTTCTTTCATTGTTTTCCTTTTTTTTTTAATGTGATAATATTAAAAGTTGGCACAAATAGACAAGGATAATAAATTGTTTCTTTATATTAATACATTCTTACATAAGAGTCAAAATCTTCCCTTGCTTCTTTGACTTCAATAGAAGCTAGAGCTGACATTCAATGTACATCCCATAGTCTGGGCAGAAGAGTGCAAAAAGAAGAAATACAAAATCCAAAAAAAATTTAAGCACTCCCTATCCTATATATATTCATCTCAGAGAATATTATCTACCAGTCTACACAAGAACAATTAAATCTAAATCTCTAAATGAAGATTATATGGCAGAGGAGATTACAAACATAATATGGGTCATTTCATCTTTAGTTTACTGTTTCACATGCAGTCCAAGCAAGTATAGAATGAAAAGAAATCATTAGCAGCAGATATCTGCTGGTAGACAAATGAGCTTATCTCAACACAGACTTTTCTGGACACACAGACAAATTGGGACAGAGAGTTGAGGAAGGGAAGTGTTACAGGCAAAGCAGCAGAAAATATATATAGCTACAAAACTTCCTGCTGCTCAGGGAAAAGTCTATAATTGTCCTATCTCTTCATCCCTAGTGGCCTCACTGGAAGCTGAGAGGCAAAACACCACAGGAACAACTGCAGCACTTAAGTTGGAATTTCAGTTTCTAATGCTTTTTGTGCATTTTTTACAAGCAAGTCTATCTTTAAAAGAGGATTTGAAAGTTACATAATAAATAGGTTTTCTATATTAGAAAGGAAGACAGAAATTATTTTGTTTAAATGCACATGTTGTTTTATAAGAAGCCAGTCTTTCAGACACCTCATCAAGACTGTCATCAAGACATATCATGGCACTGCTTTACTTCTAAAGGAAAGGAAGGTCTTGCTCTTTAAATCTAGGCTCTACCACAAATAGGCATGACTTAAGTGAGAGCCCGTTTCAACTCCCATTGCAAGGCAAGCGAGCTATAGCCAAGAACAAAAGATATGACATGCTGGGGAAGACAGATACTCCTCGAGCAAGTCAGAATTACTAAGTACTTCTTAAGACAGCTCCTTTCCTGGGAACATGGGTGAATGTTTTCAAATTTCACTGACAACAAAATAATCCACACACATAAAAGCAACAGATCTCAATGAGAGCTAAAATCACAAATCCTTAAAGTGAGAGAAGTCTGCAGTGGAATGAGATGCTTGATACTGCAAACTGCTTTTCCTTTCTTTCGCTTAGATTTTTTAAAATGTTCATTCAGATTTCTAGGTTGTTAGATCATCTTTAAATTTCAGAGATCAGGCAAGGAACACAGTCTACAGTTCAAGTATTCATTTTGTCTTTTCCCAAATAATAGCATCCAGGTAATCAAAGCCACACAGATGGTTGTAAAGACCAGGCAGAACCAAACTTAAGGACAACAAGAATAACAAAGAGTTAACATCACCAAATAGCAAGCCATTGCTTCCTTTTTAGGAATAATTATTTGAACTACAACTTCAGGCAAGTTCTGTGAAAACATCTGTTCAAGGACCTCAGTATAAATTATGCTATCTCAGTATATACAAAGAATGAATAAAATTATTCCACAAATAAGCCAAATACTCTTTATTGGTTGCAAATATTTAGTCAGTTCCATTCCAACTCTTAAACAAGGATAACAGATCCAGAACTTGGAGAAGTCACAAATATATTTCTTAAAATACTGCTGTTAAAGAGAGGATGCAGGAACACTCTGAGAAGTTAGTTTATTGTTCAGTTTTAATTAGAATTTAGGCTGATGAAATGCATATAAATAAGCTGCATGTTAACTAAAGGAACTAATCATAAGTCCTGCATAACAGATTCATAACAGGCTATTTTCTTCATCCCTCCAGTTTAACAAATTGCTGGTCAGGTTCCACCACAGTGCAGAGGTTCTTCAAGGACACAGGACAGGACAGTGATTTGTTATAAAAATAATATTTTATTAATAACATAAATAGTAAAAATTAATGGGTTTTGTTGTATCTGTTATATCTGAATCAAGTTAGAAGAATGAATTTTTACTCCATTTCACCCCAAAGGAAAGCATTAGATACGAGATATTGCAGTGGGCACTTTTACAATCTGTTACGAGATAAATTAAATTGAAAACCACAGTGTAGACAATAGCTCAGTCTCTTAATATTAATTAGGCTTCTTTCTTTTAAAACCATTCTCATTCTACTTTCTGTTTGTTTGTTCCTTTGCTATGATTGTAAACACTCCAACTGCCTTTCAGAACACTCAATTTAGTAGTGTTACAAACTCTAAATGAAGTTGATGTTATACAAAACTTGTCATATAGGAAGACTTGGTTGTCAAACAGGCATTGCCTACCACACACTTTGCTTGTTTGCATCAAAAGGAATTGATTCTTGTTGGTTCTTTTTTCTTGCTTTATTTTTCTTTCTGAATGGCAACATTCCTTTACACTTTCCACTGCATGATTTGCAGGAGTGAAGTAGCACCACACAGGGATTGGTGGAAGACTGACTGCTCAATCCTAGTTTCATTTTCATTTATTTCTTTAATTATCCTCAGCTGAAATGACCCAGTCACTACTTTTAGTTGTTTTGGAATGTTCTGTCAGCAGCTGATCTAGCAGAAAAAGAACAGAACTGAGGAGCATGAGGAGACCAGACCTGCTGCCTGCTCCACTGAAAGCGTTTGCTAAACCATGTCTGTATTTTAACCTTTGTCCTACCTTCTTATCAGCAGTTTTTTTCTGCACAAATTGTTTGTATGTTCTCTTTCTTGAAGGCATCTGCAAACTATAACCACAAGATGGATTAGAGAGGCTTGGAAAACCACTACCCCTGAAAGAGCAGTTTGGGGAGCAGCAGGAGAAGGTTTGGGAACATGCTTACCTAGAAAGGGGCAATGCCCTTCTGGCCCTCTACCCCTGCCTGCATGGGCCTGTAAGCTCCCTTTATGCCAAGACCAGTGCTTGTGGTGAACCAGACCTGAACCGGCAGAAGGAAAACCCAAGACACATAACTATGGTTAGTATAGAAAAGCTGAAAACAAGAGCCCAAACATAGTGCAAGGAGGGAACGCAGGACCATGTCTCCCAGCAGACGCAGCCTAGATTTAGCCTTAAACCTCATCCTTGGGTGAAATAGGCCAAGAATGTGTCTGGGATGTAACCACAGTAGGAGTAGGAAAGGGTATAGGCTTGGCTGAGATGCAGAAGTCATTTTGCCATGTGCTCCACAAAGAGGTCACAGAAACTATGCAGCCTCAGCTGACAGGCTCCATCAGCCTGGCCAAGCCTAGGGTGAGGAAAGCAGCCAGGCAACAGCCAGTGATCCACAGGTGCTGTCCATGTTCCCTGGTGCAAGTGGGCAGTTGATTTGATCAGAGTTTAAGTTATTTATACCAACAAAGAGTTTGTCCTGTCACTGCTGTATTTTATAACCAGCTATGCCTCTTCTGTTGGCCAGCAATGTCTTGCGCAGCATTGGACTGGCACTGCTCCCAAATAACTCGACTCTGGTTTCACATTCCTCACCTCCATGTTCACGCTGCCCAGCAGTTTATTTTACAGATTCCCTGGCCTCAAGAGGCTGCTATCATGTTCCTCCACCCTGACCACAGCCCTGCCTCCCTGTCCCTTCTCAATAGGGCCTTTGTTGGCTGCCGTGTGGGGGTCAGTGGTGGCACCTGGGAGCACCTCTTGCCAGCAGTCCTGGTGCCTGCTTCCTCAGGCCTTCTCCTGTGTGCCACCAGTTACACACTCTGTGACTGCTCCAGTCACACACTAGATGGGACTGGTGTGTATTTCTGCTCCACATAGGGCCCTCAACAAACAAACTGCAAGATACTGCATACAGCCAGCAAAGCAAAACACCTACTCCTTTCTTCACCTACAATGTGTTTTCACTGCAGTCCTGCATATTCCAAGGAGGAAATTATTCCTCCAGAACAACGTATTTCATTCTTTCAGGATGATCTGGCTGGAAGAAAATTCCTTTAATCCTCGTCCATCTGCCCACTTCTGTAAAAAAAACAAAAACAAAACAACAGCAACAAAAAAAAATCCAAAAAACTAACAAAAATACTTCTATGAATCTCACAAAACTGCAAATACAAGACTACACTGAATTAATCCTGTAAAATGGTTTACCATGATCAAGTTACATGACAGGCCCAACATGAAAATGACAGTTAGTAAAACACTTTCCCAGTATCCTGATTACAGGGCAGGTAAATGAGAAAGGCAGCTCTGTCAACGACTCTTTCCAAAGGAGGACACTTTCTATCCATCAAGTACTACAACAAAGCCTAACCCTTCATTAGTGTTACTGCTGGCTCCCAGGATGTGAATCAGTAACAGGAGCCCTGGGCTGATCTAGGCCAAAATTCTGAGCTGCCCCCAGTTCTGGAGACAATACAGAGAACTTTGCTTTTGCAGAACTCAACTTGTTCTTGCCCCTAATTCAAAACACCCCATGATGGTGCAGAGCCACCCAGTTCTCTAATTACTACTTGCAAATGCAGGTCACACATCAGGGGACAGATCTATGGAGGGCTGAAAGCAACAGCTGAGTACAATAGGGTTGAGCCCATCATGAGTAGAGACCTAATAGGTAAATATTTGTGTACCTGCGCCTTTCTTAAGGGCTGTATTCAGTTTAGTCTTCAAAGAGTGTGTTGAAAGAGTGCCGCCTACCCTCTATTTATTCCCATTAGAGACTACTATTACCCCTTTGGGCCAGAGTCCTTAGACAGTGTTCAGATTGTTTTTCTTGAGGAAACTGAAGATTGAACTGTGTACAAACAGGGTAGCAACCCTGTTTATTTACTGAAAATGGGCATTAAATTGTATTTCTCTTAATACAATCATCAAACAGCAAGAAGGAATTTCTTTGCTCTTTATTTCAAGTCTTTTATTCACCAGCCAGCACTTCACCCAAAAAGCATGGCCTTTCTCCTTGTTACTTTTTTCCCTTCTAGGGCCCCATTACTGAAGCTTATTTGACAATTCTTGGTCTCTGTCTCCTTTTGTGGTATCACAGCTGCACTGCCTACACACAATTTTATCCAGCTCACACCCAGACATACCCCATTCCTTTCTTTTATCGTCTTCTGAAACCCTTGCAGTGTTCCATCTTACCTAACAGATGGCCTTGAATGGATTGTGCCAAGGCCATCAGCCTATCTTTTCAGGATTTTTACATTTGCTCTAAGGCAAAGGTGGCTTTTACAATCATCAGCTTCCAGGAGACTTATGACACTCAGTTCCCAATGATACATTAATTGCCATAAGGACTCCAGAGTATAACAGAGAGAGAAGCTCCTGCCTGTGCCTGCACGTGCTGAGTGATAGTCAAGGCTCCTAGCTTCTGGGCACTGCTTCATCTTCCCTCCTGCAACAAGTGAAAAAGAGAAGTCTGCAGCACTTGTAGAGCATGTTCTTGTCACTGCAACACCATGGAGGAAGGGAACCCAGTTACTTCAGTCTGTTGGCTTCCCATAACTGGAATAGCTTCACTGTGACATCACCAGTCAGCTATTGATATCAGACAGCACTGATTACTTACTTTAAAACTGCTCCAGGACTGTAAATATTGTATTATCAAGAAAATAAGAGATAAAAAACCAAATTCCTTTCAGAACAACTTGACTATACATCAAACTCAAATTGCATTTGAGTTGCATTCAGTTTAGTCACAGATTTTTATTGTCAGTAGGAAAATCTGAGATAAGAGTTAATGCTGATTTTCCTGTATCCTGAAGAGAGAGCTTCCCTCCATTTCCTCAGCTTACCAATAAATTACAATTTTGTGAAGCTTGCAAAAAATACTCCTCTCAATAGAATCAAAATAACAGATTTTTATTGATAGAAGGAAAGAAAAATAAAGAAAACACCAGATTTTCAATACAAAATTAGATCTCTGCATCAACTTGTTCATTACCCTCAAGTACTGCCGCCAAAAAATATGTTACAGTAGAAAAAAACATATACAACAGTGATGTAAGGGTCCTGCTTTCCACTGGTTGTCATAAACCTGGAGAACTGTAGATATCCTCACAGCCTGAGATTTTTTCTGCACTCGTTGCTACTCTCTCTCAAGATACTCCTATGTGTCAGTTGTCTACCTGAAATTTCACAAGAATTGCTGAATCTTGCTATCCATTATTTTCTAAAATGCAGAGTGACAATGAACTGCACTCGCTAATAAAAGAAAAAATTGCTGCTTGATTAACCATCCTGAACTCACTTACATATAACTTATGATATCATGATTGAAGGAACTACAAGTATTTCTGTTCACCCGCGCTCAACATAATGATTCTTTCAGGGCAACATATAGGCAGAGTTCCATTAATTAAAGCAATTCCCCACAGATATATTTCACTTCTGGTTTTGTTTCATTTTGTTTTGTGCTTTCTCAGGCTGTAGTACATCTGTTCAGATCCCAAACCATGCAGTGTGGGAAGTATACCTAATGAAGGCAGAATTCCAGGGATATTCTGAGAAATGGGAAACAAAGCACAGTATCTTAGTGGTTTCTGTTATTGTTTGGACTTGATTTGAAAATGAAGTTGCAATCTTTTGATCATATGTACTGTAAAATACTATTGTACAGACACAAATACTTTTTCCTGCCTTAAGAAAAATTATGGGCTATTTTCCAGATGCATTGTAGCATAATGGGCATGGAATCAAAAGACAAGATCAATGACTACAGAGAAAACATGCATTTCTTTTTTTTTTTAATAAGTTAAATAACTTGACAAGTTTGAATGGCAATGTGAACACATTTAAGGTAAGATTTTAACATAAAGTGACCAACACACTGTACAGGAATTTGTTCCTTTAACAGATGCACTCTCAGATATGTGAAATACCTCAATTTTGACAGGAAAGAATGGACTAAATCCTCATCTCAGTTACTGACTGGCTTCAGTTCCCATGGGATGGAATTTGGTGTGGTGAATTTAACAGGAAACAATAGACCAAGCAGTCTCATTGCCTGTAAAAATTAAACACTGTATTTTCATAACTTGGGAGTTATGTAAGGAATATCTCAGAGGCATGGTTGCAAGAGCTCCAGATTCTGCAAGCACTCTTTGAAGGATAAGGCCAAATGATAATTGCCTCCAGAACTTGGAAAGTATACGGATCGCAAGTAATTACAATCCCCAGAGAATGATAATCCCCAACTGCATGAGCAGTTTGGAGGTGGTTTAATGCATTTTTGGAGAGAAGATGTGGGGGGAGATGGAGCAGGGAAGGGAGGAGGCCTTTGCACAGCCAAGTTCAACCATTCTTGCTCTTTGTGCACATGCTTGTCCTTAAGTAGTTAAGCACCTTGTTCCCCTGAAAGACCCTAAGAGTAGAAGTAGGTCAGATATACCCATACCACTCACATGCACAAGATTAAATACACCCCAGCACTTTCAGGAGCAAAAATTTAGCTGCAACCACCTTCAACCTCACTGGATTAGCTGCTTTTCCATCGGCAAAAATATGTACACCTTTGGTCATGTAGGACAGTGAAAATTGCATACACACCCTTCTATGTGTATCTTGGCTAAAGGAGATCTCAGCCCAGAGTGCAGTATCCTATTTATAACTAGCTCCTTTTAAATTTAATATAATACACATACTTGAAAAAAATTATGAAAACATTCATGCAGCTGATAGAGGAGCTCTGGTGAGGACTGGGAACAGGATATAGAGAGAAAAATTCTAAACAGCCCAGCCTTCATCTTTGTCTTGCTTGGTAAGTCTTCCCAGACAACTGAGACACCAGGCCTGTGGCTTTTGTTCCACCTGTGTTCTACCTCGTGTTTCCCCTAGGTTCATAGCTAACTTGCTCATGACTGGAAAGTGATAATGGAAGAAAACTGTAAAGTGAGATTTTGAAGAAGGATTTGAGGAATGCAAGCAGAAATCGGAACTGAGACTGAAAGGGACCTATATGTATTGGAAAGGAACATAACTGCAAAGAGTTGATTTCTGTGTGCAAACCCTGAGTCCCAAGAGTAGCAGATATGTAGCACAAGAGAGTCACTCCTCAAGGTTCCAACAGGCACACCATGCCAACTGTAGATTTCCTTCAGAAGAGCTCTATCCTGATCCTGTGTACCATGAGGTGTGCTCCAGGAGAGCATTAACAGGATTAGCTTCATGACAAAGAAATTCAGTCAAGCTGTGTAGTCCAAGACTTGCAGCTCAATTGGAGGACCACCAGTAGTGATGATGGGAATGTTTTCTGCAAAAAACATTTCTGATCCAAGCTGGCTAGACATGCCCTGGGAAACATGACATTGCAAAGGCAGGGTAACCAGACAAAAAGAGCTTTGCTGGAATTTTGAGCAGGGAAGAGGTCTTTGATCTCCATGTGGGTATGAATTAGGAACTCATGCAGACCATTAATTCAACTCATGGCCCTGCTAGACCATATCTCACAACCAGGTATGCAGCCCATGCTCTCAGTATTCCTATACCCCCATACTCTCTGGATGAGAAGGAATATTTGTTCCTTCATACATATTCATATGTATGGTTTTGCTTCTGTCTCATATATCGCATATCATAGCTCTTTAGATGCAATTAAAACGCAAATAAAAGTTCAAGTCTTCAATGCAGGGACTTCATAAGCTTCTAGGACTAAGTCTTAGCACTGGACAGCATTTCCATATATTCTTATACAGAAATACCCTTTTAGCTATAATAAAAAACTGAGTTGATTCTGTGTGTCATCTTTTAAGGTAATGCAAGAAGTCATTTGAGATATTTCCTGGAGAAGTAGTCCCATCTTCTTATGTTGCTCTCTACAGGGTTGGCATCACAGTAAAATCAAGTTTTGGTGAAATGCTTCACCCATCTTTTACACACATACCTTCTGAGCTCTGATCTCAGGGACAGAAGCCTACTGTTTCCAAGGCTTACTCTACTGTGGGCATTCAACACATGCTGAGGAGATGGAACCAGGTTCCATCACAGCAACAGAACATCATTGCTGGATTCCTGAAAGACTGAGTGTAACTTGGACTATCAGAGAGTATCTCAAGGAGAGAGATGCAAAATGGAAGATAAGCCTTCTGCTTCCTCCTGCGTTCATTCTGTGATTAATGTGGGAAGTATGACTGGTGAATATAGGCTGTCTTCTCAGGTCATCATCAATGCCACACTCATGGCCTGTGGAAGAGTAAAGCCCCAGCTCAGGAGCAGCCAGAGTGCCTGCTGGGGCATGCAGGACCCTACGTGTCTACCAGGCTCAAAAGAAAATGGCAACAGCTTAAGTCCTCCAGGCCACTTTTAAAGAGCAAGGTAGATATCTATGTAATGTCTAATTAAAATAATTAAGCTTTAAGAATAAATTGCTACATAACAATTGATTTCCTGAAAGACATGTAACCTCTGTTCCTCTTTTCCATTTGTCAATGTGCTTTTCTGCCTGTGCTTAGTATCAGAGGTCAATCCTTGACTCTGCTATATCAATGATCATTTCCCACTGGCTTTCAGAGGACTTCGGGTCTTCCTGTATTTATCAAAGGGAAAAAAAAGCATAAAGACTCAAGTAACAGATAAATATATTAATTAGTCATAAAGCTGACTATTTACTAATGCAAATAAGCTGTTGCTCTGGAGATACAAATCCATCCAGAATTATTCAGAGATGGCTTCTGAGAAAATCCACTCTGTCAATACCAATGGGCAGAGGTGCAGAAATTTAGCTCCTATTTGTGATCACAACTTCGAAACACAACACAAGCCAGAACATGCAAACAGGCAAGTGCAGCCCAGAGTGTTATATCAGAGTGCTTGTCCCACATGCAAAGTGGCAGTCAGTTATCATCCTGCAGTGTCAACCCATGAAGCGTTTAAGGTGTGGCTCTTCCTGAATTTAAGTACACAAACAAAATAGTGACCATATATAGTGTCAGGATCCTCCTTGGCTACCAAACACTATCCTGTTCCAAAGCATATGCTTTTTTTCCCCCTAACCTGCAGGCTCATTCATCACCATATCATTTCATGCTGTTATAATTCTGTTAGCACCAGGTCCATAGAAACTCCGATCACCTGCTGATACCAAAAGAAAGCACACATATTTCCAGTAGCATAAAACCAAGCTTTGTTCTGTAGTTTTTCCAAACAAGCTGTTTCACTGAATTCAAGTGCATGACAGCTCCGTAAATTAAGGGCCACTTGTCAGCAGAGTCCTAGAAAAGTTAAATAAAATACAGTATTAAAAGTGAAAACTTGTTTACATAAAGCAGTTCCTTTTTTTTTCATCCCTTCCTTCTACATTATTTAACTCCTGATTTTTTTACATCTTTGTATTTGTTGTACATTTCTTTTGCAAACACCATAACAGGGAAAGGAGGAGGAAAAAAGAAAGGGAAAGAAGAAAAAAAAAGTAAATTTCTTTATTAGACTATTTGTTCAACATTCTAATTCAGGATATTCTACTACCACACTCAAGAGGAATACCCATTAATTTTCAAATCAATAAAAGAAGAGTTGTCTTGTGGGTTTGCATTTAGCCATTTCAGCTGAAAGTAAAAAATGAACTGCTAAAAACAGCTGAATCCAGTAGAGTGTTAATAAGAGATCCTTGCCAAATCTTTCCTGGTTACAAAATGCTCTACCAATTTTAAAGATTCCATTGCGATACCTTTGTACTTTATTTATAAGGCTTTCAGTAAGCCACTCCCTTTCCATATTTGTTTGAGCTTATGCCCATATTCCCATGATTAGTGCAGAACAAATCTAGGTGAAAGGTTGATCCTCCTTCACACCAACATTCATCTGAATTTTTTTTTCCTTTTCCTGAAGATGTATTTTTAAATCAGCAACTGAAATCTCAGAAGAATTCAAGCAAAATATTTGATGTTCTGCTAAAGTTTTTATTTCTTCAGAAAAAAAGGCACTTTTCACAAAGCACTTTAACTGCAGCACACTGTATCTCAAAGACCTTTCTCTAATGAGCTTCTGTGAAGTTTCCAAATGAGGAAAAACTTTTCTTGCTTTTCTCATTTCTCCAGTGGACTGAGAATTCTTTGAATCAGAGTAAAGAGTCTGACTATTTGGCCATCTTTTCTCTCCATCAGTGATATCTATGCAGCACTGGATGCACTCCCAAAGTCTTGCCTGAACATATTCCAGGCTGAGCTGTGCAGGACTTAGGAGGGGTTCTCTGAATGCAGTCTCTCCTCTGCACCTTCTCTGGGAAAGCATAAATGCGTTCCCAGGGTGTTACACAACTTTGCCGCAGGTGAAGCATGAGATACCGAGTGGGAATGGTAATTAGAAAAAATTCAAAACGGAGTGACCTTCCCTCAGCACCAACATGCCACATAGTACTAGTTTTGTCTTGACATGTGAGGCACTTCTCTTCTGTATCTAATCCAGGAATCACTTTACATTTCATGAATCTACATGCAATATGAGTCAGATATAAACAGAATTGCCCAACCCTTTAAAAAATTCCATTACACTTACTCTTCCTGCCCATTCAAGTGAAAGTTTTACATAGAGCAGGTGGCCTACAACTCGCTAACCTTATTCCTCTGGCATAAGAGGCTGGGATGAGGCAGTGGGGATCACTATCCATATGCAGACATCACCACCAAATTTGCTCAGCCCAGTCCTGAGGAGAGCCTTTTTCAGGTCTCTGACACAGTCCAGTCTCTAGCTGGCATGGACTTTTTTAGGCACCAGTCTCACTGAGACTCACCAAGGATGTGTTTCAGGTGTCTCTTTTTTCCTGGCTCTCATGGCACAGGACCAGCCAGACAGCTACAGAGTTGAGGAGCTTCCCTTGCTGGATTACACCGCTCCAACACATACACATCTAGAGCTGTGTGGCTTTAAAAGGGAGCAAATCCCTATTAAGTATACATTATTTTTTCTTTCTCTTTTCTTTTTTTTCCAAATCTCATATTTCCTGCCCACCCTAGACCTCCACTGAAATGGAATGAAATTATTTGATTGGCATCTTGTCTTTTGCTACAAAAGGAGAAGCAATGGGGGGATTTACAGATACAGGCTTGCAGGTACCTCTCAGCTTCACAGACAAGCTAAAAGAAAGCAGGAATGTCTTGTTTGCGAAAACACAGGATACAATACATTGTTTTCACATCCTTGTTGCTGAACTGTGAAAGAAGCATATATTCACTTGCCCTGTACTGCACAAGCTGCCGAGTTTCTAACCAGAAGAGAAGACTGGCGGATATATACCAGAGAGCTGAATTCAAAATTAAGAAAGTTCAGAAAAATTAAACCAAAAGAAAATTAAATTTAAAATTAGATGTATTTAGAAAAAATAGGCTCATAGGGTTAGAAAAATACACCTTTGCCCTCCACCTAGCTCCCTCCTGAAGTGCTTGCTTGCTTGCTTGCTGGCTAGTTACTGCCCTCCTCCCCCACTATAAAACAAAACAAAAAAATCCTTATCTCCAGCCTCACTTCAGTGACTCACACCAAAAACATACCCTTTTACTTCCCTGAACTTCTGAGGAATTTAGAAGTGCAATCCTCTAAGCCCCAAGGGAAGTTTGGCATTTCATAATAGCCCAGGAGCCCCACCTGAGGTATGAAGAATGCTTTGAAAACATGCCTGTGATTAATTAATTAACATATTGGCACGTAACTAGCTTTATAACCCTCCACCTAATGTTTCAGCTTAGAGCTGCCTGTGCCTGTCACAGAGACTGTGTGGACTGATGCCATTATCTTGTAAAGAATAATGCATTTTACGTCTAAGTAAACACAGCAATGTAACATAGATACAGCAGCTTGAATTAAGGATTAATTACAGTGATTCGTAGTGCTTAAAGAGTAGGCAGTTTACAAAGCAAGGAAGCAATTACTTTTAAAGACAGGGGTTTTTTGCTTCAACATTTCTGACCGGTTGCATCATCCTTACTCTTGACAACAAAGGCAAGATCAGCATAATCGAAAACAGCCTCACCTGTAAGAGTCTCAGCTCAGGCCTTAACCTCTCTGCTCTTCCAAGAGCAGCAAAGGCTTGCTCTCCCCATGCAATGCTGGAGCCCTCCATGCTCAGTTCCCTCGGTAGGTGAGTTATGGTTGGTGATGGCAGGAAGCAGAGGAGGTGATGGATAATTTTCCCAGCAGCATTATGTACCATGCAACTTTGTGGATACCATGATTCAGGTAGTCCTGAGATTTAAGCCCTGTGCGGTCTTTCCTATCAGCTAAGGAACACAGCTACATCGTTTAATTTGTAGAAAAAGGTGATTGCTCAAAAAGTGGGAGTTATATTAAACCTTCCTTGAAATGTTAATTAAATTACTTGGTTGACCAGGGTATTTTTGAATGTTTCTGGTTGTTTAGGCAAGCATTAAACCCACATAACCATAGCAAAATACAATCAATATACTTAAACACAAATCCTCTTTCCCCCCTTTCAGCTACTAGAACAACTTGCTTGTTGCATATGAGAGGGTCTTAGGCAAGTACAAAATCAAAAGAAAGAATTCTGGTTTTGGCCCTGAGAGTACGAAGGTTCATGGCTATCTGTGCATCTCTGGGAACACACTTCACTATGAAGCTCTACCTGTCTCCTTTGTTTGTGGCTTCCCCATGCTGGCTGACTGCTTTATCGTTGCAAGGCAAAGGGGCACTTCATCAAAGGCTGCTCTGGCACATCTTCTACAAGCTATCCAGGTGGGATTTTGGGATTATTTTCCATCAGCTGGAAGTGCACGGTCAGTCATCAATAGGTGGTTCTGACTTCTGGTTGGACCTGTCACCTCCGAGTCCTTGAAGAGGAATTCATGCAAAGTTGAGAGCCGTTGTCCTTTTGCTTTATTTTCTGATTTGTGTGGTGGTATTTGCATTTGTTTGACAATAGACAGCAAACCTCCTGAAAGACTAGGAAGTTCTAAAAAGTTGGAGGTGGTTTGTGAATGTCCAATGAATCAGTGGAAAGCTCATTTGCATTTAGTTTTTCAGGTTAAATAATGGAAGAATGTAGTAAGCAGCACAGGATTCCCTTCTGGAAATGGTGTGAAATCTAGATCTTGCAATCACATTCATCAAAGGCAGTTGTTCTTCTAGTGATGAGTATTATAGGAGTTACTATGTTTTCTCTCAGCAACAAATGCATTATGACCACAGCCAATGTCAGGGATGCTGAAGACTCAAGAACATCCTACACAAGTGAGTCTTGACCCAACGATTCATTGTGGACCATGAGAATAATCCCACACCACTGCAGGTGGTCAAGTTTTGCTCATGATTATGCAATTGTAGCTAGACTTGAAGGCTTGTTGCATTTGTAACCAGAGCCCTATTACCTTGACAGGATCAAAACTCACAGGCTAATCAAAAATAGCTGATGACAGCATTTGTTGTTTAAGGAAGGAAATTGCCTTCAGAGGCCATTTCCACCCATCGGATTTCATTAAGTAACACTGAAACACATTTTTGTGAGCACCTGGAAATATCACATCCTGCACCTTTCTAATGCACAAACTTCATTCTTTCACAAAGGGATGATGAGTGAGAAAAAGATATCTGATAGAAATTCCAGAATCTGTTTTTCTCATCCTCCCTTAAAATTTTCAGTCAATGTTACAGCTGGAGTAAACAAGACACAGCTAACTCAAAATATCTAGGATGATTGTATATTTATTACACTCTTCATAACTTTTATTCTCACTGCATAGTACAAAACAGTGAGATTTCAGTAGAAATCACCTACAAAAATGTTACATTTACCATTTAAGATTCTCAGTTAGTTTTGAAAAGGTTAAAGGAAAAATTTGACAATGAATAATAAACATGGTTATGCAATATCTGTAATACACCATGCTAACAAGCTGTATAACCTGTTTATATATTTGTATGGAAATCTGCGCATAAAGGGTCATTGAAACACAAATTCAGTAACTGTTTGCTACCAACCTCCTTCTTGGAAAACATTACTTACTTATATAAAGATCAGTTTTTATTTTTGTCAAATATTTGGATAACAATGGCAGTGAAAAATTCCAGTCTCAATTACGCTTATTCCACTCATATTCTCTTGACAAAAGTTAACCTAATACAGTTATTCCTTTTACAGGAATAACCTGTAACCTACAGTTATAACTTTTTATTCCTAGTTTAAATCCTGCATAAACTTGCTTTATGAAATTTTGTGGTTCTTAGTTGAGAAAAAAATGCATTTGAAACCAAGAGAAATGCTGATATATCAGATTTGCAAACTGCTGTCCTATAGGTATATGTAGTATAATTGTTTGTTTGTATATGAAGCCAGAAGTACAAAATAGTCCAAAATCTAAATTAGGAACCTTGATTTAGAAAGAAGATGTGTACCAAAAGAGGCAAAGACTCAAGAACTTGCTTATTATTTTCAACCTCTCAGATTGTTGTATGATTTCAGCTGATTTCAGAACACATTTTCTCACTTGTTTGGTGGCTGAAGTGGGTGTGATTTTGGTGGTCTCTGCTGGACAGGCGGCCGCAGCCAGAAATTGCCCCTGCAGCTGGCCATGATTTGTGCATTTGTTCAGGAGCAGCAAGGCCATCTACAAAGTCACTCCACTCTCTCCTGAGTGCATGTTAGTGACCCTTTCACTGGCCCTGCCCAGGCTTGATTTCTCCCATGGCAAAATTCACTGGAGACAATTCATGGCAAAGGTTGCACTGATTTCACACCTCATGACTATGTTAGACCCCAGCTTCAGAGACTAAAACTATCAACCTTATGTTTTCCATCACATTACCAGCAACAAAAAGGAAAGAAGGATACTAAATTAAGGGCCATATGAACAAAACTCCAGATGGGGTATGATCCTGTGCAGGCATCTTCATCAGCATCCCACCCTTCTAGTGTTACAGGGACACCTAGCACTTTGAGGCCAACAATACTTTGGCAGTATAAAAAGCCCAATTTATACACAGCCAACATTAAGAGGATTGACCTGTTGCGCTGTCCATTTCTAACCAGTGGAAGTATGAATCACTCACTGTGGGTTGTTACCCCTATAGCAAGGAAACCCAGCTATGCCACTACTCCACACACACCAAGGCAGGTAATACATTGCTGAGATGGGATTCTGTTCTGTTCAATGATCTGACCTTTGTAAAAGAGAAAGAGCCCATTAGGAATTAATGTACTGCACATAGAAATGTCTGCTTGCATTCCTCTTTCACAGACATGTGTTTGGCGCCTGGGGTATTAACTTTCAGACTTTGTTTCTTTTTACTGTATATTCATCTGCGTACTGTTGCCTACAAATGGGGTGCAGTAGAAAAACAAGCTGTGCTGCCTTTGCCCTTTCCCATTTCTCTTGGATGAACAGGTCATTCATTCCTAAGATCACAAGCGACCTTAATAATTTCGTGTATGAGGTGCCATAATCTAATGAGAGTTTATGTTCAGTTTTGGTCAGAACTATAACCCATATGAAGTTTCTGTTTATAAGTAACAGGAGATTTTTTTAAATACTGCAGTAGTAATAAAACAAACAGCATTGTAATGGGGTCTCTGGAAAATTAGATGAAAATAATAAACGCTTACACAAAAAATAAAGGCGAGTTATTGTTGTTTAATAAATATGCAATTGCTTCCAAAACTATTATGTTCTTATCTCATTCCGAGGTATATTATACACTATTTTGATTAGGCATCTTGCATAAATTGGAAACAATTCTCATTTTGCAGACACAAAAATGTAAAATATTTTCCAAAGGATCTGAGTCACAAACCATCCAAAACATAGTTTTAATAAAAATGCAAAAAAATCAATTTGACCAATGACCCATACAATTCTGAAAACTATTCATAAAACAGAAATTTCTGAATTTCTTCAGAACTTATGTATCTCTCACTTCACATATGAACATACCCTTAAGTTCAACTCAGTAATTTTTTTTTAACATAGCAGAGAATATGTTTTGATTCTACATCTTTCTCTGTGTTCCAGTGTACTTTTGTTAGTTATACTCTATTACTATTTTGCAAGAATAAACATGCAGTTTTCCATTTCGATACTAGTAGGTTACAGTGCTCAAGGCAGACATTAACACTTATGTAACTTGAAATATACATATACATACGCATACACATACACATATACATATGCATAACTTGTTTGGAAAACAGTAGCTAGCAACCACTAGTACCTATGCATAATGCATATTATATTCATGTGTGCAATGTATAGTCTCTCAATATTAATCAAAAAATAATTTCAATTGCGTGATGTAAGTGCTCACACATTATAAAATAAAGGAAGTTGGAAAGAACACTTATGTGAATACCCTGCAGGAAAGAGTAAATGGCAGGAGAATACTAGGAGCAAAAGTCATTTCACCATCTTTTAACATGACAGCAGCTATGTGTCCACATATGCACAGCCACTCAGTGCGGAAAAGCTGAGATTAAAAGCTCCTGTGCATGAATACATGTGGACAATGATGTTAACACTAGTCACTCAAAAGGGGATAAAGAGGCCATGGGTGAAAAAAGGATGAGAATTTTGTTAGCACTATTATTCTCATGTATTCACTAGCACCAGACCTTATAAGGCTTTGAGAGCAAAATTCCTTATTCTCTATGCGTGGTCAAAAAAGACTCACAAAGACCATAATAAACATGTAACATGCAAAGAGTTAAATTACTCACCTTACTGAGATGGATATTCCTGGAGATTATGTATTTTGGGAAAAACAAACAGATAAACTGATTTTTGCCTACATGAAACACAAATAGTTTTTGTTTTGTTGGTTTTTTTGCTCATTGTTACAAGGTATTTCTACATACCTCTGGATTTCTAGCTTAAGCTCTCCTACTGGGAATGTCACTATGAGATTTCAAACAAAACAAAATTTTTTGGCATTTTCACAGGTCTCTCTAGTACTAAAATATATCAGTAGGCTTTGATAACTCATTGCCATGAACCACAGTAGCACCTGTTATTTTGCTCACAGAAAGGCATATTGATCTGCAGCTAATTTAGTGATGTTTTTATTTCATCATTCAACAACAGTTCTGCTAATTTCAGACAACTGTACAAAACAGGGTGATGTTGTTGTGTAGGTAATAACACATTTGTAAAAATAACCTCATCTGAATGCTCTTATTCACAACTCATTATACTTGCAAACTGAAATAGGCAAATTCATATACAAACTCTCATGTCCTTACCTTCTTAGTTTACTTCAATGAGAAATGAATTTTAACCTCTGTTCCTTGGCATACACAGAAGAAGGAGCTCCCACATGGGGTTATACACCTCAAATTATCCCCCTGCCATCACCATTCCCACACTCATTCTGATCTCAGGTGGGCAGAGAAGAAACACACCAGTATCCTTCCAAATGTATCAGAGCCTCCCAGGAGAAATTAGCTCCATTACCATGTTACATTAATGCGCTTCATTACACAGATCTAAAGATGAGTTCCATCTGAAAAGTTTCCTTTGACAACCACCACATAGTGCTGCCTGGAACCCAAGGCATCAATAGGACCTCAGTGGGCAAAGGGTCCAGCACCCATGCAGCTCCAGCTTCTATCTTGACACCCCTGAGGTGAAGTCAGAGTGATTTGCTCTGTCTGTGGATCATGAAAACACTAAATCATTAATCACATTATACCATTACCTCTCCTCTTCCGAAAAAGATGAAGGTGAATTTCCTTCTCTCCACCTCTTCCTTGCTTTTACCTACAGCAACAGGTGAGCAAAGCCTCAAACTAAGAAAGTCTGACACATCCTTCTACTAAAATCACTTCAGTATACTATTTTACCCAAATTAGCTCATAGTTACATTACAGATACTTGACCAGAAAGTTGCCTTGCTTTTACTTGATAACAGTGACTAGGAATGTCACAACAAACACACAGATGAAACTTCTGTTAGTTGTGTGTGTAAATCCCAACCTTAGTGTTCTATTAATACATTTCTAAACTGAGTACCTCTATCCCAGTTAATTTCCAGTTTTAATCACCTAGATTTTCTATCAGCTGTCCCCAAGAAAGGTTGTGACAGCTCATTTACTTCCTCTTCAAATGAAAACCAGACAGCATTTTCTCTTCACAGACAAATAATATGACTGATCCATTATTTTGTAAAACTGTTCTATGAAAGCAATAAGATTTGGACATGCTTAGAGGGAAAGAAAAATCATTGAAAGAAAGATTCCAACCAGCTCCATGAACCATCAATATACTCCTCTGTGTTCCCTACAAGTGATTTGTTTTCTTCTCAGAAGAGCAGTTGAAAGCATTAGAAAGGAAGGAAGGGAAGGAAGGGAGTAAATTTGGTGGCCAGTTATGATGCTGGGACTCTAGGCAGCAGGTGTCAGGTGTCACTTCTGGGCTCTGTGAGAGAATTTCTAAATGATCTTGGCTTAGACAATCCTGAACCCCTCTGCTCCCCAGGCCCATGAATTACACAGGGATAACAGCAATGCCACCTCTGTGAACCCATAGAGATAGTTTTTAGTGAAATAGCTATTTCCTAGTAAGTCCACATCAAGCACCTAGGATATTGTTGACCTCTTACACAGGTTGACAGTGCTGCATCATGTTGGTAATGAGGATGACAATGCAATTGCTGCTCAACAACTTTCTGCACAATATCATCAATTTCTTACGGAGATCAAGTTAACCTTGTGCACTTCTTCAGTCCCAAATAAATCCTAGGATTCTGTTTTTCCTGCCACTTAATCCTGTAGGTACCTACGCCTTTGTCAGCAGAGTTCTTCAGTACACTATCTATCTCCTGCCTGTGATCCAAAGTCACCAGCAACTGCTCTATGACCCATGGCCTCTGATACCTGCAGTGCCACTGTGCAAACTTCCAAGTGCTGAGTGGCGCATGCACACACTCCCTACTATAGGAGTAAGTAATGAAGAAAGTATTGCAGCAGATGTTTCACTTGGAGGAGAAGCCCTGTTATGCAATAGCTTTGGAATTGCAGATGATAAGGAAAACCTGCTCCCAGATCCCAAGCAAGCCCAAACCCACCTCTGCCATCTCTGAGAGCTGGCCTGAAGCAGGAGGCAAGGCCATGCTGCAGTAGGGGTGTTCCTCCTGGAGCAGTCACACTGCATACGGCTGAAGTGATGGTCCTGTAATTTGAGTAAGAGAAAGAGCCTCTGTGAGTCTCCAGTCACAGGGTCATATACTGGCCAGGAAAACAGGACACCTGAGTTACCAAACCTGCTCCAAGTACAATAATGTGTAAACAGGTTTGTGTTATCTGCAGTAGGTAGAAGAGTAGGTGAAGCAAATCTCAAGTACTCACATACACTCACACTGATACATGTACATAATGTGTCCTAAGAAAAGTCAGTCACTACGTATCATTTTTGTCTAATCAGGCTAATAACACTAAGAAACACCTCTGACTGGAGGAAGGCTCCACCTACAATCTAGAGATACCTCCAAAGCTGAATAAAGAAATGGGGCTCTAAACAAAATAATAATAATAATAATAATAATAATAATAATAATAATAATAATAATAATAAATAGCAAGGACAGGTGATCAGAAGTCTGTAATTGCTCCAAATAAAGAAATTATCAAATTACTCAGGACACTGATCAAGGAAACAGATGACTGAGGAATGTACCAGAAATCTGTAAAATCACAAGTGTCATGGAGAGGGTAGTCTGGCACCAATTTTGTACTGCATCTACCAACTCAAAAGTGAGTACTATCGAATGAAGCTCCAAATAAGAATTCAAACTGAACCAAAAGGTGTCATTCTCATTAAATTCGTGGAATTCCTTTCAAGGAACATCAAAGATGCTGTAAGTTGATGTTGACCTATGCAGCAACCAGACCACCTCTTCCTAAATTTTTCCTAAATTAAGGCATTCACTTGAGTTTACTGGTAGTTCGGAGGTAGAAATATTTTTTAATTCAGGATAAAGAACAAAAACAATCTCCCACATCACAAATTTTAAAGTCAAGTTCCCTGGATCTGGGGAAGTTGCAGGTGTCAGACTACTTGAAGTGCTAGTAATGAGGCTCCATCTCAAAAACCACCTTCATGTTCAGAATGCCTCCCTGCCAGATAAGTATCACAGACACCATATTGGGTTGTGTGAATCCTTGCTGTGACCTAGCACAGCCATTCTTCCATTCACCCAGCCCCAAGGTATCTCTGTTGATTATCAGTCTAGTGATATTGACTATTCACATCAGCTTGTTTCACTATCTAGCTCCACACACGCCCCTGCTTTGGCACCCACTCATTAGGCATTACTTACCTAGAAGGCACATGGCAGCTGCAGGTTTGAGTGCCACAAGCCTGCTGAAGCTGACACTTAGACACAGCTCCACAGTGCTCAGTAGCAGTCCAAGGTCTGAAAAATGGACACAGCCTGTTAAGGTACTAAGCTGGGAGCCTAGACATCATATAGGGTGGAGACTGGCTCTCCTGAGGAACAAGCTAAAAAGCCCTGTTAAGTGGGGAATTACTTGCAGGTAGCCAACAGGAGATAATTCTATTATAAGGAATATACTATAGACCACCCTCTCTGGAGCTTAGACACAATAAATGCTTCCAATGGATAAAAATGCAGATCCTAAAAGGCAAATGAGCCTACCTGGAACAAGACATAGCTGCTGAAATAAAAATTCATAATAATACTCAACTGCCATGGTCTTGTACCTTTGAAAGTTATGCAGATTTTATAATCTCCCTCCTTAGTTTACTTCTATCCAGATTACACAGGAACTGTCAATGGGGTATTTCGGATCTTGTCCTTAACACAAACATGTCTTGAAAGGAGAATTTGTTAGCTAAATAGAAAAAGTCTGATAAAAACTTTATTAAAGCACATGGAAATAACTTCATTGGGTGTCCTACTCTGGGACTTCATGGACCTTATGGAGTCTGAGGTTTTGTGAACCTAAGGAATTTTTAAACTCTCTGAGGGCTTACAAAATGAACTTAATTTCTTCTTACTCTGTCATTTAAACTCATAGTTTATGTTATTTCATATAAGGATAATTCAATATTTTTAAAACCACAAAAATGTTTTTCTAGCTACAGACAATCATGTGCAATGTATTAAGGACAGAACAGCCTCCAAGTCCAAGGTTTGGCACAGTCTCAGTCCTAAACAGACATAACTACAAAAATTGGATTTTTTTTTCTCTGCTGTTTTCCCAGTGTGTCTCTTTCTTTTTCACACTGTCATCTGACTTCTTTTCTCATGTTTTTCATCGTATATACTTGTCTTCTCCCTTTTTGATAGTCATCTTTACCAAGATAAGAAAAACGTGCTCCCAGTAATGCTGAAATCAACATCAAAATTTTAATGAACAATATTTCAACAGGTTTGAAATCTCTCAGAATGATTTAGCCCATGTCTAATAAGAACAAGATGTCCATGGATTATTTCCAGCACTCCCTCTTGTAACTTTATAGCTTCTGATTCAGAAGCACTGCATTTTGAACACTAGGCCAAACCTTCAAACAGGATTCATGCAAATTAAAATTTAGATTTGTTTGGGTGTCGTCATGCTCCCATTTGCATTCACTTACCACTAATATACATATATGCAGAACTGATATACATATGGCAGAACTGATCAGGCTAAGAAGCTAATTTTAACTAAATACATAAACAGTTCAATAGTTGTGAAGAACCTAGAGATCAGAACAATTTTTTACAAATTTGAGACAGCTGTAAACAGTTTACAGTAGGGTTTCTTTAAGAAAAACATCAAAAATCAACACAGGTACATATTGATAAATTACTCAGCACAAATATTGAGCATCCTTCTCATCAGAAACACAGTTGAAATACAGGCTTATTCAGCTACTCTGAAGCAACAGCCCAACCTCCAGGTCCACCAATCACCAGCAGCAGGAGTAATTTTAAACCCAGCTTCTGTTTTGTGGCACATCATTGGTAATGGCACATGCCTCAAATCTTAACCCTCCTTATGCAAAATCACCTTAAAATCTAAGAAGTTTATTTGATATAATTCATCCCAGGACACTGGAATAACATCATCATGTTTGCCTGAAAGATGGATCAAGAGTCTCTTGTTTTGAACTGGCTTCCTTCCTTAGAGACAGGTAATTCGAAATCCAACAGCATCTTCTGAGTTGAAGAAAAGAAAATTTGAACACTTATAAAGCAAGATAATTTCCAAAGAATAGTAAATAATGTGCTATTAGAGACACAGATTTCACAAAACCCACTTTTTTCAGAAAGAGTAAACAGAAGGTGCATTCTCATACCAGCAAGTACTGTTGTACCCAAGACTGGTATGCACAGAGGATGCAGTTTATTCATTCATCTTTCTTCTGTCACAAAATATAGAGTAGTTCACAGGCTGCAGTGATTAAAATTTCCATATTTTGAAACACTGCAACTGCCTCTCCAGATTGTAAAATTAAATCCTTTTCTTGTGCCCCAATACAGAGCACCCCAATGCAGACCAGCAGCTAGCAGATGATCAGAAGCATCTCAGTGCTGGCACTCTGCACTGGTTTACACATTCAGGGAATAAAAAATAAAGTTTGTACTGATTTTTAGCACAATTTATTTTAGACTTGTGTGCATCTAGAGGCATTTGCTGCACCAAAACCACATGCAGAAACCAAGTAAGTAGATTTTGGATCTGAATTTACTTTTTGTTGTGTTTTTAATGAAAAGTCCAACAACATCAGTCAATTTATTCTCAGCTTGCAGTTTTTTAAATTACAGCGATAACTTCTCTGTTACTGACAGCAGTGTTAGCATTTGCCTCTTAACTGTGTTGCCTGGAAGTCCTTGGCAGAAATCAGGATTCTGCCTGTCCAGATGCTGCAAACAGGATGCCATGAAGAAAATCAGTATTAACTGTGATTATTAAAGTCAGCTGTAACCAGAACCACAGCTTAAAGGAAAATCTTGGAAAATCTTAGACCCATAGTCAAACTAGCTGCTCTGGCCACTTCTGTGGTAATTGTTTAGGCTGTATTTTTGAAACCCTTAGTTGCTAACTCCAGCTTTTAATTGGAGCTTCTCTTCCTGTTAAAATCCCAAGACACAGAATCAAGAGAAACAATGAAGGAGAAGAGGATGTTATTCTCCTTCATATAGTATTAACTGAACACAGAATATGAGGTAAAGGCTGCACTAAAATATAAGCAAACAACAGTCTGTATATGGCATACAGTAAACTGTCTACTTCTAAAAAATAATTTCTTTTTCTCTAGGAGCAAGAGGCTGTAAGTGCAAACAAATGCTAAAACTGCTATGAACAAAACAGGGAGAACTAATGGAAAAATAATGGAGTCATCTGCCTCTTAAATAGTGAAACACCATCTTGCATTAGTGTACTTGCATAACCTCAAGCCCCTTTATTATTATGAAATGAACATAGATTATTTCCTTTACAAATATGACAGCCAGAGTATTTCTGTATTACTACATAGAAGGGCCCTTTCCTTTACAAAATGCCATGACTCCAGTTAGCAAACAATGGAGTTTTATTAAATCATTACCCAGCCTCACATGCAAAGCAATAAAACTTGTGATAAATTGCTCTTGCTCCATAAAGTCTCCCACAAATAAATGTCTTTTGACTATAAAGAAGGATTATCCCCCATCCCCTCCACTGAATTTTTGTTAGTTTTGCAGTATTTCTGTGCTACAATGAATCTAGAGCAGATTTGAGGTGAGGGCACATAGTTCACAAAATATGAAACAAAATGCTTACATTGTAAATTCCTCTGTACCCACAGTTACAAGAGACATGTAGCAGCTCGCTGCTTTGCACTAGGAGAACCTGCCACACATATGCAAGATAACAAAAAAACCCCAAACATTAAACATTTTAACAACTCGATATTGCAAGTTGTTGAGGTACCACCAATGATTTCCAGTGGAACATTTGAGCTTGAAAATAAGAATGTGCTTGTGAGCTTTCCTGAGCAAAAACCAGAGAATTCAACTCCTTGCAGCATTTGTATTTCTCCTCATTTGAAAGGACAGAGATGATCAGGACACTTTCCTCAGCTTCTTTTATTAGTTGATGTGTTTAGAACAACATGCATTTCTTTTCACTTAATACTGCAATATTTTACCTGTGTGCCTAAATACGCTAAAGAAAACCCCTTCTCTGCCTAACCTGAAAAGAATTCATTGACACACTATTATATTTTATTAAATTACAGGGGGTACTTTGACTATGTGATTTACCGTGTGCTTTATCTGATTGCATTTGCACTCCCTTAACTTTTTAATCAAAAGGGGAAATAGATTAATCTATGGTGAAAACATGACACAATTACCACTCTGACTTACTTGCTATAATCTATGATGAAATTTTTGTACTTAGGTCTTACAACTATTGTGACTTATCTTCCTGGCACAAAGATGTCATCATGTTTATGAACCTGTGTTTTCTTTTTCTTGCCTCAGCTTCCGTTCTGGCTTTAGCTGAACAGTTAAATCTTGGACTTTCCCCATTGCTTTCTGTGTTAAATCGGTGTTGCTGAGAACTCTTTGCTGATCTCTTAACCTCTAGCATTCATGATTCCTACATACTGCATAGTCTTTATTAAAATCAGATATTTGCTTGGAAACGTTTTAAGATGGTTGAAGCATTTTGGACTCTTGCCTGTTAGTAATCTTCCTACACAGAAAGCTATAAATCAGTACTTGGCCTGTTGAACTATGATTATTGTTTGTGTTATAGGTGATCTTGAATGTTCTCATTCTCAAATTACTGGGATTCTGTTGCAGCAGGAGCTTCACATACACAGGAAGAAACGGTACAAAAGAATTCACTGTTGTCCAGATTATGCAGGTTTTAAAACATTACCTGAAATGACATGACTTTCACCAATGAACAAAGCTGCAATGGTTCTCACGCCCTTGGCCTAGTCAAAATAGCCGCTTTATAGAAGCAATTTTTACAGATGCTAAAACGTTAATTCAATGCTTTACCTCTTATGCTTCTAAGTAGCACATTTCAAATGCAAGTGACCACAATAATTAGATTTAATGCATCATACATAGTGTTCTTTGGATCTGAAAGTCAAAGACAAAATTTGGATGCTCTCATTTTGTCATGTTGGAAAGCATAATAAATGTGCATATTTTCAGGTCATTTGTCTTTGAAAAGCTGAAAACAAGAAGTCCCACCCATACCCAGTCATCTTCAGTCTTCCAAATAGTTTCTAGAACATTTTAACATATTTATTCTACAATAATTTTAGACATTATTGTCTCAGCGGTTGCTTCACTTGTCACTGGCTTCTGTAGCAAAACCAGTTTAAGAAACCTGGGTTTCTCCTCTTTCACCACACCAGTTTGCTGCCCCCACAGCAATCCCCATGGAGCTGTTAGTGAGGCTCTTTGAGGAGGTGAATTGCAGAAAGGGTCTAGGTCATGAAAAAGCCTGGAGAGGGTAATACATTGTGGTGGAGGGGCAGGAATGAGACGAGCAGAAGAGGCACGTGCAAGGATTCATGATTCCTTAAACTAGCATTATCTTCTTAACCCAGACTGATATCCTGAGAAATATCCTCCAGTGGCTGGGGAGCAGCTGTGCAGAGGTGTGAAAAACTGCTCCAAGTTTCTATAAAACCTTCAGCGAAGGTGAGAAGTCACCATGTTTTTAGCAATAGTTGTGACTTCCAAAGGCAAGTTAATCATGGGCATTAAAATAGGTTACAAACTTATCCCCCCCCAACCCCCAAAGCCTAAAAATTACAGCTAAAAAGTACCTCCTTTTCTTGGGAATTTTCTTGTTTCTTTCTTTAGATGTTTTGATGCTGCTATTTCACTGATGCTGCTGTCACCTCACACTTTTCTTAATTGAAAAATGCACTAAAGGTGAAGCTAGATTTAAAGAAAGGCCTGTCAGATGAACTTCTCTGGCTGTGGCACATTCAGAGTAAGTGGTTACCTGTACAGACTTCCCCAAGCTGCCCTTTCAGGCCTCCATCCCAAGTGTGGTGCCACTGCACACATAGTCTACTCTAACCCAGTTCTGACAAATTTGATTGAGGGGTTATTTTTTGTTTTTTAATCTCCCACTAGGAAGTATTTAAAATCACTCAAATAACTTTGACAGAATAATGTTAGTGAGTAACCAGACATTCAGTTCTGATGGAGACTGGAGTGAGGTAGGGGGATAAATATTTACAGCTAGAAGAAAGTTGCAGGCAGATGAAAAAAGCCTGTGCATGTCAGTTGTTTCAACCCATCAGCAGATGCCACAAATTGGTGGGCAAATCTCATATGGGCTAACAAAATCAGGCCTAGCCCTTCAGTTACTACTAACTCATGCTTTTCAATCAGTCAACAACACCTGCTATTCAGGAACAAGTAGAAAAGAATGTTCCAGTACAAACAGGATCTGGGTTTTGGGGTAAAAGATGGAAGAGTGACAACAAAAACAAGTCTGAAATTTCATTTACACATCACAAAGTCGGGGGGGGGGGGGGGGGGGGGAGGAAGGGAAGTATTCATTTCGGTTTCAACTTTTCATTTCAAGTAACAATACTGTTTGAAATGCAAAATAACAGCTCTGAATGAGAGCTCCAAAAATATGGGGCAAGTTAGCCTCTTAGGGTACACATTGCCTAACTTTAATAAACCATGAAGAGACCACTGCCTTATCGTATTGTCTTGGATTTCTCAATTTCCTTTTTCCATCAAATATACTTCTGTTGTGGTCATATGTCACCGATTTAGTAACTGCATTTGCTCTCTTTCAGACTAGTCTTGTACTGAGCAAACCTTGAGTTAAATCCAGGTCGATCCAATTCAAACTGTGGCCATGCCAGAACTCAGTATTTTTAATGCCCAAAATCACTTATTAATTATTCTAATGTTTGGGATACTATTGAATGATTCTGGTTGTATTATGCTGATACAATGCAGCATCACTCGGTCAAGAAGAATATCAACATAAAGCAAAACAATGCTTTATATCAGGCTGTATTGTTGTTCACTGAGTAACACAGCAGCAAGAATCAGCCTCTAAGAATCAATTATATCTTAAGGGAAAATTACCTGGATGACACATGATTTTTTAAGGTAATTTTTCCATGCCTTACTCATTTCAAAGGAAATACAGGGCTATACTTTATAAACCATGTAATACATAGCAGGTGTGGTGTTTGGTAACTTTACTTCCATTAAATAAGCAAGTACTTATAAAGAGCCCTTGCAAAAATCTGAGTTTGGTCTCAGGAATCCTGTTATGCCATGCCTATAACAAAGGAGTTATGTTTAAGTGTGCATTATTTTTGCTACTAATTTCAAGGCTGATTACAGCAAAACATATTAAAATGTTTCCTTGTGGATCTCAACTGTTTCATATGCTGAGCTGAATGACAGAAAGGGTACATACAGCTCAAACTATTTATTTCCTTGTAAACGGCCTTGGAAAAGAGTGCAATAATTGTTAGCAAGAACAGCAAACTCATCTTTATCATGAGTTTGGATAAGGAAAGATTTTACAGGAAGCTTTAAGAAAGAAAGGCAGTTTTCACAGCAAAATTTATTGTCAAAGACCATTCTTGTGCTGTATCTATTTATTGGAAGTTATTGGGAAAAAAACTGTAACAGAAATGTAGTTTAAAACACATGAAATTCAAAAATTCACTCTGAAGCTGGAATATATCTGGTGGCTTATTTTCATGGAGAAGCAGTGATGAAAGCAAAAAAACTTTGTCGATATTTTTTGAGAAAAATACAATTTCCTAATGAAACATGCCAATTATATGTTAAGGGGAATATTAAATCTATGCCTTCAAAAGTGAAAATCAACAGGATTTTCCATTAATTAAGAAAACTTAAATATCATGGTTTACTCTGAGTACTACAACAGCTCTAGTTCCTTAATGTTTGTCCCAATAATACTTCTACTTCCTGCTCATATTTCTAACTCTTTCTTTCCCACACTTGACTGCCATCTTTTTCTTTTTTAGAAAAACTAGGCCAAACCAAATTCAATTTTTCACAAAAGAGTTTATATTACATTTTTTTTAAAGATCTAGTATGGTTATACAGAGATGATTTCTATATCCAGAAGCATAAAGCCATAGGGAGCAGAGCAAATATAATTCTCCTGGTTCTGTTGAAGAGCCATTGATGCTTCAGACCATTGTCATTTTGGCTTTGGGCTTTATGGGGACCCTCATCAGCACTGCTGCTGAAGAGACTCAGACCTCCCCAGATCTGGATGGTTTGACACAGTTTCACTTGAGCTCACTCCAGTCATAGCCTATTAGTAGAAAAACCATCTGTCCACACCACACCTGTCCTGTGAGCTGCAGTAATGAAAAGTCACTGACTAGGACATTCCATATCCATTACATTTTACCGTACTTGTACCAGATGTGGCACTTTCAGTGTTTTCATTAATGGTTTGCACAGTGGAATTAGTAGTACTCATGCCAGATGTGCAAAGGATGCAGTGCTAAGATAAGCTGTAAGACCTATGCAGACCAGAGGATTTGAGTTCAGAAGATGAACTGAAGACATAGAGAGGATGCATTATCAAAATAAGATGCATGTGGTCATTAAACAAACAAAATGTATTCACTATGGACAAATCCAAAGTGTAACACTTGGGAATAACTGAACGCCCAAATATAACATGGGCATGAATGGACAGCAGCTCTAGAAATGGGATCAGAGGTGGTAGTGGGTCACAGAAGAACAATGCCACAAGGCTGCAAGAAAAATGAATACCATCCTAAGAAAGGGTCAGTAGAAGGACTTTGTTCAGATGGAGTACTATCTTCAGTCTGAGCATTGTTTCCAGGTATGCCAGGAATCAAATGGTGAGAGAACAGAAGAAAACAGAGAGGGTTCCCTGAGCCTGGGAGACATTGAAAGGACCAGGTACTTTACCACCTGCAAATGAAGAGACTGCAGGGAGACAGGATAATGGTCTTCAGATGTGTAAAAGGTGACTGCAAAGGCGGACAGTAGTGGATTTAAATTACATCAAAGAGAGAACCAAACTACTCTCTGCCAAGAATGATTTAATCATCTACGTCCTGAGAACAGAGGATGAACTAGATGTCTTTTAAGAGCTACTTTGTTTTCTATGATTCCTTTAATACAAACTTCAATAAAATATTTTAATTGCTCCAGAAGCTAAATACAGACATTTCTGCACATTTGGAGCCTTATTTTTCAGTGTATTTTTAACTTAATACATCCCAACTGAAAATTCCTACATCTAAATTTAAAAAACAAAAAATAAAGGAAATATGTCTACACCAACTGTGAGAAAAGGGAGAAAGTATAAATATGACTTCTTAGGAAATATCTTTTTAAATTTTTTTTTAATTAAAAACAAAACCAATGAAGGGAGGAAACAGTAACAAGATGATTATTCACAACATTCATGACTGTTAATGCCTAACAGCTGTATATGAATATTATAGTAAAGACCCATAAGAACTTCCTTCAAGACCAAATGAATCAACAAGATTTAGCAAAATAACTATTTTGTCCACAGACACAACATTTTAGGATAAAGCATTTACCTCATTCTTCAAAGTAACAGTTTTTCCCACTAATGATTTTTAGCTACAGAGTTAGAACAGATTAATTATTATAACTGTTTTACTACCATCCACCAAAGGAAGGAAACTGGATCCTTAGGCTTCTAATTAACCAAAACCTGTCTCTTTGGACTCCAGATTTAGTGTTCCCCCCCCTTTTTTTTTAATTCATCTAGATAAAATTCTAGTCCTGGTTTTAACCAAATTATGTCAAAATTATGGGAAAATATTTCCTGGTATTGTCAAATCTGGCAGAAGAAGTTAAAGCCTTCTTATGTACAGAAAGAACATATCCCTGATTTCATTCACGTGTGCATATGCACAGGAAGTCACAATCAGGCTTTTTGATTAGAGGAAGGATTGCACAGATAGTTTGGAATGAAGTCTGTGATCACCTGCAGGCAATAAGTGTCTACTAGCAGAAAAAATGCCTCAGTATGGACTCTGCCTTGCATCACTTGTATGGTAGCATTCAATGATGGTCAACATCTGCATCTCATTTACACAACTGTTATCTTGTGAGAGAACAACCCCATAAAAGCATGTCATGCTTTGCAACTGTGAAGGACAAATTTTGCAATATGATTTTGATAAACATTCAAGCTGGGCATTGAAACAAAAGTCTGCAAGGTGTACACAGTGAAAAATATGTTTAAGAGTCAGGTGGAAGGAAGGAAGAAAGGAAGGAAGGAAGGAAGGAAGGTCCACGAAAATGGAGTTAATGGAGTTAAAATTTCAGATTTGCATATGCAGGGAAAAAAAATTAATTGGTTGATGAAGCTCTTGTGTAACTTAAACCACATAAATAAATTTAAAATTTCACTGTAACTATTTACTACATCTGAAATATGGAATTTCTTCTTCAAATAATATACTATCATAAAGACCAGAAGCAGTAGACAAAAAGTTAGTTATTTAATGTTTCATTTCCATTGGAAATAGGAGATGTATAAAATGAGAAAGACAAGAATATCACTTACTGCCCACATATTTTTTTATTTATAGGCCTGGAGAAGAGGGAAATACTACACTTAAGAATGCATATGTTATTATGAAAGCTTATGTCATCTCATCTCAGGAAACTTTTACACTATTTGCCTGTATATTTAGGCACAGTATTAACACTATCTGATCATAGAAATTAATGAAAATTATTAGAAAAAAACTAAATTTGCAAGCTCTTATCCTTTATCTTTTAAACTTGCCTGGCATAAGCAACACTTGTTCAATTGTCAGAAGAAAACTGAGTTCTGCTAGTTTTCATTCTCTTGCAGCTTCAGTAGTTTTAACGAAAGCAATATGTGTATTTGAGTATTTAAACAGAAAGCTAAGTTTAAAATGTTTTACCCAGCACTGGGCATGAGAAAATACGAACTTGGGTCCTAATCCTAGTATCTATACACCTGTGAGGAACATGCTGGCTCCACAGATATACCCCACTGAATGAAGTCAAACCATTAAAAAAGAAAAGCAGATCCCATCATCCTTTGTGTCATTTTCTCTTCCCATCATTTGCACCCCTGAAGACACCGTGTATCTCAACTCAGCCCAGCTGCAAGAACAGTTACCACTAACCAGATGTTTGTGATCACAAATTTAGTGAAAGATACTCTGCCCAGAGCTGACGTTGATGAAAGATACGTGAGCTTTCTTCATGCATTTCATGCAAAAGAGCTTGTGTTGTTTAAAATTATCCTGGAAAGCTATTGACTTTGTACTGAAACAAATGAGGAAACTTCCCAGCCAGTTTGGCTGTGGGAGCAGTAACACCCCAGTGCAGCACAACCTCTCCACAGCAAGTTTCTTATCGTGACATTAATGTGTGTTTGGAACCTGAGACCTTGCTTGGCTCAGAAGGATTACAGCTTCAAAGACAGTGGCTAGGAAGAACTGACTGAAGGAAATCCAACTGCCTGCCCACTCAGATTTACACTTCCAATTATATTATCTGTTCGGCATTCCTCTGTGCCTAGCTTCTACATGATTATCCACAGATAGATAAAAGACTAAATTAGTTATACAAGTTCTGATAAAATTTAAAAGAATCATAGATTGGTTACTGCAGCTGCATACATGTTACAGGCACATAAATACAAGAATATTTGTAACTACTATCACTGAAATATTATTTTAATAATTATATGGTCTAATACAGCAATGATTGTATGGTAGTGTTTATTTATCTGTGTGTACATAACCATGAAACCTGATAAGACAATATTTTAAATTTCTTCAGCCCTATGTGCTTTAAAAATAAAACTGTTTGCATAGTACTGATAATTCATTGGAGTAGAATTCTCCCTCTTTAATTCATTCAATAGTAAGGAAAAAAACCCCTTGAAATAAGGTGTTACAATATATGTACTGGCATGTCTTTCACTCTATAAACTAATGCAACACCTTACTAATTTTCAATACTTTTAACTTATGTATTTATGATAGTTTGAAAAGACTAACAGCTATACTTTAATATGCAAAGACTGTTTCCTCAATGCTGGGTCTAGATGCTCACAAAGAAACCTATTGAATGAGGTATGCATCCAAAAATAGATCAACATAATCTACTACCATATCATCTTCATCATAAGCAGCTGGAGCTTCAGACTTACTTATTTTCTTTTTGCAAATGTAGCACTGAGTAAGAAAGTATTTTTTTACCTGAAAAAGCTTGTAGTGACTTCATATAGAGGGAGTCACACATGTTTCTCTTAATAACTGCAGGGTTTGGGGCTAAATCCTTGGTGAAAGTCTTTGACTATGAGCAACATATTACTATGCAAATACAAAATCCCTACAGCAATAATAAAAGGTATCTTGAAGTTCTATAAAATTTTGGAAAAAAACATTAATTTCTGCTGTACATACTGAAAGTTCCCATGAAAGATACAGGCAGGTAGCATGAAGCTGTACCATCTGTCTAAGAGTGAAAATGTTCATATATCATGAAGATCAGAAACTGTGTCTGAGCTATGCTTTTGCCAAGCTGGTCAATGAAGTTAGGCACTATCAAGAAAAGGGACAGAAGCATTTTGCCACAAGGGAGGATGAACTAGAAGCTTACGGGAACCCCAAAACAGGCCGGGAGAGAACACCAGCACCCCAGCAGCAGGGCAGTCCCTCATCCTTGCAAGGCCAGGGTGATGGTAGGATCACAGTTCACCAACAGACCCAGACACCTGGTGTTGAACCAGGTCCATGGTCCATCCAGGGGGTGCAGCCAGGTATTCCTGCAGAAGAGTACCAGGGCCAAGGCTGACTATCACGTGAGTTCAAGGTCCAGTCAGGAAACAGGACAGAGGCAAGGCTGTCTATCTTGTAGGTACAAGGCAGCCAGGAAGGCAGCCAGCAAATCCGCACTGCAAGAGACAGCTGGATGCAGATCCACACACACAGCCACACAAGCAGTAATGGGATGTCCAGGCAGGATGTGGGTGGGAGTCCCAAGGAAGCTGGGCAGGGCAGCTACAGCCTGTAGAAAACACAGATTTCACCACTCATTTAACTACAGAGGGGAGATTCTTATAGGAGCCAACTCTCAAGCAAAAGGCCAATATCCTGACTCTGATAGTACCTCATGGCCAGTCAGCACCCAGGTCCTACCCTGTGCTTCTTCTTCCCATGCTTTGGAGGGATTTTGTTACAACAGCAAAGAACTGATGGGACAAGGGGTGCAGAGGAATGGTCCATTCTGTGTTGCAGAGACCTTAAGGACCATTGGGAATACATGAATAATGAGCCCAAATGGGATTTGTGTCAGCCAAAGTAGTCATACACTCAATGGTCCTTTAATTTTTGGGAAGACAGTGTACAACCATTTTGCACCAGTGACTGGCAACAAGATTATGCACATGCAGGAGAGAACTCAGCCTAGGGCAGTACGGGGTACTGCAGTACGGGGTCCATGACAGGATCTCAATGGAAATTTAGTGGAAAAGGTGACACTGGTCTCTAGATGAGTTTCTAACTTCTCTGTGACTCCCAATAAGCCTTCCTCCACCACTCTCCTCACTTTTTTTTTTTTTTGTCAAGCCTGCCTATAGGTTCATTCCAAAACTTTTCAAAAAACCAAAAGCTACAAAGCAGATTTTCTGTACCATTAAGGTTTGGCAATGTGCCAGTCTGATCTGAGGACTAATGGTCCTGCACCTGAAACAGAATGAAAGAAGTGAAGCAGACAAAGAACAACAGAATAAAACATTACTTGCATACATGTAGGGGAGTTAGATGGAGAGAGGTGGAAAAGAAACACTGCCAGTTCTGTAAAATTTTCTACATGTTTGTACTGTTTTCGTTAGGTCAGTTACTCTCTCTACAGTGATATTCTGTAAATATTTACAGTTCTGTAAATCTGTAAGAGGGAAGAGTTCCAAATTTTTTTGCTTTTTGAGATCATTTTGGTCACAAGTTTCTATTTGACCACAAACAGTATTTGTTATATACTATTCCAATGATATTAAAATAAAGAATGCAAAGTTTGGGAGAAAAGTATAAATTATGTGTTTGTCTAGTACACTGCTATAATAATTAACCTACATTTCTTTCATTCTGCAGAAAATTTTTTAATGTTATCTTGACAATTTGGTTTCTCTGTGAGACTTTTCCATTTCCAACTGTTAACCAGAAAATCGTAACAAATTAGATCCTGGTCGTGAAGAATTCTGTAAATCAACATGACATTAAAAATGTCAGTGGCAATCAGAACAGAAAGAAACAAATTGTATATCATAATAGTGTTCACTAGCCACAATTGACTCCAAAGTTCCATTAAAACCATGTTTCTATATATTACCTATTTTGATATTAATTAGTATACATACTTAAAAATATTTGACCATACTGTATTTTAAATGATGTTAAATTTCTGATGAAGGGATTCTATTTCCTTCTAAAGACTATTTGACTATTCAGATGAGTAAGTTTCCCATACAGTGAAGTCTCAGTATCATGGCACCTGAGGTACCTATAGGATACAAGAAAATCCAAATGACCTGAATCATATCATAATCTGTTTGCAATCCAAAGAAGGTCATCAAAAGAATGATGTAATAAGCACTTCTATGGCAGCAACCGAGTAAGTGCAGTCACCCTGCTGAATGCCATGGCAAAACTTATGGAGTACCAAAGGAGTACAATAAACCTCAAAAAATGTGCATTTACATGCCAAATGGCAATAAAACTGTTATTGGTTAAAGGTAAATTTCTGTCTCTGTTAGAAGAGTCATACATTTAACAAAAAAAACCCAAACAAATAGCTAAATGAAACATGAAGAGCTGTGCTGTTTATGGAATAATTCTGTTCTAAGAGCAACATAAACTAGGTAACTACTTAAAGGATTTTAAAGCAAGTAATAACTGCAGATATTTGTGCAAATGTAAACTGGATTCTGCTTGTCATACTCCAAGCATGTACATTCGAAGAAAAGCTGATTTAAAAGATCATATACCAAGGGGAAATAAATGTATTGAACATATTTATGGTTCCACAACAAAACATTCCTACATTTTTAAAAAGGAAGACAATATTTGCAGCTTCTTGCAATTAATTTATTTTGGACTCAAAAGCTATTCAATACCAAATTATATATTGGTATTATAAATTGTAGATTATTTAGGCTTAGATTTAATTACTCTAGTTATGCACATATCTTTCCGAGGTCAGGAAACATTGCCAACAGAGAGATATATGTCTCTCTCAGATCTATTACTACTCATATATTCAAACAAAATTTCCTCTGAATAACCGCACTGCAAAACTGCTAGTTCAGCACGTTGAAATGAATACTATTACATTACTTTCTTTAACAGTGAATCATTACTGCCAGTAAATAATTTAATGTGGATAGATTTTGATTTGCCCTACATGGCTGCCTAAACACATTTCCATTCAGCTGCTTACAGCATTTTCAGTGAGGTCAGCTATAATGCTGTGTCATACTTTCATTTCCTAAGTAAGTGGCATTAACACTGCTCGCCTGATACGCAGGCGAGAAAGTCGACCAGCTCTTCGTAGAAACAGGGCTGTCAACCATTTGGTGAAAGTGTGACTCAGCACCTCCTTAGTCTGTAAAAGTACACTGCACATAGGAGATAAACAGGAGGGGGATCAAGCACATCAATTCTCTGGTATGTATATAAACAAAAATGTTCTTACTACCATACAGAATTTATGTAATAATTCTTTTCATTAATTTATATCAAATCTTCTGTTTGCATGCAAGGAAGAGAGTATAAACTAGGTTATTTAACCATTCCTAATTTTTGCCGGGAACTGATCAATGAAGATTTCTTCAACTGAATTAAAGATGTTTGTTTTATTCACCAAAGAACTGTACACTATACTAAGGTAGGAGAGAGATTTTTCTTCCCACAAGAAATGGGTTTATAAATTTGAGTGATAATTATTCACAACTAAAAAACATCTTTCAAAAATAAAAAAAAATTGCTACGAATTTTCTACATATGGACACCAGCCAACTTAGAATATTCAGACCTACAGCAAACAGTCTAAAAACGTGAGGGAGAAGTCCTTCCTCAGAACATGCAGAAGAACACACATCAACATGAATGTAGAGCTGCAAAAAAAGTCAAGGTAAAAGCTTCTTGTTGCCATTTTATGAAAGACTCCATGCCTAAATTTTGTTCTCTAGCAAAGGAGAAAGCACCTATAACATCTTGAACAATCCTCATTTTCTTTGAGACAGGAATCCAAGGAAAACAAAGATTAATTAAAGTTTCTCTCAGATTGACTAGGACTCTGACTTCAAGAAAGACAACCATACAATGTAGAATAAAGGTGTATAAACCCCAATTATTACTGTACATAATATGGGGATCACAAATGAGCTGATTGTGAAGAAGTCTGGGGGGGAAAAAATAACAAATGGAAGAAGTTTTTGTAAATGCCTAAGTAAGCTTTGTCATTGCTTATGATAAATATCAAACATGGGTTCAAAAGTGATTCAACAATTTCATGTAGATGAGTAACAGAAACTATGAAATACAAACACATGGATACAACTTTTGGTTCAGTAAATCCCAAATTCTAAATGTCAGATTGCTCTAACGTTCAACTGCATGGTCTTATCCTCTTTCCCACCTTTGCCACAAAAAAATCCTCATTGGCTACTGTCAGACACAAAGTATCAGATTTTAGGGACCTATTGTGATACTGTAAAAAACGATTCTTGTGCTTTCTGCACTGGAAACAAAAAGCTGAAGTTTAAGTTCAATAGATAATGGTTGTCAACCACAAAGTAGGATCCTGTCCTCAAGATGTTTAGGAACAGCAGTGATTTTACCATAAACAAGGTTAATGCATACAAAGTTACATACACATGAATTTACTGAATAGAGATCCAGTTGTAATATGTTTTGACTGCTACCTGTTTTCATGGTATTTTTGACAAGAAATACGGAGTGAGGAGCTGATTTTCTTGATTCACTGGGGCTTTGTTATCCATCAGAATAAAGTGCTTATTGAACTCCTGCCCTAACTGGTCTTTTTTTGCCATGTCAGTGCATACATGATTATTCTGTCTGGTAAAGCACAGAAACCTCTTCATAACTATACAATTGTTCCAGATTTGTTCCCTTCTGTACATACCTCTTGAACAGCAGCATGCCCAGATAACGTCATCTAATTTCTTAAACTTAAATTATTTTTAAGGGAGCCACAAAAATGCAAGTGACTCTCCAAAGATGTGAAGCATTATTTGGTTGACAAACAATGTCCTCAAAGATCTGCTGACATAATAAGTGATACAGATGCACAGACTGCTGTAATAATGGCAGTAACACCTCTGGGAATCCAAATGCATGTCTTAAATTATACTCTCTGCCACCAGCAAATGCTAAAAGAACAAAAATAGTAGCTCTTATTCCTGTAAGAATCTAAACAAAAATATGTGGAATGGCTTCTTGAAAATGACAACATTTTCAGTTAATTAACAAATACCATTTCCAAAGTTTTTATAGAATTGTACTATACTAAAATAAAAACAAGCAAACAAACACAAAAACAAAAGCAAAAACAAAACATCACAACGTTAAAAACTTATGTGAATTTTATACTGGTAAAAAAAAATCAGAGCTTGCTGAGTGGAAAAGATGAATCAAGATTAACAGAGAAACACTATTTTTAAAACTCCCAAAAATGTTACAGAGTTAAAAATATAATGTAAAAACTATTTTTATAGCAGCTGGCAATGTCCATTTAAGGCTGACAAATTCAGTTGATTAGTACTACATATCTCATGCAGCTCTCAGTGTTTTGAGTTTATTGCAGTATAACAGCATAATCTGATGGTTTTAAAACTCAGAGTCTCTCCCTATTTTTGGCTTAAATCCAAGTTATAATTAGAGTAAATGTACTATTTTTTTAAAAGAATACTGCTGCTTATAGTCTTAACATAGTTATTTTGTTGTTTTCATATTGCAAAACTGAAACAAGACTAGAATAAGCACAGAGGGGGAAAAATTAAGGTTTAAACCAAGTTTAATATGTAACTCCAACGCACCATCACAAAGCCCAAGAGGGAGGATATGCAATCCTGCATTCCTTATGCACTCGTAATACTTCTTGGCTTCAGTGGAAGTTTTGTTTAAGAAAGCATATAATCAGAACCTATAATTTCATTAATTGCATGCCACAGGCAGTCTATGTGAGGTAAGAATCATGAACCAAACTGTTTGGAAGGATGGTGGAACCCATTAGCCCCGCCTGCATATTTACGGACCACTGAGTCTATACAGCAAAACCATGAATCCTCATTTTCCCCACTCACTCATACTTCCAGCTCTTCCTCATGACAGATCACATCTGTCATGTAGACAGTAATGCAGACTGGACATTCAGGACACAACATAGCTCTCAGGTCTCTGTTACTGTTCTCCATTACTATCCTTCCCCAGACTCTTAGCAGTACTGAGAATTTCACCCAATGCAGATCCCTACTCTGTTGGGATTTTCATATTATTCATACTAGGCACAGACAAAATGAATGTTATGTAGCTATTAGTACAGAGTGCTTTGATATATTACATATTTCATTAGATATCCTTTGGACAATTTAGGAAGTATCATCTAAAAATCCTGTGAACGGAGTTGACTTTTACAGTATTACTGTACACATTACTTTTCCATGCTTAACATAAACACAAATGACTCTACTGGGTGTGTGTTACAGATGGTTTTATGGTATCTCTCAAGATTTATTTATATATGTAGGAAGAAATAGCATGGAAAAAACCCTCCCATATAATAAAGGCCTTTTATTTGCTAAAGCACAAGCAAAAAAAACCAAGAAAAAACAAGAAACAACAACAGAAAAAACCCTGAGCACTTTCAAGCTAGTTCTTTTTCTAAATATGCAAAAAAAAATCAAATTTCAAAAGAAACCATTCACAGGATGAAGAATGACAGGTGATGTTACAGTGAGGTATGAATATATAGATAGGTCTCTACTGCAGACTGATATTTAGAAGCACACAGCAGATAGCTCTTAAGCTACAAAACCTCCATTACTTCCCCGTACAATAAATTGAAAACTCTAGTTAATTTCTACCTGTGTCACTGAACACAATTCAATTTTTGCACCACCTAACTACAACTAACTTACAGTTTCTTTTACAACAGCCTCAAAACATAAAGCAGGGACAGACTGTCGAGATAAAAAGTAAAAAAGTTCATTCTTAACAATCCTAAATGCTCAAACTTTGTAAGGAAGCTTCCAATGTGTAAAGGCACACAAAAAATAAAAAACAAACAAATGGAAGGTATAAAAATTAGGGTGACTTAGGGATAAGGAGGATGGAAACAAAGGAAAGTGGAAAAAAGAACAAAAGAACACTTTAAAAAGAGAGAAAGAAAAGCATGACAATGAAAACAAACGAATTGTTGAAACTATGGTGGGAGGAACTGATGAATATTAACTTTTATTATTCGGATTACAAAATAAATTTCAAAATTGGATGAAACACATTCTATGTATGTTTTGCCAAGGACATTCTTGGCAATTACAATGTCAGGAAAATTATAATTCAATCAGTGAGGCATTACTTAAAACCACTTGAAAAAAGCAGATCATTTGAACCAGCAAACAGACTGCATGGGTAAAATTTTAAAGACTCGATATTCTGGAGCAGTGCAGATTGCACTTACATGTTGCAGAGTTCTAATAATGGGGCCATTAGAAATACAGCAGTTTTTCTTCCTGGATGCATTTTACTAATCTTTTGTCTCATAAATGAGACAAACAAGAGAGAACTAAGCCTCATCGTCATTTTCTATATAAAATGAGAACACTTCTAGAGAAAAAAAAAAAACCCAAGCACTTGTAGAGCAAAACTTCTAATTTGCTAAAAAAATCTGGTTTGAAGTTTTTAAAAAGCGTATTGTCCACGACAACCAGATCATATCTATAAAGACTGTTTCTGTATTTATCAAGCACATGTGGGATATTTTACCATGCACAGAATCTGTGCGCTTGCCTTGAAATGGATGATACAGTCCAAAAACGTTACCAATACGTCATTACGCCTGTTGCCACACTGGCAAAACCCACAACAAACAGGTCACCTTGACCTCTGTCATGTACACTGTTTCACAGAACTGCTGCCACCCGAAGAACGGGATTGACTGAAAAAGGCACCAGGCATTCACCATTTCCACTGCAAAGAGTGCGCCCTGCCTTTCCCGCAGTAGTGCTTATTTATATATCGCCGTGATAGCGCTGCGAAGACGAGCGATGCAGCCTTTCCATTTAACCCGTTAGGTCGCCGAAGCCTTTGCAAATTGCCCGTTGTGCAGTCAGACTTTCAGAGGACCGAAAACGTCGCGGACTGGCACTGCTGGGGCGACTTTATCACCCCTCACCGCGATAGACAGCCCCAGTCGCGCTCCGCCGCGTCCGCAGGCGGGGTGAAGGCGAGCGCCCCGCACCGGCAGGGCAGAGCCGGCTGCAGTTCAGAACGCCCCGAGCTGAGCTCCGGGGTCATTTCGAGCGCCGCTCCCGCGGAAGGAGGCGCGCCGCCGCCGCCACCGCCCCTCCGCGCCCCGGGGCCGCGCGGGAAGGCGCCGCAGCGCATCCCGCCCGCTCCGCCCCGCCGGGATCCGGGGGGAGCGTGACGTGCCGCGACGGATGGGGGCGGGGGGGGGCGACTGCAGTCATGGAAAATTTTCGGCTTCTGCATCTCCTGCGCGTGCCCTCGCCGGTCCCCGCCCCTTCCCGGCTTTCGCTCCCGCCCCCCCATCCCGGCCTCGGCGGGGGCGGTCCAGAAGGTTCGGTGGTGGTGGCGGTCCGGTGCCGCCGCCTCGCGCCGCCCGCCTGCCCCGGCGACCCTAGCGGGGCAGAGCCACCGTCCTCCCGCCTCTCTCAGCCCTGGGAAGCGTCGAGTCTCCGTCAGAGCCGCGGGCACTGCAGTGGGCCCAGGAGCGGCGGTGGTCGTGAGGGATTCCGTCGACGGTGCGAGCTGCTCTCGTGTCCCGGCGGCCGCCACTGCCCCGGGACAGCAGACAGGCAGCCGCCCCTCGCACCCTCCACGGGCTCTCGATGCTGCAGAAGAAGGGAGCAAGGGCGATAACGCAGGGGGTCAAACGACTCGGTGTCAGGGCATCCTCCACACTCGAGGGTAGCAGCACCAGACTGGCCTGGGAGTGCGCTGGTGCCCACAGGACAGGAGCTGGGGAGGCTGCTTTGCACCCCCCGTCCCTCTAGAGACAGCAGCCAAGTGTGCCCCCGCTACCCCCGTGAAGCCTCCTTCGGAGCGGCCCTTGCGCCGTGCGTGTGAGGAGCTGCAGCGGACAGTAAAGCCCTGCCGCCCACTCCCAGGGAGGGCCGAACAACAAAGCTCTCCAAATCTTCTGGAGTGATTACCTGAGGAAAAGGAAGGAGGATGTTCTGTTTCCCCCTCTCTTCCCTACAGGGGGTTTATCGTGAATCACATCACTGGGGGGGAGTCTGTCATTCTGGTTCACTTCCCGAAGGAAACGTTCAGGGAGACTGTCGGCTGCCCTCTGGGTCCGGGCTTGCACGTGCGCTGCTGCAGGTGTTAAAAATAGGGAGTAACCGCATCGAGGAGCTATGATGGGTCAATGGCACCCCGTCCCCTGCCACGCACCCAGCTACTGGGAGACGCCAGCGCCTGAGGTCGGAGGCAGGCGCGGGTGGAAAGAGGGAGGCCCATCCTGGGTGATCCCGTAGCCACCGGGTGCTGCAGTCACGCTGCGGATGCTGTACTGGGCCGGTAGAAGCGCCTCTCGGGCAGGGCGCTCTTGACAAGCACCGCAGTGTCCCGTCTCCGCCGTGTACACCAGTGCCCCAATGTAAACACTGGAGAACTGCTCGGCTCATGTGCTGGCGGCCGCGCCCCCGACCCCCGCCGGGCTCACGCCGGTGACCGGCTCCCAGCCCCCCACGGCCCCCCAGCCCCTGCCCGGGCAGGGGGTCAGTCGGGCAGGGCGGGGGGCGGTGCGGCTGCGGGGAGAGCGCCGCACCCCTGCCATGGACACGCCCACATTCCTGCCTGAAGAGCGGCGGCGCCCCGAGGGGGCCGTCAGATCGGGAGAGACGCTGGAGAGATGCGGATGCGATATTTTCTTTTCTTTTGATATCGCTCACTTTTTTACGCGATTATTTTTTTCTACCTTTATTTATTTAGGTTCTTGTTTTCGCTGACATTTCATAGTAAAGGGCTTTTTTTTCCCTTGCGAGGAGTAGCAGCAGAGACAGGAGGAACTACTGTTATTCCGAGGTTTCGGGAGGAACCCTCGCGTTCAAGAAGCTCGTGCGTAGAAGGTACGGCAGGGGCTGGCTGTTACCGGGAGGAACGGGGCGACTTTTCGGACGGCGCGCGGCTCGTCCTTCGCGCCTTTGTCCGGCGGCAGCGCCCGGGCTTGTGGCCAGGACCCCGCCGGGCTCCGTAGGGTCGCGCCGCCGCTGCGTCCCGCAAAGGTGGCAAACCCGCAAAGCGACTGCGGCGCGACGCAGTCCCGCGACCGGCTTGAGTTTTTCCATTGAAAACGCCGGGATGCGCGTTGTCGCCGGCGGGGCGGAGGGAGGTAAACACGGGGAGGGACAGCCGTGGGACGGGAGGCTCCGGCAGCCGATGTGACAATCTCCGATCGGTGTTGCATCAGTCCGCTCTCCGCTGTCGGGGCGGGGAGGCGGAGGGGGGAGGGGGGGAAGTGCGGCGTGGCGGCGCCGCCGGTGCCGGTGGCGGTACCGGCGGTACCGGCGGTGGCGGCCGCGCACCCCCGCCCCGGCGCGGGGCTCACCTTTGTCCGCGCGCCCCCCGCCCCGCGCGCCTGGTACTTTTCCACTCGGCGGCGGGGCCACGTGACGGCCGCGCGCCCGCTGCGGCACTGACGTCGCCTCCCGCCCCCTCCGCAGGCGCGGCGAGTCCCGCCGGCAAGGACAAAAGAGCGGCCGGCCCCGAGCCCCGAACCCCGCCAGCATGAGCAGCGCCGAGATGGGCAAGTTCAACATCTCGCCCGACGAGGACAGCAGCAGCTACAGCTCCAACAGCAACGACTTCAGCTACCCCTACCCCACCAAGCCCGCGGCCGTGAAGAGGTGAGCGGGCTCCGGGGACCCGGCGGTGCCGCGTGTCTGTCGGCATTCCGTGCGGGAGCACGGGCGTCGCTGCGGCCGGAGACGGGCGCAACGCTCCGCGCGCCTGCACGGTGGCAGGTGGGGTGGTTCTGTCGGGGCCGTTCCATCGGATTTTCCTTTTCCCTTTGAAAGGGATTGGAAATGCTGATCGGGAAGTGACTATGCGAGTTGCCCGTAAGAGTCGCTAATGATGCAGTGTTGTTTTGCAGCCACTATGCGGATATTGATCCAGAAAACCAAAATTTCTTGCTCGACTCCAACCTTGGAAAGAAGAAATACGAAACTCAATATGTAAGTACTCAGCAATGACGTTCCGAATAAACAAACAAGCAAACGAAAACGTGCTGCCAAATTTGTTTAATTCTGAGATGAGTAATAACTTTCTGTTAATTATTACCTGTCTCCCTTTCCTCAGCATCCGGGTACTACTTCCTTCGGAATGTCAGTATTTAATCTGAGCAATGCTATTGTGGGTAGTGGCATCCTTGGTCTTTCTTTTGCCATGGCTAACACTGGAATTGCTCTTTTTGTGTAAGTATCTTTTGATTCGTCAAAAAAAACCCCTGTCTTTCTGGTGTGTAATTCATAATGGAAAAATACTTGGTGTGTAAGTCATTCTCTTAGGTGCAGAATCGCATTTTAGGGTTTATGGCTTATTTCAAATTTAGAGATTGTTATGCGTTCAGAGGAACCTGCAAAAATTCAACAGATTTGTTGCAAGTTCTGCAGTCCTCAGAAACATTTTACAGTGAATTTTACTTGACTTAGCTGTAGTTTCTCAATGTATGACTGGTAGGCTTTCCCTGAAAGTTCTATTTTCCAAGCCCCAGTCAGGGATGTGGTCTCTCTTTCCTCATCTGACATCATTGTGCCTACAGAGTTACAATGTTCCTAACCAATAAAGAAGTCTGTTTTGTTGCTGTGCTTTCATTCAATTCAGGGATATGGTTTCAGTTACACCTATAAAAATTCTTGTCTGCCTGCAAGGGAGGGATCTGGAATAACCAACATATCCTTATTGGCCTGTTTACATTGGCAAAAGCTTGGAGGTGTAGGACAAAGCTACAATAATGTAAATGGAAACAACGTAAGGACACAGTTATGTGCAGTGCTTTTAAATGTCTTGGGAAAGTACATCTTTCATGTATTGGAGGCAGTTCAGCTCACTGCATGTAGTATCAGTAACTTGACTGCAAATGAGTATCCATGGATATGTTTAAAGGAACATTGTGCTTTTATCCTAGAAATAAATGAATGTGCTGAATGTTCAAGAACATGAAAAAAGCAATGTTTAGTTCAGAATTTCCCTGAGTCTGCTGCCAGATTTCCAGAAAGTAGGTCAGATTTACTTCCAGATGTTTCACAGTGTGTCGGGTGGTGCTCAGGTTTCCTGAGGAAACTACCAACGTGCCTTCTGACATAAAGGGTTTTAAGTATATGATGATTTGTTAATCTAAGATTTTCACTGGCTTAGATGATGTTAAACTGAATGAAAAAAATAGCATGAATCTAGAAGAGATACTTCTCTCTATACATCAGTTTCATGCTCTAAAGATTTTACGCAGCGCATGAAAGATAATCAGTGTAATGTACAGTAGAATGTCTCTGAGGAGTGGAAAAAGGAAAATTTTAGGTTAGCTATTTGAATGGACTGGGGGGGGTCCTCTTTTTCTGAAGAAAAGTGTTGAAAATTGCCAATTGAACAATTGGGTGCTGAGGCAATTTAGTTGATTTTTATTTCCAGATACTGCATTCAGATCTATTTGCATTAGTGCTGTTTCAAAGACAGGTGAGCTTGTTACCGTTCAAAACTTGTAGATTGCAGTTTTGAGGCAGGAAAACAGTTAATCGCAGATGATACTGTGGATTTATGATGACAGTGAGGGCATTACAGGCATCCCTTAGTAACTAGGTTACAGAATCAGATCCAGATGCAGTTGATTAAGGCAGTAAGTTCTTCGAAGACTATGGAGGCACTTGTGTAAGTGCTGTGACATGTCACTTGTGTCAGCACTAAATAAATGAATAGAATGGTCTGGAGGCCAGAAACTGAATGAGATTCAAGATGAGTTTGCTGACTGATCTTGTCTATGCTGTAGGCAGCCATTCCAGGTTAGGACTGAGAGGTCTAGGGTCTGCGTTGTTTTAAAGTAGTGTAACCCTGGCATATCTCGGCTCGGCTGTTTCTACCTGATGTTTCTGTCAAATCCTAGTTAATCTCTACCTGTCAGAAATAGAGAGGTTTATTTGTGTGCTTGTGTTAGTGTTGAATTGACACTGTAATGGAAGTTTCCTACACAGATCTGTGAAGCTTCTCAGATCTTTTTGTTTCCAGTTCTTTGTGCTGCATTTACCAACTTCACCAACACTAAAAATGACGCAAAAAGAAATGTACTCTGGGAAATTGTTTACCCTTTTTAAGCCATTTTTGATACGCTGATTCTCAGGTTTCCGATTAAGCAAAATGCTTGTACTGGTATAAGAAAGACCAGGTGGTTTTTTTTTTTTTTTTTAACGCTTTGTAATTTTCCACTGTGTTCTCCAGCAGCCGCGAAGTCCCCCCTAGCGTGCCACTCCAGGAAGTGCATTTGTTGTGGGAGAGATTTGTTGTTGAGAGATCCGAATTTTAGGTGATGCAAATGTGCTTCTGGAAATAATATGCATTGCCTGTAAAAGCTGTGGGGAAGATAAACAAGCCACTAGCGATTCCCATGTAAGCACATCTGAAGAGTTAACTTTTGAGGAAAGAATTTTTTTAATGACAATAGATGTGTATTTTCATTTGAAAACACAGCTCTCAGTGAGTCTGAATTTTAAGTCAATTCTTTTAAGGCTTTGAAGTTTCATCCTTACATGAAGAAAAAGGACATAACACAGCTTTAAGCTGAAAAGCTGATTTCTTTTAAGACCAAGAGATAATCTTCACTTGAGCTGTAGTTAGCCTCAACTATGTGTTCCATAGGTGCATGGCACACGATTGAACAGGGACAGAAAGATGGGAAAATAGTTTCTTAGAAGGATGCAAATCTTCCCTGCTCCCCCCCACCCACACGCATTTCCACTGACACTTTAAGTTAGTTATTGTCTATGTAGCCAAGTATAGTAGCCTGACACTTGGTGATGATTATGCCACTTTACACTGAATAGAATTGTTGTTCAAACCTACATTAGAACTTCTTTGTATATCTCTGAAATGCAATTTAGTATAAAATCCTTTCTCTATATGGCATTAATTGGGTTTTCTGAACACTTCTAAACTTTTAACTGACCTAATAATCTACATTTGTTCCTATATAATATTTTAATATGGATAATGTTTATATTTAATATATCTTTATTTAATAGGGTTACAATAAGTCATTTATGGCTATTACAAATCTGCATGTTTATCTCTCCTTAGGATACTCCTGCTGTTTGTCTCAATATTTTCTTTGTATTCAGTGCATCTTCTTTTGAAGACTGCCAATGAAGGAGGTATGGCAATTACTATTTTACAAATACATACTACTTGTTTCTTATGGTATCTCTGTGAAATGCACCCTTCCAATGGGATATCGTAATTTCTTTTTAGGATCTTTATTGTATGAACAGTTGGGAATGAAGGCTTTCGGTATGGCTGGAAAACTTGCTGCTTCTGGATCAATTACAATGCAGAACATTGGAGGTGAGTGCAAGATCTTAAGATGTCTGTACTGTCCGTAGTTATTGTTCCTGCTTATTCTTGGAGACTTATTTGTCACACAACATGTGTTCATTAACTGCTTGTGTTCAAGTGAAGTTATGAAACATGTTATGTGATTCTTGCATCGTGTGGCATATTCTATATTTGTAATGATCTATGATGTTATTCACCTACAGCTATGTCAAGCTACCTCTTCATAGTGAAATATGAGTTACCATTGGTCATCAAGACATTTATGAACATCGAAGAGACCACAGGGTAGGTGTTAGAACTCCTCATCAGAGAAACTATTAGGAGAAACAAATATGGAGACTGTATATATTTTTATATGAAGACCACGTTTGGTACACCATAGCGTAGCTTCTTACTCAGACAGAGATACAGTAAGTTTTCCCTTCCCCTGAGTGCTTCACTTCATTTAGATCAAGCCTGACATGGGAAAAGGGTAGAAAAATACAGGTATTACATCATATTGCAGAAAACTGTTCTGTAAAGAACATCAGGTAAGTGTTAATGTATGTACCAGTCAGTACATACACTTGATAAGGAAAGAAAAATGTGATTATGATTGGTGTTTTTGTTTTGGCTTATTGCATTCAAAATGGTTTGGTCTGATTAATTTGGTTTTCTAGTATTAATATTGTGGCAAGCGATTAATGTAAGACTAAGGTGCAGTTATGCAAGGAATGTCTTAAGGAACAGTTCTCAAAAAAATACCGAGACTTAACGTTGGCCTAAACCACAGTTCATATGTCCAAGACTAGAGTGGTAGATGCCTTGTCATGTAGTCCTGGAGTGACCTTGACTCCAGAGTGGCTTTCCTGCTCGGCTTTAAAAAGAAGATTCATTTTATTTAACCATATTTTGAGTTCATCATTACCATAGTCTTAGTACAATCACTGGAGAAGGGTGATCCTCTGTAGTGGTCAGTTGGGTGTGTCTTGGATGCTTTTTGCTCATCTCCAAAGAATAGTTGATCATATCACTCTGTATTGAGAGGGTGTGTAAAAACAAGATGCCTGAGTTCAGATGGATAGAGTTAAGTGCTATAAATCTCACTCTTCAGAGTTGTACTTCTGTGCCTTGTCCTGAAGTGTCCCAGTCTTGAGAGGGCTGAGCAGCTCAAGACTCCAACTTACACCTAAGCCCGAGTTCAGAAGGTAGGCATTTTTCTGCCATGTTCCCCAAGGGGTTCAAGCCATTTGGTGGTGTTCATACAGCTTGCTGATAGATACTGTCATAATAACAGTGCTAGCCATATTTTTTTTTTTAATACTTTTCAAATAATGCACCTACCCTGCTTACTTAGTAGTGCTATGTTTACAAAATCTTTTCTGGGAAGGTTAATTTCTCTCCCTTGTCTGAATTCAAGTCCATATTTTTTGATTCTTAAGAGAGCCCCTGGAGTATGTAGAAGGGGGCTTGGAGGCAAATATTTTTAACTGTCCCATCTTCAGTAAAGAATTCAAAACTGGTTGCAATTTAAGAGAGAAAATAAAATCTGAGTCTCACTGGGTACAGCTGCTGTTTTGCAAATCTGGCAGAGAAAATTCAGAAACTGAGATCTATATCTTAAATTTGTTTTCTTGTTGGCTGGTACTAGGTAGCTGTACACTGATTTAAAAGTAAGCATTTTCTCAGTGCTCTGGCAATCGTGAATCCCATTTAACTGACTCTCTCCATGCATTGCTTAAGGAAGTCTGGGTGGCTACCACTGGCGTGGATTCCACTCCGACAGCCTGGGGCCTAAAATATAACCATTTAGTTTAAGTGTCCCAACATAATGCTTACTGTAAAAGAACTTCTGGAATTTTGAGACAATATTACAAACAATAGTTCCATTATTAAAATCTGTTTAGCAACTTCTAAAGTACTTGGCTATATTTTAAAACTGCACAATCCCATTCTTTACTCTTCAGGACAGAAAACTTTGAAGTCCTTGATCTGAAAGTCCTGATGGCCTCTCTATGGTATGCACAATAGCAGTGCATGTTCTTGTGATTGTATCGACTGCAAAGAGTTTCTTTGTTGTGATTTCATTTAAATTTGCCACAAGTCTACTATATTTAAAAAAGAAACAACAAAAGGTGTATGGTGTTAATGTCCTATACATCTGAAGTTTCTAAAATGCTCCTTTGTTACATATAGTTACCCCAGGTAAAACTGAGGAAAAGAGATGACTACATCATTTTTGCATTTACTATGTAAATCCAGAGCAAGTCTGTTAATTATTCTGTATTTCCATTACCATATAAAAGGCTATCATTCAACAACTGAGTTTGGATATGCAAATTTCAAATTAAATTATGTTTACCTAAATAGTATACAGTCCATTTTAAAATAAATACTATTAAATGATATCATAATAGGATGTAAAGTAGTAATACTTGGGAATAAATGTGTAACTTAGTGTTACTTTAATAGCTTAAAGCATATAGGATGGTCCTGTAGGACTTTGTTTCTTACATATTTCAAAAAAGATGTTAATCTTCTAATGCTCAAAAATGTTTTATGAAAAAATAGCTGCTGCTTCTTACAGAAGAAAAAGGCAAAAATTATCTGAAGGAAAAAGCTTCTGAAGTTCTTATCATGGTTTCCCTACTGAAAGGGACTAAATGTGCCTCCAAGAGACTCCTAGTGATTGTTGGAGTTTTCTCAGCTAGTGGGCTTGAGCTATTGCCTTACCTTCAGCCCTCACCTGTTTTTCTTTAATTCCTGCAGGGCACCCAACAGAATTGTATTTCCATTAAAAATGGAAACACTGCTGGGGCCCTGCAATATTCTAGCACATCTGGAGAGTTGGGAACCAGCACTTAAGAAAACTGGTTTTTTTCTGTGATTGATCCTACTTGAATTTTTTCTAACCAATCATTTATTTTTTCTGTCTTCTGACTTCCAGATGTTACTGTTTTTATAAAAGGACACTAAAGGAAAGGCACAATGCAGATTTGGGGTGAGATAAGAAGCTATTGTAGGGTGTTAGGTCCATATAGGAAATTAAATGCTGTCATTTGTGACATCAGGTAGTGCATTTTTTTACCAAGCCATACATTGTAGAAGATAAGAGGGAAGACTAAACTGCAAATGTAATTTTTAAATAGTTGAATGCTTACAAGTATTACCTTCTTTTCTACAGAGAATGGTATCTCAATGGTGACTATTTAGTGCTGCTGGTGTCTATCATCCTCATTCTTCCCCTGTCCCTACTAAAAAATCTAGGTAAGTAGCAGAGAGCAATCAAAACAAAAACCATTGGAAATGCTGTGGGGAAATGTGTTGATGCAGTGTTTGAGTTACGAAATGCTGTGTGAATTAACAACTGTCTCCAGCTTGTCTGTTGGGACTAATTAACATTTAGGTAATTGCTGTCAGTCTCCTTGAAGAAAGGGATAAAAAAATCAAGACAAGTATACTAAATTACAGATGTGTTTGTGGGAAATGAAAGGACAGCAGATAGGATGGCTTCAGATCAAAGCTCAACAGTAACTTTCTGTTCTTATCCCAGTTTGACCTATTTTGGTCAATAATAAAATGTTGTTACCTGCTATCTTTTAACAGCCTTCAAAGAACAGGGCTGCTAACCCTGGGCAGTATCTTTTCATTTTAGATCCTGAGGAGTGACAGAATGTTCATACCATATGCTTTATCTGAAGTGGCTGTAATTCAATGATACATGTGAATAATTCCGTTAACAGGCTATTTATTCAGAGAATCCTGTAATGGAACTTCAATAAGCTGAGAGTCTATGTGAATTACTCTCTCAAATTACTATTTTCTAAAAGTTAATAAATCAATAAAAACAGAAGGAAAAAGGCTAAGTTATTTGATAGTGCATGCTGTTAAAATTAATTCTATATCATTCTTGGTATACAATAATTCATATAGTTGTTGCTGTGGGGTTTTTTGGTTTGCTGCTTTTTCTTGTAAGTTACAAAGTTTGCCATTACAGACTCATTGTATGTTCAGACCCTAATATGTCTTTCAGAACCTTTAGATCTGGGTTGGGATTAGCACAAAGTCAATGAATAATTAATTTGTTCTTTGTAATGCTAAGGAAATGGCAATCTAAAGAAATCACTTGACAGAATATATTTTGTCATAGTGTTTTGACTTTGAATGGTGTTTCTGTTTATTGTATCTTTAGACTTTTTTTCATCTTTCTTGATCACAGGGTATTTGGGCTACACCAGTGGCTTTTCCTTACTTTGCATGGTCTTCTTTCTGATTGTTGTAAGTATAATCTTGTAAACTTCCAGTGCTTCTAAAACTGCATTTCAAAGTGAAATTAAGCATAGTTTCTAAAAATTTTCACATCTTACAGTAGTTAAAGTAATAAATGTGTGGCTTTATTTCTAGGTAATTTGGAAGATGTTTCAAATTCCTTGTCCTATGGACAGTGTCATTATGAACGTGACATTATTAAATGCAACAGTGGCACCTTTGGTAGATGAAAATATAACAAGTGATGATATGTGCAAGCCAAAATATTTCATCTTCAATTCACAGGTAACTGAAAATCAGATGCTCTGTTGAAAATAACCGAGACTAAGTATGTGGCAGATAAATTAGGTCATTTTTCCTTCAAGCAGTTTCCCAATTTTAAAATTGGAATGTGTTAAGACTTTCTGTTCCAGTAGACTTGGGTACTGTTTGCCTCATGCAGACTGTGTTTCCACATGCCAAATACACAGAAATTAGAGGAGCTTGAGGTTCCTGTTTGAGTGGCAAAGAACACATCTCTCATTCTTCAGTGCAGCCTTTTTCAAGCTTCCTCAAAGAAGTTAGTTACTTTTTAAAAAGTAGATTGCAGAAGATGAAGAAAATTGTAGAAGTGTGCAAATAAGATCTGACTTATTCTCAGTCCTGAATTCTTGACTTTTGAATGCTCCCAGTTACAGTGGTGAATCTCCTCATGTGCAATACTCAATACCACATTCAAGATGCAATGGCTTAAGCCTGTGAGTTGCTGAACATGATTTTAAGTGCAAATACATTCAGCTCAGAATGGACTTCAGTGACATTTGAGACTACTTGGTACCTCAGGGTCTGGGTTTAAGAAAATTTGGACTTGTTTTAACTTCTTCGAAAGTCTCTGTTGTGAATAGCTGGTCTTTACCACCAAATAAGGCCAAAACTGAAAAATCTGATGATTTTGTAAAGTAAATTTCTGTTGTGAATAGCTGGTCTTTACCACCAAATAAGGCCAAAACTGAAAAATCTGATGATTTTGTAAAGTAAATTTCTAATGTCTGTTGAGATACTTATGAAATATACCCTTTTTTTCAGACTGCTTATGCTGTCCCGATCCTAACATTTTCTTTTGTCTGCCATCCTGCAATTCTTCCTATTTATGAAGAACTGAAAGGGTAAGTGTTAGATATATATCTGTAATTTCACTAAACAGACAGATATAGTATGGGACAGTACGTGGTCACTACTAACAATGGTACTTTTTCTTACAGCCGAAGCCGTAAAAGAATGATGAACGTGTCCTATGTATCTTTTTTTGCCATGTTCCTCATGTATTTATTGGCTGCTCTCTTTGGATACTTGACATTTTATGGTGAATATTGCTTCTCTGCTTTCTTCACATTTACTTATGTTCTGCAAACTCACAGTATTATTTTTAAAAATAGAACAAGCAAGCATTTACTATGCATTCTAAATGTACACTGTTAGTTGGGCTTTTTTTTTTTAGTACTTCTGTAAGTGCACACCCTAAAGGAGAACAGTAATAGAATTATGCCCAAGGCATAGGATTTAAATTGGATTAAAACAGATTCTGTGCCTCCAAATCATCCCTGTATAAAATGGGTACATTCTTACAGGAGCTCTTGAGGCTTTCAATTCATATTGATGATGTAACTGTGAAATTTGCATGGAATCTAGAGCAGATGTGCATGTTTAAGAGGTTTGTCAACTAAATCTAATTAAAATACTGTTTTCTTTACAGGGAAAGTTGAACCAGAACTGCTTCACACCTACTCTGCTTATCTGGGTGCTGATGTTCTCCTTCTTATTGTGCGTCTTGCTGTACTTATGGCTGTAACGCTTACTGTACCTGTAGTTATTTTCCCAGTGAGTAACTGTTTTTTTAACACCTGTATTGCTGTAGTCATTTACTGATTTGACAACTCCAGTTTATTAATTGAAAAATGGAAGAGTTTTTCTCTTAACTGAAAAAGGAAACTTATTCTGATAAATTCTGTAAATTATAGCTATACTGTTAATTCAATAAATATGTAATATTTACGTGCAGTAGATAAAGGTATGTTCTGTTATATTGTTTTCCTGGTATGGTTGTATTGGGGAAATGTAATGGATTGCCCCTCTAGAAAAATACTTACACTGTTGTATTATCAGCCTAAAAAGCCAGCATGTTTTTGTACATACTTGTGGACACGATCTGGCCATTTATGTTTATATTGTTGAGTGGCATTCTTAGATGTTACAAAATTTCTGGAATTTATTTTTATTCAAGCCAGATACTTTTTGGTTTTTTTCCCTCCATATTGCTTTCATCTGTCACCTTGTTTTAAAATCTGAGGCATTCAGGAAAACAATGTTAAAATACTTTCAGAAGGAAGGTCTAATTCAGGTGACAAATCACTGTCTTCCAAAATGAAGTCTAAACTGTTCTGCTTTTTTTTTCCCCCCCGCCTTCCAAAGATCCGCAGTTCCATTACCCAGCTGCTGTGGGCAGGCAAGGAGTTCAGTTGGTGGCGTCACTGTTCCATTACTGTTGCTCTTCTGGCATTTACCAATGTGCTCGTTATCTTTGTCCCTACTATTCGAGACATCTTTGGATTTATTGGTAAGCATTTTCTTGTCAGATCAAGCAATTTTTCACATTACAGAAAAAGCAGTTCCAGTCTAATTTAGAGTATGTGTACCTGTTTATGAATATTTATTTCCATGTTGTTTCTCTGCAGGTGCTTCTGCGGCTGCCATGCTGATCTTTATACTTCCTTCTGCCTTCTATATCAAATTAGTGAAGAAGGAACCAATGAAGTCAGTGCAGAAGATTGGGGTATGTATAGACAAATGTGTAACTACACTTGCTTACTAATTCAAAGGAAAAAATTTAATTGTATTCATGATTTATGAATTTTGAAGTCCTGGTGAAGGTAGTCAGTGAATTGGCATTTAATGTTACCTTGTGTAGTTGCATGGAGCTGCATAGAAACTCAAAACCAAGGAACTGGCTGCCACCAGACTCAGTTCACTTCAGTGGCTTCTCTCAGCCCCTGGCCCCCAATCTCAACAGTAGCTGGGTCATTGTGTTGCTGCTAAGAGCCAGATTTCAACAGAACATCCTAAGAACTGTATTCAAAAAGCTTCAACATTTTTCAGATATTCCTTTAAGTCTTACTTACATAATTTTCCCCATAACAGCTCATCTCTGCCAATTGTTTGGGTTATCTTGATTGTTCTTGGGGCTCTTACTAATCACAGACACACTGACTCATAATGCAATCAGACATACTGAGGCAGACTCAAGTTAGCACAGTCAGGTGTAGCCTGACTGGTATCAGCAGGCACATTCACTTCCCTTAGTTGAGGGTGAGGTCTGTTATACTGAAAATAAATTTACTGTTTGATTTGAGAATGGACTCCAAATATGAGAAAGATACTTAGCTCCATGTCATTGACTTGATCTCTTGTGTCTTTTACTTCGGCCTCCATGAGCAATGGCATTTGTGCTATGCATAGGTGTTAGTTTATAGGTGTATATTGTGGCTTACGAACAGTGTCACAACTTTGTTATCTGAAATACATGTTTTATGTTTTCTTTTTCAGGCTTCATTCTTCTTTCTAAGTGGTATACTTGTGATGACTGGGTGTATGACACTAATTATTCTGGACTGGACCCAGAATGTTACATCTGATGGCCATTAACTGTCCTGGTTCAATCTCTGTAATACTCCACTTCAAATGCCAGTGTTCACTCAGATATCTACTGAGAATGAAAATGAGCTATTCAGCTTCCTTTAAAAGGCAGATTCTTTGTTGATGGTTCTGATTGTAGAATATCTGAACTCTGTCTTTAAGGAAGTATTCTGCATGTTGGAAGTGGATATTAGCATCAAACCACGTGAGTGTCTGGCTGAAGGAAGTGACAACTTTATTCCATTCCAGAGAATGGACAGAACTCTCTGTAGACTTTTATCAAGCCATGTTTGGCTTTTGTCATTGTTACTTGGATATTTTGTTATTTTACTTGAATGTGCCTAATGGAACCATTTGATGTGAGAAAGAACTCTTTAATTTACAGCAAAGTGTTTAAATAACAATGAGAGAGCGAGAGAAAGAGAGAAACGCTATTATTTTTTGTACCAAAAATTCTTATGGACCTCAAAAGCACTATTTTGACTTTAAGAAACATTTTTCTAAAAAGAATGAAAAAATAAAATAGAAGAGCTCAGAAGAGTATTTAATTAGTGTCCTAAATTAAACTCAGTTTGACTTTCTTGATCTCTTCACTCATGTCACCAGTGACAGGACCCAAGGAAAAGACATGGAGCTGAGTCGGGGTAGGTTTAGGTTGGATATCAGGAGAAGTTTGGTTTTTTTTTTATTGCCCAGAGGTTGTTTGGGCACTGGAACAGGCTACCCAGGAAAGTGGTCATGGCACCAGCCTGACGGAGCTCAAGAAGTGTGTTTGGGCACGCTTAGGTTCTTGGGGTGCTGTGTGCATGGCAGGAGTTGGACGTGGTGATTCTGATGGGTCCTTTCCCACTCAACATACTTTATTATTCTGTAAAGGCATGATTAGGAGAAATTTTATTTTTAAAATGCTTCTAATGACCAAAACAGAAAATAAGCCAATTCAGGTCAAAATTCTCTGATACTAAATGTTTCCCATGAAGTTCCCTTAGAGAAAATAATCCTGAAAATAATTCCAGGCTTATGTAAGTAGCTAGAGTTATCAAAAATGGTGTGGAAACGCAAATTTTCAAACTTTTAAATACCTATCCTTTAGAAAAGGGTACATTTGAGAAAAGCATAGGTAATCTAAATTGTAAGAGAAGGCACTGAGAATTGTAAAATTTCAAAGAAGGCATTGACATTTCCCTTCTTGAGGTACTCAGTAGTGCAATTGAGCAAAACAGGGTTTGGGGTTTTTGCTTTTTTTTGCGTTTTTTTTTTCCTGTTGTAGATAAAAACTGAATGGCACTGGAGCATATGATGCCATTAATACAAAACTCCCTCCTCAAGTTCCCTTTATTAATAAGGTCCACTGTCAGTTGTAACAATGTTTGTTGGTATTTTTTTCTATCCAATCTATCTTGAAACACTCTGTAGAAAAACAAAAACGTCCTAATGTAGTCTTCTAGTTGTATGATACTCAAAAACTGTACAGTATTTCTCAAATTCCTCATCCGTTACTGGATTTTGAATTACTTGACTATTCTGTTTCTGAGTCAAATCCAAAAAATAACTGCACCAATATTTCATGCTTGGTACAAACTCTCTTCACATATGCAACTGGGATTCCTCTTCCAATTTATGCTGTATAGTAGTATTGAAGATAACCTCATAGACTGGATAGTCATCTCATACTTGTTTGCTTCAGTAATAGATAAGTTTCTAACGAGCCCTAGCTGATGAAACAGGTGCTGTATGGTTGTGATGAGCTATTTTGTTTCTAGTGCATGTTTGCTCTTTCATTCTTGTCCCAGGTTGAAGAGAGGTAACATTTGTATAACAGCGTACTTGGCTTATAAGAGGTTCTCAAACACAGCAATATTGGGTACAAAATCCTACATAGAGATTATTAATGAAATAGTCATGGCAATGCGGTCAACTGTCTTCATCTGACATGATATTTTAAAAATCTATTTATGAAGTCCCACCCAGTCATCATGTCAGAGAGACCAAGTAAAGGCCTGTAATCCATTGATTAAACAGTGCCTGAGACTTTTTTGCTCTTGTAGAATTAATCAGAGAGAAATCTAAACAATAGTCACCATTTGGCAGATAACATCAAGCTCTGCCCAGCCATCTAAAATCTATGGAAAAACAACTGCAGGTATTTTATATTGATACTTCTGCATGACTGTAAGTACTGGTCACTAAGACTATATTGTAAAACTGTAATGACAAGTTAGATTCCTCGTGTGTTATTTGTATTATTAATTTGGTGGTACTCAACTGGCAATTAATGATCCTGGAGTCAGCACTGACTAATGCTCCGTAGGTACTTCTCTGCCTCAGGTACTGTACATCCATGGCTAACTATCCCATGTTACCTGATCTCCACAGAAGTGCTGAGCACGTGCCTGTGCCTCCTCAGTACTTTGGCAGCTTTTCTTCTTCCTCCACTGTGCAAAGGTGGAAGAGGATTAAAATGTTGTCTACCTTTGAGCAATTTGTAGCACATAAGGGATGAAGTGCTTCCTTTTAAGAAGAGGGAAGAAAGTGAGGAATATCCTCCTTTCTAACAGCAACCATAGAAGAGGAAGGAGTCGTAAGTGAGAAGTTACTACAAAGTCCTTCTTGGCAACCAGAAGGGAAAATTTTTTGTGATGATGCCTCATAGTGTATTGTACATGTCACTAATTCTCTGAATGTAGCAATTTCCAGGTTATACATTCTGTTACATAGTTTGATGACTGACTCTACACCTGCAACAGTTGAGTTCCACTTGGCTGGGTCGATTTCCAACTTGTGATTTTTTTATTTATTTTTTTTAATTACTATTTTTTTTCCAAACTTGTCAAAGTTACCTACATTATAAACCATCTAAAAGAGCAGCTTCAGTATTAAACCACTGTTATGTCACCTCAGTTAGACGTTACTGTCTTCCATGATATTTCAGTCATAAATGTAACATGTTATTTATAAAGCATTAATCCATTAAAACTAAAACTATTTTTCAGTATTTATGATAGTCTATGTACATAAATTGTATGTGTGTATATACTGTAAGTATAATGTATATAATGTAGGTTTGGAGTCCAGGATTTATGTATATATTCCTCTCTCATTACTGATTGTTACATCATTTCAAGGAGTTGTCTGTGTTGTACATCTGTGTAACAGCTGTCAAAGGAAAGAGCCTTTTTCAACAAAGTATAATGCTTATGGAGAGCAAAGTGTGTTACGCCTAAGGTGTGTAAGAAAACACTAAGATTGTATTTATTACAAATGTATATGTTGCAATAAACACAGGAATCACTTGGGTCCATAGAAAGCATTGTTCAGGTTCATGTGTACTCTCTGTCTAAAATTTACCATGGATGTTACGATTTCCTGAATGCAGCAAGTTCACCACCTCTGCAATCTGACTCTCGTTAGGCTGCCAAATTTGGGCATCCCGCGGTACATCCGTGTACATATGTAAATACTCTCCTTACTGGTAGAGGCCCACAGCCTAGCTAGGGTTGCTGGCTAGATGGTGGCCAGCAACACAGTTTCAATGAAACATTGTATGTTTGTTTTAACTGAAAGAAATAAACATAATCCTAAGTAAGGGTGTGATGTTTTCCTTGGGGGAGGCATGTGGAGGATTTTCTTTAGAGATGATGGTGAAATTGTACCTTTAATTTCATGCGCATTTAACTTTCTGAGCACTTTGCAGGAAAGGTGGGGGGGAACAGTGTACAACTACATCCACAACTTAGGGCACTAGAAGGGTAAAGAGGACAAGTCTGGGCCTGAGAGATCAAATTCTACAAGGAACCTGCATTAAGTAATTTCTTTTGTGGCAAAGGCATAGCTGGAGACAAGACCTGATATGTTAGATCTTGTTTAGGTGTAATAAGTGAGTGAGTCTTGCTAAAATCCTATGCTACTTTCCTCCACTTGAATCTCCAGGAGATGAATAACTGCTTATGTAAAAAATGACAAAACTGGTATGCCTGGTTTGCTTCCATTTTGGAAAGTGAGTACAAACCAAGTGTAGCATACGAGTTCTTGGTTCTCCATGAATCTGTATCATGTCATATGAATATCTGTCCCAAATACTCAGAATTGGTTGAGAGATGCTGGAGTTGCAACTCAGTGTGTCAAGTAGACAGTAAAACACTATACAAAAGGAATACTTAAGAAGGATAGTTAAATGCTCTGAAATTAGGAAATCCTTAATTAAGGTTCCATTAATTATAAGATTGCATAGTATTTTTTCCTGGAATCCTCACTTGGTAGCTGTTCATTATATTACTTTTTTAAGATGCTTTCTGTGTGTTCACAGTGTGTATGGGTTTGCTCAAAATCCAAAGCCCATCCTGATGAGAGATTAATGCCTTCAGTCCTTTCTAGTTCTCATTTTAGTGTCATGTTTTGTGAAACATGAATTACTCATTTTCATAATGTTGCAGGCCTTTAAGAAGGTGTTAATCAGAATACAGCTCTGGGGAGCTGAAGCATGGAGAGGAAGCGCTGTGGCACAGCCAAGTATTTGAGTCCACAATTAAATGTCCTATGCTTGCTTGTTTTGTATTTCAGCATTTGCTTACGTGCATCTGAAGCATAACTTCAAAGAGGTTTGGCATAATGATCATTCTTGGAGTAAGAACTCTAAGCACCAAACTAGCTATTTGGAAAGGGTGATCATGTCTGGAAGGGCTCCATTCTCATAAGGTGTCTGCCATCCCACAGGAACTTCATAGCAGTGCAGAGGCCCTTCCTCTAGAATGCTGCTTGACAAGCTGAACAATTAAGCTCATGTTTACAATCAGGCAATTCCACCAACTTAAATAACATGAGAAGCAGTCTTTTTTACATCTTATTACTCCCAAGAATTTGAAGATTGCTCATCTTGTAATATGAATGAGATGGTGCAACGATTTTTTAGAAAGGAACAGAAATTACGTTGGGACGGTGTCTAAAATCCCATGCTTTGAGTCTCTCTACCTGCCACAAAGCCTTTGCTCCAGAAGAGGGTTGTCACTTCAAGTTTATTCACAATGCTGAGCTTTGTGGTCTGTCCAGGAGACAGATGGCACCTTTACTTTCTTCTTGTTCCCCTGAAATTTGCTTCTTTCTTCCACCCTGGCCTTGCCAAGTCTGTCCTGCCCCAAGATCATGCCTAGCCATCTCACCCCCAAGTGTTCATGCAGCAGCTGGATTGCATGAGGTGATGTCCTTAACATCCCCCTGTGGCTTAGCTCATATCCCTGTTTGCAGGGCATCACAGTTCCCATTCAGTCTGCATGCCCAGGTTTCCTTTCTGGAGACACAGAACAGAGTGTGGCCAGTGTATGCCCAAATTTCAGCTCCAGGAGAAGCAAAGATGCCATGAGGCAGCCTCCATTCCTTCAAGGATTGTGGACATGCTATCCCATCTCCAGTGTAGATGTGCCCAGCATCATTTTCCTTGGCTTGTATAATTCCAGTCTCTTGAGTGTGACAGTGCAGACCTCACCTGCTTTCACATGCATTTCCTTCTGTCCTTTTGGCTGTCATAAGGTGACTCTTTCTCAACTCTGCCACTCTTGCTTGCCCCTTTGTCCCAGTTTGCCAGCTGCCCTGGAATATCACCTCTTGAAGTTCCTCTTGCAAGCCACCTTCCTTCATCCCACTACTTTTCTGACTATATGCCTGCCTGAGCCCAGCACCAACATTTTCTTTACCCGGGCACAGCTGGAAATATATTCCTTTGATTTTTCTAAACTCCACCCACCTGGTCTCCTTATGGCCACCACTGTAACTGTAACTGTAACTTATTTTCTTGTTCTTTGGCCACCCCTCTAGTTCTTCACCAGCCCAGAGAAAGCCACATCCACACTCCCTTCAGGCAGTCCTTTCCCCTCCAGCCCTTGGCTGAGCACAGGGCCCTGTTGTAGATGATGGCAGGGGAAATTTTTCTAGGAAATACGATTTATTATTTTACTACAGGAAAACATACTCTTTTCCCTGATTTTATTCTCAAATCGGCTAAATCATTTAGTCTGATTGTATTTCCACAGAGATGAACAAAAGAACTGTCCTGCTGCAGTTATTCATGATAGCAAATGTCAGGAGAATCATCTGAAGCTAGGTACTATTTGAAAGAACAGAAGCATATCCAATAACAGAGCAGTCAGGTAATCCCAGTAACAGCTGGCTTAACCAGACATGTTTGAAAATATTATTTAAATTAGAAATAAGTGGTAATTTTTATTGTAATTTATTATATTCATTAATATTTACATATAGAAAAAGAAAAAACAAAATGTTTTCTAATTGCAATTCATACATTGATAGGTGATATATGTTGGATAGGTACTAGCAATAATGTAGAAACTCAGTATGGGTCCTGGAAAAGAAACTTAGCTTATATAGCTAGTTTTTTCATGATCTTTAATAGTCTTCTTCACATCATCTCCAAACAGCTCAGATTGCAGCAAAATTAAGTGGAAGCAAGGTGCTCTGGGTATTCCCAAATGCTCAGGAGATACTGGGCTAGGGCTAATGCGGTAAATCACACATCTACTTTTTGTTAATATCAGTTTACTTTTTGTAAATATCAGTTCCTGAACCTCCAATATTGTTCCTTCCTGCTCACTGCAGTGAGACGATTCAATGAGCTGGTGAAGTGCACCTTAGGGCTGGAGCCCAAACAACTGCACAGAACAGACAGACAGAGAGGTCTGATGAGAGGTGGCATGAACCACCCTCTGGGCACCTCACCCTGCCTGTAGTGCTGTCACCTGGAGGCCCCGCTCAAACCCCACTGAGGACCTGGGCAATGACTAAAACTGAAAGGAGTTCCTGCTGTGGGCAAGGCATAGGGAGCATGCCCCAGCACCATGGCTGAGGAAAACAGTGAGGAAAATGCTAAGATAGGGATGAAAAAGGCCACAGCAGAGCCCCAGCATTGTGAAAATGTGGAGAGCAGCCACAGAGCACATGAGCAGCTTCCCTCTTTGTCCATCAGAAAACAGTGGCAACCAGGAGACCTTCAGAAGACTGGTTTGAAAATAGCTGCCTGCCCCTAAAATATTTGTACTTATGCCTGCTTTTTTGACATGACTGGGGAGGCATCCACTATGAAACGGTTGCTCTGTGAGGATTACTGGACTAAATGAAAATTACATATGAGGGATGCATTTTTCTGGGAAGTAAGTGAGGAAGTTCCTAAGAACACAGGAAACTGAGTTGTCACAAGAAGGTGCTGAAGTTACCAGGGGCCAGCACCGGGTGTAGGTATTTCTTGCCAAGGAGCAATGCCAGGAGTAGCAAGGCTGCTGCATCCTCCAGCCTGCCTGCAGAAATCAAGTCGAAATATCTTGAGAGGGGAATATTACAAAATCTGCACAAACACAGATTGACCACCCAGGGGACTGTCCATAGCCTGCTGCCATCACCCAGCTCAGAGGGGCTGCATGCTTTCAGCTTATGCCAGATTTTGGCACTTGCTTTCTTCCCAAAGATCAGAGCCAAAGGTCTCTCTCTCACTTTACTGCAAAGATGATGTTTTCAGGCACAAGCAAGGCTTATATTCTTCTAAACAGATTATTAAAACCATAGGTGTCTCAGGAAATATTTTGAAGCAAATGAGTCCTTCTTAATGTTATGATCATAGTCTGACTGGTTGTCACATTGAGAACAGAGGTACAAGGGCAATTCCAATCTATTTGCACGTACGTGGAAAGACAATAAAAGGTCAAATGGGGAATGAATTCAGTAATTTCCTCTTCCAGTAAACCAGATAAGAGCCAATACTGATCTCCACACTTCCATTGTTTTCCTCAGTCCCAAAAAGATCCATGATCCTCAAATTCTTCTCACAAATTGTACTGTGGAAGCCTGTACTCACTGTAACAGCCACTGCAAGCTATCTTTTAATCTTAATTTCCTCCATGACAGCATCTGTTTCACATATGCTGTATTTCACATCCTTGCTCCTTCAGATCTTATAGGGTTAATGTGAACACTGAATTGATTATGAGAACTAAGTGTGGCAGCCTTTTTTCCCCCCAAGACTCAGCCCTAAGTGCTGTAGTGAGTTCCTTTAAACTGCCAAAAGAAAATACAGGCTGTGTTACCATCCGGGTCACACTGTATTTCAAAACCAAGTTTGTAATTTAACATAAAACAAATGTTTTTGTTTTCTTGCTGCCATAGATTTCCACCCATTATGGTAGGCCATATGCAGCACTTCACTACCCCTGCACTTAACAGAGTCAGTTTCCATCGTGCAGTTAAGTTTCTCAACACATTTAAACAATCAGTATCTTGGATCAACACACTGCTTATCTCTAAGCCCCAGAAGAGAAGTTCTGTGATGGTTATTATGTCTGAGCATGGCTAACTACTAGACTACCCAGCTGTCCTCCCCTGCAAATTTTAGTTTGGCAGGGAACATCAGTCTTCATGTTCTGCATTTTCTAGCAGCAGCTTCACCAAAACTAAACCTCTGAAGTATTTCCTTTCTTACTTGAATATGGATAAGTGCTGGAAAGAATCAGACACAATCTTTGTCATGCAGAATCATTAAAGAAACATAAAAGCCTTCTGAAAAAGGCATCAACAGCTACTTAGAGTAACTACTTTTATTGCCTTCTTATTTTTATAAATACTGAGTAAATTAAATACATGGAATCTAAAGTACTTTTACAGTTTATTTTGTTTCTGTCTGTTCTGCTGTTATCTGAATCAAGCTGTCCATGTGATTCAGACTTTTCCCTGCTGAAATTACTGGAATGATGCTTTTCCTGTCTGTGCACAATGAGTTATTACAACAACAATTACACATTCAATAACACAGAGATAAACTGCAGAAGTTTCTCTGCAGAATCTTTCCTGCTTTCATTTCTCTCACTCTTCTGCAGAATAATGTATTGTAGCTTTCCCTTCCCCTTCCAATACAGACACCTAACACCATTCACTTTTCTAATTATCCCAAGGTTTTACAAACTCTCTGCATTTATTTTCTTCTCACAAATAAATGTCTTTTCATTTGCTTTGTGTCTTCCCATACCACCTTTTCATAGACTGTAAGGATAAACAGGTTTCCAAGTGGAAGTCAATAGGTCCTTTCCACCCAAATTGACAAACTGACTGCCATGGTTTATAGAAGTATAAAAAGAGGAGGAATATTTGAAAGACTCAGTGGTAAAGAAACAGTGAGAAATATTGCAATATCATGGTAGTGACTATGAAAGCCAACTGATGCATTAACGCTACTAAACTGTGGATGGCCCTTGGCACTGGACAGCATAACTGAAAATGTAACTGCACAAAGTTTTCTCTACATCGTCCTGCTGCAGCTTGGCCACGCTTACCTGCTGCCCTGCACACTGATCTGGCTTGAAAACCCTTACAGTTGGTGCTTTTTTACATTAGTCAGTGTTGGTTTTTTAGCCATGATTCCACATTCCCTGCAGCCTTCCAGGGAGCTGGAAGATGTGGAAAGCAGGCAGATTCAGGGGCAAAGAGGTGGTCAGGCCACTGAACTGGTTGCTGCCCAAAAGAGAAAGGTGTCCAAAACAAAAACTGAACTGTGTGCTAACAAAAGGGCTGCTTGATCATGGTAGTTGAAGGGTGGGAATGAAAACTGCCAGCAGCCAGTTATCCTATGCAGGGAAAGGAGCCACCACTGTTGGCCAAGTGCCCATCACAGTGGGGTCTGCTGGTCCCTCAGGTCTTCTTCTTACCCTTCTCAGCACGTTCACAGTCAGGCCAGTGCCACTGAGGGCTCCCACAAGCAGGAGTGAAAATGTAGACAGCAACTGCAATTTGGAGTTGGCAATGGGAATCACTGAAGCACAAGTCACAGGGGAGGAAAGCAAGCCAAAAGAAACAAAAGGAGAGGAACAGAAAAGGAGCATGATTTCATAATGGTGAAGAAGGGAGAAAGTAGACTCACTAACAAATGAAAAGAGAGATGAGAAAAATGCCTTTGCTAAACACCAGAAATCCCAAAGTCATTTAGAGGTTATTTGCGCCCTTGCCTTCCCTGAATAGAAAGGGGGAAAGGACTTTGTGGAAATAATCCTGAGTAAGGTACATATAAAAGAAAGTGTAAAAAACTAAACATCAGCCACCCCAGCCTGTAAAGCAGCTCAATTAACAAGTATACATAATCATTTGGAATTATTTTGAAATCATGTGAAAAAAATAGTGGAGAAAATGGTATGTGTTGACAGTCTCCAAGGGCAACCTGAGTCATTACTTAACTCTTGTTACTTAGTGCCCACAAGGCTTTCTTCTATCCCACTGGCACATTAACATAAGCAATAAAATAAATCACTGTAAGTCAGAACCTTTCCTGCTGACTGTGAGCAATTACCAGTATTTATATGCTCAGTGATATCAAGGAAGTAGCTCATTGGAGTAGCAGGGAGGTCCACATCACCATTTAAACACAGATTCTTAGAGTGTATAACTTACAAACAAGTAACAAAGGGATAACTAAGCTTTTTCAGACTTAACTTTTTTCTAACTTTTAGACAAAAATACATAAGCCTTTTCCTGTCCTGGTTTTCAAGGCAACAGTGAGGAAGCCAATCCTGGAAAACAAAGAAGCACTGATTGCTGGCACAGCCAAGTATCTCAGGGCAGCCAAGATGTGCTGGTGTACCCCACCACAGCCTTACAGGCAAACTGCAGACAGAGCATTCCTCCTTCTCCTAAGCAGCTACAGGGAAAATACACAGACATGTGTGTACGTCTCTCCAGAAAAGGGCTCTCTCACTTTGTAAAAAGCTTTTATATTGATGAGTTTTGGTGCTACAGATATAAAATGTACTTTCCTTTGGGGAATAGTGAGCCTGATCCATATATTTGAGGGATCCTAGTATTGTCACGCTGTACCAAAACATACCAGTGATGCTGTAGGCTTTTCTGATCACAGTCAATTAAAATATTTGGAAAGACAAGGATATCCTAAAAATTGCAGTCGTAAACAAGGTTCTGGCCTTGAGTTAGAAACTTCATTTCCTGAAAATATTTTTTTTTTCTTTTAATGGTAGGAATGATGCAATTTTCCAGGAACCAGATAGGAAGGAAAAGAGAGTAAGTGTTTTTTCTGGCCAAAAGATTGATGGTAATAGTCACATTTGAAGGGAGGAATTTGCCTTGACTCATAGGAAATTATCTTTGTTCTTGGGCATTTAAAAACAGTCTTTGTGGAACAAAATAGACAGCCTGAACTCTGCCTGTGTTTTGAGGAAGGATAACTTCGCCCATTGAAAAGAATAATAAGGTGAAGAAGAATGTTAATGGAATGTGAAGCCATTTTCATTTTTCTTTATAGTTGGCTGCACCAAGAGCAGATGACAGGGGTGAATTATTTTAAAGATCATAGCAACAGAGAAATTGCAAGAAGTTTAGATTTTGAATAATTCATTTGGATGACGTTGCTGTTGCCAAATTGTTCATTTATCCGGAAGACAGAAAAGGAGATAAATTCTTTGCTTTGAAGAGATTTATAGCCTTAGCATTGGTGATCTCATGTGATATTAGTACTAGCTGTCACACATTTAGCTTCACTTTTTTTAAACCAACCACAAAGTTAACAAAGACTGAGGCACAAACAGAAAGAGAGCTGCAAATCTCCTCCAAAATCCAGTGCAGATCTTTACCGATCATCTAACCAAATTTTCTACACAGGATATCTGGAAATTACTCAAACCATCTTCAAACCTGACAGCATCCATATTACCATCCTAATGTTGCTTTTATTGCAGGAACATAAGCATCTGTACTCCAAGCCCAATGGTGCTGCTGGAGGAGAGGAGCAGCACTTGCCCCAGCCTTACCTGAACTTAAAGGCAAAGTCGGTCTTCCCTGCACAGTGCTTGGGGCTCTGGGGACCCAAATTAAGTACATGCTTAAAGTAGCTGGAGCAGTCTCACTAACTAATGCTGATTTTAAAATAGTTTTGGACTCAAGTCTTAAACAAGCTTTTTTTTTTTTTTTTTTTTCTCAAGACCTCCTATACAGAATTAATTTGGAAATGGAAGAAACTGGAGCTCAAACTTTGCACTGAAACAAGCAAGTAACTGGGACATGTGCAGAGAAAAATGACTGGGAGAATCCCTGCAGCATGAGAAGAGCCACCCCAGCTCCCAGAACTGCTGTGGATACCTAATCCTGTTACATACTCTGCTGAATCCTTACCAAAACTGTTCTCATGATATTTTCCAGGCTGAAATACCTGTGTGTGTTTCACAGCATCAGACACGGCACCCATAAGAGAGGGCACGGCACCAGCATGGCAAAAACAAAGTGTGCCACTGAGATGCATCTTCCAAGGACTTGGCCTTTGAACACACCGTTTTGTTCAGCTAAGGAGATCTTACAGATATTCCCAAACATTCCTTCAGCTTCACCAGTCAAGGAATTTCTCGCAGGTGTCCTTTCACAGTAAATGTTTCAAGGAACTTTTCGGCTAAGGGACCTGAAGTTGCTTCAGGGAAGCCGTGGCCACTTTGGGACGGAGACTTCTCAGCAGGAGAATCAGGCAGAAGAGGCTGGCGGGCGGAAGGCGGCTGCTGTGTGAATGCCTTGGGGAACCGGGGCTGCTGCCAGGGCGGCTGTGGAGCGGGAGGGGGAAGCTGCGATGCTGCGGATGCCGGAGTTTCCCCTGGCCCCCCGCGCAAAGCCGCTGCTATCCGCTGGGGGAAGTCACACGGCAGCACGCAGAACAATACTGCTGTTTCCTTCCCATCGACTAGTTAGTGACCAATACTTCGGAGAAAATTAGGAAAATTCCTGCCTGCAGCTGCAAAGTAGCAAAGTTATGAAAAAGCTACTATTTCCTTTAAATTCATTTCTCATCCTCCTCTCGTTACAAATATTTTTTCATTCTGATGTAATACAGGAGCTTTTAACATTATTTTCTGTCTCTTAAGTTTCCTGCATAGGAAGCACCATCCTGGTGTATTGTATTAATCCTTAAAGAGGATGAAATGAAAAAAAAAATTAAAGTACACTGATTTGGAGGTTATTAGGATCCTCTCGAGGATGATTTTTTTTTTGTTTTCCATTTCCTGACAATTCCATTGTCAGAATTTGATTTTGCAAATGAAGCTGACATATGCAAACTCTGATCACATCTTGCTCTTAGTTTCATATTTAGATTTATGAGCTTGATTCAGATTTAGCTTGGGATTATTGGAATTTCAGCTGCTCATTTCTTTAACACAGGCAACAGTTTTGCAAGGAAAGCACATCTGAGGATAACGGCATGATAAATCAATAAGAGTGTTATATGTCATAACATATTTCTACCAAAGATAAATCATTTCCCACTTGTCTGAAAGGTGCATACCTATCTCCTGGAAGAAGCAAAGCAGAAAAGAGACAAATCTATATATCTAAAACCAAATACAGGAGAAATAGAAATAAATTGAAGACTGTTCAATTTAGATGTCAATGAAGTAACATTGAAATCTTTCTGTGCATTGTAAACAGGACTGTAGAAAAACTGCAGTGTAGCAGAGGAACACATATTCTCAGGAAAGTCCATTTTAAAATCATACGAATAACAATTTAATTTTGTGACTTCCCTCCATAAACTTTCTCACAAGGGCATATTGTCTCCTTTGTATGATGTAATATGAAAGGTGAGAATATGCTGTCACAGATATCAAAATAAGTAGTATTCAACCCATATTTGTATCAAAAGATGTAGCATCATTATAGCCAAAAGGCATAAAAAATAAACAAGATGGGTTTTGTAAGTAGAGATTACATACTTTATTATATGAATTGGTGTAATTAAAAAAAATAGAAATATAAAAAGCTTGCATGAGCACAATCTCTTGTATAGATCTAGATTATTCTAGATATTTCTTGTATAGAAATAGAAGCAGCAAACCAAAGTTTGCTATGAAACTAAGTTTCACTGTGCATCACTGACTGCTCCTTTCCCATTCTCACATCAGGCACATTACCCCTCCCAACATTTCAAGGGATAAACTTGTCAAATCTTTCCATTTTGCTGAGCAAGTACCAGATACATTTTCTGCTGGGTGGCCAAACTCACATACACCCATTTTGGCTTAGAGCAGCTTCCCTCTACTTCTGCCAAACTTTGAAATTTGCTTCTACATCTTACTCAGAGATGGCCATGTGTGCTCAGAAGTTTGCCTTACTCAGTGTGCAAACCTTTTTGCCGGAGTGTGTTAGTGCACCCCATCTCCATAAATTGTGTCCTGGTTTGTTGCCATCTCTACTGATGTGCTAACACAGAATAATCCAGATGAGTAGAAAACCAAGGGCAAGTTTTACTGCAGCATCATGACAACAATATAAACACTTCAAGCACTAGTGCCACTGGCATAGGAGAAAATAAACACTTTCACAGCAAGAAATAAATTCTTAGAGAAAATTATAGACTCACAAATGAAATATGAGTGAATTCTGTATGACACAGTATTTTTAGACTGGATAAATGCAGGGGGATGGTAGTCACTTTTGTTAGTAGACGAATATTTTCCCGGAGCAGTTCAACACTAGGTGTTATTATACATATTTATATATTAAATATATGTATATATTAAAATTTCATTCTCCAAATGTGCAGTGTGTACTTCAAAACTGTAAGAGAGCACACAAATAAGTATTCATACTCAAACAGCCCCAGATAGACCACCTAGATTTTGCATATTATCACAAAAATGAGGGAAGGTATAGGGTGTGCTTACTGCCCCTATGTCCTTGGGGCATGCTGGGATGAGGTCTGGATCAGCATATGGGGCAATGCAGGTGAACTGGCAGTGTGGTCTTTTAATTAGCAAAGAGATATGGACTGAAGGTATTGAAAAGGGAAAGTTTTGTCTGTCCCTAATTAAAGACATTGGTGCTCCACCTTTCTCATTATGTAAGGTGACATAATGTTATTTATGGTGCAAGTTAGCCTAAATAAAGGGTAAGGAAAAGGGCAAGGGGAAAACACAAATTTCAATAAAAAAAATTTCCAAGCATGAGATGAAAATTATGAGGAAAAAATCCCTCCATTTTCAGAAGTCCCAACGCAGCACTGTTGTGTGCAAAAGGCCTGAAGAAGGTGGCCTTTGGTTGTGTTACCCTCATTTTCACATTACACAGGTCATCAACTCTGTTGTCGCAACATTTTCAGGCAATTGATTACCTGGTTAGGAAGCTCAACTTAATGAGTCATGAGTAGCAGTGTTTGTTGTGAGTGGCACATGTTTATTTAATCCACATGAGAAATTAAATGAAAAGCACCAGTAGCCATTTCAAACTAGATGAACGTCAGAGAAAAGCAAATAATTTTATATTTGTAATACTACACACTGGCCCCAAACCCTTCTGCCAGAAAACTAAAAGGCAAACAAGGAGCCAGTGAGTGCTGGTGCCCATAGAGGCTGCGTGTGTCGCCAGCAACAGCTAGCCGTGAAATTGAAAGCAAATATTTGCTTGGCTTAAAAAACGCTCAGACTGTAATAACTGCATAGTGCTGTAAGCTTCAAGAGCTTCTTGATCATTCACGGACACTGCCTCTCTGCTCGCAGAATATTTACTGAGCACAGGGTGAGGTGCTCGCCAATTGGCAATCAGTCACTCCCCTGGTTAAACCCAAAACATTTTCAAACACAATTATGCACGTGAATCAAGTTCTGATATACTGTATTTTTTGGGTTCCTGGTTCCCTGTAATACAGGCACTGCTTTTGTTTGTGGCAGTGGGCATGCCTCAAAGTCCAATCCCTCTTTCATTTAAGGTCCTGATTTGGGTTTCTTAAAACCATAATCAAAATCTTGACACTTCCTATGCCAGGAATACTCCAAGCATTAGATGGCTTGGGGGGGGAGTTGTGGGACTGGATTTTCCTGTCTCAACCAGGAAGAGAGGAGATGAGTCTGTGACTGATCTTGGCTACTTTTTTCTGTCACAAATCTGCCACTTGGCATCCAGATTTTCCCAACTCTCAACTTTGCACTAAGCACAGATCTAAGTGCAAAAAACAGTAAGTTCAAAACCCAAGGAAAATTGCAGAACAGTGCTATTTACCTGGAATGCAGGAATAAACACAGTTTTATAACCCAGAGAGCTGTGTAGCTCCTGCAGGGCTGTGATCGCTGCTGCAGGGAGCTGGAATGAGCTACCATGCTCCCTCCAGGTCAGCATATCGAGCATCCTGCCTGAGTCTTACCCAAGGTTAGCATCACCAGCCCAGTCCCCGGTGTTACGAGGCAGCCCCCACCAGGTCTGACCGTACTGACAGCACTGACCCTGTGCCCCTGCTCTGTTCCCAAGCACCCCAGTGCTGCTCGTGCAGCGTGCCCCCACTGAGACTGCCAGGGGCCAAGGGACGGTCCCTCTCTGGGGAAGGGAAACAGCGGTGACATGGGACTCTTGAGTGCTCAGTCTGGGAGGGGGACATGAAGAAGTGGGATTAAAAATCTCTTGTCCAAACTCTTGCAGTGGGAAGTCAGGTCCCAGACAAGTTGTTGTAGACAACTCTCATGAGTTAAAAATTCTAGCTCAAGCTTCAGGGAAGCAAAGCATCCTGTGCACCACCTGCCCATTTCTGCCTTTGCAATGGCCCTTCTGTGAACAGATCTGAGCTCAAGGCTTGGGGTGATGTTGTTCCTAGCCAAAATGTATGCTCCAGTCAGGCTGGGAGGAAATGAGATGGCTCTGCAACCACAGCCTAGTAGAGAGGCATGCTCCTGCACAGACTGCTCCTTGTCCCTGGTCCCTTGTAACTTCTGAGAAGTTATTTACAGCATTACATCCTGGACTCCCCATAATGGACCAAATTTTAGAAAGTGCTTCAGCACAGCATTTGCTTTATGTATCTCCCTGCCTTCGTTGTCTTCAGGAAGCTTCTGGGCAGCCCTAACACTGACTGAGATTGCCTAAGAGGCCACTTCTCACAGCTCCCCTGCACATGCATAGAGGGGTGATGGACTCTGCAAAACTGGCACCACAACTCTTTCTGAAAACAGCAATTTTGGACTACAGTCTTCTAGAGGAGCATCCACAACCTGAACCAAGTAGCATTTGTGATGAACATGAATATTTCAGAACACATTTGCAAAATGCAGTTATGCCTTCCTTTTACATCTGCATTAAGCCATGATGGTAATACTAAAAACACATTGGGCTTTGTACACTAGTCCATAACAATATTTCCAATGTGATTTCAGAATCTGAATGCACAAAATTTGCAGGATCAGGCTATGGCTTTCTTCCAAGGCAAGGCATTAAGAAGACAGCAATTTCAAATGAACATTTTGGACTAGGTATACTCAGCAAACTACAGTCAAGCTCCTGTATGAAATACAGGTTCTAAACCCATTCTCAGAATTTTTAAAAAAATGTATTTATTATAAGAGCTATAGTAGCATCAGCTAATACAGATTATACATCACATATCTCTACATTTTAGCTATAAAACAGTAATGTAAATTTTTATATCCTCCATATTGTAATATATCTTTTGTCTTCTGGTTACTCAGAGCTTTATACATCAGATCTACTAGCAAAGCATTTGTTGCACTCTGATCTTCTAAGAGCTTCTGCTACTATCAGTTTCCTCAGGATATAATTTTTAAATGAGTCTGAAATTTAATTACACTGTACCTCTGACACCGTCTTGTTAAAATGTTACTGTTACCTGTTTTCTTCAACTTCTGACTAAGCAACATGAAACAGATGGTGAAACAGGAGGGACCTGTGGATGAGTGAAAGCAGTGGGAATCAAAACTACAGAATCCCTTTTCCAGTGTGAAGAGTACACTGCCAATGCTTGAGTTGTGTATGTTCCACTGATAATGATCATCTTGTTTCTGTAAGAGGGTAAATATTTAGTTGTATGCATTGCTAAGTGAACAGCATCTTCTGCTAGCACACATTTGTCAGGAAAGGCTGCAGGACAAGGCAGGTAGCCTTCACTCAGATGTTCAACTTCTGGTCACACCAACTGTCCCAGGAAGGACACTAAGGGATGTAAGCCCAGACAGGAGAGGGATTTGAGCCCACAGTGTTGAAATACATTTTAGGTGGGCAAATATACATCTGCTGGAAGACAATAAAACAGATACTGGTAAGGAGCAGGTTTGGTTTTCCATCTCCAAAGATGTCAGGAGCTGGTATGAAGGCAGTCCTACCTCAGGAGAGGTAGATATCAGTAATTAAGGCAGACACGTGAAGTCTTCTCTCTTGCAACACTGTGCTTCTATCATTACTATGACTATGTAGAATGGTACAAAGAGTGGAGAACTGTTCTGGGAAAAAAAAAGTTGCAGGTGCTGTATCCAGATGGAGACTAACCAGTCTCATTTTGTACCCAAAACCTACAGGACTTGCATGGAAGATCCTTTAATCCAAAAGAAATTAGACAAAAGGTCTCTTGCTTGTAGCATCCTCTCGAGCTCATTAAAGAAAAGGGTATCTAGTCTTGAACCAGCTGGTCTTGCTGTAACACTTGATGGGAATCCAAATAAATAATGTATTTGCCTTTTTTCCCCCAAGTTTTCAATTTGCAATGGGACTAATAATACTTGCTCCTTGTAGCAAAATACTAAGAGATTCTGAGATGAAAAAAAACCTGTAAGTTCAAAGTACTTAATGTAATCAATAATTCTGCAATATGATAGACCCCTCACTTCAATCAAGTGCATTTAAAAAAAACCCTATGTGCTCTAAAGATAATTTCCCAAACACTATCCTTGAAATCAGAGGATGCAGATATAGAGTACTTAACTAGATTGCAGGAACGCATGCCATTTCTAGTCCTGTAATTAGGCAACAGAGCAGATCTAATCACTTCATTACTGTAATGACAGCTGCTACATGAAGCCCAAAACCAGAGAGAGAAATAGGTTACTACACAGCTACCTCAGAATGTGTTTAAGCATGACTGCTAATAGAGCTGCATACTTTGACATTTTTTCCTGCTATTTACCTTTTCTCCTCATCTGCAGCTTGAGATCAACAGCCTGTCTGTGAGGTGCAACTGGTGTTGACCCTGCCACACGGGAGGCTCAGGGGAAGCAGCCACACACCAGCAGGGCTTGAAACTTCCTTGTCTTGAGCAGATCAGGAGGTCTAGCTATATTTATAACGTGAAATTCCACTGTGTTTAATCTATTAGTTAAATCTATCTATCTATCTATCTATCTATCTATCTATCTATCTAATATTTTTAATCTATCTTCTTGAACAGAGGTTAATTCCATTATTGGGCTCTGCACTAGCAGGCCAGTCATAGATTAAATTAATTGTATTTAGTATAATTTAATACAATACATAAATAAGCATTTTTAGGATAATTTAATTTGCAACAGTTATCAATTATCTCATGTTTCTAGACACATGCCATTCTCAGTAGCTGTGCTGTATATGCTGAGACTAAGAGTTAAAATTTGCCAGGACAATTTCTGACAACATGACATCACAGGTATTATGCCTCAAATTGCTAAGCAAGCCCTTGAGTTACTCTATACAAATGGAATGCAAACCCCATTCTTTTCTGGGGAAAAGAAAAGAGGATCTCATCTTTATGTTGTAACAGAACTCAACACCCTGGTCACCACAAAGTCTGAATTTACTCCTTTCAAAAAGATCAAAGTTTTATGGTCTACTCAGACTATATAAAATGGTTTATAGTGCTGTCATCTGACGTCAAGAAGCAGCACCTTAAAGGCAAGTAAATAAAAGAGCATGTTGTTACACCTACTTTTAAAATGTGTTTCAATGAAACTTTTACTATCACTGCAGGCATCCATCATATTTGTAAATCTCTTTTATATTAGCCACTGCTATTTCCTTAGCCTCATGCAAGAAGTTTGAAAACTTTGCATCCTAGTAAAACACTTGTTCTGACCAAAGAAAAAGAGTTAGAGCAGATGATCAGGAGTTAAGGAGAAAAAGCACAACTACCTGGTTCGTTGCATGAATTCCTGAATCTAAAGAGGAAGTGTAGAGGACAACTCCTATTAAGCCAGGATTACTCAACACCAGTGGTATACCATACTTTGGCCAGGAAACTAACAAGTGATAACATCTCATGGTCACAGCATTACAGACATGCATGCAAGATTTCGCAGCCTGGGAAAACTGATTGTCTCAACATGCAGAGTTGGAGGCAGCGGAACACATGTTTAAACACAGTTGATGCTATCAGTGTTCATGAAATCTGTGACAAGTGTGGGCAGTTCTTTTCAGCGTATCATGCAAGACCAGTCATGTACAGATCATACATTATGCATTGTAGTCAGTGATGTTCTCCCTTGCTCACTCAGCTGCTAGGCAAAATATCCTCCTCTGCTAATGTCACAGACTCAGTGTCAGGACTCTGCTAGCCAGAAGACCAGAAGACTTTTAACATGGTGATAGATATCCCCGAAACCTTTGCTTTTGTTTGCTAGCAAATCCTGGCATGGCAGGCTAGAGAACCCATAGATATTTGTTGAAACACTTACTTTATTTCCAAGAATAAATTTGCACTGTGCAGTCAATAGCTTGCTGTTCCACCCTGGAAGACTTCACCCACTTCATCAAGCCCCATGGTGTGTTTGGGCTTGAACTACACCCAGCCCAAGTGGGTACCAGTATTTTGTTTGTCCTTGCAGCACATCTCCAAGACTTTTTGAGCCCACAGTCTCTGTGAAGCCTTGGTGGGAAAGGGATCTCCCTGTCTAATTATTTCATTTAAGAGGACCAGTACTGCCCCCTCCTGTGAGCAGGATCATGGCTAAGACACTGTGTTATCAAACCTAAGCTTGTTTGCTGACTCTCTGCAGCAAATGAACACAATTTCCTCTTTCAAAAAAAAAAAAACTAAAAAAACCACAGTGAACAAAAGAAAAAAAGTCACAAAATTCAACGTGAATTTTAGTTCAATTTGATTTAGATCCAGTACTCGTGCAAAAATAGCCATTCCTTACACCCTTTGCTTCATCACTATTCTTGAACAGCAGGCAGAGACTTCAAAGATGTTCGAGGTCACTTTCCGGCAGCAAGCACCTTCTCTGAAAAACATTGGATTTTCTCCTTCTTCTGGCTGTACACTTCTGATCTGTCCTCTTTTATTCTCCTCTGTTTCACACAAGCACTAACACATAAGTTCAAGCACGCCAGTGACGGATGTACTAAAATAAAGGTGAAGAGAACTCTGTAAGCACCTCCAGCTCCGCCTGTCAGGCCCATCACATCAGCCATGAATTTCTCTGCCCCAGGCACCTCCAACTCCAGCAAGTCCATTCCCCTGGGCTGTAGCCATATATTTGCCCCAGGGAAAAATAGTTGAACGGATAATCATACAAAAGCAATGATGCTCTGACGTCAGCTTTCTTTCAGGTGCAAGAATTTTGTCTGGAATGTCTAGTAGGCTCTGCTGCAATTTGGAAGCAGAAGACAACAAAGAAGACAAACAAGCCCCACTTTCAACAACATGCATGCCAAATCAAAAGCATTCTGAAACTTCATGAAGAAAATTGTTCACACGTGCAATAATTTAGTCAACCAAAGAAGTATTTGGTGTCTTTTGATTTAAGTTCACTTTTATTAAGTAGATACATTTTTGTTGCATACCAGAAGTTTCCATTAGTAAGTATAAGTTAGTCAATAAGCATACATTTTTGAAGGACAGTACTGAAGGGAATTTTCCAGACTCTGAAAGAACATTGCACTTCAGAGGGTAGTTCTGAAAATGAACATGGCTGTTGATTCATATTAGGAAGGCAAAATATAATCTAAAGGATATTTGGAAGCTGCAAGTCTGAACAAAAGCAGGATGATAATGGTGATACCACAAACAGAGAAAGGCTCAGGGTTATTTCAGAGGAAAGAAAAGAGGATCCATTTTGACTAGATAAAAGCACATTGAATGGCATCCAAGTAGAGATTTGAGATGGATGCCCATTTCATACCAGTTTAAGATGGGCAACAGAAAGAACAACATTACAGTAAATTCCTGAATCTTTGTGGTATATCTCTAAACCAGAAATAGGAATGAGATAATGAGTGAAAAGAATAAAGAGAAACACACAGGAGAAGTGAATAGGGTCAATAAGGAGTCACTGTCATGAAAACCTGTTGAAAAAAAGCTTACAAGAAACCATAAAACTAGAACGAGAAGATGCTGGCCACAAGCAGCAAAGTTTCACAGAATATCAAAGAAAACAGAATCAAGAGCAATAAAAAAATCAGAGAGATATTGAGAGGGAGAGTGGATAAATTTGAAATACTAAAGATGCAAAGTAAAACAGCTTCCATTTTTGAGAAGTGCTATCATTTTGTGGAGCTGTGTTAAGACATATTAAAAAAGATCTTTTTCAAAATTCCATGAAAAATAATTACTTCCATTCTAAGGATGCACATGACAAGGTAAGAATCAAATAGCTTGCCTTTACAACTATAAAAGGAAAGGAGGTAGCAGAACACATCAAATCAATGATCATTCACCTGATAGCCTGATACATGTTTTGTTTTAAAGAAACAGTTTCCTCTTATTCCCTACAGCAACACCACCTGATCTCATACACTATATAATACACATTTTTATTTGATAATCTGGGAAGTGTTTGATTTCCAGTTTACAATATGTAAGTCTAATTGAGTCAGAGTGAATTGCAACTATCTGCTTCTTTGCTTTCAGGCATGGTACCTTGCACTGAGGGCTGGGTGGTGAGTGAAGCCTCTGACTTGGAATCCCAGTCCCAAATATTTTGTCAATTTTAAATTTCTCTGTCACTGCATATGATTCTGATGTGAGAGGTTTAACCATATGAGTAAGGTTTAAAGATCTGCCCTTGCCTTAATGCCCTTGTTCATCTAGTTCTTCTTCAGGCTTCACTCTCAATACTGGGATGATATGGCAGGGTACAATAGGTGTTAATTTAATTATTGTTTTCACAGTGTTTCACATTCAGAGAACTCTGGGGTCCCCAGCACAGGAGACACATGGGGCTGTTAGAGCAGTAGGGCCATGATGATGATCGTAGGTATGAAGCACCTCTCCTATGAGAAAAGGCTGAAAGACTTGGTGTCGTTCAGCCTGGGGTAAAGAAGTCTCCAAGGAGGCCTTATTGTGGTCTTGCAGTACCTAAAGGGGCCGATAAGAAAGAGAGTGACAAACTTTTTAGCAGGGCCTGTTGCAATAGGACAAGGGGTGATGCTTCTAAACTGAAGGAGGGTCAATTTAAATTAGATATAAGGAAAACAAGGGTGGTGAAACACTGGAAGAGGTTGCCCAGAGAGGTGGTGGATGCTCCGTCCCTGAACACATTCGAAGTCAGGCTGGGTGGGGCTCTGAACAACTTGATGTAGTTGAGGATTTCCCTGTTCATTGCCGGGGTTGGACTAGATGACCTTTAAAGGTCCTTCCAACCCAAACTGTTCTTTGATTCTGTGAACTGCCCTACTGAAAAAAAAGAAAGAAAGAAAGAAAAAAAAAAAAAACGCGGTGAAAGCACCAAAACAGGAATCCAATTTGTATATGCAAAGTCAGTAATTTGAAAACCACAGTTCTTCATGTGTGTCATCTCCCTTTTTGGCCTGACATTTAGCAGACCCGGTAGTGGAAATTCCAGAGCAAGCACCTCAAGAAGCTTCTGAAAGAGTTGCCATAAAAGCTTCCCAGAAGCCATTACCCTCCATGGGTGGCCAGGCAAACTGTGCCCAAACCCACAGGCTCCATCACCCTTTCATTCTCTGCCTTGTGATGTCCCATGCAAGTCATGTGTTCTGCGGGGGGGAGGGGGAGCCAAGGACAGATGCAATACCATCTTGATTCACGTTAGCTCTTGAAAAGTTTTTTCCAAGCCAAAAAGCTCATACAATGGTTTCTAGATATTAGTATGGAAATAACAAGCTATAGCAAATCATACATCTGTTGAATTCCCCATTCATTTTGAGGAAGATGTCTTGCCCATGCAGGAAATGCTCTGACCTCTTGCACAGGTGGCAGCATTTTCAGCATAAACATTTTGCACGACAAAACAGGAAATAATAATGCCAAGACAATAATTCCAGATCTTTCATAGGCATTTCAAGCCACAAAAATCCAGCCTGACTGCCAGAAGGGGCTCTGCTGCGGCCAACCATGGCATGAAAAAAGAGAGAAAAATTACTGTCCGTTGTAAAAAGAGTAAAAAAATTAGTTGGGCTTTAAAAAAAAAAAAATAAAAAAAAAAGAAGAAGAAAGGAAGGTGCAGAACATCCATGCGGCCGGGGAGCTGGGCGTGTCGGGGGGCCCGCGGGTCCCCTGCCCGGACACGTGTGAGCACCTGGCGGCGCGGCCCCGCTCCAGCCCAGCGCGGCAGCGCGCCCGGCGCGCTCCCGCCAGCCCGCCTACAACCATATGCACACACCCGCGGCGGGAGGAGGAAGGGAGGTAGGGGAACGATCTCGGTGCTTTTGCTTCTCCAGTTTAATCCCCCCCACCCCTCGCCCACTTTTCTTCTTATTTTTATTTTTTTAAATTAAATTTTATTTTATTTTTACCCCTGTAATTATTCGTCGGGGTTCTCCAGGCGGATCCCGGCGGAAAAGGTGGATCGTTTCTCAGAGGGTCCCCGCGGCTCCTGGGGAAGGTAGGCAGCAGCAGCTGATGCAGCCGGAGGCTCCCCGCGCCCCCTTTGTCTCCGCGCAGCGCGGGCCGGAGCCCGAGCCCCGAGCCCGCCCGCGCTTTGTCCCCGCCGTCTGCGCAACCTTCCCCCATCCCCCGCAAAACGTGTCTGCTCGTCCCCGGTGCTGCCCAGTGCAAACCCTAAAAATGCAGGCAGCGAGCCGGGCGGGGCTGGGGGAGCCCGGCGGGGCGGAGGGGACGTGGGGACGGACGGGGCGGCCATGCGGCATCAGCCGCGCCGGAGGCGGGGGGCGATGATGCCCTCGCCGACTGCTGAGGCGGGCGTGGAAAAAACCCACAAACAAACAAACAAACAAAACCCGCAGAAATAAAAACCTGGCAGTCTGCGGCTACGGGTTTTCGCTGGCAGCGAAAGAAATAAATAGTAATAACAAATGAGCTTGCCCCTTAAGACGGCCGGGTCGCGGGTGCCGCAGCCCCCGCAGCGTGCGCGGCCGCCGCGTAGCCGTGCCCGGGTAACATTCCTGCCTTTCCCTTAAACCCAGCAGTGCCATGGGGTCGGCCCAAGTTTTACGGTATTCGGAAAATGCAGGCTGGGCCCACGGCGCGCAGGCGTGTGCGTGGTGCCCGTAAATACATAGTAACAGCTGGGGTGGTCGCTTTTAGCGAGAACAAAAAGAGGCCCGAGTGAATGCCCGGGGGTGCGCTGGCTCACGTGTGTGTACGCCCGGCTCGCTTTCGTGGCAGGGGGCTCGGTCCATTGTTTTGCGGAGTTCGTAATGCAACCTGTGGCTAGGATGTATCTGTTTCCTTGTGAGAGAGAGGAGATGTGTATTGTAAAACGTGCTTTGTTTATGTGACATTGGAAGGACTGAAATAAACCCTGGACCTGGCAGCTGGTTTTATGGAAGGCAAAGCTACTGTTTCCTTGTGCCACCAGCTGAACTCACCTCCTGTCCGTAGGCTGTTCAGAGTCCCAGACTGATGTGGAGCATTTCTACCAATCTCTTGTCCAAATTATAAATAGGCACCTATACTGTGCTTCATTCACCTTCAGGTTTGTTTGGCTTTTACTTGTGCTTGAAAGGCAAAATAACATAGAACGGACATTGTTCTGAAAGTAAAGTGTAAGAAAAAGATACATGTTAGTTGATAAAATGTATTGCAGGAATAAAAAGCAAAACAAAGCAAAGCAAAAATTCCCTGCATTCTGAATTTAACCTTCATAGATCGGAAGCAAAAACAGCTACAGGGGGAGAAAGAAACAACATCCTCATCTAAATTTTACTTCATTTGCTACCAAAACACCAACTTTGTTTAAAAAGCCTCTAAAAGGAAATTCCATCTGTTGCTGAAGCATATAGGTACCAATAGGTGCCCTTTCCAGGCTAGGAGCCCCTGCCGAAAGGGCACTGATATCTGCTTTGCAAAACCTGCGTGAGATCTCCGAACTGCCATATTGCTGGTAAGCAGAGGCCTGCTGAGGCTCGGTGGAAATTCACTGACTAAAATGGGATCTGCTTCACTGTCATACTGAATGACTCCTATTTGACTTTGCCTTTTCGGAAGGTTGGGTTTTTTTTCTTTTTAAGAGGCACCATAGAGAGAGCACTTCACTGAAGCACACTGCAGCATCCTCTGTCTTGTCACTTGAGACTATTTATGCTGTAGCTGGACTAACTGGGCTCTCCAGGCTGGGAGAGGATGGGAGACAGTTGTTGGCAGTGAGCACCGAGCTGCACATACCCGTGTGAAGAGGATTATCCCCTGAGTTTGAGGCTTTCTGCAGACTGCTGTAAAATGTGGAGGAACAATTGTCCTTCGTGCCCAAATCCTGCTTTTTACAAGGGTTTTAAAGGATGGAAGGGGAAGCAGTGCTCTCTCAGCCTTCCTGCTTGCAGGCTGCTCATTCTGGGTCTCTGTCCTACATTTTGTCTGTGTTTGCTGTTTTGGGAGCTTGTTCTCAGCAGTGTAAGAGTGGTGACCAAGGAGAAATGGGACTCTCGCCTGTGCTCTTCTCTCTCTTTTTAGCATCTTGCTCGTTTCTGTTGGGATCTGCCTAGCAAGTAACATGATAATAACCATCACTTAAAAGTTTGTATTGTGAAGGCAAGTGGGTGTTGTGGAAATATTTAAATATTTTAAGCCTGAATTCAGTTTTCTTTCTGATGGATAGTTACTGCTGTGACCTTAATCCAATCCAAGAAGTTTGAGCAGCTGCTCTTGGGAAAAATGGCAGCTTTTTCATGTTTTGCAGATAACTTTTACAATATTTGCCCAAGCTTATCCAGTAAATATTGCTTTGAGTCTCTTACAATCAAGAAAACTGGGGCAGAAGAAAAGTGAGTGGCACATGAACCTATACAAAAGATTCTTCCTTCTGTAGTACAAAAGTTTATTTAAATGGGAATTTCAGAGCTGCTGTTTAACCCTTAGAAATACATCTGGATAGCATATTTCATTCCAGTGATCTGTAAAGCCCGACTCATACAGCATTTCCACTTTCTGTGGAAGTCAAGACTGCATTATTTGTGGCGGTGTGTTGTGGGATCTCTTCTGAAAACCAAGACTGTTGAGAGGATTTCACAAAGAAATATAATTAGGAAAAAATGTGACTATATTCCTCTGCCAAATGCCTTTCCTAAATTGACTGGGAAGGGCTCAAAACAAAAATGTACTTAAAACCATTTTCCTTTATGGCTCGTCCTTAAGTGTTTTTGCCTAAAGTAATGAATCACTTGGTGAATCAGACTGGGATTTTTATGGTTTCTTATTTGCCTGCCTTTGATCAGCTGGGTAGCCTGTCGAGACTTAATTTGGGACTGTCTTCCCTTTCTTTGTGGCAGCATGGAAGGGCAGTGTGGAGAGTGATGGGGCAGAGCAGGAACACTTTCCTGTTGCAGCGCAAGGTCGTGCACTACCAAGAGAAATGTTGACAATCCCCATTTGTTCTCATCACTTGTGTTTTATAGTACCCTTTTCTGAGCTTCCTTCCCAAGACTTCTGGCACTTATTTTCCCACCCCCGATCTTATCCTTTAACTGTTGACATCCTGCATGCTCTGGGGGCTGTGAGCAAGAGGAGTCTGGGGATGAGAGGTGGTGTCCTGCAGGCACCAAGCAAATGACTGCAGCAGCTCCAAGGCCTTCTGGCCGCCACGCTGCCCCATCCTGGCACCCTTGGCAATGGGCAGGACAGGCGTGGGCCAGCACCTTGTTGGTTCTCTGTGGTGCCTGGGGCCAGCTGGGACACCACTGAGGCCAGGATGAACCTGCTTCCTTCCACTGCTCCTGTGGCTGCAGCCTGCTGCAGAGGGGCAGAGCTCAGGAGCTGGAGGCAATGACATTTCAAGCACTGCAGATGTTTGCTCAGTGGATGTGAGTCAGTCTAATTTCCAAGCTCTTTGTTATCTCAGTGCCTCTTTTCTAATCTCTCCATTTTGTCCTTTCTGTAAATCAGGAGTAAGTCTGGAGCTTTATGTCCCTCGTGTCAGGTGTCACCAATGCAGAACCAAAAGGAGATAGTTGCTTCCCTGCCTCCCAGTGTGATACTGTTACGTATAAAGCCTATTCTTGCTTTTTGTCATTTAAGTGAATAGTCCATATGCAGAGTTTCTGTCTCCATGTTTCATTATTTATAATCAAAGGTGTCTTACTGGTCATATTACTCTTCTCTTGAAGAACTTTCAAAAGTATGAGCAAAGAACATATCACATCTCAGGCTTTGCAGGAATAAAAACAGCTTGTGCGAAACTCAAGTGCAGGGTTCTGATGACTTGTAACCAACCAAGAGGAGTTCTTGGCAAAAGTCCCTTTGAGAAGAAAGTTGAGTCACATTTTGTCTTTTGAGCAAATTACCTTGAATTCCATAGTTAAAAGTGCTTACTTAGTGTGTCTTAGGTATTTACCAGCTCCAACACCGTTTGACCCTGGGAAGCGCTCGGTGAATGAAGTGCTCAGTGAAAGGGCACATTGCAAAAACCGTACCCAGAGATGGACTAGATGTTGTCCAGCTTGACAACTTACCCAAATGTCTCTCACATATGCTGGGTCAGCTTTTGAGCAGCCATGTTTCTTAAGATGACACTTTTGGAACTGCATCATTTACAGGGTAGGAGAAAAAAATGGCATGTGAATTAAGGCATTATAATCACTACCAAGAATGATGATGTTCTTTCTAGAAACACAACTTCCAGTGAAGTGTTTTCTGAGATTTTACCTCTTCTGTGTGTGGCCTAGAAGAAATAGATTGTCTGTACTCTTTTTTTTTTTTTCAAACATAAAGTTCTTGATCTCATTTCTGCTCTTGTGGAATTTTAACAGGAAGCTCCACAAAACTGGAGTTGCAGGGATTTTTTTTTAATGTTTCACAAGTCAACCGAGAAAATGACCACAGTTCTTGGAATGTGTTTTAATGGCTTGTGAAGGTCTCGGTGTCCTTGAAAATAATCAACTCATTTTATCTTCTTGTGTCATCTCATAGTCTTCCTGAAGTTGTGACCAGCTGTAATCTTTACCATACGCTGCAAGGTGCACCTAACAAATAAATTATCTGTAATGGCTTTTACAAGACCTATCATGGATGTTTGAAGAGAAAGATAAGCTGCTAGGCCAAAGCAGTGCTTTTTCCACTAAACAGAGGAGCTGGATCAGCTAGGAAACACAGATCCTTAGGGTTCATTTTGAAGAGTTATTAGCTCTTTGCTGGTTTTCTCTTGGGGTGATGTCTTCTTCAAGAAGGAGTGCTTGCCCATCTGAGTTGAGCAAAAGAGCAAGTAGAGCCAAGTAAGAGCAGATTTCCAATTTGTCCTTTATGATTTACTAGGTGTGTGTCTGAAAAGAGAACTTTGATGGCAGGTCTCTGGAAATTTTCGAGAGGTTTAAGGCTGGACAGAGTAGTAGGCACAGTGACTGAGGTGACTGGGATTTCTGCAGTCACTATTCACGTGAATATTTACTCTTTCAATGTGAATTAGGAATAAAGCTCAGCCTAAGAATTCTTGCCAACATAACATTTTTATTTGCATTTCTTTTAAGACATTTCTTGAATGAAAAAGCTGTAAAAGTAAAAAAAAAAACTACCCTGCTGCTTCCAGTATAGCTCAGTATCAACATATGGTGAATTTTTATTAGTTGAAGCACTTTTGTTGTTTTTTTTTTTTCTCACAGCACTAGTGGCACGTACACCTGAGGTGGCAACTTGCATAGCTCAGCTGTCCCAGCATTGAATCTCGTTTTGGGAGCAAAGATGTTGGAATTGCAGGGAACAACTCAGTGTGACTGCAGACCCCTCCCATGGTTCATGGGGGTTGTCCTCCAGCAGCACCAGCCTCCCCTGTAGAGGTCAAGTGACAGGCCTGCAGTGGACACTTGACTTGTAGGGAATTAAGCTGGGATTTTAGATTTTATTTACACTGTGATTTGTCACATAGGTGAACTTGAAGTTTAGAGTAGGTGCTTTGGGGATGAAATTCATGTGGCCACCTATACTCTGTTGACTGTGCAGAGTACCCAGAGTAATTAACAGTGACAAAGGTTTTTCTCTGTTTATCTCTAAAGTTATCATTGCAAAAATTTTGTGATTTGCATAATGTTTTATTCCAGGTATCACACTTGCAATCACCCTTTGTCTCTGAATCTTCTAGCACTTCACAAACTGAGTGTTAGTGTCGCCATTATCATCTTAATTTTATAGGCGGAGATGCAGAGGACATGTTGGTTTTGCTTTGCCAAAGATCTGTGATGAGTTCATGCCATGACAACAAAAACTTCAGTTCCCAGCCCCACCACTCTCCCTTCACCCACCTCATGTTTTGACACTGAGATCAGGTTTTCTCATACTTGGAAGTGCTGTGCATGATTTAATTCAAGATTTTTTGTTTGTTTGTTTCAGTGTTTTGTTTTAGTGGTTTTTTTTAGTAAATTACTTACCCTAGCAAGAGCCTCATGCATATTCAGAGATGTGACCACTGTCATGATGCTTCAGGAGCAGCTGGTCTGACTGAAACACAGAATCTGCTGATTGTAGTGCTTCAGCTTGCTCTAAGATTTTGCTCTCTCTTATAGAATCATGGAAGGGTTTAGGTTGGAAAACACCTTCAAGATCATCTCGTTCCAACCCTTCTGCCATAGGCAAGGACACCTTCCCCTACGCCAGGTTGTACAGAGCCCTATCCAACCTGATCTTGAACAGTTCCAGAGATGGGGCAGCCACAACTTCTCTGGGCAACTGGTTTCAGTGCCTCACCACCCTCACAGTAAAGAATTTCTTCCTAATATCTAGCTTAAGCCTGTCCTCTTTCAGCTTAAAGCCATTCCCCCTTGTCTTATCACTGCACGCTCTTGTGAAAAGTCTTCATTCAATTAGTTTTCTGTAGAAGCAGGGTTTTGGTTGAAATAGACGAAGCTTGTCACTTTTGTGCTGCAAAGATTCCTTGGGAATAAAGCAGGGAGCTGTGTTCCTGCCAGTCAGGTCCTGTAGTGCTTCAGTGGCGGAGGGGCAGAGGGTGATGCTGGAGCCACACGTCAGTGAGCTGTGCAGCCGGCTCTCCTGTACGCTGCTTACCTCACACCACTGCTAACTTCAGCCCCTGCTTTTGAAACACTTAAGGGGGAATTTCTTTAGCACAGGCAGTTCTGAAAATCCTCCTGGGCATCATGATGCAAAATGGTGCCCAAAGGAAAAGCTTCTCTGCTTGAATCTCAGATGAACCTTTACACGGGTTTTAAAATGCCAGGAGACACAGATCCTGGTACAGAGGTTGTCAGGTCTCTTAAGAAATTGTTTATTTTAGGAACTCATAGTCACAAGAAGCATCACAATTCAGTGCCATCTCAGCAGTCACCATCTCCTGTGTCTTTCTCCTTTTATAAAAAGATTGTACTTCTTTTCCAAAATAGGTAGACTATTTTATCCCTGCGGCCTCCAGGAAGACTGTTCCAGAATGCTAAAACCACCCTCTGCATGCCAGTCTGCATTTATTTATCAGCAACCTAAATCAATTTTTTTTAATATTGTATTGTGCCAACATTTTAATACCTGAGCAGTTTTCTCCTGGTATCTGTAGCGGAAATCTCTTTTGCAGAGGAGTTGAAAAGTACCCAGCTCGCACGCCCCAAACTCTACCCTTGCACCAGGCAGTGTTTGCCACCATAATTGCATGTGTAGCTGCTCCTTCAGTTGAAGAGAAGGGATCCTGCCCTGCTCTGCTGTTAGCCTCGAGGCTAGCCTTTAACCTTGGCACCTGAGGGTTGCACAGGGTGGGCTCTTGAGGAATTGTTAAGAGCACGTGTAAACTTAAATATGGCATTTCTGAGAAAGTATTTACAGGGAAAATAGTGCTCGTTTGCAAAACCGTCTTCTGCATGGTGGGGATGTGGTATAAAACAGAAGTATTGGCTTCTGTAAACTTAATTTGAAACAGGCAGATGTCATAACTGAACAAGTGAACTACATCTTCCTGTCTCGCCCTGCAAAAGCTTGGGGATGCTCATGCCTCTTTGGTTGCATGCAAGCAGTTTGATGGCTTTGAGGTAGCCCTGGGAATTTAAAAATATTCCCAAATTAATCTGATATCTGAGGGCTCACCATGTACTCCAGGCTGAATTGTTGTTTGGCAACACTGCAGGAAATTCATTCACAAAATGGAAATGGAGAGAGTTGTGGTGCAGGAGCTTGTTTGTGACTAACATACTGTTGCCTCACTACCACGCTGGAGTTGTAGCTCAGCCGAGAGTGGTAGGACTCCAGAAAATATTGGTCTTTCGGTTGATCTGCATTGCTGATGAGAAAGTATGTCACTGTAGCAGACTTCTCTGATCTGCCTTTGGTGTTACTCTCTGTGCTTTTATGGAAGACATCTATCAGAGGAGAGATCGCCTGATCTCTAGATAATAAATGCTTGACAAAAGGTATACATTCCTCTTTCTTTCTGTGATACATGAGCTTAGGGATTTAGGTTTTTTCTGTTCCTCTCCTTGTTCATAACAAGTTTGAGCATCCAAACACTTAAACAAAGCATCCACTGCATCTCTGCTTTCCCAAAAATCTTTAACAGGTTGGAATGCATGTGTTAGTAGAACAAAGTACTGGGATAAGTCTGTCCCTCTTTCTATCCCACTTAGCATCAGCATGGATATGTATTTTATATTTTTAAGTAAGACTCGAGAACACACAGAAGACAAACACCAGATATTGAATTAGGACTTAGGCAAGCAAATAAGTTTTATTCCTTAATTTGTAGGAGGTTAATCTTTTTCCTGATACAAACAGGCTTGGCTTGCCCGCAAGTTAAAAAAAAAAACAAAACACGAAACTGTCTTCAGCAAGTGATTGCAGGACAGGGTAAATTTATAAGGTTAGTGAGGTTGATCTCATTAAGACATACAAGGTTACTACTGTTCTGCAGTGTATTTAGGTCATAACCTGAGGTCCATCTGACAGTACAAAATTGGTTGGTATGGATGTCTGTCCTGTGCTGGTTTCACTGATTTCTCCTGGTGATATTTCCTGCTGTTGGTGGTATACATCTTGGAATTTTTTTGTTTTATTTAGGTTCCCGACACTGTGGCTGCAGTTTATCCACGAGATACCAACCAAACACTAGTATTTGAAGAACCACTTGGATAGGCACAGTTCCTCACCCAGCATGCATTTCAAAGCTGGATTAGAACTGACTGAATTGCAGAATATGACTGTCCCTGAAGATGATAACATCAGCAATGATTCAAATGATTTCACAGAGGTGGAAAATGGCCAGATAAATAGGTGAGTACTTTTCCACTGACGTTGCCTCTGCTAAGAAACACGTTGTTTAAAAACAGAATTCTAATTTTCAGTATATGTCTTGAATTATTCATTACCAAGTCATGCTCCATTTGAAGATGTAATTTGAATTTCATACGTAACATCTGTTGGGCATAGGCTGCAATAGCAGATAAAGCAAATAGAGTACCAATTTATTCATAATTTTGAATATTTCAAATTAGTCTAATAAAATTCACAAACATATAATGCAGCAATAAGAGAAAATTTTTAGATGTCTGCTTGCACACAGTGAAGAAGTGATAACAATATGGCATAATTTTGGGGAAGTCTGTTACTTGACTTTTGATCTCTCATATAACAGTTTTAACTTGTCTGGTCACCTCCATGTATCCAAGCTTCTGGGGAGTTACAGCTGGTGTGGTTGGCAGCAAATGTAGTTCCTGTCTGTATTTGCAATTTGGCAAGATAAACTGGGCAGCGGTTTGCTCTCTTGGGGCAGAGGTGGCAAGAAGATGGTAAAAGAATCTTACACCTAACTCAGATCAAGTTTATAAAATGCATCAATATTGGTGAAAATTATTAGTTACAATTATTATCGATACAATTATTAGGCTGTTGGCTTTTCCTATAAGCTTACAGACATTTCTGAAGAGCTGCCTTTTCCACCAGAGAGCAGTTCTCCAGCCCTTCCTGCCAGCCTCCAACAGGTGCTGAGCCGTCCAGTTTACAGCAAAGACCTGCTGACAGACCCTGTTTGTATTTTGTGAGCTGTTTTGATCAAACTTCCTGTTCAAATATTGCAAACCAAGGTGGAGCACAGGGCTAGTCAGTGCCTGCATAGGGATCCAGCCCTGCCGGGAAGCCTGTGCCAGCACATCATTCTGCTCCCTTCTGCGGGGCTGCCTCCACCTATTTTATGATCTTTAAAATGTTTTTCTGTTGCCTTGTCTTCCTGTTGGCAGCATCCTCTCCAGCTACATGAGAATCTCACTGTCTAGTGTTAAAACAAAATTCAGAGCTGTTTTTTTCCCAGGTGAGGTTAGAGTGAGTTTTGGGACTCGCGACTGCGGGGGTGGACAAGGATCTTGGTGACATTTGTGGGAATAAGCACCCAGCGTTGCCCACACCATTCAGTTAGCAAAACAAGCCAGCCATACCGTGGGACAGAGCAGGGCACCCGAGCTGGTGGCGGGGGGGCAGCAGAGTGGCAGCCTGTCCCCGCCACCAGCCCCTAGGGAAGTCCTGGGGCCGTCACCAGCAGGGCGGGTTGTGCTGGGGTTGTGCTGTGACCGCAGCGCAGCTGCGCTGATGAAGATTAGAGCTGGTCAGGAATTTTCTGATGCAACTGCTTTGATGGAAAGTGCCAAAACTAAACACAAACCACTTCTGTTAAAAAAAAAAAAAAGGCTAGAGAAAGGCAAAAATCCCTCCAACTTTGCCAAAACAAAAGAGTTCCAGTATGAACCTGCTTGCTTTCCTGCTGGTTCATGTTCTAAGGAGAGGAGCTTAGGGGCTGACAGTTGTAAATGCACTCCCTGGAGCCTGTTGAGGATTTATATCCTTGAGACAAGGAGTGGCTACACCGGGCTGGCTGTGCCTCCCCAGCACTTTGGCTGATGCCATCAGTAACTGTTATGGGGAAAAACCCTGCTGGCGCTTCATTGTCAGTGAATGTTTATGGAGGGTGGGGAAGGAGCGTGCTGTATGTGCCTGGTCCTCTGTGGTCACAATGTGCTTTGTGGAGTTAGGGCATAGTAAGCATGGCAAGATCTGGGTTGGACCCAGACTGCCTGCAAAAGGAAGAAGAAAAGTGGAGTGAAGAAAGAGGGTCAGAAACTCAGAGGCAGAATTTCTGATTGCTCTTCTGACTTTTAGGGCAGATTAACATATTCCACAATTTTCTGTTCCTGTCTGGAGAGTTTGCTTCCTCTGCAGGAGGAGCTATCATTTGGCTATAGGATATAGCCTACTATGGTTCTCTTAGCCCCATGCCCGGGCACTCATGGGACAGTTATTGTGTCACATGCATTACTATTTTGCCTTGTATATCCCAGTTTGTTCATGTTCCCCTCCATGTCCAAACCAAGAGTTTCAAGGCAGTTCACGCTGACCACAGCTCCCAGCACAGCAGCACATGTGCACCAGTGCAGCCCTGCCAGCATGTCCTGGGGCTGAGCTGTCACTGAGTCACCCACAACCACTGCCCTGGGCAAGCGCCTCCCCGCCATCACGTGTGACGAGCAGGCGGGCATATCCTGCTCTGCACCCGTGCTGAACGCATCCTGAAAGGATGTGTTTAGTCCCTTTCTACAACTATTTTGGCAAACAACTTTTTTCCATGGAGTAAGAGGTTAACAGGCATAGGGAAAAACACACTTTGTGCTGCCTGGCACATGATGTGAGGCCTTGTAAAATGCCCAGGTCCATCAAAATCAGTGGGACTTTTTCAGTTGATTTCACTTGAGCTTTAGATTAGATCTGTAATTTTCAACTAACTTAACCTTTCTGTTGTTTCAACTTGTTTGATTTTGCTCTCTGTATTTAATTTTAATTTTTTTCCTCTCAGGACGTAGCTTTTCGATGTAGAGCAACTTTTTAAGGGTCTTTTGGAGATAGTACACCAGGCACAAGCTGATTCCAAATCTGTCTGTAAAGTCCAAATATTTCTTGATCTTGGGAAAGAATCCTGTATGTTCCTTTCACTTTCCAGCCTTTTCTGGGCCTAATATATAGTTATATGTAGGGAGGGGTGCTGATTTGAAGATGCTGTGCTAAGAGGGGTTTTTCTTTGTATGCAGATATTGAATGAGAATGTCTTCTGAAAATGTCAATTCAGAGATTTGCATGAAACCCAGACATGCATTTTGTGACTTTTAACTATGTCTCCTGGCTATAAAACTTTGTCATCTCTGCACATAATTGTAAATTGGTATTTAGATAACTTGATCCTTAACTATAACTGTGACAATCCTCTCAGGAACCTGATGTCTGAATGCCTGTCCTGGTTTATAGCTGCTAGTAAGTTATCAGAATCCCTTGTTCAGTTAACAAAGTTGTTAGGAGGTGTGCTAAGATCTGGTCCAAGTTTCATAGCTTAAGTCAGATCCAGGTTTCCTCTGCATTTCTTGTTCATGCCTGCCCTGGAAATCTTTGCCACTGCTCAAGTTGGCATGCAGTTTAGGAAGCTGCCTAAGGATAAAGTTCTGCCATCTTGGCAAAACTAGCTTCCCTAACAAATGATTAAGGCATTGTAAAATACCATTTTAATTTTATTATGTTTAAATGCATTTGAGATGGCTAAATGGTTTTTGGCTAACTGCTTAGCCAAAGCAGTTAGCTTAGGGATATCACCTTAATCAAACATTTCTCATTGAAGTCCTTAAATAAATTAAATTTGGAAACCGTAGTTAAACATCATCTTTTTAAACCACTTTATCAATAAGGCTAAGTTTCTACTTTGCACTAAATCAAACCAGGAAAATAATTAGATTAAGATATTCTTTCCAGGCCAGCTGTGAGGCTTCATGCATCACAAGGATGAGCTCATTATATCTTGGCCAGGATATTTCATTAATGTATCTGAAAAGTTTTGTATAGTTTGTTCATATTCAGCTGTGATACCAGGAACAAAAAAGGAAAGCAGAAATATATAAAAACAGGTTATGTCTTTCATAAGTTGGGTAGAGCATTTGAAATGAAGACAACAAACAGTGCAAATGGATTTCATGCTTGTCAGGGAGTCTCAAGGCTTTGATGGCACAGACAGTTCTACAGTGCATTGCCACAGCACCTCTCACAGTGGCCTCTGATCCTTGGGAGGGCTGGGAGAGGCCAGCATAAACAGGCGTTTCACTCAAATTGTGTCATATTCATAAAGGTCAAAAATACAACATTCTGTGACAATGAATGGCTTGTTTTCTAAGCACATCTAATGAGCAGAGCAGATGCATGGCACAGTTTAACTAGAAATTCCAGTATTCCAACATACGTTTCCTTTCATATGCTTTAGGAGAAAAAAACCCACCCAAAATAATAATAATAATAAAATGTTTATAAAAAGCAATATCTTGATAAAATTTGTTTTTGCTGAATTCATTGGATTACCTTTCATGCTACTTCTTTAAAATTTTATTTCATTTAAGATCAGTAATATTTTTTCCATGTATGGAAAACTTGTCTGTCGTATGGTATGGCTGCACCAAGCATTGTCCCAAGGCAGACCTCTCCTCTGGATTTGCAGGTTAACTTGCCTGCAACAGCAAATGTAGCACAGGCAGAACCCACATCCCCCTGTACTGCATCGCTGCTAAGCTGTCTGGGCAAGCTGTCCTGGGGCTGGGAGGCAGGGACTGGGAAGTCCCCCATAAGATATCTGCCCTCAGTGCTAGGTACCTGATGGTTTGGGATCCAGTACCCGCATTCCCGTGTCTGGCTTTGCCCTCCTGTACACATCACACTGCATAAATGGAGAAAAGTGCAGTGTGGCATGGGAAACGCAGGGTGGATGAGGAGCCTAGCTGGGCAGCAAACCCACTGCATTTGTATTCTGGAACTAACTCAGAAGAAAGGACTTTGGATCAATTTATCAAATCAGACTAGTTCTCTCAAAGTCCCATCCAGAAGGAAATAACATGTTTGTTTGCCATGCTATGCAGAAGCTGTTTATTCTGTCAGAAGTATTCTGATAGAGAGTCCTGTGGTCACTTTTATATTCACGTAATGTTACTCAGGTATTGTCTTTATCGTCTATTCATTTTTAACAATCATTTTCATGGAATTTTAATACCAGAAGGCAGTAATAATAGCATCTACAAATTTGTTATTTTTTTTAATTATTAAGGGGGAACTGGCTGCAGGGGGATGAGCAGAACTGGGGGGAGCAGACTAGTGACTTCTATCATAACTCTTGACAAAATCTAAAATGACACATGATCTCCATAAATGACAGAAGAAGGCAAAGTCCACAGATGTTCCCAGCAGCAGTTACAAATCCAAAAGAGACAAAACTTTTCTCTGTGCTCCTGCCTGTACAAATTGCCTGCAGGGTGTTTCGAGAGAGAGCTGGAATGTCTTTTTCAAATCATTCACACTCTGCTGCCTGTGTTCAAGAGATGGGCTTTAAACAGACATGAAAGAGAAAAAGCACATGCTCTGAATCAGGTTGAGATTTTATTCCATGAGGATGAAATACCTACAAGGTGAGCTTTGGAAAGCTAATTTCGAATCAGTCTGTCTTAGAAGTGGTTGCTTTTCACTTCATAAAACGGTGGGGGAGGTTCAGCCACCTATTCCAACTGTGTTAGGACTGGTAAATCTGATATCATGTCTATATTTTGCAGCAAATTAATTGCTGAAGTTAGTATTTAAAATATACAGGACAAGCCTATAGTTCTTTTTTCTTGATATAAAAGAAATCAAAGCAGACCAATGGGCAGGAGTCAAAATTGCAAAAGAAAACGCAGCTAAAATTCTACTTACATTTTGCCATCTATGCCTGCATAAAAACAAAATGCTGAAGACACAAGGCCGGGTGTATCAGCTGTGGAAGCCAAGTCACAGCTGCATTGTAGCTGCATGATTTTGGTATAGTCTTAGAAGCTATGCTGGCATATATATCACTAGTAATTAGAACACAGCTGGGGCAATAGGGAAATTTGCTCTAGTTCTGTCTTTACAAGTTCATGGATTTATTAACAACACGAATACTGCTGGATGTACTGGGATGATGCAAAGTCTTGAGTCACAGTTTGAACTATACATCCCTGGCCAGTAGATGTTTCCTACTGTGGGAGAGGACCAGTAGTGCTGATCTTTGTGTTTGGTGTTGTTTGTCTGTTTCAATTTAAGAAGAGCCAGCTTAATGTAGCTACAGCTAAAATGGGCTCTGACACTTGGTGACAGCCCCTGGTTAGGTATGTGACGTGTACAATGGCTGAGGCATTAGTCAGTGCAGACTAAGAACCATCTGTGGATTAGCAAAGAGGCCAGGGACTTAATTGTGCATAAACCTTCAAAAGATGAAGAGCTGAAAGAATGCTTTATACAAACTAAAATGTTTGCTGAAGAGAAGATCTGTGAGAAAATAACAGCTCATCCAAATCCAAAGTGTTGTAAATCTCAAGGATGCCAACACTGCCACAGGGGGACAGCAAGTTCCTAAATGTGGATACATCAAGGACAAAGAACAAATAAAGGGTAAAGAGAAATAAAAGCTGTTTATTCTGTGTTTCCCTGCACAAAAGTGTTAATTTTGCAGTATGATGCATTCAGCATTGAATTTTGAAAGACACTTACATGAAGACCCAGTAGCCCAGCACAGTGTACCAGTGGAGCAAGTTGCCTGGTTCAAGATTGTCCAGCCAGCACTGGCGTGTGTGTCACATCTTTCTCCTCTTAACTCCAGCCATACTAACCCTGTGTGGCAACTTAAGGTTTTAGTGGCAATGTAGGGTTTTGCAATGCCACCTCACAGTGAGGGGACAGGTGAAATCTTTTAGGGATCCTTGGCAGAATGTTGATGGCAGTAATTCATAGTTACAATTAAAGATTTATTTTTTATCAGGGTGTTATGATTAGCATAGCACAGAATTTATGATCAAAATGGCACAGGATTTAAACAATCAGAATCAAAGCAGTATAATCTGTAAGTAGCATAATACAGAATTTATAGTACAATTTGACTTACAATTTCTAGTCACCTGGATCCTCAGCAGATGGGGTCAGATCTTAATCTATGGTTTGTTTTATCAGTATTCAGTCATAATCTCAACTCAAAAGTCATGTAAAAGATTATAAAATGCTCCCATAATCCTTGGAGGATGCGGAGGACAGGAGGTTTCCTCTGGCCAGTGGCAGCTGCAGTCCCAAGTTCTCCACTTAGGACTTGAAACTGCTTGATTTTATAGTTGGTGCCTAGGATGCTGTTATGCTTTCCTCTTCTCTGGAGGGGTGGTCACCACTGCCTCATGGGCTGTGTGCCTGGGGCCTTCCAGCCTGGCAAGGCAGGAAGTAATTGAGCTGGTGCCCAGGAGTCTTGAGGTCGATAGGGAGGGGAAGAAGAAGAAATCTGTTTGGTTTTTTGTTGTACTTGCTTCACAGGACCTTCAGAGCCTGATAACGAGGGAAAGTGCAACCCCCTCAGCTACAGAGAATGGCTGCTTGGCTTGTACAGTGGTGTTAGTTATGCTCACCCTACATACAGGGGCTGGGAGCAGGGGCATCACATATGCCTCTGCAGCGCCCTGGAGAAGTATCTCCTCTTAGCTTCTGTGCAAACAAATTATTTTTCCATCCACAAAATTTATTCTGCTTCATTCCTAAATAGCCTAAAAGACCATTTTGTATATACATATATTTTGTATATATGTGCATTTATTCTGATCTTGTGCTGATGTTACCTTTGTTGATGCCCAGTGTACGCTTCCTCAGTGAGGCGTAATCTGGCTCATTGAACAGTTATGAGTTTGACCACTTTTCACATACAGTTTTTATACATTGTGTATTTTTTAGTCACATGCAGCTTGTGGAATGAATGTGTTCATATTTTCTAAGAACTTGCTGGAAATAAATCCTCTGACTTCTTTCAGCAAGTTTATTTCGGATCGAGAAAGCAGAAGAAGTCTCACAAACAGCCACCTTGAGAAGAAGAAATGTGATGAATATGTAAGTCTCTCTCACTGTTCTGTTCCCTGTCAAGATGAACTGCATGTTGTGTATATGAAAGGCCTTTTTAGACATTGTCTTCAAAAGTGCTGGGCACACACAGCTACAACTGAATTCAGTTTCCAGCAGGAACTGCCTGGGATCAGCGCTTAAATGAAACCCCAAAACAAAACCCCCAAGAATATTGGGAGGCAAGGGAATCCCTCTGGCATATGTTGGGCAGGAAGTTGTGGTGGTTTATTTTGGCTTTACCATATATAAATTACACATCCAGGATGTTTCTCAGGTGTAGTGGAAGATGGGGTTTCAAACTGAAAGTGCAATATGAGCTGTGTGTTGGCTGTACCATTTCGGTCAGTTTACAAAATCTATCGGGCAGCGTAGCTGTGACAGAGTTCAGCGACGCTTTCTCTTCTTTCAAACACTTTTTATTAAGTCGTTTCCATAGCAGTAGTTATTTATGTCTGATACAACACAAAACTTCTGCTTCTGTTTGAAGCAGAGGTGCATTTCCCTGCTCTGTTCCAAGCTGTTGCTGACACGTCTGTCTATTTCTCCAGATCCCAGGAACTACTTCACTGGGAATGTCCGTCTTCAACCTTAGCAATGCCATTATGGGCAGTGGGATTTTGGGTCTTGCTTTTGCTTTGGCCAACACAGGAATTCTCCTTTTTCTGTAAGTATTCATGTGGTGAGTAGCTGATCTCCATGGAATGTCACTGTGTTTAAAGAATGCATACACTGCCAGCAAGTGGAGGGATATGTAGTCCATGTATAATCAAGTACAGCGTTCAAGCCTGAAAATATTAGCTACAAGTTTCAGACATCTTTTTCAGTCAGTTTTTTTTTTTTTTTTGTGGAAAAAGCCACTACTTGTAGTGCTAGAGAAAATTAAGTCCATGTTATTTGCCACAGATGTAGACAGGGAGTTTTCCTGTGCTCTGCAACTACATAGACATCAGAAATATTCAGTAGTAATAGTTACAGTGGGTTAGTACCTAGTTTTCACTTGTGTCACAGGATCTCCAGAGCTTTCTTCAAAGCATGCTGTAATAAACACTCTTTTTAAAACAAGAATATTTATATTCCTTTATATGTTACATATAATGTTTTCATCTCACTCCTACAGTTTCTTCAGTGAGAGTCCTTGAAAGCGAACATAAACACAGCCAAGATTTTAGTGTAGAAAAGAATTGAGGTAGACTACCTAACTCTAGGGAAAAAAAAAAGAGGCTTTTTATAAAGGAGAATTTAAAATTTAGAAATGAAACAGTGCCATTGAATGACTAAGTGTTATTCTGGATCTCAGTATGAGATGTTTCATTTTGAAAAGTGATCGTTAAGAAATCAGTTGGGAATTGTGTGCAGATTTCAATGATAAATGTTCATTGAGGGAAGAAATACAATAATTTACAATATTTGAGAACTATTCAACATAGTTGTTGAGTTTACAGATTGCTTTAAAGACATGTCATCTCTCGAATGTCAAATCTAAAATATAGAACTTTTGTCATTTCTTGGAATTTTGGGAAATACACAATTTGAACCCTGTATAAAGCAGAGTAGATGGCCAAAGTGGTACATATAGCCATCTGCTCTGGAGTTTTGTGCCAGGATAGCTAGATTCATGCTGCTAGCTTACAGTTTGCTGTGGTTGGTAAAATCTAGGAGCAATCAAAGGAGTTAGTGCATTTACTTTAAGAGAGTAAAACATCTCATTGTTGTGTTGTCACTAAGCTAGGCTGGGCTGTAATTTACATCTTTTGTTATCAGAGTGACAAGGTATTTTATTTTTGCTGCTTTTTTTTACCTAGTACTTTAACCTGTATGTAATATTCCACCCATGCTCCATCTCTGAGAGTACAAATTGATGGTTGCAATAACTGCTGTTGATGCCTTAGGCCTGTTTTTAGGTAGTCCTGAAAAGGCATCACTGTAAGGAGAGAAAAAGAAGTTACCTCTTCTATGATAATAGGCTCTCAGCAAAGGAGCATCCTCAATTTCTCCTTACTGCTTTAGGTTTTTATAATCCCATCTTCTCATTCTTTCAGCAATTTTTATGAGAGTTAAGTGGCATATGTTTGTTCCAAAGGATGTAAAAATGCAGTTTCTTTTAGGTGATGTAGATCAGACAGGTGATGTGAACACCAGAGGAACTTCTAGCAAGGTGTGTTGGTGGCTGAGTTCAACCTGAGTAGCGAGTGTGTAGATCTGTACCAATGCATTGTACAAAAACCTGCTAAACATGAATGTGGATGTCTCATTCTGTAAATTACAGCATTGCTCTCTATAAAATTAACTGCATATTTAAAAGTGGATAATAGTTTTTGTTAGCTTCATGATACCTTTAGATCTGTTGGCGTTGAGATAAAGCAGCCAGATGAATTCAAAGGAAGTAGGTTAGGAGGACCTAACTGAGCAGGGTAGTAGAGCTTCCCTCTTGGAAGCTTGGAGATGCAGGATCCTAATGTGGTGTCTGTAGTTAGTCTTGAAAGTTGAACTGCTTTAAATGTTCTGCTCTCATGCCATAATCTCAGCATTAAACCTCAACCCTTAGTGATAGATTTTTTTCTTACACTGTAATTCTGTTAATTTTCCCCATAAATGTATAGTTCTGCAGTCATGGTCACAGGTAGATAATCTCTGTGTTGCAGGTGATTCGAGTCCTGACAATACTTTCACTACTTTTTGCACATGAGAAAGATCTTAAATGCACTGCTTTTGAGTAGCACAGTTCTGGAAATGTTCTAGGTTTCTTTATCCAGTATTGACATGCACCATCCCTGAAAATTCTGCAGATGCAGAAAAATTAAGGGAGCGTTTTCAGCACTAACAAAGCAGACTCAGCCTGATTTCCAATCTCACAACTTTTGGGCTCCTGCATTGTGAAGTGTGCACTGCCATGAACCTCTGAATCAATTCAGATCAAATATCCTAAGTGTAAGATGTGCAAAATAAACATGAGATTGACACATCTTGCTTGCTTGACAGTGCCATAAAAAAGCATTATACATTCTACGCAAAATTACTGAGGGTAGGAACTCAGAGGAACTTATTATAGTTATTGATACCAGTCAATATTGATATCAATCAATCAGTAACCCACTGTTATTCATAACTACAGCCCAGACCAAAAGAAAGCATCATTTCCAGTATGCAGAAGGAGAGCAAACCTTGCTTTAGAAAGATATCACATTAAGTTTGGGAAGTTAGAGATTAACTGGACTGCCTGGGGATGGCACGAGCAGTTGTTGCAGGTTTCATCCTGGAGAGCCAAGACCAAAGTGATGGATCATGTTGCAGAGAAATGTGGGCTGGCCAAGCACAAGGTGTTTTCTATCTGCATTTAACCCAGCACTGCACATGATCTGAAAAAACCTTGTTGAGACAGAAGGGCTTGTTAGATGGGGAATAGTATGAGACCACAGGTGAAGTTTCCCACTGCAGCCCTGTCTGCTGGGTGTGTCTGGAAGGGGTCAGGAAGCAGCAGTGTAACTCCTGCAGTGTTTTAGGGCAGGCTGGTAGACCAGCCCGCAGGAAGGCTATACGAGAGCAAACCCTGTGCTCTTCTATCCTCTCGACCTTTTGAGGGTTCAGAACTACTCAGTGAAATAATTCTTGTGACTGCATAAGCCTCACAGATCTGGCCCCAAAGCCTGGGACTTCACAGAGGGGAGGGACAGCACAGGTTTCAGTTTACCTGGTGAATGTGGCATCTGGGAGAAGACAGCAGTGGCATCACAGAAGCACTTTGTTCTTCCCAACATTGTATCAGTCCCCTGGCCTAAACTGTTTATTCTTTTGGGGGAAGGTAACTTTTGCATCTGCTGTTGGCTTCTGTAGCTACCAGCACTTCTTTGAAAGCAGACAAAATAAGAAGTAGAGGAGTGCTTTTGGGAGAGTAGCCCAAGCTCCCCTGCTTCTGTTTTGAATTTGTGCAGAGCAAGTGGCATGGATGTTTTCATTCCTTTCCAAAGGGTGATTCTGGCACGAATATTCCTGTCCATACCACAGTCCTAAGACAAACAAGTTTTTCATACAGTGCTAATGAAAATGCCAAGTGTCTGTAGGAACCCTCTGGGGAGCTAAGGACAGGAGATCAGATAAATACCTGGCTGCTTGGGAGTGTTATTTTTACCAGTGCAAAGGCTCCATGAGCTCAGTGCCTGAAAAACAGAAGCTTTTAATATTAAGACAGTCTGGATGCTGGCGTGCAAAGTTGTAGCCATTTGGGGCTGGGAGTGAGTCAGCCCCAGCAGCTGAGCACTGGGGCTGAGCACTGTGTCTGTAGGCAGACGGGGAGGAACGGCTCGGCAGGGAACACAGGCAGCAGCACGGCTTAGCAAATCCATAAAAGATGGACCAGAGTGACCTCAGCCAGTACAGTTTTCCTTCCCTTCTCCACCATCTCAAGGAGAAACACCCTTAGGGCTGTACAAAGAGTGTGTTGTTATTGTCAACCATCATTCTTTGCTGGCAAAAGGACAGTTCCTCCTATTACCTCTTTATGTTTCTCCCTGCTCCTCTGGTCCCAAGAAACTAGTCGGTCATTATTTGGCACTAAAGTATTTCCAGTCTAATAAAAAAGTGGGGGGAAGGAGGCTTCTCATTCTGTTCTTTCTATGTATTCCTATGAAAAAGATGTGTCACTGCCTATCTATGGCAGCAGTTTGTTTTCTCTTGAATTTTAGCCTTGTTTTTCTTGGTGTCCGGAGGGTAGTTGTCATAATAAAGGGAGGAATTGCCAACAGATTGTCTGAATGCTCTTTGCACACATCATGAAAACATCATCAGGTCTTTGTGTGTCAGAGTGTTGGAGAGGAAGGCACACATGGTGCTTGAATTAAAGACATTGAGCAATGAGAAAATGTGCTTTTATGCACTTGGCCCCCAGCACTGACTAATTATCATTTGTGCCTCCAAGTTTGCTACACAAACAGTTTGGTCATTACTTCCTGCGATTCTTCTGTGTGAAGTTAAATTATGGATCGTGTCAGACCAGCACTGACATCAGTGAGGGAACATGAATCCCTACCTGGACAAAATACAAACCTTTGGTTACAGCCTTTATTCCCAAGAGAAGCCAATCAAGCCTTAATTCCCCACATCTTCCTCCTCCTTGGCACTGTGACACACATAAAAAGCTATTTGGGCACCCCTTTGATAGCATATGAAACATGTCCTGTGAAGAGATGCTTTCATTTGGTATGGAAGTCCTTAAATACAGGACTCTCCTTTTTTTGGCTCTGCTTCCAGAAAAAAAATAGCTGTAAAATGGAATTTGAGTGACATATCTGGCTTGTAGTTGCTCTGATAAATCTTCATTCCTGTCTGATATAATGTTATTCTTGTTTTTTTCAATATGGAGAGGTGTGACTCACTAAGAGGCTGTGCTCTGCAGCTCTGCTAAGTTTTATTTGGTTGTATCCCTCTACTTGCAGAATTTCCTACCGCCATTGTGGAACTTCAAGCAGGATGTGAATCACGTGTGTTTTAGGGCTTTTTGCATTGTCAGAAGAATAAAACATTATCTCATAATCAATAGGAACATGACCTGACATGAAATACTGCAATGTCAGACCTCATCTCATATGGTAACTTTATCTTCCATTCTTTTTAGGCTGCTTTTGGTTTCAGTCACGCTGCTGTCTATTTATTCAATACATCTCCTGTTGGTGTGTTCAAAGGAAACAGGTAATTTAAGATGTTATACCATTCAGTAGAATGTAAAAATTAAGAGGTGACAAGTGTTTAAATGAGGCCAGGTGCTTTGTGTAAGATGTGTAAAATGGAGTTTCTATCACTTTGCTGATGTGATAGGAAGGCCTGACACACTTTGGGTCAGAAGCCTAAAATTAACAAGAATTTGAAGAATTTATGGCATGGCAATGGAGAACAGCATCACTGTAAAGAGAAAAACTTATGACAAAGAATGAATTCTGCTGCCCAGAAATGTTATCTTTAATGAGCTAGAAGGAACAGCTCATATAGTTTCTTTGCATTACAAATCAAATTGGAAATGAAATATAATGAATCTTTGCCTATAGTGAAGCTTACCTGGAAATAGTTTGTCCTCAGTGGTTAGTGTGAAACTCCTGATAATCTTTGTGGTGAGTTTTCTTAGAATAAAATAGAGGTTCCTTCACAGAGAGAAGAATAACTGTAACACAGATATACTATCTAAATATAGAAATTAGAAGTTGCCTGCATTATTATGTCAAATGACAATGTGTTCTGAAGTCCAAGAGCCACTTTCCTTGTTAACAATGTCTAAAGCCATATTTTAAAAAATAATCTGTGCACAAGAATGCTGTAATATTTAAATATGCAATTTGGATACACATGACTACTGTTACAGCACAAATGATGTCAGCAACTGCCTATTTAAACTAGGTACAGGTTCCTCAATGCCGATACATTTGTGCCTCATTACTTCCCAAAATCTAAGTCCTGTTTTCTATGTTGCTGGTACATTTAAACTCAAACTTACTTTTTACATGAACTTCAAAGCAGAAATGTCAGCAGTAAAGTGATATAGAGAAAACCAGATAATGAGATACATTTTAAAAATCATCTGCCCAGCATAACATCTGAAATGTTTTTCTTTCTGTTCCTGTGTATCTCACCATCTTCACAATGCCCAGTCTTTTTATCAGCCTACATCACAGCCGAGTAAAAAAAGCCATTTACTATAAATACACACCAATTAATGGAGGAATTTCACAAGCTTGACAGATATTTGAAAATAAATTTTAGTTATATTTTACACCTTTGCCTGCTTTACCAAAAACATACAACACTGAGAATTCACAAGTTAAGGCTTTGTCATTAGAAGCCATAAATGATCCTCTAAACCAGTGGCTGTCCTCATTTGATCATTCAGTCAAGGCAAGCAGAACTGCAGATTGGCAGTAGTGTGTGTCCAGGCTGCCAGGGTTGACTTGTGGGTCCTCCTATGCCGGGCTTTTTCTAGAGAGGAGCTTTCCTACATTACTCTCATTGCAGGTGCAAAACTTAATATGGTGGGATGAGGATAAACTTTACATGTCACTTGGGCTATAGACAGACTCATTAAATGGGTGTAATACTCTCATTAAGAGCTTCCATTTCAGAAGTGACTGGTAGTCAACAATAACATTTATAGAAGTCAAGAAAACATTCCTATATAATTTTCAGCCCTAGAAATTACAAGAGAGTTCCCTATTTACTTGCAAAGGGCAGGTTTGGCTGCATAGATTGGTGCTTGGCTGGAAAGGAATCATAAGTGCTTCGACTCAACAGCTTTCAGTAGGGTGTTTGTTACCTTTCTCTTCCTCTCATGCAGGCTGCATGGTGTATGAAAAGCTTGGTGAGCAGGTCTTTGGTACCCCAGGAAAAATGATTGTCTTTGGATCTACATCTCTTCAGAATGTTGGAGGTAAAGGAAATAAGGAGTATTGAAAAACAAAGCCCAGGAATTTCACAATAATTTTACAGCTACAAACAAATCAGGTTCCTTCTCTCCATGACATCCAGGGATCTTCATGTTCCTCAGCATTGTTGTGGTTATCATTTTGCATGCAGCTCTTTAAACTTACTGCATTGCTGAGTGATAAGTAATTTACAGTCAGTCATAGTTTAGGGGGTCTTCTATCATCAGACACTGATGTGGGAAAAGGTTAAGGATGCTTCTTGGTACTTATTCCACAAATTGTTTTACCCATTTTCTAAAATTATCTTCTTCTTCTTCTTCTTCCAGCAATGTTGAGCTATCTCTTCATAGTCAAAAATGAGCTACCTTCTGCCATAAAGTTTCTAATGGGAAAAGAAGAAACTTTTTTGTAAGTTGAATTAGTTCTGGTACTTAGACTGTAGAATTTAACATCGTATAGTAAAGTTTGAGCATATGTTTACAAAAGCTATGCAGTATTGATACCCTTTAGGTTTATCAAAGTAGATTTTCACAGGAATGTCTCAGGGGGTTAATAAAAGACAAGACAAATTTGGGAAGGAGAAGATGGATAGGAAATGAAGGCTTTAGTTGCCCTATTTGCACACCAGCTTTTCATGAAGAAATATATACTCTTATCATAGAATCTGGTATTTTACAGTGTTAGGCAGCACTTGAAATATATGAAACAATGCAAGTTAAAGATACTATGTGTTTCCCTGGATTTTCAGCCTCTTACATGAGTTTGCCCCTGAAACAATGTTCACAGAGTGAAATTCTTTGATACTAGCATATGACAACTGCAGAATACAATACTAAAAGTTTTGCCCTTTATCACTCTTTGGCATTTACCAGCTACTTTAGCAGAGGGGTGTCATTTTTTTATAGTAGTAAATACCCCTTGCACTGGATCATATGGTGCGCTCTAGTGTAGGAGAAGACGGTAGAGATTCCATTCTTCAGGCTTTCCTACTATACTGGACCAAGCAATGGAAATAGGTCATACAGATCACCACTAACACTGCCCCTTCTCCTCTTTCTTTCTTTCTTTACAGTAGGATGCACAGCACTTGGGTAGAGGAGATGCAGACTTGGGCTAGCTGGTATATGCCAGCCTCCTGGAGCCTGGTTTGCTGCTCCAGTCACATGCCTGGGTGGTTTGGTCCCCAGCCCCACTGTGTGCTCTGGCCCTCTGCACAATCTTTTGTCATCCTGGCAGGGTGGCTTGTGTCAGGTTACAGAGATGGTGGTTCTGCCTCCATGGTAGGCTAATGGTAGTGACTGTGGAAATCTGCCCTACCTGAGCCAGAGCAGTGCCACAGATACTTGATGAGTCTACAAAGCCAAGATGTGGTCCCTTCTCTCCTTTTGGAGGAGCTTGTAGGGTAAGAAGACCAAAGATAGTTCCCTAAGTATAGCAGTGAAAGAGGGTGACTGAGTAAGGAAAACCAGAAAATGTTTGAGATGTGTTCATGCTATGTATTTTTTAATGTTTTATACAGGGAATGGTACGTGGATGGGCGGATTCTTGTTGTCGCAGTGACATTCTGTATAATCCTCCCTTTATGTCTCCTGAAGAACTTAGGTAAGATGAAAATGCCATCATGAGTACCAAAAAAGGAACCCAGACATCATGCCACTCATGGCTAAACTGACAATTCAACTATAATAAGGAAAGTATGCTCTCATTGTTATCTAAGGAGCCTCCCTGATCCAGAAATAATCTGTGTCCTGAGCATTTTGAAACAAGTAGGCCTAAATTATCACAGTGATTGAGCTCAGTATAAACCAGCTTTATCCATACAATTGTGGAAATCGATTTTAAAAATTATAGTTAAGAGGGTCTTCATTTCGTAAGATAATTTAGTTTTATGTGTGATCCATAAAAACAAATGGTGAGATTGCAAAAAATGTTACTTTTCTATCAGCATCAACATTTTTACTCATGAGGTTTATTGGAAGTATTGGACTTTGAACTAAGAAATGTACAAAGAATTGCATTTTCAGATGTGTTTGAATCCATACCTACTGAGATGCCAGGTACATGGTGGATTTTTTTAAAACCATGCTGGTGACAACATTTGGCACCAAAGTCCATTTGGGATCTTCCTTTTGTGACAAAAACCCAAATTCAGCTGACATGACTCACGGAGCCTCGGTCACATTCAAATTGTAATTGCACAGTTTCAGGTTTTTTTCAATTATCATAGCCTCTTTTAAAAGTAAAGTTATTTAAACTGTGGTAAAGGTGACCCTGAGAAAGTCACAGCAGTTCAGAGCAAGGCTTAGGCTTGCCCAAAAGCTAGAAGACTTGAAAGACTCTGGGAGATTCCCACACCAGCAGGATATGCTTTTGTCTTGCCCAGACATATTAATACATATTAAATGTTTAATACACTTGAACTTCTCATGAAGAAGCAAAAAGCAGTAAAAACCAAGATAAGACTAATAAAATTATTCTGTATGAGACTTCCTCTTAATTTCTTTCAGGATACCTTGGCTATACCAGTGGATTTTCATTAAGCTGCATGGTATTTTTCCTGGTAGTGGTAAGTTCAGCTCACTTTCTTTGTTGGATGAGTCATTTAAAATCATAGAATTGTTAAGGCTGGAATAGACCTTTAAGACCATCAAGTCCAACTACCAGCCCAGCACCTTGTTCACCATTAAACTACATCCTCAAGTTAAACATCCACTTGTGTGTTTTTTGAGCACTTCTAGGGATAGTGACTCCACCAATTCCCTGGGCAGTCTTTCCAATGCTTTACAAACATTTCTATGAAAAAAATTTCCTCATGTCCAATTTGAAGGCCCCCTGGTGCAACTTAAAGTCATTTCCTCTAGTCCTGTCACTTGTTACCTGGAAGAAGAGGCTGAGCTCCATCTGGCTACAGTCTCCTATCAGGAAGTTATAGAGAGTGATAAGGTCCCTGCTCAGCCTCTTTTTCTCCAGGCTAAGCATCTCCAGCTTCCTCAGCAGCTCCTCTTATGACTCACTCTAGGCCCTCTACCAGCTCTGTTGCCCTTCTCTGGATATGCTCCAGCACCTCAATGTCCTTCTTGTAGTCAGGGGCCCAGAACTGGACACAGCACTTGAGGTGTGGCCTCATCAGTGCTGAGTACAGAGAAATGATCACTTCCCTAGTCCTGCTGCCCACTCTCTTGCTGATACTGACCAGGATGCCCACAATTACACTGATATTTTAATTTTATTTTGTTTTTTATTATTATTTTAGCAATTAGCTATCTTCTGCTCTTATTCTAGGTTATTTACAAGAAGTTTCAGATTCCCTGTGATGGACAAGGGCTAAATGCAACATTATCTATCCTATCAAATAGCTCAGAACATACGTGTAAGCCAAAGTATGTTATCTTTAATTCCAAGGTATGTTTCTTTTTATAATACTTATTTTTAATTCACATAATATATGCACCTACACCCAGTGTTCTTATTCTGATCAGCACCACAAAGGGCCTGATTGTCCATGGTTCCATGTGTGATCCAGTGGTAAATGCACAACGGGTCTCCTTGCCCAGTCTTACAGAGGTGCCGTGGTGAATGTGCCTCCTTGCAGTCTTGTCCTGCCCTGGTAGTAGATATGTTAAGGCTGTGAGCCCAGTCTACCACTGGACAATAACTGCTTTCTTTGGGGGATTTTTCCTTTCCACTGCTGCTTACGATCCGTGCTGCAACTCTCTCTTTGGGCTGTTGCTCAGTAGAAGCTGAGAAGGCCACACCTGCATCCAAAGCCCATAATCTCTGTCCTTCTGTACACAAACCACTTCTTTGTAACAGGGCACATGTTTCTGTAGCCATGCAGTGAACTGGATTGTGAAAAGAATATGGTTGAAAGATAATCCAGCAAAAATTTGGTTGCCTTTCAGATGGATTCTTCCCTCCATCACAACACAGCTGCAGAAAAAGTTGGTCTAAGAGAATGTAAGAGGGCAGTTGTCTGTTACTGTGGGAGCAGGAGGATGGCTCCTGTCAGCTGTGCTGGGATGCAGTGCTCCCAGTGAAACAGCACCTTATCCACCAGGGCGTCATCCTTAGGGCCTTAATCACATTCAGAGGGAATGAACATTTATAGCAGAGGTGTGCAAAAATTGTATTTTTTTAAAATTTAACCTGCAAGCTTCAGTTGAAGAAACCAAACTAAGAACTTCTCTTTGGTTGGGGGTACCCATCACCCCAGACCATGATGGACCAAGAATTAGTTAACTTGTGCCATGGCCGCTTAGGTGTAGGTATATTTCAGAAAGCATCGAAGGCCAGTCTTCTGCAGTGAGTGTCAGCATTTGTCTCAGAGCCAATGGAGGCACCTCAGAAGGATTGGTCCATCTGAATTAGGCACACTGAAGCTGAACTCCAGAGGTTTTCCCTCAGGGCCAACAATTTGCCAGTCATTTTAGCATCTTCAGTTTGTGAGAGGAGAGACAGGACAGTTTAACAGAACAGAAGGATATCCGAAGTTGGCAGAGGTCCGGAGGTCACCTAGTTGAACCCCTGTGTTGAGGCAGGGCCACCCAGCACTGTGTCCAGGCAACTTCTGAATATCCCTACAGATGGAGCCACCACAGCAGCACTGTGCTCTGAGTGAGGGAAAGGTGGCAAAGGCCTGGGCAAGGAAGGACCTCTGGAGAGCAACCAGGGCATTTACTGAATCTGTCAGGCCTGGGGTGCACCCTAGGATGTCTTGTGTGGGAAGGGGATGCCTGTGACCAGCACAAGCAGATCTCAGAGGGCAGGACAGAGCTGCATGTAGAATGGACTTATGTTGTCCTTAGAGGAGGACCTATAATTGCCTGCGACCTCTGCTCATCCCTGTTCCCTCAGGATAATGGAAGTGCCTGAGCACCAATGCCATTTTTGAAGTTTGGCTGAGGACTGAAACTCGCTTGAGTTTCAGAAGGGAGAAGTGGCTGAGGTCCCACTTGGAGGCCTCCTGCATTTTCTGGTTACATAATGGTCTTTCTCTTTCCCCAAAAAAAAGCATGCTTCCTCCACAGCCCTCCTAGTCCTTTTGTTGGCCTGGGAAATTAAGGGATTCAGTCTGGTACTTTGAAATATCCATTTATTTGTAAATTCTGCATTCCTGTTCTCTTTTCTTACAGTCTGGATACGGGCTTCCTCTTCAGGACTTCAGCCTTAGCACCATGGGTGCGCACCCCTCTCCATGCCAAGGCAGGGTAGCGTAGCGGTGACACACCATACGTCCCTTTTACGCGTGACACTGTGCTAGCAATGCTGGCAGTAGCTGGGCAGGCAAACCCATCCCAATGGGCAAAGCCAGCAGCAGTGTGGCATGCAGCTCTGTGCTCCGTGAGCGCAGTCAGTGCTGCACTCACACCACCAACGCAGACTTTGTCTCCTGCTGAAAGCACGCTGTTTTCCACATTTCATTAAACACATGCTAATTGACAGGTCTTCTGCCTTCTCAGAAAGGCTCTCAATGTTCAGTTGAAGAGTCCAGTGAGTTGGGAGCCGAGGTAGTTGAACATGGAACATTTCTTCACACCACTGGGGAAATTGCTTCCTCTTAACTTATTTTCTGAAATTCTCTCTGAACAGACCGTGTATGCTTTGCCTACCATTGCTTTTGCGTTTGTGTGCCACCCGTCAGTCCTCCCGATTTACAGTGAACTTAAAGAGTAAGCCTTTCTTTTTATTTTTTTATAGTGTGTTGTTTTGAACCGTTTTACATGGAAAATGTTAGCACAGAGGTGCTCTGAATCATTCGTGCCACTCAGAGGTGTGCTTTAGTAACACTCAACAAGTGTCAGCTAGGAAATCAGGCTTCCCAGGCGTGCTGTGCCCCTGGGGCAGGGGCCAGGGAGGTGGAGAATAATGCAATACTTGGGAGTTTTCCCTGGAAGTACACAGCAGCCTGGGGAGAGCCAAGTTCTGGAGGTTGATATTTTGTTAGGAGAGGCATGTGTTCTGCTAACAGCATTTGTTCCACAGCATTAGTGCAACTAAAAATCTGCTGCAGTACCAGGAAAATTAAAGTGCTTTCAGCCTTACTGATATTAAAAGACCTTTGTTGGTACTGCTGTCACTGACACCCCCAGCTGGTATGGGCTGTGTGGGCCCTGCTGTGACACTGCTGACAGCCCTGGGCAGCTACAGTGGGGTCCTGGGCCATGGGGAAGCCCCAGGGGAGAGGTCAGGGTCAGTCAGACCCATGAATGCCCTCAGCCCTCAGACACTTTCTGGGTGCTTTAAATTTCAAGTGACTTGAGCAGGTTTCCATGTACCTATTAGGGCATCCTTGTGTGGGTTTAAAAGTCCAAGTTTAAGTACTAGAGTGTGAATATTTCAGAATAAATATATAAAGATTGAATGTTTACACAACCTATTTTACAGGTCAGCATAAATCCAGTATTTTCTATCCATGGGGACACAAATATTTCTCTCCAGTTATTCTTGGGGTTTTTTTCTCTCTAAGTAATTTTATGCCTCCTTCATTTTGACCATTTAATTTAATTACCAAAGTGTTTCAAGGTCATCCTCTCTCCACACGGTTTCATTGTGTAAGCAGGTACAGACATGGAGCAGACCCACAGGTCACAGCCACTATTTTTTCACTTAAGCCCCAATTAGGGTCCTTTTCCCCAATCCTTTTCTTCCTTGTGCAGCTGTCAGTGAGTTTCTGTTTTAAATGAAAATGCCTTTATAAGTCTCCCCAGAATTACTATGCTTATGCAAACACCTAATACATTTTGAAACAGCTGTGGAAAAATCCAGCCCAACCATTCTTATGTGTTCTTTTCTTGTTCTTTCTCCAGCCGTTCACAGAAAAAAATGCAGTTGGTTTCAAATATCTCATTTTTTGCCATGTTTCTGATGTACTTTATGACTGCCATATTTGGCTATTTGACTTTCTACGGTAAGTATACGGTTCTTTACTGATCAGAGTAGAAAGAGGATACATGTAAAATCAATAGTGTATCCCAGCTGGGAAGTCCCATCACTTATATTAAAATACTCTTCCAAATAATTTTCCTTAAAGTTCTCATATTGAAGGTATAAATCCTTTCCTCCTTTTCCCCTCTGGATGAAAAGCACAAATAAAAGTATTATTTGCAAAAGGCATTTTCAAAATATGAGGGAGAGATTTGTTTTACATAATTGGGGATTAGTTCGGCCCCACTAAGATTTTGTTCTGAGGTCCTCACCTGAATGATGTGTGCATTGGTAATGGCTGAAGTATGCATATTTGCAAAAATTGAGACAGATTTGAGAGCAGGTCCTAGGAAATGAGTAACAAATCAGCCATCACAGCTTTTTCACTTTCTTAGTAACACTTTCATCATAGAGACAACAGACCAAATGTTTTCCCTGTGTCCCTAGAGCTGACCTCTTTAGGTCTTGGTTAAACAAACTGGTAGTGAAGGTGGGGAAGCTTTGAGCATTGTCCCAACTCAGTCACCAAAGGATCATTATCTCAGTGTGTGAGACTCCTACCCTGTCTTTTTCTATGCATATCAATTCAGTTGACAAACAAATTATGTTGTATCGCTAAGGGATACAATATGTATGCCCTGAAGGCACAATTGTTAAGTAAAGTAGGATAAAATATGAATGTTGCCTTGGAACTCCCAGGAATGTTGTCCATGAAACTCTCATGTTCCAGTATCACGAGAATAATGTCTTTTTCCATGGACTGTTAAGGGGTTACAAGACAGGTGACAAAGCTGATGTTTGCCTTTTAACTCAGAGTCACCCATCAAGTCTTCATCAGCCTATTCCAAGTGGCATTTTTGTTACAACCTACTCATTCATTATACTGTCCCTTGTGAGCCACCAATTGCAAGGGAAAAAAATAAGTAAATATGAAATGTAGCATTTTTTTCAAAGGTGTACGTATCTCATATTTGCTTTCTCAGACTCTCATTCTGATTATGAGGCCTTGAGTATACATGTGTTGAAGTAACTTGAGGTCATCTGTTCTAATTTTCCCAATAAACCCACAAATAGGCTGCAAGTGACAACAGCATCAGCCGTTCTCATCCAGCTGCTCCCATCTAACACATTTTCGTAGAGATGCATCAAATTAGCAGCCCCAGGGAGCAAGTGGGTGTAAATCAGCATGGACCCCTTCGCTTTGGCAGGGAGGAGATTCTGATGTGATTGCCCCAGGGATCTGAGGAGGCAGATCTGTGGCGCTCCTCTCTGGGAATCTCCCACATCCCTCAAGGACGAGGGTCTGGAGTCCATGGAGGAGGTAGGGGCTGCGTCCTTCTGGCCCTCCTGAGGGGGAATGGCGGAGGAATCCCTGGGGTGTCTTGTGTGCCTCTCCCCACATTAGGCATCCCTGCTCTCCAGCACTCAGAGCCCACAGGTGGAAGCTGTGGAGAGCTCTGCAGGGGCTTCTGCAGTGTCAGTGCAGTGACAGGCTGCAAAAAAGACACTGAGGGAATATAGAATTCCTCCATAAAATTCATTCCTTCTTCCCCTTGACACCAAAATTGTTCATATGTTCACTTACATATGTTCACTTACAGTGTTCTAACCCTCTTCTCTACCCTTACCTGGCTAAGAACAGTATTTTTATTGTGACCATTTCTTCTTTACACCAATAGTACTTGTCTGTTTGCTGTGTTCTCAAAAGTGTTGCAGTGATGACTATATTTACATTGCAGAATTACAGAAAAGAGGTGTTTTTCTTCCCCTAAAAGGTCACAGTGTGGTTGGGCTCTGTGGTGTATCTAGCTGAAAGGAAAACAGACCTTCAACTGTAAGCCTTGCCCTTCACTTCCTACCTGGCTGCAGCCCGTGAGCGGTACAGAAGTTGCAGTCTGTGCTTGCAGGAGCAGAGTAAGCTCTGTGTTGCAGAAGCTGTGCATGTGCCAGGCTTGAAAGCCCCACTCCTGATCTCCAGGGAGGTGGGAGAGCGTCTTCTTTCTCCTGCTGGGGATTCAGGCACTGCCTAGGTGGTGTTGACCTGTGGTCTCTACCCAGAAGGGCACCCTGGGGGGAGTGTAGGCATTTTGGCACAGGACAGATCCCTCTGCCTCCAGGAATACATGAGGTTTTACCAAGTGCCAAAGATGGTAAATTAGACATGGCCACTGGGTTTTCTTTAAGAGCTGTTAGGTTTTACCACCACCTTTCTAAGATAGCAGGCAGAAACAAAACATGGGTGTAAAAAGGGGATGCAAGTGTGTTTGATGGCATGCTTAATAGCCACCCCTTTAGATTATTGCTCTTGGATATTTAAAAATTACATAGCAAACACGTATGTCTCTCAGCAACTTGGTTTTCCTGCTGGTTTGTACACGCAGAGCTTCTCTGCACTATTTATCACTGCTTCAAGGAAACATTTTGGCAGGAGGTTGTATTAAAATATTGCCAGCACCTCCCCGTTAAGCACCCCCTGTGATTTGTCTTGGCTGCTGGGGCTGCTGGCCAGTGTGGAGCTGAGCTGCAGGCTCTGCTGGCAGCCCTCAGAGGAGCTGCTGAAGGATTTGAGTGCAAATGTCATAGCGTCCTGCTGAGAGCTGACCCAAGATAGGTTTTGCTCTCCGTTCAGAACAGGGGCACTGCTTTTTGCTGGAAGTTTATTTGCTGTTTAGACTAATTTAGCTCAAGACCTTGGAGTTTATATTAAGTTCAGCCATTGCAGTGCATGTGTTTATTTTTATATAATTTTAAACTTAAAAAAGTCCACAGAACCAATTAAAAATAGCTGATTTCACTACCTATTTTTGTATATATGTATATATGTAAGCAAGCTTTCATGTATGTCTCACTGTTGTCTTTTCTACAGTGAAAATTACCTTAGACTTAGGCATGTGCTGTCATGAATTAAGATTCATTCCGAAATCAGGCTCCAAAGGATTAATCTGGAATAATGGGATCATTGGGATTTGTTCAAAGCACTGTTTTAACTCAAGGATGTTTCATTCCATATTCTTTTGTTTACAGATAAATCACTTGTTGTTCAAGAAGGCTGTTGTTAAGCAATGATTTTTGTGAAGTAATTGCCTTTTTGCGAGAACACTTACCTTACTGTCTTTCCCATAGAGAATGTGCAGTCAGATCTGCTTCACAAATACCAGAGCAAAGATGACATCCTCATCCTGACCGTGCGCTTGGCTGTAATCATGGCTGTGATACTCACTGTGCCAGTGCTGTTTTTCACTGTAAGTAAAAAGGTCTGCATGGTTTGGAACTTGGTAACAGTTGTACACAGCACATTCCTTCAAACCACAGTCCAGTGGTGGCTGAGACTACAAAAAGAGCTTGAGCTTGGATTAGTCTTTTCTCTTGCCAGACTCCCACTAACTTATGGAGAAGTTATCTATGCAGTAAATAAATAAATCAATCACTTTTGGTCTTAAACCTATTTTAAATTGAATCTAGGGGGGAGAAGGGTCCTCTTTACATCACATCACTTTACTGGAGCAGGCTCAGAGATGAAGTTCCTTTTTAAGTGCAGAAGGATTCAAAAAGGCATGTTAAAAAGAGAGGAATATCCTATTGCGCATGCACATGTACCTACAGTTCTGAAATAATAAACTAAGGAGTATTTCAAAGGACATTACTTCAGGCAACCCAAAATTTCTGACAGGTCTATGCAGCACTTGTTGCATGAAGAACCAGTTAAAATATACATGGGAAGCTTTGAATTGGCTCATAGACTATTCTTGACAGAAAACCTCCTCTCTCTCTTTCTCTCTCTCTCCCCCCCTACAGGTGCGTTCATCATTATTCGAGATGGCCAGAAAAACAAAATTTGACTTATGCCGTCATGTTTTGGTTACTTTTGTTCTTTTGGTTATCATCAACCTGTTAGTCATTTTTATCCCATCCATGAAGGATATTTTTGGAGTTGTAGGTAGAGTATCCTGGTTTTGTACTACTAATAAAAAAACAGTTGCTAATCAGCAACATAATAACTAGCTGTTGCTGACAGTTAACAAAACTCACTCGTTTGAATTTTGCAGGGGTCACTTCTGCCAATATGCTGATTTTCATTCTTCCTTCATCGTTGTATTTAAAAATTACACAACAGGATGGATCAAAGTTAACTCAGAGGATTTGGGTATGCATTCTATTCCCATCAATTCAACACTTACCATCTCATCATTCTCTTTAATGTGCTAGGTGCAAAGCAGACCTAATCTGAACATATGTGTGAGCTCCTTTACATTACATTCCCTCTGTGCTTCAGTGAGCTGGCACTTGTGCTCTCCCTTCTCCTTTGCTTACCCTGGGAGTCCCCTGGTGAAGGGGCCATGCCATGCATCTTGTGTTTTGGGGAGACCCTTCTCTGTGGGATGAGGTACTTCCCTGGCTGGCAAGCAGCAGCAGCCATCAGTAGGCTGCAAGAAGCCCTCCAGCCCACTCCAACAAGCCTTTCAGCACAGCAAGCTCTCTCTGCTTCTGTGTGTTGATCCAGAAAGCATGCAAAGTGCTCCATTTGCAGTATTCCTCTTTAATGGACCTGAGTCAAACTTAGGGTGGTTCCACATGAAGCAGCCAGCTCAGCTGTTATGTTAGCCATTTGGCATGCATGAGCAGATAGGAATGGACCTTGGAAAGATTTCCTGTGAGCCCCAGAGAGTGCTGCAGCTGAAAAAATGCAACACTCCTGTGTATTCCCAGTCTAACAGGTCATGCACTGGAAGCATTGTACCGTCAGACCTCTTCTTTGAGCAGACAGGTAGAAAACATTTTTTCACTTTGGCTGCATCCACAGATCCCATGACAAAAGGGCTGAACTTTGATGAACACGCATACGATGGGAAGAATATACTGATTACTGTGAGGCTTTGGAAAGAGCAGAACTGATCAGTCCTAAAAACAGACTCACTTAATCCTCTTTAGGGATGATCAGTGTTTAAGAAGTGAATTGAAAGGAGAAAAAAAAATTAGTTTTGTGTTCAGCAAGTAATTATTAATGACGCTAATCTGTTTCATTATCTGTGGGTCTTGTCTTTACCAGAAGTGCTATCTCATTTTGGCTGTTAACTTTGTCACATCACCTTGTACATCTCCTTAAGAGAAGTTAATGTACTTGAATTAATTGTCTTTTCTTTTTATTCATTAATCTTCTCTCCTTTTTTTTGTTTCAGGCTTCTCTTTTCTTGGCACTGGGGGTATTGTTTTCCCTAGTGAGCATTCCCTTGGTCATCTATGACTGGGTACAATCCGGAGGCAGTGGTGAAGGCCACTGAAGTTCACTTTCTTCTCAAAAGAAGATACCCCTGTTTGCTACGCACCAAAATTGCAACCATCCGTTCTGTTGTCTATTCCACCTTTTGTGAGTTTACTCAAATCAAATCCCAATAATGATTATCCAGTACTGAAAATACTGTCATCGAAGTATTTTCTTGCAGAAAACAGACCCATTCTTCCAACAGGCATATCACTCTCTGATCAGCAAAAAGTTTGTGTTAATTATCCATGAGATTATATAGAGCATCACTCATAGAAATTCATCACAATTAGTTTCCCCTCTTCCACTCATGAATTGCATTGTTCCATTATTATCCTTAGCCCTCTAGCCACAAGCTCTGCTCCTGTAGGGAGCAGCATTTGTTGCTATCAGTTCCAATTGGAGTGTTGTCCATTCACATCCTTCCCCCCTCTTTTAGCCAAAACTCTGCTCTCTAATTGTATGCATCTGGTTTGTTGGTTTGTTTGTTTGTTCTGTTGCTGTTTCAGGCACCATTTTCCTCACTGGGTTAAGTGTAGCATTCTGGATACAGACATGAAAAGCACTATGAAAGCGTTAGCTGAGCGCTGTGTAAGCATAGGTCCTAAATCTGGTGCTTCTCTCTGATGTTTTTTGGGGTGAAGTAGCCCCAGGGTTTGGCCCATTCATGGCTTTGGGAACAGACTGTGTCTGTGTGTCTGTGTGTGTGTGTCTTTATGATGTGGAGCAGGGAGCAGAAGAAAGACAGCCACCACCACCAGCCACTATTCCTCTGGCATACTTGAGTTGGAGGTTGACCAGAACTTGACCCCCAGCCATGAATACTAGAGACATTTGGAAATTTCCATAAGTCTGCATTTTTTTCAGCATTAAACTGTTTAGTAATGCCCCATTGCTCTCAAAAACAAAAAAATTCCAAGCTCCAGTTTTATGAAAACCTATGCCTTTAATCATAACACATCCCTTTTCCATACCTTGTAGGGACTGGCTCCTCTCTTGTGTCTTACCCTCCTCCCACTGAAGTCAGTGGAGTCTTTGACAGCAGTGGGAGCAGGATTTGACTCACTCTGCCAAACTACTAGATTTTTAATGGAAATTGAAATCTGCAACATTTCTTCAAATGAACAGAAATACTTTTTATATTTGAAAGATTTAGTTTACATTTTTCATTAGTTCTCCATAACAATTAGAAGATATTCAATTACTAGTAGCAGAAACACTGTAACTTGCAGCAGTTGTCCACAGAATAAGCATTTGCCTAATGCCTTATAGCTGGTGTAGAGAACCACTTGTAGAGACTCAAAAGCTAAGCAGGTGATCACTCACCATCCTGAGCAGACATCTTCTATTAGTGCACTGCCAGCAGTGTAAATGTGTTCACTTTGTGTCATCACCGTGTCAGCTAAAAAGTGTCAGAATATGAATGTGGCTCTCACAGAAAGAACTGATGGCTAAAGGAAGCCCCACTTCATGCCCAAGGGCTGTGATGCCCTTGGTATGCTCAAACCATACCTGTCAGTATGCAGTGACCCTGTTGTTCTCAGTAGCTGGTTCATTGAAAACTCCCTTTGTAACTGTGGAAGCAGACCATCATCAGCTGTGAGGAACCTGTCGTTGCAACTTCTCCTCCTAAAGTTAGGGACTGAGAATTTGGGGTCTTGGGAGTTCTGTGAGCTACTGAATTGCCTCAGTTGCCATTGCCTTATCCTACATGGCTTGAAGCCACTGAGAGTTAAGATCACAGAACATATTTCAGGACTCTGAAAGTTGCCTTCTAAAGATAATATCCAGAGACGTTAGTCTGGGGCCTTCCTAAGAATTTGGGCATTGAGATACTGATGGTTCATGCTGCAGAAACTAAGCCTACTAAGCCCAGACTTCCAGATCTGTACCTTAGCACAGGCAGTGAGGTGCTTGCCTCTGAGAGTACTTCACTGTGATCCAGAAATAAGGCAGAGTGGATTCCACAGGCTGCCCAAGTACCTGGAGTAGCCCAGTAGCAAGAACAAAACTGGAAACCTCCCAGCAAGGTCTCTGGTGCGTCGTCCTTCTCCCAAGCACCCCCTAGCCCAGCCTTTAACATACAAACAAACCACTGAGCTACCTGGGACCCCTGCACTAATGTCCCTTGTACTTTCCTGTGGCTGGTGTCAGACCTTTGCCTGTGATGGTGCAGGTCACCGGTTCTCTCTGCGCTGTCCCCTTATGGTACTGATCCCTGCTCTTATTCACAGAGAGGTCCATACCATAGCCTTCAAGACCAGGTGTTAGGCAAGCTCTGGGGAGCCTGTGCTTTGTTCTTACCTCTTTGAACCTCCAGGCATCTTCTCAGCTGGGGATGTAAATTTGTGGTTTTCCTTTTGCAGGGCACTGCAGCAGAAGCCCAGCATCTCACTCCATTCTCTGATTCAGCTTGCTGAGGTTGCATTTCAAGTTTTTAGGTCCCTTATAATCTCTCTGGATCTTATCCTAAAATCCTAACTCAGACCTGAGAATGCTGTACAGTGTTATCCTGAAGATGTTACCAGGCTCTCCTGCTTTCCTCCCCCTTTATCTTTATTCTACTACTGATTAATGAGCAGCACAGCTCTGTGCATTGGGGGTTGTGAGAGATAAGATCCTGGGAATGATTTTCAAGTATCCAGGTATGAGCTAGAGGTCTGATCTGCTGCACAGGATTCCAGCAAGGTCACATGTGAGAGCCTCCTCCTACTTCCTTCTCCCCCCAAATAGTCTGTAGTCTGCTGTTTGAAATATGAACCATTGAGTTTTGGCACCCGACTTCCTTCAACTTGAAGGGCTGTTGGGTCACTGATTGTTCATCTTCTGAAATCTCCTCCATCACTATTACTCTCTCTCTCCTCTTTGCTATTCTGCCCTCTCCTTTTCCCCAGTTTATTTGTATACTGGGGTTTTACTGAATAAATAGGGAGAATGAGCTGAGTGTGCATAGAAGTGAAATTACCCAAGGTACTGAGCCACCAAAGCATGTCTTATATACTGAAAAATAGATACCCAAAATATTAAGTCTTTAAACAGACTCTGTTTCTGGGTCTCTTAAAAAGGAAAAAAAGAAAAAAAAAAAGAGAGGGAATTTTGCTTAGACTGATTTACTGGCATCATATTTATAGATATTTATGGAAAGGAATCATGTGTTTATTGATGTCTGTGGTAATGAACGTGAAATAACGTGCTTTTTGTTTTCTCATCAGGTTTATACATTCTTAACAGAATGCAATAGACCCTGCTGTAACTGTCAACATCAGTGATGGATGACAATATTTGTATGAGGTTATCTGTAAAATGTACTGCTGTAATTCAGTTCATTTGGAATAGTGAACCTGTAGCCACGATTGTACAAGTCCCACATATTAGTTAGAAATTAAGAGCACAGTGAAATGCTGTAGAAGTTTCTCTGTTGTAAAATTAATAGGATCCAGAATACCATATCTACTTAGTAGGTGATAGCATGCTTTCTTTTCATAGAGAATTTATCACTATTGTGAGCACTGCGAGTGTCATCGACTGGATGCAAAATTGCTCCTAATAACTGCAAAAAAACCTTTAAAATTCTCATGTGTGTAGTAACAGCAATTGAGTGGTGAGGGACAAGGAAGGACTAATTAGAAGCAGGGATTAATAATAAGATTGTAAGAGTTGATCCTACACTTAAAAGAGAGCCTTGCTGCCTCTCCTAGTCCACAGCACATTGCAAAGAAAATAGTTATGAGCTTAAAGCAACCATAATACAGCTGCCCTTCTCTGTCCAATGGAAAACATGCCCAGGTAGTAAAACACAGTAAATTGTTATTTGGGAGCGGTATCTCGGGGCAGTGACCTCTCTGGGTGATGCTTGCTCCTGGTCAGAGGCCCAATGCCAAATCTGTGCACCAGCACAGACCTTTTGTAGAGCTGACACAGACCTAGTGGTGCCTGGCACATGTGCAAGCCTCGGGCACAACAGCTGGTGTCATCCTGTGAGGTCAGGGATGGGGATGTTCATCCACTCCGAGGGCTGCTCTTCTGAACCACGTATGAACCCAAAGCCTGTGCTCCACCTGTAACAGGTCACACATGCAAGTGTGGGTTGGATGATGTGTGGGTTTTGTCTGTACATCTGCCTTACAATGCATAAGCGCAACACAGCTCTCTGATATTGAGTATTAAACAGTAATAATTGTTAGGTATGTCTAGCTCATCTCTAAATTTATACATTTCTTTGCTTGAACCTTACATTAAGGCTAAAGAGCACCTTGGTCAAAACAAAACTTTTCATGTGGTGGTGTCCCACCTCCAGCCCTACTGCCCCACTCCAGTGCCTGTAGGAGAAAAGCACCACAGAATGTACTCAGCTCCATCAGCAGCTCCATGAGATGGCTTTATCAGCTGGCGCCACAGTGCTTTTGTAGACAAATCCCCAGAGCCCTTGGCGTCAGAAAATCCTTATTTCCTATAACGTACAGCGAGCAAAGAATGTTTTATTTGTATCTAATGTAAGGATTTCTGTAACAAACTGTGAAAAAAAAAGATAATAACTTAATAAAAGGTACAGGGCTGGAAAGTCTAGAATTCACAAATTGTACACATACCTATGTTTCTGAAGACAAATCTATGCAGTTGTGTTGTATTGTAGGAAATTTCATTTTTATGTACATACATATTGTAAATAAATAGGATGCTGTATATTTTTGCAGTTGTTTATCCCCTATGAATAGAAGTGTCAAGATAGGCTCTGCATATTAAGAATAATTTTAATAGAAATACAAATACTTTAGCTTCTTAGCAAAATGTATGTATGTCCTTTTCTTTCTCCCAAGAGTTCACAAGTTAAATCCTAAACTTGAAATTATAATTACATCCCTAAAATAAAAAGATAAATAAAAGGTCCAGTTAAATTGCTGGGATTAATTCCAGTGCATGACTCCCTGTTTTCTCAACAGCAAGTTTGTCAGTCTTCCTGTTGGGTAAAATACCTCCCTTGTTAAAGGGCCCCTTTGGTACCCAGATACTGCTTACCTCCTCAGATGGGGTCAGTCGGTAGTAAAGTGCTGAAAAGGCTTTACAGAAGAAGCCATGGCAAGCTTCAGATAGCAATTTGACCTAGCATTATGCCATGTTGTATCCAGGCATGTATTTACCCAACTAGTACAAACAAAATTCAGGGCAGAGCTTCTGCATTTCCATTTTCAGCCATCAGAAATGCCAGTAGTTCAGAAAAAAAGAAGTACGACAAGCTAGGGGTCGACAGCAACCAGAGCAATTGGTGCCATTTCCAGCCCCTTCCCTTCCTTCAGAGTTCTGTGGCTGCTCCACCTCAGACCCTGCTGCTCTCATGCAACCAAAACACTGGCACCTGAGGCTGCCAAGAGCTTCCCTGGCCAGGAACATGCTTGCATTTGCCACCCTGTGAACAGGCAGAGGTCTTTGGGTAGCTGCATGACCAGGGGTGAGGGAGGGGAGGGCTGGGTATGTCCCGAGACTGCATCCATCAGAGGCCTTGCATAGACTTTCTCACTAGTAAAGCATAGAAGTGTTTTTTGAGGAGTGCTGAAAAATGGAGGCTAAGAAATGCATCTAAAAATAATTGTGGGTTTTTTTCCATGTTTACTTTATGGGCTTGGATGAAAATGAAACTTGAAATAACATTTGCTTTTATCATGAGCACAAATTTGAGAGAAAAAAAACCCTGTATTTAATCAGTTCTACAGAGCTTTTCAAATTAATACCAGTGTATGTTTTGTTTTCAATGTTATAGCCAACAAAATATAAACTGTAAAGGTATTTTTCCACTAGACTTGAACTTTACATTGTTTATAGAAACCTGTTTTTAGTGTCCCAACATATGCTAAGGCTCACACAGATCCAGTATAAACAATGTTGTTTGAATGATGTATGCTTGATACAAGCTGTCTCTAATGGATTTTTGAAGTGAGTCATCAGTAATATTTTGCTCCTGTTAACATCACCTGTTAACTTTGTGCTGCTCATATCTAAATAAACAACACAGTTTTTTCAGTTCCTCTGTGTAAATAAAATGTATCAAGTTCTATGATCTCTCTGTTACCTTTTAGTTTTTAAACATTAAAATTGTGATCTAAATTAATGTTAGGCCATACTCATTCTTCCTAAGGGATGATGGTGTATCATTTTAATGGCTTGAAGAGCAAATGCTCTCTTGCTCCTTATCCAAGTATTTTCACTGAATTTAGGGTATGCAGCTCTTGCAAAGCCAACTATATTAGATTTGGTGCAGTACATAGAGCAAAGCATCAACAAATGGCTACGGAACATTAAGGTGAAGTTTCTGATACAGTTTTACAGAGACCTGAAGGTGGGGCAGATGGTCAAAGCTTTAAAGGGTCTGGAAAGTGCTAACTTTTTTGCCTTTGACCACTAATTTTACTAGTGTTCAGATTATAGTGGCCATCTACAAAAAGGCTTCTTGGCTAGAGTCCAAACAACTGAAGAGTTTATTTGACTGCATGGGATGAGTACAGCTCCCCAGGCTCCTCTGCAGAAGTGATGGGATGATTTGTGTATCAGAGGATCTTTGGAAGCCATTGTCTGGTCCCCAAGCCCAGAACATATCTTAAAGCCATAAACCTGGGAGCACAGAGCTTCTGCACTAGACTGGTCTAGTAGTCTCTTCTGTTTGGCAGGCATTTGCACACACTTCTCTACCCAGCCTAACTTAATCTTCTCATAGCCATATCTTAAGACAGGAATATAGTTTATGGACCAAAGGAAAAAAGCTCTTTTTTTTTTTCATTACTTGCAGAGACTACCACAAATATTTGTTGCCTTCTGCAGTGCAGTCTGACAGCTTCACCTCAAGTTCACCTAAAACCACACAGCCAAAGTTATAAAGACCAATCTCCTTTCCAGCCACATGCTTCTACTTTTGGCTTGTATCCCAAAGTCAAACAGATCTCTTGACTACATCTGACTAGTCCCTGTTTGGGAGTGGGGAAAAAAAATAAAATTACTACTTCCGAGGGCAAGCAATGATTTTATCTGAAGGAAGACACTTCCCCCATATGGTTCAGCTGGGGTCTTAGTTTGACTTAAATTCATGTGAAATTGCATTTAGTCTTCAAGCTGAAGCCCAAATTCAAGCCACTGTTAGGATGTCATTCTCTATTACACTAAAGACTGGGAGTAAGAGCTCATGCCAACTTTAGGAAGTGTGGAGAAAGTGGAGATGGAACAAGCACAAGTGATATGTCCCTTTCTAAGATTTTTCTAACCACAAACTGATCATGGGCTTTGTTTCCTGCAAGGAAGCTTTCTTCCTTGTTCTCAGCCCCATGCAGGAGAACAGCACCCTCTTCTTTGCAGTCAGTTGTGTTAAGGATCTCTGGCTGAAATACTGACTTCCTAACACAGATGCCAGTGTGATTAGACAGAAGTTTTCAAGCAACCCAGCATCTGTGTTTTGCAAATACGGAAGTACCATCCATTACTCTTTTAGCCTACAGTTATGGAAAATGGAGACTTAAGGCTGTCAGTGTTACTAAATATCATGGCACTGGCAAGGAATGGTGCTGCTGGCTTAGTGTGCCTCAACCTTGTCATGGTTCACTGCCTGAAAAATATAAGGTTATTGGTATTCTTAGAAAATGGTGTTGGCCAGCCAAGGCTTAGACAATATAGCTGGGAAAGTAAACCATGATGGCTGGGGTGGCACAGGCCAGCCCTTTCTGAGAGTCAGTCTGCAGATAAAGCCGCATTGGGAGTTCCCTGAGCTATGGGCCCACTGAAGCTGCTGTCCTGGAAAAGTGGAGAAAAGTGTATCATCAACATGAGTTAGAATGCACCCTGGAGACAAGAACCACATCCCCTCCGTAAAAAGGCTACCTGACTTAAAATGTTATCGCCTTTCCTCAGAGGTAACCAGAACCCCTTCCCCCTGACAGCCACATTTTCTTGGTTTAAGACAATTTAAAGAAGTGGACACTCTAAAATGAGTTACCTCCCCTTAGTTCCAACCAATCCCTTTCCACCAATGAACTAATACCAGTAGATACAAGTGGAAAACATAAGTTTACTAACAAGTGAAACAGCATCAGGCAAAAAATAGCAGTGGATAATCTCTAAATGCAAAATTGCTAAATCTCACAAACTCCACAGGAGCAAAGAGACACCCAAATTGGCAGGGTAATGCCCCCTTTGAAGACAGCAGCCCCCACTGCCAACTGCATATAGGAAGACAAAGGGAAAATGGTATCGGACTGGAACTTTTTAAAGGGATTGATGCCTCCTGACTGTCCCACAGTTGTGGTTCTGGCTGTGCTGCTGGGCTGTAAACGGGCAGTAATGATTTTCTGGACACAGATGGATATGAAATACAACTGCATTTTGGGTTACCTAGGACACATGTATCCTTGGGAGAATGTTTGCCCACTCGGCAGCAAACCTTAAGCACTGTTCTCTTGCCAGTTGTGGAAAGCTGATAAAATTTACTTAGTTTTTGGTGGAGATCATCACTTCAGACTGAACTCTTCAAATGTACCAAGTATTGACCATGCCCATGATATGCACCCATGTGGTCTTCCTTCCTGGACATTTCTTGGAACCCATGCTCAGGTAAGTTCCCAAAAATTATTCTTTCCAAACCCCACTGTTTTCCAGGCAGTGCTCACTTAAAGCTTTGCAACAGCTTGTTGCTGCCTGCTATAGACCTGCCCCACAGCCCAGGCAAACCTGCCAGCTCCCTTCACCTTGCTTAGGAGGGGTTTGCTAAACCATTCCCCTTGCACAGCACTGGATGGCAACAACCTTTGAACAGAGGTGTTTGACAGTGATTACAGAGGTGAAAACCAAGTCAAATGTGGGAGCATCTGCAGCTACCATTTTTCCTCTTCAGGCTCATGTCATGAGCTCATCCAGGTAAGCAGCCGATGGGGATGAAAGAGGAGGTTCTGTGGCCCAGGTGTCTCCCTGGCTACCAGTTCCTGCCCATCAAAGCTGGATGTGCAGTCTGTCACAGAGATGGGGCGAGCGTGGTGCTCAGCAGCACCACTGCAGGAGCCAAGTGCATTGAGAATAAAAAAACTGTTGTTCTACCACAGGTAATTATAAGGGAACGTAGCAGAGTTAGGCATCAAGGTATTGGAAAGTGTTACAATAACAAGGAAACTCATGAAGAGGGTGGAGAAATTTTTACAATGTGGGATCAGGTTAATGACCTGTACAATGGCTGCAGCAAAAATAGCAGCATACAGATGCTACATTCACAGAACACAATTCTTCAAACCGTAACCAAAGCATGTAATTTACCAGGATGTTAAAAAAAAAAAAGAGAAAGAAAAAGAAAATAAAATTATATGTTCACTGACAAAGCCAGTTCTTGCTGTCTCTGAAGTCTTCTCAGACTTAGTGCAGGCAGCAGTTTCCTATAGCACTTCTTACATAATAGCTGGATTTCCTATTAATTTTCAGATACTGTTTGTAGATATCAGACAAGTACCAGATGCTGGAGAAACAACTTCCCTGACATAACAATTATGTATCTCTTGCTATTAGATCATCACAAAATGAAAGGAAAGCAGGCGACAGTCTGCCATTCCTGCATCCAGTGGCACTTAAACAATGAGCACAGTTTCTGTTACTATTGCTGGCAGCCCTCCAGCAGCACTCTGAAAATGCAGCGTGGCCTCATGTAAACTTATAAACAATCTTGTAAAGCAACAGGCACAGGAACATGCAAGTCTCTGTTTAAATTTTACTTGAGTAGAGAACTAATTGGCATCTTTCTGTGCAGAACAAGCAGGGTCAACTTCTCTGTTTCCAGAGTCCCTGTAGTTAATGGAATAAACTCTATTAATGCGGGTACTAGGAGATGCAGAAATTGTTTTCTCAAAGAGTTCTGGTTGTGAAACAATTAAACTCAGTTGACAAAAAAAGACAAAATAAATGAGTCCTAGTTGTGTTGATGGCTTCAAAACACATTCCTCATCACTACAAAAGCAGATATGTCATCCTTATAAGGGATGCTGATGTCCTAAAGTAACATGTGATTACTGGCTGTACTATTCAGACCAGTCTCACCCAGAGAGGGGATGATACTCTCATCCCTGCTCTGGGACAAAGAATAAAGAATGGCCTGAAATCTTTTGCACAAAGCTGCCAATGCCCACCAAGATGCAGAATGCTCTCTAAGGACTGGGAAATGTGCTCAGATAAATGCATGCAATCTAATTATCTTCCTTCATGTAGTGTTCTGGCATGTCCCTGCCTGCTTCAAATTACACCAAGGCAAATTTAGCTCTTGGTAGGACTCATGCTCTGGACAGCTGGGAGGAGAAAGCTTGTCCCTGTGGATCACTAGAGTATGAGTTTAGATATACCATGCTAAGTAGGTGTACCAGAGCAAAAGATGTATCCCATGCAGTCTGCAAACTCCACACAGGCAGCTAAAACACTGAGCAAGTGAGGCTCCACCTCAGCACATCAGGCAAACACATCACCAACACCTTAACCTCTCTAGGGACAATTTTACTATCCTAAAAGAGCACAGTAATAAATCAGTTCATTCAAGTAAGAATATTTCTATATTTATATTATAACCTTCGATTAAGCACGAGAGACCACTAGTTCTGTTTACTGCAGAAATAAACAATACTTCCTCTCAACCAACTGAATACCACTCTGAGGGCTCAAAACAGTTGTCTAAAACTGGAAAGCATTTTTTTGGGGGAATTTTTTATTTTATTCACATCTGGACAAACAGTCCAGATACCAATAAACAAAATAGGTCAAAACTAATAGCTAAAAAAGAAGTCTTGCAACACACTCTTTACCTACACACTTACCCTTGAGGAAAAAGCGTGGTGAGTATAGTTGAGACAGGAAAACAACACCCACAAAGAGCAGGATGTATCAAAGCCAGCTCTGAGAGGTACTTTTCATAATGAGACAGACAGGAAGAGGGCATTTACCCTCAAGAAGAACATACACTGTTTTCAACCCCACACCTTTGTAGGTGCTGCATCAGTGGACCTCCAGCAAAGGCAGCATTTTCCCAACACAAGGTAACACCCCTGCTGCCTTGCAGGAAGTATGACCTTTGGGATGTTCTATGGCTCGAAGTCACAAAAGAGAATTCATGTGTCCTTGCTATGGATCACGTCAGCGAATTTTCAATCCCAGAGGCCTTCCAGGAAGATCTCGGTGAGTCCAAGACAGAAAGCCCACAGTCCAGTTACAAGGGGCCAAACTAGCTATATTAACACCCATACACAAATGCTCTGCATTTTTTAAAGAATTAATTAATGTCTCACAAGAATTTCAAGTGCCAAATTTTATGAGCAAAGAAATCTAGCCACAAACATCTTGAGTTGGTACAGAGCTTATTTCACAAAGGTTACTAGCAAGAACTACTAAATGGTAGGCACCAGACTAATTTACTAATTAGACACACAGAGCTATTCCCAGGCACTATTTCCACAGACTTTCCAAGGTTCACACCCTGCTGTGAAATAGTTGAAGTCCACTGTGATCATTGGAATTAGCCTTAGATGTATATAACCTCATAAAATGTCTTAGGCTTCTGAAGAACTGCCTTAATGCATTTCTACTAATGTATATGAATTGCTTCGAGAAGTTGGAGGGGATAAGAGAAATGCTAGATAAGCTTTAAGCCATTGTATCTTTTAGTGCTGATAAAGGATTTATATTGTATTTGTTTCAGTCTTGATAAGAAATGAAAACGTATCTAAACAGACTCTGTAAATGATTCAGAGGGTCAATAAAAACACAGGAAAACAGGCAGCACTACTAAGGAAAATATTTTTAGGAATAAAAATTCACTGGAATTGTATGAGCTCTGGGTCTCTTAGGACAATATTACTTCAAATCTCCACTGAGAATAAAAAAAATTAAAGGTAAGTGCAATCGTGGTAATAGAGCTCAGTGAAACGCCATCTAATGCACAAGGCCCCAGCTGTGAGGAAGTAGCCAACATGGCTAGTGATAACTACTGAGAATTGCACAACTAGGCACCAAAATCTTCTCTGTTCTTGTGGAAAAGATTATTTTGCATACACAGTCATATTTTTAAGTCTGTCCTTAGCTATTGCTGCTATTTTTCCTCATCTCCACAGTCAGCAAAGCAAAACCATCACTGCCTATAGGATTTGTCATCACAGGCTACACATGAAGACTAATCCCTAACACAAATTTGTCATTCTTATCCAAGTCAGAAGGCAAATTAGCACAGACACCAGCAGTTTAGCATTTCACCACTTTGCAGCAATACTGTTGTGTTCTCGGCTCCAGGGAAACTGGGTCATCAAAAGTATTTCCTCCTTCACCATTGTTTTACATCTGAACGCACAGAAACCGAAATGTTATTCCCATGTCCAAGCTTCTGATGACCCATGAAACAAATCCACCTCACCTAACCAAGTTAATGAAGGGCAAACACAAGCCTCGCTGGGAATCACTTTTCAAACCACTAGGGCTGAGATAATACAGTCACATTTTGATTCAACATCTGGAAAAAAAAATAGCCATACCACTGCTGTAGTATGGGCATGTCATTTAGCAGCCCAGTGGATGTTGCTTGTAGCAACCTTAATTTCTCTGCAAGACTCTGCATGCCTCCTGCTTTTTCTGTTTCAAGTCAGAAGATAGTGCTTTTAGAGGGACCATCTTTTATGTCCACTGATTTACGGCCAAAGAAGTTTGGTAAACTCTGTAAAGAGATGCTCCAGCAAGCTGCACCTCACCTGGGAAACATACAAGGGGAGCAAGAAGAAAAGGTTGCACATTATTAACTTTACTACTGGTTGAAGTAAGGAAAGATTGATAGAGGGCCAGAAAGCTTTGTGTGAAAATATAGGTCTCTTATGTGAGCCATGAGCCTTGTCCATTTTTAGTAATGTACTGCTCTCTTATCTCAGCATTTTATGCTGCTGGTTCTCCTGACAGTCTCCAGCTCCCCCCAGTACACAGTCAAGATGGTGAAGTCTTTGCTCATTGTACTCTGAAAAGAGGCACAAAATGTACTGCAAAGGAAGCAGGTGTCCCCAAGAGACTCAACATCTCAGAGCTGGCCAGGCAAGGAGATGTTGGCCCAAAGGCTTTTTTGACTGTGGTACTGTGTTTGACAGCCTTGAGGAAGGCTGGGGAAGAGGATAAGGTAAATCAGTTTATTTATAATTCCCTTCTTAATGCTTCTGTCTTTTTCTTTCTGACTCAGTCTCTGCCCCATAGCTGGAATTCCCATGTCAAAACATGATCAATTTTAATGAATTTTAGTAATTTTTATCCTTATGTTATTTGTAATATTGTTATATTATTAGGATAACTATAATAACTCAGAAAACACACATTGTTTAAATTCTTTAAATGTTCACTCTGTTTGCCTTTTTAAAGAAAATTATATTTTTCTTGAGTTTTTACAAAGATCTCAAGTATTTTCAAGTGTCTACCCTCTCCCCCTTGCCCAGGCAGTGTAACCACATTTGGATTTTCGTGGGGGCAGTTCAGACCTGAGACTTCCTTTCCTCATGCACAGAGGTGATCCTCACTCTCTACCTGCCTGCTCTCAGAGGTTGACCAGGAAGGGCAGAGACAGCTTCTTGGCCCCTAAATGAGTTTACAAACCATGGGAGAGCAAAAGCAACTCACTCCCATGTGCCAGACAGGCTCACTGAACTGTTCCCAAACTCATGGGATTGGTGCTAGAACTGCTGTCCTGCCTGTCATTCCTTTCTTGCCATAACAAATCCATAGTTTTCAGTCACTGTCCCTGTGCTTTTGAGGGACTGCCAGCAGCCTAGCTCCTGCAACACTCAACGGTGCAAAGCATGGGACAACATGCTCACACCCACAACAAACTATGCTGCTCTTTTGCTGGTACTGAGCCACCCTCTCCCTGTGGAGCCAGCAACCAATTTAAAGGTTCACATTTCTGCACCATAACCCAAGTGACACCAGTGATGCTCCCACTTGGCACCTGTACTTATGGTATCCCAAAATTATGATAGCAATAACATAAACCAGATCTCTGCAGCTTTCACAGCTCCTTTCTAATAACTGAGAACCAACACAAATATTACTCTGACATCATCCAACCAAATTCATAATAAGTTTTGGACCTTCATGGAAAATATTTTAACAAATTAGGTCTACATCAGTTTTCTTACTGTTTTGCAGAAATAGCCTTGTTCAAAACATTTTAATTTTAGCACAGTCAATTAGTGATACTCAGTTTCATAGACCTACCAAATCAAAGTAACTTATATTGAGGTTCACTGGGTAGGCATATGCAAGAGAAACCATAGAGGATTGTTAGTCCCAGGCATGTAGAAGGTAGCCAATATGGCTTTCCTGGTACATTGCTGGAGCAAATGACAACACCAAATTGATAATAGGTAGAAGACCAGCAAATCTGCAAACATCAAGAAGGTGTCAGCTCTCTACAGTTGTCTTAACTGCCTCCTGCAGTTTGTAATAACATCACTTGCACATGGAAGCAGATGGTTTGCTACATATCAATTTACTATGCCTCTCTGTCAATGATTTTTTTTCAGCTCCGTCTGTGCATTTTTATTCAAAAGGAGACCATATGGTCCCTCTGAAGTAGTTTATAAATAATTGTATATTTACAGTAGCAATTGAAACCAGAGTCACATGCTTACCTTCAGGAAAGCAGCTGAAAGTAGCTGGGTACTATAGGATTTGGAATAATTTTCTCAGTACACCACAGAAATATGCAATGAATAATTAAATAAAAATTGATTTCACATGGCCTTCCTGATTGCATTTGTTCTGCTACTGCTGCAAAACATAAGGTTCCTAATCAGAATTGGTCGAAGAGAGATGGGGTCATGTGCTGTCTGACAGTATTGCTTCCATCCATCATTTGCAGGCTGGAGTAACAATCCTGTGTCCCTGCTTTGTCAAGGGCTGGATTCAGCTCTCAGTGAAGGAGGGCCTAGGAAAAATGGTTCTGTGTCCCTAGGAGACCTGACTTCACTTCATCTTTGAGGCCTGCAGGGGCTGGTTTGAACACCCATTTCAGCCTTTCCCCAGCAGGGCAGTTCTCGTTGGAGGACAGCCAACATTTAGCCAGCACCACTTCCTCAGACACTCTGAGGATTAAAGTTTCTTGTGAATGACTGCCACACTAGTGCTTCTTCTGCTCACCCTTCCCCTTCCTCCCTGTGGGCTTCTTCAGCCAAACCCTACTTCAATCCCAACAAAGAGCAAATTATCCAAGGAAAAAACCCAACTGTCTGAAGAAACACAACCAAAGTTACTCATATAACTAGGTAACTGAAGTGACTGAATTAGGGCCAGCCTTGCCTCCCCCTGCCCTCCTGCCCTATATATTTTCATCACTGTCCTTGTCTTAGCACAAAAGAATGAAAAACAAACCTGCACCTCCCCAGTACCAAGGGAGGGTGTATAAAGTCAGATGTCCCAGATACTCTGTTTTCCCACTGGGAATAAAATGCCAGAAGAGTTCATCTGCTGCTTAGATCAATAAATAAGAGAATATTTTTAAGTGCCTTACATTGATATTATTGGCCAAGATATGCGAGTGAGAGTGCTATTCTGGAAGGTTCAATATCTCTTTGTAAATCCTGCCTACTTACTTGAGGGCTTAACTGGGGACACTGGAATAAACATGGCCCCTGACCCCCTAATCCGACACCTTCAGCCTGAGATCAGAGTTACTCTAAAATGGAAAATCCTGTACTCCAATTCCTACCTCATTTGCCACCACATCCCCATACCCCCCCCAGCACAGTGCATTTGTGTGCTTAAGAATTAATACTGGATAAAAATGAATATAAAACTGATTCCACTGAGGTGGCAACATTATAATTCTCTTTACTTTCCATTTTCTGTGTCTTGCAGTGCTGATGGGTAATGAGATTTGCTTTTCATCATGATCCTCTGGGTTGATGCTTAAGAAGAGCATTGCAAGCTGTGATTTACCAGTCTAGGAGGCAAGATTAGGTGGGTTATATAAGCAAGACAGCAAAAACAATCATGAATGAAATCTAGACTCATTCCAGTGTTGTGTTGAACCCTGCCCTCTTGCCTTCAGCTTGAGAAGAAAAATTGCAGAGATCTGTACAATGATTTGAGTGGTGGCTTTGAAGCACTGTCCCTTCTACTCCTCTGCATCTTGGCTGTTCATACTGCCAGATGCTGACAGCATCTTCTGCCTTGGTTATCCAGCATATCCACCAGAACTGCATGCAGTAATATGTGCTGATGTGTTTCCCTCATGCAAGTACAAAACAAAAGTAGTATAACATATACTTGCAGCCCCAGCTGATCAAATCTGCTCTTCATTCAGTTATTAGTAAATATGGACAGGAGTAAGGTGATGGTTTGCCCACAGAGAATATGGTGACCATGGGGACAAGAACTGCCAGCCCTAAGCTTGCCCAGGCAAAATGATGGGGATGGCACGTGGTGGGCAGTGGAGCAGACTTGGTTTGCAGGGTTACAGAACATCTCCTTCAGAGATGTCAGGTCTCTGTGGTACTTCAGTTTTTCGCCTTAAGAAAGCCTGGAATTGCTGGGTTTTTGTCACTTTGTGGTTCATTCACTGAGAGGGCAAGGAGGACTGCCCACCTGTATCCCCACCGCACCTGTCAACTGTCCTATGCTCCTGCACTTTGGCTAGGTCACTTTACAAAAGCATCTGCAGCAGCATGAACTGCTAAGTGGAAAGCCACTCACCTGCTGCTGTCTTCCATATTGCTGGATGGAACCTTTTAGCCCTCTTTCCTTATTTTAAGAGCAAAAAAGATGTTTTGGTTTTCACTGTTTTTCTTTCTAAGCTTGACAAGACTGTTCACAGTAACACAGTAAGGTACACATTAATGTGTTTCCATTAGCAGGATCTCTGACTCCACAAAGTTCTTTAGGCTCTTAATAATAAACACAAGCACCAGGTTTGCTCTGGACTTCCAAACTTAAATGTCTCTGAAGACATGGATCTAAGTGGCCATATCAGCAAACACATGAAACTAATTTTACACAGAGAGCTATCAAATGCATAATTTGGATCCTCTAATCAGCTAAAAAATAGAGATTGCTTTTTGCTAATGGCTTTCTGTCCTGTCTTGGAAAGACAGGTATGTGCTAGGGAAGAGCAGGGCCTTCCCTCAAAATGGAGCTAATAAACGCCTCCCTCTGAATTAGTGTAATTTTGGAATTAAGGGACTCTCAGGCAAAGATATGGGGATAGGAATAACAGTTCTTTACTAGTATACTAACAAGACAAACAAATCAACAGCTATGAAATGAACACCAAACAGAGCAGCAACCCAGTTCCAATCCTTTTTGGCCGCAGGTATCCTTCCCTGTGCTGCAGGTACCGCTGGTGGGCAGGGGCAGGTCCCGCCGGGAGCAGGAGGGCTGGGGGTGACGGCAGCGTTGTCCCAGGTAGGAAAGGGATGGAGGAGAGACTTTTGCTCACGTGTCGGTCTTGGTGCTCAGCAGGGCGCTTGGAGATAGCAGGCTGAAGGGATAAGGCAGCAGTGCGGGATCCAACAGCAGAAAACGTGACTCCTGGTGTTAGGATGGCAGGGATGGGACGGCGGCAGCAGCAGCAGCATCAGCAGCAGTGACCGTCCTCCTCTGACTCCACGGGCAAAGCGGAGCTGAGCAAGTGCCTCTCTCCTCTCCTCTCCTCTCCTCTCCTCTCCTCTCCTCTCCTCTCCTCTCCTCTCCTCTCCTCTCCTCTCCTCTCCTCTCCTCTCCTCTCCTCTCCTCTCCTCTCCTCTCCTCTCCTCTCCTCTCCTCTCCTCTCCTCTCCTCTCCTCTCCTCTCCTCTCCTCTCCTCTCCTCTCCTCTCCTCTCCTCTCCTCTCCTCTCCTCTCCTCTCCTCTCCTCTCCTCTCCTCTCCTCTCCTCTCGCTGCTTCTCATCTTTCGGCTTTCCCTCCCCACCTCCTTTTCCCCCTTTCCCCCGTCACTAGCTATCAGATTTCTTACAATGTCAATGGGGAAAATTTCACAGAGAGGAAAGGGGAAAAAAACAACCCCCAACACTTTCATTAATAATTATTTTGCTGTTACTGATAATAATAGTTTAAACTCTTTCCTTCCTGATAGGATCTCCTTAAAAGTCCCAATGCAATGCTTAATACAAATATAGTGTATCAGTTCTGTGCTTCTGCAAAAGCTCCAGATGGTAAAATTGACATTAAAATGAAAAATTTTTTTTTTCTCTAAACTAGTTCACTGTGATGAAAGAAGTAAATAAAAAAGCCAAAATTCCTAAGAAACCTGAATTTTTAAAGTGCTATTGTTTCATAAAGTCTACATCACTATCGGTTTAGCAATCCTACCTTTAAAGGGATAGACCCTAAATATACCAGTCCAGATAATACACTGATGCAAATAATAATTTCACCGATTTAATCTAAGCAGATTTAACTTTTGTTAAGTGACAACCAAATCCAATAGTTCTGTCTTCTATTCATAGCTTTACTCCAGAATTCCACATTGTCCCTGACACAATAAAATGACACCTTCCACAAAGGCAAGAAATCCATTGACTTCATATTCTAAACAAACCATTGTTAAAATAAATGGAAGTCTCTTAACTCTTAACAATAGTGAGTCAGATGGATCTGACCTCTGTGGGTGGAACTTTAATTATGCTCACTATGTTTAAGAAAGTACAGTATTGTAATAATATTATTCATTGCATTCCAAGAGTTCCATCAAAGGCTTGACAATCCCAGGAAATTATGCACATCCTCACTTACAGTACTGCTAAATTGCTAAATATATCCGGCCATATAAAACTTGATCCTGTGAAGTTTGGCACTACCACTTAATATGAACTAATAATATCTTTGGCTGTCCCTTTCCCTAAGCGAGTCGTTGTGTTCAGTGTGCTCAGATTTTAGTCCTTTCTAAAAAAGGATAACCAGAATAAAACTCCAGCAAAACCCAATTATATCAATGAAGTGCCTGTGATGAGCGGAAGGATGAAGGTGAATAAGTGGTTATTCGGGGGGGGGGGAAAGGCCAGGGATGGGTAATGTATAGAAGTTAGGAGGGCTGCTGGAGGGAGGGAGATTGCAACGTGACACAAAAGTGGCGTCTCCAACCAGTCTGTGGTTTCTGAGCTGGTAACCAGCTCAGTTATGAGTCAGAACTGCCCAGCACCAGACTGCCCTCCTGCAGAGGTGCCATGGTGCCACCTACAGCTTCTTCTGCCTGGCTGCTGGAGAAACTCTTTATCTCCTTCAAATGCTGTGGTTAACTGATACTTAATATAACAATTAATTTTGAACTAATTTCATTGCAGTGAACAGAAAAGTTGTCTGAAAGGAGTTGCTGCAGTAATCCTTGTTTTGTTTTGTTTTGCTTTGTTTCGATTCTACTGCTCAATTAAACCTCTCAGTCACAGCCAGCAATGTCCACAGAAACTGCAGCCTTATTCCAAGTCATAGGTTGTGTTTTAGATCCTGATGAAAGACTGTTTCTTGGCGGAAATTAATCACAACATTCAATATATAGAAAAATTAAACTTTTCCCCTTATGTTTTCATTGCAGCAGTTAGGTGTGTAGGTGTGTAGCTGGAGTCCTGTGCTCGCTGGCATTCAATCTCACTATTGAGCTTTGCTGAAGAGCTTGCTAAACCTCCTCCCTGCTGACAACTGCTTTTTCTCTGTGTGCTTGCTCCCTCTTTGAAAGCCTACTGATCATATGTCTGGAACCTAACAAGTAGGAAACCTGCCAGCTCTGTGAGGCAGCACCTCTCCTCCCAAGCCAGGAGCATCTCCTGGGATGTTTTGACCTCCATCTCCTCAAACTCAGCTCCCCCATGCGGCTGGTTGTGTTAACGGGCATCTTCTGCGGCTTCAGGAGTACAGCAGCTGCTTGCTGCCTGCTTTACAGGAGCTGCCCCAGGAAGGTTCTCTGATGGAGTTTTCCAACTGCTCATCCTGATGCTCAGTGGAGGAAGAGGTCCTATCCAAAAAGGACTTTGCATCATTTCCCATACAGTTATCTATCTAGGTAATTGTAGTTTGAGAAAATATGGACAACTGTAGCTAGCATATGCAGTTTTTGTTTCTATTTAAAATTTTCAAAAATTATTAGTCCAGATTCAAACAAAAATTCACATTTTCCCTCTAAAACTTAGAAATCTGCTTTACAAAAACTAACACAGAAATCCCCACAAACTACTGCCACAGGAAGTGTTCCCAGGAGCTGGGGGGAAGAAAGGGAGAGGGAGCATTTACAAGCTGGCTCACAGGCAATTTTTTTCTTGCCACATCCAAGTCCAGGGATCCAGCTTGTTCCAGGGTCACCTCATGAACAGACTCTCCAGAAAGCTTGCCGCATGGCTTTGAGCAGTGGTACAAGAAGGCTGTCCATCACTCCCACCAAAAAAAAGAAAAATCCAGAAGCCAGCAGCTGCCATTTGGCAATTTCATCTCAGCCTAATGGTTCCCCACCTATTCTGGAAATATTTTGGAAAGTGGGGGAAGCAGAATAATTGCTTTCATGGGCAGACTCCAGTGCTCTTCAGGGTACCACAACATCAACCTCCCATGTGAACTAATATTTTGACACAGTGATAGGGAAAATAGCATCAAGGAAACACTGAGTTTGCAGGCCTAGAGAACATTCAACATATACAACATTCTGGAGGGGTTGGCTGAACTGTGCTGGAGAGGTGCAGTCTCAGTACTGGACCTCAATTTTGTTAAAAAGGTACAAAATTTTATTTGAAGTATCTTTACCACTTGTTTTATAGACTTTAAAGCAGCTGGAAAGAAGTTGGCAGGCAAAAATAAATACACTTATACTATGCTTAGACTATTAGTGGACAGTGTACTCACTTGAAAATACAAAGTTTGCCACAGATCAGGTATAGACTCAGCCACAATTTTAATGCTGAACTGAGCAAGTGATTACTGAGTCCCCTTAGCAGTTCAGTGTTATTAATAGCTACAAAATATCTAATGTGCTCCCTCAGCAGAAATGTGGCTATTTTATTCACACTATAACACTTCCTTTTCACTAACCTGGGAAGATGACATTAATAGGAACTACTTAGCTCTTTTGGACATTCGTAGAACTATTCTATTTGATAGCGGGTGTTTTTTTGGTGTTTTTTGTTTGTTTGTTTTTTTGTTTTTTTTTTTTTTCATACTTGCTGAAAAGCAGCTTGATAGAAAAGGTCATTGGACACCCAGTTGAACATAAGCCAGTAAAGTGGCCTTGCTGCAGAGAAGGCAATTATTAGGCAAAGTATTGCCAGAAGGTTGAGGGATGTGATCCTTCACTGGGGAAGCTACACTTGGAGTGCTGTGTCCAGTTCTCCAGGCTCCTCACTACAAGACTGATATCGAGCTATTTGAGAGAGTCTAGCTAAGGACCACACAGACAAGGAAGGGACTGGAGCATCTCACACTGGAGGCAAGGCCAAGGAATCTAGGACTGTCCAGCCTGGAGAAGAGGAAGCTCAAGGGGGTCTCATCAGTGTGTACAAACACCTGCAGGGAAGGTGTAAAGAGGATGGAGCCAGGCTCTTTTCAATGGTGCCCAGAGGCAGAATCCATTACAACAGACACAACCTGAAACAACCTGACACAACCTTGGTTCTCTCTGAGTATCAGGGCACAAATTGCCATGGAGGCTGTTGTCTCCATCTGCGGAATATTCAAAAACCATCTAGACATGGTCCTGGGCAACTGGATTTAAGTGGCCCACCTTGCTTCAGTTCCTGAGCAAGGTGAGGTTGGACCAGATGACCTTTAGAAGTCCTTCCCAATCACAAGAACTCTGTGATTCTGTGAATCTGGAATCTGTCTGATAAACAAATAGATATATAACCATCCTGTATAAGCATATCACAAGGATATATCCAATGTTAAAAGAAGACACTGACCACAAAGGACAACATCTCACCAAGGAATTGTACGCAATGAGAGCATTTAAGCATTAACCTGCAGTCACTCCACCTAAACAGGTCTATGGTAGCAGCAAGGTGTGGGGGGAAGAACATAATTAAGATGTTCTTTCCTTCAATAATTGGACAATTGGGTTTGATAGCTCAGATCCCTTCTGATTTCTGACATCATATGATAGTTACAACCCAGTCCCTCTTTTTATCTGCTGGGTCTATTGAAAAGATGATGGCTTTTCCTTTCAGATACTACTCCAAAATTTGTCTTCCACCTCTGTGTCCCATGAGCCTTACTTGGGTGATGGGTTTATACCATGGCAGCCTCACTGTTTTGTGATGCAGAGCTGAGAGCAGCAGGGACAGGGACCCACAGCATACAGTGTGCCACACAGCTCTGGTGCAAATGACTGCAGTAGATGGAGTATCAGAAGGTGCTCAAGTCACAGAATTATTATTGGGAAGGTTACTCCCCTATTTTTAGTTGTATTTACAGGCATGCAAGTGCTTAGAGTTTTGGCTAAATTTTTATTTCAGCATTTTAAGTAAAAAGGACAAACAAATTTAAGGTGGAAAAAGCTTCACTGCAAAAAATCCTGGCTTAAGTGGTAAGAATATTTTTTAATGTAACCACAGAACAAAATAAATCAAAACAGCCTAGAAAAAATCCAGAGCATGGGATGATGGACTTAAGAAATAATTATATTTCTCCTTAATTTTATAACCTGTGGGTAATCTCAGCAATTCAACAAAACTTCTCAGAGCATAAAGCTAGCATCTCTTCTAGTCCCGCCTTGATGGTGGCTGCAAGGATGTGAGCACCATAACATTAACAACTCCTCCACCTAGCTGCCTTCTTCTATAATGTCATCCTGAGCAGCTGCAGACAAGCAGAGGCTTGTTAAAGTGTTATTTTGGGGTAAATGTCAAAAATAATTAATTTCAACACGATTTTGAACATACTGTTCTCAGAGTGCATTAAGTGGGGTGTACTTTTAGTAGAGTGGATCCTTAGTTCTTCTTTTGAGTAAAAAGATTGTTTAGTATGCACTAAAAATACTCCAGTGGTATTATACATGATTAAGGAACGTTCTTTTTTAGTGGTGCCCTTATTAGCAAGTGTGCTATGAACAAATGTGTTTATTAGATGGTGAACAGCACTTAGTTTGTATTGGACCATTAGCTAGCAACCTTTTGGCTGACTCTACAGGGTGATCAGCTGGGGATTACTGTCTAGGGACTCTAATAACATAGCCAGTTTGGGTGCAGTAAATCACGAATTATGCTGTCAAGATAAAGTATTTGATAATAATACAAAACGAAACAACTGTTTAGAAAAGCTGATGGTGGTGGTGTTGGCAACTGATGTTATTCATGTGAGCTATACAGCAAATAATCTGAAGCCTGAAATGATTTTTTTTAAAGTTATGGCCAAGTTTTGTTTTTATTTTAGTTACTTGGATTACTGCCTGTTATGCTTAGGATGTGACATTTTCTGAATGCATTTAAAGAAACACACACAACTCTAAAATTGGTTAATAGAAGAAATGGTGTGAAAGTCCTCCAAGAAACTTCCCCACCCCTGAGAGTCATTGCCTCAGAGCAATTCCCTTTTCCACCTGTGAGACACTGAAATACATTTCTGTTTTCTGCCTTCTGTGAAAAAGGGCCATGCAAGCATCAAAGGGAATCAACTTGGCTGAATCAGACTTAGTGAAGAGATGATATTAACTATCTCAGCATCAAAACACTTAAGTAAAATATTTTTTTTCTTATCACCATCTCACCAAAACATTACCAATGTGAACATGGATTGCATTCTGCCCTCCCTGGGTAGTTCATGACAAGCTTGACTGACTCATATGGGGCAATCAAAGAGGATATTTCTATCTCTGGTTATCTGCTTTTGCATTTTGTTGATGGATACCACCTCAGAACAGAGAGCACAAACAATGTTTCAAACTGCATGGCAGATTATTGTAAACCACCATCAGTTTTGGATTTATTTGTATTGTGTATGGTTAGTTTTTTTGTTTTTTTTCCAAAATGGAAACCTTTAGGAAAGGGACAGATTAGGCAGGAGGGGACGGTAATGTCTCTTGGTATGAAAAGACAGACATTTTCTGGAGACACTGTTCTGCATCACATTCTTTAACTTCCCTTGCACCACAACTTGATGGCATGATAGGTTGGATTTCAGAGACTGCTGTTCATCCTGCTACTGCCATTGCTAAACCACAAAGTTACGGATACAAATTTCCTCAACAGGAGGAGTGGCAAGTGCAGGAAACTTTGAGAAGTCTGGTGTATTCAAAATCTCAAGAAAGGGCAAAGGACATTGCAGGATTTAACATGCTGGACAGCTAAAAAAGAGATTTCAAAGCACCTTTGCACTATAGTAGTTAATCAATACTTTGGAGAAAGTAAACCTGTGCTAAAGCTTCAGCATTTTAAATGAAATATGAAGAGTTCTATAGTAGAAACAACAAAGGCCAAAGAGTGTTCTTAATCTCTCAAGGTTAAATAAGGAATTTCAGAAAAATCAATCTGTTCATATCTGCAATGTAACAAAATCAACTAATGGACATTTTGCCTCTGCTTAAAAAACAAAAATCTTGTAGATATTAATGTGAGTACAAAAATATTGATTCACATGAAACAAGGCTAATAGATTGCAATATTATGATGTTTTCCAGTATGTTTTTCAGATTGCATAAACTCTTGATAGATGTTTTCAGCCCTTGAGGAAAACAAAAATAAGAAAAAAGATAGGGAAGGAACACTGTTTCCCAAGTTTGTTGATGCCCGTGAGTGCTGGGACACAAAAAAGAGCAATTCCTCCATCTACAGAACACAGCTGCCTGGGGCTTGGCTGCTGGCTGGGGTTAAACCATGACACCAGATCATTCCCTCTCATCCTCTTCTCACTCTGTTTTACACAGTCTCAGAGCAAAACTTTTTCATCCAATGAGTTCTTGCCCATGTGTGCCTTTAATCTGAGTTTAACTTTGCTTTTATTTAGCTATCTCCTATAGTTCTTCTAAGATGAAGGGTGGTACTTACACCCAACACTTTAAAACATTATTTATGTCAACCTGTTGTTACACCAAGTTTGAGTGAAACCAGTAAGCCTGCTCATGGTGGTGATGAGAAACATTATGTAATATGGTTCAGCTTAAGTTCAATGGACTAAATTGGTTAGACATCCCACAGATTAGAACAAATAATTCGGGACAAGGAAAGAATACTGGCTATTTTTGCTAAGGAGTGCACTGTTGGATTTTTGTTAGAAATTGTAAGGTATGTACATACTAGTGTTAAAAGATCTGCAGATTTTTTGTCTTAAGACTGTGAATAAATGTGGTTGGTCACAGCACAGTACTAGGATGTAAAATGCTCTTGGAAACTCTAAGAATAATTAAAGAATGGTGTCTCCATGACAGGATAACACCTATCTCATTTCTTGCCAAGGAAATAATATGGCTATATACTATAAATTATAGCTAATTATCTCACATCCTGTTTCCTCAGAGCCCTAAACACAGGAAACCTTTTCTTCTTCCAGATATTCAATATTGCTGTTAATAGCATCTTTCATTTCTACAGTGGGATGTATTCCAGAGAATTCCAGTCTATCTCCATGGAGCACAGCCAAAGTAGGACCAAAATCTGGCACAAGAAGAAAAAAATTCCAGCCAAGACCATTACAAAATTCATCTGATTCTATACAAAAGGGTTGCTGCTACCAACAAAGAACTGAGAAAGTCTGATATTCTAGAGTTTTGTCCAAGATCTTCAGCTTCAGAGCAAGGACACACTTTATTTGAACAGGAAACTCCAAGGAACTGATGTGTGGATACTGAACACGGAAGCACTGGGAATCTGAAATGTTTTTTGTCAGATTTTATCTGATCTGAGATCCCATCCAGCTTTTGAACTTAGTTTTACCAAAGATTAGGGCAACAGGGACAATTGTATACACTTTACTAAATGGCGAATGTGACTGGTTCAAATGTGAATAGTAGAAACAGTAGCAACTGACCAGCATCTTTGAATGAATTAGAAGACCAAGAAAAAAAAAATCAAACAATCAAACAAAGATCCAAAGCAGAGGCTTAGAGCTTGATAGCTTTGTTTCCAATATGGCTATGGCTGCTAGCATTTGTGATTATATTATTGGGTTTGTCCTGTACAGGGCCAGGAGTTGGACTTTGATGTTCTTTGTGGGTCTCTTCCAACTCAGAATATTCTGTGATTCTGTGATTTATTAAGACAAATACAAGAAAAAAGATAAAGAAGAAGAAGAAAAAAGGAAACAGAAGAGTTGTCTATATTGTGAGTGACTATACTCTCAAAAAAATTTTTTTTTAGGTGTTAGACCAAACTTTTACATTCCCCTTGGCTAAAAAAAAAAATCTGAAATTCCTTACCAATCTGTGTTAACTCCATCATCCCACTTACTTTTATTTATAGACTATCATGCTGTATTTCTAAACAATGAAACTTGCAAGCAGACATATTGCATGTAAATAAAAAAACAGTCTCTCAAACAATTTTTAAAACAAGAAAAAAATGAAAAGCACTATCACTGAAATAATGTTCTCTATGCAGCCAAGTATTCAAGGTATCTTGACAAAGAAAACATACAACCTACTTACTTAGAGATAGATACAGATATATAGCAGAATTTCAAAATTAAAAATTCCCTAAAAAGAAATGAGAATGCTAATACCAAGGATAGAGAATTCAGAACACCACATTATTGGAACAATGAGCTAATCCACTTAGTTTATTTTCAGTTAGTCTTTTTTTTTCGTAATATATAAACACAAGACAAAGTTGAATTTCAAATTAAAACAATAAGAAAAATTTACTACTGGAAAGAGGGAGAGACAGAGACCCCAAAAAAACTCTCTGAAAAAATCATCAAGCTAATGATTTTTAATTACTCCAAAGTTAAGAAGACAATGTCCAACACTAATTTTTCAAGAAAAACTGCTGCCAACGCACACTCATCTCCTTTTATAGGAAAATATCAAGCCCCTTGGATAGGGCAAACAAAGCACTTACTATATATTTGATTTTAGTAGACCTTTCAATGTTGTTTAACCTAAAAGAGAGACTGAGAAGGAATGGAAAATGATATAAGCAAGTAAAAATCTGTGTCAAAGAGAAAGGGGACAATCTGATACCAGTGTTTGTGGTGGACAGGGATAAATAAATGGGCTTCTGATGCAGTAGGAAGGATCACAGATATTAATCAAAACAGCTTTTCAGAAGTATAAATTTTAAACTAGAGAAATAACCTGCTTGAGGAAGGAGACTTTGGAAGGAGAGTCCACCACCAGAGATCTTGAAGAATAGACTGAGTGAAGAAGCATCACATACATGACTGACCCTGCATGGGGCAGAGGCGGTGAAAGAGCTCTGAATAAACTCTGAGAGTCCACCCTTTTTATGCCATTTGCATATATCTACATTCTTTAAAAGCTCAAAATCCAAGAGCCCACTAGATGAATCAATCACTTAAATGAGCATCTGAAATTGGACAGCAAAAGGATTATATCATCAATAGTTCTTCTGTTCCCTGGGCATAGCATATTTCAGTGGCTTAACTGATGAGTCCCAACAGTGCCACAGTAGGAAGAACAATCCACTATGCTAAAGTTTTTTCACCTCCTCTCTTCCACAGACCAAATGTAGTGCTGGCAGCTTCAAGATCCCAGAAATACCATTTCAGATTAATTATTTAGAAAAAAGTAATAATAATAATAATGTTGTCACTTACCTGTGCCTTCATTGCAATGTTGTGGTAATGGCAAATGGTGTAGAATGGCACAGAATACTTCCAAGTTAAGAATTTAAATTCACAGAACAAATAAGCTGTTGTCTCCATCTTCCCCATCATGCTCTACAACAATTTTAGTTTCTGCTCTCATGGATAACTACCATTTTGTCCCCCAGGAAACCCATGCTTGAGTCATCCCTACTTCCATCAAGCATCACCTCCCTGCCTTTGCTTTACTATATCATATCAAAATCTCTGTCAGTTCTGTCATCATCTCCCTCTCACCCTCACCCTAATACCACTCTATCTTTTAGTATCACACTCCCTGTTGCTCCCCTCTCCAAATGACCATGCCCTAACTCACATTGTTCTCCATGCATGTGTTCCAGTTTTTCTCTGGCTTATCTGGCTTCTGATCATACTCAGAGCTGTGCCATGAATATAGCTTCGTTTGTGCTTCCACATCATGCTGGCATCTTGAGAAAAACACAAGGTGGTGAGAGGCTCCACTTCAGGGAAGTTTCCAGCTCTTATGGATACTGGGAAACTCTGAAAATGGGGGCAGAGCAAATTTCCCAAACAAAAAACAGGGAACGCACAAAGGGCCTCCAAAGTACCACTAAAAATTGTGTGTCTCCTATAGCCTGAGGTTTACTCATGGTCTTTCAGGAGAACACTTTGGATCTAGCTGGAAAATGAAGAAACAGCCCTACTCATCCCTACCTAGAAAAGACAATAGGCAATAGTAACTGCCTCTACTAGTCCTATCCTTCACCTGCAAAGGATTTATTGGTGTGATGTCTACCTCGACTAAGGACAACCTCCGCCATCAGTCACTTGAAGAGCAATTGAAGAAGGTGAAGACTTTAGAACACATTAAAACAGACTAAATGTTATTACCACCATAAAACATATAAACAAAATTATCAAATGTCAAAACCCACAAGACTGGTTCCCAGATATTTAGATTTTGAATATATGATTCTCCTTTCAGCAAAACTGGCTGGTGCTGACAATGCATCCACTAATCCAAAATTTTTAACAATTTCTGTATTCATTTTGATCAACTTTCCCCCAGCTAATATTTCTTTTACTGACATCTTCCTCTCAATTCCTAATGATATTTCAATGCTATCCCTTCAGGTCAAATCATCCTCCCATCTTGACTTTTGAGAAAAATACAAATGGTTGCATGAATGACCAATAAATTTACAAAAGTGCCTATATCACAGAATTTGCTGAGATTAGTAGAAAATCGGAGTTCATTACCCCCTTTTTAAAACCTAAACTCTTTGCTCCCCCTTTCAGCAGGCACAGGGCTCACAGAAGGAGCTGTATCTCATGCTCACCTTTGACAGAACTGAGCAACTGCTCATCCTTGACAGACTGGCTCTGGGAGCAGACATCCAACTAGACAGGACTGTCCTTCAGTCCTGATTGGACTGGAAACCTCTGTAGGCTGGAACTTCACATACACATAGGAAAATGAAAGACACATTTGCCAGAGCTGATACGAGGGAAGTCACAGATGTCCATCACCCTCCCCATTCCCCATCATAAACAGTGTACAGAACACTTCCATCTCAAAAGTGAGTGAGAGAGGGCCAAAGCCACTTGACTTATACTCTTACTACATATCTTGAAGTTTTGTGAGTAGCAAGAAAGGACAGTGCTGGCATGGATCTGAGATAGACAATCAGAGGACCAAATGAAAGTACAGACAGCACATCAGAGGTGATGGATGTTTCTCTTTGCATTCATCTCTCATACAGATACTTCTCTTCAGCTTGACTGGCTCTTTCGTCCAAGATGGTCTGTGCAGCATGAGTGGGTGACAGCAACATCTTCATGACTTGCGACAGAAACAGTGAATTTCAGCTGTGGCATCTGTGAGCATCAAGTGACTTAGTAAACATTTTAATTAAGAGATCCAACAGTAACAAAGAGTAACATACAATAACTGTGTCTAGGATGCCCTCCTTGCAAAAAAAACTTAACCTTGTGATTGGCTGGGCAAACACACAGCTGGTTTGCTGCAATGGTTCTCCTTTCCCAATTGCTTCAGTGTCTAGTTCGAGGGTCATTCAAGATCTCAGTGTAGTCAAAACAAAGCACTTGTGTTTACAACAAAGCTCTCTTTAATGGCAATTTTCTTAACACCGTATTCCTTTATTTATATAATCCCACTGAAGAATTTGAGGAATTTGTTTACCTTAATCACTTTAAAGTCAGACTTACCTTAAACATTTAATCTCTATTCCTAAATCTATGTTTTCCAAACTACAGGAGTAATCTTACTTCTTATTACATTTCCCTGCAGCCTTCCAATGAACAGTCTTGTCCTTCCTTTCTGTTACTCTCCTTACATTCTGTTCCACAGCCTGCTCTTACTTAATTCAAGTTCTTCTGAGTTGATCCTAAATTAATACTCTCTCAATAATCATGGCAACTCATAAGGTATTATAAGTCTTGATAGACTAATGCTGACACACATTTTATTCTATTCAGGCTAGGACTTCATTCTAAACGCAAGGAGACACTCAACCAAGCTTGCTTATCCAGGTAGCTTCTTCCCCTTCCTGTCGTTTGTTGCTATGGCAGGCGTGTTGCCCTGGGAGTTCAGCTAAGGGCTCGGCTCTCCATGGCGCTTCTCAGCTCTCCGCTGCCACTGAACCCATGTGGGGGGAGTGATGCAGATGTAACAGGGCCAGCGCACAGAAGCGGTTGCTGCACTGAACTGCTTTCCTGTCTGCCATAATCAAGACGTACGACACCACGGCAAACTGCTTTTAAAATCCCTGGTTATGGAAATGTCCAAGGATTAGACCTCACTGTGTCCGTGCTACAAAAGGCCGCAGCCAGCACGAACCACCGCTGGCCCCGCGGCACCTTGGGACCCCGCAGGCACTGCTTCCTCTCCCTGAAGGGTCGGACCCACGCTGTCCCGTCATACACTCTTGTAGTCACAGGGCTTCGTCCGGTGTGCCTGTTGCTTAACTGTATTAAAATGCTACTATTGCTAATAATAATTAAATAAATTTTTATAAAAGAGGTTTGGCAGTGCCCCGTGTCGCGAATAGATGACGTCATCAACTGCGCATTACCCCCCCCGGACGCGCCGTGCCGCCACCAGAGGGCGTCCCCGCCCGCGGCGCGAGGCCCCGCCTGCCCCTCCTCATTGGCACCCGGGCGGGGCGGGGCCGCAGTGTCACGTGCCCTCCCTCTCCCACCCTCCCCGCGAGGCGGTGCTGGAGGACCTATCCCATAATGCTGCCGGGGGGCGGCGCAAGGCGGTCTGTAGGCGTCTTTCTCTGCCGCCAGGGCATCGCCTGTGCCGGAACGGAGCAGCGCCCCCATTCGGGCCCCGCCGGCGCTGCCGCCAGGCTCCCCTGGCCACGCGCGGACATGTGGCGGCGCGGCAGGCGCTGAGCGCGCGGGGCTCTGCGAGCCCCGGCAGCCCCGACGCGGCGGAGGGGGCGCGGGCAGCCTGGACCCGGACCCGCCGTTCCTCGCGGGGCAGAGACCGCGCTAAGGAACGTCTCGGCGCCAGGTGAGCACCGGCGGTTGGCGCCAGCCGCCTCCCTCGGGAATTTCCGCGCGGCGGGGGAAAGTGCTCGGGGCCGCGGGCCCGGGCCGGGCGCTGGCGGGCCGGGAGGGGAGGGGAGGGGAGGCGGGAGGCGTTGCAGTCCGGCTTGGGCCGGGGCCTTCGCCGCCGGGCTGGGGAGCTCCGCCGGGCTGGGGCGGAGTTTGCTGCCGGCTCCGGCCGCGTTCTCCCCCTTCCCTCCCCCCTAGCCCTCCTCGCCGCCCGCGTCGTGGCGCCGACCGGCAGCACGGCCCGGCCCGGTGCTGACGCTAGGTCGTCGCGGCGAGACGCGGGTCCGGCTCCTGTGCCCGCCGGCCCCCTGGGGCGAGAGGGGAAACAAAGCGGGGCGTCCGGGGCGATCCGCCGACTCCCTTTTTGCCGAAAGCTTTTGTGAAGCCGCACCGGGAAGAGCAGCAGCCCTGCCCGTTGACCCGTGAGCGGGGCCGAACAAAGATACGGCCCGCGGAGCACCGCCGTCCCTCCGCTCCCCGTGGGGTGAGCGCACGACCGGGCGTCTGGAGCTCTAAACACCGGTGGCTTTTGCTGGAGGAGCGGCTTCTGGGACCTTCGAGTTGTGGAGGAAGTTGAACAGAGAAGCTCAGCTCAAAACTTAGCTCTGCTTTTGTGTTGCTGTGGGATCGCGACCTAGACATCAGCAGAGTTGCGCAGGGGAGCGCTGGAGCCTGGAAGCAATTTACCGAGCCAGTAAGATAATCTCTAGGTCTTGTGTTGTATAGCACATGGTGTCCTAGTTTCTTTTTTATCTCCCCTTTGGTGAGTATTAAAGAATATTATTAGCCTGAGTCCAAAATGTAACTCATCTTTGATAGTCCATCTCCACGTTTGTAACTTCAAAACAAAGCAGTATTGTTAGGACGAAAATTGGTCCCCGCCCTCTCACGATGTTTTCTTCTTAGACTACTAATTAATTTTAAATTCTTAGGACGAATAAGAGATAAGAGAGAGAAAGGCCAGGTAGTTACCCTGTGTTTAGTATCAGTAACTAGGTGCTGTTGGCAAAGAGTCATTTATTTAAAAAGTCAAGAGACAGTTAAGGCTGTGCCCATCTAAGTAATTATTATATGATGGATTGGAATGCCCCTGATTATTGAACAGCTACTTTAAGTAGTTTTATAGGTTTGGTAACCTTAAAGAGGAATCCAGCTGACAGAGTGTCCAGTGTTAAGTTTGTAGATCACTAATGTGTTGGGGGCTTTTGATTTTCTTTTCAGCAGATGATAATTTTAAGTATAATCTGACTTAAAAGTTTTACTGTGTAGGTATTCAGACTCGTACACATGGGAGAGTAATTTTGTCATCATTTCATTTGCTCTTAGCAGCAATATGTAGAAGGCTTCTTAAATGAAATGACAGTGACAAAAATTTGGTCTTATTTGGTTATTATATGTGATAATCCATGTCTCTTTTTTCACTGGAAAAGCTGTATTTAGAAACCCACAGTATTAAAACAAAGTGGATAGCATCCTCTTCAGTGCCATGGAAAATACTTGGAAATGATCCCAAGTACTTTTTCAAGTGTTTCCTTTAATATTACTAGGAATACAGTGTTTGTTTTTGTGATTTCCTGAGATGAGATGAGACATACTGGAGGTGGGGAAAGCTGTTTAAACTTTTAGTCAGAATATTAAATATTTTGAAGCTTTCTTTTCAGCGGTCTACATTTGCTGATGCGTCAATTACCAGAGTGACAAATTACACAAATGAGAAATAAATATTTTTTTTTTTCTCATGTTTTACTGACCTTAAAGCTTACTTTGGAATGAGCAGAGCGGGCAACAACTTTGTGTGAGGAAATCTCTCTCCCAAATAGTCTTGGAAGAAAATGTTTTTTCTGGCCTTCTTGAATAGCAGTAATCCTGGGTTGGCTAGTTTACCTCATATTTGGATTACCTTTGGAAACACCTGTCCAGATATATGGTGAGTGTTTTGGCCATGATTTTATGGCTCTCCATTGCATGTGAAGGTTGAGTTTGTTGCGTATGTGAAGGTTGTTGAGTTTGACCCAATGGGCAGTTGTAAGTTTGTCTTATTCTCCAGTTAGTCAGCTATTGCCTTTGAAACATCTAGATGACAGAGTTTCTCTGTGCTCTCAGCTGGCTGTAGTTTGATGCAGCTGTTGCATGGCTTCTAGTCCCTGGTTTTATAAAACTTGTAGATGGTTCTGCTCATCATGCATGATTGTTCTTCTCAGGTTACATGCAGCTATTGGTTTTTGTTTTTATCCTGTTATAGGGTTTTTTTCAGAATCTTCTCAGTCTTCCACTGTCCTGAGTACTAAAAGGAAAAAAAAAAAACTTGTGCAAAACCTTTAAATTACTTAAGATGGCTTTATATAGTAATTAAAGGGTAATTTGTCTTTCAAATGATGATGTATTTAAACATACTTTGCATTAGTAGGGGAGAAAAAGCCACTGCTGGTACAAGTTTGAAGGGCCTTGCCATACCTACACCAAAACTGTTGAAGCCTGGCTTTCTGTCAGTCCACTGTTTAGTGTTCAGATTTTCTTTGCCAGCAGTCTGAGGCGAGGGAGAAAAATTATCTTTCCAGTTAATACCTATACAAACATGCAGAGCAATTCCTCATGATGTCTAAATTGACTATTCAGTGCTGTCCAGCGTTGTTACTGGTTTTTCTGAGTGAATTCTTAAATGGTTACAGTTCATCTGCTAAACCCTTTAAGGCTGAAGTAGATTTTAGAAGTCTGGACATTGTCCAGTCATTCTGCCTTTTTTTTAATTACTGGTTGGAGATGCAGTGTTAAGCATCCTCTGAGCACTTCAGAACAAAGGCTAGTTCCTGGCTTTTCAGCAGTGTAGGCACATTTTGCTTCATCTGTATGTACTTGTCCACCTTGCCCTGGAAGGCAGTGAGCTTCATTGGAGAAGGTCTGTGTGCAGTGATATTTTATCTTCCTTACTTATTTGAAGCTCTTTTCACCTAGCTGGAGAGGATATAGACACAATTTGCAAGAAAGTTGCTTACTTTTGATACCCTGAACTACTTGATTCTCTTGTGTAGTAACATAGCTACAGCCGTGAAGTAGCAAAGGGAGGGCTGGAACTGGAAGATGAAAGGTGAATGTACCTCTACCTTTCTGTAACTCTGCTGTCTCAAACAGCTCTGTTTGAGAGGTTTGTCACCTCTGCATCTGGCTCTGGTGAAGCACCAAAGGCATGATGAGGGTGATGACTTGGTAGGGCTTTCATAGGTTGAATGTGCATAATTTCTATTTAAGTACCCCATACAAGATCCAACAAGTAGTTTTTCTCTGTTGGGAGTCTTTAAAAAAACCAACCAATCAACTGTGTTGGTTTAATACATCCCAGCTTTTAGTGGGGGCAGATGAAGCCACTGAGGCTGCTTCTGAGAGACAAGCTCTTCGAAACTTCTCCTGTGTCCAGCAGAGCCAATTCCTGAAGGCTCTGATGGTGGACATATTGGCTGGCCCAATTAGAGAAGTTGCCTCTGTGATGACATTTTTAAGAAAAGAAAAAATTGCCTGCACTCTTTCTTTTCTAAGGAGTGGCATATGCAGCTGCTGAGGCCATGCTGCTGGGGGCTATCCCAGCACCACAAGTGGCCACATGGCCAGGACCATGCAGCAGGGGCCGGTGCCAGGAGCTGTCTGTGCGGCCGGGGCTGTCTCAGCACGGCCTGCAGAGAGCTGTGCTTGCTTGGCTGCTTTTAACCAGCTGTGCTGGGAGCAGAAGGGCAGGGGCAGTGGTGGAAGCTTCTCCTTTTCGGCACCCTGCATGAAGAGAGGGCAGCCGGTGCTGGAGGGGACCCCTGGCCGATAGCAGAGGGCATGATGAGCAATTCCCTGATGCACAGGCAGGATCCACCTTTCAGCACTACAAAACCCTGTAAGAACTTTTCAGTTTATAGAACTTGAGAACAAACGAACCTACAAATAAGAATTTTCTTCTGAGTCAGAGAAGAAGTGAAGATGTGTGAGGACAACAGCATGAAAATACTAAGGTTGGTGAAAGGAGTGAGCAGGAGGAGGAGGTGCTCCAGACATAGGAGCTGAGATTTTTCTACAAGTTGTGATGAGACTATAATACAGCAAACTGTTTCCCTGTAATTCGTGAAGTGCATGGGGGTATGTAGAGGTCCGCTTAAAGCCTGTGAGAAAAGGTGCTCATGCTGGAGCAAGTAGATGCTGAAAAGCTGTCATCTAATGGGAAACTTGAACAGAGAGAGAAGACTTTTGCTTCCAGAGACCCATGAAAAATGTGGGAAAACGGTTTGCCTTTAGGAGGGACTCGCATTGCAGCAGGTTGGGTGGGACTGCTACTTGTGAAAATAAAAACTACACTAGAAAAGTTCAGAGAGAACTGTCTCCCATGGGAAGACCCCAGGCCCCAGCAGGAAACAAAAAAAAAAACCAACAACAAAAAACTGCTTTCCCTAAGCAAATTGAAGAAACATATTTTTTAAAAGTAACAAACTGACTAAAGACTCCCATGTTTTGTCTCTGCACTGTCGGTAGGAATGAAGATGTGGGCTGGAGGGAGGAAAAAGGTGTTCTGAAAGTTTATTTTAGTTTTCATTATCTTCTTTTAATTCTGTTAATAAATTTTACTGTTTAAGCCTATTTTGCCCTTTAATGTTTTTTTCCTGATCTTTATCTCAGCCCATGAGCTCTTTGGATTTTTTTTTTTTCCCCCTCTCCTCTGTTCAACTATACCAGGAGAAAATGAGTGTATAGTTTTTTGTGGGTGCCTGGCATTTAGCCAGTGTCAAACCATGACACACACACTCACACACAAATATATATATATATATATATATATATGGAAAAGAAAAAGAAAAGAAAGGAGGAAGCTGCCTCTTCTTGAAAGATTCAACTTTCCTATGTCTTTTTATTGTAGTGCATCAAGTTTCCTGAAGACTTTGCAGTTGGAGAAACAAATTCAATATAACTAAATGAGGAAGTTGTCACTTTTAAACTTGGGAAATTGTTAACTGACTTCACAAAGGACAATCAAAATACTGCATTTAATTTTTTCAGGAAGCAAATGCATACACACCTGTGTAGGCATTGTCCATCTATATCTTGCATTTGTGTATGTTGTGCTAAGATGAGTATTTTCACCTATTTATTTTTTATTAGCAAGTTATGCTGTCTTACAAATGCATTGTGATGAAACAGTAGTATTTCTCTTTTCCACCATGAGAACACAGAATTGGAATTTGAACTCAAAAATACTCTGTCACAGCAAAAATGAAAAACTAACATTTTAATTATATGGTTCTGTTATTGGTAGTATCTTTGTAACTTTGAGATTTTTCAGATTTTATGTGTGTGTGTGTATATATATATCTACACATACACACACATATATACACACACCCATGTATAAAAGAATACATAGAGAGAATTGGGAAGTAGAAATATCTTCCAGTAGCTGTTTTCTAAAGCCTAATAGTGTGGTCAATTGCAGTATCTGCTCACTTTTTCTAAAAGACACTAATAATAAAAATTAAAAATTATGAAAGTCACTAACTGTCTTAATGCATTTTTAAATTTAAGTATTGGTGAGTTCACATTAAAAGGCAATGGTTAGGGGTAAAAGTACTGCTTAACTGTGATCTGGCTGTGCAGGTACTATTTGTGAGTAAACCTGAGTGATGCATTTAGTGGTATTTGAAACTTTCAAGCTAGTACAAAGTTGCTTGGAAATGTCAATTGAGTTAAGTCTTTCTGCTTATTAGCTGGCTTTTGTTAGACTGCCGGCAGTAATGAAGAATATGGAATTCCATGTGATCAGTGTATGATAGAAGTCTTCATCTCTGTCCATATCTTTAGATAGCAACACACGCTGAAACTGGAGCAGTGAAAACTTGTGCTTTTCTTGCTATGCTACAGGAGAGATGGAGACACACGAAAATGAGTTGAACTGATATTAAAAATCTGGATGTTAAAGTAGAATCTGAAGGTAGGCATGTGGTCTTAATTGGCCTGCTTGCTATTCAGAGTGAATGACTTAAGCAGTTCTGGACATGGGAGGAGCAATGAAATTCTCCTCTATTTTCCATATAGCTACTGAATAAGCACTTCATATATGTAGTTTTGCTTTTCAAAAAACATTCTTGGATTATCAATTGTTAAGTAAGAGGTGACCATTGTGGATGGATGGGTGTAACAAAAAGTAATTGGAAATCCTATGAAACAGCTGGAGAAAATCAGTCTGTTAGGGCTAGCTTGAGCTCCTTGGAGTTTTGGTTTAGAGATGTTACCAAATAAAGATACCTATAACAATGAAATTGTTATATTGTATTTTCTCTGTTAAACGTATGCAATTGTGATTTTTAAGATGCAGTTTCATCAGCCCAAGCAAGAAAGGTACCTTATGCAAGTCTTGGATAAGTTAGTGGGTTCCAGTGGTTATTTTGTGGTTGTTATTCTGGCAAGCAATTTCGAATGATAATGGAGTTCTTCATTGGGGGGAGTTTCTAGTGTTGTTGATATGGAAAGCTTAAGTTCTTTTTGAAGGTTTGCAATGGCATAGAGTAATCAATTATAACAAAGCCTGTGTTGGTCACTTAAGAGTTCACAGTGAAGTGCTGTTGTGTATTTTAGCTGTCTTGAAAGTTATTGTTGAGTAAGGGCTGTGAAGATCAACAGTAATTGAAACTGCTTATTCCCCATCTATCTACTACTTCTGAAACGATGTCCAATGCATTGTTATTTTACGGATATTGTAGTAGGTTTTGTACAAAATACAATTGCACTTAAAATTATTATAGTAGTCATTAATGCTTCACGAACTCTTTTTCCACATATACAGCATTTCTTTCTGTTTAGGTTTTCTTAGAGGTTAGTGTAGGTCTTTGACCTGACCTTATGAAATGCTGTTTTTCAAAGCAAGAAGGAGCTTGAGAACTGTATTTTTGACACCATAGCTTTCATCTAGTATGTTTTTTTTTTTAAAGTGTATGCCTCAGAGATGCGCAATGTACTTTTAAATGAGTATGTTATTTTCTTTCTTTTGTTTGTTTTTGACTCAGTGTCTGTATGTTTTATTTGTCATCTGAAATTTCTTTTTGCAGAAATATGATTTTTAAAATCGTGAACGTGTCACAAACATGACACAAATCTAAACCATTGATTTGAAAAGAAAGAATAGCATGCTTTTAATAGAGGACTCAAGTTCAGGGTATTTTTATCAAAGCTGTGTCTGTCATTCTAGGCAATCTTCTGTAGTTCTTTCTTTCCATGCAAGTTAAACCATAAAGTTATAGGGAAGCCTGACCATTACATAAATTTTGTTAAAAGCATTCCTTTCATTTTGCAGGGTTTCAACATGAAGAAGCTAAAAAATATGACTGCTGTAGTTTAGGTAAAAGAAAAAGTAGTGGTAGTCTGTAGTTGGACAGTTGTATGCTGTTTCTTCATTTGCTGCATTCATCTTTTTTTTTTTTTTTTTTTTTTTTCTTCTACAGCTCAGGATGCTTCTCTAATCACCTACCACTCTCCTTCTGTTGCCCTATTACTTTTTGCATCTTAAATATGCTTCTTGCTGCTGCCCCTGAGCTTTTCATTTGAGCTCAGTCTTACTCCATCAGTTTTGCCCATCATTTTTCCTTCCCCTGTTAAAAGGTCTTATTCTCTGCTTCTGTCTTTGCAAGATCTTCTGGTTCAGCTCCTGCATCCCTGATGTTTGAGTTGGCTATTTGGGTACAATTAGGATGGTATTAAGAAAAATAAAGATGGTCTTTCTAGTTTCTTCAGCATCAGAGAGATGACTGCAACAAGTCCTGCTGTGTTGCCATAGCACTGGCTGAAGTATTCTCATTCATCTTGTGGGAATATTGTATGTGCCGTGTAACAGTGGGATAGGAACTTAAAATTATTTGTGTATGCTAAGCACAGATCAAGTTTATGGGGGCGGGGAGGGAAATTAAATGCAATTACTAGCAAAGATTTATTGGCTAAATGCAAACTTGTTTTTCCCCCACATCTGACATGGCTGTGTTTGGAAGGGTTACTTGTGTGGAAAGCATGTTCTTACTCTCTGTGACCCACTGCCAAATATGTGCTCTTTGGTGGAAAGCATGAAAATACTAGTGCTTCCAAGTGGCTAGAAAAACGTACTTAAAAAAAACCCCTAACCATGTTCTTGGAAATGGCTGAGCCATTTTTGCTGACTTTGGTATGTAATGCTATCCCTTCCAGCTGCAAAAGTATGCATGTGACTAAGGAGCCTGTACAGCAGAAGGCAAGGTCCTGAGTTTTAAGTTGCTTGAACCATGTGCACTATGACAATAGTACCTAATTCCTAACAAGTTGTTGTTATTTGTGAATCACAATTTCACCCCGTTCAGTCACAGACTACTTGGAAGAAACACCTAAGTGCTGAAGCCTACATTTTGTGAGAGCACGTTATGTACACTGTGTCTTTTTTTTTTTTTTTTTTTTGTATTATAATAATTACTTCAGTATTTCAGTGTTACGTTATCAGGATATGAAATGTTGTGACTTAGCCAGTGGCAAACACATGTTTTTCCTGCAGAGGTGGTTGTGGTTTAGTGCTTCTTCTGTTGAGAGTCTTATCATACATATGCATGCACAGGAGAAACAGCAGCACAGTGCACATTGCCTTCTGTTGAAAATACTGGTTTGGAAAGAAAAGTAAGGTGGGCTTTTAATTTCTGTGAATACACATTTCATCACCTCCTATCAGTCTTTAGAAGGTTTTATTCATCCTGTCTTCTGTATGAATGAAGCTGGTTTTCCCAGGGGACTTAACCAGCTCCAGTGAATGTTTATGGCTGTTGTGAGCCCAGCTGTGCACTTCTGTAAAGGTTAGGTCTGGGATTGTCTTATGTAATTCAGAACACCTTTGGAAAGAAGTGTTATCAGTGCAGACTTACTGGGGAGCTGCCTCACAAAATTGCCTTAGTTTAGCATGTAGGGAAGCTGCACAGCTTTGCCCTTGCTGCTTTTGCATTGTCAAGAGCTGACAGAGGTTTGAGTAACATAATTTGTCCTCTAGCAGAGTAGGAAAGGGTCTTCTCACAGACTTGAGAAGTGTCATTAAAGAGCCAGCAGGGACACAAGCATAGCTTTAAGTTACAGGTTAGATTAATTAGCTAGGAACATATACTTCAGATCAAATGGAGTTGCACTGTGATGAATAACTCCCTTCTGTGCCTTTTTTTTGTTTTTATTCTGTTCCTTGCTTACTAGCAAGTTTAACTTTGTCTAGTTTTTGGTCTGTGAATTGAATTTACCTAAACACAGGGCCATCTTTGTTGTCAGTGGTCACCCTGAAACATACTGATAAGTATAGAGGTGCCACTTAGCTATACTTTGACATGTAATGTCACATGGTCTTATGAGCTAACCTCACAGCTGCTGCCAGATATTGAAAACCTTGTGGGATAATTGATATACATTGACTTGCAGAGTCAAAACCTGCTGAAGTACACAGTTTATTATCACCACCTTTAAAACGAGTTCAGGAGAGATCCTAAACTTCTGCTATCCATCCTAGTGGAACAAAGTGCTTTATAGTAGACACACAGAAAGATGAGAAATGAAATTTGCTCCTGTAGTTAATTACCCGTCAATGCCTGTAAAGTAACTAGTTTAGTGCCATACTCAGAACTGCTGACTGCTGTGCAAGGCAGTGATCAGTTTACCTCTTCATGAGCTTCCTCAGAAAATGGGGCTCCATCTTGTGTGATAGTATGGTGAGAACTGATGAACACAGGGAAAACTTCGGTCTGTTTTTGACAAAGAGAATTAATGTCTGTCTGAGGCTTTAGCTGTCATACCTTTTGTGGCTTGCTGGAAGTATTGGTTTTATATGGATTTTCCCAGCAGTTATGTGGATGTTCCTGAGTCTGGGAGAATCAGCTGTCCCATGTGTGTAATTTTTGTGGGGAAGGAGGGGTGATAACAACACTATTTCACAAACTTTGGTGTTGGTTTAAGTTATTTACTGCCTAAGAATGATTAAATGGCTTGTTCTTTTTGATGGTTTCTTCAGAGGGGAGGGATGGGATTTGGGCTTTTGCTGAAGACTAATGGCTTTATTACCTTTTAACTTTTAGTACAAGATTTTTGACTGTCATTTTGTTACTGCTTGTTACTCTTCTGCAACCTACACACTTTTTTTTTCTTTATAACTAGCTAAAATCTAATAAGAAGTGGTTACTTAGGGAAGGAAAAGAACATGAAAGTTGGTAGACTGGGAGGGCAGCTGCTTGACTGAGATGTTCGAGTTTCCCAGTACAGAGAGAATAGGAAGTACCTTGATAGGTTCCTGTTGGTGATAGTAACTTTGTTGATATTTGTCGAGTAGTAAATCTGTAGTGGTTTAGGTTTCTTACATGTTTGGTAAGTTTGTACTAAAGAGCATTATATGGGCTCCCTGCTGTTGCTATAGAGGTATTAACAGCAAAGTACAAGTTTTGGAATGTAAGTATGTTGCCTTTTTTTTTCAGTTTGGTAGTCTGTCTAGTTCTGGATTGTAGTGAAGCTTTTTGGATAGTGACTTTTCTAAGTAAAGCTAAAACTTGGTCATTCACCTTTACACATCTGAATAACTATGATGAGTGAAATATTCTTCATTTAGTAATCCTAGAATGCTAAAGCAACTTGGGGATCAGCATAAATTCATAGATATGTGAAGTATCTGAGGTACTGCTGACATTGCTAGACTACTTTTTTACACTGTCCAGTAAACAGAAGTGTTTTGCTTGTGGAACTCTAGAGTTCAATCTGATTTGTATCAGCACTTCAATGCCCAACATTCTGTGAAAGACATGGTGTCTCCCACAGTTTATAGAATATTCTCAAATATGTGACATCTTATTAAATGGCATCTTCCTTACTACTCTTATTTTTTGCTGAAGTCTTCCAGGTACTCTTATGTTAAATTTCATTGAGGAACACTCCCTATTCCACTAATTTAACAAGAAAAGATCTGTACTGCAGGTTTTGAGATAGTTTATAGGCATAGTATAAAGGAAGGAGATTACCTTGTGTGTGTGTGTCCACTGTAAGGTTCTAACTCTTCCTTAAAACTCTTGACTTTCTGGGTGGTCAGTCAAGTTACTAAATGATAGTCACTGCAGCAGTTCTCAAGCAGATTTTGATGGAGTTGTGCCTGCCTTCCCTGCTTAGGAGGTGGTTATAGTGTTGTCCTGTCCAGTACTGACTGGACGAGTGAGTGCTTGCAGCTGCTATTTGTGCTGTTAGTGTTGAGTGGGCCTCAAAAATGAAAGCATTGATTCTAGCAGGGACATAGCTGTAGCCACAGCGTCTGTAATTGAAGCATCCATGTCCAGTATCTTGCTGCTAGATTGTGGAAGATCTGAGGATAATATCCCCTGTATTGCTTTGGGTGGGGTGGCTGTTGGGTTTTTTTGTGTTTTTTTTTGTGGGTTTTTTTGTGGATTTTTTTGGGGTTTTTTTGGTTTGTTTTGATTTTTTTTGGGTTTTTTTGTGTGTGTGTGTGTAGGGAAGGGGAAGAGCAACAGACAGCAATGCTGTGATTAGTATGATACAGTTCCAGCCATTTGGCTTTGGTAGTTTTCTCCTGTGATTTTACCTTGCATATTCATGGACCTGGCAGCTGATCTAGCTAGGTACTGCTATGTCCTTGGAGGGGTTGCAGTTTGACAACAAAGTCTGAGCTTTATTTGCGCCTTAACGCTGCCAAAAGGGGCAATGCCTTTTTATGTCTTCCCTCTGTCATTCTGTCACTTGCAATATCTTTGGACACCTATTGCCCTTAGTGAGTCTGCTCCTCATCACTAGTGGTGAGAAACATAACTACTTCTTTGGGTGGCAGCAAGATGTCAGATTAGCTCAGAACTCTTGGGTAATCGCATCCTTAGAGGGTCTGGAAGCAGTCTTTAAATCAGCAGTATCTCCTTGCCTGAATAGCAGTGATCCTTTCCAAGACACTGGATCTACATGAATAATAGCCTTAAACTACCTATAGAAAAAGATTTCTCTTTTTGTACCCCAAAGCATAGCACTGGTCTTCTTTCTCCTCATCTTTATTGGTTCTATTGCATTTGATTTGGGAATGCAAACAAGGTGCAGTTTGAGTTTACAAAGAGTAGAGATCCTCTTTAAAAGCCTGCTTTGAAGTGTCTCTGTGTGTTCTATTCTCACTAATGTGCTGGGCCAAGAGATTTTACTGCACAAAGGAGAAAATCCAGGATAAGTATTTCCAGATTCTCAATGTAGCCCTCATTTATTATGTAATAAATGTTTCTGAGTAACATTACTCAGTTATCACTTAATGCAAGTCTACCTTCCGGGCTTTTCTGACAAATCAGAAGATTTTCCAAATAAAAAATAAAGCAACTGTGAAGGTTCTTCATGTCCTTAGACAAATACCCAGTAAGGTGGAATTTTTTCTGTTCTTTTTCTTGGTGTATGTGTTGTGTTAGACATAGTGATACAAGTAGGTCAAAAGCTTTTCAAATGTTAAACTGCTGTTGCAAATTATAAGTGTTTTCTCAGCCCATCTCTTAGACAGCACTAAAGTTCTGACAAAATGTTTAAAAATGTTCATCAGCAACTGAATGTTTTCTCAGTAATTGTGCAGAGATTAGGATGAGCCCATATGAGGAACTTTAGAGGATACATGTTCTCTCATTAACTTCTAAAACTACAAAAACAAAACCCAAAAACAACAACAAAAATCTGTTTTTGTGAATGTGACTAATTGTTGAGATCTGTTTCCTTTAAAAACATATTTACTGAGAGAGTAGCTTAAACCTCTTTCCCAGGTTTCTTAATGACCATGAAAATGTGTAGGGAGAAACAGAGTTCTGCCTGTTACTCCCCAGTATTTTGATGGCAGTAAAGGGTGTTGTTTTTGTTTATTAAGCAAATAAATTCTGTGTACTAAATATATGTCTGACTGTTATTTCATAATTAAAACTGATCGTTTCTTGAGTTATTAAAAAAATCAAAACATGACTAAGAGTTCCCCAAATCTTTTTTAAAATTAAGTATTTTTAATAGAAACAGAACAGTCAAGTAAATTGCTACTCTGAGTATTAATGCAACATGTATCTAAGAAGCTGAAAGTTCTATTACAAATGTTTCCTGTGTTAAATTTGTTGCAGAAATGAGTAAGGTATCTTGGACATAATTTTGCACTTTCTCACTGGAGACGTTATTGTATGTGTCTTTGATTTCCTTCGCCCTTTCCTGCTGAACTGTGGTACTTTGTGTATAGATGAGTCTCTAGACATTGTTTTGGAGGAAGAGTGTATTTAGTTGTTGCATTTTATTTACAGGGTATAAAGAATGCTTGTAAAGATTTTGCCTTGTAGTTAGGCAAAAAGAAGGCATGTGCTAATTTCATGTGTCACTTATAAAAAGGCTTCTGTAATTTTTAAAATCCAATGCTTTTTCTATATCTATTTAAGATTTTAATCTAATGGATTCATTAAGAAGTTAAGAGGCATGACTTTGAACAGAGTCTTTCTTTTCTACCTACACAATGGATTAGTGTTGAAATGCATCTGTATGTTTAGGCTGTGAGTTCTGTGAAGTAGCTTGTGTGAATCGCACTTGTGCTTTTGTGATACAGGAAATGGTTTAATGTGTGCATGGCACTTAATGTGCTTTATGGAGTTAAATTCTTCACGAAGCTGTGTTCCTCAGATGGACAAGGACAAATCTTTTACCACAATCTAAAGTCAACTTTCTTGAAGCACTTTTGTTTGCAGGTGCATTCCATGAAAACAAGAACAGGAATTTCATTTCCTTGGAAGAATAGCATGGAGACTTAAACATTTAAAATGACAAAATATTTATTTATTCTGAGAGAACAGGGAAATGATGTAGTGTTGTGTACCTGTGCTATCTCTGATCACTGTTCTCAGTTTAGTATACTAGAATATTCTTGTCTTTATGTCAAATATGAAATAAAATATCTCTCTCAGAAAGTAATTCCATTGAGAAAGTACAAGCACCAGAAAAGTACCATCTTTGCTGTAATGCTGTGCTGTCTTTAGACGTTCTTAGGAAGGATTATCTAGAGTTTGGAGAGGGGTGTTTTTTGTAGGTTTTGTTATTTGTTTGGTTTTTTCCTTGTCTGCATAAACATAGTATGGTGCTTGTTGCTGTCTTGTCACGTTCTGGGAAAAATAAGTGTTCTGTTTTCTATGCTGTCTGCTTTTTCTAAACCACCAGGTTCTCTTTTCCTAACTCTGCTCTTAATGGTATAAATTTAGTAACAGGCCAGTGTTAACTCTTCTGCTATTCTAATGCCTGTGATGCCCCTTTTAAAGTACTGGAGAAAACAGTATTTTCAAAGTTAATTTGTTAAATAGTATGTAAATTTTGATTATATCTTTTACTTTATTCATAAAAATTTCAGTAGTATTAAATTACTCTGCTCTGTTGTGCAAAATGCAGTGTCAAACTGAAGTTGTGCTGTGTAAAGTGAGCTGTGAAATGTCTTAGCAGCACTCAGTATCTATTTAAATAATAGGCTTGTGAGAAGAATGGGTTACCACCTCATTAATGTTTTCAGTTGCTGGATGTCATGGATTTGCTGATGTTCTGTCAGTTTTAGGAACTCTGTTTTTCTAATTATTGGAAGTGTGCCAGAATTTCTGGGATGTCTGTGTCTAGAAAGAGTACAATGGAGTAAAAGAAATTTGAAGTGCTTCTGTGTTCTGTTTCTGCAATTTGTTTTAGTGAATTCAAGAAGTCTTTTATAATAAGTCTGAACTCAAAAGCTACTCCTTAATTTGGTAACTAGATTGTGTCTATATTAGTAATTTTCTGTGGATGTATGCAGAGTGCAAAAGTGTTGATCTTGTCTTAAATCTGACTCAGCTATGAGGTGTCCTGGGACTTGGAGGGTTGAAAGATGTTTCAGTACAGCTTGTGGAATTTTCTGCTTCCATAAAGCATTGCTGAGGTTTTAGGATGTAGAGCAGAGGGGATGTTCTTATGTTTTATGTGTAAAACCATCTATACCACATACCACTGCATGATTTAAATTGTCTGGGGCCAAAGCCACTTGTGCAGATCAGAGTGAAAGCAACAGACCACTATCTCCTAAATTCAAATGTGGTTTTGGTGGTCTTACCTGTCCTAATTTTGTGCAGATTTTGCTTGTTGAAGGCATTAAATTTTAAAGGAGCAGCTTGACTTGGGTCGGGTTTCCTTTTGCTTAGATTTGCTGTTCTGGCAACAGAATTTGCCTGTAGCTTACAGCATTGGCTGCAATTCGGTCGGTGGTACTGTAGTGTTGGTAACCAGCCTACAGTTGATATCTTTTGAAATAGTTCTAGGTATAAAAATGCAATAGCAGTGTAGGGGAGGAATCCCTTAAAGCTAGGCTTTTCTTTCCTCGTCCCTTCACTTTCCCCTACCTCAGTTGAATTGATTCCCATGTTCCCTTTGGGGAACCAAAAAGTAATTTCTAATAGGAATATTGAAGCCATTTTGAATTTTAATTGCAGGTTTCTAATTAGTTTCACAGTTTTGACCATTTCTTCATCAAACTGTATTTTGAGACTCAGATCTGAGTCTTGATTTCTTGGGTTGCCTAAGAAAATGAGAAGTATATGTGATGGGAATGTGTAACAGAGTGGCTTTTCTTAGTATAAAAAAACTATCATTAAAATACTTGCTGCTGCCAAGATCAAGCAATAAAGACTTGATCAGAAGAAAAGTTTGGAAGCAAATTCTGTCTCCTTCTGAAAAATCTTGGTGGTAAAGGGGAAGTATTGTATATGTATAGTTTATGTATGTATATGTGTAGTGAAAGCATATGTATATGAGTGAAATAGGAGGAAGTTTACTTGAGTGTGATTGTGGCAGTTTCAGCTCTGTCCTGCTGCTTTGTCTAGCAAGGGTGTCAAAGTGTGAGAGTAAACCTCTGTTTGCTTCAGATTTGAATGCTTAAGTAGCAGATCTTGGTAATCTCTGATTACTTTGATGTCTTCTGAAGTTTTAGTTTGTCCTTTTAAATATTAAGGCATTCGTTTTGAAGAAGCCTGTTGTTCCCTCTGGGGCTCGGGTTGGAGCTCTAGGTGCACAAACTATCTCTGCTGTCAATACAGGAGTTTGAAATGCAGGAGATTAAGTCCTTGGTATAGATTCTCTCTTTTTTTTTTTTTTTTTTTTCATTTTACATGCATTAAAAGTTAGCTTCCAAAGCTTGCTATTTCTTGTTATTTCTTATGCAGGGTCAAATAAATTCTTTCAATCTTTGTGATGTGGATCACTGCAATTTACTTCATGCTATCTCCTTCACAGAGCAGTTAAAGAGTGCATCCCCATTCATGATACTCCACTGTACCTGTGCTTGTGACCTGTCTCTTGTTTGATACAAATTTCTGTACATGTTTTGCTGAGTTCAAATAGTTTGAATTATTTCCTTCTTGGTTTTGTGATGCAAATATAAGATGCTTTCCTTTTTTTCACTTGCCACTACTATGGTGACTCTAGGTTTGTAAAGCAACCAGCTCTTCCGGTGCTTGAGTGTTTAAAGTTTGTTGCTTCAACTATTTGCATAGGGCAGTTTACAGGTATTAGTTACTGCAGTAACCACCATGGGGTGGTTTGCATGGAAATTTAGCCATATGTTTAATTTTTAAAAATAAAAGCACCAGTGGTAATCTTAAAACACTGCAAAAACTTTGCATCTATTGAACAAAAGCAAATTTTGAAGTTGGAAACATCAGTTGCTGGACAGCAATGATACTTAAAAACTGCAAACATTATACGTGGTCTCTTCTAATATCATGTATTTCTACTCTACAATGGAGAATACTCATTAATATTTTTATTTTCAAGTTGCAATCTAAATGAACTGCTTCTATGTTTTCCAGACTACATTTTGTAAGATGAAGAACAGAAAGGAATGTATTCAAGATACTGAGGATCAGACACATGAAGGCATGGAAGGTAACGTTTGTGTGTGTGAAAATACTGAAGCATATTATTCAGGTTCAAGCTGTGAAGGCCTGATTTTTTTTTTTTTTTTTCATTTGTTCTCTCAATTAGTATGTTGCTTATTTTGAAAGAAGTTGTGTAAACATAACCACTATCATATAATATTTGGCTTTGGCCTGTGAGATCCTCAAATAATTTCCTGTCTCTTCTCTTGTTATTACTTGTTAACTTCTAGTAGCGAAACTAAAATGTTGGTAGCAATTACTATTCAGAGAAAATGATTAATTTAGAGTAAAATTCCTTGAAGAAGAGTTCATACACTTTTGCATTCTGAAAACACTTTCTAACTCTAGCAAAATCAGGAGCACTTTTTATTCAGTGTACATGATTAGGTAAATATTTGAAGATATTCAGATTAAGATAATTCTAGGACAGGAAATCTAAATACAGCATAATCTGTATATAAGATAATGAATATAGAATATGCTGGTGTAATTTGTGTCGTGGAGAAATGCATGCAAACACACAAGGAGAGAGAACGTAGGGGAATTATGTCTAAATGACTATATAACCAATAGGAAGCACTGTGATGCCTGCTTTATTAAAATATCCCTGTAATTAACTTCCCTTTGTTTTAATGGCAAAGACTGGTACAGTAGTCTATGACATAGGTTGCTTAGCTTTTTTTCACCTGAAACAGTTGTTTGTAGCTACAAGCAAGTTGAATTCAAGTTTTCAGGTCTAATGCAGCCAAGAAGCTGGCTAGAGGAGCACTTCAAAGAATTCTTACTTCTTTATTATTCAAATCTAGAAGGACTTTGTTTAAAAAACTGTCAAAACTTCTAAGTGTCAGTGTTAATAATACCAGGTGAAGAAAACGAGGAAAGCTGTTCCTGTTCTACTTTACTTTATGATGACAACACGTGCCCCATCTGTCTAAACTGCCTTCTAGAACAAGAGATTGGTTTTCCTGAGAACTGCAGTCATACCTTCTGCATGACTTGTATTCTTAAATGGGCTGAGGTAAGATTGAGCACCAAGGTGTGTTTTTACTTTTCAGTGAAATCTATTGCATCTAATACCTACAGAGTTTGGTTTTTTTAAAGAAAGTTACAGATTTTGGGTTTGTACAGAAGTGTTCAATGACCAGTTTGTAAATAGATTTTGGAAAACTTTCTTCATAATGCAATAAAGTATTTTGTGTTTTCTTTCACCAGACTGTCTTACTCTAGTAACTTAATGGTCGCTAGAGATTAGGGATAAGTAAACAGAGTGGTGTTGGCTGTTTGGAAGATCAGACAGTATTATGTACATGCTATAATATTGCATTGTTATTTGCTTAATCTTACTTTGTGGTAACCCTTAGGCTGCTTGTCATAGTGTCAACTCAGGGCTGGGATCAATATGTATTCATATGGGTCTACAAAATGAGTGATAAAACCTTAGTCTTCTAACTGTAAAGAGAATTCAGCTAAAAGCTTTACTGCTGTTCTGAAAAAAAAATCATTTTAATGATGGCTGCTTTTTGTTCTATGTCAATAACTTTGTAGACAGTTATGGAACCTTAAAGAAGAATGATTTGTTGAACAAATCCTTGATGACCTTGTCCTATTTAGTCCCTTTCCCCTCACCTATGTCATGCAATCATTGCATTCGCTCTGGTGTCCTTACTTTTCTGGTAGCTTTTTCAATTATTAGTATGAAACACCAAATTAATATTGCTTCATACTGGGATGAGTGGGGGTTACTGCCTTTTCCCCTACTTCTGTGGATTTGAATTAGTTTCTCACTTCAGTGAGACCACTGTTTGGTTTCTTTGCAATATCATTCTTTCAAAGTAAATGATGATTTTGGTTGCAGTATTCCCTTTAGAAGGTTGGTATCACTTGTCTCTATGTATATATGTAATATGCTTATTCTTGCTATGTTTTTAACCTTAAATTGATGTTATTTATTACTGAAAGCCGGTTGTAACTCAATTTTCTGAAGAATTTATATGAACATCAGAGTATTAAAAAGAGGTTATTACATTAAAATTGCTTTAGATTTACAAACCAGTTAAACAAAGTTTTCCTGTTGCCAGATTTTCTGTTTTGTGTTTGATTAATTGGAGCAATTTTATTTGTAAGGGAAGAAGAAATTCTCACCTGCAGTTTTACCCCGAGTGACTGAGCTGGTTGCTATGAAGACAGCTGAAGAGCATTAAACAGTGACATGCACAGGGAAGCAGTGCAGTATACTGGCTTGCTTCTGGATTCGAGTTGATTCACATTGTCTAGCAGATGCTTTTAAGCCCAGTGAGGAAGAGAAATTTTCTTATTCTAAAGGGGCAGATGAATGATATAACATTTTTCTTGTCATGTCAGTTTTATTTTTTGTGGTCTGAAGTGCTGTTCAAATACAATAAAAGCAACTTATCTTAAGAGAGTTGACAGGTAAAGTAGATGTGATGCCATAAAAAAGATATGGGGTTGTTTCTAAAGCTACATATGACTGCCTCTGCTGCTTTCATTAGCAGCATCAAATAGGTAAAACCAGCCAAGCTTCCTTTTCTGAGGTTACTTGACAGCCAGGCCTGCTGAGTTCATGGAACTCCACTGCCTAATCTAGTAGTTTTAATTTAAAGCAAAGTGACAAAAGAAGTGTTGAAAACTGGGTGACAGTTCAGAGGCTTCAGCTGTGAGAAGCAGATGAGGTTCTAGAGATTTGAACGAGAAAAAAATATTACAAGCATGTCACCATTTAAAACATGCTGATGCTGTGTGCTTTTTGCCTGTTGCTAATATTTAGTAACTGAATGTGTTTGTTTTTGAGAAGTGTTGCATGAGGGTTAACTTTTTCTAGCTCTTGGTTGATCATAACCATAATTTAAGTCATTCTGAGTAATGAAGATGTAAAACAGATACAAAAATTACCTGCTGTTTAAAAAATACACTGTGTGATTCTGGTTAAGTATTTTTTTGGCATATAAACAAATTGCTTTTAGAGATTATATTTTCTTCTTTAAGTGCTGGAGAAAAACAAAATTGATAAAATTATTGAATGAAATATTTGAAAAAAAATATTAATATTCACATTATTCGACATGTTCTTTTGTGTATCTTCAGTTGTGCTCCATACACTTAGATGCTTTGCCAGCAATCTGTGTTCAAGTTGAATATTCCTTTTATTTTTCTGTGTTGCATCTGGACTTCAAAATATAACAGGAGAAGCTACTTGTTTAAACTGTTGTTTTCAAACAGTACATAATCACTGTTCTGCTGAGAGTTTATGGCTTTTGTATGTAACTGTGTAGACTCTAATCAAAACTAGGGTAGTTTAGGCAGAAGGTGAGTGTGTTATTGTTGTGCTCCCTCTTCAATCTACAGGACATTTTCAACATTGCAACTGAAGTCGAGTCCTGTACCAGCAGATCTTCGGTCTGAAAGCAGCAACCATAACACTTTGAGCATTTTACTTTTTAAGAAGTGAGAGAACATAGATTTTTTAAAAAGCACTTAGAAGCAGTAAAAAAGCAATATATATATATATATAATTGCCTTTATTCCAAAGGCTAAAGAGGGGCAGGAAACTTACCACAGAACAGGTCTAATACATCACATCCTTTTAGCTATATCTGAACATATATTTTCAGAATTAAATAGCATTACAGTTGAGTCAGTGCTGTATTTTCTTTCCCTTTGAAGAAAGGTGTCTAATGCCTAAAAGAAAAGTGAGGGGTAGACGAAAAACTCCCACAAAGGAGTTAATATTCAGAGTAACTTTTTGCTATTGTATTCCTTGAATTGTTCAGCTCTCTTTGGCTGTGTTAATTGTGGCATTTGAGAACACTGCTATACACAAACTTCAGTTGCCTGTACTATTAAACTCTTCTACACTATTAGACTGTCAACTTGTGTACCTCTGGCCATGCTAACTAGTGCTCTCCCAGTCACTCTTGGGCAGCACTGGGCTGGCAGACTGCTGGGGGCTGTTTTCAGTAGGCACATGAAGATTAACATAAATGTTTGTCATTCTGTGCCAGCTGTCAACCACTTCCGTAAAACAACATGGTGTAATTTACTAATGAAGACTTTCAAGCTTGGGGCTTTGTATTTCAGTGAGTCTGTACTGGAAGCTCATAAAAAATAAAAGGTGATAAATCAGGAGCTGAGGTTACTGGACACACCCTTCAGTGGGAATGTAGAAGGACAGTTTAAATGAAGGGTTACTTTCAGTATAAAGAGCATGTATATGGTAACATTATTCTGGCCACATAATAAAAAGGGGGGAAGAGTGTAGCCATAAAAAAAGAAATCCCCTATCTAGAGTCTTTAAATACTATCAGAAATGTTGTGTTACACCAAAGGAAGCAATTACATTAATGTGTTTCTGTCATCTGTAATACTATTAGTATATTAAAACTAGTTGGGTCAAAATTTTTTTTTAAAACTTTTTTTTTTTCAAATAAGTTTGTATTTTGTATTCTCATTGATAAGCACATGTTTTCATTTATAATAATTGGTTCTGAAAGGAATCAAGTGAAACTGCAAGGAAAAGTTAGCTAGGCATCTGTAGCAAACATGCACAAAGTAGTTAACGCCACCTCAGCTAAGGCAAGTGATTTAGCAGCTGTGGTATCTTGCCTGTAATGGTTAGAGGAAAATTCCTACCTTTTTTTTTATTGTTTCAAAGAAAGCAGTCCTAGAAACAATAAATATTTACTTTACTGTAGGCTTTTTACCTTCCTTTCTGTTCTTCACAGTGCTAATAAATGTACCAGAGTTTTCTATCTCTGTTCTTCTATTAATTCCACTTACGAACCATCATGAGAGGAGTGAAAAAAAGATTGAGTTTGTTGTCTGCATTATTACAATATTTGTGTAACAGACATTGATTTCAGTGACTCTCACCTATCAAGCTTATTTATCTCATGCTCTGGTCCTGGTTTCCTTCACTGTATTTTCCCCATCTGGAGAATTTGAAAGAGGAGTATGTACAGTCATAAATTCTCTGAAGTATTGGGGCATAGTCAGGCAGGTCCTGTACAGGATCTGTGGTTGACTAATTAAAACTAATAAGGTGGCACAAAGAGCTGTCTTGCATTATGCTTCTGGTGAATGTTCTGAAGTGTTTTATTCATAGATTTTGATGTTCATTTCTTAAAGTTGTTGCCTTTGTGCTTATACAAGTTTTGGATCATTGAGTATGTGGAGTATACTACTGCACATGTATGTTCTTCTGAGGTTAAGGAGAGTTACCTGTGTGATAGCTGGGATTCTTAATGTGTGTTCTTTCTGATTTGGATTCCTTTTTTTCTAAGAGTATATAGGAAAGAATCAGCTTATGTGGCAACAGTCTCCACAGTGATCTGAAATACAGAGCACTGTGGGCAAGATTAAGATGACACTAATGAATGAAACATAGATTGTGTTCAGAGAAACACAACCTAAAACCCCAAAAATAACAGTGGGAAAAACCTTATTGTTCAAGTAAACCCAAAGTGATCTATACAGACAGTTCATCTGAGAACTGATGTTCAGAAAAACTGAATTAATAAAATTGTTTCTGAAAGTGTAGGTTTTAGATACCTTTTTGCAAATTGCATATTTGCTTTGTAGTATACACTTGTTCTTGGCTATCTCTCTGCTTAAGCAGAGGGGTTGGGCAAGATGACTTCCAGAGATCTCTTCCAACATCAACCACTTTGTTGAAGTGCTGTGCAAAAGTCTGAGAAGTTTTCATTTTACTCCAGTCTTCCAAATATGTCAATACAATTAAACTTAATTTATCAACACTTTATGGTAGTTTTGAATTGGAACTTAAGAACTAGCCAGCTGTGTCATGTAGGTAGAGAGGAAAGAGCTGTTGAGATTTGTAACTAAGTAGTCTGCTGATTAGGTGTTAAAACTGGAATCTGTTCTTTTGCACTATGTATAGTTACTATCAGTGGTATTTCCCTCCAAAAGAAGACTCTTGTCAGAAATAGTACTTTCTTAAAATATAACTATAAAACCCTTAAATGTACTTGCTTTTTAAAAGTAGATTGGAAAAAGAAAGTAATTAGAGTTTTTACATGCTTCTAGAAAATAGTGAATTTTCTGATGTCTTCCTAGTTTCATTAAAATGTGGAGAGGGTGTTTCTCACTATATGTGGAGGAATGGTCTCCCTGTTCACTGATGCTGGAGTTGGAATTGTGGGCTTTTTACTCTTATTACAAGGTGAAGTGAAATATACAGACATTGCTTTAACAGTCTAAATCTCACTTTAAGCCTGAATTTACTTAGGAGAATCTGGTATTATTTGTGTTTAACAGATTACATAAGAGTGCAGCATCATGTTTCTTTTTGTGTCAGCTTTTCAGTACAAAATTAGGAGAACAGATTTTATTATGAGCCACTTGAAGAAAAAAAAATGGGGGAGGGATTTACTGAAGCAACTTGAATTCTGTACTTGCATCTTGTTACTACTTGTTATGAAACCTCATAACATAGAACTTGATGAGATGGGGATATCTCTTGAAGTTAATTTATCAGCCAAATAGGTTTTGGGATTAGCTGGCACCTGTTTTTATGGCTTTCTGAAAATTCCTAGCTGGAATATAGTAACTGCTTTTGCCTACCTGACTTTGTTCAAATGTTGTTTGAAGTGGTGCAGTTAAAATAGGGGACAATTATTCCTTGAGTTTAGAGATCACAGTTCTGTATCACTCTAGTAGTTACAGGAATATAGAAATTAAGTTATGCCTGTGGATCTAAAGTAAGATTTTTCTAGAGGTTGCAATACTTCACAGTAATTTAAAATGCAGTCTTTTTTTTTTAAACTGAAAACCAAACATAATTGCTTGTGGATAACTTTTCAGGGCTTGCAGATTTTTGTAAATGCTTATGTATTTTATGAATTGAATTCTTCAGATATCACAGGAAGGGTGAAAGAAAGTAACTCACTGTGGAGTTACCAGATTTAACAGAAAAATTCTCAGTAGTTTCATGTGGAGAATGAAACAATTAAAGACCTTTTGAAGTGTGCTGAGCTACTAGTGTGTGCTTTTCCAAGGAAAGAACTGTTGGGAAGCAAAGCAAAGCAGGTCACTAATACCAGCCCTGAGGTTCTAATGATATTGATGATTACATTAAATACTTCATGTCCTGATTTTTAAAGCTGTGGTAAAGAAAGGTATTGTAAAAATCTGTGGTTCTTCTAAGGTTGTGATACATTTCACATACCTTCTCCCTTGTGCACAATAAAAGTGGTAGCTGTTCCTTGGACTTGTTCCATCTCAGCATCTTCTTTCTTGTTTTAAATGTTCTTCATCAAAAAGTACAGTGTATATTCACTATTACTTACAATGCTCCCTGAACAGAAACCTCAGAAAAGTGGAATTGCTAACCTGCCTTTGATAAAAGAAGACTCAACAGCTTTGTTACCTGAACCATGTTCTCAAAAAACATGAGACATGAGTTAAAAGCCACCACTCTTCATAAATGCTTCTTGCAGTGAATGTTGACGTTTTTTACCTTTATTCCTTTCTGTAGCAGCATACATCCTGTCTTGCTGTTGGGAAAAGGAGCAGGGGAAGAACTTTAGGTTTTTTCTTCCATTTTTTTTCCAACATTTTAAAGATTTTCTTTTATTTATTAGCAGACAGGTGAGAGCTGATGCATGTTTAGACAGAAGTAACCTCTAGTTTCCCTTGAGGTACCCAACAACTGTATTCCACCTTGGGACTGAGGGTGTACAACCAAAGGTCCTGAGTTTACTAGAATTTCTCTTGTGATAATGTTGTCAGCTTACAGAAAATGCTAAGGCTACAAAAAGCAACCGAGTAGGAGTGGAAAGAACATCTGCTGTGTCTGAAGGTATCTGAACCTAATGGTGGTTTTTTACTCTTCCAGAATATTTTCCTCCCTTTCTACTACTGTGTAAAAATGTATTAAGTTGTTGAACATTTGTCCAGAAGAGCTGAACATTGAACATCTTACCAGTAGAGCAAAAACAGTTGTTACTTGGGTTGCTGCTAGTAACACTTAGTATTCTATGATACGTTATTACAGTGAATAAAAGTAACTTAGAGCGATTTAAACTTGGGAAGATAACTTGACATTCATGTGTAAATTTAATGTAGGAAGATATTGTATTGGTTGAACATTTCCGCTAAGGTAGATCCTGAAACAAGAATAAAAATGGCTAGGAAAAATAACTTCCTCCTCCCTATCTTTTACCATCTGGTATGTCTGAGAATGAAAGTACACACCTTGATGTTTGCAGTGGATTCAGAAGTTACAGTGCATTGCATGCAATCAAATATCCTGTTGGAACATTGCACTACCATGTTATTATGGGTTAGGTCTGCCTTGACTACAGGACAAAATCTGTCTTCATAATCTGAGTCCTTAGGGAGCTGGCTTAATTACCCAATACACTTTTCTTCTCTGGGACTGTGACACTGCAGGGAACAATGGTATCCCCCAAAAGATGAAGTTTTTAATTAGGATAAAATACCAGAGCATTAAAGGGTAGGCAATGGCTTTAACTTACATTCTTGTTCAACAGCTTGTTCCTGAGACTACCCCTGTGGTGGTTTGTTGTTTGTTTGGTGGGTTTAGATTTTTTAAAGTTGGTCTATTTTGGTTCTATCTGCTTCAATTTGGATCTTTGAAACTGAGAAAAGAACAGTTAACTGGAAAATTAGAAGCCCTAATGAAAAGACAGGAATTAAGTTCATCACTGAATTTTGGGGCAGAGTTCATGTTCAGGTTTTTTCATAGCTGCTGGTGCAATTCTAGTACTGCATCTTGCTTGCATAAATACCCTGTAGCTCTCTAAATTGCAGAAGTTATATTCCTCTTTAGGGCACGCAGTTCATATACTGGGTCTTGTTCAGTGAATGAATTAGGGCTGGAGACTGGGTGTGTTTTGGTTTTTTATTTTGTTTTGCAAGTGTTGAACTGGTCCTCTGAAGGCCAGTAGAATGAAGGTGGGTGTGGAAGATGTAATGATGACAAAACCTTCAAACCAAACAAAGAACTGCACCCCCACAGCAAACACATTTGGAATTAAAAGGAATAAAGAAATCTCTCACAGCAAAAGTTAATATCCAGTGTTGATTTTTCTTAACGCTGATTCACTACGTGATCTGCCTGGGTGGAGCTTCAGTTGAAATTTCCCACTTCCGTGGTTAATAATTTGTTCTCTGTGTGTGTTTTATCTGATGTAGTGCAACCTCAATAAGAGAGCATTTAGGCCATCAGGGAAAAACAATAAATAACTATTTCCATCAAGCAGTAGGGTAAAATAGCCTTCAGTTGCCTTTTTGTGAAAATTGGCTTATAAAACTTTCAGATATGTTGCATGTGGGAATCTGTTATCTGCTGATTGCAGCACAAGAGATGTGTTATAAACACTGTTTGCATTTGGCCTTACCAGTTTTGTATTTTGGGGGATACACAATGCGACGCTCTTCCTGCTGAAAATAAAATTAAGAAATAAAATGTTAGAACAATGTGAAACATAGAGGGCATTTGCATATTGATACGCCTTTCAGTGTGTTATCAACATTAATCTTACATAAAATCCAAAGCATTATACCAGCTTCTAAGAAAAAATAGCTTTGCCCCAGCCAAAATCAGGACACATTGGTATATAATCTGTTGCCTAAAAGGAATTAAAGAAACAGAAGATAAAGGTAACCTGATGGGAAAGGCATTAAATGTTTTTACTTTTTTAAACACAACTTCTGGGTTCCATTCTTGTTTGCTTTAGATTTTTCCTGAAAGCGCAATCTGCTTATATGAAATAAAATGCTGAGTGTATGGATAATGTGTCCAAATCATTCTTACTGTGAACAAGTTGGGATTTTGTGTGTTTCTGTAAGCTACTGTAATAGCAAATGACAGTGTAGAAAATTTAGGCTTCTCTTAGCTCATTACCGAGTTTGTAATAAAAAAAATAATTTTTCAGACACAGGCTTCATGTCCTATTGATCGCAGACCATTTCAAGCAGTGTGCAGGCTGGATGCATTGGATAAGCAGATAAAGGTATGTTCCAGACTTATTTTCTTAAATAACTTCTGTTGTAGGAATGTCCAAGTTATCCTGCAGCCTTTTATTCATATAAAATGAAAAGCATTGTGTTAAATAAGCTTTCCTAACAAAGTAATTACTGGTTCAGTGTTTTATCTATTACATATTTGAAGCTAGGAATTATTATTAATTATTTTTTTCAGAGCAAATATTTATTTAGTAATAATAATAAAACTGCTATTGGTATTTTCTAGTGTCTTTGAGCATTCATGATATATCCAAGAATAGAAGTGTAGTAATTGGTCTAAAGTGTTTTTTAAACTAGGTTTTGTTAACAACTGTACCAATTATCATGCAATATTACCTTGTTTTGTTTTTTTTTTTTTTTTTTTTTTACCTGAGGTGAATCTTCTGTGTTTACAATTCCCAGACAAAAACACATGAAGGCAAGAGGAATCAATTAATGCTAAACGTTGTTCTACCCAAATCTGAATTTTTTTACACCTCTGAATTCTTCTTAACAGTACTGATATGGAGAGTCGTTTTTGAATTTGGAAAAAACCTCTTCTGATAGTTGATCTTAAAAATGCATATAGAAAGATGCTGATAATTCCATGTACAGTTTGGAAATTTGTGATGAAATTATGCTTCTGAGTAGTTCGTAAGCTGCTGGTCTTGCACTTTGTGGCATTTAAAAAAGAGGCTTCTACTATACATTTCTTGTACTTTTCGAGGGCCAGGCAGTCACCTGTAAAGGAGCCATGCTGAAAACTAGAGATGCTTCCTTCTCATAGGAAACCATGCTTGTGTATTTTGTCGTCTTTGTTTCTAAAGACTCAAGGAAGCAGTTGAAATAGGACAAACTGAAGTTTACATTTGGAAAAGCTTAAAGGGTGTATATAAATACAGTTTGAAAGATTGTCTGTTCACAGAACTGTAGTGGAAACAGGTGAGCTGAGAACAATGTCCTTCTCTGAAAGAGAGCCACTGGAGCTGTAGGAATAAAGATATATACCAAGATATGCAGACACAGTGGTCATCATCATCAGTGGTGCTGATGGTCAGGAGACTGGCAGCTTTCTCTTTGTGATGTTCAGAATTAAAATGCTAATACATTAAGGGGTCGCATAAAAAGCCAGATTTTGGGAATGAGAAAATAAAATGTTTCTAATGCAAACAATTGCAGTGTAGCCATTGAAGCAACTTCGCAGTGTGCAACAGAAGTTGTGTTGCTCACAGTGTTTTTGAGATGTGGAAAAACTCAGTGTTATATAAAATACATAAGTTATTTTACTTTAAAAGAAAATTGGGTGTGTTTTAATTATGAGGAAGCATATTAAGTTCAGTGGTAGTTCAGCATTTTCCCAAGGTGAACCTTACGTATTCTGAACAAGCAACTTAGTTTTAAAAAGCTTAGCTTATAGATTCTTAATGGAAATGAGTGCATAGCTCTGAGACACTTGCCATGGCAGTCTGGGTTCAGGGCTCTTTTGGTCCTGTGTACTTTGTATGCATCTCAAGGCCTTGTCAAAAACATATCAAGGTGTGGGTTTTTTCTATTTTATGAAAAACAAATGGAAAAAAAAAAAGTCTCCAAACTGTGAAGTCAAAGAAGTAAGATTTGAAATGTTTTATAGTCCTTCTGTTTGAGCTCAATTTTTGTATAGACCTGAAGAGACTTTGTATGAATTAAAAGCCCAAGTGTCATGACATTCTAGATTGAATTGACTCTATTTTACAACACAGGTTCAAGTTGCAAAACAGCTAAAAAGGAAGGAGGAGGAGGAGGAAAACTGTGCTTGCAATAAGAAAACGTACAGCCATGTGAAGATGAGAAGTTTTGTGAGGTTGGTAGTCCATGTAGTTTCAAGCATCGGAATTGCAATAGTCAAAACATATAAAATCAACTGTACAGACTGAAAATTTTGTAAAATTATTTTTATTTTGAAATAATTAGTTTTCATAAGTGGTAGTTTACTTTTGTCATTGCTGTAATTAGCACTTGAATAGCTAAGATAGCAAGGAGGAAGTAAATGGCAGTGTATTTCTTGCATCGAGCTTTGTGGAAGTTTCATTTTTCATGCAATTCTGACAAATTTTACATTAATTTCAAGTATGGCTACATGAAATTTTAACAATATAAATATTTTTCTTTGTTTATTTAAACAGACATCCACTTTTCTTGCATATTAAGAGCACTGGTGGTATTCCTTTTCTATAAAACATAGTTGTCAAGAACTGATTTTATTCTAGCAAGCTTGAGAGGGAACATTTCTGTTGTTATATGGAAATAACATTTCTGTTTTGGTAAACTTTGTCTTGTAACATTTGCTACATTGTATAAAGGGAAGTTCAGGATTACACAGATGAATTTTGCTAAATAATGCTTATCTAAAGTTAGTGTTTAATGGAATGTGTGAAAAATACAGAGTTCTTGAGGTTTAATGTGAAGTAGACTTCACTAAAGCAAAGATAACTGGAGGTAAATTATCTTTTTAAACTCATAAGAAAATAAGATTCACCATTCTGAATCAACGCTGATTGATATTCTTAAAAGGAAGCAGGTTGTAACATTGTTCACATTTGCCATGAAATCAAACAAAACTGAGCATTCTAATTTAATACAGGATATTAACTTTTGTGTAAATTGGTTATCTTCTTTTTTTTTCTATCTAAGCTGTTTGAAGCACTGTGGCTTTTAATATACTGAAGATAGTATTCATGTTACAATTCCAGGTTTTAATAGTAGCTGGAACTTGGGTTACATGCACAAAATAAAAATACCTTCAAAAAGGAGAGGACTTTGTTTGTATGTGCCTAGAAACTGCTTTTTTAATGTCTTTTTTTGATCTTGCAGAAGAGCTGTATTTCCAGACAGAGGGCCAGTAGCAGTAAAAATAAGCAGAATTGTGAAGAAAAAATACAGTAAGTTGGTATTTGTCAGAATTGCTATATTTTATTAAGAAACTCTGGAATATCTTTTCTTGATGAGCCAATTTAATTTTTTAAAATTGCTTACATTTGTATAAGAAACCCAAATTCCAAGTAGTAGAAGTGTGGAACTTCTAGAACAGAATTGCAGGATGTGAATCTCCTGGTTTTATATCACTGGGAATCTGCCTCTTCAGTTTCAGTCACAAGTCAAATGGATGTGGTTTCATCCTCAAGTACTTTTCTGCATCAGGCAGCTGGGGGAACAGCTAATGACTAGCTTTTATTCACAGAAGTTTTTTTGGTGAGAGTTCAAACACAAGCAGCACTTGGCTGTGTTTTGGAGTTGCTGTTCCGAGGGGCTTATTCAAGAGTTGTTGTTTGATAAGTATTCATAACTTAGAAAATGAAGCAAATATCTGAAGAGGTAAAAACTGCTTGGTATCTAAAAAGCTATTGTGAAGGTGCTTGTGTTGTTGTTTTACTCATTTTGTAAGTAAACATTATAAATGCACTCAAGATACACATTTTTTTAACCTCCCATTGCATTAATGATTTTGGTGAAGAATCAGGAACTAATATGCTAAAGTTAAGATCAAACTTATGTTCCTTGTTCCACAGGTAATATTTTGTCTGACAAGCAAAACAAGAAAGCTTTCTCTGTGAAGATAAACAAGGTTAGTTCTGATAGTAAAACATTTGTAAATATTTTCTTTCATTAGAGCATTTTTAAGACTACCTTCCTGCTTATTTTTAAGGTTAGCTTCTATTTGTTGGTTTTGGTATGATTCAAACTTTCTTGTCTCTTTTTGTATTAAAGTAATTAAAGTACAGTGCTAGGTTATATGAACTTCTTAGATTAAATTTAGTTTTATGGTGATAAGTATTCTCATTTAGATTAGGACATTGCATTATAAGATCCTGAAACGTGTTTTCATCCATCTACACCAATGGAAGATGGTTTCATGTACAAGCTGTCAGCCAAGCAGCATTGGATGAAGGTTTTAATTATTTTCAGTAAGATATATGGACATAATAAACCAAGTAATTTATGTGAATCTGCTATAGAGATTATGGTTTGCATCAAGTTGGGTTTTTTTTAATGTGATATTTCTGTCAAGAAGGTTTCTGTTTGCAGGTTTCTTGTTCATGTATCTTAGCCTATTATCACAGGACCAGCAGGTGCCAGATTTATAAGAAGCTGTAAAGGCTTTCTTGTTTGATTTCTGTCATCCCTCCTTTCAAAGATACTTTGTGTCTCTGAGACACAAGTTTTTGATCAGTGCTTTCTTACTCATAGTTGTACCTGTAAATGAATGTGCGTGAAATAGTTTTAGGCTATAAATTTAATTCTGAAGTGTAAATGCCATCATTTGCCATCATTCTATCCTACCTGAAGTTTGAATATTTGGAGGAAAAGCTATGTTTGAGTCCCTGTTTTGGCTTTTGCTTTGTTTCATGTAGTATGGGGCACATCCTGTATATTTTCAGCAGCTGATGGCCTGAGTTGTAACTTCTGTTTGGTGCTCATTATACCACAGTTGTCAGGGATGTTGTTAGCTCCAGTTTCCCCCTTCTAAGTCAGGTATTTGGAAATCTGGGGTCTGTTGCCCTGTAAACCTTAAGTACATTTTACTGCATTGAAGGGGTTTTGAACTGAAAAGATAGGGCTTAACAGTAGATCTAACACTAATGTGACTTCATGGTTGGGGAATGCTTTCATTTTCAGTTTCACAGATTTATGGTGAAGTGTTTAATAGCACTAATGTCTCAAATAGTACCTGTAGCAAAAAAAAAAGTGCATTAACAAAAGTAGAACCATTAAAAACCTTCAGGAGGAGATGTGGGATGTACTGGCAGCTAGTTCATAAGGACATTTGTGGAACATCTGGATAGCTTTTTTAATTGGAGGGAGAAAGATTAATTTTCAAAATTTATAGTATTCTTAAGATAAAACTTAGTCACAACAGTTTTTTAGGCAAAACTTAAAATTTATACACTGATAAAATAGAGCATGTTCCCAGCTAAAACAGCTCTCTGTGCCAAAGTTTGATGGAGCATGTGCATAATGACTGCATAATGAGACATGTATTCTTATACATCCCACTACAAAGTTTATTTTAAATTTTTCTGAATTAAATTATGGGAATATTCTAAAACCCATTTTAAAATAACAGTCATAGCAATGAACAGGAAAGTTTTAGTCAGATTTGACGTGGTATGAGCTCTTTAGGTGTTGTGACAAAAATGGATCGGTGTAGGTATGTGTTACCACCAACAGATACCACTGCTGGTGGTGGTATCTTTTGAAATACAAAGTAGGTTCTGAGTATTGTGCCTCTGTGTGAAGGCCCAGTTAGACAGGCCCAGACACACCAGACAGTCTTGAAATCTGTAACCCTACCTGAGCCCAAAGGAGAATCCCAGCTGCCCACATTAGGCTTTCTTGTTACTTGAAAACAAAACACTTGGTGATCTGCTGTGCAGGGGTGTGAAGGTGCTCTCACTGTACTTACTGTGGTACACTAGATAGCAGAATTGTGCAATAGAGGAGATCAGGTTTCTTTATTCATAATATCTGTGTGGAGTATTAAAGATTTTGCTTTATGTAAAATATGAAGTTTATCTGCAAAGAGCAATTGTTGAAAATTTAGAGACTGAATACAGAACTTGTTTGCTGTAATTGTAAATCTCTGCATATAACTGTGGAGCTATTATGGTGTCTGTTTTTTATGAGCTAGAGTCTTGCTGACCTAATTTAATTTCAGTGCATCTTCATGTATTTAGTGTTATTTTTTTTTTTTAGTGTCTTTAATTCATAATTTATTTTTTGTGTAGCCCAGAAGAAAGACCTGCTGGAATGAGTGCATCAGAACTAATTTCTTCAGCACACTTCTGGCTGGTGGTAGCAGTGAAGAATCCTTTTTTAGCTGTAGAAATGACTGGTTAGTGTGTACTAGTGCCTTAGAAAAATTGATGGGTTACTGTATTGTAGATTCTGAAGTTCCTTCTGCTCCTACCTGTGTGTATATATATACTGCATTGAAATATTTTGAAGATTGCCAGAGTATTTATTTATTGACAAAGAGCAGTTAAAGGATAAACACAAACATTTTAAAATTAGTACTCTTAAAGGCACTCCCCAGTTTCTGTTATATGTTCAGCATCAGAAGCACACACTTGAGTATTTTAATCTCACTGATTTAATAAAGAGTTTTATTTTTAGTTCATATTTATTTCCTTGCTGAATTGAAGCCTTGGATAGGAAAGGCTTAGCCCTGTTATTACAACAGCAGTTACCAAAACAGTTAATGGTAAATATCCTGGTTTGTATCAGAAACAATCTTCTTTGTTGTTGTTCTTTGATTCCAAGAGGAATACTTTAAACGTTCATGAAGCAATTTTGCATTAAGCAAAATACTTAAGCCTAATACTTAAGAATGGGTGTATAAAAAATGGTTCATTGAGTAGATGGAAGAAAAAGAACAGTCTAAAAGAATGCTATTTGGATAAGATGGCCTAATTAAAAAGAATACTGTATCTGTATGTTTTTGACAGTCTGTAAAAGATTAACTTTTTGCCATCCATGCAACAGAATTTATTTGTCAAGGATGCAAAGTTTCTCCATCCTTCAACTCCCCAGCAGACATATTTCATCTCTTGTTTTCCATTCCGTCTGCTTTATTTATTTAGGACTTTGTTTATGTTTGCTGTGACTGTGTTTTTCCTCTAAGCAATAACCAATGCATAGTTTTATCATGACTGTTGAAAGTTGTGATGCAGTTAAATTAAAATCATTGATAGGAGCAATTACTGAAATGCAAAACTGTCATACTACAAAGTTACTTTTTATAACTTCTTGTATGAAATTTGTCTTTCAGTACAGAATTCACAGAAGTCAATGCAGAGATCAGGCAGAAGAGACAAGAACTGGAATTGTCCTGTTCATCTGTGATTGCTAGAGTTGAAAGGTCTGTCTTTTGGATTCATAGTGGATCTTCATACTTCAAATTTGGGGTTTGATTAATTCAAATTGCTCCTTAGATAGAATATGATTTTCATGAAACTAAATGGTGTTTGCATTTAACTTGTTAAATTTTTGTGTATTTGCTGCTTGGTGGTTTTATGTCAGTAGATTCTTTTCTGTATGTTTTAATACTTATTTTGGTATTCTTGACAAGCATACTAACTCCAGTGATTTGTGCATCTTAATATGCTACCTTTTCACAGAAATGTGAGTTTGAATATATTTTCTATTTGGAAGCTAATAGTTAGTGAGCTTTTAAAACTATTTCTGTCCCTAGATATCAGACTATGTTTGCTTTAACATCAGTCTGATTCTGATTCCCCACACCACCCTGTACTCAACTTTTATGAGACGGTTTTATCACTTTTTCTGTAATTATTCATTTTAAAATCCTGTTTGCATCTAAAAAGAACTAGCATGAGTTGTATCAAGTGAAACAGAGAACATAACATGATTCTATGGGTTTTTTTGTCAGAAAGCAGATGTGTGTTAAAACATGCCCTAAGGATATTTTTGTGAGTATTAAGCAGAACCATAGAAGTAACTGATTTAAAAATAACACAATAAGAAATTGGTTCTATGATATTCATTTCACTATGTATCTCTTTGGTATAAAAATGAAGACTAAAGTAAAAATAACAAGTGAAGAGCTTTTTAATTATAATAAAAAATTACATCTAGGATCGAAATAATAAATTTAAATGTACTACATGTACTTTTTATTAGAAGTTTCATTCCAACTCAGTGATAATGCAAAAATTGTTGATCTCTAACTAAACTCTGTTTTTGCCCAAGGTTTGCTGAGGGAGTCTGAATAAGTATATATTTCTTTTGTTTGTATGAAGAAAGAAAGGAGCCTTTTTATAATTCTCATGTAGGCTATTACTGTTCTGTGTTTGACTTTAAAGAAAGCCAGATGTATATTGCTTTAACATAACATACAGTTATGTTAAAGTTATGTTCAAACAGTTTTAATAGATTAGGCAGTAAAATTAACCTGAAATCAAATATCACAAGGAAAGTTTTGGTCACTGTCAGCTTTGTGTTTCTCTCCAGCTGTGATCAAGTTGAAAGAGTTGTAGTTGCCTAATCTGCTTTGGTTTTGTGCATTGTTTCCAAGAATTGCTGCAAACAGCTAAAACAACTAATGTTACGACTTTTGCTTCTACTTTGCAGTGTTCCTTTAATATCTTATGGAGCTGAAGCTGAGACCTTTCTCCTCACTTCTTCTGCAGTGGCTGGAAGAGTTCTTCCAACAAATACCAGGCCTTTGGAAAACTTTGGTAAACTTTTTTTTTTTGTAAGTTTTACTTATAGCTCATGTGGAGTATTGCTAAAATATGATTGTCTGAAATCAAGCAGTTAGTTGCACTTAATGGGGGAAAAATGTGTTTTGATGCAGTTTGGTACTATTTCAAAGTCAGCTACTTAATTTCTGAAATTGGAATGCAGAACATGAATCATCTGCCCCAAAGCTGGTATAACTTATTATTTTGAAGATTAAATTAATATGTATTTATGTCATTTAATTCCATTTCTAATTGCAACATTTTTTCCATTTGTGCTCTTCTTTCTTTATTTCCCATTGTTCAAGGATAAATCTTATTTTGATGCGTTATGAATAGCATATTATGCAGTGTGAGGAACAAACCTTTCTGGCAGAGAAGGGCATTAGTCAGGAAGCAGTGAAGTGTATGGATCTCTTTCAGTTTGCCTACAAGCTCTACAGGGCAAGACATTGCAGAAGTACTGGAGCTCCATGGTCTGTCAGGAGAGTAACAGAAGACAAGATGTGGAAGGAATTGCCTTCCTTCAGTTACTTTAACAGTCTCTGTCTCCATACTCAGCAAGAATGTAGTTTCTCTTCCAGAGAGCTGCACAAGTTCAAAGAAGTGGAAACAAAGGAGTCCTGTTTTCTAAGGCTAGAATTAATACTTTCTTTGAATTGGGAATCACACCACTTTCACTTGTCTAGTAGGCAAAGAGATAGGGCAGATTTCATCTCCTGGCTGATGAAAATTATGTGGAAGTAAATTGCTGGAAAGGATTAAGTAGTAGAAGGATCATGAAAAGTTGCATTTATGTTCTTTATTATTTTTAAAGGTATGCATTTCACCTCCACATTTCCCAGTGAAAAATTAATAGGTTGCTTCCTCAGGTCTCTGGTGTTTGGCTGTGCAATGTAATTAATCCATAACCATTTTTCTTCTAGTAGTATATATGTTAGCTAATTCCTCTTGACTTCTCTATCTACCATTCTACTTCTATAGTCAGGTTTTTTTGTTAGGATGCACCAGAAGCATTAAAAAAATATATTTAGAACAGAATTTTTTCAGTTGATTAGAATTTTGATACTTGTACTGTGGAGAAAGATTGAATTTTAAGATTAGTGCCAACTTACTACAGTGTTTTAAGTCATCTTCACATTTTATTTAAATACTTTCTATTGATAAGGAGCATACAGGAAGTAAGAGTCTTAGAATTTCCTAGTAAAACCAGGGGATGGTGGATGGGAATATGTCCCCTTGAGGATTTTAGTCACATTGTGTTGAGTGAGTGTTCCTTCCCAATTCAGTTTATATATAGGTTCAAGTAAACAGATGACATGCATAAGAACAGTTAAAGACAAAGGTAAAGGGAAACGTAATCTGAATACTGTTAGAGATACATGGCAAAGATAGATATATCTATATATATATATATATAGATAAAAGACACTGACTTTTTAAAAAGATGGAAAAAAGAGAATGAAGAAAATGCATTTAAAAGAAGATGCAAACTGATTCTTACATTTCTTACTAAATTGTGCCTGAAAGATCATAGCATAAGCATTTTTTGTTTTCTGTATACACTCCTCTCAGCTTCTGGTCACACCTAAATATACTGTTTTGCATTAGAGTAACAGTTGACAGTAGCTTCTATGATTGTGCAAAAAGGCATACAAATATCAGTGATGACCATATAATTGTAGTGTCTGAATCATCCCTGTAGCTGCTGCAGTTTTAGTAGTCTTTTACTATTAAGCAGCCTTTTTTACTAACTTGACCTGAAAATGCTTTAATAAATCTACAAATACCACTATGATTTATGTTGGCATTATGCAGATTTTGTGCGATTAAAATATTTTTCAATAGAGTCAGTGAACTGAAATGCCTTTTATTTGGTCCCAGTCCAAAGCTCGTGAAGCTTTTCTGTTACAATTTTACAAATAGTAGGGAATGCTAAAAAGGGGGTTGTGCTTCACATGTAGATTTTGAATGTGCTAGAAAAATAACTTGCCTTCTAATTCTGTCCAGGTTCCCACATTCCACTTGTATTCTGCTGAGGTTTTTTTTATTATTGCAAGATGATTTCTTCTCCCTTGAAGAAAGTTATCACAGATATTAAAATTTGAAATGTCATGTAACATCTGACTTGATTTCCTGGCTATTGTAATAGGTTTGAAGACATAATTAGTCTGAGACAGCCACCTGTTGCTGAGTAAGTGCTGCTTAACCACTGTAAAGTCACTTCCTAACAAAATGATGGGTGAGACTGTTAGAGTAGATAACTGAAATAGTGTCAGTCACCTGAAATTCCTTTGGAAGTTCTTTACCATCATGTTATTTTCTTTTAAGTACATTATGCCTGCTATACAGTTGGTGTTGATTTTTCTCAAGTGGTCATTTGATCATTGGACATGCAAAACCCAGAACCACTACATTTTTTTTTTTTTCATGCTCAGGCAAATTATTTTGTGTTTGCAAGGAAGGTCAAAGGATGTGATTATAGTCCTGTGCTCTTTTAAAGGCTAGCGAGGTGGTTATGGAATTAATTCTCTGAGATTATTGTTTGCATTTAATACAGTGAGGTTTTTTGTTCTGATAACAAAGTAGTAAGCGGTAGAAAGAGGCTTTTTTGCTGTTACTTACTTTTCTTATTCCAATCTTACGTTTATAAAATCTGTTTGCAAATACATTAGACAAATATTTTAGTGTAGCAAAGGCATGGGAAATAATATACAGAGTTAAAATCACATGTTTGTGGTGTGAGAGATTCATTGCTATGGATTTTCTAATGAATCTTTCTTAGTTTGCACTATTCATGTATGAAATTGATGCTGTAAAAGAATTCATTTGAACACCGCATTCTTTATGCTTTCTGAAATCTACATGAAGTGTGAAACAAATGAATGGGCATCCCAAGAAATTTAGTTCTGAAGTATTGCATTCAAGTATATTTGCTTAATTATCATTGATCTTTAATTTCTGAGCTGTGCACCAGCAGGTTTCATAGGTACTGACATTGCAGTCTTCCCTATGCAGTGAATATAACCCTTAGCTTCCCTACCAAGACTTGTTGAATGGTAGATGGCATGAAATCAATCAGTGCAGTATCAACACAAGAGCTGAGCTGCTTGCAGAGTGTGATTCTTTGTAGAGCTTTTGTTTTTTTTGATGCACTGTAGGCTGCACGCTGTAGGTGCTGCAGGCACCTTGGGTGTCTTGTGGCAGAGTTTAAGTTCACTTTGCCCTATAACTGCTGAAAAAGTTTGCAGTGCCATTGCTGTGAGTGATCAACTGCTGTGTATGTGATCATCCACTGATGGCAATTGGAAAATGTCCCTTTCTCTATTACTGAGCTTCAGTGTAACAGTCCTGTATTATAGAGTGAAAGGAACTGCTATATGCTAACAGTGTTGTGTGGTTCATTCATTACTTTTCTAACAGCTTAAATACTGACTATCTTTGAGCAGCCATGTCAATAACAGTCTCACTGTGCATGCTATCACTGTCCCTGTAGCCATGCCAGCACTGCTTCTAAAGTGTGTGTTCATATGTCTGATGTGTCACTTTACCATGTTTCTGTTCTTTAATGCATCCAGTTTTCATTTAAAAAAGGAAAAAAGCTGTGGCAATATTTCATACTTAATCTTAAATTGTGTTATTTGAGGATATCTGTTGCACTGCAGAAGGCCCTTTTATGTTCTTAAATCTGTTCAGATAAATGGTTATTATCAAATCTTAGTTTCTTCTGTTTTTATTAGAATCTTTAGGCAAAGGATATGCTGTTGCATGTACCCAAGAAGGAGAAGAGAAAAAGGAAGCTTCTGGTTCATCTGGCACTAGAGGAAGTAGGAGGAAATCAGTTACTACTACTCCTACAAGAAGGTCTGCACGAAACAGCAAACACGAGGCTCTGAGTCAGTCTCGGAGCTCCCCTCGATCTAGCAGTTCTGCTTGCAGTGCCTCTGATAGAAATAACCCAGCTCTGAATAAAACTCATTCAGAAGCAGAGAATGTTCCTCCGAAACGCAAGTCTAAAAGAGCAGTTAAACAACAAATACCTGCAGTTAAAAAGAAACTGAGAAGTTCTGCACGTTCTGAAAAATCACCCTGTGGCTCAGTGGAAGATGATGACATTGCTGAGCCTGAAGCAGTCCTAACTTTAGATAAAGACCACCAGTCGGATAACGAAAGCAATAATGCAAGCCTCCCACAGAAGGATAATGTAGAAATGGAATCTACTAATGGATTGGAAAGCTGCAGTGAGCATGCAGAAATTGAGGAAACTACAGGAGAATGTGACAGAGATGAAAATACTTCAGGCAATGCAGATGTAAGTTTTTCTCTCCAAGAACCCCCAGTACTAACTTTAGGAAGTGCAAGTCAGGAATTTGAAGTAAAAGATGCTATGGAAAAAAATGTAGATCTTGCCAGTCAGGACAATTGTGAAAATACTCTCGAACTAGTGGAAACAGTAGCTGGTCCCAAAGATGATGTATGCGACCATTCAACTTCTGCAAAAGTAGATCAGACATCATGTAGTCCTCAAAAAGAATTAATGGAGAACATAGAAACTTTGACTAAAGTAGATCAACCCACAGCTAGTCCAAAAAATGAAATGTTGGAACACCTGGAACCTTTGGGAAAAGATCAGCCATTAGAGAGCCCCAGAAGTGAATTGCCTGAGCATTCTGAAGACATGGAAGTAGATAATTCTGAGACTGAAGTAAAATCAGTAGTAGACTGTGCAAAACCTGTTCAAGATGAAGAACCAGATGCATTGATGCACAGTATTTCTATGGACAGTACATCAGAACAACACTTAAAAGAGAACACCAATACAGAAAGTGAAGAGGGTGGAACTTCAGAGTCACCCCCAGTAATTGCTGAACATAAACATTTTGGTGAAGATAACAATGAAATTATACCAATGGACTGTGATTCATTTTGCAGTGACCAGAATGAACCTAAGATTGAGCATTTGCCACCACCTGAAAGTACAGAGCAAGGAGAAGTGAACTCCTTACAGTGTGACGTGGGAAACTCTGCATCAGGGTCTGATGAAAAAGATGAAACTGTTCCTCAAGAAAGAGAGTGCCAGCCAGAGCTCAAAAAAGAGAAAAAGGCTCGAACTAGGAGATCTAGATTTCATTCTCCATCGACAACTTGGTCTCCTTCTGGAAGGGAGGGCAGGCAGTCTCAATCACCATCCCCTAAAAGGGAGACAACTGGAGACAGGAGCTCACGATCACCCAAGAAGATAGCTGTGAGAGAGGGAAGGAGATCCTTATCTTGTTCTCCAAAGAGAGACACACTCAGAGATGAGAAAAAAACACCACCTCGATCTCCCCAAAGGGAAGCTGTCAGGGAAAGCAGGAGATCATCTTCTAGATCAGGAACTAAGGATTCATCTCCAAGGCGAAAATCTAGGTCTCGAAGCAATGATAGAGATAATCAAAGAAGAGATTGTGACAGAGAAAGAAGAAATAGGAGGTGGTCTAGATCAAGATCACGCTCTAGATCAAGATCGCGATCTAGGACTAGAAATAAAGGTTCTTCATTCTCTAGAAATGAGAGGGAAAGTCATTCACCTCGATGGAAAGAGAGATGGACGAATGACAGCTGGAGGAGTCCCAGAGGAAATGATCGATACAGGAGAAGTGATCAAGAGAAGCAGAATGAAAATCTTAAAAAAGAGAAGGACAATAATGCAGAAAAGAGCAATGATGATCAATGTTCTTCAGATAAGCAGAGGAATGATTGTCCAGACTGGGTAATGGAGAGGATAAACTCTGTTCCTGAGGTCAGGAACAGAGAAAGAGAGAAACCGCATTGGGAAGAGGGCAGGCATGATAATGCAGGACAGTCCTGGAATAAAAACTTTGGTTCAGGTTGGATTCCAAATCGAGGGAGAGGTCAGCGTGGCCGAGGTGGCCATGGTCGAAGTGGTTTCATGTATGGAGACCAGAGTGAAAATCACTGGCAGAACAGAAAACCTGTCTCAGGGAACTCAAATGGTTCTGGGAATGAAGCTTCAAGGTTCTCAGAACAGCAGCCATACAAGCGTAAGACTGAGCAAGAGTATTCGTTCGATACACCTGCTGACAGGTCTGGGTGGACATCTGCATCCAGCTGGGCTGTGAGGAAGACTTTGCCTGCTGATGTACAGAATTATTATTCAAGAAGGGGGCGCAATTCATCAAGCCCACAGTCTGGATGGGGAATGAGACAGGAAGAGGAGACACCTGAACAAGGTAATAATAGTTTTGAAATATAATAGCTTAGTCACAGATGCAATAGTTGCACAAAATCCTGTTACATTGTCCTGTGATCTGATCTGCTGATCAGATCTTTTAAAAATTGTTATCTTTAAAAAATAATTTGGGGTGAATTCATACTCTTTTTGCAATATGGAGGGGTAAAGGTGTAGAGTTGGGTGATTTCTTGTATTTTGATGGCTTCTTGGTTTTGCATAAAGTCCAAGTTTGGGTTTAAGGACTGTGCATCTGAAGAGTGATGCTGAAGTAAATTGATTTGGCTGAAGAGAAAGCATATCTTTCTAAGGGTTACTTTTAGCATCTGCACAACTTTAAAAAGGCTAATTTGTTCAAAAAGACTTGAATCTGCATGTGCAGACCCACATGACTGATTTTAGAGATGACAAGGCAGCATGTTGATGTTTATCTTGCTCCTAGGTAAGCACAGTCTCCTGTTTAAATGTTTTTTAAAAATCTAGGGTAATTTATAAATACAAAACCAGTGCTTTTACTGTATTTCAGTATTAAAATTCCTCTAAAAGGTCCATATAAGTCTAAATCAGTTTTTGAGGGCTTTTATGTTTAAAAGACAACTGCCTGACAGAAATAAACTTTTCAGTAGAAAGTAATTTAACTGAACTGTGGATGGGATTGATTCTGAATAGATAGGAAATCATCCACAGATTAATAGTGCCCTGATTAATAATCGTTAAAGATAGATGTGAATTGAATTCAAGAACTATGATACCCATTTCTGAAGACAGCCACTCTTGCACTCTCTCCTTGTTTTGCCTTTCATTTTTATCCATTTTCATTCCATATGTCAGCAGTTTTCTCCCTCTTCTGAGAGATAACTGCATCAGAGGCTTCCTAATTTTGAGGCAACACTGTCACCCTTCTGCCTGCTGCAGGAAAAATATACCAAACCTGTAACTGAAAGCATCCTGTGATTCAAAGACTTTATATAGTTCAGGAGCAATTAATTCAGCTGAGAATAGTACAACAGTTTCTCATAACTGGATAAAACGGGCTAGGTTGCCATCATGCCATGGTCCTCCAGGGCAGCCTGCTTTTGCTGACCCTGCTTGAGTAGGGAGGCTGGACCAGAGTCTTAATAGGTCCCTTCCAATCTCAGTGATTCTGTTACCCGTTATCTTTAAACATGAGGATTTGGGCTGACCTGTAAGGCCTTAGATTGCAATCCCCGTGAACTAGGTGACAGGGATCCTCAAGGAAGGGATTCTAAGGAAGGACATCTAAAGTGTAGCCTATCAGTCATTTCTCCAAACTAATTTCTTGACTTCTGGAAGGCTTGCTGCTTGTGTCTAGATTTTAACTTTCTTGGCTTCTGTTGAAGAGAAGATGGGATATCAAAGTAATTTATTTAAGAAGTGCTACCTGCTACCCCAAGAGGTTGTTTTTACTTCTAGGTTTTGCCTGTTGTACCATTATGGGATTTTTGAACAACTCTTTCTGAATATGAATATCTCTTAAGTAGTTTGAGGATGATTTACTGCTCAGTATGAAAAATCCCAGCAGAGTATTTCTGTAATTTCCAGACCTGTACAATGTGTGTGTGTGAATCAGGCAAAGCAAAACAGAAACTTGCTGATGTAGTAATGTAGAACTGGCTAAATTACGTTGTCTTCTTGCTCTTCGGTGAAAAATTTCAGTTTAATTGGGATGAAATAATTTATTGGCTATGTTAAGGGAACAAGTAGCGAGAATAAATTCAAAACACAGGCTTTCATAGTAACCTGAACTTTTTAAACTTGGAAGCTAGTGTTTGGTTTCATGGCATGTATGGTAGTGAGTGCTGTGCAATATCTTGAAAATATTCAGATTACAGAAAGCTTTTTGGTAATCCATCCTTATTTAAGAGTTTAGACACTTGGCTCCCCTTTTGCTTTATGAAGTACAGAATTTTTTCTTGATATACTGTCTGGTTTTTGTTTTGGCAGATCCAAACCTCAAAGACCAAGGCAACCAGCAAAGTGATGGTTCTCAGTTACCAATAAATATGATGCACCAACAAATGAATGTAATGCCACAAGTGAATGCACAGCACCAACCTATGAATATCTTCCCATACCCAGTGGGTGTCCATCCTCCTTTGATGAATATGCAACGAAATCCTTTCAACCTCCACCCTCCAATGCCCATGCATCTCCCTACTGGAGTGCCTCTCATACAGGTAGCTGCTCCCACAAATATTTCTCAGGGATTACCTCCGCCTCCACCTCCACCCCCACCATCTCAGCAAGTCAACTACATTGCTTCACAGCAAGATGGAAAACAATTGCAGGTATGCTTTATCAGAAGCCATGGCAAGAACAGTGGTGAAATAATACCAGTAAACTATTCTTTATCTTGAATGCCATAAATTTATACTTGCAGTTTCTTTCTCTCTTGCCTGTTTTCTTCCACCCATCACCAAATTTGAAGTGGAAGCATCCATGAGGTTATTCAGAGACTGTAGCTTTTAAATAATAACATACAACATCATAACTGGGTTTCTGTGGTAATGGAATACTGAAAAATGTCATCAGTGTTGTCCATTATCTTTTTTATCTTAGAAATTACCTGCTTCCTAAACTAAATTTTCCCCTTCCAAACCTGATTTTTAAGCATTTTAGGATATGCTTGAATACCCTTTCAGCAGCATGTAGGAAGTGATCTAAACTTCTGTCTTGCAGTTCTCATTCCATGGGGGTCTGTCAGCAGAGAAAAATTGCCAAGTACTGCATGGCACCCATTTGTTCCACACTTCCATTCTCCAGCTGTCACCATGCCAGTGGCTTCCCCCTACACACATTTTTTATTCGGTTTCATCTTTTGAACCTTTTTATTAATACTTTTTGAGGTCTATTTGGTCTTTTTTTACTTTTCCCTTCTTTCCCAATTCTCCTGGTTTTGCATGCCCTGTTTGAAGTCTAACTCCCACTTTATTTCTCCAGTTTCAAAAAGACTCCCATGCTTAGGGCAGGACAGACCATCTTTTTATGACTCTCAAGATATCTTTAAAACAACTCCTGTGTACAGCTCTTCCTGTGACTAGCTGTTTATATTAAGAGCTTTTATATCAAGGAAAGGAATATGAACAACTTGGAGGAGAACCCATGGCCCTACAAGAAGATGTAATGCTGCATTTATTATAAGTAAAGGGCTCTTCAGGAGTTGATTGGGGTTTGTGCTTTTCTTTTGCTGCTGCCTGTTCTAACTTAAACCACTTTCCCCTATATTCCAGGTTGAAAAAGTGAACAAATGATTTGTAACCCTCTGTTTTCATGCATCGTTTCTAAAGATCTGAAGGCCTACATTGTTCTCACTTTTCACTGCTGTCATCTGTTTGTATTCATTAACTTAGAACAAGGAGAGTTGAATGCTGTGGGAAATACTGAGTGGGGTTACAGGCCATATGAAATAACTTAATACACTGCAAAAGTAAGCCAGCAAGGTACTGGTGGAACTAAAATCTTGGCAGATTCCTTGTTGATTTAATTAATGCCTTCTGTCTTAATAAAAAATATTTTCACAATTGGAAATCCAGTAGATTTAACCTCCAAAAATAACATAGAACGTAGGCTATGTTCATAGAATAAAAGAAAATAGGCTTAAAAGCTCTGAAATTAGTATCTAGTGTAGCAATATATATGTTTCTGTAAAGATTGTGTATTGCTGCAAAATGCAGTCACCTGTTACACTTGTTTCTCTTACCTGCTTTTGTGGACTGGTGTCCATGAACCTGAATGCTCTTGTAACTGCTGGTGCTTTTTTTTTTTTTTTGAGCTTTCATTCGACAACCCCTCAGTAGTAGAAATAGAAATGACTGAATACTGCAGGACACTACCTGTCCTTCCTGTTGAAAGGAAAATGAAGAGAGCACACTGGTGAGCTGATTAAAACAGCTCAGTTTCTCTGTCCTTTCCAAAGAGCTCACATTCCTGTTTCATTATTTTCCATCTAGATAAATGCAGATGTGTAAAGAGTAATGGTGATGACCTGCAAAAAAGCTGTAATTAGTGTAGCCTGCCAGAAGCATGTCAGGAGGATGTTCTGAGCTTTTGCTAAAAATGGACTCTATCTGAAGTCCGAGATCTACCTAATTTCTCAGTTCCAAATTATGTACAGTGCTTTTCGGTGATGTTTGGAAATGGCCAGCAAATGGCTTTTCCTGAAAAACAGATCTTGGTACTTCAGCCAGCATTTCATCTCTTGCCTGTGTATTTATATTTGCAAGTTCAAGGTGGTAACAAACATGAAAACAGGTGTTTTCAAGCAGCACCATTATGATGCAGGAATGCAAGTGTGGCTTTGGGTGCCTTTTGCATGTGTGTTTGGGTGCTGAATTTTTTTAGAAAATATTTACTTATCACAGCCCTGTTTTGTAAATCAGATTGATTCTGCAGCCATAAACTTCCTTCCCCCTGTACTAACACCCTCTGTGCCTGTTTGCAGAGTATTTTATTACTGGGATCAGAGCTAGAAAATGGCAGCCATTGTGACATGGAAGATGCTTTAATTCTCAAGCTTTTCTTTCTATTTTTTTCTTTGAGTAGGTATGATGTAATGTGTGTACCTTCCGTAATAATGGGCAGTGTGGAAATTAGGTAATGAACCAAAGCATCCAGTATTTGGTCTCGTTCTAGAGCAGCTGAGACTCATATAGAAGAATGATGTGTTAACTACTGATAACTTTTTAAAACAGGGTATTCCAAATGCTTCTCATGTAAGTAACAGCATGAGTGCTCCAGCTTTGCCTGCTCCAGCAGCAGTCCTGGGAAACGTGGGAACAGTTCAGGGACCAAATTCGGGTAATGCAACATCATCAGGTCACGTGAAGAGCTCTACTGCAGCTGTAAAACTGGGAGAAAGCAAAGCAAGTGTAACAGTGGAAGCCAGTGCAGATAGCTCGAAGAAGGACCAGGCAAGTGCAAAGTTCAGCATATATTTATATATACACTGTTTATATATTTACATTAAAATATATACATTTTTATTTTTATATAAAGGCATTTCAGTGTACTAAAAAATAGCAAGTTATGACAATAACTCTTCAGTGTAATATACTCCATGCCATCTCGTATGTAATATTTTTGTGGCAGCCATAGGACATAGATTAGCCTCTGACTCTTTTTAATGTAGTCTTCTTTAAAGCAGAACTATTATGAATATTACTTGAATTGATGTGGGAAGAAAATGTTCTGCTCTTAGCAGAGCACAGGCAACTCCCATGAGGGCTTAAATGTGCATGTGTGAAGGGGGGTGGTGGTTTTCTCATCTCCTGTAGCAACCTTTTTCCTGTAAAGTTTTAACTTGTGATTGGTAAATATACATAGGCAGTGAAATATAATGCTCAAGTTTGTTTTCTCTTCAGAAGTTGTTAATTCAAGAAAAAGCAGCACAAGAGGTCAAACTCGCAATTAAACCTTTCTACCAAAACAAAGATATCACTAAGGAGGAATACAAAGAAATTGTGCGGAAAGCTGTAGATAAAGTAAGTTGGTCCAGATATCCAAGCTGCACACATTTCACCTGGGGCAAGCTTTGGGATGGGTTTCTTGCTTTTGTGGGAACAGCTCACAGTTGCTGGAAAGGGGGAAGAGGGAGAAGCAAAAATACCTTTCTTCTTCCTCCTTCCACAAGAGGTTTTTTTGGCTTCTCAGAACAGAACCTGGTTATTGTGTGGAAGAGTTGAAAGGGAATTCAGAAGTATTTGAGAAGCAGTTGGAAAGTATTAGTAGTTTTAAAATATGTTTTGCCTGGGATGGAAGAATCAGAAGTGTCAGGAAATAAATGAATAATGTGGAACTGTGGTAAATCAGTAGAAATGTTTCAAATGTTTTTGTTCTTTAAACTGTTGCAGGTTTGTCATAGCAAGAGCGGAGAAGTTAATTCTGCAAAAGTGGCAAATCTAGTGAAAGCATATGTAGACAAATACAAGCATTCACGGAAGAAAAATCCTGAAGAGGCAGTTTCCTGTGAAAGGAAATAGAATATGTTTTCATTTTTTAGTTTTATTCTAACTGCAAAGTGCAATTTCAATGTGAACTGAAAATCGTACATGACAGTGATTTGAATTTGGTTTTGATAAAATTATTTTTCAAGGTAGTATATAATGTTTTGTTCTAAAGAAATATAGATCTGCAGGGCAACTTCTTTATTCCTTTTTAAAAACAGATTTCTAAAAAGAATAAAGGTGTAAAGAAGAATCATTAGGAATGTACGATTCTGTGGATACTTAGATGTACAGCATTTTGACTTGAATAAGAGAGTGCATTAACTTAGAAACTTCAAGTACGTTTGGTTTGGAACAGGTATGTACAGTACATGTGATCACTCAGATTAAAGTAAAATTTTTCTTTTGATTGCTCCCTAATTATAGCAAAGATTAAATAATTAATTGCCTTGACAAATATTTTAGTGTTAACTGGACAGGCTGAATGCAGGGGTCACAATGTGTATATTAAAAAGCACATAGAGTTGTCTGAACACAACTGTTTAGATTTCAAAAAGAAAAGTCATAAACAGTAAAAGGTGGTGCCCAAAAGCATGGGTGCTGCATAGCTGTTGTAACACCAAATAAAAATTATGCTGCTTGGTATTGTTTGTGATGTTTTTCAATTTGTTTCAATATAGTGGGATAACTTGAATAATTTTTATGTGTTGAAAGCCCTCAATCACCACACACTGATAACCTCAGTTCAGGTTGTGCCCTTAGGCTAGCAGGAAATTAGTGTCCTGAAGCTAGATGTTCACAAACAGAAAAGTTTCTTCTTCAAGTAAAATCAAGAAAGCTTGAAAGGTTAGGTTTCTAGTTGACCAGAAACTGCCAGTTGTGCCAGTCTCAGCTGCATAATACTTTTCCCCATTAATTAGAGACTGAATCACCAGACTGGTATTGGTGAGCCTGTGCTGTTGGAAGCCAAGTGTCTTCCTGCTTCCCTGAGCACTGGAGAGAGGTTATTGGGGGTACCACAACATTCTAAAAACAGCTGTAGGGCCACTGAATGTGCCTGTGGAAAGCTTACACCTCAAGTAAAACCAGTTTTACTAAGGCAGCAGCAGAGAGGGTTGCTGGAATACTGAGATCACTGTGTGCTCCTTAGAGGAAGAATAGCTTGAGATCCTTCTCAAAGGAGCTTTTTTCCAATTTGTTCCCTTACTCTTACATAGTGCTATTAAGATCTTGGCACTAACCCTCCAGTCTTGTGCCATAACAGCCTTTGGTGTTGGTCTAGTCTGGCTTCTGCTCCAGCTCAAAGCCTCCTGGCCCGGAAGCAGGAATAAAACATTTTACCAGAAAGTATCAGTTGAGTTTTCTGAGAAATTATCTCTTTGTAGTCAGTAGTTCCCAAATTACCTGTTTTTGGCAGAAGATGCAGTCCCATGCTCTAAGTAACTTTTGCAAAAGCCTGAGGATGACATAAGGGATATCCACCCCTGTTGTACACGTGTGGTGTAAAGAGAGAGGTGTAAAAACGTGGTTTGTCACAACAGTTGATTACTTGGTTTTAACTGTAACTTACTGCAGACTTAATGAATCATTTGACTGTCTATATTTATTTTTGTGTGCCTAAATACAAATACTATGTACATTAGAAGCAGATACAATACATTTTCTACAGTCAAGTCAGGTTTTAGACTTTTCAATATACGCAGTTTTACACTATGATAGCAATTTGTAAGATCGCTTGAACTATTTTAAGCTAAAATTGGTTAGCACTTTTTGAAAAATGTAGCAAATTGCTATGTGCATCTTAGTTTATCACGCCATGCGTACTTTATTACATTTTCCTTCTCTGAATTTTTGGATTTTAATCACTTTTTGTATCTTTTTCTAGTCTATACAGTTGAGCCTTGCTATAAAGCTCCTTTCAGGAGTTACATAATCATTTCAAGGGGGTCTTTTTCCTCTTTGGGAAGAGAGGTGGAAATTGGGGAAGGTGGGAAGAAACAAGGGAGGATTTGAACTGGGAGAAGGGAGGGGTCATTAGTTTCTTGTTTTGCAGCTCCTGAGTAGAAAAGAAGCTGTCACTGGCTGCCACATTATTGGGGCAGTGACTATAGTGATGCTCCACTGTATTTCAAAACCTAATGAAGACTAGCAGAGTCGCATGTGCGCAGTAACTTTATTTTTTACAATTAAATACTTCAGAATTTATCAGCAAAATGCAGTTTGTTACAATTTCTATGTTGAATTAAATAAGTGCATTGCCTTAATCTATAGCCTCTGCTCCTGTTTCTCCTGAGAAGCAGCGAGATCTCTGCTGGTGTGGCTGCCTGAGAAGGGGAGTATGGCAAGCTTGGGGTCTTGGTTGTGTTCTAGTAGAATGAGAGGTGTTTTTCTGTTTAATGAAACACCTTCTACTGCAAAGTCCCAACGTGCACCAGCACTGAGGGTGGAGGTGGCTTTTGCTGCCTCCAGGGTAGTAGTGATTCCTTCAATCCAAACTGCCCTGTGGTAAGCAATTACAAAAGTGTACCTTCTGTGAACTTATGCAAATCAAAAGGGTTGTCCTTGTACCTTCCCCTTTCCCACTGTGCATGCTGCTTTAATGTCTCATCCTAAAGATAGACCTTACAAGCACAGTGGCTGTCCAAGGTCCACAGTACTTTGTATGTAGGCTGGCATGCTGTCTACTGAAAAAAAATATTCAAAAATTTAGTTTTGTGTAGTGTTTAACAGTTTCTAATAAATTCTTTTCTCTCAGCTGTCAGTGTTTGGTTTTAAATGACTCTGGCTCAAGTGATGTGGTTTGGAAGGCAAGGTATCTCCTGTTCCTTCTGTGCCCATGCATTTATCTTGTCATGTGTTTTCCCCCCCCCTCCCCCTCCCCCTCCCCCTCCCCCTCCCCTTTACATCTCATTTGTTTTAAGTTAGTCTTCACCAAGCTGTGCAAGTCTGCAGGTGCTCTAAGCTAGAAAAAACAAATGCAGGTGGCAAAGAGTCCATTCACCCTGGGACTTGAAAAACATCGAGGGGTTTAGGGCATGAGTGGAATACTGCTGTGGAAGTGAAAAGGGTGGGATTCAAACCTGGGGCGTGCCCTGCATGTACAGTGCAGGCACTGCGATTGTGTGGGCTGGGGTGAGGGATTCTGCTTTTGATGTCCTGTGGGTCAACTGTGAGTTTAGTTGCAGGTCACTTGCCTAAAACTTCTTAAGGGCCCATGCAGGGTAGTAGGAAATCTGGAATGGGGGTGCAAGCCCCTGTCCTAGAGAATGTGTTTCATAACTTGTGATTCACCATGCAACTCTGGGCAGAACGCTGTGGTTTTATTGTTTACAACAAAGGTCAGGACAACCAGACATGGGTGTAAAAGAAGAATGTACTATTTGCCAGGACAACTTTCCTGAGGACATGCAGGTACAAAACCTACTTTACCCACTCAGGTTGCAGTTTGCAAGAAATCCACTTTAGACCAGCTGTCCAACAGCCACCCACCATCACAGCACGAGACAGACTTTACTATGCTTCACCTTTGGGATATTTTTGCTACTCTAATACTGCCTTTTTATTCACCTGCACTAAATCAGCTTTTTTTCAAAGGTATGGGCTCAGACTGCTCTCTGGCAATCTTAGTAGAGAGGGAGAAGCCAAGACCCTAGTGATGATTCTGATACGAACAGGTGAAAAACACCAGGCTTCTAAAACCAAGATGGCTTTGAAGTAGTGGTAATTTAAGAAGATATTGCCATCTCACCACACCCAAACTGGTGCTAACTTTACTCATGAGAATAAACCATGAATTGTCTGCCACTTGATAATGAATTCAAACCCCTCTGAAATTACCTTTACTCATTCCCTTAGGGGAACCATCCAGCTCCAGGCAGCTGCTCTGTCCCTGCAGCGCTGCAGCCCCATGTGCTGCAGGTGCATCCTCTGCCATGCAGGACACCAAGCAACCTTTTGGCTCCCTCAGCTTGCTACCCCTGCCACATGCTGCAGCCTGCACACACATCCCCTGACCCAGCAAGCCAAGGGACATCAGCCATGGAGCTCTCTGCAGCTACTCATGTAATGAGTGTCCAACAGCCCAGTAGCTACCTGTACAAAAGGCAGAGGAGGAAGACAATGAGCTGAGCACGTGTGTTTGCAGCTGTTGCATGTCAGCAGATCTTGGGCAGTGATGGGAACTGAGCTCATACCTCACTACATGCTCTGGGGCTTCTCCCTCCAGGTTGCCCCCCTTTTAAGTTTGAAACTAGCAAGAAGAAATTAAAACAATGCATTTTTAGTAGTAATAAAATCATTCAAATCCAGGATGCGCTTTGACTCAAAGTGTAGGAAGGCAGGCATTTCAGCCCTACCATCACACTCTATGCAGGGAACACCAGGAACTGCATCATCAAGCACAGCTGAGTCTAAAGTAATGGAAAAAAAAAAGAGCTGGAAGTGACCAACTGCAGTACATCTCCTCCTTCCAGGCAAGGGTGCTGCAATAGCTTTCAGTGTAGTTAAGACTACAGGCCAACAAAGTGATACTGTGCTGAAAACTTCACAACCCTAGAGGATTCAGGCTGATGATTGAGGAATAATGTTTACTTTGGAAGGAGATGCTTTTAGCATGCTTGCCATGCTGCAAAACGCTTTGAAGACATATAAATGTAGACACAAGAAAATTCCTCATTTAAAAAATATAGCTAACCTGGAATCAGAGTAATAGTTTT